>NC_132783.1:92803778-94117349 GCF_048418805.1 Vulpes vulpes | reverse complement strand
AGGACTAAAAGATATGGACATCATATAGCACACTATGGTGGACAAAGCCTCCCAAACATGAAAAGACAATTTTTTTTTCCTAAACACTATCACTATTTCATAATGTTTTAGTAGTTACGGTTCTTTTTAATCTTAGCTACACTCCTATTTACTTTTCCTATACTGTTTCATTTATGTCTAGTAGTGTATAATTTGATGATTATAATTACAGGTTCCGAAAGGTGGAAATAACCCTCGAGGCATTTAGTCCAAGCTCCTGTCCTCATAAAACCCAATTAGGATGGAATATTCCCGATGTATTTTAAAAAAATACTGATTGTAGATATTATTTGTTCCCGTTTAATTTTTGAAGCCCTCAGATATAATCAGAACATCTATATTAAAGGTAAAATGCAACTCCCTCTGAGCCTAACATATACAAAGTTCTACCAAGCTTATTACAAATATATATGCTTATAAACAAAATTACTCAGCCTACTCTATAATTGTGATTTGGATATAATTAAGTTCCAACCAAGAAAATGTTCTTTGTGGTTACTGTCCATGTAACAGTCATTTTTTTACAATACAACCAACAAGTCTTTGTTAGGGAAAGAAAAGAAGCAAGCCCAAGTCTTCATTGTTCTATCTTTCTGAACAAATTATACATCAGCATTCCTCATCTACCCTACACAAAAACAGACCTCAATATATTCTCCACTCAAGGATCTTCGGAGACTCAACTGTCCCTAAAGCAGGATATGAGAACAGAACAGTAGCAACATGCACAGAGGCAGATTTTTTTTTTCCTCATGTTCTATCAACTCATCTAAAAAGTTGGTACCCTCTTGTGTATACTATTTTAAAAATGTGCCTGAAGCTCCTTTCCAATTTCAATTAACCTTTTCATCTCATCAAAAACCCTTAAAAAAAAATTCTATTATCTTAATACCAGTAACAAAATAATTCCAAAAAGGAATCTAATGCCCCTCTAAACTTTAGAAGCAAAATGCTTCTACTGCATTAAAAACTATCAGAAAGTAGGAATCCTATGAATATATTTCTTTACCTCAATTTTTCCACAGTGGGTTTAGCTGGTGTACTACCAACTGAGGAAAATCCATTGTCACTGTCTGAGGAATCTCCAAATCTCCGCGAAAGCCAGTCCCTTAAAGGCCTATGGAAACATTAAGAATTCGCTCTTAAAACTTGGCTACATAAAAAAAACTATAAGAATTATGAAGGTTAGTTTTGTATTTTAAGAAATAGGATCATACCTGATAAAGGGAATGGCCATAAAAAATTTGTTAGGTGCCAAACCAAGTTTGGATTTTGGGGTCATATCATTTCTATGACAGGGCAATTTCTCAATGGAGAACCACTCAATGTTCTGAGACACAAGAAAATAATTCATTTAGTTAATTATCATCAAGGAGTTTCTAAAAGCAATCTCCTACTTCACTCAATTGGGATATTATCCAGCAACCTGAAAATACTTTCAATTACATACCCGAATTTCTCTTCTGGTTTTCGGGTTAAATTTTGTGTCTTTTGGAATTCCTGGAATGATGTACAAACGAGCAAGCTGGTCATTGATTCGAAGTTCAATGTAATCATCCTTACAAATATAATCTTTGATATCAAAACCAGTTTCTTCAAAGACCTGGAAATTTGACACATTTGGATGATGATTTTCATTTGTTGCTGTTAGCTCTCCAGTACATTAAATTTATTTCAAAGCAAAAACTCAGAAATATCCAGGCAATTAAAGGCATGAAAACATTGGGCAAGAAATCAGAATATTCTAGGACCTAGTTCTAGCTCTGAACTGTTCAACTATAGATAAACCCTTTTATGTATCTAAGCCTAAGTTCTCCACCTATTCAATGAAGGAAGATGTGAGACACTGTGATTTTCAAAAAGAATACATATTATTTAATTTTCATCCCCTTTCTGGTACAAAGCTCCTAAAACCCTTGGAATTTCCTAATGGATGAAAGCAACCAAGGTATTCTTTTGTTGTATTACTGAGGTGACTTTTGGACCCCACCTAAATATGGGTGGCTGACTGCCAGGACAACCAACCAAGGGAATAGAAGATTAGAACTTTCAGTCCACCCTACCCCGCCCTCCCATCTTCCACAAAGGGGGGGAAAGGCTGGAGATTGAGCTCAATGGTCAACACCCAATGATTCAACCAACCCTGCCTAACATAAAGCAGCAGCCTCCATAAAAACCCAAGGGCAGGGGACAGACACACAACGTCCAGGTGGGTGAATGCAGAAATTGTGGAAGAGTAGTACACTAGGAGACAACAAAGAAGTTTCACACCCTTTCCCCATATCATGCCCTCTGCAGCTTTTCCAACTGGGTGTTCCTGAGTTATAGATCCCCTTTTTTTATTATTATTATTTTTAAGATTTTATTATTTATTCATGAGAGACACAGAGAGAGCGAGGCAGAGACACAGGCAGAGGGAGAAGCAGGCTTCACGCAGAGAACCTGACGTGGGATTTGATCCCGGGTGTCCAGGATCACGCCCTGGGCTGAAGGCAGTGCTAAACTGCTGAGCCACCCGGGCTGCCCCATAGATCCTTTTAAATACACCTGCGATCAAGTATGTAAAATGTTTCTCTCAGTTCTGAGAACCACTCTAGTGAATTAATCAAACCCATAAAGAAGAGGTCTTTGGAATCTACGTTAGAAGCACAGATGACAACCTGGACTTGCAACGTCATCTGAAATAAATGGCAGTCTTGTAGGTCTGAGAGCCCTTAACCTGTGGAATCTGATGCCATTTCCAGGTAGAGTCAGAATTTAGTTGAATTGTAGGACACCCATCCAATGTCTGACAATTGCTTGCTGGTCTGAGGAATGCCACTCCCCTTCCAACACACACATGCACTGTAATTGATTCTGGAACTCTTACAATGTTAGAATACAGCAGCAGTTCCCAGTCTGTGCAAAGTACACCACTGGGACCACATATGGAGATTATTCACGGCCATCTACAAATCTACGTGTAAACCAAGCTACACACTAAAGATTGTCTTATGCAAATAAAACTGTTTCTCAAACATGAAAACTGACTGTGATTAATGCTAACATTTAAAAGGACAGATTCCAAAAGTACAGATACAACCCCCTGGGTCGCAGGGAGGTGAATGGAAAAGAACTGAAAACTAGTAAAACAGACTCATGGGTTCTAAAATGGCCTTCCCTCAGCAGTGCCCCAGGGTCAGAGGAAGAACTGGGAGAACATAAATTCCAAGAACTGATGTTACATCTCATCTTTACCTCTTCCCTCAACCAGAGAAACCACTCTGATTAACATACTGGGCTTCTGTATAAAAAGCCCAGGCTTTTTATAGGCTGTATAAAGGCTTCTGTATAAAATAAAAAACCACTGGTCTCTTCTGGCCTTAAAGTTCTCCCTCAAATAACATTTGTATTATTCTGATAAAGCTCTTCTCCACTTCTTCCCCACTTCATCCCCACCAATCAAAAAGGCTTTGAATGCTCAGTAGCTAGAACCCACTGTGGATCTTTTACCCTGCAGTTGCTCTCCTTTCCTCTGGTTTCAGCACCTCCTTACCAACCACTGGGACAGAAGATGTTAAAACACACGGACAGGCCTGAATCTCTTGATATAGGTGTGAAGGAACTATTTCTACTCATTTGTCTCTTCCCTCTTTGTCAGCTCATATATCTCTTTCCACATTCCTCAAAAAAGGCACAGCTATCCTTCTCTCAGACATGTATAGTCTAGGACTTTCAACTTAAGCTCCTCCACAACACCCAACTCATTTCTGTCACCATTTCTGTAAATTCCTAAGTATGCTAAACCTCCTGTTCCTCATTAAAATAACAACAATAACAAAAACTAGGTGAATATACTCACTTGAAAAATGTTCTTGGTATATAGAAAAGGAGAAACATTAGTTGTATTTCCTCCTTCTGGAAATGTCAGACTGGGTACCTAAGTACATATGTGATACTGATAAAAGGAGTTCTCTAGTTCTGTTTCTTTATATCTAACATCTGGTATTGTAGGAAAACACAGAAACAATCTATTAAATGTGATCAATGACATTCAAACACAGCAAAACTGTGTATCTTTCCCAGAATAATATTCTGAAGTTCAGTGACAGATGTCATGGTTTCACATCTCTCCAAATCTTAATATTTATATACACAAGACAATATAATTAAAATCACCAATCATGTGGATTTATTTCACAATGCATATATGCTATCTGATGTTCCCATTAAAGCAAAATCCAGATGCTTCAGTTTTCCTTTTACTTAAAACAAAGGTCTACTCTACTGCTTGAGACAGAGCTTAAAAATATTTTTGATTAAAAATCAATTTTGATGGATATTAGACTTATAGGTATAACAATTAAGACGGGGGCACTTAAAAAAAAAAAAGACTGGAAAACCAAATGTTTGCACATCAATGATACGTGAAACTGGTGGTCTTTTTTTTTTTTTTGAAACTTGTCTTCTTCATCAAAGGGAAGACTTCAACCAGAAGACATTCACAATACAATCTAAAATATATGAGAAAGTCCTATGTATCAACAAGTAACCAGGGCAGCCGGGTGACTTAGTTGTTCCAGCATCTTTCAGCTCAGGTCATGATCCCGGAGCCCCACATCAGACTACCTGCCCAACAGGATGTCTGCTTCTCCCTCTGCCCTCACCCCATTCGTGCTTGCGCACGTTCTCTCTCTCAAATGAATAAAAATCTTTATAAAAATAAAATAAGTAACCCAACTTCTAAAAAGCAGATAACATATAAGTGGGTACTTAATAGAGAAGACATTTAAATGGCCAATAAGAACAGGACAATGTGCTCAACATCATTAAGCTTCAGGAAAATGAAAAATACAATGATAAAGCATTACAATCCCAGCAAAATGTCTAAATTTTTTAAAGCGAGATATAATTAATGAATAACAATTAGTTTCAAACTTACGATACAATGATTTGATATTTGTATATACTGTCAAATGACATAAGATTTTTTTGTACATTGGGATGTCTGGGTGGCTCAGCAGTTTAGCACCTGCCGTGAGCTCAGGGCGTGATCCTGGAGACCTGGGATGAAGTTCCACATCGGACTCCCTGCATAGAGCCTGTTTCTCCCTCTGCCTGTGTCTCTACTTCTCTCTTTCTGTGTCTCTCATAAATAAATAAATAAAATCTTTTTTTTAAAAAATTGTACATTTATGGAGATATAATTGACATATACTACTGCATAAGCTTAAAGCATACAGCAGAATGGTTCGACTTACATATATTGTTAAATGATTACCACCTTTAGTTAGCAATTATTGCCTCATATAGATACAAGAAAAAGAAAAAGCAGAAGAACATTTTTTTCCTTGTGATGAGAACTCTTAAGGTCTACTCTCGCTTAGCAAACATATATATCATACAGGAGTGGTTACCTGGAGTCATCATGCTGTATATTACATCCCTAGTACTTAACTGTAACGGGAAGTACAAACTTCCGTTTTGTACTTTGTAGCTGAGCTACAAAGTTTGTACCTTTTGACAGTGTTTCTCCAATTCTCCCTATCCCCATCCCCTCACTTCTGGGAATAACAAATCTGATCTCTTTTTCTGGGACTGCTTTATTTTTTCTTTTCAAATTCCACATATAACTGAGATCATACAGTATTTGTCTTTCTCTGACTTATTTCACTTAACACAATGCCCTCAAGGTCCACGTATGTTGCACAAATGGCAGGATTTCCTTATTTAATGGCTGAATAATATCCATTTTTGTGCAGGTGTCTATATATATACACACATACCCTACAACTTCTTTATCCATTTACCTGTCAACGGACACTTAGGTTGTTTCCATTTCTTAGCTACTATGATCATGGAGTACAGTATTCTTTCAAATTAGTTTTAGTTTCCTTTGAATACATTGCCAGAAGTGGAATGCTAGATCACATAGTAGTTCTATTTTTTGAGAAACATCCATACTGTTTTCCATAGTGAGTATATCAGTTTGCAATCAATCTCACCACCAGCACAAAAGGGTTCCCTTTTCTGCACATCCTCGCACACTGGTCCTTTCTTATCTTTTTGATAATGGCCATTCTAACAGGTGTGAGGTGATAGCTTATTGGGTTTTTTTTCCCTCTCACTGTGGTTTTGATTTGCAATTTCCCTAATGACTAGTGATGTTGAATATCTTTTCATGTACTTGCCGGTCATTTGTGTATCTTCTTTGGGAAAATGTCTATTCTGGTCTTTTGTTCATTTTTAACTGGATTATTAGGAATATTGATATACATATATGTGTATATGTATATATACACATATATACACATATATGTATATCAATGACATATTATAGATATATATAATAAAAATATAAAATATATATATTTATTGGAGTTCGATTTGCCAACATACAACACCCAGTGCTCATCCCATCAAGTGCCCTCTTCAGTGCCTGTCACCCAGCACTGTCTAGAAGTTCCTTATATATTTTGGTCAATAACCCCTTATCATGTGTGTATATATATATATATATATATATATATATATATAGTTTGCAAATATTTTTTTCCATTCTGTAGGCTTTTTATGTTGTTGATGCTTTCTTTTGCTCTAGCTTTTCAGTCTGATGTAGTCTCACTTGTTTATTTTATTGCTTGTGCTTTTGGCATCACATGCAAAAAATTATTGCTAAGACACATGTCCACGAGCTTCTTCCTTTGTCTTCTTCTAGAAGTTTTGTGGTTTTAGGTCTTACATTTATTACATTTAAGTCTTTCATCCATTTCAAGTTAATTTTTATGAGTGGTATAAGAAAGAGGTCTAATTTCATTTTTTTGGTCCATGTCTGATTTTCCCAGCACCATTTACTGAAGAGACCATCTTTCTTGTATTTTCTGGTCTCTTTGTCAATTATTAGTTGACCTTACATGCTTGGGTTTATTTCTGGGCTCTCAATTCTGTTTCACTGATCCATTCTTCTGTTTTTAAGTCAGTACCATACTGTTTTGATGACCAAAGTCTTATAGTATAGCTTGAAATCATAAGTGTGATGACTCCCCTCTCTGTTCTTCCAGGATTGTGTTGGTTATTCAGGATCTTTTATGGTTCTGAACTGTAGGACTGTTTTTTCCTGTTTCTATAAAAAAAAAAGCCACTGGAATCTTGATACAGATTGCACAGAATTTATAGATGGCTTTTACTAGTATTAACATTTTAACAATATTAATTCTAATCCATAAACATGGGATAAAACTATTTCTCATGGAGGCCTGGATAACTAGAACTCTCATATGTAGGTAGTTAGGAATGTACATTGGTACAACCCTCCAGAAAACCACTGGCAATAGCAGGTGCTGACAATATTCTTGATCTGGGTGGTGGTTTCACAGATATATACATATATAAAAATTATTAAATTGTTCAGATTAGTTTCCTTCCTTGAATAGTATTTATAATCAGAAATAAGTATACATACCTAGTCGTGTAAGTCTGTATGTGAGAAACTATGCTGAAAGTAAACAGTATAATCTAAGTTCCTTGTGAGCAAATCCTGTTAACTTTGTGTTACAAATAGTATCTAATTAAAAACATGCTTAATAAATTAAGTATTAATGAAAGACTGAGGAACATTCTCAAATTAAAGGAGACTGAAGATATGTAGTAATTAAATGTAAACACAATGCCTGACCCTGGAATAGAATCCTGGATGGGGAAGGGGGCTGGAATTGTTGAGAAGGACCATAATGGGGCGCTTAGTAAATCTGAACATTAATTGCCCATTAGATAATACCTATCGATATTAAAATCCTGAATTTGATAATCACACTGTGATTACGTAAGAGAACTTACTAGAGCTCTTAAAATTTACATGCAGAAGCATTTAGGGCTTAAGATGCATTATGTCTACAATTTACTCCTAAATTATTCAGCGATAATAATAAAAACCAAATGATGCCTCAGTGGTAGAGTTGGTTAAGCGTGTGACTCTTGGTTTTGGCTCTGGTTGTGATCTCAGGATAGTGAGATAAAATCCTGTGTGAGGTTCCACGCACAGCTCAGAGTCTGTTTAAGATGCTCTCTCCCTCTGCTTCCCTTCATGTGCTCACTTGTGCACACGCAGGTGTGCACTCTCCCACTCTCTCTCTCTAAATATATAAATAAATCTTTAGGGGTGCCTGGGTAGCTCATTCAGTCAAGCATCTGACTCTTGATTTTTTGGCTCAGGTCATGATCTCAGGGTTGTCATATAGAGCCCTGCAACAGGCTCCACATTTGGCAGGGAGTCTGCCTGGGATTCTCTCTTTCTCCCTCTGCCCTCCCCCTGTTCCCGTGCTCTCCCTCTCTCTCTCTCTCTCTTCTAAAATAAATAATCTTTTTAAAATAATAAAATAAAAACTGGGCCACCTTGGGTGGCTCAGTCGGTCAAGCATCTGCCTTGGCTCAGGTCATTATCTCAGGATCCTGAGATCAAGCCCCACATCAGGCTCCCTGCTCAGTGGGGATTCTGGTTCTCTCTCCCTCTGCCCCCCCGCACCCCCCACCATCTGTACCCTCTGCTGTCTCTCATGTTCCTCTCAAATAAGTAAAATGTTTTAATAATTGATTTGCCTCTAAAGTTAAGAATCCATTCTCATACTTACTAGGGAAAGTTTTTAGTAGCTCACTTACATATAAAGATACCAAAGACAAAAATGTTAATACCATCTTCTGTGAATCAAATCCATTCTTGTATTATAATACTTCATTTTCCTGGCACACAGAATAGCATTAACTTCTCAAATGGTATCAGATAAAAGTCCCTAAGTTAAGATTAAACACTGTGCTACCCAAAAAGCACCAGCACAGATAGTGAAATTTTCTGCCTATTATCTTATGTTCTTTATAAACCTATAGGAAGAGATACAAGAAATCTACCAAGTTCCGCCAGACAAATCCTATCAAGGTTAAATCACATAAATGCATATTTAAAGTCAGTTTCATTACAATAAAATATACTGTTTTGCTAAATAATAAGCAACAAAATGAAATCCTAAAAATGCAAATGAACTGCCAAGTATCATTTGCTTATGCAACAACTGGTGCTTCACAACAATAAAAATATATTGAGGTTATCCTAATACAACCTTTCAACAATATCCAGAAAACATTTTTCACATCTTTGTCCTAAAGCTACTACTTTACTGAATAAAAGTAATCAGACCCCAATTAACAAAGGTGAACCAAAAGGTCAAAGATTGGAAACTACTAATTAAGATGGTGCTAAGCTTTCTATTGACAATTATCCATACCTTGTCCCTGAGAAGGCTATTTGCCACTGCTTCTTTCAGTTCAGCCCACATATATAGCCCTTTTAAGATAGGTCAGATTCTGCTACAACAAAACACCCCTGGATGGCCATATATAATGAAATAATAACATTAACCTAATTATAACAAACCAAATTAATATGTTACTAGCAACTTAAAAAGAAGGGTAATGATAGAACTGCATAATTTAGAAGTCCAAGAAAAAGTGTTGAAGGCATCATCCTAAGTCTAACTAACATCAGCTAGAAAAATTAGGACAGGACTCCTCCTTCTAGGTTAATACAAGTGAAAATGAGAAGGAACACTGGGAAATTAACATGGACTTCTCCAAAAAACAACAATCTGATTTTAAACTAAAACTTCACATAGATGGTACCTCCCACCCCTACCCACCGCCAGACAGCACTACTTCTGTTATATTGTAGTACCACCCAGTGGCAGAAGGACACACTACAAGTCTAGGACTACTAGTTGAATACTTTCATTATTCAAAATGGCAACTGCTATGAACTTAAACTTTGTGTCACCAAAATTCATGCCAAAGGCCTAACTTTCAGTGTGACTAAATTTGGAGCTAGGGCCTGTGAGGAAGTCATAAAGGTAAAATGAGGTCATAAGGTTGGGAACCTAATGCGACAGTGCTAATCTAACAAGGGGAAGAGACATGGCACACACTCTGCACTCACAAAGGCACCCAGGAAAGACCACATAAGCACATAAGGAGAAAGCAGCTACCTGCAAGCCAGGATGAGAACCCTCACCAGGAACCTTATCAGCAGGCACCTTGATCTTGGACTTCCCAGCCTCTAGAACTGTGAGAGATAAATTTCTGTTCCTTAAGCCACTCTGTCAGTGGTATTTCGTTATGGCCTGACTGGACTAATATAGCAATGCTTAACCTTAATCCCGAAACTTTTCTCTCTTTGTAAAGAGGTAATCATTTAAAAATCAGATATTAAGAGTCAAATTCTAATCTCAAAATTCACAAAAATTAAAGACGAGTTTTTTTCTGACAAGTTCCATTATCAGCCACAGGATGTTTCTTAAATCAGAAAGGTTAGAAGGCTTAATTCTTATTATCAAAAGAAAAAAGTTTTTCCCTGAAATTAAGGGACTATGGTTTCTAAGAATACTTGTGGCCTTCCTCAGAGCAAGACAAAAACTCTAAAACAGGAAAAAAAAAAAATCAATGATTCAAATCAGAAAGGTAAGTGTTATTAGAAAACACATAGACCTAAAAATCACAAATTCCTTCCATTTTCATCTGTGCTTACAAATGCCCATTTACAAATATTCCTTGACTGTCTATTGTAGTAGTCAGGAGCATGGACCCCAGGACCAACCACCACGGTTTTGCATCCCTATTCTGCTGCTCACTGTGAGAATCTGGTATATTACTAAACTGCAGTTTCAGTTCCTCTCCTGTAAAGTAGAGATCATCATCTCCCATAATGGCTGTATCCATCCCTACAAGGGGATGCAGGGGATGCTATCCCCCCAGAGATGCTACATCTCTGTAGCATCCTATCATCTACACGCCATTCTTCCACTCCTCAAGCCCTAATAAAATTTATTTTCTTATAAACTATGTGATCTATAATCATTACTGAAATTAGCAGCACATGAGTAGAACAATCTTCTATCTGAGTATCCCAGAACAGAAAACAAATACAGGTTAACTGCCTCTGCCTCTCTCCTCCCCACCACACCACTACCCCAGTATCTTATTTCTGCATCATCCTGACTCTTTACAGTATACTATACAAAACTGGTCAGAAGAAAGGTTCTAGTGGTACATGGAGATGATCCCTTGGGTACTTCTCTTCAGTTTTGCAAGTTTAAATATCTGATTTCCTCAGAGTTCCTGCAAAAAGATCCTGTTACTGAGACAGCTGATCTCAGCAAATTTAGTCCAAATTTAGCCTGTTTTCTAGTTAATGCTGTGTTTTTTCTGGACCCAGGCAATTACCTTACTGCTATTGAACTAATCTGACTCCACATACAGAACTACACATCAATTGTTCTAAGTAGGATGGTATGATTCCTATTTTGTCCTTCCTTTTGAGCAAGAGGACCACAAAGTTTGAGGACATAAAAGGGAGACTCTACAACTGCTCCATTTTGTCTCCTACCATCTATAGAAAGGAAAGGGAAAGCTATTAGGTTATGTGTCAATTTCTTACCTACTACCTAAACAGCTTTCAATTTTAAGAAGTGTGCATAAACCTTCACTTACCTGTATACAATGGCTTTGTCTATATAAGCTGCTGCAAACGCTTACTTAGATTAGCTAAATTTAAAATGCAGCATTTTTATTCATCTTTTAAATCCTACTCCAAAGTAAAGAACCACTAATGGTTTTCCTATGTTAAATAACTACTACTGGTTTTTAAGAACCTTAATTACTGGGCAGCCAAGGTGGCTCAGCGGTTTAGCGCCACCTTCAGCCCAGGGCATGATCCTGGAGTCCCGGGATCAAGTCCCATGTCGGGCTCCCTGCATGGAGCTGCTTCTCCCTCTGCCTGTGTCTCTGCCTCTGCCTCTCTCTCTCTCTCTCTGTCTCATGAATAAATAAAAAATAAAAATCAATAAAATCAATAAAATCTAAAAAAAAAATCTTAATTACTATCACTAATAATTACATCCAAACTTAAATCAAGCGGTGAACACTGTTGCAGGAAAACACTGAGTCAAAAGAAAAGAAAACAAAAGAAAAAAATCCAAATGAGATATGCCACAAAATCCATATTGCCATCTCAAAATATCTCAAAGTTAACCATTATCACTTTGGATTTTAAAGATATTTACTTCTAGTTATGAAGCCCTTAAGTAACTTTTTTTTTTTTTTTAAAAGATTTACTTATTTATTCATGAGAGACAGAGACAGAGCGGGGGGGGGGGGGGGGGGGGCAGAGACATAGGCAGATGGAGAAGCTGGCTCTTCACAGGAGCCCTATGCGGGACTCGATCCTGGATCTTGGGATCACAACCTGAGCTGAAGGCAGCTGCCCAACCACTAAGCCACTCAGGCTCCCTTAAGTAACTCTTCTTAATAAATGTGTATCCTACAGAGAAATTAAGTGGGACAGGCTTAGGCTAGTGGGACAGGGTTAGGCTATTGACTAACATACGAGAACTATACTGGAACAAAAATCTTTCAACTCCTAGACTAGATTTCTTCCCATTATATCATGCTTTTTTATAGCTCAATGTCTAAATTTCAAGGATAAGATGTAATGTGATAAATGACAAGGAACTGTTAAATAAGAATATAGTACACAATGTATCACAGGTACTATATAATTAATGCCAAGTAAATCTCTAGATGATAGCTGTTGTTAAAGTTCAGACACTACTGTAGGGTAGAGTTCATTGGCTAAATTTTTAAATAAATAGAATTTTAATTAAGAATGAACTTTAGAAATTATCCACTCTACAGAATGGCTAGATTCAAAACGACAAGAAATAACAAGTGCTGGTGAACATGCGGAGAAAAAGAAACCCCCATGCACTGTTGGTGGGATACAAACGGGTGCCACCATTGTGGATAACAGTGTTGGAGGTCCCTCAAAACATTAAAAATAAAAATACCACATGATCCAGTAATTCCACTACTATGTATTTACCCAAAGAATATGAAAACACTAATTGAAAAAGGTATATGCACTATGTTTATTACAGCATTATTTATAATAGCCAAGACATGGAAGCAACCCAGTGTCCACTAAGAGATGACTGAATAAAGATCTGATGTGTACACACACACACCAGAGGACTATCCACCATAAAAAAGAATGAGATTTTGTCATCTGCAACAACATGGATGGGAACTAGAGAGTATTACATTAGGTGAAATAAATTAGAGAAAGACATTACCATATGATTTCACTTATGTGTAATCTAAAAAACAAAACAAACCAAAAGCAGAAACAGACCCATAAATAGAGAATTGACAGTTGCCACAGGGGAGCATTTGGGGAATGGGCAAAATGGATGAAGAGGAGTGGGATACACAGAATTCCAATTATGGAATGAGTAAGACACAGGGATGAAAGGTACCATGTAGGGAATACAGCCAATGGTATTTTAAGAACTTTGATGGTGACAAATGATAGCTGCACTTGTGATGAGCATAATATAATGTTTAGAACTGCTGAATTCCTAGATTGTACATCTGAAACTAATGTAACAGTTTGTAAACTATACTTCAATTAAAAAAAAAATCACTCTAAACCTCGTTTTACAAATAAGAAATTCAGGTCCTGTATATAGAGCTAACTGGTGGCAATCCTTCAGGGAAAAAGGATAATTTGAGCTGGGTCTAGATAGGACTTGAATAGGCAGGGAAGAAGAAAGAACCTTCCGGTTATGGCAATATATTAGCAAAGTTTAGAGGCTGAAACAAAGCAGTCGAATGCAAAGAGAATAAATTCTTTTGACTGAGAATAAAGGCAAATAAATTTAGGAATAGCTAAATTTTATGTTGGGGATTAGAGGGATTTTCAATACTGAGAAGAATCACAGGCAATAGGAAACTAGAGAGGGTTTTAAGTAACAAATGTAAATTTCTTAGGAAAGCCCAAATTGTGTACTTGTCTGGAAACTAAGACTATAAAACATAAAACAAGCATTGTAATTGCCAAAATGTTTTACCAATTGCAAATCCAATTCTTAAAAAAAGGTAGACACTGTATCATCAAAATAGGAAGGAATTAGTGATAATTAAAAATGGGCAAAAAAGAAAATAGAAATAAGGGAAGAATAAATGACAGAGATATGGACAAAAGAATCATTATAAAAGATAAGTTACTTCATGCAGTCAAGTTCTAGAAACATTAGATGGTCCAAACAGTAAGTCACCATGGCTTAAAAAGCACACTCTAAGCATGATTAGCAAATGTTACTGTTTCAAACTGCAGTAACTCACCTCTCTAGCAGCACAATCATGAGGAGCTTCTTCTTTGTTTACTTTTCCTTTTGGAAATCCCCAGCCTGATTTTGCTAGATACCCCTGAACCAGTAGTACCTATAAAAATGAGCAGAGGTAAAAATAAAACTTGCCCTCCTTTCTCACACTCCTTTCTAAAAGTCAAAGGTAAAAAAAAAAAAAAGCCAAAGGTATCTTTTTCCTTACTTCAAGTAACTGTTATCACCAATAATTTTATACAGTTCTTGGTTTTGATATCTTCCAATAGTCTGACTATACTACTAGTGTGAAGAAAGGCATTCTGCTCATTATAAGGTATTTCTTCAACAATTAAATGACATTTCTTTGCAATAAGTCATACTACAATTATAAAATATTAAGACCCAGAATGTAGACAAAATATGCAATATTTGGCCTTTCAGCACTAAAAGTCTATTTTAAAACCTCACTTTACAGCATTATATAAATAACATATATTTTACAAATAAGATGAAAAGAGCTGATGGTTGCACTAAAAATCTTTCATTACACTCACATTTTCAAGCGTCTCATCAAGAATAATTGCACCATAGGTTGGTACTCCCATTTTATATTCCTTCCATTCATCCAAAATTTTTTCCACATCTTCACCTTGAGGCAGCAAAAACGGACAATGACTGAAGAGTATACATAGTGTTAAGGAAGCTCCTTTCTCTCTAAATACAGCTTAAGTAATTATATACAGATAGAAATCTACTTAAAACAACTATGAATATTATATGAAATTACTCAAATCCTCACCTAAATTTCTCCTCCTTGCTTTTTTCCCCACATTGGTTTTCTCCTGAACAAGTCACTGCTAACTTCTGCATTTAGCCTAGACACAGATCAGGTAAGCTTTGCATAATCAAAGTCTTAGATTTCCAAGTTAACATGAATAAATTCAGGACCATGTGAACAACTCAAATACTGAGTCAAATTCACCACATCAGGAGTCAATACTTAGTCTCACTCAGGAGTCTCTTAGTCATACTAAATGAGAGCAAGAAACAAAAGTACAGTATACATATACAACAGTGAAAAGTAAAAACCATCAAAATAAGTAAAAAGTGGTTAACACTAGGGATGAAGTATACCACCACTCTACTGTTGAATGTCTTTACCAAGTACATGAATTAATTGCTTATATAATTAAAACATTTTTAAGGGAAGCCTGGGTGGCTCAGCTGGTTAAGTGTCTGCCCTCGGCTCAGGTCAGGATCCCAAGTTACTGGGCCATTCTTTCATTCATTTATTTATTTAGATTTTTTATTTTTATTTTTTTTTTTTTTGAGAGACACAGAGAGTGGCAGAGACGTAAGCAGAGGAATAAGCAGGCCCTGTGGAGAGCCTGATGTGGAACTTGATCCCAGGACCCTGGGATCACGCCCTGAGCTGAAAGCAGACGCTCAACCTCTGAGCCACCCAGGTACCCCCCAAGTTACTGGGCCTTTACACAGTATAGGTGACGCTTGAACAACACAGGTTTGAAATGCATGGGTCCACTTATATGCAGATTTTTTTTCCAGTAAGTACAGTACAAAACTGTAAATGTATCTCCTCTTCGTTATGGTTTTAATGACATTTTCTTTTCTCTAGCTTAGTTTACTTTGAGAATACAGTATATAATACATATCACATGCAAAATAGGAATTAATCAACTATTTTATCAGTAAGGCTTCTGGTCAATAGTAGGCTATTAGCAGTTAAGTTTTGGGGAGTCAAAAATTATACGCACATTTTACTACACAGAATGTCAGGATCCCAATGCCCATATTGTTCAAGGGTCAATTGTAGTTCTAAAATTTAGGTTACACTGACTAAAGAAAGTAAGAATTTGAAGCACATGTCCACTTGTATTATATGCATTAAGAAAAAAAATCCAGTTTTTTTACTTTTCCTTTTTATACTGACATTTTTTGCATAAACATGAAAAATCTGCTCTAGATATATTTTAGACAGTAATCTCCCTCCAAAATCCTACCATGATCTTAGATGATAACCTTTTTGATTCCTCATTTACTTCTTCCTATTTAATCAAACAGCTTGATCATTTCGGAACTAAAATGTCTCTTCAGTCTTTTCTTCGTAGTCCCTCTACTATGGTTTAGGACCTTACTGCTATGATCTCAAGTTATTTGACAGCCCATTCTATGGTTTAACCTATCCTACCAAATAAAGCTTTTTGAATACCATTTTGAGCATAATATTCCTTAGCCTTGTTCAAAAATGTTTTATGGGTAACAGTCATTAGAACAAAGTGTTTCATTCATTTTCTACAATGACCTGGACGAGGGAGGGCTTATTTCATGGAGCTCAAAGAAAATTATAGGGGGCTAATAAGTACAATGGCTATTTTCATTCTTACTCCAATTCTAGCACAATACAGTGAATTTGTGGGTAAAGAAAAAGAATAGGAAATAGAAACTTTATTTTTTAAAAAGATTTTATTTATATATTCATGAGAGACACAGGGAGAGAGAGAGGCAGAGACCTAGGCAGACCGAGAAGCAGGCTCCCTACAGGAGTGTGACACAGGACCCAACCCCAGGACCCCGGGATCATAACCTGAGCCAAAGGCAGATGTAATCACTAAGCCACCCAACCACTGAGCGACCCAGGTGTCCCAATAAATAAATATTTAAAAATAATTATAATAACCTTGAATTTTCGGGATCCCTGGGTGGCACAGCGGTTTGGCGCCTGCCTTTGGCTCAGGGCACAATCCTGGAGACCCGGGATCGAATCCCACGTCGGGTTCCCAGTACATGGAGCCTGCTTCTCCCTCTGCCTGTGTCTCTGCCTCTCTCCCTCTCTCTGTGTGACTATCATAAATAAATAAAAATTTATAAAAAAAAAAATCTTGAATTTTCAAGTGTTATCTTTTATAACAAACAAGCTTCTATCTTATTTGTAAATAGAAGAAAAAGACCTTTGAAAACAAAGACTTCTTTGTATTAGCCACAAAACTAAAAACATTGCTTTTAACATATTAAGTATTCAATAATTATTTAAGAATCTCTATCCCGAAAGGTAGCAATCTGATTAAAGATCATCTGACTGGGGCACCTAGGTGGCTCAGTTTGTTAATAAGCATCTACCTTCAGCTCAAGTCATGATCCCAGAGTCTCGGCTCTCTGCTCAGTGAGGAGTCTGCTTCTCCCTCTCCCACCCCTTCCCCTACTCATGCTCTCTTTCTCTCAAATAAATAAATAAATAAATAAATAAATATTTTTAAAAATAAAGATCATCTAGGGTAGCCCGGGTGGCTCAGCGGTTTAGCACCGCCTTCATTCAGCTCAGGGCATGATCCTGGAGACCCAGGATCAAGTCCCACATTGGGCTCCCTGCATAGAGCCTGTTTCTCCCTCTGCCTGCATCTCTACCTCTCTCTGTGTGTCTCTCGTGAATAAATAAAATCTTTTAAAAATATTAAAAAATAAAAATAAAGATCATCTGATTAAATGGAACAGCAAGAAGTAAAAAATAGATCAGTTCTAGAAATAGGTTGGTTATTTCTGAAAGAGAAAATCAAATTTAATTCTAATCACCATATACATTTCAAGGAATCCTCTACATCAAAATTAAAATACTATTAAAATACTATTAAATTCTGTCTACTATTTATATTTGACAAATTTTAGAAATCAAGTATGTTTACCTAATAAGTTTTAAATCTCAAAGACAATCAAAAGGAAATCTGTGTTAAAATATTTTATTAGCAATAATGAAGACAGTCATTATAGTAATAAAAGGATATCAGCTTTAGCAAAGTCTCTTATCCCACACTGAGGTAATCCTGGTGTGTTCTGCATGTAGAAATCCAAGTAAAACCAATGGGCAAGTTCAATCTGAAAACACACTCGGATAGCATTGTCTCTTTCCTCACTGGGAATATGCAAAATAAATCGGCTGTCAAAAACAAAAAACATTTAAATTACATTTACAAACCGTAATGATTTTAATCTATTTAACTACTTCATCCCTGACCCACCAACATAAAAAAGAAACCAAGAGCAGGGCTGATCAAGGAGGCAAAATTGGGGGGAAATTACTACAGGAAGAGGAGTCTGGAAGGCAGCTATGTTCACCCCTATACCAATGCCGCACAGGGAAGAAGAGTCTGGGGGAAAAAAAAGTTTATCACAGTTATCTCACTCAGAATTTAAGAAGCCATTTACCCTTTGTTAACAAGTACAAAGATAATCTTAAGAACTCATATAAAGGGGAACAAGAAAACAACTTTCAGTAGGATTTCCTCTCATGATTGCTAACATTTTCTAATATATACAAATATATTCATTCATTCAAACAGGAATGATGTCAGCTGCTTCATCTTTGAAGTATTACATTTTTTTAAAAGATTTTATTTATTCATAAGAGACACAGAGAGAGAAGCAGAGAGACACAGGCAGAGGGAGAAGCAGGCTCCCCGCAGGAAGCCCGATGTGGGACTCAATCTCAGGACCCTGGGATCACTCCCTGAGCCAAAGGCAGGCGTTCTACCGCTGATTTACAGCTAATTTTTCAGCAAAAACTATGCAGGCCAAAAACGAGTGGCTTGACGTATTTAGAATGCTGAAAGGAAAAAAATCTACAACCAAGAACAATCTACCTGGCAAAATTATCATTCAGAATTGAAGAAAAGATAAACAGTTACTGACACAAAAGTGAAAGGAGTTCAACAGCATTAAACCAGCCTTAAAGAATACTAGAGACTTCTCTAAGTATAAAAGAAAAAGCCATAATTAGAAAAAAAAATTATGAAAGGAAAAAAAATTTCATGAGTAAAAGCAAACATACACTAAAAGTAACAGAGCAATCACTTATAAAGCTAACATGAAGATTGAAAGACAAAAGTAGTCAAATCAATTGTATCTAAAATTAGTTAAGGAGACTCACAAAACAAAAAGATGTAAAATATGACAACATATACATAAAGCATGAGGAATGGTAAAACTGAAATTCTTTTAGAATGTGTTCAAACTGAAGTGATCAACTGAAGCATGCTATACATTTAGGAGGTTATATATGAATCTCAGGGTAACTACAAACCAAAAACCTGTAATAGGCACAGTAAAGTAAGAAAGAAAGCCAAATTTACCACCAAAGAAAGTCCTCAGCACAAGGAAAGAGCAAGAAGACCGAACAGAGAGCAACTGCATAACAACTGGAAAGCAACTAACAAAATGCAAGTACACACCTACCAATAATTAATTTTCAGCTTTTTAAAATTCAACTAATTAACATATAGTATTAATTTCAGAGGTAGAGTTCAGTGATTCAGTCTTATATAATACCAAGTGCTCATTATATCACATGCCCACCCTAATGTCCATCACCCAGTTACCCCATCCCCCATCCCACCCCTCCAGCAACCCTGTTTGTTTCCTATGATTAAGAGTCTCTTACGGTTTGTCTCCCTCTCTGATTTCATCTTGTTTATTTTTCCTTCCCTTCCCCTATGCTCCTGTTTTGTTTCTTAAATTCCATATGAATGAGATCATATAATTGTCTTTAACTGATTCACTTTTTTTTTTTAAGATTTTATTTCTTTATTCATGAGAGACACAGAGAAAGAGGCAGAGATGTAGGCAGGCAGAGGGAGAAGCAGACTCCCCATGGGGTGCCCAATGTGGGACTCAATCCCAGAATCCTGGGATCCGGATCTGAGCCAAAAGCAGACTCTCAACCACCAAGCCACCCAGGTGCCTCTCTGATTGACTTATTTCACTCAGCACAATACCCTCTAGTTCCATCCACGTTGTTGAAAATGGCAAGCTTTTTTTTTTTTTTTTTTGATGGCTGAGTAGTATAGTCCATTGAGAATTACTATTATTATTTTTTATATATATTGGAGAATACTTTAAATGTAAATGGTCTAAAGGCTCCAAACGAATGAATGACATAGGGTGACAGAATAAACAACAACAAAAGAAGACTCAGCTATACACTGCTTACAAAAGACTTACTTCATACCTAAAGATACCTAATGACTAAAAGTGATGAGATAGAGAAAAGATAGTCTATGCAAATGAAAGTGGGGCAGGGGAGACCAGGAATACTTATATATATATATATAAGACAAAACAGACCTCAAAACAAATACTGTAACAAGAGACAAAGAAGGGCATTACCTAATGGTAAAAGTATCAATAAAAAAAAAAAAAGATATAACAAATGTAAATATATGTACCCAACACGGAAGCACCTAAATAAAGCAAGTATTAACAGACATAGGAGAAACTGACAGTAATACAACAGGGAATGTGAACACCCCACACATATACTGATTGATAGATCATGCAGGCAAAAAAAAAAAAAATTCAGTAAGGAAATAGTGTCTTTGAATGTCACAACAGACCAAATGGACTTAACATAAACATACAGAATATTCCATCCCATAATAGAGAACACATTCTTTTCCTTTTTTTTTTTTTTTAAACACCTTCTTATCAAGTACCCATGAAACATTTCCCAGGATGGATCACACATTAGGCTACAAAACAAGTCTCCATAAATTTAAGGCTGAAATCATATCATGCATCTTTTCCAACCACAACAGTATAAAACTACAACTCAATTATAAGAAAAAAAACTACAAGGGCACCTGAGTGGTTCAGTCAGTTAAGTGTCTGACTTCAGCACAGCTTAAGATTCAGTCCTGGGATCAAGCCCTGTGTCAGCTCTCCCTCTCCTTTTGCCCCTCCCCCAGCTCTTGCACACATGTTCTCAAATAAATAAAGTCTTTAATAAAAAATTTAAAAATAAAAGAAAAAAAAATAAAAACCAGGAAAAACACAAACCATGGAGACTAAACAACATGCTACTAAGCAACCAATAGGTCAAAGAAGAAATTAAAGAGGAAATTTAAAAATACATGGCAACCAGTAACACTGAAAACAGAACAGTCCAAATCTTTAGGATGTAGCAAAAACAGCTGTAAGAGGGAAATTTATAGCAATACAGGCCTGCTCATAAAACAAGAAGAATCTCTAACAATCTAACATTAATTACATCTAGAGGAATTAAAAAAGGAACAAACCCGAAGTTAGCAGAAAAAAAGGGAATAATAAAGATCAGAGCACAAATAAATGATAAACTAAAAAAGAAAGATCAATGAAACCAAGATCTTGTTCCTTGTAAATACAAACAAAAATGATAAACCTTTAGACCCATCAAGAGAAAAAGAGAAAAGACCCAAATAAATAAAATCAGAAAATAAGAACTGACACCACAGAAAAACAAATGATTGTTAAGAGGCTACTATGAAAAATTATATTCCAACAAACTGGACAACTTAGAAGAAACAGATAAATTCTTAGAAACCTATAATCTTCCAAAAATGAATTCGGAAGAAACAGAAAATCTGAACAGACTGATTCTTAGTAACAAAATTGAATCAGTAATCCAAAAAGTCCCAAAAAACAAAGTCCAGGACTAAACTGATTGACAAATTAATTCCACCAAACATTTAAAGAGTTAATACCTAATTGTCTTCAAACTATTCCAAAAAATACAAGTTAGGAAAATTTCCAAATACTTTCTATAAGGCATTACCCTGATACCAAAACACTACAAAAGAAAACTACAGGCCAATATCCCTGATAAATAGACACTAAAATCCTCAACAAAATATTAGCAAACTACATATAACAATATATAAAAAGAATCTTTGCCACTATCAAGTGAGATTTACTCCTGGGATGCAAGGACAGTTCAATATTCACAAATCAACCAACATGATACACCACATTAACAAAATGAAGGATAAAAATCATATGATCATCTCGAAAGATGCAGAAAAGGCATTTGGCAAAATTCAACATTTACTCATGATAAAAACTCAAAAAACAGTGGATTTAGAGAAAGGATACCACAACATATAAAGGCCATATATAACAAATCCACAGCTTATATCATACTCAGTGGTGAAAAACTAAGCTTTTTCTCTAAGATTGGGCACATGAGATAAGGATGCCCACTCCTGTCACTTATTCAACACAGTATTCAAAGGCTTAGTTGAAGCAAACAAGAAAAAGAAATAAAAGGCATCAAAACTGGTTAAGGCAGAAATAACTGTCAATGTATGTAGATATACTATACACAGAAAACTATAAAGAGTCTACCAAAAAAAAAAAAACAAAAAAACCCTTAGAAGTAAATGAATTCAGTAAAGTTACAGGATACAAAGTTAATATACAGAAATCTGTTGCATTTCATGCACTGATAATGAAGGAGAATAAGAAAACAGGGGCACCTGGGTGGCTTTTGGCTCAGGTCGTGATCCTGGGGTCCTGGGATCAAGTCCCATATCAAGCTCCCTACAGGGAGTCTGCTTCTCCCTTTGCCTAAGTCTCTGCCTCTTTGTGTGTGTGTCTCTCATGAATAAATAAAACCTTTAAAAAGAAAAAAAGAAAGAAAATCTCATTTACAACTCCACCAAAAAAAATAAAATACCTAGTAATAAATTTAACCAAGGAGGTTAAAGATCTATACCCTAAAAACTATAAAACACTGATGAAACAAATTAAAGCCAACACAAATGGAAAGACATTCCATGCTCATGGATTGAAGAATTAATATTTTTAAAACACCCAGACTACCTAAAGCAATCTATAGATTCAATGCAATTCCTATATCAAAATACCAATAGCATTTTTCAGAGGTAGAATAATCCTAACATTTGTAATGGAACCACAGAAGATCTTCAACAGTCAGTCTTCTTGAGAAAGAACAAGAAAGATGGAGATATCACAATCTCAGATTTCAACATATAGCAAGCTGGGATGTGTCAGGCTCCCTGCTTAGCAGGGCGTTTGCTTCTCCCCTCTCCCTCTGCTCAGGCTTATTCTCTCTCTTTTTTAAATAAATAAATAAATAAATAAATAAATAAATAAATAAATAAATAAATAAATAAATAAGAGGGGCACCTTGTGGCTCAGTTGGCTAAGCAAGTTGGTTGCTCTCTTGGTTTTGGCTCAGTTCATGATCTTGCAGTTGTGGGATCAAGCCCGACATCAGGCTCTGCGCTGAGCGCAGAGCCTGCTTTAAAATCTCTCCCTCTCCCTTATGCTTATTTACTCTCTCTAATAAATAAATAAAATCTTAAAAAAAAAAAAAAGATATACCACCAAGCTATAATCATCAAAATAGTATGGTACTAGCACAAAAACAGACACATACATCAATGGAACAGAGAACCCAGAAATAAGCCCACACTTATAAGGTCTATTAATCTATGACAAAGGATCCAAGAATATATATGGGAAAAGATAGTCTCTTCAATAAATGGTGCTAGGAAAACTGGACATCTACATACAAGAGAATGAAACTGGGCTCTTTTGTAACACCATACACAAAAATAAACTCAAAATGGAGTAAATATCTAAATGTAAAACATGAAACTGTAAAACTTCTGGAAGAAAACATAGGCAGTAATTTCTTTGGTATCGAACTTAGCAACATTTTTCTGGGTATGTCTCCTCAGGCAAGAAAACAGAAGCAGAAAATAAACCACCGGGACTACATCAAAATAAAAAGTTTCTGCACAGCAAAGGAAACCATCAACAACACAACAAAACAATCTACTGAATGTAAGATATTCTGATAAAGGGTTAATGCCCAAAAATATATAAAGGACTTACACAACCATCAAAAAAGAATCTGATTAAAAATAGCAGAGGACACGAGTAGACATTTTTCCAAAGACAAAGAGATGCCAAAGAGACACATGAAAAGATGTTCAACATCATTCATCATCAGGGAAATGCAAATCAAAACTATAATGAAATATCATCTTATACCTGTTCAGAATGACCAAAATGAAACGGACAAGAAATAATAAGTGCTGGCAAGCATGTGGAGAAAAAGAAACCCTCTTGCATGGTTGGTAGGAATTTAAACTAGTGCAGCCACTGTTGAAAATAGTTGAAGGTTGCTCAAAAAATTAAAAAAATAGAAATACCAGTAATTCCATAATTTCTTAGGGTATTACCCTAAGAAAACAAAAACACCAATTCAAGAAGATATACACACCCCTATATTTATTGTAGCATTATTTACAATAGTCAAGATATAGAAGCAAACCAAGTGCCCATCAATATACAATGAGGATATATATGTGCATATGTACATACATATTTACAATGGAACATCACTCAGCAATAAAAAAGAAGAACTCGCCATTTGCAAGAACATGGAGGGACTTAAAAAGTATTATGCCAAGTGAAACAACTCAGAAAAATGCTGTATTATTTCACTTATGTCTGGAATCTAAACAAAACAAATGAATAAACAAAACAGAAACGGACCCATAAATACAGAGACAATATGGCTGCCACAGAGGAAGGAATTAGGGGGATGGGCAAAATGGGTAAAGGAAAGCGGGAGATACAGGCTTCCAATTTGGAATGAGCAAGTCACAGAGATGAAAGGTACGATATAAGGAATATAGTCAATGGTATTTTAATAGCATTT
The DNA here is from genome assembly GCF_048418805.1 of Vulpes vulpes. Lineage (NCBI taxonomy): Eukaryota > Metazoa > Chordata > Mammalia > Carnivora > Canidae > Vulpes > Vulpes vulpes. Next base: position 94,092,614 of record NC_132783.1, on the reverse strand, counting down.
GTACAGTAGATAGATGACAGCTATACTTACGGTGAGCATAACAGAGTCGAATCACTTGCTATATGCCTCAAACTAATGTAATACTGTGTCAGCTATACTTTCATTTTTAAAAAGGGAGAGGGGAAGAGAAAGGTCCACTTATGTAACAGAAGATGGTCTACTCTTCTTTCACTCCTTTGAGTCAGAAGTTTCTCCCATAAGATGGGGGAAGGAAGAACAACTCCTGAGGTTCTTTTCTAACTTTAGCTGATAGGTTTGGGTGTTGGTACCCCAAAGCAAAACCGGTTTTCAAGGACTCCCAAGTGTAAGAGCTAACACCCTATCTACTCACATAAAAGAGAAGCCTATCAATAAATAAGACCCTTATAGTCTCATCTTAAATATGAAACAGTAACAAAAAATCATCCAACATCAAAGGAAAATCTAAGGCATGACACAGAAAAATTTACATTAAAAAACTGGCCCTGGAACACCCAGGTGGCTCAGTGGTTGAGTGTCTGCCTTCGACTCAGGTCATGATCCTGGGGTCCTGGGATGGAGTCCTGCATCAGGCTCCCCACAGGGAGCCTGCTTCTCCCTCTGCCTATGTCTGCTTCTCTCTGTGTGTCTCTCATGAATAAATAAATCTTAAAAAGAAATAAAAATTAATAAAAATTAAAAACTGGCCCTGAAGATAGTGTTGAGGTTATCTCCTAGAATCCTGGACCACCTGAGAGCATAAGTGTGAGAAGAGAAACAGGCATTTTAGTCATATAAGGACTCAGAAGTTTACTTCCTAGTAACACCCTCAAAGGAAATCACTCTAGAATGTGCACTGGCAAAACAAGAATGAAAACCGAGAAAGCCTAAAAGATGAGATTTAAGAGATAAAAGATACAACCTGGGAGAGCCATGAAAGGGATTTCTAGTAGGCCAGTTGTTTGGCAAGTCCAGGGAACCAGCAGTCTTGACTGAGCCGGTAGGGAGGTCTCCAAGACAGCATGCTCCAGGAAAAAAAGAATTCTAAGGACATAATAAAGGAGCAGACGGGTGGAGGGGAGAAAGTATTTTGAATGTGTTGGGGAAGAGAGGTAAATGTACAAGAGAATCATAATCCAAATATTAAGCAAAAGCCAAACTCAGAACAACAACAAAAAAATATATCAAAAGAAAAAAGTAAAAAAAGAAAAAAAGAAAAGAAAAAAGTAGCCAGAAAGAGGGGCTCCTGGCTGGCTCAGCCAGTGGAGCATGTAACTCCTGATCTTGGGGTTGAGGTAGAGCCCTAAGCTGGGTATAGAGATTACTTAAAATCTTAAAAATAAATAAATAAACAAAAAAGAATGAGGGGGACACCTGGGTGGCTCAGCAGTTGAGCATCTGCCTTCGGCTCAGGGGGTGATCCCAGGTCCTGGGATCCAGTCCCACAATGGGCTCCTTGCTCAGCAGACAGCCTGCTTCTCTTTCTGCCTGCAGCTCCCCCTGCTTGTTGCATCCTCTCTCTCTCTCTCTGACAAATAAAATATTAAAAAACAACAACAACAAAAAAACAGAATAGCAATATAACTGTATCAGAAGTAGGGCAAAGGCAACAGTAGCTGTGGTTAACTAAACTCTCACCTAATATCTACCAAGGTTAATTAAATTCTCAATCTAACACCTGAAGTTGATAAAAAGAAACTTGTCCAACTATATTTTAAAATACTGAATTATCTACCAGAAAAATTCAACACTAAACAGGTAAAAGTCTGGAGAGCAGAACTGAGATAAAAAGGGATAGGGAAGAAGACGGCTGCTTTTCTTTTATAACTTCACTTGTACTCTTTGATTTTTAACCTTACATGAGTACATCTTTTTAACAGCTAAAAGCTCTTTAAAAATATTTTTATTGAGGTTCGATTTGCCAACATATACTATGACACCCAGTACTCATCCCGTCAAATGCCCTCCTCAGTGCCCATCACCCAGAGAAGCTGGTTTTATTTTTTTAATAAATTTATTTTTTATTGGTGTTCAATTTGCCAACATACAGAATAACACCCAGTGCTCATCCCGTCAAGTGCCCCCCCTCAGTGCCCTCCTCCCCTTCCACCTAGTTCGTTTCCCAGAGTTAGGAGTCTTCCATGTTCTGTCTCCCTTTCTGATATTTCCTACCCATTTCTTCTCCCTTCCCCTCTATTCCCTTTCACTATTATTTATATTCCCCAAATGAATGAGATCGTATAATGTTTGTCCTTCTCCGATTGACTTATTTCACTCAGCATAATAACCCTCCAGTTCCATCCACGTCGAAGCAAATGGTGGGTATTTGTCATTTCTAATGGCTGAGTAATATTCCATTGTATACATAGACCACATCTTCTTTATCCATTCATAAAAGCTGGCTTTTTAAAGATACTTTATAAGAAAAAAGAGGCTTCCTGGGTGGCTCATTTAAGTGACAGACTCTTGATTTCAGCTCAGATCATGATCTCAGGGTCATGAGACGGAGCCCTACAGTGGGCTGTGTATGGAGCTTAAGATTCTCTCTCTTCCTCTCCCTCTGTCCCCACCCTACATCATTCCACTGTGAGCATACACACCCATGCATTTTTTTCTCTTAAAAAAAAAAAAAAAAAGGAACAAAGAAAATCAAAATTTTAACACATGAAAATTACACTTTTATGCTTTCATTCTGTGAATGTTTTTGTTCTGTTTTAAAGATTTAAAAGTGTGTGCCAGGATGTCTGGCTGGCTCTGTTGGAGGAGCATGTGACTCTATCTCAGGGTCATGAGTTCAAGCCCCACATTGGGTGTAGAGATTACTAAAAATAAAAAAATTAAAATAGGGGCACCTGGGTGGCTCAGTCAGTTAGGTCTGCCTTCAGCTCAGGTCATTACCCTGGAGTCCCAGGATAAAGTCCCACATTGCGCCCCAGATCGCGCTCCCTGGTCAATGAGGAGTCTACTCACTTCTCCCTCTGCCCCTCTGCCCCTCCCCCCACTCATGCACATGTGCCCTCGCTAATAAATAAAATCTTAAAAAATAAAAATACGTATGTACATATATGCTTTTCACTGTTATGTTATGGGAAAAATTTCTCCACTTCACAAAATGTCATTGTTTCAATTTTCCTACAGATAAAAACATCAGCAGAACTATGATTAGTACAAAAATGCTGCAGAATTGAACACTAAAATGGCAACCAGAAGATGGGCACAAATTATTTGATTACTTACACAATCACCAAAACAGGAGCAACATTACTTGCCAGTAAATACCTTTCTTCTTTTAACACTAGAGTGGACTCACCATTTAATTCTTTTTTTTTTTTTTTAAGGGTCTATTTATTCATGAGAGACAGAGAGAGAGAAAGAGAGAGGCACAGACACAGGCAGAGGGAGAAGCAGGCTCCATGCAGGGAGCCCAAAGTCGGACTCGATCCTGGGTCTCCAGGATCGCTCCCTGGGCTGAGGGTGGCGCTAAACCGTTGAGCTACCCGGACTGCCCTCACCATTTAATTCTTAAAGGGGTTTTTAAAGAACTCCAAGCACGTCTTTAAGAGAGAAACAACTGGGCAGCCCGGGTGGCTCAGCGGTTTAGCGCTGCCTTTGGCCCGGGGTATGATCCTGGAGACCTGGGATCGAGTCCCACCTCAGGCCCCCTGCATGGGGCCTGCTTCTCCCTCTGCCTGTGTCTCTGCCTCTTTCTGTGTGTGTCTCATGAATAAATAAAATCTTCAAAAAGATAAAAATATAAATAAAAGAAACCACTAAAGTTGTAGTTATCAATTTTAACTTTAAAAATATGCTTTTCAAGTATTTAATAGTCTAATTTAAATAATGAAAAAAATCTTTCACTCTTAACGTCAAAAATCATGGTGCAAGAGGCAAATATCACCATAAAATGGAGATTTACATTTTACACACAAGTTTACTAGAATGTTCACTAGAACAGTATAGACAACAGTCTTTCCTTCCTCTCCTCTAATTTATTCTATCCAGAAATAACTAGTGTTTTTCAGTTTGATATATATTCTCTCACTCTCCTTGTACATACACACACACACACACACACACACACACACACACAAACATTTAAAAGCTTGTTTTAACCAAAGGCATCAAGGCAGCGCCGCCTTCAGCCCTGGGCGTGATCCTGGGAGACGTGGGATCAAATCTGGTTCTGGACTTCTCCCTCTGCCTGTGTGTGTGTCTCTCGTGAATAAATAAATAAGATCTTAAATTTAAAAAAAAGCATCAAATGATTACTATGCTCAATAATAGTATACTGTACACATTTCAAGACAAAAATATCTTCCCTAGTTTACTGTTTACTAACTGCCTTAGGAATTTCTAATGGCTGCAGGGTATCCAAGTAAACGAAATGTTACATATGAAACCATCTGAAAAATAACATTCCACCTCTTAGGTTATAAGCAGTCTAATGGTTACAAAGTCACATCTTAAAAACATGGTCTCCCACTCTAATTCTTCACATCAAAATCATTGTCAATTTTACATTTCTCCAAAAATTATTACTATATGGTCAATGAAGTAGACAAGATTAGCAAGAATATGTAATTTATCAAAAATTATTAAAAACAAAAAACCTCTTTAATATGCTAATAATAAACAGAATTGGTGAAAATATAAAAACAAGAGTCAAGACCAAACTCATAAATCAAGAGGTACTTAAAAGAACAAGAGTGCAGAAAAATTAACCTTTTCCCACTTAAGCTTCATTTTTATAGAAATTAAACATAAATTGTAAGTAAATTTATTTCTAAAAAACCCACAATCAAAAAAGCCTGAATTGTTTACATTAAAAATCTTTAATCAACAAAATATTATAATACAAACTTTTAAATAGCATTATTTTTAAAACTTGAAGTTTTAAGAAATGATTATTTGGTTTATTAGTTGAATAGCTAGCCCTGATTTTTAAACATATAATCCTTATTTATATAGCCAAAAAATAATTGCAAAAATGTTACTCTCCTTTCTTAAAGGAAAAAAAATGTTACCCTATTCCAAAAGATTTGTATAAAATTGCTTAAATACACTCACTGGAAAATGGAAAACCAAGTAAGAATCATTAACACTCAACAGATGTTTAACGTATTGTTTACATAACACAATTATTTTGTGAGTAAACAGATTCTACATAAAAATCAATCACCTTCATAATGGTTGCTAGGACTTCTTTAAAAGATGTAATCCTGCATAGTATACAAAATAAGCCCACACTAGTAGGAGGATTATGTTAGATGCCTGTAAAAGTATAAAATTACCTATCTTTTTGTTTAATCTGTATCCGTATTAATCCATACATACTATTACTCACCTTTTCAAACACAGTCATCTTTATTTTTCTCCTAACTATAAAATACACACCCCTTTAAAAAATCTTGGAAATCTTGAAAAATAAAAAAATAAAAATTGTAACCCCACTTCTCGTACATATTTGTCCAGTCATTTACCCACACAGATATACATACATCAAATCTCTTCTTATGAAATTTGGGATCTAGAAAAATAAGTGCATTTTAAATGGTTGAATTGAGACACCTGGGTGGCTCAGGGGTTCAGGGTCTGTCTTTGGCTCAGGGCATGATCCCGGAGTCCCGGAATCAAGTCCCACGTCGGGCTCCCTGCATGGAGCCTGCTTCTCCTCTGCCTGTGTCTCTGCCTCTCTCTCTCTCTCTCTGTCTCTCGTGAATAAATATTTTTTTTTAAAAAAAGGTTGAATTGATCAAATCCCAAAAATCATAATCATGCCATCACCAAAGCACAGTAACATTCTTATTAGTTCTAAAAATTAGTCTATTTACTTATCTACATGTACTTTTGTAAGGTTTAAAATGTTAGACTTGACTTTCAGTACCACCTACCTGGGGTAGGAGAGAAAAAGCACAGGCACTGAGAGAAAAAGGCCTAGGTTTCAAATCTTGAGTTTCTAAATTACCCAAAATATGACCTCGAGTAAAGTACAAAACGAGTCTGTTTATCAGATGAAAATGAAAATAACTGCACCTACCAAATAGAGGTTGTTCAGAGGATTAAATAAAACGTTATGTGTGAAGGGAGCACCCAATGCCTGGCATATAACAATACCTCCACAATATTAGTTCTTTCCTTCTCATCAAAAAGAAAAAAAGAAACGGAGGCGTGAATGCAAAACAACAATTAAAAGACGTCTACACATAAATACTGTAAATGTACTTGAAAAGATGTTATTTTACCAGAGCTTTTTACTCAATTGTAATTTATTTCACAATGCACTTAGCCAGCGACAACACAGGGTATTACTGCACCAAAAATTTTACTTCGGGAAAAAAAAAAATATTTTAAGTGCATTTCTCCTAAGTTTGGCTATCTGAAATCATCGCTCACAAGAGGGAAGAATGCAAAAAACTCCTCTTGTATTAGTGTATAGAGTTAAAACCCTGACGACTGAGAATTTCCTTTAAGGAAAATTAAAGGATGAAAAGAAAACTCTCGATTTCCCCCCCTCCCAGTGATAAGTTTGGGAATGAACAAGACAATAATTTCTTTTTTTATTATTTTTTATTACAAATTTATTTTTTATTGGTGTTCAATTTGCCAACATCTAGCATAACCCCCAGGGCTCATCCCGTCCCCCAGTCACCCCCACCCCCACCCCTAGTTCGTTTCCCAGAGTTAGGAGTCTCTCATGTTCAAGACGATAATTTCTAACAATTTAGGAAATGCCACGGACGTAAGAACACATGGGCGAAAAGGTAAGTTTGAATCTGCTCCCTGCGTAGGTCCGGGAGCGTAGGAATAAGACTTAAAACCCTGAGGTCTTTGGACAAAACTGAGGGATGAGACAGAGGGAGAAGGGGAAGACGGTCTATAAAAGTCAGAGGCAGAAAAAAACAATGGGAGGGAGAGGGAGCAGACGAGAAACGCTCCAGAGCCTGGCTCGGGTGCAGCGGCTGCACTCGCAGGAAAGCCGGAGTTGGGGAACTGAGAAAATGAGGAAATCCCGGTGCCCTGCGAGTGAGGACCCCGGGGGGCTGCGGCGGAAGGACAGGGGCGCGCGGGGAGAGCGTGCAGCCGCGGGGCCACAGAGCAGGACAAGGCGGTGCGCAGGGTGCGGAGACGCAGAGGCCCCCGCGGTCGGCCAACGTGGGGGAAAACGAGGAGGGTCGGCGGGGCCAGGGCAGCCCGCGGCGACGCGGTACCTGCAGAGATCGTCCAGGACGCTGCCGGGAATCTCCACCCGTTTGGTCTCCATGATGAGGACCCACAGCAGGAGCAGGGCATCCCGGCTCCGCGCGGCCGGGACCGAGGGTGCGGCACGGAGACTCCGGCTCTCCCGAGAGCGGGCAGCGGCGGCGGCGGCGGCGGCGGCGGCGTCTCCGGCGACGACGAGCGGAGGGAAGAGGCGGGACCCGCTCGCTTCCGTCCGGCGACCTCAGCCGGACCCGGAGGCGGGGCCAGAGCGCGGGGCGGAGCCCCGGGAGTCACGCCCCCGCTCGGCTTGAAAGGCCCAATAGGTAGCTGGAGAGCCGGAGCCCGAGCACGCTAAGCCAATGAAATGTCTGTTTATTGGTCTGTCGTCTCCAATCCGTCTTCAAGCCGCTCGGTTGCTGCTCAGAAAACCAGCTTCCCGCCGCCTTGGAGCCCGGGTGGCCCCGCGCACGCGCACTGAGCCGCCTTTGCGCTACTGGGAAGTCCGGGAGGCTCGGGTCTTCCCGGTGGGCTCCGAGGCTCCTCGCGCACGATGCTAGCGTCTGCCTGGGTCTGGGCCGCCCGTCGGTGACGAGGCAGGCCCTGGCGGTTCTCCAGGGCCAGCCCCCGGGACGCTCCTGCGCAGGCGCGCGTGTACAGTTCCTGTCGCCGAGTATCCCGCACAGGTATCCGTCGTCGCCCCATTCCTTTCAGGCCACGCCAAGGGCCGTACCTCCTTTGACTACAAACACCTGAAGGGGGTTATCTTTTTTTCTGGTGACTTACCTCTGCCTCTCCTCAGGCGACCCAGACAGAACTTTATCCCGGTATCTGACACCTCGTGAGATCTGAGGAAATACCGGTTGAACCTGAACTCGGGGATCTGCGTCTACCTCTTAGGCCACTCCAACGTGCTGGTCCTCGATGATTCCTCATGTTGCTTAATGGAGCCCAGTCCATTTAGGATCTTGAGGAAAAAGCTAGGTCTAGTCAGTTTTTTATCTGTTTACTTAGATTTCATTTATTTATTCATGAGAGACATAGCCAAAGGGAGAAGCAGACTCCTTGCTGGGGGGCTGATGCGGAACTTGATCCCAGAACCCCTCGGTCGTGACCTAAGCTGGAAGCACAGCTCGACCACTGAGCCACCCAGGTGCCCCCTGTTTGGTCTTTAACCTCCTTTTATATCAGCTCCACAGCATCCCACACACACACCTGCTCAGTCACGACTTTAGTTCATTCTACCATTTAATCTTTCATCTTTTTTCTTAATAAATGTCCTTTGTCATTACAACAGGTTCTCATTTCTCCTCATTAGTGCAAGAACTGCATAACCAGTACCTCTGCCTCCATTCTCGGCCTGTACAGCTGCCCAAGTTTTATTTTCTTTTGTTCAGACGTGAGCAGGTTCCTATTATTTACCTTCTGCTAACTCCCCTACATCAGCTTCTGATGTGTGCTCAAACCCAAACTTGGTATAAGAATCCTGTTAGCATCTATTTTGCTCTCCTGTTTTTCATCTGTTTTCCATCTTTTTGCACCTTATTGGAGAACTCTTCAAATCTATCTTCCAGCCATATTCTGTTTTTACTTTTCTGGAGTTTTCTCTTGTTTTTCAAATGTTTCTTCATTGTGGTGTCATAGCCTTGCTTCATAGATTTCTTGTCCCTATGAAGATATTAACAATACATTTTTAGAGGGCACCTGGGTGACTCAGTTAAGCGACCGACTCTTGATTTCAGCTCAGGTCATGATCTCAGGGTCATGAGATCGAGCCCTGTTTTAGGCTGTGTGCTGAGCATGGAGCCTGCATAAGATTCCCTCTCTGCCCCTCTCTTCCTCTTTAAAAACAAAACAAAAACCAATATATTTCTGAAGTTTTCTTCTTTCTGAATAGCCTTTTCTTCCTCTCAGCTGCTTTTTGCTATTAATTTGGTCTCCATCTATCATATTGGAAGTTTTCTGGTGGTCCTCAACTATTCCCTCATACTTAAGAGTATATATATAACTAGGGGCACCTGGGTAGCTCAGTTGGTTAAGCATCTGCCTTCAGTTCAGGTCATGATCTCAGGGTCCTGTGATTGAGCCCCATGCTCAGCAGGAAAACTGCTTTCCCTCTCCCTCTGCTTCTCCCCCCACTTAATAAAAATAAAATCTTTAGAAAAAAAGAGTATGGGACACCTGGGTGGCTCAATGGTTTGGTGCCTGCCTTCTTCAGCTCAGGGAGTGATCCTGGGGTCCTGGGATCCAGTCCCGCGTCGGGCTCCCTGCATAGAGCCTGCTTCTCCCTCTGCCTGTGTCTCTGCCTCTGTGTGTGTGTGAGATGAGTGAATAAAATCTAAAAAAAAAAAGTCCATAACTAAAAAAAACTGGAGTTAAGTGCTATAAAAGCTGGTTGGAGGGATGCCTGGGTGGCTCAGTGGTTGAGCGTCTGCTTTGAGCTCAGGGCGTGATCCTGGGGTCTGGGGATCGAGTCCCATATTGGGTTCCTTGCATGGAGCCTGCTTCTCCTGTCTCTGCCTGTCTCTGTGTCTCTCATGAATAAGTAAAATATTTTTTTAAAAAGCTGATTGGAAGTTTCCAGCATGTAGGTCGAACTTGTTTCCTGATGGCTTCACTGTAGGGCAGTCTGCCTCCAGTGGGAACACATGGCATCAATATCCATAGGTCTTTCTTTCCAGCTGGTCAAATTCTCTAAAGAGAAAATCCTTTCAGACCAAACTGTAAGTGATCTGGGAGCCAAGTAGGGTAGCACAGGCAGGAGTCTTCTATTTGCTTTATTCAATCTCCTTGGCACACTACAAGTGTTAGTTTGGTTTCCTAGGAAGTGGACCCTGAGAAAAGGATTTGAGTCCAAGTAGTTTATGCAGAAGGTGATCCAGGAAAGAATGATAGCAGAGCAGGTGGTGAGTCAGAAAGGAAAGAAAGCCAAAAAATGGTTTATTAGGGAAATTAGCACTGTGGGTAACAGGAGCTGACCCAGCTGGAGGATTCTGGAGACCAGGGTAAAACACACACTATAGAATTATTTTGCTGAAGGGGAGAGGAAGATGGGTTGTTTATATACTAACTTCTGTCAGTCCTTGGTTTCAGTATGCTCCTGGAGCCTCCACCCCAGGCTGCCACATGAGGAGCAAAGCAGGCTCTAGTGGACAGAAAAGCCCTCAGACAAAAAGATGCAGCTGCTAGCAGTTGGAAGTCCAAGCAGCATGGTGTAATAAATCAGTAAGAATGAAGGGGAGCCCCCTTAATGTTTCTATTTTGCTGGATGTGCATTCCACCTGTCCTAACTATGATACGGGACAGGTTGGTTCTTATCTCACTGAGTTAAAGAATAAATCTTGGGATGCCTGGGTGGCTCAGCAGTTGAGGGCCTACCCCTGGCTCAGGGCATGCGTGATCCATGGTCTCAGGATTGAGTCCCACATTGGGCTTCCTGCCTGGAGCCTGCTTCTCCCTCTGCCTTTCTCTCTGTGTGTCTTTCATGAATAAATAAAATCTTAAAAAAAAAAAAAAGAACGAATCTTGCAGACATAGAAGATTGAGTAAAGGGATAGAAGTTTATTAAGTAAAGATACAGAGAAGGCGCTCAGAAGTGAGGGGTCCGGACAGGGTTGCCATTGAGGGCTTGTAGGGTTGGTCTTTTACTGAAAGCCTAATCAGGGAACCTAAATTCTTTTAACATATCCATTGTTATCACCATTGAGTAAGGACTAGTGATAACATCTTTAACAGCTTACTTCCTTTTTAGAGTCTGATGATTTTTTTTTTTTTATTGGTTACAAGTAGCTGTTATAACAAGACACCCTCCCTACCCACACCATAGGGCAGGGTGGTCTGGCTTGTTCCCTTATCTCTGGTTTCCCTATACCTTAGCATTTTGGGGATTTTTGTGAGCCTACTTCTGTTGACCCCCTACCTAGGCCTGCCTAGCCCCATTTGCCCTAACTCAACTTCTTTTCTCTGGCTGGGGGTATCTTAGCAGCTATTTTTCTTAGTTGTCCACTTGAAGCTCAGGTCTGGCATTTAGAGTACTCTAAAAGATGGCAGTGAAACAATAATGGAAGCCTAGGTGGTGTTTATTCCCCAGGGGCCAACGTGAAAGAGGCAACTGGGCACTTGCCAAAGGACCTGGAGGAAGTCTTCCTGCTCCCTTATCTCTTTGAAGTCTCAGGTCAGGGATAAGCTATGCAACCCTTTTTTAGCTCTAAGGGGCCTGCAAATCTCCAGACTTCCACACAGTGCTACACCAATCCCTCCACTGAGAATTCCACAGGGATCTGGGGCCAAGCATCTTCCAGGCTACTTTCCTGCCCATTCACCATCCCACCCCTGCCTCCTCACACACACGTCTAGGAGCTGGAGACGTGCACAATAGAGCAGCTCTTATGGCAGCCCCTTGAGCTGTGACTTCCAGAGAATTCAGGGCCTCATTCAAACCCAACTGCCCATGGGCCACAGCAGCCCATGGCTTGATAAAGGCAAATAAGTCACAGTTTGAAATTATGGGAAAGGGAGATGCTGGGGTTCTTTTTTTTAATAAATTTATTTTTTATTGGTGTTCAATTTGCCAACATAGAGAATAACACCCAGTGCTCATCCCGTCAAGTGCCCACCTCAGTGCCTGTCACCCAGTCACCCCCACCCCCTGCCCACCTCCCCTTCCACCACCCTTAGTTCGTTTCCCAGAGTTAGGAGTCTCTCATGTTCTGTCTCCCTTTCTGATATTCGAGGCTGGGATTCTTAAATTAATACAAAGACAATTTTTAAATAATTGGGTTGATCAAAACCTTTACCATTTATGGGGCAGCCCTAGTGGCTCAGCGCTTTAGCGCCACCTTCAGTCTGGGGCGTGATCCTGGAGACCCAGGATGGAGTCCCACCGTGGGGCTCCCTGTATGGAGTCTGCTTCTCCCTCTGCCCTCTGCCTGTGTCTCTGCCTCTGTGTGTGTGTGTGTGTGTGTGTCTCATGAATAAATAAATAAAATCTTAAAAACAAAAAAACCTTTACCACTTAATATACGCTATCTCATTTAGTCTTTTTAAATATACAGGATAGGCAAAGATTAATGAGGCTTATCAAGATTAAATGATTAAATGACAGTATGAAATGGAGCCAGGACTAGAATTCAGTTCTGAGTTCACAGCAGGAATTCTGCTTTAGGGAGAATGATGCAGTAACAATTATTATTAATGTCTGTACAGCATGGTATTCTTTCAAATACAATAATCCTGACAACAAAATAAGTTGTCATCACGGTCTTAAAAAAACACAATATGCTTATTGGCCTTCTTTTAAATTGAGTGAGATTAAGTCTGTTAAAGCCTTTTCACATCCCTTCTAAGTTCTTTTTTATTTATTTTCCAGGTTTATTGAGGTGTGATTGACAAAAATTGTACATATTCAAGGTGTTGTCCTAGTCCATTCCAGCTACTATGACAAAAATGTCATCAATTGCGTGGCTTATAAACAACAAACATTTATTTCTCACAATTCTGGGGGTTGGAAAGTTCAAGTTCATGGCACTAGCTGATTTAGTGTCTGATGAGAACTCATTTTTTAGTAGACTATGCCTTCTGATGGAACCTTATGTGATGGAAGAGGCAAGCTAGCTCTCTGGGCTCTCTTTTACAAGGGCACTAATCCCATTTTAGGGGCTCTACCTTCATCGTTTAAGCACTTCACAAAGCCTCCTAATACTATCACATTTGAACACATGAATTTGGAGGCGGGGGCAAGGGGGAGGCTGTGTGCAGAAGCATTCAGACCAGAGCAGATGTACAGCATGCTCTTTTGGTATATATTGTGTAATGATTACCACGATCAGGCTAATTAGCATATCTATCACCTCCAACAGTTACCTTTTGTATGTGTTTGAAAGGAATGCTTAAGAACTACCCTGAGCAAATTTCAAGAGATCAATACAATATTATTAGCTATAGTCACCATGTGTACCGTAGTTCTCTAGAACTCATTCATCTTATGACAAAGATCTTATAATTCAAATCAACATTTACAGAACAACACATATTTGCTCTTTGTCAGCCCCACTGCTACTGGATCATCTCCTATAGCATATAGAATGCTTTAGTAACATCTAACAAAAACAAAAATCTCCATTGATCCCTGTAATAATCTTACTAGATGTTGAGCAACCCTATTTGCTCTTCTTTTGGGGTTCAACCGGGTAACTGAGGTCTATCCAATGGAATGAGGATAGAAGTGACACACCCAACTTCTATGCACAACCTCTGCCATATCCCATGTAACTTTTACATTCTCTTCTTTCCTTCTCTTCCCACCTGAAAGCAAAAGACCCTTGATACTGTGGAAGAAGCACAGATCCCTAAGTTTATGATCTGGAAAAGAGTTACCCCAGAGCATTTGCTCCAGATTCTGCCTAAAAGAAATAAACTTTTGCTCTCTCTATAAAACATCTTGATGTTTACACACAAACTATTCTCCATAATCAATCTTTCTCATTTCAGTAAATGTGGCTTGTACTGGACATTCTTGTTTGCCTACCCAGCACTCATTTCCTAAGGCCTACTTCATGGTGTGTGTGTGTGTGAGACCTGTGCACACAAGGTCCTGTACTCAGAAAAGCCCCATGCTCAGTTTAATATTCTGTCATCATCTTAAAATTCTTAACAATTTCATTTCTGAAGTTGTGTTTTGTGAGTGAAGTTGGATGGGACAAGAAAGTGTGCACTCGAGCAGAAAAGATACGTGTAATGTATGTGTTTACCCACGTCTTGCTGCACCGTTTGCAATAGCCCCATTTGAAATATCCAATGAGAACAGAACTTCATCGAGCCCATCGTGCATGGAAGTTCAACAAGATTTAGTGAGAACAAGGTAATCATGATAAACTGAGTGAGTGGGGTCACTGTCAACCTTATGATCCTCCTGTAAATCAGAACTTGCTGGGTGGCTTAATTAGTTGAGTGCCTGCCTTTGGCTCAGGTCATGATCCCAGAGTCCTAGGATCAAGCCCCAAGTCAGGCTCCCTGCTCAGTGGGGAGCCTGCTTCTCCCTTTCCCTTTTCCTCTCTCCACCTCCAACTCATGCACACATTCTGTCTCTCACTTGCTCGCTCTCTCACTCACTCAATCTCAAATACAATTAAATTAAAAAACAACAAATGCAAAAAGAAGACAGCAGCATAAGAAACACAAAGAACCAAAGAAACCTATCATGTTATTTTCCTCTTGCTTCCCTGGATGAACCAACCACTTACGCTGAAAATGATGACATCGAAGGAAAGTGAAAGTGCAGCAGCCCTAGTTCTGTCCCCCCTCCCACCCAGTCTTTCACCTCCTTCATCAGAAGCCAACTGGAGAGAGTGTGATAGGATGTGTGCACATCAAGAAGTGACACAAAAACAGATGTGCAATGTTTCCACCGTTCTTATAAAAACAGAATACATAATGTATGTACCAGCTATGAAATGTGAATTGTGTCATTTTCACGATTCTACATGAGTTAAATGTTCTTATATTTGCATTTCAAGTTTCAAGGCCTGAAAATCACACATGGATCTCTAACCAGGAGCCAGACTCCTCAATAACTGCTGAAGTAAACCCTAAGACCTGTACTTCTCAACTTAAATGCACCCATATGTGTCTTTGGGTTTCAGCCAAAACTTTATTTTATTTTAGCCCAAATCCTTTGTTATTTTATTTTATTTATTTATTTGAGAGAGACAAACAGAGATAGGGAGAGCACAAGCAGGGAGGAGAGAGAGAAGTAGGCCTCCCACTGAGCAGGGAGCCCAATGAGGGGCCGAATCCCAGGATCCCGGGACATGACCTGTGCCGAAGGCAGATGCTCACGTGACTGAGCCCATAGCCCAAATCCTTTCAATGGATTTGTTCCAGTAGGCATCCAGAGGCTCAAACCTATGAGTAAATTTTACTATGAGTCTATGAGTAAATTTTAGTTCCTGGTCTTTCCCACACAGGCACACATTCAACCCACTGCTGAGCCCTGGCCAGTCTACCTCCAAGATCCATCTCTTCTCTACCGCAACTTTCCCCATCTCCATCCAAGCCTCCTCAACCTCACCTGGACTGCTTCCAGAGGCTCCCAAATGTCTCCTGTCTCCATTGCTTTTCAACCTCTACAAAGCATCCAGAGTGATCATCTCAAAACATTAGGTTGAAAACAAACAAAACAAACAAACAAACAAAAACATTAGGTTGATCACCTTGTGCTTGAAAATCTTCATGACCTCAAAGTAAAATCCAATTTGTGTGCCATAGCTTGAGGGACTTTATGTGATGGGCCCCTGGCTGTCATTCACTCTCTCTTCCCCTCATGTCCCATCTTCATCTCTCACTACACTCTAACCACAGTAATTTCCTTGCAAGTCATCACATACTACAAGCTCTTCCTCCACACCATTCGTTCCTCCTGGAAGGCTGCCTAACCCTACACATTTCCCGCCTTTTAATTTGGGTACAGCTTAGACATCAATTCTACAGAAATTCTTCCCAGACCACTCTATTTTTTAACTTTTTTTTTTTTAATTTTTTTTTTAATTTTAATTTTTATTTATTTATGATAGTCACACACAGAGAGAGAGAGAGAGGCAGAGACACAGGCAGAGGGAGAAGCAGGCTCCATGCACCGGGAGCCTGATGTGGGATTCGATCCCGGGTCTCCAGGATCACGCCCTGGGCCAAAGGCAGGCGCTAAACCGCTGCGCCACCCAGGGATCCCTTTAACTTTTTTTTAATTGAACTTCGATTTGCCAACTAAGAGTATAACACCCAGTGCTCATCCCATCAAGTGCCCCCCTCAGTGCCTGTCATCCAGTCACCCCATCCCCCCCCTCTCCCCTTCCACCACCCCTAGTTGGTTGCCCAGAGTTAGGAGTCTCTCATGTTCTGTCACCCTCTCTGATTTTTGCCACTCATTTTCTCTCCCTTCCCCTTTAATCCCTTTCACTATTACTTACATTCCCCAAACGAGTGAAACCATATGATGATTGTCCTTCTCCAAATGACTTACTTCACTCAGTGTAATACCCTCCAGTTCCATCCACATCGAAGTAAATGGTGGGTATTCGTCCTTTCTAATGGCTGAGTATATTCCATTGTACATATAGGCCACACCTTCTTTTTTAATATAAATTTATTTTTATTGGTGTTCAATTTGCCAACATATAGAATAACACCCAGTGCTCATCCCGTCAAGTGCCCACCTCAGTGCCCATTACCCAGTCACCCCCACCCCCCCGCCCACCTCCCCTTCCACCACCCCTAGTTCGTTTCCCAGAGTTAGGAGTCTTTCATGTTCTGTCCCTCTTTCTGATATTTCCTATTCATTTTTTCTTCTTTCCCCTTTATTCCCTTTCACAATTTTTTATATTCCCCAAATGAATGAAACCATATAATGTTTGTCCTCCGATTGACTTACTTCACTCAGCATAATACCCTCCAGTTCCATCCACATCGAAGCAAATGGTGGGTATTTGTCGTCTCTAATGGCTGAGTAATATTCCATTGTATACATAGACCACATCTTCTTTTTCTTTTTTTTAAATAATAAATTTATTTTTTATTGGTGTTCAATTTGCCAACATACAGAATAACACCCAATGCTCATCCCGTCAAGTGCCCCCCCTCTCAGTGCCGGTCACCCATTCACCCCCACCCCCCGCCCACCTCCCCTTCCACCACCCCTAGTTCATTTCCCAGAGTTAGGAATCTTCATGTTCTGTCTCCCTTTCTGATATTTCCTACCCATTTCTTCTCCCTTCCCTTCTATTTGCTTTCACTATTATTTATATTCCCCAAATGAATGAGACTGTATAATGTTTGTCCTTCTCCAATTGACTTATTTCACTCAGCATAATACCCTCCAGTTCTATCCACATCGAAGCAAATGGTGGGTATTTGTCATTTCTAATGGCTGATGAATATTCCATTGTATACATAAACCACATCTTCTTTATCCAATCATCTTTCGATGGACACGGAGGCTCCTTCCACAGTTTGGCTATTGTGGACATTGCTGCTATAAACATCGGGGTGCAGGTATCCCAGCATTTCCTCCTCCTTTTTGTGGGGTCTTTGTCTGGGTTTGGAATCAAGGTGATGCTGGCCTCATAGAACAAGTTTGGAAGTATTCCATCTCTTTCTATGTTTCCGAACAGCTTTAGTAGAATAGGTATGGTTTCTTCTTTAAACGTTTGATGGAATTCCCCTACGAAGCCATCTGGCCCTAGACTGTTGTGTCTTGGGAGGCTTTTGATGAGTGTTTCAATTTCTCACTGGTTATTGGCCTGCTCAGGTTTTCTTTTCTTTTTTTTTTTTTTTTTAAGATTCTTAAATTTATTTATTTATTTTTGACAGAGAGAGGGGGGGGGCAGAGACACAAGCAGAAGGAGAAGCAGGCCCCATGCAGGGAGCCCGATGTGGGACTCGATCCTGGGGCCCTAGGATCACACCCCAGGCTGAAGGTGGTGCTAAACTGTTGAGCCACTGGGGCTGCCTTCTGTTTAGGTTTTCTATTTCGTTTTGTTTCAGTTTGGTAATTTGTGGTTGTCCAGAAACGTATCCGTTTCTTCTAGAATGCCTAATTTATTGGTATCTAGCTGCGCTAATACATTTTTTTAAATCATTTGTATTTCCTTGGTATTGGTTGTGATCTCTCCTCTTTCATTATTTTATTAATTTCAGTCTTTTCTCTTTTCTTTTTAATAAGGCTGGCTGATGGTGTATCTATCTTATTAATTCTTTCAAAGAACCAACTCTGGTTTTGTTGACTGTTCTATGGTTCTTCTGGTCTCTATTTCATTGAGTTCTGTTCAAATCTTTATTATCTCTCTTCTTCTGCTTCATGTAGGTTTTATTGGTGTAGGTTTTCTTTTTCCTATTCCTTTAGGTGTGAGGTTAGCTTGTGTATTAGAGGTTTTTTTCCAATTTTTTTGAGGGATGCATGTATTGTGATGTATTTTCCTCTTAGGACTGCTTTTGCAGTATCCCAAACATTTTGAATGGTATATCTTCGTTTTCATTAGTTTCCATGAATCTTTTTAATTCGTCTCTAATTCCCTGGTTGACTCATTCATCTTTTAGTAGGATGCTCTTTAACTTCCATGTGTTTGAGTTTCTTCCAAATTTCTTGTGATTGAGTTCTAGTTTCAAAATATTGTGGTGTGAAAATATGCAGGGGACAATCCCAATCTTTTGCTATCTGTTGAGACCTTATTTGTGACCCAGTATGTGGTCTATTCTAGAGAAAGTTCTATGTGCACTTCAGAAGGATGTGTATTCAGTTGCATTTGGATGGAAAGTTCTGTATATATCTGTGAAATCCATCTGGTCCAGTATCATTTAAAGCCCTTGTTTCTTTAGTGATGTTGTGCCTAGAATATCTGTCACTTGCAGAAAGTGTCATGTTGAAGTCTCCTACTATTACTGTGTTATTATCTAAGTATGTCTTCGGTTATTAATTTATTGATATACTTGGCAGCTCCCACATTAGGGGCAGAAATATTCATGATTGTTAGGTCTTCTTGTTGGATAGACCCCTTAAGTATGATATAGTGTCCCTCTTCATCTCTTACTACAGTCTTTGGAATAAACTTTAATTTATCTGATATGAAGATTGCTACCCCTGCTTTCTTTTGAGGACTATTTGAATGGTAAATTGTTCTCCATCCTTTCATTTTCATGCTGGAGGTGTCCTTAGGTCTAAAATGATTCTCTAGTAGATAGCATATAGATGGGTCTTGCTTTTTTATCCAGTTCAAAACCCTGCATCTTTTGATGGGATCATTTAGCCCATTCACGTTCAGAGTTTCTATTGAAAGATATGAATTTAGTGTCATCGTAATACCTATTCAGTTCCTGTTTTTGTGGATTATTTCTTTGGGCTTCCTTTCTTTACAAGGCCCCCCTTAATATTTCTTGTAGAGCTGGTTTGGTGGTCACATATTTTTTCAGTTTCTGCCTATATTGGAAGCTCTTTATCTCTCCTTCTATTCTGAATGAGAGCCTTACTGCATATAGTATTCTTGGCTGCATGTTCTTCTCATTTAGTACCCTAAATATATCATGCCAGCCCTTTCTGGCCTTCCAGGTCTCTGTGGAGAGGTCTGCTGTTAATCTGATATTTCTCTCCATATAAGTTAAGAATCTCTTGTCTCTTGCTGCTTTAAGGATCTTCTCTTTATCTTTGGAATTTGCAAGTTTCACTATAAAATGTCAAGGTGTTAAACGGTTGTTATTGATTTTGAGGGGGTGCTTCTCTACTCTCTGGCCCTCTGAACCTCTGTCCCTCTCGGCGTTTCCTGGAACCCCAATTATACGTAGTTTCTTCCTTCTTTTTTTTAAAGATTTTATTTATTTATCCATGAAAGACACACATAAAGAGAGAGGCAGAGACACAAGCAGAGGGAGAAGCAGGCTCCATGCAGGAAGTCCCGATCCCGGGACTCCAGGATCACACCCTGGGCCGAAGGCAGGTACTAAACCACTGAGCCACCAAGGCATCCCTAGATTCTTCCTTCTGAGGCTATCATTTATTTCCCTTAAGCTTTTCTCATGGTCTCTTGTTTTTCTCTTTTTTTCCTCAGCTTCCTTCCTTTCCATCAACTTGACTTCTATGTCACTCACTCTTTCTTCCACCTCATTAACTCTAGTCATTAGGACATCCAGTTTGGATTGCATCTCATTTAATTGATTTTTAATTTCGTCCTGATTAGATCTAAATTCTGCAGTAACAAAGTCTCTAGAGTCCTTTGTGCTTTTTTTCCAGAGCCACGAGTAGCTTTGTAATTGTACTTCTGAATTGACTTTCTGACATTGAATTGTAATCCATATTCTGTAACTCTGGCAGAGAGTACTGTTTCTGCTTCTTTCTTTTGTGGTGAATTCTTCCTTCTAGTCATTTTGCTCAGTACAGAGTGGCTGTATGAGCAGGCTGAGTCAATAATATCAATTACAACCTAAGTAAATTTCACCCTAGATGATTCTGTTGGGGTCAGAGACCAGAAAATGAAAACAAAGATCAGAACAAAATTAAACAAAAGGACAACTAAAGTGAAAAACAAATTTTAAAACAAAGTAGTAAAAAAATAAAAGGCCAAAGATCCCATAGAAGAAGAAAAAAAAGAAAAGGAAAAAAACTAAAGGAAATAGTGGAAAGCAAAAAAGGGGGAAAAGAGAAGAAAACAGGTAGGGGGACTGGGAGATGATGGTGGTGAAGAAGTTATAGTGGAGGGAGAATGTAGTCTACCTGAGAGGTACTAGAGGGTAATCCTCTGGGTTCTGAGTGTACTAAGTTCTGTTGTTAGAAGATGCTCAATCCCAAATTTATATAAACCAGCAATACTTGTAGAAATCCCCACCATTGACCACCAAAACATAAACGAGATAAAAGAGGGGGGCAGAAGGGGAATGAAGAGAGAATATAATCTCACAGAATCAAACAGCACCATTGGTTCTGGGTGCATGCTGGTCATGTTTTAGAAGGTATTAACTTCCACCATTGTAGAACAAAATGAGGCAGAGAAAACAAAAATAAAAACCCATATCTCAAAGTTAAATTAAGTATGTTGAAGGGTATCTACAAGTGGAAAATATACCTAAGACATGCAATTGTAGAAATATGAAAGTCAAAAAGGAAGAAACTTGAAAATAAAGAGGTGGTAAAATGTAGTTGAGGTGGGAAAAGAGAAAAAATATTTGAAATTCTTAGTCTGATATAAAAATGAGTTGTAATGGAAAAAGGGGGGTGGGGGGGATCATCTAGTTCTCTACGCCATAAATCCCTCGATATCCCCTGTTACTTTCCCGCACTGCTTTGTCAAGAAGTTGCTCTTCCTCTGTTCTTCCAGCTGGTCGTCTGGGGGAGGGGCCTGCTGTGTTGATTCTCAGGTGTGTGTACCTGGGGGAGATGCCCCACCCCCTGCTGGGTGCTGGGCTCAGTGGGAGCTGTTTACTCCGTGAGGCCTCTGTTCTCTGGCAGCCCTGCCTCTCCCAAGCACAAGGTGACACGAGGAGGAACAATACTGGCAGCAGCCAGATCTCCAGCTCTGGAGTCAGCTCCCTGCAGTAACTACCGCAGTGTCCCAGTCCGCACTGGCCTAGGTGCTCCTGGGGCAGCAGGGGACGCTGATCTGCACAGCTTGGGGGCGCCCGGCGTCGGCAGGAGAGTCCTTGTTGTCCTGTGCCCTCCTCGTCTTCATCTGTCCCAAGAGGAATGCAGGCTCATGGGCTGTGTCTACTAGGGCGCCCTGGGATCCGGGGCCTGTGCTGCTGGAATTGCGCTCCCAGGGCCGTGGTTCCCAATGCAGCAGGGCACACACTCCTCCTTCCGGAGCCCCCACCTGACCCACCAGCTTCTCCCCGAGGCCCCACGGGCTGCGCTCCAGCCCTTTACCGAGATCTGCCCGCAGTGTGTGGTGTGCTCTCCCCCAGGAGCACTTCCTCTATAAGTAACCTCGGGAAACTGGAGGCTTCACTGCCCCTTCTGCTGTTCTGTCCGATTTCCCTGCTGAGCACTTTTTTGTCCAAGAAAAATCCAGTGCGGAATTTTAAAGTCCCACTTCTCCAGGGCTGGGCTTTCCTATCCTGGAGGCTTTTGCTGCCCCACTTTAGCCCGGCTCCTCACGGTGCCCCCCCCTTCATTATTTTTTATTTAATTTTTTTCTATCTTCCTACCTTGCTAGAAGCAAAAACCCTTCTCTCTGTAGCATTCTGGCTATTCTCTCTTTAAATCTCAGGTCCAGGGGATCCCTGGGTGGCTCAGTCATTTGGCGCCTGCCTTTGACCCACCACGTGATCCTGGGGTCCCAGGATTGAGTCCCACATCAAGCTCCCTGCATGGAGCCTTCTTCTTCCCCTGCTTGTGTCTCTGCCTCTCTCTCTCTCTGTGTATCTCTCATGAATAAATAAATAAAATCATTTAAAAAATAAAAAAATAAATCTCAGGTCGAATTTGTAGCTCTTCAGGATGTTTTGAAAATTATCTAGGTAAGTTGGTGGGACCAGGTGAGTTGAGGATCCCTACTCTTCCACCATTTTGCCCCACCGCCTAGTTCTAGCAATTCATACTTTAGTTTCATGATTTCAGGGTAACCAGAGACCAGTATTTGTCAAAAAGTCCTTTTCGTGAATCTTCTGGAAGCTGGACCATATTTTTGCAAGAGCATCAGAACATGGAAAACTCCTTACTCTGGGAAATGAACTAGGTGTGGTGGAAGGGGAGGAGGGCGGGGGGGTGGGGGTGACTGGTTGGCGGGCACTGAGGGGGGCACTTGACGGGATGAGCACTGGGTGTTATTCTGTGTGTCGGCAAATTGAACACCAATAAAAAATAAATTTATTATTAAAAAAAAAGAACAACACCTGAAAACGACAGGGCTGTCAACAATAGACATGGTTAAAGACCCAATGAGAGTTCATTATAATGCAGTCAAGAAGAAAATTTGATTTTTTTGGTAACACAGCATTTTAACAATCCGAATGTCGAGTGATGGCAGTGTATCAGGACATGTTTTAACTTTAGGAATTTCGTTTCATTTTTGAAACACCAACAGCATTCAAGCACCCAATTTAATCTAAGAGCGCTTATTATTATTTGGTTGACAATGCTTCTTATGTGACTTCACATGGCAGGTAAACTACATATTTTAGCCAAGAGACTCTATTTAGGGTTTGACTTTCTGGGAATCTGTTGAAAATCGATGAATGAATACCCAAACAAGCAAGGAGCCAGCCAGCCCACCAAACCAACCAACCAAGCAAGCAACCAACATCTCAGGTTTCAAGGCATGGGCCTACAAAGGATCACGGATCCTTACAACACTGAAAATGTCAGTATCTGCTTTCCCAAGGTGACCCTAGGAGATTCTACAGGATGTTATAGAGTTGTCACCAAAATGTAGCTCCTTTACTATTGAGAAGTTTTCACTCTCTTACATAGGTAAAGACTGGATAGAGCCTGGGTGGCTCAGTGGTTGAGTGTCTGCCTTTGGCTCAGAGTGTGATCCCAGGATCCAGGATCGAGTCCCTCATCGAGATCCCTGTGGGGAGCCTGCTTTTCCCTCTGCCTGTGTCTCTGCCTCTCTCTCTCTTTCTCTCTGTGTGTACCTCATGAATAAATAAAGAAATCTTAAAAAAAAAAAAAAAAAAAAAGACCAGATGAAAACGAATATAAAAACCTTGCTGTTCTGTGCAGGTAAAGAAAAAAAAATGCCTTTTCTCCTCTGTTCACAATCTCTTCTCAAGAGTAGATGACCAATGCAAGGGGATCCCTGGGTGCCGCAGCGGTTTGGCGCCTGCCTGTGGCCCAGGGCACGATCCTGGAGACCCGGGATCGAATCCCACGTTGGGCTCCCGGTGCATGGAGCCTGCTTCTCCCTCTGCCTGTGTCTCTGCCTCTCTCTCTCTCTCTCTCTGTGACTATCATAAAAAAAAAAAAAAAAAAAAAAAAAATGACCAATACAAGAAAAACTTGGCATTTTAACAGAGAGGAGAGCTAAATCTCAATGTTATATCAGTGTACTTGTAAAACTTACTTCTTCCAATCTCAGTCCGTCCAGACCATGCATACAGTTCCTTTTCAAAAAGTCTCCTTCAAAAACCCTTTTACAATGTCCTTTTTCATTCGGACTCAGTCTTAAGTTTTCATTCTCTAAATGGCCAGGCTCTGGGATGCCTGGATGGCTCAGCAGTTGAGCATCTGCCTTTGGCTCCGGGCATGATCCTGGAGTTCAGGGATCGAGTCCCACATCAGGTTCCCTGCTTAAATAAGCCTGCTCCTCCCTCTACCTATATCTCTGCCTTCTCTCTATGTCTCTCATGAATAAATAAAATAAAATAAAATAAAATAAAATAAAATAAAATAAAATAAAATAAAATAGCCAGGCTCATTTAAGGACAGGATTATTTTCTTTTCCCTCAACCAAAAATGTATTCTCATGCCTTGTACCTCTTCTACACATCTCCTACCTTCTCACACACAGAGTTGTTTTCCTTATCGTTTCATTTTCCAGCAGTCTGGATTCTATGTGGCAGACTTTTTTTTTAAATTGTATTTATTTACATTCTTTAGAGAGAGAGCACTTGTGTGAAGGGGGGGGAGGGAGAGAGGGAGGAAGAGAGAGGGAGACAGAGAGAGAGAATTTTTTAAAAGATTTTGTTTATTTATTCATGAGTGACAGAGAGAAAGAGGCAGAGACATTGGCAGAAGCAAGCTCCCCACAAGAAGCCGGATGCGGGACTCAATCCTGGACCCTGTGATCATGCCCTGAGCCAAAGGCAGATGCTTAACCGCTGAGCCACCAGGCGTCCCCGACATGGCAGACTTTTACGTCCTAGAAACCTCAGTCTTTATTGAAAAGTCAGCAGGATCCAATGGCACACTCTTGTACCAGAATTCTTTTGATTGGCAAACGTATGAATACATGTCATAGTTTTTAGAAACGCAGTGTGTGTGTGTGTGTGTGTGTGTTTATAATACAATTTTTAAGAAAGCATGAAACATGTTTACTAACACACCCAAGTATCTGCAGTTTTCCTGAATAAGACAAAAGATAAAAAAAAAAGGGGGTAGGGGAAGAAATGGGGGGGGAGGAAGGAAAACACAAGAAAACAAAACAAAAACCACCTTGGGTGTCTTAGTGACTCATACTTTAGTATTTTACCTTCTATTGAAAAGACGTAGGTATGTGATGAATTCAACCCAATTTATCAATTAACCTAGCACAACTTCAAATTTTCAGGTTACCAAGGATTTTGGAAGCTATTTTAAGTGTTTACCTATAAACATTTTTTCTTTTAACTATTTGCTCTTAACAATGAAAAGTATATGAGACAGACAAAATCGACCATTTAAAGTAGTTTATGTGGACAAATCACAACAGGTGCAATTTAACTAATCCATTGAGTTAACAGCAAAGTTGAGTAGGGCCCTCCCTTGGGCCTGGACCCTCCAGTGTCCCAGTCCTCTGAGAGGAACGAGGACATAAGTAGTTCTCATTTTCTTTTTTGTGCTTGTTGTATAACAAGACAGAAAACATGGTTTCTTTATATAAAGTTGACGGAGGGGTCTATTTCGATCAACACCATTCAGGCTCACAAACTGAGA
Source organism: Vulpes vulpes (assembly GCF_048418805.1). Lineage (NCBI taxonomy): Eukaryota > Metazoa > Chordata > Mammalia > Carnivora > Canidae > Vulpes > Vulpes vulpes. Next base: position 94,067,350 of record NC_132783.1, on the reverse strand, counting down.
CAGGAGTGCAGCACAACCCACCGCCTGCCCTAACGGCTTGTAAGTCAGATGGAACTAAAAATCAAGCAATTTTACAACTCCAGGGGGCTGGGAGGTGAGAGAGAAAGCCGGTTATCTGTTTGATGTGTAACATTGATTGCTCCAAGGACACACCTTTTTCAAATAAAACAACCTAAATAAAACAACCTTGAATTGGCTCGAAAGCCATATATGTCGTCTCTGTGTCCACTAAAAAGCCAACTGATTTGTTCCCCACTCCCACTGTCAGGCTCTCGTGGGAAAGTCTGAGTGGGCCGTTTCAGTCCAGGGGAACCCTCGGGCCCCTTCCTGCCTGCTGATTTGGGAGGTACTCCAATGTGAACCTCAGAAGGAGGTGGCCCAATGGTTTGGGGTGATTTTTGCTCCTTGCTGTGGGTGGGGAGGTTGGGGGCCATGGCACTGGAGGCACTGGGATGGCAGAGGAGTTGACTACTCCAGCCACAGGAGTGCAGCAGAAACAGGGGGAGAGGGAGGGGGAGACAGGGGAGGGAGAGGCAGAGGTGGGGGCTGAGGCAGATGTAAAGGTTTTGGGGTTTTTTCTTTTTAAAGATTTCTTTATTATTCATGAAAGACACACAGAGAGAGGCACAGGCACAGGCAGAGGGAGAAGCAGGCTTCCCGTGGGAAGCCCCATGCAGGACTCAATCCCAGGGCCCTCAGCCTCATGCCTTGAGTGGAAGGCAGACGTTCAACCACTGGGCCACCCAAGCGTCCCTCTTTCCCTTTTCTTATCCATCACCTTCCACCCTTCCACCTCCACCTGTTCCTTCATCTCGGTCTCCTGTCTTTTCCTCCTGCAATACAGGCTTTGTCTGTGGTGCCTTTCAGCCTCTGAAAGAGGTGGAGGAGCAGATAGTGGGTTGGGCATCGGTTGTGCTTGTGCTTGGGGAGAAGAAGTAGATTTCAGATTTCTGGCATCTGCCTGGCCTGGTTTCCCCTCTTCTTCATGATTCTGACTATTGGGAAGTAGGGGGTCAGGTCAGGTGTGTAAACTTTTGGTCTATCCTTATCTCTGTAGACCACCTCTTGGTCCCATCCTTGGGGGCATCTTTCTGATGGGGTGACCTAGAAGTCTGAATGTAAGGAATTTCTTTCTTTCTTTCTTTCTTTCTTTCTTTCTTTCTTTCTTTCTTTCTTCTTTCTTTCTAGATTTTGCTTATTTATTTATGAGAGAGAGAGAGAGAGAGAGAGAGAGGCAGAGACCTAGGCAGAGGGAGAAGCAGGCTCCATGCGAGGAGCCTGATGTGGGACTCGGTTTCAGATCCTGGGCTCACATGCTCAACTGCTGAGCACCCAGGCGTCCCAAATGTAGGGAATTTCATCCCAGATCATGGGAACTTGTAAAACATTGGGACTCATCTTTAACTTTCTGAGCTGTACGGTGCCCGATTTTTTAAATAATAAATTTATTTTTTATTGGTGTTCAATTTGCCAACATACAGAATAACACCCAGTGCTCATCCCGTCAAGTGCCCCCCTCAGTGCCCTACTCCCCTTCCACCACCCCTAGTTCATTTCCCAGAGTTAGGAGTCTTTATGTTCTGTCTCTCTTTCTGCTATTTCCCACACATTTCCTCTCCCCTCCACAGTTTGGCTATTGTGGACATTGCTGCTAGAAACATCGGGGTGCAGGTGTCCCGGCGTTTCATTGCATCTGTATCTTCGGGGTAAATCCCCAACAGTGCAATCTCTGGGTCATAGGACAGGTCTATTTTTAACTCTTTGAGGAACCTCCACACCGTTTTCCAGAGTGGCTGCACCAGTTCACATTCCCACCAACAGTGCAAGAGGGTTCCCTTTTCTCTGCATCCTCTCCAACATTTGTGGTTTCCTGCCTTGTTAATTTTCCCCATTCTCACTGGTGTGAGGTGGGATCTCATTGTGGTTTTGATTTGTATTTCCCTGATCGGTGCCCGATTTTTACCGGCGTCTGCCTTTCAACTCATGAGCTAGACTTCCTTTACAAACGGATGCTAGCAATAATAGCATCTGGAGGCAGAGGAAACCTCTCCTGCATAGAATACATAGGGACACATAGACACAAACAAGATGCCAAAGAACTCTAGCCTTTGTCTCACTCCTATTTGTGGAGAGGTCATGAAAGACTGATGTTCCAATCTCCCTGTTTCATGAAAACAACTCTAGTTGCCAGGTAGCATAACCACATCTGGATCCCATCCATCCGTTGTTTTCACTTTACAATCAGAATAGGGCCACTTTTGTGCTAAGATACCAAAAGCTGCAGCAACAAACCAACCAAATGAAGACCAGAATATCTCCCCCAAGGGAGCCTAGCATTGGTTCCTCCCCAAAAGTTGGGGCATTCCTGATGGAACCATATGTGAGAAGCTAGTTGAAAGCTGCATTCAAGGAATGCTTGTTTCTGAGAGTTAAGGATATTGAATTTCCTTTTTTTTTTTTAAGATAATAGGTCTTTTTTTTTTTTTTTTTTTTTTAGATTTTATTTATTTATTCGAGAGAGAGAGAGAGAGAGAGAGGCAAAGACACAGGCAGAGAGAGAAGCAGGCTTCATGTAGGGAGCCTGACATGGGACTCGATCCTGGGTCTCCAGGATCACACCTGGGTTGAAGGCGGCACTAAACTGCTGAGCCCCCCAGACCACCCTAAGGACATTGAATTTCCATTGTGTTGCCACCCTACTGTTTAGATAGTTTCTTAACCAGTATGTGACAGGCTAGTGGAAATCGCATACATGGAAGGGGTCATTCTTAGAGGTAAGACAGGGCCTTTCCATTGCACCTCTGGTTGACGTAGTTTCTAACTCCCTTATGTGAGAAGCTAGTTGAAAGCTGCATTCAGAGAATGCTTCTTTCTCAGATTAAGTACAGCTCACTTCTAGTGCGCCTCAGTCACCTACTGTTGAGATAGAGTCAAGCTTCCTTTTCTTAGAGGCAACTTGACAGCTGCCTTTGAGTAATGCATCCTTCGAGTAATTATTTCTTGGAGTTATGTACACTGCATTTCCACTGAGCCTCCACACCTACTGTGTGTGTGCTTCTAACTCCCTTATGTTAGAGGCTTCTCAGAAGCTGCCTGCAAGAAATGCTTGTTTCTCAGAGTTAAGTATATCACATTTCCTTTGAGCCTCTACACTTATTTTTTTTTAATTTTTTTTTTAATTTTTATTTATTTATGATAGTCACAGAGAGATAGAGAGAGAGGCAGAGACACAGGCAGAGGGAGAAGCAGGCTCCATGCACCGGGAGCCTGACGTGGGATTCGATCCCGGGTCTCCAGGATCGCGCCCTGGGCCAAAGGCAGGCGCCAAACCGCTGCGCCACCCAGGGATCCCCCTCTACACTTATTTTTGATGTATGTTCTAATGCCTTTCTGTGAGAGGGTAGTGAATAGCTGCCTTCAAGGAACACTTGTTTCTTGGAGTTATGTACACATTTCCATTGGGCCCCCACACCTACTGTTGACATAGGTTCTAACTCCCTTATGTTAGAGGCTTGTCAGAAGCTGCCCCAAAGGAACACGTTTCTCAGAGTTCAGTAGGCCGCATTTCCCTCGAGCCTCCACAGGTTCTTTTGATATAGGTTCTAATGCTGGAGGAGAGAGGGGAGTAGAAAACTGTACTCAAGGAACACTGGTTTCTCGCAGTTAACTACATAGTATTTCCATGGCTCCTCCACTCCGGTGGAGATAGCTTCCACCTCTCTTAGGTGAAAGGCTAAGTGGAAGGCTGCAGAACAGGAATGTCTGTGTCTCAGAGTTCAGTACAGTGCCTTTCCATGGCACCTCCTCACCTACTGTGGAAGTAGGTTGTAACTCCCATAGGTGAGAGGCTAGTTGAAAGCTGTGTTCAAGGAATGCTTCTTTCTGAGTGTTGAGCACAGGGCCTTTCCATTGGTCCTCCACACCTACTGTGGACGTAGGTTCTAACTCCCTTATGTTAGAGGCTGGTCAGAAGCTGCGTTCAAGGACCACTTGTTTGTCAGAGTTAAGTCTGTCGTGTTTCACTGTAGCCTCCATACTTACTTTTGATAAATGTTATAACGCCTTTATGTGTGAGGTAGTGTAAAGCTACACTCAAGGAATGCGTGTTTCTAACCTTTGATTATATAGCATGTTCATTGCAACTCCACTCCTTTTGTTTTTTTAAAGATTTTATTTATTTATTTATTCATGAGAGATACACACAGAGAGAGACAGAGGCAGAGACACAGGCAGAGGGATAAGCAGGCTCGATGGAGGAACCCCAATGTGGAACTTGATCCCAGGACTCCGAGATCACACCCTGAGCTGAAGGCAGATGCCACCCAGGCATCCCCTGCACCTCCACTCCTATGTGGAAATCACTTCTACCTCCCTTATATGAGAGGCTGGTTGAAAGCTGCAGGGCAGGAATGCCTATTTCTCAGAGTTAAGTACAGCCAATTTCCATGGCACCTCCTCACCTACAGTTGAGCTAGGTTCTGACTCCCATAGGTGAAGGCTAGTTGAAAGCTGCATTCAAGGGAAGCTTGTTTTTCACATTTAAATATATGGCATATCCCTTGCACCTCTAGACCTATTGTTGAGCTAGGTTATAGGCCTTATGTGAGATGCTAGTTGAAAGGTGCATTCAAAGATCACTTGTTTCTCAGAGTTAAGTATATCACAATTCCATTGCACCTCCACACCTACTGTTGAGACAGGTTCTCACTCTGCCATGTGAGAAGGTGTTTAGAAACTGCATTCTAAGAAAGCCTGTTTCTCAGAGTAAGGTAAAGCACATATACAATGTGCCTCCACACTTATTGTAGAGATTGGTTTCTAATCTCTTCTGTGGGAGGCTGGTTGTAAGCTGCATTCAAGGTAACCCTTTTCTGAGAGTTAAGTATAACACATTTCCATTGTGCCTCCACACCTTGTGTTGATATAGGATCTAAGTCCCTTCTGTGAAAGGCTTGTTGAAAGCTGCATTCAAGGAAAGCTTGTTTCTCAGAGTGAAGTATATTGTATACCCATTGCACTTCACACCTATTGAGATAGCATTGAAATCTCTCATGTGAGAGCGTATTTGAAAGCTTCATTCAAGGAAAGCTTGTTTCACAGTAAACTATATTGCATTTCCATTGCCAGCCCACACTGACTGTTGAGATAAGTTCTAAAAGCCTCTTGTGAGAGGCTAGTTGAAAGCTGCATTCAAGGAAAGCTTGTTTCTCAGAGTTAAGTACATCTCATATCCATTAGCCCTGCCCATCTAGTGTTGAGATAGGTTCTAACTACCTTATGTGAGAGAGTACTTGAATGCTTCATTCAAGGAAAGCTTGTGTCTAACATATAAGAACAATGCATTTCCATAGTGCCTACATACCTTCTTATGAGAGATATTCTTACTCTCTTAAGTGAGAAGTTAGTTGAAAGCTCATTCAAGGAAAACTTTTTTTTCTCAGGAGTACATATATCACACACCCCTTGTACCACAACCCCTAATGTTCAGATAAGTTCTCATACCTTATGTGAGAGGACCATTGAAACGTACATTCAAAGAAAGGTTATGACTCACAGATAAGTATAGCACAATTCTAATGTGCCTCCATACCCACTTTTTAGAGATGTTTTAACTCCCTTATGTGAGAGGCTAGTTGAAAGCTGCATTCAAGTCAGAGAGAGAGAAAATTGATTGAGGACATTTCAAATTGAAGAGGCTATTTAGATAGAGTGGTCTGTCCTAAGGCTGTTCTTAAGGATAGAAAGGGATGGAATACTTCCAAATTCTTTTTATGAGGCCAGCATCATTTTGATTCCAAACCCAGACAAAAACCCCACAAAAAGGAGGATTATAGACCAATATCCCCGATGAACACAGATGCAAAAATTCTCACCAAGATACTAGCCAAAAGGATCCAACAGTACATTAAGAAGATAATTCACCATGACCAAGTGGGATTTACCCCCAGGATGCAAGGGTGGTTCAACACTTGTAAAACAATCAACGTGATAGATCACATCAACAAGAGAAAAAACAAGAACCATATGATCCTCTCAATAGATGCAGTGAAAGCATCTATCACTTTCATTTGACAAAATACAGCATCCATTCCTGATCAAAACTCTTCAGAGTGTAGGGATAGAGGGAACATTCCTCAGCATCTTAAAAGCCATCTATGAAAAGCCCACAGCAAATATTCTCACAGGGAAAAACTGAGAGCCTTTCCCCTAAGATCAGGAACACGACAGGGATGTCCACTCTCACCACTGTTATTCAACATAGTCCTAGAAGTCCTAGCCTCAGCAATCAGGCAACAAAAAGAAATAAAAGGCATTCAAATTGGCAAAGAAGAAGTCAAACTCTCCCTCTTCCCAGATGACATGATACTGTACATAGAAAACCCAAAAGACTCCACCCCAAGATTGTTAGAACTCATACAGCAATTCGGCAGTGTGGCAGGATACAAAATCAATGCCCAGAAGTCAGTGGCATTTCCACACACTAACAATGAGACTGAAGAAAGAGAAATTAAGGAGTCAATCCCATTTACAATTGCACCCAAAACCATAAGGTACCTAGGAATAAACATAACCAAAGAAGTAAAGGATCTATACCCTAAAAACTATAGAACACTTCTGAAAGAAATTGAGGAAGACACAAAGAGATGGAAAAATATTCCATGCTCATGGATTGGAAGAATTAATATTGTGAAAACGTCTATGCTACCCAGGGCAGTTTACACGTTCAATGCAATCCCTATCAAAATCCCACGGACTTTCTTCAGAGAGTTGGAACAAATCATCTTAATATTTGTGTGGAATCAGAAAAGATCCTGAATAGCCAGGGGAATATTGAAAAAGAAAACCAAAGCCAGGGGCACCACAATGCCAGATTTCAAGTTGTACTGCAAAGCTGTGATTATCAAGACAGTGTGGTACTGGCACAAAAATAGACACACAGATCAATGGAACGAATAGAGAACCCAGAAATGGGCCCTCAACTCTATGGTCAACTAGTATTCGACAAAGCAGGAAAGACTATCCACTGGAAAAAGGACAGTCTCTTCAATAAATGCTGCTGGGAAAATTGGACATCCACATGCAGAAGAATGAAACTAGACCACTCTCTTTCACCATACACAAAGATAAACTCAAAATGGATGAGAGATCTAAATGTGAGACTAGATTCCATCAAAATCCTAGAGGAGAACACAGGCAACACCCTTTTTGAACTCGGCCACAGTAACTTCTTGCAAGATACATCCACGAAGGCAAGAGAAATAAAAGCAAAAATGAACTATTGGGACTTCATCAAAATAAGAAGCTTCTGCACAGCAAAAGAAACAGTCAACAAAACTAAAAGACAACCTACAGAATGGGAGACGATATTTGCAAATGACATATCAGATAAAGGGCTAGTATCCAAGATCTATAAAGAACTTATTAAACTCAACACCCAAGAAACAAACAATCCAATCATGAAATGGGCAGAAGACATGAATAGAAATTTCACCAAAGAAGACAAAGACATGGCCAACAAGCACATGAGAAAATGCTCTGCATCACTTGCCATCAGGGAAATACAAATCAAAACCACAATGAGATCCCACCTCACACCAGTGAGAATGGGGAAAATTAACAAGGCAGGAAACAACAAATGTTGGAGAGGATGTGGAGAAAGGGGAACCCTCTTACACTGTTGGTGAGAGTGTGAAGTGGTGCAGCCACTCTGGAAATCTGTGTGGAGGTTCCTCAAAGAGTTAAAAATAGATCTGCCCTATGACCCAGCAATTGCACTACTGCATATCTACCCCAAAGATACAGATGCAATGAAAGACCGAGACACTTGCACCCCAATGTTTATAGCAGCAATGTCTACAATAGCCAAACTGTGGAAGGAGCCTCAGTGTCCATCGAAAGATGAATGGATAAAGAAGAGGTGGTCTATGTATAGAATGGAATATTACTCAGCCATTAGAAAGGACGAATACCCACCATTTGTTTCGACGTGGATGGAACTGGAGGGTATTATGCTGAGTGAAGTAAGTCAATCTGAGAAGGACAATCATCATATGGTTTCACTCGTTTGGGGAATGTAAGAAATAGTGAAAGGGATTAAAGGGAAAAGGAGAGAAAGTGAGTGGGAAAAATCAGAGAGGGCGACAGAACATGAGAGACTCCTAGCTCTGGGAAATGAACAAGGGGTAGTGGAAGGGGAGATGGGTGGGGGGTTGGGGTGACTGGATGACAGGCACTGAGGGGGGCACTTGACGGGATGAGTACTGAGTGTTATACTATATGTTGGCCAATCAAATACCAATAAAAATATACTTTAAAAAAAAAGGAAATAAGCTGCCCTGAGTTCTGAGGCTTAGCCTTCTTAGAAGGCTAACCTCTTGATGAGGGGAGTTCAAACCTGTCTCCCAGGCACAGGTGGGGAGGGACTGTCCCAAGTGCTGGAGGGCCTTTGTGACACCACAGTTCATTCAGTGCAGGTCTGCATTGGCCTTTCCCTGAGGAAAGTGGAAGGTTTCTGCCCAGCAGACCAAGGAGCCTGGGCAGTGGCAAGGCTGTGGGCTTCAATGCGAGAACCAGGCACTCCTGGAGGGAACCTTTCAACATCCCAGCCTATACAGCTGAGGGAGGTTAGCAGCTAGCTCTACTCTCAGTGGGTGAGGAGCAAGGGCAGAGGCCAGGTACTTTTCACTGAGAAAGCAGATTTCCTGACATGTAGCTGATCAGGAGTCTGTCACAGGGGTGAGTTAGCACAACCTCTCCACAGTTTTTGTTGAGGTAAAAAAAGCCCTGCAACCTTCTAAAAGCTGAGGAACTAGCCTTCCTTGAGGGAAACTTTCAACTAGCCCCCACTAGGGAGGTGGCCCTGGCCCCACATTAGGCCACAGACCCAGTGGAACTTGCTGTCCTGTGCCCTGGGCCCAAGAGGCCAGTGAGGGCAGCTTTCCACTGGCCTCTCCAGGAAGGGCTTGAGAAACCAGCTCCTCAGGAGGTTCCCAGGGGCCCTGAAAGATGCTGTCTACCTATAGGGCCCTATGCCTTCCTGGAGTGCCCCCTGGCAGCTCACTTGTCACCTCAGGGAGTGGAAACAGGTGTCTCAACAGTGGTGGCAGCACCAAGGGAAATCAGTTAATACTCATAGTGAGAGGCTAGTTGAAAGCTGCATTTAAGAAATCCTTTCTGAGAGTTGAGCACAGGGCCTCTCCTTTGGGCCTCCACACCTACTGTGGACATAGATTCTACCTTCCCTTTGTTAGAGGCTTGTCAGAAGCTGCCTGCAAGGAAGGCATGTTTCTCAGAGTTCAGTAGGCCGCATTTCCCTCTGCCTCCAAACGTCCTTTTGATATAGGTTCTAATGCCAGTTGGTGAGAGGATAGTGGAAAGCTTCTCTCCAGGGACGCTGGTTGCTCACAATTCACTACATAGCATTTCCACGGGCCTCCACTCCTGTGGAGCTAGCTTGTACCTCCCGTGGGTGAGAGGCTAGTGGCAAGCTGCAGGCGTGGAATGCTTGTGTCCTAGAGTTCAGTACAGCACCTTTCCATGGCACCTCCTCACCTAGAGTGGAGCTAGCTTCTAACTCCCATAGGTGAGGGGCTATTTGAAAGCTGTGTTCAGTTCTCAGAGGAACTGGATTTGAGTTGTTGTGTTAGAACTAAGTACAAAATCTTCTGATATAATTTTTAAGATTTTATTTATTTATTCATGAGAGACACACAGAGAGGGAGAAAGGCACAGGCATAGGCAGAGGGAGAATCAGGCTCCATTCAGGGAGCCCTACGTGGGACTCGATCCCAGGTCTCCAGAATCATGCCCTGGGCTGAAGGCAGTGCTAAACCGCTGAGCCACCTGAGCCACCCAACTTCTGATATTTTTGTTTTCATAGTAAAATCAGTGCTTATCATGTTTAATCTTGGCAATTGTGGGAAATAGTCCAAAAATTGTAACCCTCATTGGATAGGCTCTTGTAATTACAGATCATGATGAAGGTATTGACCAAATTTAAGTAGCTGTTGCACTTACATAGCTGTCTTCCTCAATCTTCCCATAATGTAAACTACTTGGGATTGTGCTTCTGATGACTTTGGCTTTGGAGATTTTTAGATATCTTGAAAATAGTGTATAACATAGAAATTAATCATAGTAAACATAAATACTAAATTCAAATTAAGCATACCTAAATGACCATTCAGTTATTTGGCAAAGTTTACTGACCCAGCAGACTTACTCTCCCATTGGAAAAAGAATGTCTTGATTCTTTTGGCCTTATACTGGCTGTAAAACAGAATGATAAAATGTTTTGTTTAACTGGTAGTTGATTATAGAACCTAGATATTATAGATCACTTTTCTCTTTTTGGAATGTTTTGTATTTGAGACGTAATAAAATTTAACCTGCCAAAAAAAAAAAAAAGCTGTGTTCAAGGAATGCTTCTTTCTGAGAGGTGAGTACAGGGTCTTTCCATTGGGCCTCCACACCTACTGTTGACATAGGTTCTAACCCCCTTATATTAGAGGCTTGTCAGAAGCTGCCTTCAAGGAACGCTTATTTCTCAGAGTTCAGTAGGCTGCATTTCCCTCACGTGTCCACATGTGCTTTTGATATAGGTTCTAATGCCAGTTGGTGAGAGGATAGTGGAAATCTGCACCAAAGAACACTGGTTGCTCACAGTTCACTACATAGCATTTCCATGGCCCCTCCATTCCTATGGAGCTAGCTTGTACCTTCCTTATGTGAGAGGTTAGTGGAAAGCTTCAGGGCACAAATGCTTGTGTCTCAGAGTTCAGTACACCACATATCATTGCACCTCTTCACCTACACTGGAACTAGGTTTTAATTCCCATAGGTGAGGCTAGTTGAAAGCTGCATTCAAGGAATGGTTCTTTCAGAGAGTTGAGCACAGGGCCTTTCCATTGGGCCCCCACACCTACTGTTGACATAGGTTCTAACTCCCTTATGTTAGACTAGGCTTGTCAGAAGCTGCCTTCAAGGAACACTTTCTTCTCAGAGTTCAGTAGGCTGCATTTCCCTTGAGCTTCCAGAGATGCTTTTGAACTAGGTTCTAATGCCAGTAGGTGAGAGGGTTAGTTGAAAGCTGCTCTCCAGGAATGCTGGTTGTTCACAGTTCACTACACAGAATTTCCATAGGCCCTCCACTCCTGTGGAGCTAGCTTGTACCTCCTGTGGGTGAGAGGCTAGTGGCAAGCTGCAGGCCCAGAATGCTTGTGTCTCAGATTTCAGTACAGTGCATTTCCATGATAGCTCCTCACCTACAGTGAGGCTACTTTCTAGCTCCCATAGGTAAGAGTCTAGTTGAAAGCTGTGTTCATGGGCAGCCCTGGTGGCTCAGTGATTTAGTGGCACCTTCAGCCCAGGGTGTGATCCTGGAGATCCAGGATTGAGTCCCATGTCAGGCTTCCTGCATAGAGCCTGCTTCTCCCTCTGCCTGTGTCTCTGCCCCTCTCTCTGTGTCTTTTTTTTTTTTTTTTTTTTTTAAATAAGAAAGCTGTGTTTAAGGAATGCTTCTTTCTGAGTGTTGAACACAGGGTCTTTCCATTGGGCCTCTGCACCTACTGTGGACATAGGTTCTAACTTCCATATGTTAGAGGCTTGTCAGATGCTGCCTGCAAGTAACGCTTGTTTCTCAGAGTTCAGTAGGCTGCATTTCCCTTGAGCCTCCAGAGGTGCTTTTAATATAGGTTCTAATGCAGGTAAGTGAGAAGGTAGTGGAAAGCTGCGCTCAAGGAATGGTGGGGTCTCACTCTCACTATTCACTACATAGCATTTCCATTGGCCCTCCACTCCTGTAGGTAAGAGGCTAGTTGAAAGCTGCAGAGCAGGAATGCTTGTGTCTCAGAGTTTAGTAGACTGCATTTCCCTAGAGCCTCCACAGGTTCTTTTGATGCCTTTAGGTGAGAAGGTAGTTGAAAGCTGCACTCAAGGATTGCTTGTTGCTCACAGGCAACTAGATAGCATTTCCATTTCACAAGGTTCAGGACAGTGAGTTTCTTTGGGTTACCAGCCTCATGTAGGGCCAGGGCCTACCTCCTACCTGGGAGGGGATAGCTGAAAGTTTCCCTCAAGGAATGCTAGTTCCTCAGCATTCAGGAGGTCGCAGGGTCAGTTCACCTCAACAACCACTGTGGAGAGGTTGTGCTAAATCACCCCAGTGTCAGATTCATGGTCAACTACAGGCCAGGAAAGCTGCTTTCTCAGTGAAAAGTACCTGGACTCTGCCCCTGCCCCTCACCCACCGAAGGTGGAGCTAGCTGCAAACCTCCCTCAGATGTGAGGATGAGCATGTTGAAAGGTTCCCTCTAGGAGTGCCTGGTTCTCACACTGAAGCTCAATGTCTTGCCACTGTCCAGGCTCCTCTGTCGGCTGGGCTGAGAGGTTCGATTTTCCACATGGAAGCAGCCAGTGGAGAGCTGCACTCAAGGAACTGTGGTGTGCCAGAGGCCCTCCAGCGCTTTGGTACTGACCTCCACACCTTGTGGGGTGACATATTTGAATTCCCTTCTTCAAAAGCTTACTTCTAGCAAGGTCTGAGCCTCAGAACACAGGCCAGCTCGTTTCCATTGTGCCCCACAACTGCTAGGGAGGCACTGTCTCACAGGCCTCCAGGAGAGGCCTACAGGTGAGCTTAGTCAGGGAGAGCTTTGTCCTCACAGGAAAGTAGCCCGCTTTCCCTTAGTGCCACCACCGCTGCCCTGCCGAGAAACTTATTCCCACACCCTGAGATGAGAAGCTCGTCTCCAGTGAGCACTCCAGGAAGGCCTAGGGCCGCTAGAGGTGGACAGCACATTCCAGGGCCCCTCCAAACTTCCTGAGGAGCTGGCTTCTCAAGCCTTTCCTGGAAAAGCCAGTGGAAAGCTGTTCTCACTGGCCCCTTGGGCTCAGGGTTCAGGACAGTGAGTTCCATTCAGTCTGCAGCCTAAGGTGGGGCCAGAGCTATCTCCCTCCTAGGAGGGGCTAGCTTAATGTTTCCCTCAAGGAAGCATAGTTCCTCAGCGTTCAGGAGCTTGCAGGGCCATTTCACCTCCACAACCACAGTGGAGAGGTTGTGGTAACTGACGCCGGTGACAGATTCCTGGTCAGGTACAGGCCAGGAAAGCTGATTTCTCATTGAAATGTATCTGGCCTCTGCCCTTGCCCCTCGCCCCCCGAGGGTGGACCTAGCTGCTAACCTCCCTCAACTGTGAGGGGAGCATATGGAAAGGTTCCCTCTGGAAGGGCCTGTTTCTCACACTGAAGCCCACAGCCTTGCCACTGCCCAGGCTTCTCAGTTTGCTGGGCTGAGAGGTTTGACTTTCCTCATGGAAGGGGCCAGTGAAAAGCTGCAGTCTAGGAACTGTGGTGTCCCAGAGGCCCTCCAGCGCTTGCGACAGTCCCTTCACACCTTGTGGGGAGATAGGTTTGAACTCACTTTATCGAGAATCTAACCTTCTAGGAAGGCCTGAGCTTTAGAACACGGGCCAGCTCATTTCCAAGGCACTCTTACACCTCCTTGGAAGGCGGGGTCTCAAGGCCTCCAGGAGAGGCCTGCAGGTGAGGCCTCCAGGTAAGCTTAGTCAGGGAGAGATTTGTCCTCACAGGAAGTAGCCCGCTTTCCTTTTGCACTGCCACCACTGCTTAGACACCTGTTTCCACTACCTGAGGTGTGACGCTAGTCTCACGGTGTACTCCAGGAATGCCTATGTCACCTACAGGTAAACAGGGCTTTCCAGGCCCCTCCAAATTTCTTGAGCTGCTTATTCTTCTCCTTCTCCTTCTCTTCCTCCTCCTCCTCCTCCTCCTCCTCCTCCTCCTCCTCCTTCTTCTTCTTTTTAGGAGCTGGTTTCTCAAGCCCTTCCTGGAGAGGCCTGGAAAGCTGCCCTCACATGACCCTTGGGCACAGAGTTAAGGACGGGGAGTGCCATTGGGTCTCTGTCCTAATGTGGAGCCAGGGCATACCTCCCAACCACATAGGGGCTATCTGAAAGTTTCATTCAAGAAACGCTAATTCCTCAGCGTTCAGTAGGTACAATGGTTTTTCACCTCCACATCAACTGTGGAGATGGTGTGCTAACTCACTCCAGTGACAGACTTGTAAGCTGCAGACCAGGAAAGCTGCTTTCTCACTGAAAAGTACCTGGCCTCTCCACTTCCCCTCCACCACTAAGGCTAGAGCTACCTGCTAACCTCCCTCAGGTGTGAGGGCTCATTGAAAGGTTCTATCAGGGATGGCTTGGTCCTCAGACTGAAGGCCACAGCCTTGCACTGCCCAGTCTCCCCTCCTGGGGTGAGAGGTTCGACTTACCTAAAGGAAGGTGCCAGTGAAGAGCTGCACTCAAGGAATTGTGGTGTCCCAGAGGCCCTCCAGCACTTTTGGACCATCCCTCCAAACATTCTGGTGAGAAAGGTTTAAACTCCCTTCATTGAGAAACCATCATTCTGGGAAGGCCTGAGCCTCAGAACTCAGGCCAGCTCATTTCCATTTGCACCCCCACAGCTCCTGGGTAGTCAGGGTCTTACAGACCTCTGAGACAGGCCTACTATGAGCTTATTCTGGGAAAGCTGGTTTAAGGAAGGGGGTTAAAATAGCCGTTCATTACATAAATCCAGTTCAAGAACATCTGTACCCCCCTCTCCCATGTGTGGGGGCGCTGGAAAAGAGGTAATTATTGATCATGATTGTCCAGAATATTAAGGGGAAAATGAAAACAATGAGCAGAACTTCCTTTGGCATGTTCAAAACTTTTTTTTTCTTTCTTTTTCCGTTTTTTTTTTTTTTTTTTGGTTTTCTTTTTGGTTTGTTTTGTTTGGTTTATTTTTCTAGTTGGTTTGTTTTTCTACCTGGCTGGCTCCATGTGACTCTTGATTGGAGGGGGTTTGTTTTTGATTTGTTTTGTTTGGTTTGTTTTTATAGTTGGTTTGTTTTTCTACCTGGCTGGCTCCATATGACTCTTGATTGGAGGGGGTCGTGAGTTCCAGCCAGCACCACGTCTGTTGGATGGATGTAGAGATCACTTGAAATTAAAAAGCTTTTGGGCACCTTGGTGGCTTGGTGGTTACGGTTCTCCCTTTGGCTCCAGGTGTAATTCCGGAGTCCCACATCAAGCTCCCTGTAATGAGCCTGCTTCTCCCTCTGCCTTTCTCTCTCTGTGTTTCTCATGAATAAGGGAATTTTTAAAAATCTTAAAAATCAATCAATCAATCAATCAATCAATCACAATAAAATCTTCAAAAACAAACAAACAAAAGGGACCACAGAGGACAAGGAGAAGCAAGAACTATCAAAGATAGACACCTGCGAACATTATGCAATCATAGGAAAACATGAACAGTGGTGACAGAGGATAGGACTCCGGAGGTGACAAAGCAGCATCCTGTCTAGGTGCTAAGGCACTTAAACGCTTTCTGGGACCATAGGTACATTTCTAAAACTTCACACTCTGATCCAGACAGGAGAGAGCACAAGCCCCCCAGCAAGAATTCCTCTAATGAAAGGGAACTCTTTAAAAATAGACCTGCCCTACGACCCAGCAATTGCACTGTTGGGGATTTACCCAAAGATACAGATGCAATGAAACGCCGGGACACCTGCACCCCAATGTTTCTAGAAGCAATGTCTACAATAGCCAAACTGTGGAAGGAGCCTCGGTGTCCATCGACAGATGAATGGATAAAGAAGATGTGGTCTACGTATACAATGGAATATTCCTCAGCCATTAGAAATGACAAATACCCACCATTTGCTTCAACGTGGATGGAACTGGAGGGTATTATGGTGAGTGAAGTAAGTCAATCGGAGAAGGACAAACATTATATGTTCTCATTCATTTGGGGAATATAAATAATAGTGAAAGGGAATATAAGGGAAGGGAGAAGAAATGTGTGGGAAATATCAGAAAGGGAGACAGAACATAAAGACTCCTAACTCTGGGAAATGAACTAGGGGTGGTGGAAGGGGAGGAGGGCGGGGGGGTGGGGGTGAATGGGTGACGGGCACTGAGGGGGACACTTGACAGGATGAGCACTGGGGGTTATTCTGTATGTTGGCAAATTGAACACCAATAAAAAATAAATTTATTATTAAAAAAAAAATGAAAGGGAACTCTTATCACGTTAGCATCACCAATTGACAGTGGACTTTTAAGGGTTTAATTTCCAAGCCTCTCTCTCAGCCTTCTTCTCACCTGTATAAATCCGTGATCGCACTTAACAGCGTCCACCCACCCGGGGTTGAAAACTGTTCTGTGTACATCCTACATCCTGAGCACTATGAAAACTACAGATGAGATGCCAAGAGAGGAATCAAGCAAGTCAGGTGGCTCGGAAGGCTGGACAGACGTCTAGTAGGTGGAAAGCATTGACTAAACGTCAGACACCTGAAAAGAAGGGTTTTATTTCAAGGGAATCCTTCCTGAGCCATTAGAAATGACAAATACTCACCATTTGCTTCAACGTGGATGGAACTAGAGTGTATTATGCTGAGTAAAATAAGTCAATCGGAGAAGGACAAACATTATATGGTGTCATTCATTTGGGGAATATAAAAAATAGTAAAAGGTAATAAAGGGGGAAGGAGAGAAAATGAGTGGGAAATATCAGCGAGGGTGACGGAACCTGAGAGACTCCTAACTCTGGGAAACCAACAGGGGTGGTGGAAGGGGAGGAGGGTGGGGGGTGTGGTGTGTGTGTGACTGGATGACAGGCACTGAGGGGGGCACTTGACAGGATGAATACTGGGTGTTATGCTATATGTTGGCAAATCAAACTCCAATTAAAAAATATACAACAAAATAAAAAATAAATCCTTCCTGAGTTGGCTAAACTACATGCATTCCTGGTACTTCTTCCCCTCGGAGGGCAGCTGAGCAGAAGACCACTCAGCAGAAGAGAGGTCACGGGTGAAGGCCTTACGTTGGTTTTTCTTTTTCTTTTTCTTTTTTTTTATAAATTTATTTTTTATTGGTGTTCAATTTGCCAGCATATAGAATAACACCCAGTGCTCATCCTGTCAAGTGCCCCCCTCAGTGCCCATCACCCAGTCACCCCCACCCCCCACCATCCTCCCCTTCCACCACCCCTAGTTCATTTCCCAGAGTTAGGAGTCTCTCATGTTCTGTCTCCTTTCTGATATTTCCCACTTATTTTTTCTCCGTTCCCCTTTATCACGTTGGTTTTTCAAGGACACGTATTTCAGGGCACCTGGTTGTGTCTCAGTGGGAGAAGCCTGCACCTCCAGGGAGCATCAGCCAGTGTCCCGAGGGCCAGCATGGTGTCAGATGGGTGTACACATGACCTCGACAAACTAGACAGGCAGAGGATTCAGAGACAAGCTGGCACTCTGCTATGCCTCCTCTGGGTCCCCCGGGACTGATCTGTGGGAGTGGGATTGCGGGGTCCTCCAGTAAGAGCTTGTGCCACTCACAAAGTCATCACCCCTCTCTGGGACCTTCCCGGAGGTGGGGAGGTGGCGGCTGAGGGCCGGCGGGGCAGCACCAGAAGGGAGGGAGCATGACCACCAAGGAGGATTGAACCAGAGACACTGGAAAGGACGGCATCCCCAGGGCACCACCGTAACCTCCACCCTCTCAGTGTCTGGGGCCCCCAACCCCTAGGACCACCTTGACGTCAGACCAAAAAGGAGTGGAGGAGTTTGTCCACAACAAGCTTCACGTGGCAGAGCCCTCCCGAGCAAAGACCTCGAGGAGTGGCAAACTCTACATGTTTGTCTATTGGGTGAACTAGGAGAAGAGATTGTGGGAGAGGAACTCAATTATGTGGGGAGGCTAAAAGAACATAGGATTTAAAACAACAACAACAACAACAACAACAACAACAACAAGATCTGTTTGTCCAGAATTCTCATGCTCAACTCCCTGTCCTTGAGGATAAGAATGTCAATCATCCCTCCTGGCACCTCCTCCAAGGCACCTTCCAGAGGCATGGGAGGGGATGTGCTTCTCTGGAGGAAAAGGAGAGGAGTCAGCGCAATCTCCTTCCACTTGCTGGGGGGCGAGGGGGGGGGTTGTGTTTCTTTCCTGCTGCGGCTACTTCTTCTTTTTTTTTTAATAATACATTTATTTTTTATTGGTGTTCAATTTGCCAACATACAGAATAACCCCCAGTGCTCATCCGTCAAGTGCCCCTCCCCTCAGTGCCTGTCACCCAATCACCCCCACTCCCGCCCTCCTCCCCTTCCACCACCCCTAGTTCATTTCCCAGAGTTAGGAGTCTTCCATGTTCTGTCTCCCTTTCTGATATTTCCCACACACTTCTTCTCCCTTCCCTTCTATTCCCTTTCACTATTTATATTCCCCAAATGAATGAGACCATATAATGATTGTCCTTCTCCAATTGACTTATTTCACTCAGCATAATACCCTCCAGGTCCATCCAAGCAAATGGTGGGTATTTGTCATTTCTAATGGCTGAGGAATATTCCATTGTATACATAAACCACATCTTCTTTATCCATTCATCTTTCTTTTTTTTTTCCATTCATCTTTCGATGGACACCCTGCACCCCGATGTTTCTAGCAGCAATGTCCACAATAGCCAAACTGTGGAAGGAGCCTCGGTGTCCATCGAAAGATGCAGCTACTTCTTAAAAGTGGCTATAGTTCCGCCTGGGTGGCTCATCTGCCTTCCGCTCAGGACATGATCCCTCATGGGGCTCCCTGCATGAAACCTGCTTCTCCCTCTGCCTATGTCTCTGTCTCTCTCTCTGAGTGTGTGTGTTTGTCTCATGAATAAATAAAATCTTTAGTAAATAAATAAAAGTGTCTAGAGTTCAAAACAGTATTCCGGTTTTCTTTCTTTCTTTCTTTCTTTCTTTCTTTCTTTCTTTCTTTCTTTCTTTCATATGAACTTAGCTTTCTTTCTTTCTTCATATGAACTTAGCTTCTAAGTCCCTTACGTAGATGCATTTTAGAAGCTGTGAGAGAGAAGTGGCAAACTGCAGTACCCAAAGGTTTGTGCCTCTGCCTTAAATACAGCCCTTTTCATGGAACCTTCTCACCTAGAAAGTATGCCTATGTTTCTTTCTTTCTTTTTTCTTTCTTTCTTTCTTTCTTTCTTTCTTTCTTTCTTTCTTTCTTTCTTTCTTTCTTTCTCTTTCTTTCTTCTTTCTTTCTTTCTTTCTTTCTTCCTTTTTTGTTTCTGTATATTTTTTTTATTGGAGTTCGATTTGCTAACATATAGCATAACACCCAGTGCTCATCCCGTCAAATGCCCCCTCAGTGCCCATCACCCAGTCACCCCAGCCCCCCACCCACCTCCCCTTCCACTACCCTTTGTTTGTTTCCCAGAGTTAGGAGTCTCTCATGTTCTGTCACCCTCTCTGATTTTTCCCACTCATTTTCTCTCCTCCCCCACCTCTTTTTTAAAAAAGATTTTATTTGTTTATTCATGAAAGACACAGAGTGAGAGACAGAAGCAGACATAGGCAGAGGGAGAAGCAGGCTCCATGCAGGCAGTCCGATGTGGGACTCAATCCCGGATACTGGGATCATGACCTGAACTGAAGCCCAACTGCTGAGCCACCCAGGCATCCCTCTCCTTTCCCCTTTAATCCCTTTCACTATTTTTTATATTCCCCGAATGAATGAAACCATATAATGTTTGTCCTTCTCCGATTGACTTACTTTTCCGGTTTCCTTTATATCCAAGTCTTATCTCAGATTTGACTTTTGACAGGAGGAGGAGGGCAGGCCACATTTTCTTCTGCCATTGTGGAGAAGGATAAAGATGGGTGCAGACCTGTGCATATTCTTCTCTGTCGTCGGGGTGAGCAGAGGATTTGGATTCAGCTCTTGTGGGATGGGATCTAATTTCTCTGTGAACAATCAGGCAAAATATCAGGCGAACAGAGGGCGAGTAAAGGTTAGAAGAATAAGGACAAGATAAGCTATAGATGCTGGAGTTTCCAGAGCCATGATTTCATCAAAGGCGTGTGAATATCAAAGACTTTTGGAGACCATGTTTATGGATGCTTTGGCGTATAGGTCCTTTCAAATTGACAGTGCTACCATCTGGTCACTTTAGCATATTGTCTCCAGCTCACATGAGCAGTGTGGTCATGCAATTATAAAATGGGCCTAATGGAAGATGGAATTGGCCTGCAAGCTGCAGGCCAGGAAGGCTTGTGACTCCGAGTTCAATACAGCCCTTTCCATGGCACCTCCTCACCTAGAATGGAGCTAATTCTAACTCCCATAGGATAGAGATTAGTTGAAAGCTGTGTTCAAGGAATATTTATTTCTGAGAGTTGAGCACAGGGGCTGTCCCTCATGGCTCCACACTGCCTGTGGACTTAGGTTCTAACTCCTTTCTGTTAGATGCTTGTCAGAAGCTGCGTGAGAGGCAAGTGGCCAGCTACAGGCCCGGAAGGCTTTTGCCTCCGAGTTCCATATAGAGTTTCCATGAAACCTCCTCATCTACAATGGAGCTAGGTTCTATCTCCTATAGGAGTGAGGTTAGTTGAATTCTGGGTTCAAGGCATACTCTTTTCTGAGAGTTGAGCACAGGGGCTGTCCCTCTGGGCTCCATAATGCCTCTGGACTTAGCATCTAGCTCCCTATGTTAGATGCTTATCAGAAGCTACCTGCAAGGAACTCTTGTTTCTCAGAGTGCAGTAGGCCTCATTTCCTGCCAGCCACCACATGTGCTTTGGTTTGGGTTCTGTGGCCAGTAGGTGAAAGGGTCGTGCAAAATTTCTCCCCAGGAAAGCTGTGTGCTCACTCTTCAGTATTTAGTGTTTCCATGGTCCCTCACCCCTGTACAACCAGCTTGTTCCTCCCGTGGGTGACAGGCAAATGACAAGCTGCAGCTTGGATGGCTTGCATCTCGAAGTCAATACAACAGTTTCCATGGCACCTCCTCATCTAGAGTGGAGCTAGCTTCTAAATCTTATAGGAGAGGGGCTAGTTGAAAGCTAGGTTCAAGACATATTTATTTCTGAGAGTTGATCACAGTGGACGTCCTTCGAGGCTCCATGTTGCCTGTGGTGTCATCTTCTAACTCCCTTATTAGAAGCATGTCTGAAACTGTGTGAGAGGCAAGTGGCAAGCTGCAGGCCAGAAAGACTTAGGTCTCCGAGTTCAATACAGCGCTATCCATGGAATCTCCTCACTTAGAGTGAGCAAGCTTCCAACTTCCATAGGAGAGTGGCTAGTTGAAAGCTGGCTTCAAGGCATATTTCTGAGGTGAGTAAAGGGCCTGTTCCCAGCGGCTCCACACTTCATATGAACTTAGCTTCTAAGTCCCTTACGTAGATGCATTTTAGAAGCTGTGAGAGAGAAGTGGCAAACTGCAGTACCCAAAGGTTTGTGCCTCTGCCTTAAATACAGCCCTTTTCATGGAACCTTCTCACCTAGAAAGTAACTAGCTTCTGACTCCCATAGGAGTGAGGCTAGCTGAATGCTGGCTTCAAAGCATAATAATTTCTGGAAGATGAGCACAGGTGGTTTTCCTCACGGCTCCACACTGCCTGTGGAGTTTGCTTCTAACTCCCTTATGTTAGATACATGTCAGAAGCTGTGTGAGACGCAAGTGGCAAGCTGTTGTCCTGGAAGTCTTGTGTCTCTGAGTTCAATACAGCGCTTTCCAAGGAACCTCCTCACCTAGAGTGGAGCTAGCTTCCATATCCCATAGGAGTGAGGCTAGTTGAAAGCTGGGTTCAAGGCGTACCTATTTCTGAGTGTTGAGCAAAAGGCCTGTCCCTCATGGTTCTACAGTGCCTGTGAACTTAGCTTATAACCCCCTTATTTTAGATGCTTGTCAGAAGCTGTGTAAGAGGCAAATGGCAAGCTGCAGGCCCAGAAGACTTGTGTCTCCGAATTCAATACAGCACTTTCTATGGAACCTCCTAACCTAGAATGGACCTCAGTTCTAACTCCCATATGAGTGAGGCTAGTTGTAGCTGGGTTCAAGGCATAATTATTTCTGAGAGTTGAGAACAAGTGCTGTCACTCATGGCTCCACACTGACTTTGAACTGAGCTTCTAATTCCCTTATGTTAGATGCTTATTAGAAGTGTGTGAGAGGCAAGTGGCAAGCTGCAGGCCAGTCAGGATTGTGTCTCTGAGTTCAATACAGTGCTTTCCATGGACTCTTCTCACCTAGAAGACTTAGCTTCTAACATTCATCGGAGGGAGGCTAGTTGAAATCTGGCCTCAAGGCATACTTCTTTCTGAGAGTTGAAAAGATTCTGTACTTCTCGGCTCCATTCTGCTTGTGGACTTAGCTTCTAACTCACTTATGTTCAATGCCTGACAGAAGCAGTGTGAAAGGCAATTGGAAAGCTCCAGACTAGGAAGGATTGTGTCTCCGAGTTCAATACAGGGCTTTCCATGGAAGCTCCTCACCTAGAGTGGAGCTAGCTTTTAATTCTTCTAGGAGAGATTCTAGTTAAAGCTCGGTTTATGGCGTACTTATTTCTGAGAGTTGAGCAAAGGGCCTGTCCCCACGGTTCCACACTGCCTGTGGACTAAGCTTCTAACATCCTTATGTTAGATGCCTCAAAAGTTGTGTGAGAGACAATTGGCAAGCTGCAAGCCTGAAAGTCTTGTGTTTCCCATTTCAATATAGTGCTTTCCATGGAACTTCTCCCCTAGAATGGAGCTACCTTCCAACCCACATAGGAGGAAACCTAGTTGAAAGTAGGCTTCAAGGCACACTTATTTTTGAGAGTTGAGCACAGTTGTTGTTCTTCACGTTTCCACACTGCCTGTGGACTTAGTTTGTAAATCCCTTATATTAGATGCTATCAGAAGCTGTGTTTTAGGCAAATGGAAAGTTGCTGGTCCAGAAATTTGTGTCTTTGAATTCAATACAGCGCTTTCCATGGAACCTCCTCACCTGGAATAGAGCTAGCTTCTAACTCCCATAGGAGTAAGGCTAGTTGAAAGGTGGCTTCAAAGTATACTTATTTCGGAGAGTTGAGCAAAGGGCCTGTCTCTCACGGCTCCATACTGCTTGTGGACGTAGCTTCTACCTCCCTTAGATTTGATGCTTGTTAGAAGAGTGTGAGAGGCAAGGGGCAAGCTGCACGCCCAGAAGGCTTGTGTTCTGAGTTTAATACAGTGCTTTCCGTGGAACCTACTCACCTAGAATGGAGCTAGGTTCTAACTCCCATAGGAGTGATGCTTGTTGAAAGCTGGCATACTTATTTCTGCATTTTGAGCACAGGTGCTATCCCTCACAGTTGCACAGTGCCTGTGAACTTACTTCTAACTCCCTGTGTTAGAAGATTCTTAGAAGCTGTGTGAGATGCAAGTGGCAAGATGAAGGCCTAGAAGGCGTGTGTCTCCAAGTTCAATACAGTGTTTTCCATGCAAGCTAGACCTCTAGAATATAGCTAGCTTCTTACTCCAATAGGAGCGAGGCAGGTTGAAGGCTAAATTCAGGCATATTTATTTTAGAAAGTTGAGCAAAGAGCCTGTATTTCGGGTCCACACTGCCTGTGGACTTAGCTTCCAAGTCACTTATGTTAGATGCCTGACAGAAGTAGTGTGAGTGGCAACTGGGAAGCTGCAGACCAGGAAGGATTGTGTCTCCAAATTCAATACATTGGTTTCCATGGAACCTCCTTACCTAGAGTGGAGCTAGTTTCCAATTCTTATAGGAGAGGTGCTAGTTAAAAGCTGGGTTTAAGGCATATTTATTTCTGAGAGTTGAGCAAAGGGCCTGTCCCCATGGTTCCACACTACCTGTGAACTTAGCTTCTAATACCCTATGTTAGATGCCTCAGAAGTTGTGTGAGAGACAAGTGGTAAGCTGCAGGCCCGGAAGGATTGTGTCATCCAGTTCCATACACCACTCTTCATGAAACTCCTGACTCAGAATGGAGCTAGCTTCTAACTCCCATTGGAACGAGCCTAGTTAAAAGTAGGGTTCAAGGCATACGTATTTCTGAGAATTGAGCACAGTTGCTCTCCCTCGTGGTTCCACACTGCCTGTGGACTTTGCTTGTAAATACCCTATGTTAGATGCGGTCAGAAGCTGTGTTTTAGGCAAGTGGAAAGTTGCTGGCTCAGAAGGCTTCTGTCTCCACGTTCAATAAAGTGCTTTTCATGGAAACTCCTCGCCTGGAATAGAGCTAGCTTCTAACTCCCATAGGAGCCAGATTAGCTGAAAGCTGGCTTCAAGGTATGCTTATTTCTTGTTTTTTTTTTTTTAATAAATTTATTTTTTATTGGTGTTCAATTTGCCAACATACAGAATAACCCCCAGTGCTCATCCCGTCCAGTGCCCCCGTCAGTGTCCGTCACCCATTCACCCCCACCCCCTGCCCACCTCCCCTTCCACCACCCCTAGTTCATTTCCCAGAGTTAGGGGTCTTTATGTTCAGTCTCCCTTTTTGACATTTCCCACACATTTCCTCTCCCTTCCCTTATATTCCCTTTCACTATTCTATTCTATTCTATTCTATTCTATTCTATTCTATTCTATTCTATTTATATTATATTATATTTATATTCCCCAAATGAATGAGACCATACAATGTTTGTCCTTCTCCGATTGACTTATTTCACTCAGCATAATACCCTCCAGTTCCATCCACGTTGAAGCAAATGGTGGGTATTTGTCATTTCTAATGGCTGAGGAATATTCCATTGTATACATAGACCACACCTTCTTTATCCATCATCTGTCTATGGACACCGAGGCTCCCTCCACAGTTTGGCTGTTGTGGACATTGCTGCTATAAACATCGGGGTGCAGGTGTCCCGGTGTTTCACTGCATCTGTATCTTTGGGGTAAATCCCAACAGTGCAATTGCTGGGTCATAGGGAAGATCTATTTTTAACTCTTTGAGAAACCTCCACACAGTTTTCCAGAGTGGCTGCACCAGTTCACACTCTCACCAACAGTGCAAGAGGGTTCCCCTTTCTCCACATTCTCTCCAACATGTGTTGTTTCCTATCTTGTTAATTTTCACCATTCTCACTGGTGTGAGGTGGGATCTCATTCTGGTTTTGATTAGTATTTCCCTGATGGCAAGTGATGCAGAGCATTTTCTCATGTGCATGTTGGCCATGTCTATGTCTTCCTCTGTGAGATTTCTCTTCATGTCTTTTGCCCATTTCATGATTGGATTGTTTGTTTCTTTGCTGTTGAGTTTAATAAGTTCTTTACAGATCTTGGAAACTAACACTTTATCTGATACATCATTTGCAAATGTCTTCTCCCATTCTGTAGGTTGTCTTTTAGTTTTGTTGACTGTATCCTTTGCTGTGCAAAAGCTTCTTATCTTGATGAAGTCCCAATAGTTCATTTTTGCTTTTGTTTCTTTTGCCTTCATGGATGTATCTTGCAAGAAGTTACCTTGGCCGAGTTCAAAAAGGGTGTTGCCTGTGTTCTCCTCTAGGATTTTGATGGACTCTTGTGTCACATTTAGATCTTTCATCCATTTTGAGTTTATCTTTGTGTATGGTGAAAGAGAGTGGTCTAGTTTCATTCTTCTGCATGTGGATGTCCAATTTTCCCAGCACCATTTATTGAAGAGACTGTCTTTCTTCCAGTGGATAGTCTTTCCTCCTTTGTCGAATATTAGTTGACCATAAAGTTCAGGGTCCACTTCTAGGTTCTCTATTCTGTTCCATTGATCTATGTGTCTGTTTTTGTGCCAGTACCACACTGTCTTGATGACCACATCTTTGTAGTACAACCTGAAATCTGCCATTGTGATGCCCCCAGATATGGTTTTCTTTTTTATTTTTTTAATTTTTATTTATTTATAATAGTCACACACACACACACACACAGAGAGAGAGAGAGAGAGAGAGAGAGAGGCAGAGACATAGGCAGAGGGAGAAGCAGGCTCCATGCACCGGGAGGCCGACATGGGATTCGATCCTGGGTCTCCAGGATCGCACCCTGGGCCAAAGGCAGGCGCTAAACTGCTGCGCCATCCAGGGATCCTGGCTTTCTTTTTTAAAATTCCCCTGGCTATTCGGGGTCTTTTCTGATTCCACAAAAATCTTAAAATAATTTGTTCTAACTCTCTGAAGAAAGTCCATGGTATTTTGATAGGGATTGCATTAAACGTGTAAATTGCCCTGGGTAACATTGACATTTTCACAATATTAATTCTGCCAATCCATGAGCATGGAATGTTTTTCCATCTCTTTGTGTCTTCCTCAATTTCTTTCAGAAGTGTTCTATAGTTTTTAGGGTATAGATCCTTTACCTCTTTGGTTAGGTTTATTTCTAGGTGTCTTATGCTTTTGGGTGCAATTGTAAATGGGATTGACTCCTTAATTTCTCTTTCTTCAGTCTCATTGTTAGTGTATAGAAATGCCACTGATTTCTGAGCATTGATTTTGTATCCTGCCATGCTACCAAATTGTTGTATGAGTTCTAGCAATCTTGGGGTGGAGGCCTTTGGGTTTTCTATGTAGAGTATCATGTCATTGGCCTAGAGGGAGAGTTTGACTTCTTCTTTGCCAATTCGAATGCCTTTAATGTCTTTTTGTTGTCTGATCGCTGAAGCTAGGACTTCCAGTACTATGTTGAATAGCAGTGGTGAGAGTGGACATCCCTGTCTTGTTCCTGATCTTAGGGGAAAGGCTCCCAGTGTTTCCCATGGAGAACGATATTTGCTGTGGGCTTTTCGTAGATGGCTTTTAAGATGTTGAGGAATGTTCCCTCTATCCCTACACTCTGAAGAGCTTTGATCAGGAATGGATGCTGTGTTTTGTCAAATGCTTTCTCTGCATCTAATGAGAGGATCATATGGTTCTTGTTTTTTCTCTTGCTGATATGATCAATCACATTGATTGCTTTACGAGTGTTGAACCAGCCTTGCATCCCAGGGATAAATCCCACTTGGTCATGGTGAATAATTTTCTTAATGTATTGTTGGATCCTATTGGCTAGTATCTTGTTGAGAATTTTTGCATCCATGTTCATGAGGGATATTGGTCTGTAATTCTCCTTTTTGGTGGGGTCTTTTTCTGGTTTTGGAATTAAAGTGATGCTGGCCTCATAGAACGAATTTGGAAGTACTCCATCTCTTTCTATGAGTGGGAAATATCAGGGAGGGAGACAGAACATGAGAGACTCGTAACTCTGGGAAATGAACTAGGGGTGGTGGAAGGGGAGGTGGGCGTGGGGGGGTGGGGGTGACTGGGTGACAGGCACTGAGGGGGGCACTTGATGGGATGAGCACTGGGTGTTATTTATATGTTGGCAAATTGAACACCAGTAAAAAATAAATTTATTAAAAAAAAAAAGAAACCTGGGTTCAAGGCATACTTACTTCTGAGAGTTGAGCACAGTTGCTGTCCCTCACAGTCCACACTGCCTGTAGACTTAGTTTGTAAATCCCTTATGTTAGATGCTGTCAGGAGCTATGTCATAGGGAAATGGAAAAATGCTGGCCCAGAAGGCTTGTGTCTCTGAGTTCAATACATCACTTTCCATGGAACCTCCTCGCCTGGAATAGAGCTAGTTTCTAACTCCCTAGGAGCAAGGCTAGTTGAAAGCTGGCTTCCAGGCATACTTATTTCAGAGCATTGAGCAAAGCTTGTGCTTTGTGGCTCCACATGGCGTGTGGACTTTGCTTCTCAATCCCTTATGTTAGATGTCTGACAGAGGCTGAGTGTGATGCAAGTGGCAAGCTTCAGACGAGGAAGCATTGTGTCTCTGAGTTCAATACAGCACTTTCCATAGGCCTCCTCACCTAGGGTTGACTAGCTTCTAATTCTTATAGAGAGAGGCTAATTGAAATCTGCGTCCAAGGCATACTTTTACTGAGTGTTGAGAAAAAGCCTGTCCCTTGAGGCTTGAGACAGAACATGAGAGACTCCTAACTCTGGGAAACGAACTAGGGGTGGTGGAAAGGAAGGTGGGTGTGGGGGGGGGGGGGTGGTGACTGGGTGACAGGCACTGAGGGGGGCACTTGATGGGATGAGCACTGGGTGTTATTCTATATGTTGGCAAATTGAACACCAATAAAAAATAAATTTATATAAAAAAAAGAAACCTGGGTTCAACCTGGGACTTAGCTTCTAAATCCCTTATGTTAGATGCCTGACAGAAGCTGTGTGAGAGGAAATTGGCAAGCTGCAGGTATGGAAGGCTTTTGTGTCCAAGTTAAATACAGCACTTTCCATGGCACCTCCTCCCCTAGAATAGAGCTAGTTTCTAATTCTTATAGGAGAGAGGCCAGTTGAAAGATGGTTCAAGACATACTTATTCATGAGGTTGAGCATAGGGCCTGTCCCTCCCACTCCACACTGCCTGTGGAGTTAGCTTCTAAATCCCTTAGGTTAATGCTTCAGAGGCTTTGTGATAGGCAAGTGGCAAGCTTAGGCCCAGAAGGTTTCTGTGTCTGAGTTCAATACAGTGAACTCACCTATGGTACCTTCTCACCTAGAATGGAGCTAGCTTCTAACTGCCATAGGACCGAGGCTAGATGAAAGCTGGCTTCAAGGCATACTTATTTTCTGAGAGTTGAGCAAAGGGCCTGTCCCTCATGGCTCCTACACTGCCTATGGATTTAGCTTCTCAATTCCTTTTGTTAGATGCTATCAGAAGCTGTGGTAGAGCCGAGTGGCAAGTTGCAGACCAAGAAGGCTTGTGTCTCCTAGTTCAATACAGCCCTTCCATGGAACCTCCTCACCCAGAATGAGCTAGCTTCTAACTCCCATAGGACAGAGGCTAGTTGAAAGCTGGTTTCAAGGCATACTCTTTTCCTAGATTGAACACAAGGGACTTTCCCTCTTGGCTCCACAATGCCTGTGGACTTAGCATCTAGCTCCCTATGTTAGATGCTTGTCAGAAGCTACCTGGAAGGAACTCTTGTTTCTCAGAGTGCAATAGGCCGCATTTCTTGCCAACCATCTACATGTCCTTTGGTTTGGGTTCTGTGGCCAGTAGGTAAGAAGGTTGTGCAAAGTTCCTCCCCAGGAAAGCTGTGTGCTCACTCTTCAGTACATAGTGTTTCCATGGTCCCTCACTCCTGTACAACCAGCTTGTTCCTCCCGTGGGTGACAGGCAAATGGCAAGCTGTAGCCTGGACAGTCAATACAGCAGTTTCCATGGCACCACCTCAGCTAGAGTGGAGCTAGCTTCTAATTCCCATAGGAGAGAGACTATTGAAAGCTGTGTTTAAGGTATACTTATTTGTGAGAGTTGAGTACAGGGCCTATCCATCGTGGCTCCACACTGCCTGGTGCCTTAGCTTCTAACTCCCTTTATGTTAGGTGCTTGTCAGAAGCTGTGGGAGAGGCAAGTGGCAAGCTGTAGACCATGAAGGCTTGTGTCTCCAAGTTCAATACAGCACTTTCCATGGATCCTCCTCACCTTGAGTGTACTAGTTTCTAATTCCCACTAGAGCTAGGCTAATTGAATGCTGGGTTCAAAATATACTTATTTCGGATAGTTGAGCAAAGGGCGTGTTCAATATAGCTCTTTCCATAGAACCTCCTTGCCTAGAATGAAACTAACTTCTAAGCTTCACAGGAGTGAAGCTAGTTGAAAGGTGGCACACTTATTTTGGAAAGTTAAGCAAATGGCCTGTTGCTTGTGGCTCCACAATGCCTGTGGATTTAGCTTCTAACTCCTTTATGTTAGAGGCTTCTCAGAAGCTACCTGCAAGGAATGCTTGATCCCAAGCCCCGGGATCACAACCTGAGCTGAAATCAGCCACTGAATTGCTGAGCCTCATAGTCATCCCCAGGGTTGTTTTTCTAAGAGGCAAGTTGACAGCTGCCTTCAAGGAACCCTTGTTTCTTAGAGTTCTGCGCAGTGCATTTCCCTTGGCCTCTGCACCAACTCTTGTCATAGATTCTAAGTCCCTTATGTTAGAGGCATGTCAGAAACTGCATGCAAGGAACACTTGTTTCTTAAGAGTGCAGTAGGCCGCATTTCCACGAGCCTCCACAGGTCCAGTGATCTAGATTCTAAGGCCAGGATGTGAGAGCATAGTAGAAAGCTGCTTCCCAGGAATGATGGTTGCTGGCAGTTCAATAATTAGCATCTCCATGGGCCATCCACAACTGTGGAGCTACCTTTATCTTCATGTGGGGAGAGACTAGTGGCAAGTTGCAGTCCTGGGACTGCCTGCGTCTCTGAGTTCAGTACAGCACCTCTCCATGGCACCCCTTCCTTTAGAGAGGAGCTCCTCTAAGTCCTATAGGAGAGAGGCTAGCTGAAAGCTCGGTTCAAGGAATGCTTATTTCTGGGAGTTGGACAGAAGGACTGTCCCTTGAGCCTAGACAACTACTATGGACATAGCTTCTAACTCCATTATGTTAGAGCTTGCCACTTGCTGTCACACAGCATCTGTCACAGAGCTTCTAACACACATCTAACATAAGAGAGTTAGAAGCTAATTCCACAGGCAATGTGGAATCGTGTGGGACTGGCCCTGTGTTCAACTCTCAGAAAGAAGCACTCTTTTGAACCCAGCTTTCAACTAGCCCCATTCATATGGGAGTTAGAAGGTAGCTCCACTCTAGGTGAGGAGGTGCCACGGAAAGGTGCTGAATTGAATCTGAGACACAAGCCACCTAGACCTGCAACTTGCCACTAACCTCTTCCCACATGAGGATAAAGGTAGCTCCACAGTTTTGGTATGGCCCATGGAAATGCTATGTAGTGACCTGTCAGCAACCATCGTTTCTGGAAAGCAGCTTTCCAGTACCCTCTTGCCTCCTGGCCTTAGACTCTAGATCAATGTACCTGTGGAGGCTCGTAGTAATGCGGCCTACTGCACTCTGAGAAATAAGCATTCCTTGCATACAGCTTCTGACAAGTCTCTAACATAAGGGAGTTAGAATCTATGTCAACAGTTGGTGTGGAGGCCAAGGAAATGCACTGCACATAACTCTAAGAAACAAGCGTTCCTTGAAGGCAGCTGTCAACTTGCCTCTAAGAAAAAGAAGCCTGGGGATGCCTGGGTGGCTCAGTGGTTGGGTGGCTGATTTCAGCTCAGGTTGTGATCCCGGGATCTGGGATTGAGTCCCGTATCTGGCTCCTGTGCAAAGCCTGCTTCTCCCTTGCATACGTCTCTGCCTCTCTTTCTCTCTCTGTGTCTTTCATGAATATAAAAATAAATCTTAAAAAAGTATTAAAAAAACCCCAAGTATAAAAAAAACCCAAGAAAATAAATAGAGGCCTGATTCTATCTTGACAGTAGGAAGCACAGGAGCACTAGAAGTGAGCTGTATTTAAGTCTAAGAAAGAAGCATTCTCTGAATGCAGCTTTTTAAAAAAATTTTTGTATATTTTTTTTATTGGAGTTCGATTTGCCAACATATAGCATAACACCCAGTGCTCATCTCGTTAAGTGCCCCCCCCTCAGTTGAATGCAGCTTTCAACTAGCTTTTCACATAAGGGAATTAGGAGGTATCTTAACAAGGGGAGCAATGGAAGGACTCTGCTTTAACTCGGAGAATCGGTCGTTCTTGTAGGCAATTTCCCCTAGACTCACACATACTGCTTAAGAGCCTTTCTGAACATTAGTTGTGGTGACACAATGGAAAGGCACTGTGCTTACCACTTAGAAGGAGCATTCCATGAAAGCAGCTATCAACTAGCTTCTTACCTATGCGAGTTATGTTACCTCCACTCTAGGTGAGGGGGTGCCATGGGAAGGTGCTATATTGAATTCTGAGACATAAGCCTTCTGGGCCAGCAGCTTGCCACTAGCCTCTCACCCACGGAGGGTACAAGCTGGCAACTCAGGAGTGGAGGCCCCATGGAAATGCTATGTAGTGAACTGTGAGCAACCAGTATTCCTGAAGAGCAGCTTTGCACTACCCTCTCACTTACCGGCCTTAGAACCTAGTTCAAAAGCATGCATGGAGGCTCGCGGGAAATTGGCCTACTGTACTCTGAGAATCAAGCGTGTCTTGCAGGCAGCTTTTCACAAGCCTGTAACATAAGGGAGTTTGAAGCTATGTCCACAGTAGGTGTGGAGCCCTGAGGGACAGGCCCTGTGCTCCACTCTCAGAAAGAAGCATTCCTTGAATGCAGCTTTCAACTAGCCTCACCTAGGAATGGGAGTTAGAAGCTAGCTTCACTCTAGGTGAGGAGGTACGGTGGAAAGGCACTGGGCTGAACTCTGTGACACAAGCATTCTGGGCCTGCAGCTTGCCACTAGCCTCTCACCCATGGCAGATACAAGCTAGCTACCCTCTCACCTCTCAGCCAGAGAAACTAGATCAATTGTACCCGTGGAGGCTCACAGGAAATGCTGCCTCCTGCGCTCTGAGAAACAAGCTTTCCTTGCAGGCAGGCTATAACATAAGGGAGTTAGAATCTATGTCAACAGTTGGCGTGGAGGCCCATATAAATGCACTGTACATACCTCCAAATAACAGGGCTCCTTGAAGGCAGCTGTCAACTTGCCTCTATTTAAAAGGAGCCTGACTCTCTCTTGACAGTAGGTGGCGCAGGTGCAGTAGAAGTGAGCTGTACTTAAGCCTGAGAAAGCAGTTTTTTCTGAATGGAGCTTTCTTTTATTTTCTTTTATTTTTTTATTTTTTAAGATTGTTTATTTTAATAAACAGAGGGGCACCTGGGTGGATTAGTGCGTCAAGCATCTGACTTTGGTTTAAGTCATGATCCCAGGGTCCTGGGATCACGTCCTGCATCAGGCTCTCTCTGTTCAGTGGGGATTCTGCTTCTCCCTCTCCTTGTGCCACTTCCCCTACTTGTGTTCTCTCTATCAAATAAAATGTTTTATTTTATTTGTTTTTTTGAAAATCCATAATTTATTTTATTTATTTATTTATTTATTTATTTATTTATTTATTTATTTTTTATTGGTGTTCAATTTGCCAACATATAGAATAACGCCCAGTGCTCATCCCATCAAGTGCCCCCCTCAGTGCCCCTCACCCAGTCAACCCCACCCCCCGCCCACCTCACCTTCTACCATCCCTAGTTCGTTTCCCAGAGTTAGGAATGACAGAACATGAAAGACTCCTGAATGGAGCTTTCAACTAGGTTCTCTCATAAGGGAGCTAAGAAGTATCTTACCAGGGGATCCCTGGGTGGCTCAGCGGTTTGGCGCCTGCCTTTAGCCCGGGGCGCGATCCTGGAGTCCGGGGGATCCAGTCCCGCGTTGGGCTCCCGGCATGGAGCCTGCTTCTCCCTCCTCCTGTGTCTCTGCCTCTCTCTCTCTCTCTGTCTATCATAAATAAATCTTTAAAAAAAGGAAAAAAAAGAAGTATCTTACCAGGAGGCATAAAGGAAAGGCTCTGTCTTACCTCTGAGAATGGGTCCTTCCTTGTGTGGGACTTCCACTAGCCACTCACATACTCATTAAGAACCTCTCTGAACAGTAGGTGTGGGGACACAATGGAAATGCACCGTGCTTAACTCTCAGATGCAAGCATCCCTTGAATACAGGTTTCAACTGGCCACTGACATGGTTCCCTCACGAATGTCCTGACTTTTGGGGAGGAACCAATGCTCAGTTCCGTTGGGGAGATACTCTTCGTTTGGTTGGTCTGTCGCTGCAGCTTTTGGTATCTTTGCAGAAAACCGGCCCTGTTCTGATTTGAAATTGAAAACAATGGATAGATGGGATCTAGATGTGGTCATGCTACCTGACATCTGGAGTTGTTTTCATAAAAGAGGATATTGGAACATCAGGTCTTTCATGACCTCTCCAAAAACAGGAGTGATACAATGGATAGAGTTCCTTGGCACCTTGTTTGTGTCTATGTGTCCGTACGTGTTCTCTGTGAGAAGGCAGGTTTCCTCTGCCTCCAGATGCTATTGCTAAAATCAGTTTGTAAAGCAACTATCTGGCTCATGAGTTGAAAGGCAGGCGTGAGTAAAAATCAGGCAATGTACAACTCAGAAAGTTAAAGATGAGCCCCAATGCTTTATAAGTTCCCATGATCTGGAATGAAATTCCCTACATTCAGAACACCTGTGTGGCTCAGTGGTTGAGTGTCTGCCTTTAGCTCAGGGTGTGATCCCGGGATCTAGGATCAAGTCCCACATCAGGCTCCTTGCATGGAGCCTGCTTCTCCCTCTGCCTAGGTCTCTGCCTTTCTCTCTCTTTCTCTCTGTCTCTCATGAATAAATACGTTCAAAAAAATCTAAAAAAAAAAAAAAAAAGAAATTCCCTCCATTTGGACTTCTAGGTGACCCCATTAGAAAGATGTGTCCCAGGACGGGACCCAAGAGGTGGTCCAGAGACATGAGGATAGACCAAAATTTTTACACACCTCACCCGACTACCACTTCCCAATCAATAGTCAAAATCATGAAGAAGGGGGGAAAGCAGGCCAGGCGGATGCCAGAAATCCAAACTCCACTCCTCCTCCCCAAGCACAAGCAGCAGAACTGATGCTCAACCCACTGTCTGCTCCTCTACCAGTTTCAGAGGGCTGAAAGGCAACCCCAGATGAAGTCTGTATTGCAGGAGGAAAAGATAGGAGACAGCAATGAAAGAACAGGTGGAGGTGGAGGCGGAAGGGTGGAACGTGATGGATAAGAAAACAGGAAAGAGGGGCGCCTGGGTGGCTCAGTAGCTGAGCATCTGCCTTCCACACAGGGCATGATGCCAGGGTCCTGGGTTCAAGTCCCAATTCAGGCTCCCCGTTGGGAACTTGCTTCTCCCTGCTTCTCCCTCTCCCTGTGTCTTTGCCTCTCTGTGTCTCTCATGAATAAATAAATAAATCTTTTTTAAAAATCAAAAATTTTAAATCTGTCTCAGTCCCAACCTCTGCCCCTCTCCCCCCTCCTCCCCTGCCTCCCCTTCCCCCTGTTTCTGCACCACTCCCCTGGCTGGAGTGGTCAACCTCTCTGCTATCCCATGTGCCTCCAGCACCATCTCCTTCCCACTTCCCCACCCCCAGCAAGGAGCAAAAATCACCCTAAGTCATTGGGCCACCTCCTTCTGAGGTTCACATTGGAGTACCTCCCAAATCAGCAGGCAGGAAGGGGCCCGAGGGCTCCCCTGGACTTAAACCGCCCACTTCAGACTTTCCCACCAGAGCCTGACAGTAGGAGTGGGGAACAAATCAGTTGGCTTTTTAGTGGACACAGGGGTGACATATACTGCTTTCAAATCAATTCAAGGTTGTTGGCTTATTTTAAAAAGACATGTCTTTTGGGGATCCCTGGGAGGCTTAGCAGTTTAGTGCCTGCATTCGGCTCAGGGCGTGATCCTGGAGTCCCAGGATCAAGTCCACATCAGGCCCCTTGTATGGAGCCGGCTTTTCCCCTCTGCCTGTGTCTCTGCCTCTCTCTCTGTATCTCAATGTGTCTCTCATGAATAAATAAATAAAATCTTTAAAAAGAAAAAAAAAAAGATGTGTCTTTGGAGCTATCAATGTCACACATCATACAGATAACCAGCTTTATCTCCCACGCGCCCCCCCCCCCCCAGTTGTAAAATCGCTTGATTTTCAGTTCTGTCTGCCTTACAAGCCCTTGGGGTGGGCGGTGGGATGTGCTGTACTCCTCTCAGTTTGTGAGCCTGGAATGGTGGTAATTGAAATAGACCCTTCCATTGCCAGCAAGCCACATTTTCTGTCTTGTTATACAACAGTCACAAAAAAAGAAAATGAGAACTACTTATGCCTTTGTTCCTCTCGTACCAACTGGGACGCTGGAGGGGTCAGGCCTCAGGGAGGGCCCTAGTCAAATTTGCTGTTAACTCAATGGATTCCTTAAGTTGTACCCGTTGTGATTTGTCCACAGAAACTACTCAAAATGTTCAATTTTGTCTGTCTCCTATACTTTATATTGTTAAGAGCAAATAGGTGAAATAAAAGAAAAAAGTTTATAGGTAAACCTTTACAATAGCTTCCAAAAACTTTGGTGACCTGAAACTTTGAAGTTGTGCTAGGTTGATTGATGAATTGGGTTGAATTCATTGGATATCTATATCTTTTCAACATAAGGTAAAATACTAAAGCATGAATCATTAAGACACTCAAGGTGGTTTTTTGTTTTGTTTCGTTATGTTTTCCTTCCTCCCCCCCTTTTTTCTTTCTATCTTTTGTCTTATTCAGGAAAACTGCAGATACTTGGGTGTGGTAGTAAACATGTTTCATGCTGTCTTAAAAATTGTATTATAAACTCACACACACACACACACACACACACACACACACTGTGTTTCTAAAAACTATGACATATATTCATACATTTGCCTATCTAAAGAATTCTGGTACAATAGACAGTACACCATTGGTTCCTACTGACTTTTCACCAGAGACTGAGGCTCCTAGGAGTTTAAAGTCTGCCACACTTGAGTTCTTTCCAGTTTTTGGATGGATGATTGTATTGCGATGTATTTCCCCCTCAGGACTGCTTTTGCTGCATCCCAAAGATTTTGAATGGTTGTATCTTCATTCTCATTAGTTTCCATGAATCTTTTTAATTCTTCCCTAATTTCCTGGTTGACCCTTTCATCTTTTAGCAGGATGGCCCTTAACCTCCACATGTTTGAAATCATTCCAAACTTCTTCTTGTGATTTAGTTCTAGTTTCAAAGCATTATGGTCTGAAAATACGTTCCAATCTTTTGGTTTTGGTTAAGACCTGATTTGTGACCCAGTATGTGATCTATACTGGAGAAAGTTCCATGTACACTTAAAGGAGCTGGAGAAAAAACAGCAAATAGATCCTACAGCCAGCAGAAGAAGAGAATTAATAAAGATTCAAGCAGAACTCAATGAAATAGAGACCAGAAGAACTGTGGAACAGATCAACAAAACCAGGAGTTGGTTCTTTGAAAGAATTAATAAGATAGATAAACCATTAGCCAGCCTTATTGAAAAGAAGAGAGAAAAGACTCAAATTAATAATCATGAATGAGAAAGGAGAGATCACCACCAACACCAAGGAAATACAAACGATTTTAAAAACTTATTATGAGCACCTATATGCCAATAAATTAGGCAATCTAGAGGAAATGGATGCATTCCTGGAAAGCCACAAACTACCAAAACTGGATAAGGAAGAAATAGAAAACCTGAACAGGCCAATAACCAGGGGAAATTGAAGCAGTCATCAAAAACCACCCAAGACACAAAAGTCCAGAACCAGATGGCTTCCCAGGGGAATTCTATCAAACGTTTAAAGAAGAAACCATACCTATTCTCCTAAAGCTGTTTGAAAAGATAGAAAGAGATGGAGTACTTCCAAATTCGTTCTATGAGGCCAGCATCACCTTAATTCCAAAACCAGACAAAGACCCCACCAAAAAGAAGAATTACAGACCAATATCCCTCATGAACATGGATGCAAATATTATCAACAAGATACTAGCCAATAGGATCCAACAGTACATTAAGAAGATTATTCACCATGACCAAGTGGGATTTATCTCTGGGATGCAAGGCTGGTTCAACACTCGTAAAAATATCAATGTGATTCATCATATCAGCAAGAGAAAAAACAAGAACCATATGATCCTCTCATTAGATGCAGAGAAAGCATTTGACAAAATACAGCATCCATTCCTGATCAAAACTCTTCAGAGTGTTGGGATAGAGGGAACATTTCTCAACGTCTTAAAAGCCATCTATGAAAAGCCCATAGCAAATATCGTTCTCCATGGGGAAACACTGGGAGCCTTTCCCCTAAGATCAGGAACAAGACAGGGATGTCCACTCTCACCACTGCTATTCAACATAGTACTGGAAGTCCTCGCCTCAGCAATGAGAAAAGAAAAAGACATTAAAGGCATTTGAATTGGCAAAGAAGAAGTCAAACTCTCCCTCTTCGCAGATGACATGATACTCTACATATAAAACCCAAAGACTCCACCCCAAGATTGCTCAAAATCATACAGCAATTCAGCAGTGTGACAGGATACAAAATCAATGCCCAGAAATCGTGGCATTTCCACACACTAACAATGAGACTGAAGAAAGAGAAATTAAGGAGTCAATCCCATTTACAATTGCACCCAAAAGCATAAGACACCTAGGAATAAACCTAATCAAAAGAGGTAAAGAATCTATACCCTAAAAACTACAGAACACTTTTGAAAGAAACTGAGGAAAACACAAAGAGATGGAAAAATATTCCATGCTCATGGATTGGAAGAATTAATATTGTGAAAATGTCAATGTTACCCAGGGCAATTTACACATTTAATGCAATCCTTATCAGAATACCATGGACTTTCTTCAGAGAGTTAGAACAAATTATTTTAAGATTTGTGTGGAATCAGAAAAGACCCCGAATAGCCAGGGGAATTTTAAAAAAGAAAACCATAGCTGGGGGCATCACAATGGCAGATTTCAGGTTGTACTACAAAGCTGTGGTCATCAAGACAGTGTGGTACTGGCACAAAAACAGACACATAGATCAATGGAACAGAATAGAGAACCCAGAAGTGGACCCTGAACTTTATGGTCAACTAATATTCGACAAAGGAGGAAAGACTATCCACTGGAAGAAAGACAGTCTCTTCAATAAATGGTGCTGGGAAAATTGGACATCCACATGCAGAAGAATGAAACTAGACCACTCTCTTTCACCATACACAAAGATAAACTCAAAATGGATGAGAGATCTAAATGTGAGACTAGATTCCATCAAAATCCTAGAGGAGAACACAGGCAACACCCTTTTTGAACTCGGCCACAGTAACTTCTTGCAAGATACATCCACGAAGGCAAAAGAAACAAAAGCAAAAATGAACTATTGGGACTTCATCAAGATAAGAAGCTTTTGCACAGCAGACGAAACAGTCAACAAAACTAAAAGACAACCTACAGAATGGGAGAAGACGTTTGCAAATGACGTATCAGATAAAGGGCTATCAGATCCAAGATCTATAAAGAACTTAAAAACTCAACAGCAAAGAAACAGTCCAATCATGAATTGGGCAGAAGACATGAACAGAAATCTCACAGAGGAAGACATAGACATGGCCAACAAGCACATGAGAAAATGCTCAGGCCATCAGTGGCCATCAGGGAAATACAAATCAAAACCAGAATGAGATACCACCTCACACCAGTGAGAATGGGGAAAATTAACAAAACAGGAAACTACAAATGTTGGAGAGGATGCGGAGAAAAGGGAACCCTCCTGCACTGTTGGAGGGAATGTGAAATGGTGCAGCCACTCTGGAAAACTGTGTGGAGGTTCCTCAAAGAGTTAAAAATAGACCTGCCCTACGACCCAGCAATTGCACTGCTGGGGATTTACCCCAAAGATACAGATGCAATGAAATGCCGGGACACCTGCACCCTGAGGTTTCTAGCAGCAATGTCCACAATAGCCAAACTGTGGAAGGAGCCTTGGTGTCCATCAAAAGATGAGTGGATAAAGAAGAGGTGGTTATGTATACAATGGAATATTACTCAGCCATTAGAAACGACAAATGCCCACTATTTGCTTCGACATGGAGGGACCTGGAGGGTGTTGCTGAGTGTAAAGACAAACATTATATGGTCTCATTCATTTGCGGAATATAAAAATTAGTGAAAGGGAATAAAGGGAAAGGAGAGGAAATGAGTGAAAATAGAGAGGGTGACAAAACATGAGAGACACCTAACTCTGGGAAATGAACAGGAGTTAGTGGAAGGGGAAGTGGGCAGGGGGTTGGGGTGACTGGGTGATGGGCACTGAGGGGGGCACTTGATGGGATGAGCACTGAGTGTTATCCTGTATGTTGGCAAATTGAACTCCAGTAAGAAAAATTAAAAAAAAAAAAAAGTCTGCCACATGGGGGATGCCTGGGTGGCTCAGCAGCTGAGCATCTGCCTTTGGCTCAGGGTGTGATCAGGAGGTCTGGGATCTAGTACCGCATCCAGCTCCTTGCAGGGAGCCTGCTTCTGCCTATGTCTCTGGCTCTTTCTCTCTCTGTGTTCCCTGTCTTCCCCCTCCCCCCTTCACACTAGTGCTCTCTCCCTAAAAAATGTAAATAATAGTGAAAGGGAATATAAAGGAAGGGAGAAGAAATGTGTGGGAAATATCAGGAAGGAAGACAGAACATAAAGACTCCTAACTCTGGGAAACGAACTAGGGGTGGTGGAAGGGGAGGTGGGCGGGGGGTGGGGGTGACTGGGTGACGGGCACTGAGGGGGGACACTTGACGGGATGAGCACTGGGTGTTATTCTGTATGTTGGTAAATTGAACACCAATAAAAATTAATTTATTTAAAAAAATGTAAATAAGTACAATTTAAAAAAAAGTCTGTCACATGGAATTGAGACTGCTGGAAAACAACTCTGTGTGAGAAGGTAGGAGAAGTGTGGCAGAGGTGTCCTGAAATGAGCCTGGCTATTTTTTTTTTTTTTTAAGATTTTATTTACTTATTCATGAGAGGCACAGAGAGAGGCAGAGGCCTAGGCGGGAGAAGCAGGCTCCTTACAGGAGCCCCATGTGGAACTCAATTCCAGAGCCCGGGATCATGACCCAAGCCCAGTAGAGCTGAAGGCAGCCGCCCAACTGCTAAGCCACCCAGGCATCCCTTGAAGGAGACTCTTTGAAAAGGAAATGTATGCATGGTCAGGACTGACTGAGATTAGAAGTGAGTTTTCCAAGTACCCTGGTAATAACATGGAGATTTGCCTCTTCTCTGTTAAAACGCCAACGTTTTCTTTCATTGTTAGTCTACTCTTGATAAGAGATTGTGAACAGAGAAGAAAAGACATTTTTTTTTCTTTACTTGTCCTGAACAACAAGATTTTTATATTCATTTTTATCTGTTTTATCTCTTACCTAGTAAGAGAGTGGAAACTTCTCAATATTAAAGGAACTACAATTTGGTGACAACTCTATAAGCTCCCGTAGAATCTCCTAGGGCCATCTTGGCGAAACAGATACTGAAGTTTTCGGTTTTGTAAGGATCCATGATCCTTTGTAGGCACATGCCTTGAAACCTTCTGAGATGTTGGTTGGTTGGTTGGTTGCTTGCTTGCTTGCTTGCTTGGTTTGGTGGGCTGGCTGGCTGGCTGGCCAGCTGGCTGGCTGTTCACTTGTTCATTCATTGGTTCATTGATTTTCAACAGATTCCCAGAAAGTGAAACCCTAAATAGAGTCTCTTGACTAATTAATGTAGTTTACCTGCTATGTGAAGTCACAAGAGAAGCAATGTCAAACAAATAATGATAAGCCCTCTTAGATTATATTAGATGCATGAATGCCGTTGCTGTTCCAAAAATGAAATGAAATTCCTAAAGTTGTAACATGTCCTGGTACAGTGCCAGCACTGGATATTCAAATTGTTAAAATGCTGTGTGGAAAAAAAAAAATGCTGTGTGTTACAAAAAAATAATCAAAGTTTCTTATCGACTGCATTATAATGAACTCTCATTGGGTCTTTAATCATGTCCATTGTTAATCGCCCTGTCATTTACAAGTGTTGTTCTATTGATATTGCAAAAATATAGTCCATCTTCAAGAAGATTCATGAAAAGGGCTTTTGACAAATACCGGTCTCTGGTCACCCTGGGATCGTAAAACTAAAGTATGAATTGTCAGAACTAATGAAAAAGCTGCATTTAAACAAAACAAAAAGAAAAAACATGGAACTGAATGAGTTAAGGACAATGATGACTGTTTTTAATGACTCTTGTCCAAAACATTGTTTTTCTTTCTTTTTTTAAGATTTCATTTATTTATTCATGAGAGACAAAGAGAGAGGCAGAGACACAGGCAGAGGGAGAAGCAGGCTCCATGCAGGGAGCCTGATGTAGGACTCGATCCGAGGACTCCAGGATCACACGATGGGCCAAAGTCAGGCCTTAAACTGCTAAGCCACCCAGGGATCCCTGTTCAAAACGTTGTTGATTCCCCTCACGTTTGCTCCTCCAGATTGAAGGAAACTTGTCTCTAGAGATATCTATAATTTACAGAAATTTTATGAAAATGTTTTGTAAACAAATTAAAATATTTATCTTTTCTCCCTACCTGTAACCCTCCAGAGTTCAGAAACTGTCAGTGAGTGTTCTTTCTTTTATGGCAATTGTAAATCATCTGCGTAGGTTGGGTGGGAATCTGTTCTCTTTGTAACCAGATACTGTTGGAAGGATTGGTTATATTACCAAGGCCTTGACTAGAATAGCATCTGTTTTTCTTTTTCTTCCTCCCATGCCCGCCCCCGCCCCCCCCCCCCCCCCCCAGTTTTATTTTTTAAAGTAATCTCTACTCCCAACATAGGGCTCAAACTCACAACTTTGAGGTCAAGAGTCGTGCTCTCTACTGTCGTAGCAGGCCAGGTGCCCCTGGAATCTCATCCTTAGACACATACAGAGACTCAGATAGGATTAGACAGCTTTAAGGAACTCCGACTGACTCTCTGGAGCCAATCAAGCCCCTTGGAAAACGTAGGCCTGATACCTTCCTTCCAGAGTTCCCCACAGCCTGACCAGGTGAGTCAAGAGTGCCACCTCCCGGCAGACGAAACCAAGAGTCAGATGCTGAGCCGACCGAGCCTCCCAAGTGCCCCTAAGAGGTACTTTGAAACGCTGGAGTTCTTCCTTCTTGCCTTGCCTTTACAGGGATGACGTCAATGGCCATGTCTGTCTCCCTGGAGAGGAAGAAAATATTCCAGATTGCTGAACCCTGGTTTTCCACACTGCGGATGACAGGACCCCCTCCAACTTGACCCAGGAGCTCCCTTACTCTGAGCCAAGGAAAGGGGGTCTTGTTTTGTTTTTAAGTTGTGGCTAAAAATAGACAGCACTGGGCAGCCCTGGTGGCTCAGCGGTTTAGCGCCGCCTACAGCCCTGGGTGTGATCCTGGAGACCCAGGATCAAGCCCCACATCGGGCTCCCTGCGTGGAGCCTGTTTCTCCCTCTGCCTGTCTCTGCCTGTCTCTCTGTGTGTGTCTCTTATGAATGAATGAATAAATAAATAAAATCTTTAAAAAAATTAATAAGCTAACTGAAGATTAATCATTAAAAAATAGACATCACCTACAATGGAGCATTTTAGCCATTTCTAAGCCTAGAGTTCAGCAGTAGTAGGTACATTCACATCCTCCTGGCTACGTTATCTTTCCATTCTATTTTTAAATTTTTGATTTTTATATTATTTAAAAATTTTATTTCTTTATTCATGAGAGACACAGAGAGAGAGAGAGGCAGAGACACAGGCGGAGGGAGAAGCAGTCTTCCTGCAGGGAACCCGACGCAGGACTCAATCCCAAGACGCTGGGATGACGCCGGAGAGCCGAAGACAGATGCTCAACCGCTGAGACACCCAGGAGCCCCATACATACTTAATTTTTTAAAAGTTCGTTCGTTAATTTTTCATTATCTCTAGGCCTAACATAGGGCTCAAACTCACGACCCTGACTGAGGTCAAGAGTTGAGTGCTCTTCTGACTGAGCCTTCCAGGTGCTCCTTCCATTTCATTTTTTCAATAACCCTGGGATCATGGTTCAGAGTCACCATTTGTCTGGTGAGGACTCCCCACCCCACACATCTCTATGCGGAGGTGACATCTGTCAGGCTGGTTCATGTTTGTCCTCCATTTAGTAGACAGAAGGTGTCTTGTGACACAGCCAGTGACTATGTCAAATGAGACTGAGGATTTCCCTTAGGAAGTGGGTGCAAGAGGGAGGACAGGTCGATGGAAACCAGTAAACTGTTGGTGTTGCTTTAGAGTAAAGACTGTGTTGCTGGGTCCTCACCCAGGGTGGATGATTTAGAACTGTCCCCAGCCAGGCCTCCCTTTGTTGTGCCCAAGATTGCGAATCCGAGAAACCACCAAGGAGCCAACACCGATGCAAACACACACGAGGGTTTATTTACAAGCTCGAGCTTGGGTCCAAGTGTACCTGACAGAGCGACACAGTGGAGCAGGGACTTGGACCCTGAGGTGGGTTCCAGCTGAGTTTTATGGGCTGGTCTAGGGGGCCTCCAGAAGGGGTTGAGGAATTTCTCAAGTTCTGTTTACATTCTGATATAGGGATTTCAAGGGCATTGAGCTCTGTTCTTATTCTAATATGGGGCTTCCTGCCACTGGCTTGGGCTCTGTTCTCCTTCTAATATGGGATGTTAAGGTGTAAGCTATTTTCTTCCTGTAACTGAAGTAATGTAAATTTCAGCTCTTATTCACAGGGGCCTGGGATGGCTGTACTCGTGCTAACGCTGAACTTAAAATGGAATGGCCTTAATTTTCTCGGCCTCCATAATCCCCTCCCAACCCTGAGTCCTCCAGTGGATTTGGGAAAGGAAGGCCAGAAATTGTGTGTGTGTGTGTGTGTGT
The DNA here is from genome assembly GCF_048418805.1 of Vulpes vulpes. NCBI lineage: Eukaryota > Metazoa > Chordata > Mammalia > Carnivora > Canidae > Vulpes > Vulpes vulpes. The sequence continues at coordinate 94,023,204 of NC_132783.1, read as the reverse complement.
GTTTATATGTATTCATATGTTGAGGGTGGTGGGGCAAGCTCAAGCTGGCTGCTGTTAATAAGAGCTGAACTTTACAGGAAAAACTGCAGAATGTCCTCCACAGGGAATCCCATATCAGAAAGACAACAGAGCTCAGAATGCCCTCGGCAGAGAATCCCACACCAGATCTTAAGAAATTCCCCCACCCTTTCCCCCATATTGGAATGGAAAAAAATTCCTCCACCCCTTCTGAAAATCCCCTAGACCAGCTCATAAAAAACCAAGCTGTCACCCACTTTGGGGTCCAAGCCCCTGCTCTGCTGTGTGGAGTATACTTGGACCCAAGCTCAAGCTTGTAAATAAACCCTCATGTGTTGCATCGGTGTGTTGGCTCCTTGGTGGTTTCTTGGCTACATAATCTTGGGCACAACAAATATGCTAAAGTGACTGGATGGTAGCACTGTCAAATTGAAAAGACCTATATGCCAAGGCATCCATAAACATGGTCCCCAGAACTCTGATATTCACATGCCTCTGGTGAAATCATTGCTCTGGAAACTCCAGCATCTATAGCTTATCTTGTCCTTGTTCTTCTAACCTTTACTCGCCCTCTGTTCACCTGATATTTTGCCTTATTGTTCACGGAGAAATTAGATCCCATCCCACAAAAGCTGAATCCGAATCCTCTGCTCACCCCGATGACAGAGAAGAATATGCACAGGTCTGCACTCATCTTTATCCTTCTCCACAATGGCAGAAGAAAATGTGACCTGCCTTCCCTCCTCCTGTCAAAAGTCAAATCTAAGATATGACTTGAATATAAAGGAAACCGGAAAAGTAAGTCAATCGGAGAAGGACAAACATTATATGGTTTCATTTATTCGGGGAATATAAAAAATAGTGAAAGAGACCATGGCAGAAGAAAATGTGACCTGCCTTCCCTCCTCCTGTCAAAAGTCAAATCTGAGATAAGACTTGTATATAAAGGAAACCAGAATACTTTTTTGAACGATAGACACTTTTAAAAAGTCGCCTCAGCAGCAAAGTAACACACACAAAACACACCCCCTTGCCCAGCAGGTGTAAGAAGTGTGTGCTGACTCCCCTCCTTTTCTTCCTGAGAAGCACACCCCCTCCCATGCCCCTGGAAGGTGACTTGGAGGGGAGTGCCAGGAGGGGAGTGAATGACATTCTTATCTTCAAGGACAGGAAGTTGAGCATGAGAATTCTAGACAAACCGATCTTGCCATAAAAAGAAAAAGAAAGAAAGAAAGAAAGAAAGAAAGAAAGAAAGAAAGAAAGAAAGAAAGAAAGAAAGAAAACATTATATGGTCTCATTCATTTGGGGAATATAAAAAATAGTGAAAGGGAATAAAGGGGAACGGAGAAAAAATAAGTGGGAAATATCAGAAAGGAGACAGAACATGAGAGACTCCTAACTCTGGGAAACGAACTAGGGGTGGTGGAAGGGGAGGTGGGTGGGGGGTGGGGGTGACTGGGTGATGGGCACTGAGGGGGGCACTTGACGGGATGAGCACTGGCTGTTATTCTATATGCTGGCAAATTGAACACCAATAAAAAAAAAAAAAAAAGAAAATCATTATGTTCTTTTAGCCTCCCCACATAGTTGAGTTACTCTTCCACAATCTCTTCTCTTTGTTTAACCCAATAGACAAACATACAGGGTTTGGCACTCCTTGGGGTCTTTGTTTGCTCAGGAGAGCTCTGCCATGTGAATCTTGTCAGGGAAAACTCGTCTACTCCCCCCCACCCCATAGGAATCATGTCAAGGTCATTGTCAGGGTCAGAGTCAGGCCCCAGACACTGAGAGGGTGGAGGTCAAGGTGGTGCCTCTGGGAACCGTCCTTTCCAGCATCTTTGGATTCGACCTCCTTTGTGGCTTTCCTCACTCCCTTCAGGGTGCCGCCCTGCTCTCAGCTCCCATCTCAAGAAATGCCCTGGAGAGGGGCAATGCCTTTGCGAGCTGCACAGGCTCTTACTGGAGGATCCAGCCATCCCGCTCTCTGGGATCAGTCTGGGAGGACCCAGAGGAGGCAAAAGCAGAGGGCCATAGTGTCCCTAATCCTTTGCCTGTCTAGCTTGTCGAGATCATCTCTACACCCATCTGATGTGGTGCTGGCACTTGGGAGGCATGCCAATCATGTGTGCGAAACATGCTCCTCCGACCCACGGAGCCACAGCCAGGTGCCCTGAAATACGTGTCCTTGAAAAACAAACGTGAAGTCTTGATTTCTCCCTTGTGGGCCTCTCATCAGTAGCTTTCATAGTGCTCAGGATGTAGGATTTACAGGGAACTGTTTTCATCCCAGGGTGGGTGGACGATGTGAAGTGGGATCAGGGATTCATACAGGTGAGAAGAAGGCAGAGAGAGAGGCTCAGAAATGAATCCCCTAAAGCCCATGGCCAATTGCTGACGCTACCATGATAAAGAGCTACAGCTCTCCACTGGCCCCTTCTGTGAGGAAAGTCGAACCTCTCAGCCCAACAGAGGAGCCTGGGCAGTGGCAAGGCTGTGGGCTTCAGTGTGAGAACCAGACCCTTATGGGGGGACCCTTTCAACATGCCAGGCCTCAAAGCTGAGAGAGGTTAGCAGCTTGGGCCAACTTCAGTGGGGGAGGGGCAAGGGCAGGGGCCAGGTACTTTTCAGTGAGAAAGCAGCTTTCCTGGCCTGTAGCTGAGCACAAGTCTGTCAGCGGGGTGAGTTAGCATAACTTCTCCTCAGTGTTTGTGGAGGGGCATATTCCTTGTGACCTCCTGCACGCTAAGGAACTCGTGTTCCTTGAGTGGAACTTTCAGTTAGCCCTTCCCAGGTGGCTGGTAGGCTCTAGTCCCACATTAGCCTTGAGACACAATGGAACTGGCTGTCTTGGACCCTAAGCAGAAGATTACCTTAATGTCAGCTATCCACTGGCCTCTCAATGAGTGGTTTTTGAACCCAGCTCCTTAGTAAGTTTGGAGGGACCATGTGAGATGCTGTCCACCTCTAGGGGATATAGGCCTTCCTGGAATGCCCCTCTGACAAGCTTTTCACATCAGGGAGTTTAAATTATATGTCTCAATGGTGGTGCTGGTGTAAAGGGAAAGCAGTCTACTTATCTCTGAGAATAAATCTTTCTCTGAGGGAAGTTCTGCACTAGGCCTCTCACATAGGTGAAATCGACTCTACCCCCACAGCAGCTGTGAAGGATCAGTGGCAATGAGCTAGTCATAATTAGAAACTCAGGCCTTCCTAGCTGGCTAACCTCTACATCAAGGCAGTTCAAAACTATCTCAACAGCAGATTTGGAGGTGTGGTACACATGCGCTGGGGTGCCTTTGGGACACCACAGTACCTTGAATGCAGTTTTTTACTAGCATCTTCAAAAAGAAGGTAGAGCCCTCTCCATGGGGTTGCATATGGGCAGTGGAAGGTTGTCTGCTTCACTTTGAGAGCCAAGCCCTTAAAAAAAAAAAAAAAAAAAAGAAAAGAAAAAGAAAGCCAAGCCTTCCCAGAGGTATCCTTCAATGAGCACTCACCCTGAGGGAGCTTAACAGCTAACCCCACACATTTGTGAATTGGCACAGTGGAAAAGCCAGGTACTTAACACTTAGAAAAAGCTTTTCTGGCCTACAGCTTGCAACTAGTCTAACACCGGATTGAGTTAGAACCTCTCTCAAATGTTGGTGTGGAGGTGCACATACAAGGAGATATAGGAACTCTGTGACACAGCATCCTACGAAGGAAATTTCATGTAGCCTTTGTCTTTAGGGAGGTAGGCCTTGGCCCAACAATGGACTGGAGGCCCAATGAAACTTGCTGTCCAGTACCCTGGGCGTGAGCATCACTTGAAGGTAGCTTTCCACTTGCCACTCAATTAAGGGGTTAGCAGCTACACAGTGTGTTTAGAGGGGAACTAAGATGCACTGGAAAACACACTTGGAGACAAGCCTTTCTAGAATGCACCTTCCAACTAGCTCCTCACATCAGGGAGTTGAAACCTAGTGTCCTCAGCTGTGTTGGAAGTGCAAAGGGAAAGCAGTCTACTTATATCTGAGGACAAAGCTTTCCCTGAGGGAAGTTTGGCATTAGACCTTTCTTATAGGTGATTTGGACCTTACCTTCCCAGCAGCTGTGGAGGTGCATTGGAAATTACCTGGCATTAATTCTGTGACTCAGGCATTTCTCGTCGGCTATCTTCTCAATCAAGGAAGTTTAAACCTTTATCTACAGCAGTTTTGGGGGCCTGGTAAATATGGGCCAGAGGGTCACTGGGAAGCCACAGATAGTTGAATGTAGGTTTCCACTAGCCTCTTCAAAAAGAAGGTAGACCCCTCTTCAAGGGTTGCTTACTGGCAGTGGAAAGGTGGTCTGCTTCACTTTGAAACCAGCCTTTTAAGATGTACCCTTCAACAAGCACTCACACCTGAGGGATGTTAGAAGCTAGCCCCACACTTTGGTGTGTTGGCTCAGTGGAAAGGCCAGGTGTTTAACACTGAAAGAATATTTCCTGGCCTGCAGCTTGCAACTAGCCTATCACCAGAATGGTTAGAACCTTTCTAAAATTTTCATGTGGAGATGCAATGATAAACCGATACTGTTAACTCTTAAACACTAGTGTTCTAGAGTTAGGGTCAGGGTCAGGGTTAGTGGTTAAGGTTAGGGGTTAGGGTTAGGGTGTAGGGTCAGGGTGGAGGTTAAGGGTTAATATTAGGGTCAGGGTCATGGTTAGGGTTAGGTATTGGTCAGGGTCAGGGTCAGTGTTAGGATTTGGTTTATGGTTAAGGTCAGGGGTCATGGTCGGGGTTAGGGTTAGGATAAAGGGTTAGGGTTAGGGTTAGAGTTGGCATTTGGTCATATTTTGTATGTCTTAGGAGCTTGTGGTTTGTGTTTGGTTTTCTGTTAGTGATACATCTAGTATTATGGTTAATTAAGGTTAGGATTAAGTTTAGAGTTAAGATTATTATTTGTGTAGAGTGTAAGTTTGTGTCTTGGCATGTGCCTGGCATCTGGGACTCCCAGTATCTTCAGCGGGTTAGTTTTAAGTGCTATATTCTGGTTGTTGTTTTGAGGATGGCCTGGCTCCACCAATTCAGGGGCCTCTCCAGAGAATCCCACTCCAGGCCTCTGCAAGGGCGAGAATAGACATGGCAGGCATCTCCTGAGCTGAGATAAGGAGGGGATTGTGGCTCTAAGTACTCTTTATATGGATATTCAATTTACTTTCTTTTTTATCTGTATGTGTGCACCTTTGTCATCAATACAAACACTTGTTATTTTTAAAGTTCTATTTAAATTCCTGCTTGTTAACACAGTATAATATTAGTTTCAGTTGTACAACATAGTGATTCAACACTTGGATACAATGCCTGGTACTCATCACAGATGTCCTCCTTCATCCCCATCTCTGTTTTCCCCATCACCCCTCACCTTCCTCAGGTTTTTATTAGTTTATTCTCTATAGTTAAGAGTGTGTTTCTTGGTTTGCTTCTCTCATTCCCCCTACCATTTGCCAGTTTGTTTGGTTTCTTAAAATCCACATATGAATGCAATTGTATGATATTTGTCTTTCTCTGACTGACTTATTTCAGTTAGCATAGTTCCTTTTAGGTTGTAAATGGCATCGTTTCATCCTTTCCGGATGAAATTGAGTGATATTCCAGTATGTATATTTACCACATCTCCTGTATCCATTCGTCTGTTGATGGATATCTTGGCTGTTTCCATAGTTTGGCTATTGTTGATAATGCTGCTATAAACATTGGGGTGTATGTACCCCTTCGAATCTGCACTTTTGTATCCTCTGGGTAAATACCAGTTGTGCAATTCCTGAATCATAGGGTAGTTCTATTATTAACTTCTTGAGGAGCCTCCATACTGTTTTCCACAGTGGCTGCACCTGTTTGCATTCCCACCAGCAGTGTAAGAGGGTTCTCCTTTCTTCCCATCCTCACCAATACTTGCTGTTTCTTGTGTTGTTCATTTTAGCCATTATGACAGGTGTCAGGTGATATCTCATTGTGGTTTTGATTTGCATTTCCCTGATGATGGGTGATGTTCAGTGTCTTTCCATGTGTCTGGTGGCCATCTGGATGTCTTGTTAGAGACAATGTCCAGTCATGTCTTCTGCTCATTTTCAATAGGTTAATTTGCGTTTTGGATGTTGAGATTTATATTTTGGATACTGACTCTTTATTGGATTTCTCATTTACAAATATCTTCTCTCATTTTGTATGTTGCCTTTTAGCTTTGGTTGTTTGCTTCATTGTGCAGAACATTTTTATCTTGATGAAGTCCCGATAGTTTATTTTTGCTTTTGTTTCCCTTGCCTCAGAGGCATATCTAGAAAAAAGATCCTATGGCCAAGTCAAAGACATTACTGCCTATCTTTTCTTTCTTTCTTTTTTTTTTTTTATGGTTTCAGGTCTTACATTCAGGTCTCTTTTTTTTTAATAATAAATTTATTTTTTATTGGTGTTCAATTTGCCAACAAACAGAATAACACCCAGTGCTCATCCCGTCAAGTGCCCCCCTCAGTGCCCGTCACCCATTCACCCCCACCCCCCACCCTCCTCCCTTTCCATCACCTCTAGTTCGTTTCCCAGAGTTAGGAGTCTTTATGTTCTGTCTCCCTTTCTGATATTTCCACCCATTTCTCCTCCCTTCCCTTCTATGCCCTTTCACTATTATCTATATTCCCCAAATGAATGAGAACATATAATGTTTGTCCTTCTCCAATTGACTTATTTCACTCAGCATAATACCCTCCAGTTCCATCCACGTTGAAGCAAATGGTGGATATTTGTCATTTCTAATGGCTGAGTAATATTCCATTGTATACATAAACCACATCTTTATCCATTCAAGTCTTTAATCCATTTTTGGGTTTCTTTTTGTATATTTTTTATTGGAGTTTGATTTGCCAATATATAGTATAACACCCAGTGCTCATCCTGTTATCTGTAATCCATTTTGAATTTATTTTTTATATATGGTGTAAGAAAGTGGTCCAATTTCATTCTTCTGCATGTGGCTAGTTTTCCCAACACCATTTGCTGAAGAGACTGTCTTATAACCATTGGATAGACTTTCCCGTTTTGTTGAGGAGTAATTGAACATAGAGTTATTGGTTCATATCTCATTTCGGTTTTCCATTCTGTTCTATTGATCTACGTGTCTACTTCTTGTGCCTGGACCATACTCTTCTGGTCACTAGAGTTCTGTGATATAACTTGAAGTCTGAAATTGTGATGCCCCTAGTTTTGGTTCTCTTTTTCAACACTGCTTTGACTATTTTCAGTCTTTTGTGGTTCCATACAAATTTTAGGATTATTTGTTCCAGCTCTGTGAAAAATGCTATTGCTATGTTGATAGGCACTGCATTAAATGTGTAGATCGCTTTGAGTAGTATAGCCATTTAAAAAAAAAAAAACAATATTTGGTCTAATCCATGAGCATGAAATGTCTTTCCATTTAGTTTGTGTCATCTTCAATTTCTTTCATCAATATTCTTTTTTCTTTTTTTAAGATTTTATTTATTTATTCATGAGAGACACACAGAGAGAGGCAGAGACAGGCAGAGGGAGAAGCAGGCTCCCTGCAGGGACCTCAATGCAGGCCTCGATCCCAGGACCCTGGGATCACAACCTGAGCCAAGGCAGATGCTCAACTACTGAGCCACCCAGATGTCCCTCTCATGACTCTTAATATAATGATAATAAGGATTTTCCAAGAGCAGTTTCTCATACATAGCATTTCTTCAACATCATCAGTCAACGAACTCTTATTCATCATGAACTTAACGCCCATTGATGTCATTCTGAAGGGCAATTTAGGGAACCCAGTGGCCTTACCCCAGGCCCTAAGCTTCCCTGTATGGCTTGTGGTTTGGCTCTGAAGTCTTTCCCCTAATTTTTTTCCACCAACTAACATCCTAACTGGTATTTTCACCCGATTTCAAGTCCTTTCCCAGACTTAACGAATCTGTTTCTTTGAGACCATCCTTTTTATGTTAACTTTAGCTATGTAATAAACCACCTCAAAATATAATGCCTTTATTTATTTTTTTAAATTCATTTTTTATTGGTGTTCAATTTGCCAACATATAGAATAACACCCAATGCTCATCCCATCAAGTGACCCCCTCAGTGCCCATCACCGAGTCACCCCCACCCCCTGCCCACCTCCCTTTCCACCACCCATATTTCGTTTCAGAGAGTTAGGAGTCTCTCATGTTCTGTCTCCCTTTCTGATATTTCCCACTCATTTTTCTTCTTTCCCCTTTATTCCCTTTCACGATTTTTTATATTCCCCAAATGAATGAGACCATATAATGTTTGTCCTTCTCCGATTGACTTATTTCACTCAGCATAATACCCTCCAGTTCCATCCATGTCGAAACAAATGGTGGGTATTTGTTGTTTCTAATGGCTGAGTAATATTCCATTGTATACATAAACGACATCTTCTTTATCCATTCATCTTTCGATGGACACCGAGGCACCTTCCACAGTTCGGCGATTGTGGACATTGCTGCTATAAACATCGGGATGCAGGTGTCCCGGCATTTCATTGCATCTGTATGTTTGGGGTAAATCCCCAGCAGTGCAATTGCTGGGTCGTAGGGCAGGTCTATTTTTAACTCTTTGAGGAACCTCCACACAGTTTTCCAGAGTGGCTGCACCATTTCACATTCCCTCCAACAGTGCAGGAGGGTTCCCTTTTCTCCGCATCCTCTCCACCATTTGTGGTTTCCTGCCTTGTTAATTTTCCCCATTCTCACTGGTGTGAGGTGGTATCTCATTGTGGTTTTGATTTGTATTTCCCTGATGGCAAGTGACGCGGAGCATTTCCTCATGTGCGTGTTGGCCATGTCTATGTCTTCCTCTGTGAGATTTCTGTTCATGTCTTTTGCCCATTTCATGATTGGATTGTTTGCTTCTTTGGTGTTGAGTTTAATAAGTTCTTTATAGATCTTGGAAACTAGCCCTTTATCTGATACGTCATTTGCAAATATCTTCTCCCATTCTGTAGGTTGTCTTTTAGTTTTGTTGACTGTATCCTTTGCTGTACATCAATATCTTGATGAAGTCCCAATAGTTCATTTTTGCTTTTGTGTCTTTTGCCTTCGTGGATGTAAGAAGTTACTGTGGCCGAGTTCAAAAAGGGTGTTGCCTGTGTTCTCCTCTAGGATTTTGATGGAATCTAGTCTCACATTTAGATCTCTCATCCATTTTGAGTTTATCTTTGTGTATGGTGAAAGAGAGTGGTCTAGTTTCATTCTTCTGCATGTGGATGTCCAATTTTCCCAAAACCATTTATTTATTGAAGAGACTGTCTTTCTTCCAGTGGATAGTCTTTCCTCCTTTGTCGAATATTAGTTGACCATAAAGTTCAGGGTCCACTTCTGGGTTCTCTATTCTGTTCCATTGATCTATGTGTCTGTTTTTGTGCCAGTACCACACTGTCTTGATGACCACAGCTTTGTAGTACAACCTGAAATCTGCCATTGTGATGCCCCCAGCTATGGTTTTCTTTTTTAAAATTCCCCTGGCTATTCGGGGTCTTTTCTGATTCCACACAAATCTTAAAATAATTTGTTCTAACTCTCTGAAGAAAGTCCATGGTATTCTGATAGGGATTGCATTAAACATGTAAATTGCCCTGGGTAACATTGACATTTTCACAATATTAATTCTTCCAATCCATGAGCATGGAATATTTTTCCATCTCTTTGTGTCTTCCTCAATTTCTTTCAGAAGTGTTCTATAGTTTTTAGGGTATAGATTCTTTCCCTTTTTTGATTAGGTTTATTCCTAGGTATCTTATGCTTTTGGGTGCAATTGTAAATGGGATTGACTCCTTAATTTCTCTTTTTTTCAGTCTCATTGTTAGTGTATAGAATGCCACTGACTTCTGGGCATTGATTTTGTATCCTGCCACGCTACCAAATTGCTGTATGAGTTCTAGCAATCTTGGGGTGGAGGCTTTTGGGTTTTCTATGTAGAGTATCATGTCATCAGCAAAGAGGGAGAGTTTGACTTCTTCTTTGCCAATTTGAATGCCTTTAATATATTTTTGTTGTCTGATTGCTGAGGCGAGGACTTCCAGTACTATGTTGAATAGCAGTGGTGAGAGTGGACATCCCTGTCTTGTTCCTGATCTTAGGGGAAAGGCTCCCAGTGCTTCCCCATTGAGAATGATATTTGCTGTGGGCTTTTGATAGATGGCTTTTAAGATGTTGAGGAATGTTCCCTCTATCCCTACACTCTGAAGACTTTTGATCATTTTGATCAGGAATGGATGCTGTATTTTGTCAAATGCTTTCTCTGCATCTAATGAGAGGATCATATGGTTCTTGGTTTTTCTCTTGCTGATATGATGAATCACATTGATATTTTTACGAGTGTTGAACCAGCCTGTGTCCCGGGAATAAATCCTACTTGGTCATGGTGAATAATTTTCTTTTCTTTTCTTTTTTTTAATTTTTATTTATTTATGATAGTCACAGAGAGATAGAGAGAGAGGCAGAGACACAGGCAGAGGGAGAAGCAGGCTCCATGCACCGGGAGCCCGACGTGGGATTCGATCCCGGGTCTCCAGGATCGCGCCCTGGGCCAAAGGCAGGCGCCAAACCGCTGCGCCACCCAGGGATCCCCAGTGAATAATTTTCTTAATGTACTATTGGATTCTATTGGCTAGTATCTTGTTGAGAATTTTTGCATCCATGTTCATGAGGGATATTGGTCTGTAATTCTCCTTTTTGGTGGGGTCTTGTCTGGTTTTGGAATTAGGGTGATGCTGACCTCATAGAACGAATTTGGAAGTACTCCATCTCTTTCTATCTTTCCAAACAGCTTTAGTAGAATAGGTATGATTTCTTCTTTAAACGTTTGATAGAATTCTCCCAGGGAAGCCATCTGGTTCTGGACTTTTGTGTCTTGGGAGTTTTTTGATGACTGCTTCAATTTCCTCCCTCGTTATTGGCCTGTTCAGGTTTTCTATTTCTTCCTTATCCAGTTTTGGTAATTTGTGGCTTTCCAGAAATGCGTCCATTTCCTCGAGATTGCCTAATTTATTGGCGTATAGCTGTTCATCACATGTTTTTAAAATCGTTTGTATTGGGGGGGAGGGGCAAGACGGCGGAAGAGTAGGGTCTCCAAATCACCTGTCCCCAACAAATTACCTAGAAAACCATCCAATCATCCTGAAAATCTACGAATTCGGCCTGAGATTTAAAGAGAGACCAGCTGGAACGCTCCAGTGAGAAGAGTTCGCGCTTCTATCAAGGTAGGAAGACGGGGAAAAAGAAGTAAAGAAACAAAAGGCCTCCAAGGGGGAGGGGCCCGCGAGGAGCCGGGCTGAGGCCGGGGCGAGTGTCCCCAGGACAGGAGAGCCCCGTCCCGGAGGAGCAGGAGCTGCACCGACCTTCCCGGGCGGAAAGGCCTCCCGGGGAATTGGAGCAGGATCCCCAGAAAGGCGGGGATGCCCTTGGGCTCCCTGGGATAGTAACAGAGGAACTGCGCCCCCCCGGGAGATGCGCCGAGCTCCCTAAGGGCTGCAGCGCTCGGCGGGACCCGGAGCAGCTCGGAGGGGCTCGGGCGGCGGCTCCGCGGAGGGGGCTGCGGGGCGGGAGCAGCTCGGGAGGCTCGGGCGGCGGCTCCGCGGAGGGGGCTGTGCGCCACCGGGAGTGCGAATCCAACAGCGCAGGCCCCGGAGCACAGGGCGCCGGGACACAGCCCAGGATCCGGCCTCCCCCGGGACAGGCAGAGGCCGGGAGGGCCCAGGACAGCAAGGACGCTCCTGCCTGGAGCTGAGCAGATCAGCGGCCCCGCCCGGGAGCCCCCAGGCCCTGCAGACGGAGAGCCCCGGAGCTACTGCGGGGGCCGAATCCAGGCTCCCAGAGCTGCCCCCGCCACTGGGGCTTCCTCCCGGGGCCTCACGGGGTGAACACCCCCGACTGAGCCCTGCACCAGGCAGGGGCAGAACAGCTCCCCCAAGTGCTCACACCTGAGAATCAGCACAGCAGGCCCCTCCCCAGAAGACCAGCTGGACGGACCAGTTCCAGGGGAAGTCAAGGGACTTAAAGTATACAGAATCGGAAGATACTCCCCCGTGGTTTTTTTGTTTTCGTTTTTTTTTTTTTTGTTTTTGTTTTGTGCTTTTTTTCTTTCTTTCTTCTTGATTTCTGATTGCTTCCCCCACCCCACCCCCTTTTTTCCCCCCTTTCTTTCTTTTTCTTTCTCTTTTCCCCCCTTTTTTTCTTCTTTCTCTTTTTTCTTTTTCTCTTTTCTTTCCTTCTCTCTCTTTCTCCTTTTCCCAATACAACTTGTTTTTGGCCACTCTGCACTGAGCAAAATGACTAGAAGGAAAACCTCACCTCAAAAAAAAAAAAAAAAGAATCAGAAACAGCCCTCTCTCCCACAGAGTTACAAAATCTGGATTACAATTCAATGTCAGAAAGCCAATTCAGAAGCACTATTATACAGCTACTGGTGGCTCTAGAAAAAACCATAAAGGACTCAAGAGACTTCATGACTGCAGAATTTAATCCAATCAGGCAGAAATTAAAAATCAATTAAATGAGATGCAATCCAAGCTAGAAGTCCTAACGACAAGGCTTAGGAGGTGGAAGAACGAGTGAGTGACATAGAAGACAAGTTGATGGCAAAGAGGGAAACTGAGGAAAAAAGAGACAGGCAATTAAAAGACCATGAGGATAGATTAAAAGAAATAAATGACAGCCTGAGGAAGAAAAACCTACGTTTAATTGGGGTTCTCGAGGGCGCCGAAAGGGACAGAGGGCCAGAATATGTATTTGAACAAATCCTAGCTGAAAACTTTCCTAATCTGGGAAGGGAAACAGGCATTCAGATCCAGGAAATAGAGAGATCCCCCCCTAAAATCAACAAAAACCGTTCAACACCTCGACATTTAATAGTGAAGCTTGCAAATTCCAAGGAGAAGGAGAAGATCCTTAAAGCAGCAAGAGAAAAAAAGTCCCTGACATTTATGGGGAGGAATATTAGGGTAACAGCAGACCTCTCCACAGAGACCTGGCAGGCCAGAAAGGGCTGGCAGGATATATTCAGGGCCCTAAATGAGAAGAACATGAAACCAAGAATACTTTATCCAGCAAGACTCTCATTCAAAATGGAAGGAGAGATAAAGAGCTTCCAAGACAGGGAGGAACAGAAAGAATATGTAACCTCCAAACCAGCTCTGCAAGAAATTTAAGGGGAACTCTTAAAATTCCCCTTTAAGAAGAAGTTCAGTGGAACAATCCACAAAAACAAGGACTGAGTAGATATGATGACACTAAACTCATATCTATCAATAGTAACTCTGAACGTGAACGGGCTTAATGACCCCATCAAAAGGCGCAGGGTTTCAGACTGGATAAAAAAGCAGGACCCATCTATTTGCTGTCTACAAGAGACCCATTTTAGACAGAAGGACACCTACAGCCTGAAAATAAAAGGTTGGAGAACCATTTACCATTCAAATGGTCCTCAAAAGAAAGCAGGGGTAGCCATCCTTATACCAGATAAATTAAAATTTACCCCGAAGACTATAGTGAGAGATGAAGAGGGACACTATCTCATACTCAAAGGATCTATCCAACAAGATGACTTAACAATCCTCAATATATATGCCCCGAATGTGGGAGCTGCCAAATATTTAAACCAATTAATAACCAAACTGAAGAAATACTTAGATAATAATACACTTATACTTGGTGACTTCAATCTAGCTCTTTCTATACTAGATAGGTCTTCTAAGCACAACATCTCTAAAGAAACGAGAGCTTTAAATGATACACTGGACCAGATGGATTTCACAGATATCTACAGAACTTTACATCCAAACTCAACCGAATACACATTCTTCTCAAGTGCACATGGAACTTTCTCCATAATAGATCACATACTGGGTCACAAATCGGGTCTGAACGGATACCAAAAGATCGGGATAGTCCCCTGCATATTCTCAGACCATAATGCCTTGAAATTAGAACTTAATCACAACAAGAAGTTTGGAAGGACCACAAACACGTGGAGGTTAAGGACCATCCTGCTAAAAGATGAAAGGGTCAACCAGGAAATTCAGGAAGAATTAAAAAGATTCATGGAAACTAATGAGAATGAAGATACAACTGTTCAAAATCTTTGGGATGCAGCAAAAGCAGTCCTGAGGGGGAAATACATCGCAATACAAGCATCCATTCAAAAACTGGAAAGAACTCAAATTCAAAAGCTCACCTTACACATAAAGGAACTAGAGAAAAAGCAACAAATGGACCCCACCCCCAGCAGAAGAAGACATTAATTAAAATTCGAGCAGAACTAAATGAAATCGAGACCAAAAGAACTGTGGAAGAGATCAACAGAACCAGGAGTTGGTTCTTTGAAAGAATTAATAAGATAGATAAACCATTAGCCAACCTTATTAAAAAGAAGAGAGAGAAGACTCAAATTAATAAAATCATGAATGAGAAAGGAGAGATCACTACCAACACCAAGGAAATACAAACGATTTTAAAAACATTTTATGAACAGCTGTACGCCAATACATTAGGAAATCTAGAAGAAATGGATGCATTCCTGGAAAGCCCCAAACTACCAAAACTGGAGCAGGAAGAAATAGAAAACCTGAACAGGCCAATAACCAGGGAGGAAATTGAAGCAGTCATCAAAAACCTCCCAAGACACAAGAGTCCAGGGCCAGATGGCTTCCCAGGAGAATTCTATCAAACGTTTAAAGAAGAAATCATACCTATTCTACTAAAGCTGTTTGGAAAGATAGAAAGAGATGGAGTACTTCCAAATTCGTTCTATGAGGCCAGCATCACCTTAATTCTGAAACCAGACACAGATCCCACCAAAAAGGAGAATTACAGACCAATATCCCTGATGAACATGGATGCAAAAATTCTCAACAAAATACTAGCCAATAGGATCCAACAACACATTAAGAAAATTATTCACCATGACCAAGTAGGATTTATCCCCGGGACACAAGGCTGGTTCAACACTCGTAAAAATATCAATGTGATTCATCATATCAGCAAGAGAAAAACCAAGAACCATATGATCCTCTCATTGGATGCAGAGAAAGCATTTGACAAAATACAGCATCCATTCCTGATCAAAACCCTTCAGAGTGTTGGGATAGAGGGAACTTTCCTTGACATCTTAAAAGCCATCTACGAAAAGCCCACAGCAAATATCATTCTCAATGGGGAAGCACTGGGAGCCTTTCCCCTAAGATCAGGAACAAGACAGGGATGTCCACTCTCACCACTGCTGTTCAACATAGTTCTGGAAGTCCTCGCCTCAGCAATCAGACAACAAAAAGACATTAAAGGCATTCAAATTGGCAAAGAAGAAGTCAAACTCTCCCTCTTCACCGATGACATGATACTCTACATAGAAAACCCAAAAGCCTCCACCCAAGATTGCTAGAACTCATACAGCAATTTGGTAGCGTGGCAGGATACAAAATCAATGCCCAGAAATCAATGGCATTTCTATACACTAACAATGAGACTGAAGAAAGAGAAATTAAGGAGTCAATCCCATTTACAATTGCACCCAAAAGCATAAGATACCTAGGAATAAACCTAACCAAAGAGGTAAAGGATCTATACCCTAAAAACTATAGAACACTTCTGAAAGAAATTGAGGAAGACACAAAGAGATGGAAAAATATTCCATGCTCATGGATTGGAAGAATTAATATTGTAAAAATGTCAATGTTACCCAGGGCAATTTACACGTTTAATGCAATCCCTATCAGAATACCATGGACTTTCTTCAGAGAGTTAGAACAAATTATTTTAAGATTTGTGTGGAATCAGAAAAGACCCCGAATAGCCAGGGGAATTTTAAAAAAGAAAACCATAGCTGGGGGCATCACAATGCCAGATTTCAGGTTGTACTACAAAGCTGTGGTCATCAAGACAGTGTGGTACTGGCACAAAAACAGACACATAGATCAATGGAACAGAATAGAGAACCCAGAAGTGGACCCTGAACTTTATGGTCAACTAATATTCGACAAAGGAGGAAAGACTATCCACTGGAAGAAAGACAGTCTCTTCAATAAATGGTTTTGGGAAAATTGGACATCCACATGCAGAAGAATGAAACTAGACCACTCTCTTTCACCATACACAAAGATAAACTCAAAATGGATGAGAGATCTAAATGTGAGACTAGATTCCATCAAAATCCTAGAGGAGAACACAGGCAACACCCTTTTTGAACTCGGCCACAGTAACTTCTTACATCCACGAAGGCAAAAGACACAAAAGCAAAAATGAACTATTGGGACTTCATCAAGATAAGAAACTTTTGCACAGCAAAGGATACAGTCAACAAAACTAAAAGACAACCTACAGAATGGGAGAAGATATTTGCAAATGACATATCAGATAAAGGGCTAGTTTCCAAAATCTATAAAGAACTTATTAAACTCAACACCAAAGAAACAAACAATCCAATCATGAAATGGGCAAAAGACATGAACAGAAATCTCACAGAGGAAGACATGGACATGGCCAACAAGCACATGAGAAAATGCTCTGCATCACTTGCCATCAGGGAAATACAAATCAAAACCACAATGAGATACCACCTCACACCAGTGAGAATGGGGAAAATTAACAAGGCAGGAAACAACAAATGTTGGAGAGGATGCGGAGAAAAGGGAACCCTCTTACACTGTTGGTAGGAATGTGAATTGGTGCAGCCACTCTGGAAAACTGTGTGGAGGTTCCTCAAAGAGTTAAAAATAGACCTGCCCTACGACCCAGCAATTGCACTGTTGGGGATTTACCCCAAAGATTCAGATGCAATGAAACGTCAGGACACCTGCACCCCGATGTTTCTAGCAGCAATGGCCACAATAGCCAAACTGTGGAAGGAGCCTCAGTGTCCATCGAAAGATGAGTGGATAAAGAAGATGTGGTTTATGTATACAATGGAATATTACTCAGCAATTAGAAACGACAAATACCCACCATTTGCTTCAACGTGGATGGAACTGGAGGGTATTATGCTGAGTGAAATAAATCAATCGGAGAAGGACAAACATTATATGGTCTCATTCATTTGGGGAATATAAATAATAGTGAAAGGGAATATAAAGGAAGGGAAAAGAAATGTTGGGAAATATCAGGAAGGGAGACAGAACATAAAGACTCCTAACTCTGGGAAACAAACTAGGGGTGGTGGAAGGGGAGGAGGGCGGGTTTTGGAGGGGAATGGGTGACGGGCACTGAGGCGGACACTTGACGAGATGAGCACTGGGTGTTTTTCTGTATGTTGGTAAATTGAACACCAATAAAAATTAATTTTAAAAAAATCGTTTGTATTTCCTTGGTGTTGGTAGTGATCTCTCCTTTCTCATTCATGATTTTTTTGAATTTGAGTCTTCTCTCTCTCTTCTTTTTTTATTATTCTTTATTATTTTTTTATATGATAGTCACACAGAGAGAGAGAGAGAGAGAGAGAGAGAGAGAGAGGCAGAGACATATGCAGAGGGAGAAGCAGGCTCCATGTACCGGGAGCCCGATGTGGGATTCGATCCCGGGTCTCCAGGTTTGCGCCCTGGGCCAAAGGCAGGTGCTAAACTGCTGCGCCACCCAGGGATCCCCTCTCTCTTCTTTTTAATAAGGCTGGCTAATTGTTTATCTATCTTACTAATTCTTTCTAAGAACCAACTCCTGGTTTGTTGATCTGTTCTACAGTTCTTCTGGTCTCAATTTCGTTCAGTTCTGCTCAAATCTTTATTAACTCTCTTCTTCTGCTGGGTGTAGGATCTATTTGCTGTTTTTTCTCTAGCTTCTTTATGTGTAAGGTGAGCTTTTGTATTTGAGTTCTTTCCAATTTTTGAGTGGATGCTTGTATTGCGATGTATTTCCCCCTCAGGACTGCTTTTGCTGCATCCCAAAGATTTTGAACAGTTGTATCTTCATTCTCATTAGTTTCCATGAATCTTTTTAATTCTTCCTGAATTTCCTGGTTGACCCTTTCATCTTTTAGCAAGATGGTCCTTAACCTCCACGTATTTGAGGTCCTTTCAAACTTCTTCTTGTGATTTAGTTCTAATTTCAAGGCATTATGGTTTGAGAATATGCAGGGGACGATCCAAATCTTTTGGTATCGGTTCAGACCCAATTTGTGACCCAGTATGTGGTCTATTATGGAGAAAGTTCCATGTGCACTTGAGAAGAATGTGTATTCGGTTGAGTTTGGATGTAAAGTTCTGTAGATATCTGTGAAATCCATCTGGTCCAGTGTATCATTTAAAGCTCTCGTTTCTTTGGAGATGTTGTGTTTAGAAGACCTATCGAGTGTAGAAAGCGCTAGATTGAAGTCACCAAGTATAAGTGTATTATTATCTAAGTATATTTTAATTTTGGTTATTAATTGATTGATATACTTGGCAGCTCCCACATTCGGGGCATATATATGGAGGATTGTTAAGTCCTCTTGTTGGATAGATCCTTTAAGTATGAGATAGTGTCCCTCTTCATCTCTCACTACAGTCTTCGGGGTAAATTTTAGTTTATCTGATATAAGGATGGCTACCCCTGCTTTCTTTTGAGGACCATTTGAATGTTAAATGGTTCTCCAACCTTTTATTTTCAGGCTGTAGGTGTCCTTCTGTCTAAAATGAGTCTCTTGTAGACAGCAAATAGATGGGTCCTGCTTTTTTATCCAGGCTGAAACCCTGCGCCTTTTGATGGGGTCATTAAGCCCATTCACCTTCAGAGTTACTATTGAAAGGCATGAGTTTAGTGTCATCATGATATCTATTCAGTCCCTGTTTTTGTGGATTGTTCCACTGAACTTCTTCTTAAAGGGGAATTTTAATAGTCCCCCTTAAAATTTCTTGCAGAGCTGGTTTGGAGGTCACATATTCTTTCTGTTCCTGCCTGTCTTGGAAGCTCTTTATCTCTCCTTCCATTTTGAATGAGAGTCTTGCTGGATAAAGTATTCTTGGTTGCATGTTCTTCTCATTTAGGACCCTGAATATATCCTGCCAGCCCTTTCTGGCCTGCCAGGTCTCTGTGGAGAGGTCTGCTGTTACCCTGATACTCTTCCTCATAAAAGTCAGGGATTTCTTGTCTCTTGCTGCTTTAAGGATCTTCTCTTTATCTTTGGAAATTGCAAGCTTAACTATTAAATGTTGAGGTGTTGAACGGTTTTTATTGATTTTAGGGGGGAGATCTCTCTATTTCCTGGATCTGAATGCCTGTTTCCCTTCCCAGATTAGGAAAGTTTTCAGCTATGATTTGTTCAAATACATATTCTGGCCCTCTGTCTCTTTTGGCACCCTCGGGAACCCCAGTAAAACTTAGGTTTTTCTTCCTCAGGCTGTTGTATATTTCCCTTAATCTATCTTCATGGTCTTTTAATTGTTTGTCTCTTTTCCCCCCAGTTTTCCTCTTTGCCATCAACTTGTCTTCTATGTCACTCACTCGTTCTTCCACCTGGTTAACCCTCATCATTAGGACTTCTAGTTTGGATTGCATCTCATTCAATTGATTTTTAATTTCTGCCTGATTAGATCCAAATTCTGCAGTCATGAAGTCTCTTGAGTCCTTTATGCTTTTTTCTAGAGCCACCAGTAGCTGTATAATAGTGCTTCTGAATTGGCTTCCAGATTTTGTAACTCTGTGGGAGAGAGGACTGTTTCTGATTCTTTCTTTTGAGGTGAGGTTTTCCTTCTAGTCATTTTGCTCAGTGCATAGTGGCCAAAAAGAAGTTGTATTGGGAAAAGGAGAAAAAGAGAGGAGAGAAAGAAGGAAAGAAAAGAGAAAAAGAAAAAAGAAAAAAAAGAGAGAAGAAAAAGAGAAAGAAAATGAAAGAAAGGAAAAAAGGGGTGGGGGAAGCAAACAAAAATCAAAAAGGAAAACAAACAAACAAAAAAACAAAACAAAACAAAACAAAAAAACCATGGGAGAATATTTCTGATTCTGTATGCTGTAAGTCCCTTGACTTCCCCTGCTTGGGGAAGCACTTGGAAGTGCTGCTTGGTCAAAATTTGTTTTTCCTCTGTCCTTCTAGCTGGTCTCGGGGAGCAGCCACTTGTGCTGATTTTCAGGTGTTAGCTCTTGGGGGAGCTGCTCTGCCCCCTGCCTGGTGCAGGGCTCAGTGAGTAATGTTTATCCTGTTTATCCAGTGAGGCCACTGTGAGGCTCAGTGGGGGTTGTTTACCCTGTGAGGCCCCTGGAGGAACAACCACAGGGGCGGCAGCCAGCTCTGGAGCCCTGGAGTCAGCTCCCACAGTAACTATGGAGCTCTCAGTCTGCAGGGGCCTGGATGCCCCAGGGCGGGGCCGCTGATCTCAGCTCGGGGCAGGAGCGTCCTTGCTGTCCTGGGCCCTCCTGGCCTCTGCCTGTCCCGGGGGGAGGCCGGATCCTGGGCTGTGTCCTGGCGCCCTGTGCTTCCCGGCCTGCGCTGTTGGATTCGCGCTCCCGGCCGCGCAGCCCCCTCTGCGGGGAGCCTCTGCCCGAGCCCCTCCGAGCTGCTCCCGGGTCCAGCCGTGTGCGCTGCAGCCCTTTAGGGAGCTCGGCCCGGGGTGTGGCGCGCTCTCCCCGGGGCACAGGTGTCTGTTTTGTCCCAGGGAGCCTGAGGGCATCCCCGCCCTCCTGGGATCCTGCTCTAACTCCCTGCAAGCGCTTTTCCGCCAGGGAAGATTGGTGAAGCTCCTGCTTCTCTGGGATGGGCCTTTCCTGTCCTGGGGGCACTCGCCCCGGCCTTAGCCCAGCTCCTCGTGGGGCCCCTCCCCCTTGGATGCCTTTTGTTTCTTTAATCCCCCCCCCCCCCCCCCCCCCGCCCCAGTCTTCCTACCTTGATAGAAGTGAGAACTCTTCTCTCTGTAGTATTCCAGCTGTTCTCTCTTTAAATCTCAGGCCGAATTCGTAGATTTCCAGGATGACTTGAAGGTTATCTACATAATTTGGTGGGGACAGGTGACTTGGGGACCCTACTCTTCTGCCATCTTGCCCCTCCTCCAAATAGCTGCGTTCTTATTGGAATGAGAACCTTGCACCATTCTAAGTGAGGAGGTTCCCTGAATACTGCTCTACTGCACCTGGAGACACAAGCCTTCCAAGCCAGCAGTTTTCCACTTATGTCGCACGACGTTCTGACAAACATCTCTAGTGAGGATGCTCAAAATGGAATCTGCAGGTAGTGTGGAACTGTGAGGGACTGCGAGTGAGCTCACCTCTCAGAAGCATGTTCCCCTTGGACACTGCGTTCAACTAGCTTCTCATGTATGGAAGTTAGTATGTAGCGCCAATCTAAGACAGGAATTCTTTGGAAATTGCTGGATTCAGCTTGGAGACACTAGTCTTCTGTGCCAGCACCTTCCACTTACCTCTCACAGCACTTCTGTCATGCATCGAACCTAGGCCTATTAGAAGTGAAGTGTACATGCAATAAGCTCAACTCTCAGAAGTGTGTATACCTTGGAGGCAGATGTCTTCAAGCCCCTCATTTATGGGAGTCAGAACCTAGCAACAGTCTAATTGAACAAGGCCGTTGGCAATTGCTGTATTGAACTAAGATACACGGGAGTACAAGCCTAACACTTCCACATCCTTTTCACACAACCCCTTCCAGCGTGTAACATAAGGATGTTAGGAGCTATGTCTGCAGGAGGTCAGGATGCAGGAGGGTCCTGCCCTGAGTTCAGCCCTCACAAGGAAGCATACTTAAAAGCCAGCTTTCAACTAGCTGTGTTCAATAGGAGTGAGAACGTAGCAGCATTCTAAGTGAGGAGGTTCCATGAATACCGGTCTACTGCACCTGGAGACACCTTCCAAGCCTGCATTTTTCCACTTGCGTCCCACGAGCTTCTGACAAACATCTCTGGTGAGGATGTTCGAAACTCAGTCTGCACATAGTGTAGAACTGTGAGGGACTGCGTGTGAGCCCAACTCTCAGAAGCAAGTTCCCTTTGGACACTGCGTTCAACTAGCTTCTCATGTATGGAAGTTAGTATGTAGCACCAATCTAAGACAGAAATTCCTCGGAAATCGCTCGATTGAACTTGGAGACACTAGTCCTGTGGGCCTGCACCTTCCACTTACCTCTCACACCACTTTTGTCACGCATTGAACCTAGGCCTCTTAGAAGTGAAGTGTATATGCAGTCAGGATGTGGGAGGTACAGGCCATTAGCTCAACTCTCAGAAGTGTGGTTGCCTTGGGGGCAGATGTCTGCTAGCCACTCATTTATGGGAGGTAGACCCTAGCTACACTCTAATTGAACAAGGCCGTTGGCTATTGCTGTATTGACCTCAGATAACACGGGTGCAGGCCTCACACTTCCACATGCTTTGAACACAACCTCTTCCAGCATGTAACATAAGGTAGCTGCGTTTTTATGGCAGTGAGAATGTAGCAGCATTCTAAGTCGGGAGGTTCCATGAATACTACTCTACTGCACCTGGAGACACCTTCCAAGCCTGCATTTTTCCCTTTGCATCCCACGAGCTTCTGACAGACATCTCAGGTGAGGATGTTCGACATTCAATCTGCAGGCAGTGTGGAACTGTGAGGTACTGCGTGTGAGCTCAACTCTCAGAAGCAAGTTCCCTTCGGACACTGCGTTCAGCTAGCTTCTCATGTATTGAACTTAGTATGTAGCACCAATGTAAGAGAGCAATTCCTCAGATATCTGTGGATTGAGCTTGGAGACACTAGTCTTTTGGGCCTGCACCTTCCACGCCTGCTTTGGGCAGGCCCAGGTGTCTGCCTCCTGCATCCCGGGGGGGGGGGCAGGGGGGTCCAGTCCCTTCAGCAGGGGATCCCGTGGGTGAGGGGCTCTGGGGCCGGGGCGTGCTCTCCTTTGGGGGATGGCCTGGTCTGGGGTGAGTGGCAGGGGTGCTCTCACCCACACCCCCCAGCCAGGGCTCCCACAGTCCCAAAGGCTTCTGCGGGGCTGCAGGTAGATGTCGGAGACCAGGCCAGGGCAGGGAGGGAGGGGGGGCCGCAGAGGGAGAGCCCGACCAGGCAGGAGGAGGGAAGAGGAGGAGGGGGCTGCCCTGGGTGGGAATGAGGGAGGAGACAGCCCAGTGGCCTAGGTCGCAGTGGACGAGGCTGATGGGTCAACAGCCCCATGAGAACCTGATGGAGGCTGGAGACCCCAGGTGAGGCCCCCTCAGCCCTGCTCACGGCCCAGTGGCTGCTGGGATGGCTTAGGGGTGGGTCATGCTCAGGGGCTCTGACAGGACAGGAGGTGAAATGGGCCAGGGTGGCAGAGGTGACAGCAGAGAGGGGAGTCAGGGGACAGCAGGGGGACGACCAGGGGGCATGGCGAGGCCGGCAGGACGCTGGGCAGTTAGGCCCTGGGGAGGCGGGGGGACCTCAGCGGGACGGTCATGGGGCACCCGGGCCACGCTGACAGCTCTCGGGCTGGTCCATCGAGGAGGGGGCAGGTCACCTCCTGGGGGCACCGAGGGGTCCCAGCCCACCCCACCACCGGCAAACACCCTTCTCAGACCCCCCAGAATGCTGCCCCTGCCCGCCCTCAGGCTGCTGGCAGCCCCTGCCCTCCCTGGAGGAGCCCTGCCCTTCCCAGGCCCCTGGGTGCAGACGGGGGGGGGTGTGGCTGTGGGGCCGGGGCCTCAGGGCTCTGTGTCTTTTGCCTTCCAGGGACAAGGAGCTGCCCGGCTCCAGCCCCCACGAGGCCAAGGTGAGAGCCCATCCTGGGCCCCGGGCAGGACGTGGGTGGGGGGGGGCTGGGGCCAGCTGTCTGCACCCTGTCCCCCAGGACATCCCCGGGTATCTCCCCAGTCCCCCGTCCCAGCGCTGCACGGGCTGCCAGGAATGCACCCCAGACCTGGAGCCGCAGTCCGCGGGGGGGCCCTCTGCCTTCCTGGCTCTTCTGGGTCCCGCGGGGGACTGGACGTGGCCCGAGCGCCCACCTCCTGCGGCTGGAGCCTCATCTGCGGCCCCCGCTTGGCCTCTTCCAGAAACTCCGCCAGGAGACCCGGTGTGCCAACAAATGGATAAAAATGCTCAAGCGATGGGACCACTACCTCCCCAGCGAGAAGGTGGGGCACTGGGTGCCCCCGAGGGCTCTCCATCCTGACAGAGCTGGGCGGCCGCCCTCAGTGTCCTCCTGCCCCGTCCTTGGGGGAGCCCCTGTCTGGGGAGAGTCTGCTGGGAGCCCGAGCCTCCCCAGACCCCGGGACGGTGGTGGGGGAGCGTCAGGTCGGGGCCATGGTCCCTGCTCCTCGTGGGGAATGGGGCCCAGCTCCAGGGAGACCCAGCCTCTCCGCAGACACCGTGGAGCCGGAATCTTCTGGATGCCTCACACTCCCTGGGCTCCAAGGGGCGGCCCTGGGCCCCTCTCACCAGCACTGCCTTCCTCCCTGCAGCTGCGGCTCTGGGTCTACAAGGTGGTCCCGCCCCAGGTGCGGGGACAGGTGTGGCTGCAATTGCTGAACGTCCAGGTTAAGGCCAGGAATGCCGGGAAATACCAGGTGGGGCCCTTCCACTCCCTGTGGACCCTCAGTCCCCTCCCCACCAGGGCTGACCCCCTGTCCCCTCCCCACCAGGGCTGACCCCCCATGTCCCCTCCCCACCCGGGCTGACCCTCAGTCCCCTCCCCGCACAGACAGCTGGGCATAGGCCCTCACGCAGGCCCCGCGGGCACGGTGGGCACTCCCACCATCCCCGGCCTCCCAGGGGAAGGAAGGAGGTTCCTGCAGGACACACTCCCATGGTGGCCCCAGGGCTCCCTGCCCAGGATGGCAGCTGCTGACAGGTGGGGGTCTGTGTCCCTGACGCCGGCTCCTACTCCCGGGGTCTCCCCGCAGGAAATGAAGGAGGCGGCCCTGGTCTCCCGGGGCATCATGCAGATCGACCTGGACATCAACCGGACGTTCCGCAGTCACACCATGTTCTGGGACCGCTACAGGGTCGGGTGAGGCTGCTGGGCCAGCGGGGTTTGGGGGCCCGGGAGAGGCCCAGGGGCTTCTGTGCAGGGGACACGGGGTCTCTGAGGCTGGGGGGAGCGACGGCAACAAACAACACACTGCCACATGGTAGGGTGCTGGGGATGACCCCCGTGCCCCCACCCCCGGGGTCTCTAGGATGGGGAGGCCACCAGGACGGGGCCTCCAGGGGTCACCGTCTGAGCTGAACCCCAAGGGGGTGAGGGGCGGCCCCGTGAAGAGCAGGGGGCTGAGGTGGGGGCGTGGGGGGCAGTAAGGGGACCTGGGTGCCAGGCGGCCAGGCCGCAGCTGGACCAGGACACATGGACCCGACGAGGGTCGCACAGGTCAGGGTGACACCCACCCTCAGTGCTTTATGTACTTCTGAATTCTGGGCATTTTATTTTAGACAATTTGGAGTTGGTGAGCACACATAGTTTGACGACCCCCAGATATCGCCCCGGTCCAGGCAGGCCCTGCGCTGAGCACACGGGGCCCCAGGGGCAGGGGTCACAGCAAACCTGACTGGGGTCGCCTTTATCTGTAGACGTCTCCGTGTGCGCCTTAGAGAAGGGGTGCCCAGTGTCCGCAGCCCCCCACTCCATCCCCCTCAACCACCGCCCCCATGCCATCCCCCTACACCAACCCCCACACCATCCCCCACACCCCCCCACACCCCACCCCTACACTATCGGTCCCGCCCCCTCCCACAAGGATGCGGTGCAGCTGCCCCCTGTGGGACATGCTCAGCCTCCCCGGCCACCTTGGGGTTCTCTGGATGGCCTGCTCCCGTCAGAAGCTCAGGTGTCCTGTAGAGTCCCCAGGGGCCGCAGGGAGGGGGGAAGGCAAGGAGCCCCCGACAGGGGGGGTGCAGGTGGGTGGAGCAGAGGGTGCAGCTCCCTCTGTGTGCAGCGGGTGGGATGTGTGGGAGCCCGGGACCCCAGGGGTGACCTGCAGGGGCTCCAGGGGCGGGGCTGAAGAGCCGCCAGGCAAGGGTGGCTGGGCTTCCCGGGGGGGCCGCTCGGACCGTCTCCCCAGGAGAACTCGGTGCTCCTCCCTGCAGGGAACCTGCTGCCCCCCAGGGCCCCCGCAGCCCTCAGAGCGTGGCCCGGTCAGGCTGACCTGTGACCCCCGGCCCAGGGGGAGCCGACTTCCAGCAGCCCGGGCCCGGGGGCCGCAGAGCCGGGGTGCAGACTCAGGCCACTGTGCGGGGGGCATCAGGCGGCTCCTGGCAGTGCTGAGGGGGCCGCACCCCGTACCCCCCCCCCACGGGCTCAGATAGTGACCCCAGGGGTTTGCAGCCTGTATCGGGGTCACACCTGCACCACGCTCCCTGCTCTCCTCATGGTGGCTCAGACCTGGAGCCCCGAGATGCTCTGGGATGGGCGGGTCCAGGGTGCCCCCCACAGAGTCCAGTCCAGGGACACCTTGGAAGGCCTGGGGGTGCGCTCAGGGCCATGGACGCCCCGGCTGCGTGGGCTCGGGACAGGGGCCACGTGGGGCTGGTGGTGTTCCCGGGACACGGGGCCAGGCCAGGGCAGGGGAGGAGAGGCATCAGGGGCTGCGGGGACCGGGGCAGGGGGAGCGCTGACTCCCAGGGGGCGTGCAGGGGTGCTGCTCCAGGGCTGGAGGGGGCGCTGGCGGCGCTGGGGGAGCCCGGAGCTGCACACCCCACAGCGGGAGCCGCATGGAGGCATCAGACACCCCAGGGTGCACATAACCCCTGGCCCGCTGCACGTGTAAGGTCGCTGCCTGTCCCTGTGCGCAGACCTGACCCCAGAGATCGGCCCCCGCGGAGGGGCCCTGAGGGCTGTGGGGCCTGCGGGGCAGGTTTCTGCACCTCGGCGGCCTCGCTGGGCAGGGGCTGACTGAGCAGAGCCCCCCGCTGTCCTCCCTCCTAGGCAGTGAGCCCTGTTCCACGTGCTGGTGGCCTACTCGGTGTACGACACCATGAGTGTCCCTGCCCCCGCCTCCTGCCCTGCAGGTGGCCTTGTCCTGAGTGCTGGTGACCAGCAGGACTCACAGTTAGGGCCCCCGAGATGCCGGGGAGGGTCTCTCTCCTCCGGGACGGGCAGGGGGCTGGGTGCAGACCTCCCAGGGGAGGCAGGGCCTGCGTGCCCGAGGGCCAGGGTTGCCTGGGGCCCCCGCGTGCACCACTGCCGTCCTAGAACTTGGGTCTGGACCCTGACAGATGGGACTACTGATGAGAACCCGGGTGGGGAAGGTTCCCACTCCCCTGAAGGGCACGAGGCCGAGGGGCCCAGGAGGCCGCCCCCTTCCACGGCGCATCCAGAAGGGTCCCCGAGGACACCAGCTCACACGCTCCCCGGCCCCATGGGGTGTCCTGGCCCAGCTCCCCTCGTGGGACCTCCCAGGGGCCACAGTCAGGGCCCCCCCCCCCGACCTGCCCTCCGGGGGGTCTCCAGACCTGGCGGGTCCCCTGCAGCCTGGCACAGCTCACAGAGGCCCCTCCTGCTGGTCTGAGGACGGGGGCCCTGGCACGGCGGCCGCAGGGCTCGGTAGCGGGGCCCGGGGTGCTGGTGCCCGAGCTGGTCCGGGTAGCCCTCACCTGCCCCCCTGCCCTCTGGGAGCCCCCTCTGGGAGCCCGGGCTGTGAGGGAGCCGGGGGAGCCTGACGCCCGCGGGGAGGGCTCAGAGGCGCACGCCCTCTGTGGGGCTTTGGCTTTTGCAGGAGGTGGGCTACTGCCAGGGCATGAGCGAGATCGCGGCCATCCTCCTCATGTTCCTGCCCGAGGAGGACGCCTTCTGGGCGCTGGCCCAGCTGATGACCGACGACAGGCACGCCATGCACAGTAGGGGCCCGCCGGGCCGCTGGGCAGGAGGGGAGCTCAGGAGGGCCTCCCTCCAGGCTGCTGCACCAGGGGGCAGGCGGGGACCCCCAGCCCGCCCCCCCACTGGCAAGGGCCCTGCCTCCCCGGTGGCCTCGGGGTCCCAGAGCCACGGCCACCCGCCCCACTGTCTGCAGGCCAGGCTCATACTCCCGCTGCTCCCCCAGCCTCCCGCCCAGCTGCCTGCTTGCCCCCCAGGCCCCCCTGCCAGCCCACGGCCACACGGGGCCCAGAGGGCAGCGTCTCCCCCTCCCAGGGGCCCCCAGCCTCACTCCCAAGCCCCACAGAGGGCTGTGCACACCCATTACCCTCCCCGTGGCCTGCACCCACTGCCCCTTGGGGCTAGGGACCCGCCTGTCCCTGCGGCGACCCCTGCAGGAGAGAGGGTGCTGGGTCAGCCAGGCCTGGTCCTTAGCCTCCAGCCCACTCCCCTTGGGGTCTCTGTGAGGACGAGGGTCCCCGGGCCCCGCACCCCCGGCCTGGGAGGCAGCCCTGCCCTCTGGGAAGAGCAGGTCCAGTCAGGGCTCAGAGGGCGGTGGGCACACGGGGGTCAGGGCATGGGGGGTGGCCCCTGCCCCGACACCCACCACCCCGCCTGGTGCAGGAGGAGGTCCTGATCCTGGGGGCCTGGGGCCTTCTCAGGCTTCTTTGTCCCGGGCTTCCCGAAGCTCCTCAGGTTCTAGGCTCATCATGAGTGCGTCCTCGAAAGAGCTCTCCCCGACCTGAGGAAGCACATGGACAGTGGGAGCTCCTGAGGCTCCGTCCCCGGGGCCCCGGGGCAGGGGGTGGGGGGCACGGCCCTCCAAGCTGCCCAGAGTTGGGGTCATGTTCCTCCCCCTGGGGTCCCAGGGTCGCCCTCGGGGCTGGGCAGAGCCATGGGGAGCGCGTCCACCCGGCTCCAGGGGCCGCGGCATGGGGCCTGAGCACCTCCTGCCCTCCCGCCAGGACGAGGAGCAGATGTCCACCAGAATCTACACCCCGAAGTGGTTTCCCCAATGCTTCCTCGGCCGGGTGAGGCCCCCCCGGGACCCCCACTCCCGGACCTGCCCCCTGCCCCTAGGGAGGGCCCAGCTCAGCCCCACCCTCTAGATGAGCCAGGCCTGACCCCGGGGCCCTGAGGCTGAGGCTCGCAGCCCAGCCCATCCTGGAGAAGCCCAGAGGGTCCCTGGAGGAGGTTCCGGGGGTGAGCCATCTCTGCCTCAACTCCCCCGGGGGAGGCCGGGTCAGCCTGGGGTGTGGACAGGCCCCCGGCCCATTGGGGGGCCAGCCTGGGGTCCTCTCAAGGCGTGGTGTCGTCAAATGGGGGCAGAGTCTGTGCCCCCAGGGGTGTGGGAGGTGCTGGCTGGGGTCGGAACCCGGAGCGGCCAGGAGCCCTGATCTCCCTGGGAGGAGGGCACGCACAGGGGGGCTGTGGTGCCTCATCGGAGGCAGCCGGGGGGTGGCAGGGGCTGTGGACAGATGGGAGGCCTAGCCTAGCCCCAGCCGAGCCCCCCAGGGGCCCTGCTCAGGCTGCTCCTCCCACCCACTGTCCCCTAGATCCCCTTCTCGCTCACCCTGAAGCTGTGGGATGTATATACTGGATGGGGAGTGGTGCTCACGGCCATGGCCTACACCATCCTCAAGGTGCACAAGAGTAAGTGAGCCCTTGGGAGCCCAGGTGTGCCGGGGTGGGGGCAGGGGCGGTGACCCTGTGCTCTGAGCAGCACCCAGACCTGGGGCGGGGGGACGGCGGGGCAGGCGGGAACAGTGGGGCTCCCTGAGAGGAGCAGCAGGCAGGGGCCACCCCGGCCAGCGCACTCCCACGGCACTCCTGGGCACAGCGGGACCCCAGCCACTGCCCTGGGGGCACCGGGGGCCCCAGGGCGGGGCCCTCTGGGTCTGACTCTCACCCACCGCCCAGAACGCCTCCTGAAGCTGCCCCTGGAAGGGCTCCGGGAGTTCCTCCAGGACTCTCTGGCCCGGCCCTGGGCCCTGGAGGACGAGGCAGTGCTCAGACACCTTCGGGCCTCCATGACCCAGCTCCAGAGGATGCGGTGCAACCTGCCCCCCCCCAGCTGGGCTCAGGGCCCCGGCCCCTCCCGACTCGGCCTGCTGGGGCTGCCCTCAGGGGACAGAGCCCCCGGGGCCCCTGTCCTCATCTCTGGGGCTCTCCTCTCCTGCTCTAGCCTCGGGGACCCCAGGCCAAGGCTGGGCATGTGGGCACCCATTGCAGGGCCCGGGCACCAGTGTGGGGGGCTGAGCACAGGGTCAGGCCGGGGGGCCACACGGGAGCCGTGAGGACCCCCAGGGCCCCCAGCGGGGGACACATAGCCTGCTGGAGACGCTGACCCGGCCTCTTTCCAGTGGGACCTGAGGAGTTCCCCACGAGGCCCCTGGGCCTGGAGCGAGTGTCCCTGGTGCCCGGGCCTCTCCTCCCTTCTCCGGCCTCTGAGACACTGCCCAGGGTGGAGGAGCAGGCCTCCCCGGGCCCAGCCACCCAGCCTGAACTGTCTGGACCCCCTCCCTGCCAGGCCATCGTCCAACTTCTCCCCCAGCGATGGAACTCCCTCCCCATCCTCCCAGTGCAACAAGACGGTGCAGGCAGGCGGCCCCCAGACATGGTGGGCTTGAAGACAAAAAATGGGGTCCCCTTCCCTTCGGCACCTGCCTGGACCACCCCAGAGGCCCCGCAATGAACCAGGCCTTGGAGCACTCCTGGGACTCCCATCACGGGGTCCCCCCAATCCCCTAGGGACAACACTGTCGGGCTCAGGACACCCTTCCTGCCCCGCAGCCACTGCAGCTCGTGCCCCTCACTGGGCAGTGACGGGCAGAGCCAGGGCAGAGCCAGGGCGGCGCTGAGCCCGCTGCCCTGAGGCCCCGCACAGGCCCGGGACCCTCTTCCCTCTGCATCCACGGGGCAGCTTGATGCTCGCGGGCCTTGGGGGCAGACTGTGGCGGTGAGTGTGGGGGCCTGGAGACTCTGGCCCGCTGTCACCGTGCCCTGCCTCGTCTTGCTGTCCCTCCTGGCGGGCGGCACCCCCCGCACAGGACACCAGCCCCTGACCCAGAGGGACCTAGGCTGGCCTGGCCCCGGGCTCTGTGGGGGCAGGGGCGACTCGAGCCCCCCCCAGGCCCAGCACAAAGACTAATGGGATCCAGCCCCCTGGGGCCCTGGCCAGGCCTGGGTTCTGGCCCTGGGCTGAGCGAGCCCTCTCACAGCTGGATGTGGCCTCCTGGGCCCTGGCTGTGCCGCACAGATCCAGGTCGCTGACCTAGGGCAGCCCTGGGGATCCCGGGACACCCCAGGGCAGGGCAGCAGGGGCAGGCCCGTGGGCCCCACCTGCACCCACACCAGGAGGCAGGCTCCTCCACGTGCTGGGCCTCCAGCAGTCAGTCACCCGGCCCCAGGGGGCCTGAGGCCGGGGTCCAGCTGCCCTGCGGGGACCCAGCGCAGGAGCCCATGGGCCGCAGGTCCAGGTCAGCCCTGCTGTCCTCAGAACCGCCTCTCCACGCCCCAACCTCAGGACACGCGCCCCCACCCGGAGTCCGCACAGGCTCTCGGGTGGGGGACTCCAGCACCCGCACCCCTGTGGGATTCCCGCTTTCCTCTAAGGACAGGAAGGTCTCCCAGGGGAAGGCACGCACCCTCGGCTCTGAGCCCCTGTTTGCTGTTGCGAGCTCAATAAAGTGTTGTGTGAAAATGCACGGCCGGCTTGTTTCTGCGTCTCCCGGAGCTCTGTGCACGGGGTGCGGAGAGACCCCCAGAGAGGAGGAGGGGGCACCGCCCAGGCCCCGACCAGCCCCTGCAGGGGTGCCGCCAGGCACACACAGCTGACGTTCCCACGTGCCTTCCAGGGGCGGCCAGATGCCAGGGTCAGGACCCCACAGACACTACTGTGACTCAGCCTGTGCCTGGGGCCAAGACGGGCCTGGGACAGAGTGACAGCCGGGGAGCCTCAGGTCACCAGGGTCTGTGCAAAGCGCCCTGGGAGGTCTGTGCCCCCTGTGTTCAGGGGGCCTGGGCTGCCCGGGCTCCGGGGTGCTTCCTCCCGTCCCTGCCCCATGCCTGTGTGCCTGGGGCACAGAGGGCCCGCAGGGCGGTCAGCGTGGCCTCGGAGGGGATGTCAGGACAGCAGGCCCTTGCAGCTCACACACCTGAGCCACCCTAACTGGGCGAGCTCAGCATGCACACCTAGTGCTGCTGGATCTCTTGCACCAGAGTGTGGAGGGCACCCTGCACGCCCTAGAGAGTAGGGGCTGGGTGAGCGTGGGGCTCGGCCTGAGGGCAGGCAGCGCAGGGGATCGAGGGACCCCAGCCCAATCTCCACCCTGACTCCCACACACAGGCAGCCCCAGGGCTCCCCCCATGGGCAGCCGGCTCCTCAGGAGCTCCCCCCAGGGCGGCCCTGAGGTCTGGCTCCCCGCTGGAGAGGCATCGGGGAGAAGAGAAGCAGCCGGCGCTCGGCGGGGACCCACTGCCACCCACGGGAATGTGGCCGAGCTGGACCTTCCAGCTCAGCTGACCCTTCGGCGGGACGGCACGGCATGAGGGAGCCCGGGTTGGCCAGGAGAACCCAGCTAGCTGCCCAGCGCCAGCACCAGAAATGATAGTGTTTCAACCATTTCGGCGTCAGGATGACGCGGCCCGAGGATCAGATCGTGGCACGGCGACAGACACACACACACCCCTAACCCAACAAACATCGGAACCCCCCGAATGTTGTCAAACAGCAGCCGGAAGGTTACAGACACGACGCTGGGGTCCCCGGTAGGACACATGGAGGATGCTACAGACCATGGCTGCAGAGGCGCTGGAGGCCCGAGGATGTGCCTGCGGGTGCTGACAGGGAGCGCAGGGCGGCGGGAAGCAACCTACAGAGGGGGGGCCCCTCCTGGGAAAGGACGCCGGGTCCCCTCGAAGGCTCCAGATGCTGACATCTGTCCTCCTCTCCTTCAGCTTCTGGTTCCCCCCCCTATTTTGTTCTTCCTGATTCTCCTTCAGCCTCCACCCTGCATCCGAGCCACTGACCACACGGGCTTCTTTACGATGTTGGGTCCCAAAAGGAGGCTGAGCTCTGGCTCCCGGGATCGGGAAGGATCATCGCCGAGGTTTATGCTGATCCCCCGAGCTCGTGCCTTCACGGCTCTTCTGTCCTGTAGAACGAGGGGAAGCACAGGCCTTACAGGGAAGGAAGCCCACTCCCACTCGGGTGGGACCATCCCTCGTGGAGGACGTCATCTGGGCCCAGGAGTGCAAGCGGGGTGATCAAGAACAGGTCGCAGGTTAGACATAGTCTGCTTTGAGGTTTGTCCTGAAGCGAGCACGATGTCATGCTTTATTAGTTCATCCATTTATTATTTGCTAAAGATTTTATTTTTATGTCCTCTCTACACCCAACATGGAGTTCAAACTCACAATCCTGAGATCAAGGTCCCCCGATCAGGCCGGCCAGGCACCCCAGAGCCATGTTTCTCATCTCTTTGCTGGCTCGCCTATCTCTGCATCCAATTGGGACATCGAGTCCATGACGGGGGAGCTTTAGCTACCTCCGAACCTAGAACGTTCTCGCTGTATCCCCATCCTAGAACGACCTTCGCCATTGAATAGCAATTTAAATAAATCGGCAGTCAAATGACTCCTGGTGAAGGAAATGGCCAACTTGTCACGTGTGTGGGCCCAGCTCCCTGGGTTCCCGGGGAAGCTCTGCTTTCTTTAACATCGATCAAGGTCCCAATGACTCCACCGCACCTCGACGCGAGGGCTCAGTTTCTGCCCTGACACAGGCAGCACATCGGCTTCAATTAATACCTATTAATCAATCAAAAGGAGCCTGGCCGCTCGGTGTGGCTTGTAAGAACACGCGACTCTTGTTCTTGGGGTGGAGAGTTCAAGCCCCATGTGGGTGTAGAGATGACAGAAAAATAAAATCTTAAAAAGAAAATCAATCAGTCGGTCTGGGGGAGACACAGCCCCAGATCCCATAGGGGCAGGGAGCTAGCTGACAGGTCTACGCACAGTTTTAGAAGCAGCAGAGCACAAAGTCAGAACTTTCTGCTAGAGTGGGGGACATGCCAGCCTTGACGGTGCTAGGGAGGCGAAGTGGGGGGTGGCCCCTGGAGCAACAGGGTGGGCTCAGGGTCCCCGGGGTCCCAAGGATGGTGGTGCCAACGGTTCCCAGGCCCAGGAACGGGGACCCCGGCCGAGAGCCACGGGACTAGGGCCAGCTGTCTGCCCTGTGTGGCCATAAACTGCAAACCCCTGTGCAGTCACGGGGCCGCATCCCTGGGCCGGGCCAGCAAAGGCCAGAAGTGGGAGGAGACCCTCCAGGCAGGAGGAGCACGGGTCTCCCCCAGGACAGCCCCTAAAACTTGGAGGTTTGAAACTCAGTCACTTGTTGGAGATCAAAAAACAAACAGAAGCTGGGAGGCAGGCAGGGTGAATGCAGGGTCTGTAGAAGCGGTGGAGGCCGTGGCCCGGGGGCTCCTCTGCGGAGGCCCCTGCAGACCGGGGGGCGGGATGCTCAGCCCCAGGCCCAGGGGACCCGGGGCCCCCGCCCGCATCCCGCCCTCAGAGCCGAGGCTCGGGGCAGCACAGCGCCGCCCGCGGGAGGCCAGACCCTGCCTCTGACCCGCAGGTGCATCGCTCCCGAGGCAGGTGCGCACCTGAGGTCAGCGCTGTGGCACCGCCCCAAGACCCTGCCCCGACCCCTGGCCGCCGCCAGGTGGAAGGACGGCAGAGGCTGCAGAGCTCCGCGGGGAGAGCGGGGTCGAGCTTCCTCTGTACTTTGTGCTTGCTTTATTTTCATTTCTTTTCTTCGATTATTTTTTATTAATTGCTTGATTTTAATTTTTATGTATATACCTTATATATTACTTATTTTTGTTTACTTTCATTGTACTTTGATTTTCTTTCTTATTTTGGAATTTAGATCCTTTTAACAAGCACGCCAAAACACACACAGGATCTAGTGGGTTTTTTTTGGGGGGGGGGCGGTTGCTGTTGTTGTTATTGTTGTTTTTCTTGTTTTTTTCTTTTTCTTCCTTCTTTTTGGATAAAATAATGAGATGGAGAAATTCACCTCCAAAAAAACCTCCTGGTACTCACAGCTAGGAAGTTCATCAATACACATATATGATGTCTGACTAGAGTTTAAAACAATGATTATAAAGATAGCAGCTGGGCTGGGAAAAGAGCACAGAAGAAAACTTGAGAAAACCTTACTGTAGAAATAAAAGAACTAAAATCTAGTCAGGCCAACGTTAAAAATGCTATAACTGAGATGTAGTCCCAAGTGGAAGCCTTAAAAACAAGAAAGGTTATGGACCACAGAGGCAGATGTAGGGAACTCAGCCACTTATTAAAACAATAACATTCATATCATAGGAGACTCAGAAGATGAAGAGAGAGAAAAAGGGGCAGAAGTTTTATTTGAACAAATTATATAAACTTCTCTAACCTGAGGAAGGACACAGACACTGAAAACGAGAGCACAGAGAACTCCCACTAAATTCAACAGAAGCCGACCATCGCCAAGGCACATTGTAGTCAAATTCACAAAATACACAGACAAGGAAAGAATCCTGAAAGCGGCAGAGGCGGGGTTGGGGCAGGGGGAGTCCTTAACCTACAAGGGAAGATGAATCCAGTTTGCAGCAGATCTGTCCACAAACTTGGCAGCCCAGAAAGGAGTGGAAGGAAATATTCAATATACTGAATGGGAAAAGTATGCAGCCAAGAATTCTTTCTTCAGCAAGGCTGTCATTCAGGATGGAAGGAGAGATAAAGAGTTTCCCAGACAGGCAAAAAATAAAGGAGTTCATGACCCCTAAACCAGTCTGGCAAGGAATTTTAAGGGGGGCTCTTCTAATGGGGGAAAAAAAGAGACCAAAACCAACAAAGACTAGAAAGGACCAGAGAACATCGACAGAAACACCAACTCTACCAGTAACACGAAGGCACTAAATTAATATCTTTCGATAATCACTCTGAATGCAGATGGAATAAATGCTCCAATCAAAAGATATAGGATATCAGAGTGGATTAAAAAAAC
Organism: Vulpes vulpes; assembly: GCF_048418805.1. NCBI lineage: Eukaryota > Metazoa > Chordata > Mammalia > Carnivora > Canidae > Vulpes > Vulpes vulpes. Next base: position 93,987,383 of record NC_132783.1, on the reverse strand, counting down.
AAGATCCAGGATGCCTGGGTGGCTCAGGGGTTGAGCCTCTGCCTGCGGCTCAGGGTGTGATCCTGGAGTCTGGGATAGAGTCCCACATTGGGCTCCTGGTGGGGAGCCTGCTTCTCTCTCTGCCTAGGTTTCTGCCTATCTCTCTCTCTTTCATGAATAAATACAATCTTAAAAAAAAAAAAAACACCAAGATCCATGTATATGCTGCCTACAGACGCTCACCTTAGACCTATAGACACCAGCAGATTGAAAGTCAGGGGATAGAAAATCATCTATCATGCTAATGGACATAAAAAGAAAGCTGGAGGATCCATACTTATATCAGACAAACTAGATGCGAAACCAAACACTGGGGACACCTGGTGGCTCAGTGGTTGAGCATATGCCTTCGGCTCAGGGTGTGATTCCGGGGTCCCAGCATCGAGTCCCACATCGGCCTTCTCTTGGGGAGCCTGCCTCTCCCTCTGCCTATGTTTCTGCCTCTGCTTCTCTCTGTATATCTCTCATGAATAAATAAATAAAATCTTTAAGTTAAGAAAAGAAAGAACAGATACTGTAAGAAGAGATGAAGAAGGGCATTATTTCATAATTAAGAAGACTCTATCAATCTCTATCTGATTATCAGATCAAACAACTGTAATTATGTATGCCATCGACATGGGAGTACCTATATATAGAAACCAATTAACAACAAACATATAGAAACTCACTGATAATAATACAACGACAGGGGATTTTAACACCCACTTACGATCATCTACGCAAAAATCAACAGAGGAACAATGGCCTTGACTCTCTGGACCAGAGGGACTCATCAGATAGAGTCAGAACATTTCATCTTAAAGCAGCAGAATACACATTTCTTTCAAGTGCACATGGGACACTCTCCAGAACAGATCACATCATGGGCCACAAATCAGCCCTCAACAGGTACAAGAAGATTGAGATCATACCATGTACATTTTCAGACCACGACACTATGAAACTCAAAGTCAAGAGCAAGAAAAAATTTGGACAGACCAAAAATACGTGGAGATTATGAACATCCTACTAGAGAATGAATGGAGCAACCAGGAAATTAAAGAGGAAATTTAGAAAATATATAGAAACAAATGAAAATGAAAACATGTTTCTCCAAACCTCTGGGATGCAGCAAAGGCATTCCTAAGAGGGAAGTACATAGCGATACAGGCCTACCTCAAGAAACAAGAAGTCTCCAATACGCAACCTAACCCTACACCTAAGGGAGCTGGAAAAGGACAGCAACAAAGCCTAAAGCCTGTAGCAGAAGGGAAATAATAAAGATGAGAGCAGAAATAGACAATACAGAAACAACAAAACAGTAGAATGGAATAGTGAAACTAAGAGCCGGTTCTTCAAAATAATTAATAAAATGGATCAAGCCCTAGCCAGCCTCATCAACAAGAAAAGAGAAAGGACCTTCTCTAAATAAAAATCACAAATGAGAGAGGAGAGATCACAATCAACACCAGAAAAATAAGACAATTATAAGGGAATACTATGAAAGATTATATGCTAACAAACTGGGAGAGAGACCTGGAAAAAATGGACAAATCCCTAGAAATGTGCAAACGAGCAAAACTGAAATAGGAAGAAATACAAAATGTGAACAGACCCGTAACTAGCAAAGGTATTGAATCAGCAAGGCACCTGGGTGCCTCGGTGGTTGAGCATCTGCTTTGGCTCCAGTCAGGATCCCGGGGTCCTGGGGGATTGAGTCCCACATCTGGCTCCCTGCATGGAGCCTGATTTTCTCTCTGCCTGTGTCTCGGCCTCTCTCTCTCTGTGTCTTTCATGAATAAATAAATAAAATATTTTTTTTTTTAAAAGAAAGATGAGACAGGACTCAAATAAAATCACAAATGAGAGAAGAGAAATAACAAACACCACAGAAATACCAACAATTATAAGAGAACATTATGAAAAATTATATGCCAGCAACTTAGAACCTGGAAGAAATAGATCAATTCCTAGAAATGGATAACATAGCAGAAATGAAAAAGGAAGAAATAAGAAACTGGAACAGACAGATAACCAGCAAAGAAATTGAATCAGCAATCAAAAATCTCCCAAAAAACAAAGTCCAGGACCAGATGGCTTTTCCGGGGCAATTCCACTGGACATCTAAGGAAGAGTTAATATCCATTCTTCTCAAATTATGCTCAAAGCAATCTACACATTTAATGCGATCCTCATCAACATAGCAATGGTATTTTTCACAGAACTGGAACAAATGATCCTAAAATTTGTATAGAACCATGGAATATGGGCTGCCCAGGGGGCTCAGTGGTTTAGCACGGCCTTCAGCCCAGGGTGTGATCCTGGAGACCCGGGATCAAGTCCCATGTCGGGCTCCCCGCGTGGATCCTGCTTCTCCCTCTACCTGTGTCTCTGCCTCTCTCTCTCTCCCTTCTCTGTGTATTCTCATGAGTAAATAAATAAAATCTTTAACAAAACAACAACAAACCATGGAAGATTGAAAATAGCCAAAGCAGTGTTGAAAAAAAAAAAAAAAACCCAAAGCTGGAGTTTCAGATTTCAAGTTATATTACAGATCTCTAGTGATCCAAAGAGTATGGTGCGGGCACAAGAAGGAGAGCCTTAGATCAATAGAACAGAATGGAAAACTGGAACAAGGCACACACCTGTAACTCTATGATCAATTAATCTTCAACAAAGCAGGAAAGAATATCCAACGGCAAAAAGACAGTCTCTTCAACAAATGGTGTTAGGAAAACTAGGCAGCTACGTGCAGAAGAATGAAACAGGACCACTTTCTTACACCATGTATGTAAAAAATAAATTCAAAATGGATTAAAGACCTAAATGTGAGACCTAAAACCATAAAAAGAAGAAAAGATAGGCAGCAATGTCTTTGACACTGGCCATTAGATCTTCTTTCTAGATATGCCTCTGGGGCGAGGGAAACAAAAGCAAAAATAAACTATTGGGACTTCATCAAGTTGAAAAGGTTCCGCACAGTGGAGGAAACAACCATAGCTAAAAGGCAACGTACAAAATGAGAGATGTTTGTAAACGACACATCCGATAAAGAGTTAGTGTCCAAAATATATAAAGCAAATATAAATCTCAGCATCCTAAACACAAATTACCAACTGAAAATGGGCAGAAAACATGAATGGACATTGTCTCTGACAGGACATGCAGATGGCCACCAAACACACGGAAAGTCACTCAGCATCACCCATCATCAGGGAAATGCAGACCCAAACCACAATGAGATGTCACCTGACAGCCGTCAGAATGGCTAAAATTAACAACACGAGAAACAACAGGTGTTGGTGAGTCTGGGGAGAAGGAGGAGTCCCCTTATACTCCTGGTGGGAATGCAAACAGGTGCAACCACTGTGGAGAACGGTGTGGAGGGGCCTCAAGAAGTTAAAAGTAGAGCTACCCTACGATTCCGGAATTGCGCAGCGAGATACTTGCCCCAAGAATACAGAAGTACAGATTTGAAGGGGGACATGCAGCCCAATGTTTGTAGCAGCGTCATCAACAGCAGCCAAACTGTGGACACAGCCCAGGTGTCCATCGACAGATGAAAGGGCAGAGACGATGGGGTAAATATACAGACTGCGACGTCACTCGGTCATCAGAATGGATGAAATGAAGCCATTTACAACAACGTGGGAGAAGAAAGGACTGATGGTAAATGAACTAAGTCAGTCAGAGAAAGACAATTACCATACGATTGTGTTCACATGTGGATTTTAAGAAACCAAACAAACTGGCAAAGGGGCGTGGGGGGGGGTAATGAGAAAAGGAAACCAAGAAACATAGTCTTAACCATAGAGAATAAACCAATAAATACCAGAGGAAAGGGGGGGGAATGGGGAATCGGGGGATGGGGATGATGGAGGATGATTGTAGCCAATGGTTGAATCACTATGTGGACACCTGAAATTATATTATACTGGGAATATATACTGGGAATATTATACTGGGAATATATATATATATATGTATATATATATATATTATACTGGGAATTCCCAACAAATGGGAATTCAAGTAAAACTTTAAAATAACAATTGTTAGTATTGATAGAACGGATGCGCACAAGAGATAAAAACAGAAAGGAAACTGAAAATCCAAATAGAGTATTTAGAGCCACAAATCCCCTCCTTATCTCAGCTCAGGAGATGCCTGCTATGTCTATTCTCACCTCAGCAGAGGCCTGGAGTTAGATTCTCTGGAGAGGCCTCTGAATGGATGGATGCCAGGCACATACCCTAACCCAAAACATAACTATAACACTTAAAACTAACCCATTGAATATACTGGGAGTCCCAGTGCCAGGCACATGAGCAGATCCAATCTCTACTTGTATACAGACAATAACCCTAACCTTAATCTTAAACTTAACCTTAACCTAGCCTAACACTAGACCTATCAATAACTGAAAACCAAACGCTAACCCCTAGTCCCTAATCCATATACCTAACCCTGATGCCAACTATAACCCTAACCCTACCCTAACCCCTAACCCTAACTCTAACCCTAACCCTAAACCTAACCATTTAATAGCTGTCTCGCTGAATTCCTGGGACAAAGTGTAACTAATGGCTCCACTCTTCTGCCATCTTGGACTCTTTTGGAGGCTAAATAACTTATCCCAAATCAAAGAGCTTATCAGTGCTAGAGCTGGGATTTGAACCAGGCTGAAGTCCTCCCAAGCTGTTGCTCTTATCCAAATACTTTGTTTCTGCCATTAGAGCAATTAGCCCCAAATAAGTAGAGCATAAGGATCAGCTACTCTCAATATTTTGTAAAGCAGCTGTGTGTTGACTTTGTATCCCGCATCTTTACTGAATTCATGTATGAGTTCCAACACATTTTTTCTTTGTGGAAGCTTTAGTGTTTTTTACATATCGGATCATGTCATCCACAAACGCATTACTGTACCTTTTTTTTTTTTTTTTTTTTTTTTTATACAGATGCTCTGCATTTCTTTTTCTTGCCTGGTTGCTCTGGCTAGTACTTTTTAGTGCTATGTTGAATAGAAGTGGCAAGAGTGGACATCCTTGTTTTGTTCCTGATCTTGCAGTAAAAGCTTTCAGTCTTTCACCATTGAGCATGATGTTCACTGTGGGCTTTTTGTATCTGGCCTTTAATATGTTGAGGTAGCTTTCCTCTATTCCAAGTTTTTTTCAGTGTTTTTATCATAAATAGGTCTTGAATTTTGTCAAATGCTTTTATTGCATCGAGAAAATGATGTGTTTTATTCTTCATTAATGTGATATATTACATTATTTTTATTTTTTATTTTTTATTTTTAAAGATTTTATTTTTTAAATTTTTATTTATTTATGATAGTCACACAGAGAGAGAGAGGCAGAGACACAGGCAGAGGGAGAAGCAGGCTCCATGCACCGGGAGCCCGACGTGGGATTCGATCCCGGGTCTCCAGGATCACGCCCTGGGCCAAAGGCAGGCGCCAAACCGCTGCACCACCCAAGGATCCCCGGATCATGTGATTTTTATTCATTCTGCCTACCTCTATTTTTTGACTGGAGAGTTTAATCTCTTTACATTTCAAGTAATTACTGATAAGGAGGGACTTACATCTGTCATTTTTCCATTTAAAACAACAATTTGCTATTTGCCTTATATTATTACTATTCCTTCATTTTTGATTCTTTTGTAGTAAAGTGTTTTAAGTTATTTTCTCATTTCTTTTTGTATATATTCAGTAGCTATTTCCTCTGTGGTTACCATGGGGATTACATTTAACATCCTAAAATTATAACACTCTAATTTGAATTTATATCAGCTTAACTTCAGTAGCTGCATATAACAACTCTGCTTCTCTACAGCTCTGTCTTCACCCCTTTTGGTTATTTTCTTTTAAGATTTTATTTATTTATTCATGAGAGACACACACAGAGAGAGGAAAAGACACAGTCAGAGGGAGAAGCGGGCTCTCTGCAGGGAGTCCAATGTGGGATATGATCCCAGGACCCCAGGATCATGACCTGAGCCAAAAGCAGATGCTCTACCACTGAGCCCCACCATTTTGGTTATTGATGTCATGAAATAACATCTTTCTACATTGTGTGCCCCAAATATAAGCTAATAATTCTTTAAGCACATTAGTGTTTTAAATTGTCTAGAAACAAAAGTTATGATAATAGTAACTCATAGACATTTAGGGTTTTCTGATGTATTTCTTTTTAAAAATCATGTACAAAATAAAAAGTAGAATTACAAACCATTGTTGCAATAGTACTAGCTCTTATAATTACCCATGTATTTACCTTTATTGAGATGTCTATTTTTTTAAAGATTTTATTTATTTATTCATGAGAGACACAGAGGCAGAGGGAGAAGCAGGCTCCCTGCGGGAAGCCCGATGTGGGACTCGATCCCAGGACTCCAGGATCACACCCTGAGCCAAAGGCAGATGTTCAACCACTGAACCACCCAGGAGTCCCTAGATCTTTATTTTTTCATATGGCTTCAGGTTAGTCTTCATTATACCTTGCAGGAGTCACTCAAGCATTTCTTGTAGGGTAAGACTAGTGGTTATATACATCCTCAATTCCTGTTTATCTGGGAATGTCTTAAATTATCCCTCACATTTGAAGGACAGTTTTGCCAGATATAGAACTCTTAATTGACAGGTTTTTTCTTTTAGCACCTTGAATATATCAACCCGCTGCTTTCTGGCCTTCAAAATTTCTGATGAGAAATCTGCCAAAAATATTTTTGAGGAAAGCCCAGGTGGCTCAGTGGTTTAGTGCCACCTTCAACCCAGGGCATGATCCTGGAGACCTGGGATCGAGTCCCATGTTGGGCTCCCTGCATGGAGCCTGCTTCTCCCTCTTCCTGTGTCTCTGCCTCTCTCTCTCTGTTTCTCTCATGAATAAATAAATAAAATCTTTTAAAAAATCTTTTTGAATATCCCTTGTATGTGATAATTCTCTCCTTCCTTGCTGCTTTCAAGATTCTTTTGTTGTCTTTTGAAAGTTTTCTTATAGTGATTCTCAGTGTCAATCTCTTTGAGTTCATCTTACTCAAAGTTCACGGAGTTTCTTAGATGTTTATATTCATGTCCTACATCATATTTGGGAAGGTTTCAATCATTATTTCTTCAACTATCCCCTCTATCCTTTTCTCTCTCCTCCACCCGGGACTCCCACAATATGTATGTTGGTCTACTTGACGGTGCCCAATGAGTCCCTCAGGTTCTGTTCACACTTCTTTAATTATTTTTTCTTTATGTTCCTCAGATCTAGTAATTTCTATTGTTTTACATTCAAGTTCAGATTCTTTCTTCCACCTACTCAAATCTATGACTCTCTCTAGATAATTTTTCATTTCAGTTATTGAATTTTCAGCTCCAGAATTTCTTTTCAGGTTCTTCATAGGTTTCCTGTCTCTTTGCCTATTTACATTTTGTTCACACACTTTCTAGACTGTATACATATCTTCCTTTAGCTCTTTGAGCATCTTTTTTTTTTTCTTTGAGCATCTTTAAGATAGCTTTGTCTAGTATACCTTCCACCAGGTCTAGTGCACCTAACACTGTTTTTTTTTTCTGTTGTTGTTATTTTGTCTGTTTGTTTGAAGTAGGCTCCATGCCCAGCATAGAGTCCAATTTGGAGCTTCAACTTATGACCCTGAGATCACGAGTTGGAAGTTTCACCAACTGAGACAACCAGGTGCCCTGACACGGTTTTATTTATTTATTTTTCTGTTGATTTTTTTCCCCTCTGAATGTGCCATAGTTTCTTGTTTCTTTTTGTGCACCTTACAACACTGGACACTGATCTAACAATGTGGTATTCTGGAAATCAGATTCTCCTGTTCCCCCTAGAATTTGCTGAGTTTTGTTGCTATTTTTCTTTTTTGGCTCTTATAGGTTTTCTCTGTGGCAAGGGTCAACCTGAGGTGTAGATTTAAAGTCTTCTCAGGTCTTTTCTTAACCTTTCCTTGGGAAGGTATGGTCACTTTCTAATATTAACCCCATATACTCTGGCTTTTTAAAAAAATTTTATAAAGTCCATTTAGTTTACATATTTTAGTTTAAGGGATAGAATTTATATATTCATCAGTTGCATATAATACCCAATGCTCATTACATTAAGTGCCCTCTTTAATGCCCATCACCCATTACCCATTGCCCCCACCCAGTGCCCACCAGCAACATTTAGTTTCTTTCATAGAGTTCAGAATCTCATATGCTTTTCTATCTTTATTTTATTTTATTTTTCCATCCCTCTCCCTATGTTCATGTGTTTTATTTCTTATATTCCATATATGTGTGAAATCATAAAGTATTTGTTTTTCTCTGCTGACTTATTTCACTTAGAACAATAAAATCTAGTTCCAAACATATCATTGAAAATGACAAGATTTCATTCTTTTTGATGGCTGAGTAACATTGCATTATATATATATATATATAATGGAATATATTATATATATATATATGAATGGAATGGAATGGAATATATTATATATATATTCATAAAATATATCTCCATTCATCTGTTGATGGAAATCTGGGCTCTTTTCATGTTTTGACTATTGTGAACATTGCTGCGATAAATACTGGGGTGCAGATGACCCTTTGAATCACTATATTTCCATCCTCTAAGCTCTTGAACTCTAACCCTAACCCTAGATTGGGTTCAGACACGACCCAGCCCCAGAGCCTGGCTCCAAATCCTGAGGGACTGATGAAACCTGAGCAATACCAGAAAGCTTGAGACACTGCCCAGGAGGAAAAAGTGCCATTTATATGCAGGGCAGATAGCAGGAGCTCGAGAAATCAGAAGGGCTTCCTGAGCCCAGTCCGAAGTTCAGTGACCCCTACACACCATCCATGCATCTGAGCCTCATGCTAACCCTAGCCCTCACTTCAGCCCTGTGGGGAGGTCTCCCCCATGATGGCAGATGGGACCCTCCAAAATCCTGGACCCCTAACCTCTAACCCTAACCTTAAACTCATCTCTCCATTGAGGTGTTCTCACTGCTGGCAGATGGGTTCCTCCAAATTCTTGGGCTCTAATCCTAAACCTAGCTTTGCATCCAGATTTTGTACCATGTCATTTTTTTTTCCAATCAACTAGTCTTATTATTTCAAAATTTCCTTCTTTTACCTTCAACAAAAATGCATTTCCACTCCTTATATCTTTGGAACATATCTCCTAGTTTTCTACATGCAAATTTTTCCCTCATTCCTATCAGTCTATATACATTTAGCAGAATTTTAACTTTTAGCAACCTTAGTCTCCCTTGAAAACAAAGTAGTGGAGGAGGAGGGGCAAGATGGCGGCAGAGTAGGGTCTCCAAGTCACTTGTCCTCAACAAATTACCTAGAAAACATTCAAATCATCCTGAAAATCTACGAATTCAGCCTGAGATTTAAAGAGAGACCAGCTGGAACGCTACAGTGAGAAGAGTTCGCGCTTCTATCAAGGTAGGAAGACGGGGAAAAAGAAATAAAGACACAAAAGGCCTCCAAGGGGGAGGGGCCCCGCGAGGAGCCGGGCTGAGGCCGGGGCGAGTGTCCCCAGGACAGGAGAGCCCCGTCCCGGAGGAGCAGGAGCTGCACCGACCTTCCCGGGGGAAAGGCCTCCCGGGGAATTGGAGCAGGATCCCCAGAAAGGCGGGGATGCCCTCGGGCTCCCTGGGACAGTAACAGAGGAACTGCGCCCCGGAGAGTGCGCCGAGCTCCCTAAGGGCTGCAGCGCTCGGCGGGACCCGGAGCAGCTCGGAGGGGCTCGGGCGGCGGCTCCGCGGAGGGGGCTGCGCGGCTCCGGGAACAGCTCAGCGGCGGCGGCTCGGGCGGAGGAAGAAGCTCCGCGGAGGGGGTGGCGCGGCTCCGGGAACAGCTCGGCAGCGGCGGCTCGGGCGGAGGAGGAAGCTCAGCCCGGAGGGGGCGGCGCGACTCCGGGAACAGCTCGGAGGGGCTCGGGCGGCGGCTCCGCGGAGGAGGCTGCACCGCCGGGAGCGCGAATCCAACAGCGCAGGCCCCGGAGCACAGGGCGCCGGGACACAGCCCAGGATCCGGCCTCCCCCCGGGACAGGCAGAGGCCGGGAGGGCCCAGGACAGCGAGGACGCTCCTGCCTGGAACTGAGCAGATCAGCGGCCCCGCCTGGGAGCCTCCAGGCCCTGCAGACGGAGAGCCCCGGAGCTACTGCGGGGGCTGACTTCAGGGTCCCAGAGCTGCCCCCGCCACTGTGGCTTCCTCCCGGGGCCTCACGGGGTGAACACCCCCCACTGAGCCCTGCACCAGGCAGGGGCAGAGCAGCTCCCCCAAGTGCTTACACCTGAGAATCAGCACAGCAGGCCCCTCCCCCAGAAGACCAGCTAGAGGGACAAGTTCCAAGGGAAGTCAAGGGACTTAAAGAACACAGAATCGGAAGATACTCCCCCGTGTTTTTTTTTGTTTTGTTTTTTTGTTTGTTTTGTTTTGTTTTGTGCTTTTTTTTTTTTCTTTTCTCTCTTTCTTCTTGATTTCTGATTGCGTCCCCCACCCCCCCTTTTTTTTCTTTTTTCTCCTTTCTTTCTTTTTCTTCTCTTTTTCCCCCCCTTTTTTTCTTCTTTCTCTTTTTTCTTTTTCTCTTTTCTTTCCTTCTCTCTCTTTTTCTCCTTTTCCCAATACAACTTGTTTTTGGCCACTCTGCACTGAGCAAAATGACTAGAAGGAAAACCTCACCTCAAAAAAAAGAATCAGAAACAGCCCTCTCTCCCACAGAGTTACAAAATATGGATTACAATTCAATGTCAGAAAGCCAATTCAGAAGCACTATTATACAGCTACTGGTGGCTCTAGAAAAAACCATAAAGGACTCAAGAGACTTCATGACTGCAGAATTGAGATCCAATCAGGCAGAAATTAAAAATCAATTAAATGAGATACAATCCAAGCTAGAAGTCCTAACGACGAGGCTTGACGAGGTGGAAGAACGAGTGAGTGACATAGAAGACAAGCTGATGGCAAAGAGGGAAACTGAGGAAAAAAGAGACAGGCAATTAAAAGACCATGAGGATAGATTAAGGGAAATAAATGACAGCCTGAGGAAGAAAAACCTACGTTTAATTGGGGTTCCCGAGGGCGCCGAAAGGGACAGAGGGCCAGAATATGTATTTGAACAAATCCTAGCTGAAAACTTTCCGAATCTGGGAAGGGAAAGAGGCATTCAGATCCAGGAAATAGAGAGATCCCCCCCTAAAATCAACAAAACCCGATCAACACCTCGACATTTAATAGTGAAGCTTGCAAATTCCAAAGATAAGGAGAAGATCCTTAAAGCAGCAAGAGAAAAAAAGTCCCTGACTTTTATGGGGAGGAATATTAGGGTAACAGCAGACCTCTCCACAGAGACCTGGCAGGCCAGAAAGGGCTGGCAGGATATATTCAGGGTCCTAAATGAGAAGAACATGCAACCAAGAATACTCTATCCAGCAAGGCTTTCATTCAAAATGGAAGGAGAGATAAAGAGCTTCCAAGACAGGCAGGAACTGAAAGAATATGTAACCTCCAAACCAGCTCTGCAAGAAATTTTAAGGGGGACTCTTAAAACTCCCCTTTAAGAAGAAGTTCAGTGGAACAATCCACAAAAACAAGGACTGAATAGATATGATGACACTAAACTCATATCTATCAATAGTAACTCTGAAGGTGAATGGGCTTAATGACCCCATCAAAAGGCGCAGGGTTTCAGACTGGATTAAAAAGCAGGACCCATCTATTTGCTGTCTACAAGAGACTCATTTTAGACAGAAGGACACCTACAACCTGAAAATAAAAGGTTGGAGAACCATTTACCATTCAAATGGTCCTCAAAAGAAAGCAGGGGTAGCCAACCTTATATCAGATAAATTAAAATTTACCCTGAAGACTATAGTGAGAGATGAAGAGGGACACTATCTCATACTCAAAGGATCTATCCAACAAGAAGACTTAACAATTCTCAGTATATATGCCCCAAATGTGGGAGCTGCCAAATATTTAAACCAATTAATAACCAAACTGAAGAAATACTTTGATAATAATACACTTATACTTGGTGATTTTAATCTAGCTCTTTCTATACTAGATAGGTCTTCTAAGCACAACATATCCAAAGAAACGAGAGCTTTAAATGATACACTGGACCAGATGGATTTCACAGATATCTACAGAACTTTACATCCAAACTCAACTGAATACACATTCTTCTCAAGTGCACATGGAACTTTCTCCAGAATAGACCACATACTGGGTCACAAATCGGGTCTGAACCGATACCAAAAGATCGGGATAGTCCCCTGTATATTCTCAGACCATAATGCCTTGAAATTAGAACTTAATCACAACAAGAAGTTTGGAAGGACCACAAACACATGGAGGTTAAGGACCATCCTGCTAAAAGATGAAAAGGTCAACCAGGAAATTAAGGAAGAATTGAGAAGATTCATGGAAACTAATGAGAATGAAGATACAACCGTTCAAAATCTTTGGGACGCAGCAAAAGCAGTCCTGAGGGGGAAATACATTGCAATACAAGCATCCATTCAAAAACTGGAAAGAACTCAAATTCAAAAGCTCACCTTACACATAAAGGAACTAGAGAAAAAGCAACAAATGGACCCCACCCCCAGCAGAAGAAGACAGTTAATTAAAATTCGAGCAGAACTAAATGATATCGAGACCAAAAGAACTGTGGAACAGATCAACAGAACCAGGAGTTGGTTCTTTGAAAGAATTAATAAGATAGATAAACCATTAGCGAACCTTATTAAAAAGAAGAGAGAGAAGACTCAAATTAATAAAATCATGAATGAGAAAGGAGAGATCACTACCAACACCAAGGAAATACAAACGATTCTAAAAACATATTATGAACAGCTGTATGCCAATAAATTAGGAAATCTAGAAGAAATGGATGCATTCCTGGAAAGCCACAAACTACCAAAACTGGAGCAGGAAGAAATAGAAAACCTGAACAGGCCAATAACCAGGGAGGAAATTGAAGCAGTCATCAAAAACCTCCCGAGACACAAGACTCCAGGGCCAGATGGCTTCCCAGGGGAATTCTATCAAACGTTTAAAGAAGAAATCATACCTATTCTACTAAAGCTGTTTGGAAAGATAGAAAGAGATGGAGTACTGCCAAATTCGTTCTATGAGGCCAGCATCACCTTAATTCCGAAACCAGACAAAGACCCCACCAAAAAAGAGAATTACAGACCAATATCCCTGATGAACATGGATGCAAAAATTCTCAACAAGATACTAGCCAATAGGATCCAACAACACATTAAGAAAATTATTCACCATGACCAAGTAGGATTTATCCCTGGGACACAAGGCTGGTTCAACACTCGTAAAACCATCAATGTGATTCATCATATCAGCAAGAGAAAAACCAAGAACCATATGATCCTCTCATTGGATGCAGAGAAAGCATTTGACAAAATACAGCATCCATTCCTGATCAAAACACTTCAGAGTGTTGGGATAGAGGGAACTTTCCTCGACATCTTAAAAGCCATTTACGAAAAGCCCACAGCAAATATCATTCTCAATGGGGAAGCACTGGGAGCCTTTCCCCTAAGATCAGGAACAAGACAGGGATGTCCACTCTCACCACTGCTGTTCAACATAGTTCTGGAAGTCCTCGCCTCAGCAATCAGACAACAAAAAGACATTAAAGGCATTCAAATTGGCAAAGAAGAAGTCAAACTCTCCCTCTTCGCCGATGACATGATACTCTACATAGAAAACCCAAAAGCCTCCACCCCAAGATTGCTAGAACTCATACAGCAATTTGGTAGCGTGGCAGGATACAAAATCAATGCCCAGAAATCAATGGCATTTCTATACACTAACAATGAGACTGAAGAAAGAGAAATTAAGGAGTCAATCCCATTTACAATTGCACCCAAAAGCATAAGATACCTAGGAATAAACCTTACCAAGGAGGTGAAGGATCTATACCCTAAAAACTATAGAACACTTCTGAAAGAAATTGAGGAAGACACAAAGAGATGGAAAAATATTCCATGCTCATGGATTGGCAGAATCAATATTGTGAAAATGTCAATGTTACCCAGGGCAATTTACACGTTTAATGCAATCCCTATCAAAATACCATGGACTTTCTTCAGAGAGTTAGAACAAATTATTTTAAGATTTGTGTGGAATCAGAAAAGACCCCGAATAGCCAGGGGAATTTTAAAAAAGAAAACCATAGCTGGGGGCATCACAATGCCAGATTTCAGGTTGTACTACAAAGCTGTGGTCATCAAGACAGTGTGGTACTGGCACAAAAATAGACACATAGATCAATGGAACAGAATAGAGAACCCAGAAGTGGACCCTGAAATGTATGGTCATCTAATATTCGATAAAGGAGGAAAGACTATCCATTGGAAGAAAGACAGTCTCTTCAATAAATGGTGTTGGGAAAATTGGACATCCACATGCAGAAGAATGAAACTGGACCACTCTCTTTCACCATACACAAAGATAAACTCAAAATGGATGAGAGATCTAAATGTGAGACAAGAGTCCATCAAAATCCTAGAGGAGAACACAGGCAACACCCTTTTTGAACTCGGCCACAGTAACTTCTTGCAAGATACATCCACAAAGGCAAAAGAAACAAAAGCAAAAATGAACTATTGGGACTTCATCAAGATAAGAAGCTTTTGCACAGCAAAGGATATAGTCAACAAAACTAAAAGACAACCTACAGAATGGGAGAGGATATTTGCAAACGACATATCAGATAAAGGGCTAGTTTCCAAAATCTATAAAGAACTTATTAAACTCAACACCAAAGAAACAAACAATCCAATCATGAAATGGGCAAAAGACATGAAGAGAAATCTCACAGAGGAAGACATGGACATGGCCAACATGCACATGAGAAAATGCTCTGCATCACTTGCCATCAGGGAAATACAATTCAAAACCACAATGAGATACCACCTCACACCAGTGAGAATGGGGAACATTAACAAGGCAGGAAACAACAAATGTTGGAGAGGATGCGGAGAAAAGGGAACCCTCTTACACTGTTGGTGGGAATGTGAACTGGTGCAGCCACTCTGGAAAACTGTGTGGAGGTTCCTCAAAGAGTTAAAAATAGACCTGCCCTACGACCCAGCAATTGCACTGTTGGGGATTTACCCCAAAGATTCAGATGCAACGAAACGTCGGGACACCTGCACCCCGATGTTTCTATCAGCAATGGCCACAATAGCCAAACTGTGGAAGGAGCCTCGGTGTCCATCGAAAGATGAATGGATAAAGAAGATGTGGTTTATGTATACAATGGAATATTACTCAGCGATTAGAAACGACAAATACCCACCATTTGCTTCAACGTGGATGGAACTGGAGGGTATTATGCTGAGTGAAATAAGTCAATCGGAGAAGGACAAGCAGTGTATTTTCTCATTCATTTGGGGAATATAAATAATAGTGAAAGGGAATATAAAGGAAGGGAGAAGAAATGTTGGGAAATATCAGGAAGGGAGACAGAACATAAAGACTCCTAACTCGGGGAAACGAACTAGGGGTGGTGGAAGGGGGGAGAAGGGCGGGTGTTGGAGGGGAATGGGTGACGGGCACTGAGGTGGACACTTGACGGGATGAGCACTGGGTGTTTTTCTGTATGTTGGTAAATTGAACACCAATAAAAATTAATTAAAAAAAAAAAAACAAAGTAGTAAGCAAATGTCAACCCTTTATATGAGAGTTCTTTAGACAAATTTACGAATCAACAAAGCACTAACTGTGTTTACCAACAGACTTAAAAATCCTTAGTTTCTTTGCAATAAGAAACAAACAAACAAACAAAATCTATGTTTTGTAAGCAATGCTTTAGTCCTGAACCCGAACTGTAAGCCCAACCCCTAACACTAACTCTAACCCTAATGCTAACCCTGACTGGGCCCTAACCCTAACCCTAATTTGGGTTCTGTCCCAACCATGCTCCAAGGCCTGGCTCTAAACTTCAAAGGATGGGGGGACTAGTGAGCGACATCATAGAGGGCGGCCAACCACCCAGGGACAGAAGTGCCATTTGTATGAGGGGCCAATAGGAGGAGCCCAAGATAGACGAAGGGCTCCCTGAGCCCAGGCAAACATACAGCACTCCCCTGCACATCAGCTCCAAGCCTGAGCCTCACACTGATCCTTGCCCTCAACTCAGGCCTCCTGGGAGGTCTCCACCATGCAGGCAGATAGGATAGTCTGAGCTCCTGTTCCAAAACCTTAACCTTAATTTGGGTTCTGCCCCCAACCGCGCCCCAAGACCAGGGTCTGAATTTCAAGGATGGAGGACTAGTGAGCGACACCATAAAGGTTGCCAACCCCCCAAGTGGTAGAAGTGCCATTTGTATGAGGGGCAGATAGGAGGAGCCTGAGATAGACAAAGGGCTCCCTGAGCCCAGGCAAAGGTTCAGCGTCCCCTGCACATTAGCTGTGAGCCTGAGCCTCACGTTGATCCTCGCACTCAACTCATCCCTCTGGTGAAGTTTCCACCATGGAGGCGGATAGGGCCTTCCAAGCTCCAGGGCCTTAACCCTAACACTAGTTTGGGTTCTGACCTGAACCAACCCCAGAGCCTGGTTCTAAATCCCAAGAGATGGAGGACACGTGAGCAACACCAGAAAGCTTGGCCACCCATCCAGATTGATATGGTGCCATTTGGGAAAGTGACAGAGGCAGTGCTCGAACAATCTGAAGGGCCCAATGAGACCAGTCCCAAGTTCAGCGCCAGCCTGTACCCGAGCTATGCACCTGACCCTCACGCTAAGCCGTGGCCTCAACTCAGCCCTGCCGGGATGTCTGCCCAATGCCGGCAGATTTGAGCATCTGAGCTCCTGGTCCCTAACCCTAATCCTAGAATGAGTTCTGTCCTGACACAGGCCCCAAGTCTGCCTCCGAATTCCAAGACATTGAGGACACGTGAGTGACACTAGAAAGCTGGCCACCCACCCAGATTGATATGGTGCCATTTGGGAAAGTGACACAGAGTTAGAACCTATCTCAACAGCAAGTGTGGAGGTGGAATGGAAATGCGATACTAACTCTGAGAAAAAAAGCGTTCCTTGACTGCAGCTTTCAACTAGCCTCTAACATAAGATGAGTTAGAACCCATCTCAAGAGGATGTGTGGAGGTGCAATGGAAATGCCGTATCCTTAACTCTGAGAAACAAGTGGTGTTTCAGTGCAGCATTCGTCTAGCCTCCCACTAGAGGGAGTTAGAAGCTAACTCAACAGTAGGTTTGGAGGGGGCCATAAGAATGTCCTGTACATATATATCTCTGAGAAACAAAAGTTCCATGAATGAAGCTTTCAACTCCCTCGACATAAGGGAGTTAGAACCCATCTCAACAGTAGGTATGGAGGCAGAATGGAAATGCGATAGACTTAACTCAGAAAAAAGCGCTCCTTGAATGCAGCTTTCAGGTAGCCTTTCACATAAGGATGATGTTAGAGCCTCTCTCAACAGTAGATGTGGAGGTTTCAAATTCAAATGTGATATACTTGACTCTGTGAAACAAGGATTCCTTGAATGAAGCTTCCAACTAGCTCTCTCTTAAGGGAGTCAGAACTTACCTCAACAGTAGGTGTGGAGGCACAATAAAAATGCCCTGTACATGTCTCTGGAAAACAAGCATTCCTTGAATGCAGCTTTATTCTCAATAGATTTATGTATACTTTCATAAGCTCCTAGGTCGGAAAATTTAAGGGTCATTTTAGCATTCCAAGCCCCTGGGATACTCACATCTGTTAGTTAGCATCATTTCAAATACTATTTAAAAATCTCTGTTCTCTCTCTTCATAGTGATTTCATCAGTAAAAATGCTCTTCCATTCCTATAAATGCTCCCACCCTCATATCACCATGATAACCAGCTCTGCTTTCCTTCTTCCCCTACTGTAACCAGCAGGGTGTTATAAACTTCAGTGTTGAGTCTGGCTTTCCCTTTGTTTCTCTTGGTAAGGGAGGCTACTTCTGGACATGATACCATATTATTGACTCTCCAAAATCTTCATTTCATGTGCATTCTTTTAGAATAAAGTTGAGCTAAAAATCAATAACAAAAAGAACATTAGATATTCTATCCTAGACAAAATGGCATAGATCTGCTTCTCCTTGCTCTTTCCCACTAGGGACAAAAATAAATCCTGAAAATAATGAACAAAAGGAGAATTTCAACACATGGAAGGGGAAGGCAAACTGTTTAGGAGCCCCACGGTAGGAGGGGCACCCCCCCCATACAAAAGAAGAAGGAAATCCTGGCTTAGTATCTCTCAGCAGGCAGAGTAGAGCAGAAGGCAACCCAATAGGCTTGTCTCCAAATGGGGATCCCTCCAGGCACTACACCAGGCAAGTCCTGCTAACAAGTATTCTTCTTCCCTACTGGCCCCAAGATTCTCCTTCTCCAAGAGCTTCCAGAAAGCCTGGCAGCCATAGCCGAGAGATGCCACAACCACACGCTCCCAACTCTGGAAGCCTCTTCATCCCCTCAGGCACAAGATTCTTCTCTCCCAGTGAGAGGCACTGGGGTAGAAGGTGGCACCAGCAAGAGGATCCTGTCATAGTAAGCATCGAAATGGGAAGTCCTCTCCATCTACCATGGGTAAGAGAGATGTCTCCAAAATGCAGTCCAGAGATTTCCTCTACCCATAGAGTGGCACCAGGTTACCAAGTCTGGGTAAATTTCTTCTCCCCCCCCCTTCAGGTAGTACCAGCAGAAAACAGTGGAAGCCTCAGAAAAAATTAGATAAACTAAGTAAATCAAAATCCTACCACAAAAACCTTGAAAATTACATCACCATTGGAACCACAAATGACAAAGTAGGCCAGGCCTTTGGGCTAAACATAAACAGGGACCCTGCCTGCTAAAACAAAATATTTAAGTAGAATTTAAGAGTATTAGGGTCGTCAAAACATTCAGGGTATGCTCTAAATCATCTAAGATAGTGAGAACCTGGAAAATCACAACCTGTATGACAAAGACAAATGACCCTGACATTGAGAAGAATTAATTGTTGGAATTATCTAACAAGTATTTCAAAGAAACCAGCATAAAAATGCTTCCATAATCAATTATGAAATTTCTTGAAATAAGTGGTATAGCAGAATATCTCAGCAAACTAACAGGACTTATTTAAAGGAACGAAATAAACATTATGGAATTGAAAAATACAGTCACAGAAATTAAAAAAGTAAAAAACTTTCTAGATGAACTCAGTAGTAGAGTGGTAATGATAGAAGGTAGAATCAATGAACTTGAGGACAGTTTAATAGAATTTACTCAATCTGACAACAGAGATTAAAAAAAAAGAAAGAAGAAAGAAAGAAAGAAAGAAAGAAAGAAAGAAAGAAAGAAAGAAGAAAGAAAGAAAGAAAGAAGAAAGAAAAAAACCCCAGAGTTTCAGAGACCCATTGGACACTAATGAAGGATCCAATATTCTTATTACTAAATATTCAGAAGAAACAATTGGGCCAAAGGTCTTTGAAGAAATGTTGGTTTGAAAGTTTTTCAAAGTTAGCACAGCTTTATAAAAGCTGAGCAAACTCAAAACAAGATGAACCCCAAGAAATCTGTACTGAAGCATATCATAATTGCTTTTGAAAATTAAGCGGAAAATCTTGAATCAGGCAGAAAGAAACAATAAATTTCTATAGACACCACCAATTTGATTTAAATCAGGATTCTCATCTGGAACCCTGGAAGCCAGAAGAAAGCGTCACAGCATTTTTCGGGTGTGGAAACAAAAGAGGTCCATTGTGAATTCCATATCCAGCAAAATTCCTTCAGGAATGAAGGAAAAACAAAAATATTTTCTTTTTTTTTCTTTTAAAGATTTTACTTATTTATTCAGGAAAGACACACAGAGAGAGGCAGAGACACACACAGGCAGAGGAAGAAGCAGGCTCCATGCAGGAAGCCTGATGTGGGACTCGATCGCAGAATCCCAGGATCATGCCCTGAGCCAAAGGCAGACACTCAACTGCTGAGCCCCCAGGTGCCCCCAAAACAAAGAGTTTTTCATACAAAGAAAAACATAAATGAGTTTGTCATCAGCAGACTTGATTTAAAAGAAATGCTGAAGGAAATTTTGTAACAGAATGTAAATGACAAAGAAAGGAACGTTGTAGTATCAGGAAGATAGAACAACAGAAAAAGTAACATAGGTACATACTATGGACTGTCGTTCTCATGAGTTTTACAAATGATATTTGATTATTGAAATAAAAACTACAACACCAGCTGACACTCAGGACAGTGCAATTTAAGAGAAAGAGCCTGAGCAAGACGGGAGGGGGCCTACGTGGCTCACCATGGAGCAACGCCTGCGTCTCTGCCCTGAGTCAGTGACCTGGTCAGCAACCCCAGACAGCCCAGGGTGGACCCTCGCTCTCTGCTGCACACATACAGCTGTATACCCAGGACAGAGTGAGGGTAAGAATGAAAAACTAAAATGAGAATAGAAATAAGAAAGCACACATTTAAATCCTTGTATTAGTTTGTTTTGTGGATTTTTTTTTGTAACTGATTCCTTTAATGCAACTGATCAACTTGTAATCATTATAAGATTTTGTAAGTTTTTTTTAATTTTAAGATTTCTTAAAGAATTTAAGCTTTTCTAAAGAAAATCTGTCACACGAGACTTCCGATTTTTATTGAATTATAAAAAGTGCTTACATTTGCTGTATTTAAATGTTTAGGGTAATTTAATTTGTAAGCCTATACCATACCATATACATGTGGTATGAACTAAATACTTAGAAGGATGTTTACTTAATATTCAAAGCAAACCTAATTGTATGATATAGCCACACGGTAAATAAATTGGAGATTATCAAAGTACAAATTGTAGGAATATTATTTTCCATGCATTCCATGCATAAAGCTTCTCAAATATTTAATGATTTATCAATAAAGAGAAACCAAACCATCATAATTCTCATCACTTTTATTCCCCTAATATGTGTTGAGCACCTCTTTTTGTGCATTTAGGGAGGGACAAGAGCAATAATTCCCTCCTAGGAGAAAGCTGGTCACCACTAATAGCTTTCCAGCAAGGGTTGCTCCAGCACGAAGTCTTTAACTCTGCCACTGGGCTTCTCAGGGTCTTAGTTTTATCATCAGTAAAATGGAAATTAATATGAGATAAAACAATATGATAGGATACATGTGGCTTGGGCAGCCCAAGGCTCAGTGATTTAGTGCCGCCTTCAGCCCAGGGCCTGATCCTGGAGACCCGGGACTGAGTCCCACATCGGGCTCCCTGCGTGGAGCCTGCTTCTCCCTCTGCCTGTGTCTCTGCCTCTCTCTGTGTCTCTCATGAATATATAAATAAAATCTTAAAAAAATAAAAAAAGGATACATGTGGCTCTGGGGTTCCAGGAATGACAGATAGTTAATACCTGTTAAATACTTATACTAATGACTATCCCACGGTTAGTACTCAAAGTGAGTTAGTTATTATTATTATTATTATTCATGATTATTAACAACAATCCTTGAAAATCTAGGAAGGCTTCTCAAAAGAGGTGACGCAGAGGTTGGATTGTGGGGGGAATAACAAGGTTTTCAGTGCTTTTTAAGATTGGGGAGGGCATCGGGGCAGAACGAGCAGCCCGGGTGCAGATCCAGAGACGGAAGACAACCGGGGCCTTCACAGACGGGCGGGGTTCGCATCGTGTGCATGGGCCAGGCACGGAAGACAAGAGGCCAAGGCTAAACGGAGGCCAGAGCGGAGACCCCATTAGCTTCCCAGATGGCATCTTAGGGGAGCATAGTCCATAAGTATTTAGTAACTGTGGCTTTGTGTCTCTAACTTCTAAAAGCCTCTTTTATAATGACAGTTTGTATCTGGCAGACATTTTGGCTGATTCAGATTTTCCTTTCCTGAATTGGGGTCCTGACCAGGATGATTTCAACTAAGATGCTCGGTCACCCAGAAACTCTGAATCCAAGTCTTACAGGGACTTTCTTCCCTCCCTCCGCCTCCCTCCTCTCGCTCCCTCTCCGCGCACTCACCCGCTCGCTGCGACCAGGCCACGCGGTGCTGTGTCAGCCCCAGGGCCCGGCCCGCGAGGTCGTACATATAGACAACACGTACATGGTACATCACATGATATATGTGCTTCTCTTCTTTATTTTCAAGCGGACAGCACACCTTACAAGCTTCAGAAGCACCGCGGTGGGCGCTGAATGTGCGCGGGCAGGGCCAGCTCTGCAGGCGTGGGGGCCGTGGAGCCTCTGGACCCTGCACGGAGACGGGCTCGGTGCACACTTTAGCGCTCACGTGTCAGTGACCTCTGACTGTCACTGAAGCTCTCCGGGCCTCCATTCTCCATCTGTATGATGGGTAAACCGTGGAATAAGGAATTGGTGCCACCCTGGGTCCTTTGGAGAACACTGTGCAGATTCCTGCTCAAGATTTGGAGAAATCGGGGTCCCAGTGATGCAGAGTCCTGGACAACGGGGCCCCCGGACTCAGGCCATTCTCACCCGCTAGCCTCTGGCTCCGGGGAGGGAGAGTGCCCAGGCTGTCTGCAGCAAGGATCACACACACGCACTGTCCCCGAGGACCCCGTCGGGGTGGGCTTCTGCTACCTCCCGAGCAGGCGGCTGGGAAGTGTGAGGAGCCTCTGGGCCCCTGGCTGGATGCCTTGGGCATGTGACCAAGCTTCTCTGGACCTTATTTTCCACACTGGCCTCGCAGGGCTGTCGTGCGGATAAAGTGTGTGCCTGGCACATGGCACAAGCTTGCTAACAGTGGCCCTTTGTGCTATTCTTTTCTGTGGGAGGCCTTTCCCTACAAGCTCACTGCCCTCTGCAGATCCTGCAAGGTTTCTAGGCTGGCCCCTGCTGGTACTTGGCTCTTGTTGCCAAGGGAGGGTGGCCAGGGGAGGACTGGGTACCCAGGTTCACGAGTGTGGGTGGCAGGGAAAAGACAGCAAGACATGGATGGTGCCTGGCCCCCATCCTCCCCAGAGGGAGAGGAGAGAGACCACACATCTGCTGTCAGATTTGGTAAGGACTGTAGATCCCTCTCACAGAGGGGACAACAGAGGGCAGGGCTGTGTGCTCGTTGCAGGGCTCAGCAGGTCCCGGGTCTCATTTCCTAGTGCTGGGCCCTTCCAGCTGTTCCAGAATCCTGTGTTTGCATTCATCCGTGCCATTTCTTGGTCCTCACTGTACTCTTTTCACTGAAGTCAAGGGTACTGGAAAGTGCTTGGCCAGCCCTGCTGAGGCCCTGCCCTTGGACCACAAACATCACAACCCAGAAATCCTGCTGACCAGAGGAGAAACATGGTTCTCCTTAGCTTGGGTAAAAATTGCATTTGTATTTTCTCTTTCTCTCCTTTCTTTTTTTGGCCAGGAATAAAAGAAGTATGTTAACACAACTTTTTTTTTTTCTTTTTTAAAGAAATCACTGAGTTATTATCCTAAGCTTCAGCAGTGTGGGGGTAGGAAAGGCTGTTGTGTTACTGAAACTTTGATTACAGAGTAAACTTTGCTCTGCAATGTGGTAAGTTGTTTCTGGAACCCTAGCACCTCATGGGAGGATTGCTTTAGGAGTCATGTTCTCTGCTTGAAGGTTCTCCTGGGGAGGGAATGTCAGTGGGGCTAGGAGTCCTGGACACACCCAGGAGCCCATAAGCATGCAGCTCCAGGCCACCAGGGGCATCAAGCCACAATTCCTGAGAGACTGTGGTGGAACGAGCAAGGCAAGAACAGGAGGGGAGGGGTCCCGTATGGACAAGATGCCTACAGGTACCTCCATAAACCACCCTTGCAGATTCCGTCATCCTCAAATCAGCCTCCACAATCTTCTCCATTTACCAGAAGGACAAAGGTGTCATTCACTGGCCACAGACACTGTTAAAAGATGAGCAATGGGGGAGAGCCCCCCAGAGCTTGACTTCATGAAGGGAAGCCCACTGGTTGGTGTGGGAGAGAAAAACAAGTTGACAAAATTTGTTTCTTTGCTTTTGTTATTGTTTTTCAGGACATAGGAGGAGGGCAAAGCAAGTATGGTAAGGGGGTTAGGAGCACTACAGGTGTAGGCCAAGCCTTTCTCAGCCTTGCAGGAGGGCTCAGGTGTGGGAGGTAGGAGAAAAGGACAGGAGAGGTGATGGAGAAGGGAGAGGCATCAGAGCCCCTGTTCTGGCCACCCCAGCCAACCCCCTGGATGGCTCAGCAGGGTCCAGCTGAGATGAGCTGTCAGATTCTAGGAGGACCTGGGATGACTGTGGGGGACCATGGCTCGGTGCCCTACCAGACCCTAGGTCCCCAGCTGAAAGGGTAGGAGACTCTGGAACCATGGGGGGGGGGCGGGGGGGACACGGTTCCCACAGGGTCCACAGGAACTTCCAGAAGCTGCCCCAAGTGGCGCTTGCTATGACCCCGTGGACTCCTGGGCTTGCTTCCGGGCTGCCCGAGGGACGTCAGAAAAGGGCTGATTCCATTCTGAGGTCCAGTCTCTCAGACTCATTCAGATCTTAGATGCTGGTTTATAAGCCAATCCTGTAACTGTTCCCACAGAGACTGTCTGGGGGCAGCACTGCCAGACTGAGCTGGGGCCCATCATGAGGCTAAACAGGCACGAGTCAACCTCTCTATGCTCTCCACCATGGCCTACATCTTTCTCTTCTGGGATCCCAAAAATGTCTTTTGAGTTTCCTTGTGATTGGTTCCCAGGAAGAGGTCCTGGTTCCAAGGTTATGAGAGTCATGGAAATCACAGGAGTAAGGGGCCAAGAGTTTAGCAAGTGCAGACAGTGTATGTCGATGGCCAGAAACTAAGGAGTCTAGATGGACCGAGGGTAAGGTCGGCTCCGGCCTCTGCCTAGATTAGGGGGGGTTTGGTTGGCTCTTTTGGGGAATCCAGAGGTCAGGTTGTCAGACAATTCATCTCACTGCCTGATGGTTTTCATAAAAATGCATGAACTGAGGGCCAAACCATCTCTCTGGGCAGGTAAGTGAGGCCACAGGACAGAACCCCAGGCCCTGGATGAGAGTAGTGAAGAAACATATCGCACAGACAGGTCCATTTCGGGTCTTTTCTTTACATCTGTCAGAGCCCTGAGCCACGGGGCAAGGTGAGAGGTCTGGAATGTTCAGTGGCTTCAGAAGCCAGTTAACTACAGAGAACCAGGTGCAAAGACTCAGCAGCTGGGGGACTCTGTGTCCACCCTGGGAGTGAAGGGAAGGGTGAAGCAATGTCACTGCCAGGCCCTCCCAGCCCCCTTGCAGCCAAACCCACAGAAGGCGCGGTGTTGAGGCTTGCAGATGACCTGCCAGGACTGATGCCTGATGAGTGATAACGAGACAGAGGCAGCCCAGCCTGGCCTGGCATTCAGGCTCCAGGCGGAAAACCAAACACAGCCAGAGTGGGTTAGGTTTCTCCCAGGGCCACTCTCTCCTGCAGTCAGGAGAAAGAGCAAGTTCTTGTGAATTCAGGCAGGAGCTGGGGGTCATTGGTACTTGTTTTCTCCGAGTCTGCAATAAGGACTTAAGAAAAAAGGCCTCAGCTGGACAATCAGGCCCAGCTCTGGATATTTCTACGAGGACAACAGGACTGGGCATGAGAGTGCCAGCTCTGAGAGGGCTCGGACATTCCTCAGCAGGTCATCTGAAGGTGCCCAGGGTCTCTAGGCTGGAGGAGAGCAAATGCAGCGGCAAGTCTGAAGCAGAGGAGAGAACACACTTGCTCCTTCCGACACCTAGAGGTCAGGTTAGGGCCAAGTGCAAGTTCCGGGGAGCCTGAATGCCATGGGATTGAAGTGTGTCATCGGTGTTCACCTAGAGAAACAGAACCAGTAAGAGATACATGCTTTGTCTGGTATAGGGGACAGGGTCAGGTCCTGACCCTGTGAAGGGAGGTGGTGGTGCTAGGCGGTCTCTGCCAGGCTGCTGTGCCCAAGATGCAGTCCGGGCAGCAGGTGTCAGCAAGGGCAGGACACCACGGAGAGGCACAGCGAGCAGGCCAGAGCCTACTAGTGGGAGCTTGGCCTGAATCTGGGCCCATCGTGTGTGTCCTGGGACCTGGTGACAAGGGTGTCCTGGGCCCTCCATTGTGGGGCTGGGCACACACACTTGGCCCAGGAGTCAGGAGCGGCCTGGGCTGTGTCTTCACACCCTCAGGATGAATCTGTCCTCAGCAACAACAGTGGGTCTATGCACCACTTCCCACCCTCCCACAAATCGTCTCGGGACGCACCCTATCCAGAAACACGGCTGAAAACGAGCTCTGGGAAAGGTGGCTCAGCGCCGCCGAGCTGACACGCTCTGGAGCATCGCAGCAAGGAAGACCCATCTTGCGGGTAGAGCTGCCTGTAGAGCGGCCGCTCTGGAGCACCTGCTCAGAACCCACTGCTTCGGATGGCCCCACGGTGGCCCGAACCCGCTCTCATAAGCCATCCCTGAAGGGGCCTCTGATGGTAGGAGGGAGCAGGGTCCTCCTGGAGTGAGAGGCAGGCAGAGAGCAGGGCCCCACCAGCCCCTGCCCAGCATCTGGTGGTACGGAGGGCGCAGCCCCATCTCAGCCTCGAGCGGGTGTGGCGGCCGCTCTGGGCCCCCAGGATGGCAGCCGGGACGGGGACCACCAGCTTTCCTACCTTGAACGCTCCCGGTGGGACACCGATTGGGACCTAGGCCGGCTCTGCCCCGACGCCCATGGTACCGCCTGACCCTGAGCCCGGCAGGCCCAGCCCCGGCCCGTCCCAGAGCAGGAGTCCAGGGTGGGACGGTGCTGAGGAAATGTTCCCGCTGCGGGCAGGAGCCCCTGGAAGGGGCTCTCCTGGGGAGGCGAACGGTTGTTTATTGATTCAAGGAAAACTGTTGGAACTAATTTCCCCAAACTCAGATACAGCACTTGGCTACCTCCACGCACAATAAAGAGGCGTCAGCCAGGCTGGCCCCATCCATCTTCCTCTTTGCAGTCGGAGCTGATGGGCACCTCCAAACCTCAGTGTCCAGGCCTGCCAACACGGAGAATGAGCTGATGGTCCGTGCCCCGTGCACAGCGCTGGCTGCATAGTCTGTAGGACTCAGTGCAAAATGAAAGTGCAGGACCCCCTTGTACAAAAGTCATGAGGATTGGGACGCCTGGGTGGCTCCGCGGTTGGCGTCTGCCTTCACTCCCGGGATCGAGCCCGCCTCGGGGTCCCCGCGGGGAGCCTGCTTCTCCTCTGCCTGGGTCTCTCTCTGTGTCTCTCATGGATAAAGAAATAAAATCTTAAAAAAGCAAAACCAAAAGTGGCACATGCTGTCGCAGCCCTGCGGGGCCAGAGCGACTCACCTGCCGCGGGGCCACCTCCCTGGCTGTGGGGAGGACTCACTGGTAGAAGGGCCCACAGCTGCCCGGGGCCACCGCCTCGAAAGCGTTGGAGAATCGAGCGACTGCCGCATGCATCCTGTCCGATGCGCAGGCTCTGCTCCCGGGACCCACCCACTTCCTCACCTCTAGGCAAGCGGGACTGGCATCTCAGGGCACAGATGACACCAGGGACGTGGCCCTGGGGCCGTGCAAGGCTCTGGGACTGGGACTTGAACACGGGGTTTGCGCTCCCACGGCCGCCTCCTCTCTTGGATCCTGGGCCCGGCCAGAGGAGGCCCAGCCCTGCAGAGCCGGGGCAGACCCCAAGGGCAGGGGGACACCAGCGTGGGGGCGCTGGGGGTGAGAGGATGTGGTGCATTTGAAAGCTGACACACTTCATTTGCGGACGCCTCCGCGGACGCTCCAGGTGCAGGAGGTGGCTGCCGCGCCGTCACCGAGAGCCCCCGGGGTGAATGATCGACACTGAAGCAGGAGGAGAAGCAGGTCACGGGCGGGGACTCTGCCTGCTGAGCAGGGGCCCTAAGATGCCAGCAACCCCCCACCCCGAGCTGCTCTATACACCTGTTAGACGACTTTCTCCTCGTGCTCCCGAGCCACGAGAGACCGGGCCGGCCATGGAGCAGAGCCCAGCCCGGACGTGGCTGCTGTGAACCCGGCACCTCTGCTTACGCCTCGTGACAGCGTGCGTTTCTAACAATACCCAACAGACAGTATTCCGTGTTTACTTCTCAAGCAGCAAGGGTCCCGCGCGGGCCTGGTCCTCTGTGCCCAGGATGCCAGCCCTCAGCCCTCCTCCCTGAGGCTGCAGCACGTCAGGACTCAATTCACCACCTCTGTCCCCAAATCAGCAGACTTGGGGGGTCTGTGCTGGGTCTTCAGTGTCCAGAGCAAGAAAACCCTATCCTCACTGGGGTCGGGCCCCCACCTCAGGGTGGCACATTGTGGGACAGGAAGTCCAGAGCTGCTGCTGCTTGGCTGGATGGCCCAGCAGAGGTCAGGCCACAACCTCGATGACCTTAGTTTCTGCATCTGCCAAGCAGGGTCAGCTGCCTCCCTGTGGGATTGCTAAGAGGCTGCTCTGGAGGCAGAAGGGGAAGTGGAAACCCAGGTGGTCAGTGGCCCACAGAGGAAGGAGGCAGAGAACAGGAGGCCAGCTGAGAAATGGGAGAACAAGCCGTGGCAGTCAGAGGTAAGGGGTCTTCCCTGTAGGAGGCGGGGGGACAGGTGGGAGACAGCCCCTGCTGGAGAAGGGGCTTCCTAAGGTCAGTAGAGGGCACCACCATCCATGAACAGGTGTGTCAGAGACCCCCAGACCCTTGGCAGCATGCTCTCCCAAGTCCCATGCTCAACCCATCCCAGGGCCAGTGTGTCTCACCCACTTCCCTCCGTGGCCCGCCCTCCCTCCTAGCCCCAATCCATCCCCCTGTCTGAGGCCCACAGGCCTTTTCCATGTAGCAGCCACACCTCACTCTAAGTGGGCTACTCCTTTCTCAGCCCCTTCTAGGGTTCTTATTGCTTGTGGGGTGGAGACAAGGCCCTGCCCCTGGCCAGAGTCTATTTGTGGACTGGCCCGGCCTCCTCCCTGGCCTCCTCCCTTACTGTTTCCCTCCCAAGCCTTTTCTCTCCTGAGTCATCACCACACTCCCACCTGCCCCAGGGCCTTACATATGCTGGGTCCTCACTCCATTCTTCTTCCTCCTCCTCTTCACATGGTTTTCTATCTCATTCTTCAGATACTTTGTCTCCCTGATGACGAAGCAGTCCTAAAGTGTGTTAGTGCACATGTACACGACAGGCATGCTCTGTTAGGGCGTTTCCCACAACTGTACTTTTTTTATTTGGGGGGGAGGTTCTCTTTGATTTAATTTAATATCTGCCTCCCTTTCCCACTAGGAGGTGATCTTCATCAGGACAGGAGCCCCTGTACCCCAAGGCCCCGTGCCGAACACGGGAGGCCATGCTGAATGCTGAACGTCAGGCTCATGGGGTCTTGTCTAAGTCCTCAGATTCTACAGCTTTGACCATCTCAGAGGAGTGGCTGACATGTGCTCTGAAATGGCGTGTACAGGAAGTCAGGCCCCCTCTGCTCCGGATACACCTCTGGGAGTCCAGAGAAGATGTGAGAATTCCTGGTTCATGTCAGAAACAGAAACAGGAGCAGAGAGCTGCTGCGGGAGGCCTTCCCTGTTGGGGTTCCCGAGGGCACACATTCGGGCTGCGGTTGGGGTCACACACTTACCACAGGAACCTGTGCACACATTTGTGAAGGTGTGAATCACAACCACTGAGTTATGCCTGGTTTCCCCCTGAAGTAGGGTCTAAACTGTAACCTAAAGCTCAGATATCAAACCCATAGTGTGATGGGCCAAGCCTGCCCTCGGGGCCTCCGGCCCCTTTCAGCCCAGTGAGTAGGGAGGAGGCTCCATCTGGAGAGCAGGGGAACTCAGGCCCTCATGGATGATGTTGGAGCTTTGTCTTCAAGCAGGAAAGACAGGCTCTGGGGAGACCCAGGGGAGCATTTGGAAAGGGGGTTCAGGCAAAGGCGTGGAGGTGTAGGGGACAGATGTGGCATGTTCAGGGCATCTAATCGTGGTCTGGGAAGGAAGTGCTGGGAGAAGGGTCTTAGCCATGCGGTAGCAGCACAGAATGAGCCACCAAAGGATCTAAAACAAGCCCTGCTCTAGGAACTGTGACTTGGCAGCTGAGGGGAACGCTCCTAGAGGGTACAGGGGTGGCCGTGGCCATGCTCCAGAGGGACAGGGGAGGCCTGGGTGAAGGAGGGTAGCAGGGACAGAAGGGCAGGACAGAGCCCAGCACCCCACTGCCATCGGCTGCAGGGGTGACAGAGACCAGCGTCCATTCAGGACCAAGGTAACCTAATAGCAGAGCCTAAAGTGGTCACAAGCGGCTTCTGGTTTCATGTACTGGCCTCACTCGGTAGGTAGCAGCAGGCGGGTCGGGGTGAGGGGTGACTAATAAACAGATACTGATAAATAGACTTACAAGCTGTGATAAGTGTAGGGAAAGAACCGAATATACAGGCCCTTGAGAGGAAGAGATGGGGTAGGGGGAGGATTATGAGTCAGAAAAGGGCTCTCTAAGCAGGTGGCTTTTAAGCCAAATCCTGAGAGACAGTAGGAGTTGGTAGGTAGAGTGAGGGAAAGCCTTCCAGCAAGACCTTGAGCAGGTGAACCAATGTGCTTGGAGGGGACACTGAATGGTAGCTGCAGCACAGTGTCTGAGGGGCAGCAAGAGGGAAAGCTGAAGGGGCAGCAAGGCCATAATGGCCTTGGAGAGGCCTGGGGTGGCCTGAGGAGGCCTACTGTGGTCCTGATCAGGTCCTGGTGAGGCCTGGTGAGGCCTAGTGAGGTCCTGGTGAGGCCTAGTGAGGTCCTGGTGAGATCTGATAAGGTCCTGGTGAGGCCTGGTGAGGTCTTGGTGAGGTCCTGGTGAGGCCTAGTGAGGTCTTGGTGAGGTCCTGGTGAGATCTGATGAGGTCCTGGTGAAGCCTGGCAAGGTTCTGATGAGGCCTCATGAGGTCCTGGCGAGGCCTGGTGAAGCCTGGTAAGGTCTTGTTGAAGCTTGGTAAAGCCTGATGAGATCCTGTTCAGGCCTGGAAGGCTTGGTTAGGCCTCATGAGGTCCTGGTGGAGTCCTGGGAAGACCTGATGAGGTTCTGGTGAGGCCTCACTAGGCCCTGATGAGGTCTTTTTGAGGCCTGGTAAAGCCTGGTGAGATCCTGTTGAGGCCTGGTAAGGCCTGCTAAGGCCTAGTGAGGTCCTGGTGAGGTCCCGGTGAGGCCTAGTAAAGTACTGATAGGTCCTGGTAAGGTCCTAGGAGATCCTGGTTAAGTTCTACAGTGAGTCCTGGTGAGGCCTCACTGAGTCGGTCCCTCAGAGTAGGAGGCTAGGTCTGCGGCCTCTGTTGTCCTTGAGTCCTGCCCAGGGCCTGACACAGAGCAGGTGTGCGGTGATAACCATCCACGCATGGGAATAAATGATCTCTTGGCCCCAGCATGGTGGGCCCTGACAACCCCCCTTGCGGGCTGGCATGGTGGACTTTGGGAGGTCTGGGCCCAGCCTAAACTCCTAGGGGCCATGCCCTGCTCAGTCTGGCCCCCCTGAAGGACGAGGACCCCTGGTAGGCAGCACAGGCCCTTTTTCTTTGCTAATTACTACCTGACATTTTAATGTTCATGTTTAATTACACTCTCCACCACTTGGTGCAAAAAAAAAAATAAAAATACACGAAGCCTTGGAGACCTATAAACCAAATAAGAGAACTTTTGTAAAGCCCTTTGAAGTCCCTACTGGAGCCTGAAACTCTTTGAATGTGCCAATTGTGTGGTGGGGATTTTGAAATGAGGACAGGTTCTGGGATCTGGGGCAGAGTCACACTAAAGCACACACATACGCACACACACAGGGGTTGGAGACGCCCATAAACCCACCGCCACCACCCCCTCCCCTGGCCCCCTGAGCTCGGGAGGCGCTGCTCCTTTCCAGAAACAGCACCAGTTATCCAAAAGAGTGTTCCTCAGGAGTTGAGGGCTCAAGTTCACAGTCGAGGTCTCCCATCCCTCACGTGTGAACCGGGCAAGTGACAAGGTCTCTGTTACCTTGTCAAACGGGCAGGGGTGATGTCTGTGAAGGAGGCCTTTCGTCCAGGTGAGTGACACACTCTCCTCCACCCTGGGTTTGGTAAGGTGACCCGTCAGTGTACAACAAATTTCAAGTTCAGCTGATAACCATCTAATCTTTGAAAAGATTTGCCACCAGAATGAATTTGCCTTTCAGAGCAGGGTCCTCCCTTGGACAAGGTTGTGCCTTGAGCTTCCAGAATATAACCTGGCCAGCCACGAGGTTCCTCCCCAGCATCAAGGGCGGCTTTGGGGCGGTCAGGCCAAGAAGCATGCTCTGAGCTGCCTTCACACAACTGTTTTTCTGGGTGATGGTTTTGCCGGCAGGATGCTCTGAAACCTCCTAGCAAGGTCCTTTTGAGGTTGGCCCTCTGCTCAGAGGAGCCAGGCTCACTGACGACCACTTCACATTCTCTTCCAGTCACTCTGGCAGCAGGGCAGGGTGAGCTATCATGGCAGAGTGCAGTTTCCAAGGATCGCACTGGCAGCACCGTTGGGATCTAGTGAAGGCTCAGGCTGACCTCCTGATGAGAGCAGCCCAAGGAGCCTGGGAAAGCCAGCCAAGCATCTGGAAACGACTTTTCCTTCCTGAATGCCCAAAGTAGAGGGGAGCTGAAAACACGCTCGGCCACCCTCTTCCTACGTCCTTCTGGGTACATTGTCTCAGCCACAAGAGCAAGTACACAGAATGATGCTTGTGAACAGCGTGGCCACCCACCATCAAAGCAGTGACTCCAGACTGGGAGGACAGAGGACCCCTTCTACTCCAGATGGCAGACAGACACCCAGGAGGGAGCATTAGCTGGTGTCTCAGCCTCCTCTGCATGACCTCAAGTGATATAGTTGAGGCAGGCAGATGGACCTAGGGTCAACTCTCTGCCGCACCATTTTTTGTTGGATAATTCTGGTCAAGTGAACTTTGTCAAGTTTCAACTGTAAGGAGGGAGGCAAAGCACCCATTCTGCACAGTTGTTGGGACAGTTAAATGAGAGAATGTGTGTTAAGGGCTTGACATACTGTAGGTGAGAAAGGCATACAGTTACCCTCTTCTTATGCACTTCCTTTGTTATAAACCCAGAGACTCGGATTCCAAAATCTTTATGGTGGATATTTACTCTTTGGATATCATAGCCGTCCTGGAGCTCCCAGAATATACATGAACATTCCTTCCTATCTATGCTATGTATTGGGGAGGCAAAGGTCACATTGTTGCCTGGAAGGAGGCCTGGGCTAAGAAGAGAAATGCACCCAGCCAAGGGGAATGGCACGAGCAGACACTGTGTACAGTTGGAGGTCGGAAGAGTAAATGGATGACAGTGGAGAGGAAGTAGGAGAAGGAGCCAGGGGTGGACCATGGCCAGTGCTCAAGGTCGCCCTAAAGGTATCAGTGCATGTCTGTAGCTGCCAGAGAGCATGAAGGATGGACCATAAGTTGGACAGAGACTATGGGTCCATTTCTTTCTCTCTCAACTTTTTCAGTCTGCTCTTAATTCTTAAAATGTTGGTTGATGAACTAATCAAGATGGACAGTAAAAGACTGTATGCTAGACTTTTCTGTTCCGTTCCTACAGCTCTTTCTGATGAAAAACACAGGGCAACTCACATGTGTCTGGCACATAGGATGTGTCGATGAGTATTTGTTAAAATGAACAAAATGTACTTTTAATAAGAGTTGAAATCAAGTCAAGCCCTTTGGGACAACTTCGGAACATGAATGAAAATATCATTCTAGATGTTTAATGAAAAATATTTACTCTCAAACAACTTTAGGTGAGCTGCACATTAGTCACATTTTGTTCAGTAACCTGGGGCTATTTGTCTGGCTCCTGATCAAAGGCCAGACCGTGGGGCTAGTCCACGATGACCCTGTGGTGCTTCCCCTCCTCCCCCAGCCTGGACATCCTCTCCACGAGAGGATACTTTCCTGTTTGTACAGCAGCTGGAAGCTCACATGTGAAACCTTTCTCTGCTGCAAGCAACCCAAGCATCTGACTGCCATTCTCCACTCACAACTGGGAGCAAGTGTGTGCAATTAGCAGAGAGCTGGAGGTTTGCTAACAGGGGGCTAATCGCTCGGTTGCAATTAAATCCAGTGGGTTAAAAGCTTCTGAATGCATTACCCTCTTCAAAACAGGGCACTTTTAAAGAGTGCTTCCACAGTGAACAATATTCATCACCAGTGTTATATATGGCTGCCTTTCACCCTCAAATAATGCTTTCTTTGCTTGGAAGGAAAATCAACTTTCCCATCATCATAATTAAATCCAAACATCTGTCACCCACAAAGGCATGGTTTCAGACATCAGCTAATGGATATCTGGCTTACACAGCACCCAGAACCGCACTCATTCGCGGCAAATTTGCACCCACACCCACACCCACATGCACACACCCCAAACGCGTCGCTCCAGAAAACATGGTCCGTTGTCATTTCTTTGAATAAAATTAAGACATGAGTGAAGAAAGCTGTAGCTGGAGCAGTGAAAGGAGCAAAGGCTTGGGTCGGGAGACCTTGGTTCTGATCGTGGCCACCCTCACAAGCTGCAAAACCTTTGACAAGCAGCCTAACCTCTCTTGCTCTCCACTTCCACACCCATGAACACTGTGGACAACAAAGCCACCTCCACCACTGAACCCTCATAACCCCACCCACCGCCCGACAGGGCCATGCCTTTGTGCCTTTGCGTGAAGGTCCCTCTGCCAGAGCCTGGCCATCCTTCCAGACCCAGCATATATGATGCTGCTTCCCCAAGGAAGCCCCCTGCTTCTCCCAGGGAGAGTTATCAGCTCATTTTCAGTTGTCCCAGAAACCTTGCACTAGTTCCACAATAGCTTTTATTGCTTTATACAGCAACCGCTTAACCTATGTGCCAATCTCCCCACCCAAACTATTAACCCACGGAGAACAGGCCAGGTGTTATTTTTCTCCATTCCCTGAGTGGCAAGCATGGATTAGCACAATGTAGGTGCTAGAAGGTTGAGGGGAACAAAAAACAAGGCAACTCGAACTGCTTGATTGACACGATCCCCTCGTGCAGCAGCCCATAAGGAAGTCTGTCTGCTGGCCCCAATGTCTCTCTTCCCCAAGTGCCGCCAGAGGGGTGGGGAAGCTCTTGGCCATCACCTTCAGGGGACAGTCCAGATGGCTCATCAGGGCAACCCATCTTTTTATGACCAAGTTACCACCTCCATTCACTTCTCTGCTCCCCTCCCCTCCACCTGCTATGTTCTGGGAAACACAGACAAGTTGCCTGGCACACCATGTTCTCAATCCCTCTGAGTCCATCCCCTGCCCTGTGGCCCTACCTGCCTTCCCCACCTGGCTGATCCCTGCCTGTCTCCATGGCTTAGCTAAGGTGACTCTTGCTCTAGGAATCTTTCCTGTGTCACCTAAGCCCCCTAGGCTCTGACAAGGCCAGAATGCCATCCTCCACCCTAAGAAGTTTGTCTGTTTGAGGTTCTGTGAGCTGCTGGAGGGCAGATGAGGGGCCCTGACCATGCCCAGGCCTCCGGTACCTGCCACAGCACCTGCCACATATGGGTGGACAGATGAGTGGCGTTAACCCGATCAGTGAAGAGTCAGATTTGGAGGCCAACCCCAAAGCTTTGGAAGTATTGTGATCACAGCCTACCTCCAGGTTGCGGACTTGTCTCCTTGACCTTGGAAGAAGGTCTTTATTTGACCTTGACCGGTTTCCGAGAAAAGTTTCTTAAAATCCCCCACTATAGCCATTAGTTTTTCAGTTACATATTATAATTCATTGTGTGTGTGGGTATATATATCTCATGTATTTCTCTATCATATATATGATGTATGTACCTAATTGACATATATTGACACAATATTTTAGGTACCTATAAGCTCGTGGTGACCTTAATTCCTTGATGGAGTATTACCCTGGATTCTCTCATTTTACCCTCACTCCCATCCCTCCCCACTCACACTTTTATCTGCAACCTTTCTAGGTTGTTTAGCTTAAGGCAAATCTTTTGTAAGCAGCTTATGTTATAATTTGAAAAATCCTATTTAATTTTCTGTATTTTCTAGTGGGAGAGTTTAATTCACTTATATGCATTATTATTCCTATTTTTAAAAATTATTTCTGTCATTTAATGCTGTGTTCCACTTACTATGTTTTTTTTGCTACATTTTTTTTCTTTTCCTGCTTAATAATGCTTTCTTACTTGTTCTCACTTAGTTGCTTTGAAAGTTATATGTCCTGTTACCACTGAGGGAGTTTTCACCTTGCAAAATCTCATTTATATTTTTCTAGCAGTGTCTAAAATTATTCAATATCTCTATCTGCATCCCAGACATACTGCTTCCAGTGCCCACAGCACACCTCCACCCTGCATCCTTGTCTTGTGTAAGTTTAGATCCATGTTTTAGATCACGGATCTTTCTATCAAGAGTTAATTCTGGGACACCTGGGTGGCTCAGTGGTTGAGTGTCTGTCTTCGGCTCATGACCCTGGGGTCCCGGGATTGAGTCCCGTGTCGGGCTCCCTGCATGGAGCCTGCTTCTCCCCCTGCCTGTGTCTCTGCCTTTCTATGTGTGTGTCTCTCATAAATAAATAAAATCTGTAAAAAAAAAAAAAAAAAAAAAAAGAGTTAATTGTATCTATCAACATAGTTTCCCAACTATCTCGATCACCATTTCTTCCTGTATCCCACTGTTCTTGGGATTTGTTTTCTTTCTTGCTCAAACTCATTATTTAGCAGTTTTTCAGTGAAGGTAAGTAAGTGGTAAACTACCCCTTAGTCTTATATGTTGGAAAATGCCTTTATTTCAAATACTCTGGAATAGGTGTTAACTGGGTGCAGAATTCTAGGCTGACAGCTATTTTAAAGATTATCCTCCGTGTCCTCTTGCTGTGTGGCTGGTCGGAAGGGGCTGATATGATTCCTTCGTGGACAATCTCTTAGGTAAACTTGAAGATTTCAGCTTTATCTCTGAAGTTTCATTTACTGGTTACAATGTGTATTCAGATGTAGGTTTGTTCTGATCTTAGTATGTGCTTTCAACCTGAACGTCCTGTCCTTTGTTAACCCTTGAAAATTCTCACCTGTTATCACTTCAAACCTTGCCCCACCTCTTTTCCCTCTACCTCTGGAATTTGGATTAGATGAATGTCGAGATTCTCAATGCCCCTCCCTGTATCTTGACTTCCCTTCCATGTATCCATGCTCCCTTTCTCCTTTCTAATTTTTCTCTTTTTATGGGGCTCAGCAGAGGGTCAAGGTAATCACACAACTCACTTCATGCTACTCGGCCCACACAAGGTCCCTCTCTGGTTTTATTCATGCAGTTATTCTGTTTCACGTGACCGCCCCCCCCACACACTCCCACAAGAGAGACCAGCCCAGTCTATTTCATCTGTAGCATTTTGTCCACATGTGATATTGAAAACATATATTGTTTTCTGAACACGAATTTTTTTTAAAATTTTTTTTAAATTTTTATTTATTTATGATAGTCACACACACACACAGAGAGAGAGAGAGAGAGAGAGAGAGAGAGGCAGAGACACAGGCAGAGGGAGAAGCAGGCTCCATGCCCCGGGAGCCCGACGTGGGATTCGATCCCGGGTCTCCAGGATCGCGCCCTGGGCCAAAGGCAGGCGCCAAACCGCTGCGCCACCCAGGGGTCCCTGAACACGAATTTTTAATGTGTGGAAAAATATTGTGTTACTTAGATCATTCTTGCCGAGACCTGTATTTTGTAAGAGCCATCCATGCTGTGTGTTCATCAAGCTCATCACTTCTAATTGCTGCAGAATAATGTTATCCGTGCCTAGACAGTGTGTTACCAGTTTGCTTTATCCATGCATCTATATCCTTTACCTTCCTCCAGGAACATGCCTAATTTAATTAGTGCAAGACTGCCTTTTCTAACAGTTCCAATACAGCATGTGTTTCCATGAGCTGTGTGTGACACACCTGTATCTCTAATAATCTCTGATGTTCCCTCCCAACATTTGGCTTTACCCAACTACTCAATTTTTATTAGCCGTTTTGACCGCTGTATATTTCTGTGTGGCATTCTGCATAAATTTTATAGCAGTATCTTCCATTTTATTAAACTTGTGCCATTTAGTTTTTACCCCATCTATTGAGATTTAAGTTTTGTTTTATTTTAAAGATGATGTTTTTCACTTCATGAATGCCTAATTATTTTTCTTGTATACATTTGTTTTTGATTCATAGTCACCTATTTTATTTTATTTTGTAAACGCCTGTTGTTTTGATTGATAGCACTTCTTTTTTATTAAAAAAAAAATATTTTTTTTATTCATGAGAGACACAGAGAGAGAGAGAGAGAGAGAGGCAAAGACACAAGCAGAGGGAGAAGCAGGCTCCATGCAGGGAACCTGATGTGGGATTCGATCCCGGGACCCCAGGATCACGCCCTGGGCTGAAGGCAGGTGCTAAACCACTGAGTCACCCAGGGATCCCCGATGGATAGTACTTCTTTCATGATCTCTTAGAAAATATTAAATATCTTTATTTTCAAGTCAAATTTAAGTTGTAACTTACTGTCCTTCAGCCTCACCTGATCCACCATATTTTGTTCTGCTTTTTTTTTCTTTTTTTTCTGTAGCACTCATCAACTAACATACTATATAAATTGCTTTGTCTGTCTTCTCCCTTACAGACAGGTTTTTTTTTTTAAAGATTTTATTTATTTATTCATGAGAGACAGAGAGAGGCAGAGACACAGGCAGAGGGAGAAGCAGGCTCCATGTAGGGAACCTGATGCGGGACTCGATCCCAGGACCCCGGGGTCACGCCCTGGGCCGAAGGCAGACACTCAACCACTGAGCCCCCAAGCGACCCCCTTTAAAAATATTTATAAAAATACTTTTTATTTATTTATTTATTTATTTATTTATTTATTTATTTATTTATTTATGATAGTCACAGAGAGAGAGAGGCAGAGACACAGGCAGAGGGAGAAGCAGGCTCCATGCACCGGGAGTCCGACATGGGATTCGATCCCGGGTCTCCAGGATCGCGCCCTGGGCCAAAGGCAGGTGCCAAACCGCTGTACCACCCAGGGATCCCTAAAAATACTTTTTTATTACCCTATTGTCACTCCCGTGAATTCATGAATCAATTTTGTGATTCAAAAGCCAAGGACTAAAAAAAAAAAAAAGCCAAGGACTGACTATTTTCCCTTTTTTTTTTTTTTCATGAATTTTAGGTTCATGGCCATTCTCTAAGCCCATAAAGACTGAAACCAAAGGTGAAAGCATCTCTAAGGGTAGCCCTTGTGGCTCAGCAGTTTGGCGCCACCTTCAGCCCAGGGCCTGATCCTAGAGCCCCAGGATCGAGTTCCATGTCGGGCTCCCTGCATGGAGCCTGCTTCTCCCTCTGCCTGGGTCTCTGCCTCTCTCTCTCTCTCTCTGTCTCTCTCTCTCTCTGTGTCTATCATGGATAAATAAATAAAATCTTTAAAAACAAAAAAGAAAAGAAAACCTCTCTAAACATCTGGGAATATTATTCCCTACAAATCCCGTTGCCTGTCATGTCTTTTTCTCCTAGTTTTTCACTGGGCATCTTGGGCATCATCTCCTTCGGACAAGCAGGTCGGATTCTCAGCTTAGCCTGCTGGGTGGCCACAATAGGATGCAACAGACTGGGCGCCTTGAACAAGAGAAATTGTTCTTCTGCACTTCTGGGGGCCAAAAATCCAAGACCAAGGTACGGGCCGGGCTGGTTTCTCCTGGTTTCTCCTGAGGCCTCTCTCCTTGGCTTGCAGAAGGCTATCTTCTGGCTGTGTCCTCAGGGGGCCTTCCCTCAGAGCAGCACACAGAGAGAGGGAGCGCTCTGGTGTCTCTTCTTGTAAGGACGCAGGTCGAACGGGATTAGGGCCCCACCCTCATGACTTTACTTAACCTTATCCCCTTCTTAAAGGCCCTATGGCACAGTTACCTTGGGGATTAGGGCTTCAACATATGACATTGGGTGGGGGAGGGAGACCCAGCTCAATCCATAGCATTCCGACTAGAACCTGTATGTATGAGAACCAGAGACAGTGTGGTAAGCGGAGACTCGTGCGTTCGGTGCTTCTCTTCTTTGGGTCACTGGTCAACAGCAAGGATAAAGTGACACCTTTTGTGATGCTAAGGTCACACCTAATGTTCCATCAGGGCCTATCTTGTCATCCTCACAGGTCTCCATCACATGTGAGAGTAAACGGAGGGCCCAGTGAGGTGAAGCTATACTAGTGAGACCACTGCAGGTTACGAGCAGAGACATTCCATTACGTTGGAGCATACTGTCTTTATTCTCTTGGTTCTAATGACCTTCAAGACCCTCTTTGGGTAACTGGGGGTAAGCAGATAAGCGCCTATGCCGCATATTCACCATTTTGCATTGAGAAGGTTATTCTTCCCAATATTACTCATGGGAAGGTGTCAAGATGCCAAGTCTTTTCTCTTCGAGGCTTGATGTCAGGGAGTGGATTGCAGGGACCCCGGGTCCCTGATGGGAAATTCGAGCCACTGAGAGGCAGCGTGGAGGGATTGGTTATCTGGGTCCCACACAGGCCACAGGTGGCTTGAAAGGATGTGGCTAAGTTGAAAAAGGCAAAAAAAAAAAAAAAAAAAAAGATGTGGCTAAGCCTGGACATCCCTTCTGTCCCGTCTTGTTGGGTAGGCCTTGGGAACACGCATGGTTGTGGGTGTGTCTGTGTGCACATGTGTGGGTGTGGGTGTGTCCGTGTGTGCACACCTGTGGGTAAGCGGAAGCAGCTGTCTGCCTGAGGAATTGAACACAGGGAGTCTGGCCCACCAAATCTCTGCTGAGCTTGTAGGAGGGCCCGGGCAGCCGTCCCTGGCCTCCTGTCCCCACCTAGCACCGCCATGCACCCATATCCCCAGCCCCGGCACTCTTTAAGGATTGCAGAAATGGGGTGAGGCAGCAAGAACCACACTCAGAGGAGAGCAGCACCGGGGCAGATGGGGGAAGGTAGTCAGCCTGACGTGAGGCTGCACCAGCCTCAGTGGGTCTTTAAGGGCTGATGATCTGGTCTCAGGGGGCAGGATACACCTTAGAAACGGTGAGAGGTGGGTACACACGTGCTATTTTGTAAGGTGAACATTAGAAGCAACAAGACTTCACTTTGTATATCAAGCTCATGAATTGCTCTCTACAATTCTGAAGTCAACAAAACCAAGGCAAAAATATGTATTTTTGGATTGAACACATGCTTATTTATCACCAGTTTATCAGAGAGAACCAGCACACGCCTGCCTGTAAGGAGTGTGCAGTCTGGCAGGGAAGCACCTCCACCACCTGTGCCAATGCCACGTGACGCATGCAGTGCAATAAAGTCTGGAGAGCCAGGAAGGGGCGCTTCCTGGAGGAGGTGTTCCCTGGGAAGTGCCTTGAGGAGTGAATAAGAGCTTGCCAGAAGACAGTGAGGAGAGGAGCAAAAGGCCCCCTCTGGGAAGGAGGAGCCAGGTGTCTTTATTCCACTTCTTTGGAAGTAAGAGTCCCCCACCCCATGGGTGGGGCTGATTGGGTCCTGGACTGCAGATGCTCCCAGGGAGGAGCTGGGTGACCCGCACTAACCGATGTGCGATCTGCACTCAAGGGCGTTGAGTGTTTGTGCAGTGAGCTCCAGCATCAGAACTCTCCGTCCTGCACTCGACATGCTCCCCCCACGCGGGAACATTTCCCATGAATCTGGCCAAACTGGAGCTGGTGCAGGAGACACAGAGACCTCCCCAGCCTGGCGGCCCCTCTGCCCAGGGTGGGATGCTCTCCAGGAGGAGCCCCATCACCGACTCCTGCCTTCATCTGCTTTTCATCGCCCTTTCTCCCAGGCACATTCCCCGCTTGCTCACAAAGCGTTTTCACAACTGCCCGCTGCTTGCTGCTGGGCCAGGAGGCTCGCCATGAAAGAGGCTTGCAGGGGAAAGCTCCTGGAGTGGGCACCCCACGGGCCAGTACTTCTCTGGGTTTGGGGGTGCCATCCCGGTGCTGGGAGCCCTGCACGGAGTTTCGGATTTCCAGAGCAATCTGGTCCGTGTCAGCAGAGCCCTCCCTGGGCCCCAGCTGGCTGCAGGACGCTCTCTGGCAGAAGTCTGGGTTATAATGAGGCTCCATTTGTCCACAGATCACATTTTGGTACCCATGAGGGAGGCTGCTAACAGCATCAGGGAGCATCCGGGATCCTTCATCCCACAGTTTCTTAAGTTGCTGTCAGAGGACTTTGGCTAAATCTGTTCCTCATCTCTCCAAATAAGTTACAGAAAAAGCAGCTT
Organism: Vulpes vulpes; assembly: GCF_048418805.1. NCBI lineage: Eukaryota > Metazoa > Chordata > Mammalia > Carnivora > Canidae > Vulpes > Vulpes vulpes. The sequence continues at coordinate 93,945,105 of NC_132783.1, read as the reverse complement.
TCTATGCCATCACACACGTCAGCAATCAAGTGACAGGCCCCGGGGGCTTTCACGCCCCTGGCCGAGGGTGTTGCTGGTGAGTTGATGTTGTTTGAAGCCAGGATCTCAAAAGCATTAGGATGTGTGTGGGGGAGAAGTTGTGACACCATCTCCTTGCTGTAGAGCTAGTACGCCCCCGGGGGCTCCCAGGAGGCAGGGGCACTGGTGCAGAAGCGCCCCGGATGGCTGGGCCGTCCCCGCTTGCAGAGGCTCGGGCTCTGGGGGAGCTGGGAGAGGACAACCAGCCATGCCGTTGGTGTGTTGTGGACATTTCTTATGCTGAATCCCAGCCCCCAGGCCCTCACCGCAGAGAGGAGGGGGTTTTCGATGTTTGAACATGCTCCCGGCAGAGAGACAGGCAGACAATGGGCTCAGCAGGATGGGCTGCGGCCTGTGCTCTTTAACAGGGGTTGTGGCCTCAGGAAACGCACCGAAGGCGTGTACCACAGGCACAGGTTTACAGGGGCATCGCCGAGGGGGGCACCGAGAGGACCTGCAGCTCAGCTCCATCCATCAGAGCCCTTCAGGGTTAGAGTCCTAGGAGTACCCAGCAGGGCCGTGAGCACTCAGGACGGGCTGGGCAGGGCGAGAACAGTGGAACACTGAGCCTGCATCACAGACCCCACTAACATCCATCTCTGCAGCCATCAAGAGGCTGGTTGAGGACCAGGGACATGCTTCCTCCATGACCAGAGGGGTAGGAAGACGGGGAGAGAGTTTTTAAAATGGTACACAATCCTTATAAAGATGACATCAGTTGGTGCCCTCTCAGATCGGGGTCCCTGGCTGTGGGCCTTCTTGGAGCCCCGACACGCAGAGAGGACAGCAGAAGCAGCAGCCGGGAGAGAGCCCTCCGGGGCCCGTGAGAGTCTGCAGCCTGGCCAACACCTCAGCAAGATGGGGACCTTGCAAGAGGAGTCCTCCAGCACATAAAGGAGCATGAAAATCTGAAAGGGAGAGGAGATTTAACTGCATCGAGCTAGAAATGATAAATGCTAAGTGCCGAGAAGAGGTACCAGTGGCAGGTAAGGGGCAGAGGGGTCCAGAGCCCCAGAGCGATGCCAGTGAATGGCGGGGTTGCGGCTGTTTTTGTCAAGGTCCCTTCCTGTGGTGGGCTCCAGTGTGGCCACAGAACTTACACTAACTGCCCTGGAAGCCCTGCTGGCCTTGGGACCTGCTCGGGGCAATGGGAGAGTCGCAGATGTGACCTACGCAGAGATTTGCTTGCCCAATAGGGCTTCCCGTCTTGCTGCTCTTGAACCTCTCTTGCCACGTGACTAAGTGTGAGAACCTTCTGGATAATGAGAACCATGGAGCCCACTCCTCTTCCACTCCCCACCCTTCCTCCACTTCCTTCTTCCTCACCTTTAAAATACACTTTAACATCCCATTCTCCAAAGAACCTTTTCTAACCCACCAGGATGAATTAGGAACCTCCTCTGGGCTTTGGTAGAATAGAAATTACCACCCCATGTAGTAATTTGGGGTTTATCTGTTCCCCCCACTAGAATACATGGAATATGCTCATTTGGCTTTGTAGCTCATGCCTCCAGCATGAAGCAGATACATAGAAAGCCCTGAATACGCATTTGCTGAAGTAAGGAAGAGGGTGGGAAAGGAGGGAGGGAGGAAGGAAAGAAGGAAGGAGGGTACCACACCCACCCGGACTGCATGCAGCACCTTCGATAGTAGCTAAAATAGTGTTGATAGGACCTACCTCTCCAATTTAACACAAATCATAAACTCTCACAATAAGACAGGACTTTGATATTATTAGTGACTGTTTCTCAGTCGAGTCTCACAATACTGTGAAGCAGGCATATGAGATGATCTTCATTCCTATGTTAAGATACAGCTTAGTCTGAAATCTATCTTTTTTAAAATTTTTATTTATTTATTTATTTTGGGGGCTTTTTACATATTTTTTATAAATTTATTTTTTATTGGTGTTCAATTTGCCAACATATAGAATAACACCCAGTGCTCATCCCGTCAAGCACCCACCTCAGTGCCCACCACCCAGTCACCCCCACCCCCCCAGCCCTCCTCCCCTTCCACCACCCCTAGATCGTTTCCCAGAGTTAGGAGTCTCTCATGTTCTGTCTCCCTTTCTGATATTTCCCACTCATTTTTTCTCCTTTCCCCTCTATTCCCTTTCACTATTTTTTATATTCCCCAAATGAATGAGACCATATAATGTTACGCCGGGGCACCCCGATGTTTACAGCAGCAATGTCCACAATAGCCAAACTGTGGAAGGAGCCTCGGTGTCCATCGAAAGATGATGGATAAAGAAGCTGTGGTCTCTGTATACAGTGGGATATTCCTCAGCCATTAGAAACGACAAATACCCACATTTGCTTCGACGTGGATGGAACTGGAGGGTATTATGCTGAGTGAAATAAGTCAATCGGTGAAATCTATCTTAAATCTCACTCCCACCTTAGAGGATTTCGATGGCTTGCCCAGCATTGTGATCTATTCAGTGTTGATGGCAGGACAGAAGCCAGGATTTCTGGCTTCGGATGCCCCACATCACCCTCTCGAGGGGTGCTTCTCATGCTCAGTCATACAAGTGATGCTTTAGAAAGTTTTGCTCTATCTCTGCACCACTTGTCATCAATATTTCACTTATTTTTTTAATTGACTCATTTTAACTTTAGTATATTTACTAGTTTTTAATATATATTTTTTAAATTTGAGATAATTGCAGATCACGTGTGCCTGTGAGTGATCTCTATATCCTTCAGTTTCCCCCAATGGTAACATCTTGAAAAACTGAACAAAATCACAGCAGAATATTGACACTGACGCAGCCAAGACACAGAGTATTTCCATCACCATGAGGGTCCCTCATGTTGCCTCCTCATCATCATACCTATTCCCTGCCTGCCTCATCCTCACCTTGATCCTTGACCACCGCTAATCTGTTTTCCTTTTCTGTAATTCAGTCATAATTTGGAGTGTCACACAAAGGGAATTGTTTGGTATGCCATCTTTTAAAATTGGCTTTATTGGGATCCCTGGGTGGCGCAGCGGTTTGGCGCCTGCCTTTGGCCCAGGGCGCGATCCTGGAGACCCGGGATCGGATCCCACGTCAGGCTCCCGGTGCATGGAGCCTGCTTCTCCCTCTGCCTGTGTCTCTGCCTCTCTCTCTCTGTGACTATCATAAATAAATAAAAAATTAAAAAAAAATAAATAAATAAAATTGGCTTTATTGATTCATCATTATTCTCTGGAGATTCATGCAGACTGATACGTGTTATGAGCAAAAGTTAGAGGTATTCCTTGATATTCCATCACCAAACCATCACTGCTAAAGGACAGCTGGATTGTTTCCAGTTTTTACTATTAAGAATAAAGTAGCTGCAGATATCCATGTACAGGTTTTCGTGTAAAGGTAAGTTTTCATTTCCTGCAACAAGCGCCCAGGACAGTAGTGACTAGATTGCGTGGTAGGTACATGTTTAGTTTTGGAAGAAACTGACGTGTACCTCTGCAGAGTGGCCGCATTATTCTCTATGCCCATCAGCCGGGTATCAGTGACCCAGTTTCTCCATATGCTTATCAGCTTTTTTTTTTTATTTTAGACATTCCGATAGGTATGTAGTGATAAAGCATCATGATTTTAATGCGTATTTCCTAAAGGCTAATGGTGTAGAACATTTTTTCATGTGCTAGTTTGTATCTGTATATCCTCCTCAGTGAAATGTCTCTTTGTGTCTTTTGTCCATTTACTAATTGGGTTGTTTGATCTTTTATTTCTCAGTTTCGAGAGTTCTTTGTATATTCTAGATACTAGTCCTCTGTTGGATCTGCAGTTGGCAAGTATTTTCTTTCAGCTTATCTTTAAATCCTCTTAACAGGGTCATTTGTGGGACAAATATTTTTATATTTGTGAAATCTAATTTATCAATTTTTAAATTTATGGTTAATGTTTTTTGTGCCAAGTCTAAGAACTCTTTATCTAGCCCTAGCTCCTGGAGATTTTCTTATGATTTTTTTTTTTAAGTTTTGTGGTTTCAATGTTTTACACTTAAGTTTATTATTATTATTATTATTTGCCTATGAGTGTCTAATTTCTCCACCACCATTTGTTTGAAAGGCTATCCTTTGTTGAATAGCTTTGCCCTTTGTCAAAAAATCACACAGGAATGGGCATGGATCTATTTCTTAGTTCTTTATCCCATTCCATTGATCTATGTATGTGTCTGTCTCTCTACTGACACCACAAAACCTTGACCACTGTAGGTATGTATTAAGTCTTAAAATTAGATAGACTGATCCTTCCCACTTTATTATTCCTTTTAAAAATTGTTCCAGCTATTCAAGTTCCTTTGTCTTTCCATATACATTCTAGAATAATTTTGCTGTATCTACATAAAAAAATCTTCCCAAGGATTTGGTAAAATGGCATTAAACTGTATTTTAACTTGGGGTTAACTGACATCATTACTATGTTGAGTCCCTAATCCATGATATGTCTCTCCATTTAGTTATTCATTTATTTCTTACATCAATGTTTTCTAGTTTTCAGGATTCAAGCCCTGTACATATTTTCCTAGATGTGCACCAAAGTATTTCATTTTTTGATTATTCATAAGTGGTACTATATTTAGTATATTTATTGTAAAATGAAACTTTGCTACTCCATAAATGAAAAACAGGTATCCCACTTGCCATATGCAGAGAATAACCACAAAAATATATACAATTTAACTGAAAATACAGAATTTGTTTTAAAACATTGGTCTGTGTACTTTGTAAAATCAGTTCCAATACCACTGATCATGTGTGCACCACACTTTGGAATGCAATCCAATCTTCAATGACTCATGGCTCACCCAGAAGATATTTCTAAAACATAGCCATCAGGGCTTTCTGTAAAAATGCTCAGGGTTGGGAACCTCACCATCTCCTGAGATAGCTAATTCTAGAGTCAAATAGTTCCAATTGTTGAAAACTCTTTCTTTGGCAAAGCTGAAGTCTATAGTTCTCTCTCACCCCCAGTTCCAAGTCCTGGAGCCTCTTCCCAGGGCCAGGGTTTCCATAGTCCCTTTGTCCCACCATTGTCACACAGGTCTGGCATGTCCATCTTGGCAGCCCAGTTACTCTCCTCAGGACAAGACGGGAAATAAAATAATCACGTTTATCCTATTTAAATAAGGATAGTTTCCTATTCATTCCACCCGCCCTTGACTGAGCAGGAATTCTTCTAGAGTCTGGGGCAGATGGAGGAATAAAATGTCCTCCGGGGGCTCAGAAACATGCATAGATGACAAATGTGCAAACATGAATCATCGGGGCCTTGATGGGCGTCTGTGCAGAGAGCTACGTGGATCCAGCAGCCAGGAGGTTTTCCTGGGGAGCAGTGGACATCAGGTGCTGCTTAATCTATGTAAGGACCCCCAAAAGGTAGAGATGTTTACCCCCATTCTACGGTTGAGAGAATTGAGACTTTTACATAGGTTTTCAAAGATTCCAAAGTCAGTAAATGACAGAACTGGTTTGGGCTTTATGCCAAATCCTTAGGTTTTTTTTTTTTCATTGAGCAAACGGAAGGCTCTCAGCATTTACTGAATGAATGTAGAAAGGTAGAAATAAATTCTATGAGTCTGCCAAGAAGAGAAAGAGCAATCGCTCCCCTGGCCATTCCCAGAAAAGGGAGGCCCATGCTCCGGCCCGGAGTCTGTGCGGCCCACCCCAGGAGCACCGCACGACTGCTGCCTGCAGCCTAGGGAAGGAGTCCCTGCCTCCCCTCCCCAGGAAGGCCTGTAGGGCTCCTCTCCCACTCCTGGGATGTGTGTTTGCTCAGGTTCATTCACCCAGCAAATGACTTTGACCAAGAAGCCTCATCTGCAGCTGGCTGGAGGGCCAGGACCGGTGGTGAGCACGTAAGGATGTGTGGGCAGCAGAGAGCAGCCCCGGAGCTCTTAGTGTGAATCTGTCACCCAAGGAATGAAGGAATTTGTCTGAGGATCCACGTTCACCAGGTGAGAGCCAGGATCTGGACTCCGAGTTTGCCTGAGCCCTTCCCACATGGCCCTGGGCCTCTCTGGAAATGCAGAGGAACCGCTGGGGCAGCCACCAAGGCTGAACGGGCATGTGACCCAGGAGAGAAGGAAGGGGCCGCCTTGGAGCTCCCGGGCCACGGGGAGGCCACGAGTCTCCGCTCGGCCCCCACGGTGCCCTGCCAGGGTCCACTCTGCCTGCACCCTCCACCTCAACTTCCTCCCAGGCGGGGCCCAGCTCACAGCAACAGCTCCGCACAGCTCCCAGCGAACCCCGAGTGAACTCTTGGGGGCTTTATTTTCATTTCTTCTTGGCAGGACGTAACTTCCTGCTTCTAAGAAAAACATCTTTAAGCGGAGCCATGAACTAGTTCCAGGGTGTTCTGCACATCCCCCAGCTCCAGCAGAACAACGTGATGAGCCTGATTAGAAGCACATGGAGCCTGTTTCCTTTCAAAATCCCCAAGAGTCTCGGGCTTGGAGGAGAGAGGTGTTTGATAAATCATGTTGGAGCTTTTATCAGGTCCAGTGTGAGAGCAAAAGCCAGGAGAGGGAGGAGGAGCCAACACAGCCCCCAAAATCCACACGGGGAAGACTGAGGAGCAAGAGCTGCTTGGGCCAAATCAGGACTGAACAACAGGAAGGAACTGGTGTTCACTGAGCACCTACTACGCTCCAGGCGCTGGGCTAAGAGAGAAGTAAGAAGAGCACCTGTGCTGACTCCTGCTGTAAGGCCTCAGAACTCTAGTTCCAAGGCACAAAGAGGAAAGGCGTGGGGAATACTGACCGTGAGCAAATGTCCATGTGGGCCCGTGGAGCTGAGCGGGTCCTGGTGCTCTGTCCTCATGTCGCCTCTGAGGGTCATGGGGAGACGAATTTGTGCAAGGTGCAGCGTCCTGAGTTGGCTCCCCTTGCCCCCCATCGGTGTACAGGCGGACCTGTGCCTGGCCTAGTCATAGGGAGCTCCACGTGAGAACACGGATGCCCAGGGCTGAGCAGAGGAGAGCAGGGAGGGGCTGGAGGAAGGACCTAGCGAGAGCCTGAAGGGCCAGCAGGGTCCCGTTGCCTGACGGAAGTCCACGCCCCCGTGCCCAGTGCAGGGTGTGGGGCTCCTCTTCGGGCCTCAGCAGGACGGGCAGCGCTGGGCACGCAAGGCCTGGCCCAGGTGACGGCCTCACTAACAAGCATGGCTGGACCTGGGTCACACATAGCACTTACTAGGCTTGTCACTTGGCTTTAGTGTCTTGTAAACAAATATCCCCTACAGTGTGTTCACTGTGTTAATAATTTCCTCAAGTCCCTGGGAAACAGCATGTCTGACAAGAAAGGGCATGGAGACCAATGGACTTTAAAATCAGACCTTCTTGGCTGACTCAGTCTCCAGTCATTAGTATTCTTATCTGTGAAATGGGAACATAAGGAATACCTTATGGGTTTGGAGTGGGGGTTATTTTAGTTATTCATGTATCCCTTTTGTTGTAAGAAGTGTAGAGTGACTTATAAGGATACAAAAGATAGATTAAAATGGTATAAAAATAAAAGAGGAAAGAGATGCAAAGGAAAGAACAGTGAATCCGGGAATAAGGCTGAAAACCATGCACCATAATGATATTTCACTCAGTAAGGGTGAAGAACAGTTTGATCTCTAAGAATTCTTGCCACCAATATGAGAATGAGACCTGGTGTGTTCCACAGTTCATGGGGGTCACACAGTGGAGCAGAATAAGTCCCACCCGAATCTCAACAGTTCCTGGTATCGAGACAGGATAGGAATTAAGCCTGTTAGTGTTTTTGAAGAGAATGTAGTGTGGAATAATGATTGATGTCCGAAGAAAATTTTATCAGTTCTTACATAAGGCAACTCTCAGGCTGGCTAAGTGGCATCACGTAGCAAAGCAATTCAGTAAAAGTGATTGTGCCCGACTCGTCGCTAAGCCAGTTGATAGAGATGTAGATTTCACAGCACTGGGAGGAATGACCGTTCAAGAAATGATCCCTCTCACATGTCGACAAATTGAAGACTGTCCTCTCCAATAGCTACAGGACGGGCAGCGGCTCTCGGTTGCTGATTAAATGCAGACCCCATAAGTTTTGGCAAGAAGTTGAGTACAGGAAGTGTTGGCCTCCTCCTGGGAAAATGGTGATGCCCAGCAATGAGTCAGGAGTGTGTGTGCATGGGTCTGTGTGTTCCATAATCCTGCGTGGAAAATTATTTTGAATCTACTAGAAAATACAGACTTTAACGAGGGATTGAGGCCCTAATATCACACTTTATCAAATGGTCACAATAGTCTTAGTCTTAAGAATGTTCAGAGCCGGCGAAATCAGTGAGCCACCCCAATCAAATAATCTCCATAAATTCTAGCACTCCAAAATGGGTTCGAACGGTGCTCCACTCCAGGGTAGTAAACAGATCTTTAGGAAAATGAATGATTTATTTAAAGAGATATTTGTTTATAAGCCACCTAGGTAGAGAGGATTGTCTACAAAAAACTGTACCTGGAAATTTTGAGCAGTAGGTTCTACTTTCAAGCAACGCATGGCTATAATACCTAGCTGTTTGGACCACGTGAGACACCACGTCTGTCACGTACACGGAGGAGAATGCGTGTGCTTGTATTCCTGGTATTCCCTGTATCGGGCAATTACGTGCCCACCGCCCCGAAGATACTATAAGGTAATTAACAAACAAGTTTGGCTGTTATTTTTCAGTGGCAGGATATCTTTTTCTAATGCTTTGATTTTATACCAGCAAGATACTTAGTGGTAAAAGAGCCAAATGATGCTCCAAGTATAGAATAAATCTTTCCCCACCTTCCCTCCTGATCCTGTTCTCCAAGAGTAATCACTTTTCAAAAATGTCCGATTCTGCTTTTCCTGGTAGTGACCCCCATAGCTCTAAATAATATGTCCAGAGCTCCTCTTGACCTGCCACCTCTCAACAGCACCTCCCCATTAAAAAAAAAAAAAGTAAATCTAAATTACTTACATCACATTTTACTCCACCTACACTTCATCCCTGTATACAAGTAAGTCAGTTCTTCAGTTCTCCAAGCTTATCCTTATGATTTTAGTATACGCTCAAAGCTATTTCTTGATCTCTATTTACAGAACACCTTGCGTGATTCCACCTTGCAAGTAGAAGGATTCAAAACCATTCCTTTCCCTGCGCTTCACCTCCCTTCTCCATCACAGCCACTGACACTTCTATTCTTCTTTCAAACCTTCTATTTTTCCTTATTTTTCCTCTGTCGATAGATCATGCTTTATCGACTCGAACATGTCATGAATTCTAGGACACACCATTGTTTTATGCTCCGGTAAGTAAAAGTAAATAAATACATAAATGCTGCTAATGATTGCCCATTATAGACATCCCAACTTTAGGGAGGCTAAAATGCGGGAAAAAAATGTGTCTTAGAATCTATGAAAGCTAGTAATTAGTCTCTGGTGCTTTGCCTTTGAGATTAATTCTAAAAATAGGAATAAACCACATTTATATTATTGCTGTGCAACATTCCAGTAGGTGATTAGGACTATAGGGAAGGAATACAAGCTTGTACCACTAAACCAGTGTTTCCCAAATGAAATTTTTCCGTGTCAAAGAGATTCTCTTTTCTTATAGTCTATAATTTGCCCCAAATCATGCAACATTTTGTTGCTCTTCATATGGTTTTCTAATACCTTTCCTGGAGTGTCTATTACATATATTTTTCTTGTTACATGAAAAAAAAAATACTTTGCCTTCACTTTAGCACTAAAATGGTCTGGCCCCGGGATCCCTGGGTGGCGCAGCGGTTTGGCGCCTGCCTTTGGCCCAGGGCGCGATCCTGGAGACCCCGGGATCGAATCCCACGTCGGGCTCCCGGTGCATGGAGCCTGCTTCTCCCTCTGCCTATGTCTCTGCCTCTCTCTCTCTCTATCTCTGTGACTATCATAAATAAATAAATAAAAATTAAAAAAAAAAATAAAATGGTCTGGCCCCAAAAGCCTATTCTCTGTTGTAAAATCCACTTTTTTCTTGAAAATATTCTTCTTGGGACCTTTTGGTTTGAGCAGTTTCTTTCTAGCCCTGCCACATAGCTGCCATCCTTAGATTTCCCAGCACTGAGTACTGATTTATAGCTTCATTTTCCTGAAAGCAATACATGTTCTTGTCTTCATTAGGTCCCTTTTCATTATTCTGTAGGACATCCTCGTGTAATGTTTTTTCATAAGAGGAATAAGAAAATGTGCTTCCAATTATGCATATTCACTTGTGTCTGCTCCCTTACCAAATCCCTCTGAAATGACAATAACGTGATTTCTTAAAGTACACTTTTTAAGAGACAAGAGAACAGTTAATTCCAACAAATACTGTAAAAAAAAAAAAAAAAAGTGGAGCATTAAATGCTAAGTGGCTGAGCAGCATCCCAAACCTCCAGTGGTAAACGACTGAGCATCCCACTCCCTCTGCAGGCTGGGAACAGGCGGTGCCAAATGCCACAGGAAGTGAGGGTAAGGAGAGGCCGGACATAGGAGTTTTGCTGGCAGCATACCTACATTTGTTAATGATTTCCCTCAAGAATCAGATGACCTTCAGTTGTTTCTTCTTCTTTGTGATCAAATTAGGATGATGACAGAGCCAGGCACAACCCTTTTTAGTTGCCTGGTATATACTCTTCCTATTCTCACTGTTGTTGTGAACATTTTCCCTCTGTGTTCTTTATCATCTTTTCATTAGCAATTTGGGGAATATCATAGATAGAAGATGATAGATAGATAGATAGATAGATAGATAGATAGATAATAGATAAATAGTAGAGAGTCAACTATTTTAAACTAGAATAACTGCTGAAAAAATTAAGTTTCTGCCAAGAGATGATTCCTCTTTCATGGTGCAAGTCTTGCAAGCTTGGCCCATGGTTCGAAAGCAAAATTCTTTGTTGACCTTATGTGACTTTGTCCATATCCAAGTTACATAAATAAATTAAAGGTCATTAAAGGTCAGTGAAATCCACCAATGAGGCACCATGATTATGCTGTCCCTGAATGACAAGCAGTTGCACATTAGGCTATGTGTAAAGTCCCGTGGTTACATCTGGAAAACATTGGCTTGGAAAGCACTGACCTGCAGTGTGTCAACTAAGAAACAGAACAACATTTGGATAAAGTGGCTGTTAATCAAATTTTCAGGGAGTAAAGTCCTTTTAAGGACAGGATTCCCTTTCTCCCACAACACGGGACCATGGCTAGAGCTAACACAGGTGAGTAGGAGTTTCAGGAGCAGAGCCCATCCCGCTATTCTGAAAGCTTTGAATGGCCTCAATTTCTAGTCCGCTCCTCAAGCTGAAGGACCAACGTCCAGGTGAACCGCCCCTGTGCCCATCTGCTCAGGCTACTACAACAAACACCATAGCCTGAGTGCTTTGAGCAATAGAAATGTATTTTCTTACGGTTCTAGAAGTCGGAAAGTCCGGGATGAGTGTGCCGGCATGGTTGGGCTCTGGTGAGGACTCTCCCTGGCTTGCAGATGGCTCTCGTGGTAGAGAATGAGGGAGAGAGGGAGGAGGGAGGGGGAAGGGAGAGAGATCTGCTGTTTCTTCCTCTTTTACGCAGACACCAATTCTGATTAGGGCTCCCCCCCTTATGATCTCATGTAACCTCTCTCACCTCCTCAAAGGCCCTATCTCCAAATGCAGTCGCATGAAGACTTGGAGATTCAACCTAAGAATGAGGGGGACCCAATCTGTCTCTAGCAGCAGTGCCTCAGGAGCCACGTGTACAGGGACCATGGCCATTGTTTGTGGGAAAGAGCAGAAAAATATCCTGCAAGTGTCTACAGTGACCCGGGACTCTCTCACCTCACTTGGTGTACAAAGAGCCTGTTTTGGAGCATAACAGCCTGTTCCAAATCCTTTTCCACAAAAAAACTATAGGGCACCCAACTTCTGTCCATTTGAAAGAGAACAGTGGCCACCCCTGGTTTCTATTAGTTCCCCATGTTGGACTAGCGTTGTGTGGCCCTAAGGCCATGGCGGTCAGTCCTGAGCAAGGCTCTCCCATTCACTAGTGTGCGAGCAGGGCAAGTCATCTAACTTCTCCAAGACTTCCTTCCCCCATCTGGAACATGGGGAGCACAGCACCAATGTCAAGGCCGTGAGGAGGGCTAAGGAGATGATGTGTGTCAGGCGTGCAGTGCTACTCGTGCCAAAGGGGGCAGCCCACAGACAGTCACTCCTTGCTCCTTCCTTGCCCTTCGCACCAAGGACACTCTGTGGCCCCCTTCTCATTGGAGATCCTGCAAAATACAAACTCCATTCATGGCTGTTCAGCGACCCTTTCCCTGGAAATACTCAGGCACAGCTGGAGGGCCGGAGGCTGCATTTCCCAGGATGGAGGTCACACCTGACCCGGGTGTCCGTGTGCACCGGCAGTCTGTGCATCTTTTTGTTTCCTCTTTCTCCTTCCAAGGCAGCTCTGCCTGGGGCCCCCAGGCCCCTCTGATGCTACTCTCCTGAGAGTGTGCTCCGGAGCAGTACTTCTCCCTGTGTACCCCCAACCAGCATCAACGTCCAGGTAGGGCCCCTGAAATCAGTGTTGTCTCAAGCCCTGCATGAGAATTGCTGTTTCGACCCGTGGTGGGTAGACAGGTAGGGACCCTCTGCCCCTGGAGAGGACAGGAAGTTCTCGGTACGGCACCTGACAAGTCACACACACAGGGACCAGTTACTGCGGTGTCTTCTCTGTGCTTCCCTTGGAGTTGGCTCTAACCCCAAACCCTTCCCTTGGTTGGTTTAGTTCTATTCACTGCTCCTTCCCTGCTGCTGGGGGCGGCAGCTGTCAGAGAGCACGTGCTGAAGGGACAGCAGTGGAGTGAAAGTCACACAAGGTCCTGACATGACTCACCTTCACTGGGGGGCCTGCGAGCTGCGGGCGGGACGTGACCTCGTCAGGTGTGCGCTTTGAAAATCAAGCTAGTGGCACCCCTCCACGAGGAAAGCCTCTTGGGAAGCCAGGTGGAACGTGTGAAGGCAGGGCTTTCCCAAGGGTCACACACACCCTCCTCAAGACACACTGCCAGTAGAGCCCTGGGGCCTGGAATGGTCCCCTCCCTGTCCCAGGGGTAAGAGCAGCACGGTTGTGACGCCGCAGCACGGACACACACTGGGCGCTGCCCAGCTGCCCCGGCAGTGGCTGGTGACAACTCGATGAGGCCGGGTGTTCGTGTCCTTCAAGATCTGACCCATCCTAGTGATGGCACTCGCAAGGGCCCAAGTCCATTGCCTGGATTCAAATCTCTGCTTTAACTGTTTAGTCTTAAGCAGCTGATGCCTCAGTTTCCCTGACTGTGAAGTGTCCCCTACGTGCTTGCACACACACGCACACACGCACACACCCTGACAGTGACATTGCGCTACTTGGGATCTGAGTCTTCACCTCTGAATCATTGGTCCCAGCCCAGTGGAAAGTCACTACATGATGTAGGAGAAAGCACCTTGCCAATTTGTTCTTTTTTATAAATAAAATTATTTTAAAGTGGGGATGGTCATAGGGGAGGAAGAAGCAAAGACACAAGCAGACTCCACACCGAGGACAGAGCCCAATGGAGGGCTCCATCCCACCACCGAGATCATGATCTGAGCCGAAATCGAGGGTCAGATGCTCAACCGACTGAGCCCCCAGGAGACCCCAGGGCTCAATTTCTATACACATAGGGTGCTGCCAAATACGCAGCCGTGGCCCTGCCTTCGAGCGCCTTCTAGCTGTGCTGTTTTTATTCTGATGACAAAATCTCCCGAGTGATGGGACCTAGTGGCCACCTGAGCGGGACCAGTAGGAAGGGGCCTCACGGCTGGGAGAGCCTGTGCCCAGGTCCTCGGCGCCTCTCCATCCCTCGTCCCACTGCTCTGCTGCGACAAGGCCCCGGAAGAGGCAACCGTCCGCCCGATAGCTGCATGGGAGGGAGGGGCCGCGAGGCCCACTCAGCGTCATTGTCCAGGCCGAGGTGGCGTGTGACGGGCGCAGCCCCAGTACCAGGACGGTATCTGTTTGATTTTCCTACGGTCAATTAGCCTTTATTCTTAGATACCCCCGGGTCACAGCGCCTGGATCAAACAGCCCTCCAAGGCCTGCCGCCCTCTGGAAGACAATGCCCAGCGTGATGAAGATTGATGACCCACTGAGGGCCCCCGGGCCGTCCCTGGTGGGGGGGCTATGAGCTGGGGCAGCAGGTGCATGGGGCCACCGTGCGGCTGCCCCTCACGCAGACACTGCCCGTGGGCCAGGCGGGCTTCACTGCGGGCCTCAGGCAGCGGGGTAGACACGAACCCCGAGGAAGCCATCTCCCGACCCAGCCTGTTTCCACACCCCCTAAAGAGGCTCTGATACGCGAACGCGGCCCCTGGGTCTGGCCCTCGCTGAGATACCTTCTCCGACTCCCCTCCGACCAAAGCGCAGCTGCCCCGGCTTCCTCTTGTCCTCCCCGTTGCTGGCCTCCCCTCCCCGGGCCTCCCCGCAGTCGGGGACCAACGGTCCTGTGTCTGCGGGTGTGCAGGTGGCCTGAGCAGCCCCCCCTCACCCTCCTTCCCTAGGCCTCTCCCGACCCCAGCACTTCAGCCCCTCACTCCACTGCCATGCGGTGCATCTGTCCTTCCCGTCTGGTCTGGTCTTGTGTCTTCCGTTGTCCTTTTGTTAGACCTTTAATCTTAATTACTGAAGGGCTACGTGTTTATTATAAAATAGAAAGGACGGGAACCCACACGTTTAAGAGCAGCCACACCCTGCGGGGAGGCAGAGATGCAAACACGAGTCACTAGGACACACCGTGCAGCATGGCTGGGTCACCCCCTGTCCTCTGGGGGCCCCGCCTGGCTCTAGTCAATGGTGCAGAGCCAACAGAGAGTGGATGGGATGGCCCACAGCCTTCTGGTCCTCAGTCCCAGACCCGCGGTCCCTACGCTCCCTCCCTACCGTAGGCCCAACAAGGGAGCTCAAGGCAATGTCAGGACAGCGGGTGCAGCCTGCGGGCGGTGAGGGTCCAGCCGGGGGACACAGAGAAAGAGCTCCAATGCTCAACCCACGGGCTCGGGGAGGGAAGTCCCCCAGGCCTCCGACCCAGGATCGAGGGCAGCAGAGCGGAGCTGCTCCTGGGGCGCTGCACCCCGCAGAGAGCAGCATGGGGTACGGGAGCCACTGGTTCTCCCGACGCTGCAAGACTGGGCCAAGCTAGACTCCCAGGCCAGTCAGATGCCGCAACTCTGCTCTGCCCCGGCCTGCACGCACCCCCTCCCCCCGCCCCCAGCACCGGCCCATCCTGAGGGGACCCAGCGCCTGGAGCCGGGCTCTGACGTGTGGACGGATCAGCTCAGGTGACTGTGGCTCGAGCAGGGGCCTCGGTGCGGGGCCGTCGGGGCTGCGGTGGGTCGGTGAGGGCCTCAGAGTCAGAGCTCGTCCTCACCGTGCTTTCTACACACTGTGCGATCCCTCTGGCCTGCTCTAGCCCAGATGGCCTCAACTTTGAACTTACGGGATCTGGTCTTGGCTGGATGTCGAGAGCCGACTCGATCTCCAAGTCTCATTTGAGGTCTTCAAAATAGAATTCACTTAGTCAATGGGGCTTTGTTTTAAAAGTAAACAGGTGGAAAGTAACAGATCAGGCTTTCAAACATCAGCCGAGTAATAGCCCCTGACAGCACGACCTGTGTGTTAGGCCGCTCGGAAACCGGCCGCATGGTTCCAATCACCCTCCGTGCTCTGGCCACTCCGGGATGTGAATAGTTTCCAAATGATGTGCACACTCATTTGTGAGACCCGCAGCCAGCTCAGAAGGAAAGCTGCCTGGATCACTGAGGAAGAAGACAACAGAACCTGTTTACAGACACGGATTTCGAGAAACCCTGGAGCTTTGTCCCAAACCCCTGGGATCATCCACACGGATTTTTAATCCCCAGGCTCACGGCCCACCTCCCTGAGGACCTTCTCCCTACCTGCTTGTGACTTCTCCCATCCCTCATTTCCTTTCCCCCTTAACAGGTCCCACTGGGAGGAAAATGAGAGCCAGGGGAAGTCGGCCAAAGGATCTCCTGCCTGGGGAGCATTCCCTGATGCTTCAAGTGCTCAGAAATCTGTGACTCCCCAGTGGACCATGCCAAGCTCTTTCCCCTTCGTTCCAGAGGCCCACGGCACACTTTAAAGAAAAGCCACTCCATGTGTTTCTGATCCATCTCCGTGCAGCTCGTCCAAATGCTGGATGTGAAGAGTGCATAGATACACACGATGCTGTTGGGGTCTGCTTTACAAGCCTTCCACGCTTTCATTTCTGTGGAGAGAGGAAGCCGAGCCTTGCCAAGAGTAAACGAGTTGGCGTCTCAGAAGGTTCACGCTGGGTCTGTAACGCTGAAGCCATAAGGCTGGAGCGGAAGCCCAGCTCAGAGAAAGTGCCCTCATCCTACGCAGACGCAGAGCTGTGCTTGGAGGGGCTGAGGCCCGTACACTTTCAGCCTGTGTGCATTTCATGCTCACTCACTGCAGCTCCCCTCGGGCCTTCACCACCTTAAGGCAAAATCTGACACTGCCAAGGGGCTCTCACCCACTGTGGGTGATCTCTGGAGGCCGTGGCAGAGGACTGGCGACCTTGCCTTCTGGTTTCGAGGCATCGGGAAGAGCGACACGACGGTCTCCAGAGCTGAGAGCTTGGAGTAGTCCCCACACCGTCAACACGTCACGTCCATAGCTATTTTGGTTCAGTGCAGAGGAACATGACTGGGGCTTGGAATTCTGACTCCCAAATCAGTTAGTGTCAGGAAGAAGAACGGAAGGAAACGCGGTCCTTCTGGAGGGAGAGCCATGAACTGGGGAAGGAAAGGAGGAGGGAGATCAAATCCACATCTTTCCAGCAGAACGTTGCAAGAAGAGCATGGAACGTGCTGCTCCGGCTCTGGCCAGGTCCCCTCCTTGGTGGTGCAGCTGACAGCCAGTGTTTACACACAGAAGGCAGCACGTGCATCGCCAAGTGCACGTGCTGGGAACTGCTGTCGCCTCTGCCCAGGCCTTGGGGCCTGCAGGACAGGGTGCAGTACTCAACTGGGGGTCTTGGAGCCAGACAGATCTGCATGTGCATCCTGCACCTGCCACCTACTAGCCATGCCACCTTGGGCAAACACGTTCACCTCGGCTTCTTCCTCTGTAAAATGGGTACAGCAACATCAATCTCTTCAGGGTGATTGGGAGAATATATGCCAAGTGCTTAATTAACAATAATACATGGAGATGGCGGTGGGGCTGCCATCGGTGGGCGAGTAGAGCTCGGTAGCCCTGTGAGCTGGCTGGCTGAGGTCTCAAGGGCTCTTCTCTGCCATGTGTTTGAAAGGAGTAAAGGCAGAGGTCTCCCCAGCTCACAGAGCAGAGCCATGCGTAGCCATCTAAGGCGTTGAGGCCTAGGTTTGCGTCTTGTCTCTGCGTCCTGGGACAAGTGACTGAACCTCTCTGGGCCTCTGCTTCTTTATCGAGAGAAAGGGGGCTTATGGTCCTGAAGACCCAGGACTGTCCTAAGCATCTCATGAGAGAAAGGATATGGGATGGGTAGAGCTCTCCAAAGGGCTACAAAGCCAGAGCCCACGGGCCAGGTGGGCTTACAGGTGCAGGAGTGAGGGACAGCCTGTGGGGGGAAGGCATGGTGGGAAGGGAGCTGGGGCCTGCATGCAGACTGAGGGCACTCACCTTCCCTGATGCAAATGGCCCCACTGCTACCAGCAGGAACCGCACCCCCGGTGTGAGCCAGATGGCCAGGGTGTGACCTCTGTGCCCACACCTCACATCACTATGCAGTCTCATAGTGAGGTGTGGAAATCTCTGCTGGCTGCCAATAAGTCAGACGGGCTAGAAACCACCAGAAGAAACCATTTATGAGGTGCGCCCAGGTGGCTGAGTCGGTTAAGTGTCTTGACCAGGTCAGGTCATGATCCCAGTGTCCTGGGATTGAGCCCCAAGTTGGGCCCCCTGCTCAGCAGGGAGCCCGCTTCTCCTCTTCCTCTGCTTCTGCCCCTGCCCCTCCTCATGTGCTCTTTCTTGCAAATAAATACTTAAAATCTTAGAAAAGAAAAAAGAAACCATTTATGAGAGGGTGCACACTCGTGGTCACACCATTGTCTTTGGTAAGTTGCTTCATTCCTAAGCCCGACTTTCCCGTTCGCGGAACGGGGTGTCAGTGAACACGAAGGAGACGCCACCTGCAGACCCTGCAGAATCCCATTCTCAGTAACCGTTTCTGCCTTTTCCTTCCCACGACATCACAATTCAAACTGCCCCGAGGTCTCCATGCAGGTTAGTGCAGGCTTCCTAGCACTGTGGCCCAGATCCCAGGGCGCGGGCAGGCCGTGGGAGGAGGCCGGAGAAGACTCCCGTCTGGTCCTGGGGCAGCCCAACTGCTCTATCAGGAAGACAGAGAAGCACAGGAAGGCAAGGGCCTCTCCATGTCACTGCGGCCCCTATGGGCCTGGCGCTTGGCCTGGAGGCACCGCCAGCCGCCGTGACGAGGAGCCCGGGCCCGGGCTCGCAGCAACGCGCTTACAAAGACTCATTTTCTTAAGGACAGATTTTTAAAAATCCCGTTTCCTTCCCTGTTGCCCAACCCCACGTCCTTGTGACTGGACCAGAAAGATCTGCGGCCAAGCTTTCCTTGGATGGCGTGAGTCAAGATCAATAAAGGTCTGTGCCCACAGGAGGGGCCTTGGTGGGGCTCTGGAAGGAGGGGGGGCCCGCAGCCTGGCGCCCGCTCCCCAGGCCCAGCCGACACGGGGGCCCCTCGGGGAAGAACAGGCCTCCGGTCACACCATTGTCTTTGGTAAGTTGCTTATGGTCTCAGGGCTGGAGGAGAGCGGATCCGTGGGGCTGGAGTTTCCCAGAGCAAGCATTTAGGCTGTGTTCTCCGCAGCTTGGGCTCAGGTGGTTCATGGGATGTTCCAGATGCAGTTCCACCCGTGAGTCCCAGGGCACCAGCACCTTTCCTCACTCCCTACCCCTGACCTTTGACACGCCGCGGTGGGTGCCCACTGGTGTTGACGCCCACTGCTCGCCGGGCACCCATGCCTGCCGTCCCGCTGTGGGCCTCCGTGGAGCCCGAGGCTGCAGTGGGCCGCCTCCCTCCGTCACCCTGCTGGGCCTCCCTGCTTCCTGACCCCGTAACAGGGAGGCAGCAAGGGCTCTGGCACCTACTGATGCTCGCCCCCTGGGAAATCCCATTCGGGCCTGTGGCTGCACACGTCATCGAGGCAGGTATCCTTCCTCCGTGGAGCATTTCTGCCCCAACCTCCTCACGTCAGCATCGTTCAAATCATTGTCTGGGCACCTCTTTGGAAATATGCGTCCAGAACGCGACGTGCCCCGAACAGAATTTTGACCTATGACACCTCCCCTGCCGCAAAACACCCCCCACCTCAGATTTCCACGACCGCCTCTGTTCTGTTTCTTTGCTTTATTTTCCTCTTACAATGAGATGTTTTTCATCTATTTACTTGTTCCTTGTCTGTCTTCCCTGCTAGGTTATGAGCCCCACGGAGAAAAAAAACTTTATCTTATATTTAATGCTATGTCCTTAGTCCTAAGGACCATCCACTCAGGCACCCAATAAATATCTAATAAATGCGTGAATAAAGTGACAGTGAATTTTGTAATGTGAATGTTACTCTCTTTCCAGTTCTCTTTGGATCCATAAAAGTCTGTCTGCAACACGGCTCTGACACATACTAATTTCCCTTTGTAATAAAGATAGAACAGTTTCTGTCTGAAAAACTTGGCGATCTAGTATCTTCCCAGAATTTAATAAACTTATTGTATTTTCATTGTCTTTCTAATACACTTTTCTTCTATTTATGGCAAGTGTCAATATTAATATTTACACTTATGGTATAAAGTTTCTTTCTGAATTTTATTTATTTAGGCAATATACGTGAATCAGTTTAAAGAACGTACTGAGTTAATAATAGAAGATTAGACATTGGTGTTGGCTGTTAAGGCAGAAACTGGTGCCGACAGTCAGAGGCACAGCGTCTCTGGGCTCTAGGGCCCAAGGAAAGGCAGCGAGGTGGGTGTTTCCTCACAGGACAAGGCAGAGGCTCCATGGGGGACCAGCCCCCAAGGTCAGGCTTTCCCCCCTGGAGACTCTGGATAATGGCTGTGTCATTTTAATTGCTGCTGGGGCATCTGGAACCCCATCTTCCTTTCGGGTTACAATGGAGAGGAAGTAGCCAGAATCGAAAAGACCTAAAGAAACTTCCAGGAAGGAAGAAAAGAAGGGGAAGGAGAAAGAAGATGGGAGGTGGGGAAGGAAGTGGGAAACATACTAAGATTTGTTGTTAGTCACACTTTACAAATTATCTCAACTTTAAATGTCGGGCATCGTAGAGACACAAAGGAGCACCCTTCTAATGGTTTCACTTTCTGCCTGGGGACCAGAGCGACCTTGGGCGATGAGGCCAGACAGACATCGTCCCTGTCCGTGTGCTCCGTGCAGACTTCCCTCTGAGGCCGGGAGCTACCAGAGGGCAGCCTTGCAGTGGCGGGCCAGGACCTCACAAATACTCAGCTGATCAAAAGTCCTTGCTGAATAAATGCAATAGGACAAAACGTGAAGGGGGAAAAAGCCCTCCGAAGATACCAAATCCCCACGGATGACTTAAGACAAGATGATACAGGAGCGATTCAATAAATGTGGGGCAAGTGAATGAATGAACTGACCTCAAAGGACGTGCCTAGGGGGGGAGGTGAAGCAGGGATGCCCCATAGTGTGGTGTGGGTTTCTTGGCTCTTCCGGGAAGACACTCAGAATAGCCCTTGAGGAGGGTTTCTCACTTTTCCAGTGGTTGGAGGAATATGGCACAGAAATTTCACAGCAGAGATGTCCAGAGAGATGCCGAAGGTCCCATGGCCCAGAAGAGCTCTGGCCATCTCCTGACGCCCCGGGCGTGTGTGTGTATGTGACTGGGCCAGGGTAGCATCGTCAGGGTGGAGGGCATGGCAAGGTGGCCAGTGCTGGTGCCCTGTGTGGGCAGGACACACCTGGCGGGTGAGGCTGGCAGCCATCCTACAAGGCTGAAGGCTCCCTGATGCCCGTTCACTTCTAGTGAGGGTGTTCTTGATGGCCAGGAATGTTCCTCATCAAAGACAGATTATTCTGATACTTGTTAAATAGGGCAGGAGGACCTCACTCAAGATTACTGCCATAAGGGGCAGACGCGAACTCAACCGCAAAGGCAAACAGGGATAAGTGGGAGTTTATAGCCATCAGGCAGGGTGAGGGAGAGGATAGAAAACTGCTAAGAAGAACTTGGCTGGACATTGGGGGTGGGGTGGGGGCGCAGGAATTCTTGATAAACTGATTGAGCAAGATTCTTTGCTCTGAGCAGCCTGAGGATGAGACCAAGTCCAGATGGAGGCTCACAGGAACTCAACTACAGCTTGGTTTGGTCAAGGAAGGGTGTCTTTTCACCCCTAAGAAGAGAAAGGCTTGCCTGGGGCATGGGTTAGGTTTGGTACCTAACGGGAGAAGCCACCCGTACATCTCTCAGGCCCCCAAGGATATAAGCTAGGTCCATGGGTTACAGAAAGGTGGCGAGAACAAGCTAGACCCCAGGGATCCTGCCATATAGCTTAAGCAAGGTGTTTTGCATGAGTATGGAGACGATCCCTCCCATACTCCAGCCCATAAGACCCCAGAGAGAGGCAGGCATTACTCCTGGGACAGACAAGCAATGACTGGGACCCATTTCTGGGACTCTAGAAAGGGAATATTGGCTCTGGGGATGCAGAGGACATGGGGTCCATAGGGCAGAAGACGAGGGCTATGGTAGGCCCTAGGAGCTGGCGGATGCAATGGGTGTTTGGAGGGGATGGTGGTGGGACCCTCAGGAATGTCACAGCCCAGGCTGCAGCCAGAGCTGAGCTGAAGTTTGGGGCCTCGATCCTTGGTCAGACCCCCCAGGCTGGCTTGGCCTTGTGGGGCTTGGCTCACACCACTGTGGTCCCGGAGAGTTAACCCACAGACAGGGTGATGGCCAAGGCCTGACTCCATTTTCCTCGTTAAGGAAAGAGCGTGCTACTTTCACTGGACTGGCCAGCCTGTGGCATCAGGGTGGATGAATGCTTTACTTTAAAAACGAATGTTTAAAAAAGGTAAGGTTTCATGACATTTATGCCCAGGTATTTCATTTCTGGGAACTCAGCCAAAGTAAATAATATTAAACAGAAAACAAGCTTTATGCACAAAGATGTTTATTGCAGTGGTACTTATGCTGGTGTAAAACTGCAAACAATCGAAATGTCCCAGCCCAGGGGGTGATGATTAAGTCAGTTCTTTCATCATCCACTGTGAAATATTTATCCGGTCATTATAAACGATGCTTACAAATCTGTAACAACAGAAAGAAACGTTTAAAATGAGTGAAAAACTGGGAAACAGAATTCTTCCACAATGTTTACATCTGCGTGCAAGAAAAAATGAAATCCCTTCAGAACTGTAATACGTTTTGATATTCTTCTATTAACCAAAGCATCTAGCTGTCCAGGATGCTCTAACCCCAGGTAACCCCCTCAAGGCAGCGCTGCTGCATGGTTCAGGTCATTGTGCCCGGTCATCACGTGGGCGGCAGGGGGAATGGCTGTGCCACGCGGCCCTGACTGGCTCCATCAGTCAGTATGAGGGAAGCCTTGCTTCAGTGACAACCAGCCATTGCACCTCATGGCTTCCAACAACACAGCTTGATTCTTCATTCAAGTCACACGTCCACAGCGAGGTGACAAGGGACTCTGCTCCTCACTGTCCTCGCCTGGAATGCAGGCTGATGGCCTCTACCGCCTGGAGGGCCGTGGAGAGGGCTGGGAACTGCCAGCTGCTCTGCACGACTAAATGCTCCATCCTCGAGCCAACACGCAGCTTTTCCACCCACACCGTGGGGTGTAGAACTAGTCAGGTGGCCCTGTCTCCCCCTGGAAGGTCAGCCTTCCCTATGCTGGCAAGCAGAAGAGGGTCTGCTGCCTCCGTGCAGCACCTGGGCCTCCACCAGGGCATCCTAGGAACCCAAGAGTCACCAGGAAATCTCAGTGCTGATGGTCCAGAGTCACCCTCACTGCTTTGACCATCGCCTGAGAAAGGCAATATCAGACACCTCGTTCCAGAAACCATAGGAAATGATTTCCCTCCCCTCTCCTTTTGGTTTTCTTTCTTTTTCTTTTTCTTTTTTTTTTTTAATATTTATTTATTTATGATAGACATAGAGAGAGAGAGAGGCAGAGACACAGGAGGAGGGAGAAGCAGGCTCCCTGCAGAGAGCCCGATGCGGGACTCGATCCCGGGACCCCGGGGTCACGCCCTGGGCCAAAGGCAGGCGTCAAACCGCTGAACCACCCTGGGATCCCCTTCCGTTTGGTTTTCAACTGCAGAATGGAGATATTTACCATCTATAAGATTGTTCATCCTTGGGCAGTTTACAGAGTGTGCACCCTTTTCTACCTCCACAGCCTGAGGCCGCCACCAGCATGGGGCTGCATAGGGTTCAGGCCCACATGGGCTCTCTCTCTCCAGAATAACCCGGTCTGCAGGGAAGCTCCATGTTCCAGACAAAAAGTTCTAATCAGAGGCTGTGAAGATCAATTCGCTGAGTTTTGCTTCATTCTTGGCACTATTAGCAAATACGGTTTAAAAATAAATGAATTTTTTCTTTCTTTTTAAATTTAAATCCAATTAATTAACATATATGTATTATTAGTTTCAGGGGTAGATGTCAGTGATTCATCAGGTGCATGTAACACCCAGTGCTCATGACATCACGTGCCGCCCTTGAGGCCCATCCCCCAGTGACCCCGTCCCCCCACTCCCCTCCCCTCCAGAGACCCTCAGTTTGCTTCCTAGAGTTGAGTCTCCTACGGTTTGCCTCTCTCTTTGTCTTTATCTTATTTTATTTTTCCTTCCCTTCCCCCATCATGTTCATCTCTTTTGTTCTTAAATTCCACAAATAAGTGAAATTATATGGTGTTTGTCTTTCTCCGACTGCCTTATTTCACTTAGCATCACACCCTCTAGTTCCATCCGCATCGTTGTAAAAATGGCAAGATTTCGTTCTTTTGGATGATTAATATTCCATTGTGTGGATAGACCACATCTTCTTTATCCATTCACCTGTTGACGGACATCTGGGCTCCTTCCATATTTTGGTTATTGAGGACAAAAATAAATGAATAAGTGAAAAAGAAGCAAGATGACGATGCGTGCTGTAGCAAAAGCACAAT
This sequence comes from Vulpes vulpes, assembly GCF_048418805.1. Lineage (NCBI taxonomy): Eukaryota > Metazoa > Chordata > Mammalia > Carnivora > Canidae > Vulpes > Vulpes vulpes. The sequence continues at coordinate 93,920,794 of NC_132783.1, read as the reverse complement.
GTCTGGGAAAGCTGCGGGAGCCTCTCTCTCTCCTTCTCTCTCTCCCTCTCCCGCCTCTCTCATTACTCCCACCTCCATCTCATAACCATAACTATATGCTGTAGACGTAAGGGTGCGTAAGCTGGGGTATACTGAGGCAGCACTGAGGTGCCGGCCTTAGCTCAGCCTTACTTCATAGGCGTGGAGAGATTTCTCGGTAGAAGCCCGTGAGAGGGAACCCCGGGTTTGGACTGCTGCCTACTTACCCCAGCTTAGGGGCTTAAAACAGCACTGATGTCTCCCAGCTTCCTGGGGTCAAGGGTCTGGGCACAGGTTGTAGGGTTCCTCCGCCCAGGGTCTCACCAGGCTGAAATCAGGGTGTTGGCCATCTGCATCTTGTCTGGGGCTCATTTGGAACCCTCTGGTGCAGGCGTCGAGGTCCCCACATCCCCGGGGCTGTGAACCAGAGGCTACTCACAGCCCCTAGCGATGGCCTAATCCTCGCCGTGGGCCCCTCCACGGTCTCGCGGGCCGGGGAGAGGCCTGCTGCTGCCTGTCTTCCTTCCTAAGGCTCACCTGGTGCGGTCAGGCCCGCCCGGGATGATCTCCGTTCTTATTCCATCAAAGGCAGCCTATTAGGGACCTTAATCCTACCTGTACAGTCCATCCTGCCATATAACGTGACCTACGCACTGGAGCCATATGGCATCACGTTCACGGTCCTGCCCACATTCAATGAAATTATAATATGAATTCTAGAAGGCAGGAGGGCAGGGACAGGACCGTGGAGGCCATCCTCACTCCCACAGTGGGGGCTGCCTCAGGGGGCGGGAGGGAGCCAACGGGACGGGAAGAGCCGCATTTGCCAGGAGGGTTCATCACATGCCAGGCCCACGGTCAGAGGGAAGATGTCCCTGAGCACCCCTTCCTTCTCCGTGCAGTTTCCTGAGGAAGCACAAGGGGACCAGGGCAGCCCTGGGGCAGCGAAGGCCCACAGAGGAGGACCACCCCGCACGGAGGGCCACCCGCCCTCGGACCCCGGCGGCTCCCACACTAATGTTTTCTTCTCACTGGTCAGAGGGGCCGAGGGGTGGGGAAGCGACAGCAGACATATGTGGGGCCAGTTGATGACAGGAGGGTGTCAGAGAACTTCCTCCACACCCTGCTCTTTGAAAACAGACTCTCTGATCTCTATCCAGAAGTTTCCATGGGCCATTGCTCAGGGATGTTGGCCCGCCCTCTTCCCTGGCCTCTGGGAACCCCTGTGGGAACCTGAAAGGTGACTTTGAGTCCCAGGGACTGCGCTGGTTGGAGCTGGGGGTCTTGGGTTCCAGTTTTGACTTCTGGCTAGCTATTGGTCTGGGCAAGTCTGAGGCTCAGTTTCCAGTTTTTTTTTTTTTTTTTTTTTTAGATTTTATTTATTTATTCATGAGAGACACACAGAGAGAGGCAGAGACACAGGGAGAGGGAGAAGCAGGCTCCATGCTGGGGGCCCGATGCAGGACATGATCCTGGGACCCCGGGGTCACGGCCTGAGCCAAAAGCAGATGCTGCACCGCTGAGCCACCCAGGCGTCCCGCAGGTTCCAGTTCCACAGAAGGTGGCAGCCGGATGGAGTGAGGTCCCTTCAAGAAGTTAGCTTTCTAGATCTTCACACATTGCCAAGGTGCTCCCCTCACCTTTTGTTCCCGGTCACCCCGCTGCAGATCCGTGCCTGTGGTGGCTCAGCTTTGCTCGGGGAACAGGAAGCAGCATCCAGGGAGACTTGAGAGGATGCCCCTCCTCTTCCCCTCCTGTCTCACCCACACAGTCACGACAGCCTTTGCCAGATTGCCGAGGCAAAGGTGGCCCCGTTAGCAGCAGGCCACGTGGCCGCACCAAAGACAGAGCCTGAGCCACGGCTGAGGTCCGATGAATCAGGGCTGTACTTATAGCCTCAGTTTCCCCATCTCAAATGGAGGAGATTGGACTGGTCCTAAAATAACCACTGTGCTGCCTGAGGTCTAGGGCTGAGCCTCCCTGATTCTGGGGCAGCCTGCTGTGCTTTAGCATCTTTTAAAAACTAAAGGAGCCGACACCTGGCAGACCTCAGAGGCCTACCTCGTGAAACCAGATGGAGCAGGGAATCTCTGGAGAAGGCCGCCGAGCTGAGACATCTGTGGCTCCAGCAGGAGTAGACATCACCGCCCCCCTCCAGCGGGGGCCTCAGCCTCACTGTCCCCGGGGCAAGATGCCCAGAGCCTTCACCTCCCTCGCTGCCGGGGCTCTGTGCTAAGCTGAAGCCAACCTCCCTGGCATTCTGCGCGGCAGCCTTTGTGGGGTCTGCGGAGTCCGCGTGGCTCCTGGCTCATGCCAGCCCGGGGCCGCGGGGTGGACACGGCTGTGCTGTGATGCAAAACCCACGGGTGAAATTCTACCCCCTGGCCCAGCATGTGTCCTGCCGGCCGTGGGAGCTGGGGCTGCCGCCTGCCTTTCCACATCCTCTGCAAAGTGGAACCACAGCCCCCGTCAGTCCTGGGCCGGGTGAAAATGAACTGATCTGGGATGTTACAGGATGTTATGGTCACAAGACGTCAACCCTCCACCCCAAATCCCTACGTTGAAGCCCTCACTAACCCCTCCTACCTCAGAATGAGGCTACATTTGGAGATAGGGCCTTTAAAGAGGCGATTACTCTAAAATGAGGTCATTCAGGTGGGGTGGGCCTAATCCAACCTGACTGGTGTCTATGCAAGAAGAGGAGATTAGGACGCAGATGCACACGGAGGGGAGACCAGGCCAAGACACAGGGAGAAGGTGGCCATCTACAAGCCAGGGGGAGACACCTCGGGGGAAACCGCCCTGTCTTGGCCTCGAACCTCTAGCTCTGGAACCCTCGGACAGTAAATCCCCACCGTGGGAGCCCGTGGTCCACTGCATTTGCTTCCGGCAGCCCCAGGCCACCAGGTGTGGGCAAGCCTTGTTTTGCACGAGGCAGAGGGGGTGGGGGAAGGGGCCGAGCTCCACCCTCGCAGGCCTGAGGGGTCCCGGCGCTATCCCCCCAGGCCCGCCCTGTAGCCAGGGTGCAGCCCAGGCCTCAGGCGGGGTTAGGGATGCCGACAGCTCGCTGCCCCAAGCTTGTTTTGATTGCAGGCGGCTCTGCGGAGAGGCTGCGAACCCCGCCAACTAGTCTAACGTGATTCCGCGAGAAATGTTGACTCTAAATTACAAGGACTTAATTTTTCCAACCACAGCTAGGCAGTAAATGACTCTCTGAAATGACAGATGGAAAGTTCAGTTAATATGTTTATCTTCTGGCTCTCAGTGGGCTCGCCTCCCCCAGCGCTGCTTGGCCAGCCAGTGGCCCGCCCTGGGAGGGGAGGGCACTCGCGGGGCCCACCCCCTGCCCCTGCAGCTCCCCAGACCCACCCAGCCCCCAGCCCTGCAGCCCCCCAGGCCCACCCCTGGCCCGTCCTCCATCCTGCAGCCCCCCAGACCTCTCCTCAGGCACCACTCAGCTCTGCAGCTCCCCAGGCCCACCCAGCCCCCAGCCCTGCAGCCGCCCCCCCACCGCTGTGCCCAGAGCAGGCAGGCTGCCCACTGGTGCTAGGCTCCGGGCCCTGAGAAGTCAGCTGAGGGACCCCGAGGCAAGGGTGACTTGGCTTGGTCCCAGGCTGGCAGGTCACATGGCTTCTCTGGTCCCTCACCCACAGAGTGGTAATCAGAACTGTCCGACAGCTGTGCGTGGCGTGCCAGGAGCTCAGCGGTCAGGACACCGGGAGGGGCCGCATGCAGGTTCCTGCGGGGTTCCTGGGGCGCAGCAGCTGTGATGACTATTATCTGCACTCTGTGGTTGAGACTGAGGCACAGAGAGGTCAAGCAACTTGCTTGATGGAGCTGGAGCCTGTGTCCCTGCTGTGAGGCCTGGCTCCACGACTCACGCCCTCAGGCCCCTGTGCTATCTCCATGGAGGTTCACAGAAGGAGACGGGGTGGGGGCCGGGTGGGCTACCTGGCAAGGCAGTGGGCGCAGCTTCGGGTCCCCGGGCTCCCTGTAGGCGGCGGCTCTGGCTGGGACCAGCCTGGGCAGGGTGCACCTCACCATCCCTTCCATCCCCGTCAGCCCCCAGCCTGGTCCACACCTGGCCCAGAGCTCTGCTCACGGCCCGTGCGACGTCCTTCCCAGAGGGGGCGGCCTCATTGCCAGAGCGGAAAGGGGCCCCTCGGAGACCTCTGCTTCCAGGCGACACTCTAGGTCATGGCCCAAGGCCCGCCTTGCCCACGGCCCCTCACGAAGCCTCCTGGGTGGCCTGCGGGATGTGGGCTTCACCTGCCACCAGGAGCTGGAGTCACAGGGGGGAAGAGGGGTGCTTCCCCCCGGTGGGGAGACAAGACCTGGTCCTCAGCGTCCTCAGCAGGGTGGGCCCAGACGAGTCAGAGTCCAGGGTGGGGAGCACCCCACGGCCGGCTGAGGACAGGGCGAGTCCTCCAGAAGTTAGGAAAGGGGGGCTTCCAGAGAATTCCAGGCAGAGGAACAACCTGAACAATAAAAAGAAGCAGAAATAGTGTGGGGTGTACGTGTGTGTAAGGAAGCCTGAGGCAATGGAGCTCCCAGTGTAATGGGGTGTGGGTGAGCCCGGCAGGACTGACAGACAGACGGACAGACGGGCGGGTGATGGCGATGAGGGTCGGGGGGCCTGACTGCAAAGGTTGCGAGCGCCAGGTGCTGCCGGCGAGGCCTGCTCTCTTAGGGGAGGCGTGCGGGGGAAGGACACGGCAAGCCTTACCATTTTCACCACTTGTAGCTGCCCGGTTCAACGGCAGCCGCGTCCGCTCATCCCCAGATCCCTCCTGGCATCCCAAGCGCAGCTCCACGCCCTTTCAACAACGGCCCCCACACCGGCCTCCCCACTGGCCCCGGGTGCCGCCCTCCAGGAAGGGGCCTTAGTCTCAGCCTGCGAAGTGACTGACGCATGGCCTGGCAGGTGCTGGCTGGGGAGAGAAGCCTGGAGGGGGGTCTCCCCAGGGGCCATCACAGGAGTCCCAGGAAGGGACAAGGCTACTGGTTCCGAGGCCCCGGGCCGCAGGCAGGTGCCCAGCCCGAGGTGGACGTGGCTTCCAAGTCTGGCGCCCGCCTCCGCCTGGCAGGCCAGCTGCGGGGTGCAGGTGACAGGCCTGGGATGGGTCCCCGGGGCCACATGATGGGAGCAGGCCCTGCTCACCGCCCGCACCGTGTCCCTGTCCCCGTCCCTGTCCCCGTCTCCTGCCGGCCTCAGCCTCCAGCAAGAGCCACTGAGGCAGCACGGGCCCTGAGGGTCGGGTGGGGCCCAGGATCCCCGCCCCCTGCCTGACGGTGCCCCGGGACATGGGCTTGCTCGCCATCCCTCTACGAATGGAAACCCACAGCTCGGCTGGGTTTCTCACGCGGACGCAGGGGTCGGCCCTTTGCAGGACGAGTGTCAGGCCTGGGCGCCCGGAGGTCGAAGTGGAGGAGCCGAGGCCGCCGTTGGAGAGGCTGCTCCAGGCTCCACTGGGCTGTGGGAGGCGGACCCACGGGTGCCCAGGGCCGGAGTGTCAGGGAGGCCCCCACCAAGGTCCCCGGGAAGTGACAGCTGGAGACCATGTGGTGCACCCAGGGGTCTGCCCAGGAGTTGCTGGCATGTCACGCTCCCAGCAGATCAGAAAATGGACTGCAGCGTGGGCTGTGCTCCCCTGGCACAGGCTCCGTGGGGCAAAGCAGGGCATGTCCCTCTGCTCTTGCCCTTCTGCACCCCCCGCCCCCGCCGAGCATCACCTCCGTGGCCTACTACCCTGCCCCTGGGAGCCCAAGGCCACCACTTGCTTCCTGCGAGCTCCCTGTCCCCGTGTACGCTGGGCGCCAACCGGAGAAAGGCCAGTTCTGGGCCCAGCCCGAGGCTTCCCTGACTCAGGGCCAGTAGCAGCCCGCGCCTCCCCTGCCCCCTCCGCGTGCTGCTGCCGACCAAGTCCTGCTCACAAGCAGTGCAACGTCTCAGCCTTCAAGGCCTCCTGGGGTTCCCCGCGTGAGGTTGGCGCCCGCTGCTCCCTCGCCCCAAGCCCTGAGCTCCCCTGGCATCTGGCGGGTTCCACCTGCAGGGCTGCCCCTCCACACCTGTCCACGTGTCTGGTCCCTATCATGGTCTCCACGGCCACGGTGTCCGCGCCCCCCCAACCCCCCCCGCCCGGGGACCAGCGCCAGGGCGTTCAGGGCTTGCTGTGGGGCCGGATGAAGCAGGCGCTCTGGGTGTCTTTGCCGGGTAACAAACTGTCACAGACGCAGCAGCGGAGGACAAACACTGGATCACGCCCGTGGATGCTGCGGGTCTGGGAGCCGGTCCCCAGGCAGCACAAAGGCTTGTCCCCTCCTTGGGGGGTCACCGACCTCTGCTGGGAAGCCTCCGCCACGTGGGGGTGACCTGACGGCAGGAGGCGGGAGGCACCGATGGCCTCACTCGGCCCGCGAGCGGCCTCCCCATGAGCCCTGGGCTCCCCGCACAATGGCAGCTGCAGGCTGGGCAGACTCAGAACGCTGCACTGCCTTCTGGTTTCCTTTTTTCTATTTGTTTCAGAAGTCCACCTTACTCCAGAGGAGGGGGCACGGACCCTGCCTGCCCCCGGGAGGGTGACGAAGTCACAGTGCAGAGGCCATTCGGGGCAGCGGAGATCGTCGCACCTGTCTCCAGGAGCCCTATCTGCCACAAAGTGCACAGAAGAGAAATTCAAACGTGTACACTCAACCGAAGGTTTCTTCTCTTTCCCTCTGGAGAATGAACCCCCACCTCCCACCCTCCATCTCCAAAATCAGGTTTTCAGCACAAGAAAGAAGGCAGGCACCAGTCGATTTATGTAGCTGAGCTCATTTATGGCTCCAAAAATATGTTAAAACGAAATTCTTTTGCCAGCACATATCCCTGCGCATATTTAAAATATGACATCCCAGACCCTGTGACAAAGAAATTATTTCTTCCATTTTTTCTACGGGGTAGTTTCCAGAATTAGACTGTTTCTTGATCTCAAGTTTGAAAACCGAAAGAAGAACATTAGGTCCTAATCTCCATCAACAAATCCCTTCCAGCCAAGAACTCCCAGGTTCCACTTTGTTCATTTCTGTAGGAATTTGGACAAGCTAAAAGAGACACTGTTTTTCAACTCGGGATCTCCATCCCATCCAGTTGGAATGAATGTCAGATTGGAAAGCTGGTGGCGGGGGCGGGGAAGTGGAGATAATTTCCTTAAAGGCATATAATATGAAGGGAGGAACAGAGAATATCTCAGAATAAACAGAATGCTGCATGTTGACATTTTGCTTGTTTATTGAACACGTTTAAAGAAATTGAAAATGCCACTGGTCCTAACTCTTTAATGAGAGAGGAGGCCACAAGGCTGGGGATGTTGAGGCCAGCTAAAAACAGAGCCACAATGACCCCAGTCTAAACAGAGGGAAAATTAGTGTGAGCACCAAAAAAAGCAGTTGATTATTTTTCTTTAAATGTAAATAATATTTTTGGCCAGTAGAGAGTTGAGGACAAGCTAAAACTGCCTTTGCTGCTTTCAGCAAATAAAACCTTGTTCAAGACACGGTGTAGCTTTGCCGCCAATTTAGACTCTATTCAAAGTCGCACGACTTGCTCGAGCCTCCCATGTCATTTAAACTGGCCTGGGACCTTTGGGTAACATCTGGAAGGAATGTATATCAACAAATGCCAAAAATAACTTTTAAATATCAATCCTCTAGAATAAGCCACGGGGAGGGAGGCATTCTTGAGAAACGATGGAAAGATCAAACTCATTTTATTGGTTTGGAGAGCAGCCTAACCCCTAATGCATCCTGTGCCGCTGATGTAATGTGATCGGGGTACGCGGCTCTCCTTCCCTCCGCGGCTGTCTGCAGATGAGGCCGCGAACACATGAGAGGGTCTCTGGCTTATGGGAGAGCTCGTGTCATTAAGCAGGCCTTGGCTTTTCTGGGTTTTCTCAAGGGACGGTGCTGCCCTTTAACTTAGCCAGTGGAGTGCAGGAGAGAGTTCAGAGATGGGACTGGCGTGCAGCGTGGGAAGCTGATGGAGCATCCATGGGCCAGCTCTTGGTAGACCTTCCAAAGCAATGCTTCACCTGGGCCTTCAGCCTGTGCTTGGATACTTGCTGAGAGAGGGAATTCACTGTCTCTGAAAATCTATTCCATTAGGACTCTTTGTCGGGCAGCTCTTTCTAATACTGAACTAGAATAACAGCCCCTTCCGGTTAGTTGTGGGACAAAATGAAAGAAAGAACCACCAAGCTGACATCATTCTTACTTGTGCCCATGGGTCATGCTGAGTTCCCTGGACCTCTACAGAAGGAGTCCAAGGCCAGAACACAGAAGGACTAGCACAGCCTGTGGGTCATTCTCCATACTGGTGGTCCTTCTGGGGGGCACCAGAGCTCACAAGACCACCACACAGGGGTGGCGTACTCCAAGAGATGCACAAGGCAAGGCATAGAGTGATGGACGTGAGGCCTGGAGCAGGGCAGGGGGCACCAAGCTTAGTCAATATGGAACAGCTGTGCCTCAGGGGTGTGAATCCCACAGGACTTGGGAAGGTTTTCCCTCTATGATGCTGTTTTGCTGAAGAACAGTGAAGTGGATACTTGGGGGAAATTAGAAATAGAATTCAATTGCTTTTTATGTTGAAGGGATGCTTTTACTATTCAGATCACTCATGGCTTGGGAGGCCTCTGGATGGATGTCACTCTTACTTAGTAGAAATGGAGGCCATTGCAGAGCCTTGGCAGCACGACGACCTGGATTACAGCGTGAGAGCATTGCTCCGTGTGCTACTTAGTATGCAGTGCATGCCTGAAACACCACTACCCCGAGAGACATATCTTTATTCATCTACTTAATGTATTCATTCACTCCACAAATTTTTATGGAAGACACGCACTGCATTGGGTTATTATTTGTCCTCAGAGTTGGGGATAGGGCAGGGAATGTCCTCATCATCTCGAGGCTTAACATTTACCTTGGGAGAGCAAAAATGAACAATGGTGATATGTTCTATAAAGGAAAACAGAGCAGGCTTAGGCTAAGCAAAGGATGAAGAAGGGGGAGGTCCTTTTTAGAGAGGGTGGGCAGCTACAGAAACAATGAGAGAAGAGCATTTCCCTTCAGAGGGATGGCAAATATGAAATTCCTGTGGCCTGGATGTGCTTAGCTGTTAAAGACCAGCAGTTTAAAAAAAAATAAAAAACAAAAACAAAACAGTTGTTCTGGATACAAGTGAGCAAGAAGGAAAATGATGGGCAAGAAGGTAGGCGAGATGGTGAGAGCTTTTGGAGGCCACTCTATAGGGGTTGCTTTTACTTTGTTGGATGGAGGCCATCGGATAGTCTTGGCAGAAGAGTGATGTGACCCAGATCGCATTGTGAGAGTATTAATCTGTACATTGTGAGAAAAATTGAGGTTGGGAGCAAGGAGGAAACATATGTCTACCATAATCATCCAAGCAGGAGATAATGGTGGCCCAGACCAGGCCAGGCCGGGCCATCCTCAGCTGCAAGCGTCTGTGATGGTCAATATATCTACTGAGCACACTGCCGCCTGGAGGCAACCAGAGTTCTCATAAGGAGGAAGGTGAGAAGGAATCCAGGAGAGTAGCTGCAGAGCCTGCCATAGCTCCCGTGTGCCCAGGGGTTCAGACTTGGGTCTTCAATACTATGTACCACCAAAAGGAGTCAGGACTCTTATTCTCAAATCCAGGAGTAAGATAAGTATTAATAAGTAGGCAAGATGTTTTTAATGCCAATAAATAAGTTTGCTTTCAAAAAGTGACAGTAAGTTTGCTATAAAATGGACCAGAGAGCAGTTTGAAGAAAGCCCATCAACCAAGCTGATTAAGAAGAAGAAAATAATCATGAAGATTGCCTGAAACTAATTGATTTTGTGGAGGACCATGAAATCATAATAGTATTCAAAAGAAGACAGTTAATATAGTGTGTGCAAAAGAAGAATGCATGTATGAAGATGTTTAATTGTATTACTTTTAATAAGTAGGAGAGTGTATTGTATTTATTCTATGAGGCATACATCTATTTGCAAAGTAGAGAGTTCTATTTCTCACCATTTCCATTAATAAGAATAAACAGGGAGCTATAAATAAACTGAAATAATCCCTCAACCATGGGTACTGTGTCATTGAATAAGCAGGTGGAAGAAAAATTAAGAAATTGATTGCTTTTGTGGTCTTACGCAGAAATTAATGAAACAGAGAATCCCACAGAGTACGCTTAAATGATTAATTAGCTGAACATTGTACATACTTCATCTCTCAACTCCCAGTACATGGAACCTCAAGATGACCCTACTAATTATAATGCAATATTGATAAGGCATACATAAGTTTCCAGTAAATATTAATAGAGTCGGCCAATTTATCATAATGACAGGACAATAGGTTAGGTTTTGCTAACCATAAGAAACTTTTAGAAATACATCATTTCTGGGAAGGACACCAAGTTTCAAAAAACGAAATCTTTGAATTTAGATTTTGAGAAAACTGTGGCTTTAAAGTACGGACATAACAAAAAGAACTTCATTATCCAGAGGAACTCAGGCAGTAATTTTGTTTGGGTCACTCTGGACTAGACAAACTTGTCCTAGATCAGAATCTGTGACCTCTTCTATTCTGAAATGGTATGTGTGCACTTACTTTGGGGTCTGCTAAACTTAATTAGTATCTGATAGAATTACTGAAGTCCCATGTGAGTGTGAAAGATGAAACTTTTGGAATATTACAAGTACAGATAAACACTATGTCAATGTAGGGAATTCGAAATTGTGCCACCACTTTTACAAATGAATTACTATCTCTTTGGTAACGTTTATGTCTTAAAATGACTACTAGTCGGGATAGCCCAGGTTACGCAAAATAATCTCAAAATCCCGATGATTTACTCTTTCTCATGCTTCATATTAATCTTAGTTCAGCAAAGGGCCCTCTGCTCCACCAAGTCACTCAGGGAGCCAGGCTAAAAGAGAGGCTCCACAGCATGTAGTTACATCATCTGCAACATGCAGCCTCTTCCATCACTGAGTGTGGTGCTTTCAAAATGTGACCACAAATTCTTTTATACTTTCCCTTCAAAAAGTGGACACTAATTTCCCTCTTGTAAGTGTGGAATGCACTGGGTAACTGGCTTTTAATGAATATGATGTTGCAGGGGTAATGACATGCAGTTTCTGAGACTAGATCATAAAAGGCATTGTGACTTCCTCCTTATTCTTTCGTGGATTGTTCATTCTGAAGAAAGCCAGTTACCATGTGGTGAGGACCTTCAAGTGGTCCTATAGAAAGGCCCAAAAGGCTAGAAACTAAGGCCTTCTTCCAACGGTCATCATGAAATTGAGGTCTCATGCCAACAATCACGTAAGTGAATCACTCTAGGAGCAGATCCTTCAGCCTAAGTCGAGCCTTCAGGTGACCGCAGCCCTGTCAGCCACCTTGGCCATCACTTCAGGAGAGGCCCTGAGCCTGAATCATCTGGCTAAGCTATTCCTGAATTCCTGGGCCACAGAAACTCCAAGGTAATAAATGTTTGCTGTATTAAGCCACTAAATGTTGGGGGTGATTTGTTATGTTGTAATAGATAACTAATACATTGAGATTGGGCAAACTGATATTGAGGGGTCTTCTTTTGGCAAGTTAGTATTTTTGGCCCAAAAGAGACACATTTAATTTCTGTTCTCATCTCATTAGCCAGAATCAGCCAAAATTTCATGCCATACTGCAGAGGTCAGGAAATCCTCCCTTACACGCAGGAAAAGAGAGGACTCAGATATGGGCGACTACTATAAGCCTCTACCACAAAGCATTTAAGACATTGAAGAGAATCTTATATATTGGACCTGTACTTTTAGTTGAATATTTGGAAAGTTTGGTTAAACACATGTATACATATTAGGAAATGTTTCATATTTTAATCTCTTTTGTAATTATGAGAGATTATTTTAGAAAAGTACAGTTAGAGAAAATGTTGATTGTTAAAATATATAATATATTGTTTGTTACAATACCATATTATTGTTAAAATACTAAGATTAATAATCTTTTTTATTAAATCTAAGATCTAAAAGTGTAAGTACACTTCTCCTTGCACAAGAACCCCCTTAAAGTTTAGAGTCTATTAAAGCTAAGTGAAGAAGTGGGTGGATAAATGGTGCTCACGATAAAGAAAATAATAGGTTCTGAAAGATAGGACACCGCTTCTTAGGAAGTTTCTAAGTGAAGCTATTAAATAAAAGAAAGTGAAGCACCTGGGAAAGAAGGTGAGCCAACGTAGCTCACTAAGAACAAATCATGACAAACCAACTTTATTTCCTCTCAGGGTGGACTTTTCTATTGATTAACTTTTATCAGAACATATGCAAAGACTATTTTCCCCCTTGCATTACATGCCATGGAATCCATGGCTAAAATGACACTCAAGGAGTATTAACCTAGCTAGAAACATTAAGATGTGTGTCTTATTTCTCTATAACTGTCCCTTTCCTGCTAAATAACTTGGATAACACAGAAGCAAATAATGCAAAGTCCAGGGAGGGAGTTACTCTGCTGAATCATCAAATCATGATCCAAAATGATTTTATTAAATAGAGGAATGGTCTGAAGTCAAGATGAAATCAAGTGTATTAACGGAGAGCCTTTATTAGACAAGGTCACTTTGTCTCTTTCACCCATGTTTTAAAATTTTATTTATTTATTAGAAACAGAGAGAGAGAGAGAGAGAGAGAGGCAGAGACACAGGCAGATGGAGAAGCAGGCTCCACGTGGGGAGCCTGACGTGGGACTCGATCCGGGTCTCCAGGATCACGCCCTGGGCTGAAGGCGGCACTAAACTGCTAAGCCATCGGGGCCGCCCATCTTTTACCCATTTTTTTAAAAAAGCCTGCTCCATGGCCAAAAGAAGATCCAAAAATCTCTCTTCTTTCTCACTTCATAGATGGTCAGGGCCCAGGACTTGTCTCCTGTAACCACACTTTGGCATCTTGCTTGTGTGTGTGTGTGTGTGTGTGTGTGTGTACACCCATGTGTGTTCTAGCTTCTTCACCCTCAAATGAATGAGTTAAGTCAGCCTTACACTATTTCCCAGTTGTCTTCAGTATAGGATGGAAAGGACTGAGGTCACCTTTAGCATTGGCAAATCAAAATGAATTCTCTATTCCAGTTTCAGTCAAAGACGCCTGCCTTTTGTCAATTTTGGGATGCATGCCCAACCACTAATAAAGATTGTTCACTTTTGTTTTCATCTGTTTTTGTCTATACACCATTACAGAATCCTGGAAAAAGGAGTAAGTCTTAAGCCTCGATTCCAAGTAAGTCCAAATGGAATATAAGCCCAGAGTGTGACATGGCTGTTGAGAAAACTGATGTTATCTTAGGTGATATTTCTAGAATCATGTAGAGACCAGAAAGGAGCAGTAATAACCTTTATTTGGCAGTGGTCAGACTATAGGGAAATGGTGCTTGCTTCTGAGCTTCACATGAAAAGCAGGTGATACACAGAGTGGTGATCAGGACAGTGTAAGATTGGAGGTCATGTAAGGGTGGTTGAGGAAAATGAAACTATGTAACCAGATTGGAGGGAGATATGTTGATGACCTCAGGCATTTGAAGGGTCGTGGGGGGTTTGTAGACAGAACCAGCTCCTTGTAAAGATAGAAAACTAATCCTGGGGACTGGTAGTACCAGAAAAAAAGATGCAGAGCAAGGAAGAAACTTCCAATGAGTTGTCTCAGCATATAATTTTCCAGTTCATGAGATGGGGAGAATTCATTTGATGGTCATTAGGATTGATCCCAAGGATCCTGACTTAGGATGAATAGGACTAGCAGCCTTCAAGTTTGTTCCTTGCCAACACTCCATAATCCTGAATCTGGTTAACCCAAAGATAGATAGACGCTTAGCAATTAGCCAGACGAGTTTTTTTTTTTTTCTTTTCAGACGAGTTCTTAATCTAATGAAGAGAGCTTGGTCTATATGGTCAATACAGCTAATGTTCATAAATATCTAGTTCTCCTCTACTTTCACTTTTGCAGAGGAGTATAAGTCCTATTTATTGAAGTGATGATGACCATACCATTAGTTCTTACCAAAGAAATGTGAATTAAAATGATGTGTCACTCTGGCCCAAAGCAATTAACTACAGATGCTTGACCTTCTGACTCTTCCATCATCTGCAACAGATGGGTGTTGAGATAGAGAGGCTGAAAGAAGGAAATCATCTGAATTGCTAAGTGTGGAGAGAGCCCAGGAGAGTCCCCCAGATCTGAAATGAAATTATAGTCTTCTAGAGTTGCCACCTTGGTTCCGTGCAAAGACCAAAGACATCTCCTTTGTGAGAAAAGCCAGCACCATCAGCACCATTGTGTCTGCAAACAAAGCAAATCTGATTCTACACAGAATCTGCTGATTTTACAAACTAGTTCTTTTTTTTTTTTAAGATTTTATTTATTTATTCATGAGAGATACAGTGAGAGAGACACAGGCAGATGGAGAAGCAGGCTCCCTGCTGGGAGCCCAATGCAGGACCCGATCCTGGATCCCGGGATCAGACCCCGAACCGAAGTCAGATACTCAACCGCTGAGCCACCTAGGCGTCCCTAAACTAGTTCTTTTCAGAGAATCCAAACTACTCTTATTTTGTAGATGTAGACACCGAGATCTCACAGGTTCCAGTGAGTTTGAAACTGGGTCCTGAGCTTTTTGAGCTTTTGTCTTCTCACCAGGCCATGCTATGGTGATTGCACAATGAACATATCTCTTCAAAGAAGAATCAAACAACACTCCCCAGGCACCATGTCGACAGCCCCGGGCTGGTGAGGAAAGACAGCACTCTTCACAGAAGCTCCGTTTACAGGAGGGCTCACACTTTGCCCCAAGACAGCTTTGATCACCGTGAAGTTTCCACAAACACAGAATGAATGAGGAAGAAGATGGTTACATTTTTAACCTCATCTACACTGATGAGAAATGAGGCATTTACAGTCTTCAGCACAAAGATTTCCTTAACTCCCTTGCTTCAAACATCTGTCATCTTTCCTTTTTTTTTAATCTTTTTTTTTTTAAGTTTTATTTATGATAGTCACACATAGAGAGAGAGAGAGAGAGAGGCAGAGACACAGGCAGAGGGAGAAGCAGGCTCCATGCACCGGGAGCCCGACGTGGGATTCGATCCCGGGTCTCCAGGATCGCGCCCTGGGCCAAAGGCAGGCGCTAAACCGCTGCGCCACCCAGGGATCCCCTGTCATCTTTCCTTTTAAAGTGTTAGGCCTCAAATAGTTGCATGTTTTTTTTTTTTTCTTATTATCCCTTCTCATCATATAATTAAGATTCGACGATGAAAGTCACTTGTGGCTTACCGATCCAGTTCAGTAGAGTGCAAGCTCAGATGCAGGCTGCCTGCCTTCAAATCCCAGTTCCCTGCTTCTCTCTCTGGCTGTGTGGCTTTGGGCAAGTTGCTTAACCACCGTACGCTTTAATTTCCTCATCAGTTAAGTGAGTATCATAATAGTATCTATCTCACAAGGCAGTGGTGGGATAAAATGTGTTAATATACGTTAAGCATTTGGGAAAATGCTTGGCATATGGTAAGTATTGAAGAAGTAGTATTTATGTTTTACTAAGTTCTTGACTGGCAGCCAACCAAATTCCAAGAACTGTGAACAGTCTGTGTGCTCAAGTCTAGGGGGGTTTAAAATAAGGTAATTCATGGGCCTCCCCTAAATGCCCCAAAAGTCCACCTGAAAAAAACCCCACAAAACTAGACTAAGGAACAATCCAAGGATTATTAGTAAGAAAGAAGCTAAGAATGGACAATAGACAAGAAGCTGACAGCATCTGCCATAGCTGTGATGTCGCATGATCACCTCTAGCTATTGGGATGCTGGGAAAAGCATGTTTTCAAAGGCCAATGAGATGAAAGCTGATGTCTGCAGGGGCTTTCTGGCAAGTTTTGCTTCTGCTCTGTGCTGCATCTTCTTCCTTGTCTCGTCTTCTTCCTCCCTCTCAGAAAATAACATTGTCTGTTTCCAATTAGGAAAGGCCACAAGATTTCAGACACCATGGTCCTGTCAGTCCCAAGCCACTGAATCAGGGTCTGGCACATGAGGGAAAAAACAAAACTGAAATATGCTTATGCTGGTCTTGAGGGGGTTTTGTTATTTGTGGCAAAATGCAGACCCTAACTAATACAGTAATCTTGGCTTCTCTGAAAACAGATGTTACAATAGCAAAAGAAAGTAGAAACGGGATCATGGGAACTATAAAGTGGGCACTGATCCACCAATTTCTCTCTTCCACCATGCTTTCAGAAACTATCTGCTTAGTATGGAACCTGCAGATAGTTCAGGACCCACCAGACATGCAAGACATGGACAAGCTAGCATCAAGTAATAGCATTGATATATCAACCTGCTTCTTCTGAAATCAAAATAATTTAAAATTTTAAGTACAAATAAATAGATAAAGATTAAAATGAAAAAACTTGTTAAGAAGCAACAAAAATTGAAAAAATAACATATACCTAAAGCAAGAAGAGGGTATCATGAAAGGAGAATAATAAACAGTAAAGACTTCTGAGAGATTACAGAAATATTTGTCAACATAACAAGTTCATTAGGCATTCTTGAAAATAAAGGGGGAGAAATCTTTCAGAATATAAAGGAAAAGGAAATATATATATATATATATATACATATATATATATACATAAATCCCAAATTGGAAAATTAAAATTTCAAAATAGGTCAATGGAGAACACAAAAGTATACATTTTGTAAGGAAACAAATAAGTCAGAACAGAAATAAACAGTTATGGGATTTTTTTTTTTTTGCACCTTCATGTCTAAAATCAAACAGGTGGTGATAAAGCTGATTTAAATAGTCTAAAACAAACTTATTAATTCGTTTGAAAGTCACTTGACATTAAAAACCACAAGAAAAGTCATTTCCTTTAACCCAGAAATTTCATGTGCTGAGAACTGTGTCTGAAAGAAATAATGCCCAAAGAGGAAAACTTACATACGCAAAGTGCTCTCTCTAATACTACTAATAATAACAGAAAACTAAAAACAACTTCAAGATGTTTAATAATAAAGGAATCGGAAAGAAACTCAAGAAAAAAATGCAAGTGATCAACAAAGAGACCCTGTTATCAAAAAATTTAAATTATTATAGCAATGAGGTATCAGATCTGTCCATCAGACTGAGAACATTTTATTTATTTATTTTTAAAGATTTTATTTCTTTATTCATGAGAGACACAGAGAGAGAGAGAGGCAGAAACACAGGCAGAGGAGAAGCAGGCTCCCTGCAGGGAGCCCGATGTGGGACTCGATCTGGGGAATCCGGGATCTCACCCTGGGCTGAAGGCGGTGCTAAACCGCTGAGCCACCCAGGTGTCCCAAACTGAGAACCTTTAAAAAGAATAACATGCAATGTGATCTACGATGTGAGTAAACACAATTTTATGCTCTATCAGTGAGAGCAAGGATGGGCCCAGGATTTCCAAAGGATATTTTTTAAAAATCTTTAGGATAAAATGCACTCATTTTGACAAGGCAGTTCTACTTCTAGTTGTTTCACATTGAGATACAACCCAGTAGTTATACAAATATGTACATCTGGAATTTTATTAAATGGTATTTATAGTAGCAAAAAACTAGAAATGAGGTATGTCCTTCAGCAAAGAGCTGGAGCACTGGGGCGAGCCACATCCTACAGCAGTATCCTTCGGCTCCAGCATGTTCAGTAGCTCTGGGTGGGATCATGGCCGTGCTTTATTAAATTCAAAATTCAAGTGATAAAACAGTGTGTCTTACCTGATCTCATTTGAGTGAATATAAATATCACATACAAAATGTATATATGTATATCGATGGTGTTTGGCATTACATATACCTTAATTGTAATACATTTTTTTCTTTTTAACTTTCAGAATTGTTAGACATCTGCTTCACAATACATTACCATTTTAATCAGAAAAAAAAAACCCAAAAAACAACCAAAAAAAAAAACCCCACAACCATTTTGGGGGACGAGGAAGGAAATGAAGAATGCCTCCCTAGCATCCACCTCTCAGAATTAATGGTCCAACTGAGTCTCTTGGAACGGGCATGCTCTTTTGGAAGCCAGGAGGTCAGAGAGCTAACCAGACATCTCATTAGTGTCAGATCAAGATCAGCCATTGGAAGCTCAAGTCATCACTTTTGGAAGGTTTCCTCTCACATTTAAGTGTGTTTGGATAATGATCCTGAGTAGGTTCAACTCATTCATTTAGTTAGAGGTACTTTTTATAACTGGTTTATCTTGGAGTGTTCAACAGGAAGTCACATAACTTAAAGTGAGACATCCTTTGCTAAGCTTTACTAAAGCTTTTATGACTAACATGAGCATTAGGTAAGACCTATTTTAGATTTTCCAGCCTAGAATTACTGCTATAACATAAAAGTCTTGGGCCTTGAACACACTCTGTCTATTGATAAGGTCTCAATTTATATCTTCATTCATTAAGTCTCCAAATATTCTTTTAGGTTGCTTTTGTGCCTGCCACTGTTAGGAACTGGAGATACAATGGTGTTATGGGTTGAATTGTGTCCCCCAAAATGTATATGTTGTTGTTGTTATTTATTTATATTATTAAATATATGTTATTTGGGTAGGGACTTTACAGAGGTCATCCAGTTAAGGTAAAGTCAATAGAATGGGCCCTAATCCAATGTGACTGGTGTCCTTAGAAAGAGGGGATATTTAGAGACAGATATGTATATGGGCAAAGAGTCATGTGAACATGAACATGAAGATGGCCGCTTGCAAGCCAAAGAAGGAGACCTGGAAGCAACTTTTC
Organism: Vulpes vulpes; assembly: GCF_048418805.1. Taxonomy (NCBI): domain Eukaryota; kingdom Metazoa; phylum Chordata; class Mammalia; order Carnivora; family Canidae; genus Vulpes; species Vulpes vulpes. The sequence continues at coordinate 93,901,937 of NC_132783.1, read as the reverse complement.
CTGTACAACGATCTTGGACTGTTGGCCTCCAGGACTGAGGAACGATGCATTTCTGTTATTTAAGCCACTCAGTTTGGGTTTACAGCCCAGGACCAGACGAAGTAAACTGAAGACAACCAGGAAAATTCCTATTTGCTGGCCCTGTGAGGACATTGGTAAAAGACCTGTCCCCTGCCCTAAACAGTGAGTGCTCAATGTGAGGTCACAGGGGCAGGAGTCCCAAGTCTTGGCAGCTTAAGCTGAAATACATCTCCTAGGCAGTTGTCATGGATTATACTGAGGATACTGTAAATCATGTCACATGATCATGTTTTCCTCTTCTTATGGGCTGCTTGGAACCTCATAAACACCTCTGAGTTCCTAAATGTATGGGACCTTGCAATGGACAGTCCATGATTCATCTTATTATTTCAACCCTCTGAACCCACACTGACTTTCATTTTATTTATTATTTTTATTTTTTAATAATAAATTTATTTCTTATTGGTGTTCAATTTGCCAACATACAGAACAACACCCAGTGCTCATCCTGTCAAGTGCCCCCCTCAGTGCCCGTCACCCATTCACCCCCACCCCCACCCTCCCCCTCCCCTTCCACCACCCCTGGTTTGTTTCCCAGAGTTAGGAGTCTTCATGTTCTGTCTCCTTGTCTGATATTTCCCGCCCATTTCTTCTCCTTTCCCTTCTATTCCCTTTCACTATTATTTATATTCCCCAAATGAATGAGACCATATAATGTTTGTCCTTCTCCGATTGACTTATTTCACTCAGCATAATACCCTCCAGTTCCATCCATGTGACTTTCATTTTAATCCATATTTATGGATTTATGAACACCTCTAATAACTGTTTATGTGCAAATGGGCACGGACATTTATTTATGTGAAGGGGGCATGGATGTTTATGGTCTATATGAAGAGGGACATGGATATTTTAAATTAAATAGACAATCTGACTCTGGTAACCACTCAAAAATATTTTGTTCAGCTATTAAAAATGATATAATACTATGGATATTTATATTTAATTATATTTAACACTTTGTTCATTGTTCATTGTATTTAATGTTAAGAAAAGGAAACCCAGGAAGGACATCTCTTTCCAGCAATCATTGTCTTTTGATGTGAAACAAACTGGGAGCAGTTCCAGGAGCCCCCGAGAACAACCCTCAGCTGTTCCAGGGAGTGGAACCAGTCTGCAGTCAGGGGCATTCCCAAGCCCAGAGCAGGGGCCTCTGGCAAAATGTCCTCATTCCTACCCCCAAAAGTCTCCTCTCATTACGGAATCAGGCCTTTCAAAAGCCAGGGTCTTATTGTCAAATCAAGCCCAGCGACCTGCAAACTAAAAAGACAAGTTGGTTGCTCCCATCCCCACCCCAAGACACAAGGATGAGACAAAGCAGGATAACTCGATAGACCCTTCCACCCAGAAGAGGATGAAGCAGAGGCACGTCACAGAGATGAACATCCAGCTGGGCTCCTGTGGCCTGTCTGGGTTGCAGGATCATTTCCTGATGAAGGACTGGCTCTTTTCCTTGGAAGTGACTTTTAATTCACTGTTCTCCCAAGCTCGGGAACCCACCTTCTGAGGTCCTCCCTTTTCTATAAGAAATGGCTATTTTTGCAGCTGAATAGCTTTCTCAGCCTGATCCCAGCCTGGAGATATTTAGGGACCCAGAAGCCTCTCTGGGGCTTTCACAATCTTAGTCCCTGCTAGAGCAGGGTGTGGTCATATCTATCCCTTGAATGAATCTCATCATGGAAACAGATAAAAAATAGGTATAAGAAACATCTTGTCAAATGTAGTGCTGAGCTATCACAGAAGTTAGAATCTACAGAATGATTTAGAAATACCAGAGATCAGGGACTCCTGGGTGGCTCAGTGGTTGAGCATCTGCCTTTGGTTCAGGTCGTGATCCCGGGGCCCCGGGATCGAGTCCCACATCAGGGATACTAGGGAGTCTGCTTCTCCCTCTGCCTCTGCCTGCTACTCCCCTTGCTTGTACTCTCTCTCTCTCTCTCTCTCTCTATCAAGCTCTCTCTGTGTCAATAAATAAAATATTTTTAAAAAGATGGGATAAGATAAAATGAATTAGGGAAAGAAGAAACTGAGAGGAAAATTCTAAACTTAAGTACTACTAATAGCAGCTGCAAATATGTATATAAAATAAGAATTGCCAGAACAAGGAAAAACTGATAGACCTACCTTATTAAAGGAATATTTTAACACAGCATCTCCAAGTATTTGAAACAAGGAATAGCTATCACACCTTACAAATGGAAAATATACACTTTTCTCACATAGGAAACATTTATAAAATCTAACCTCATATGGTCATAAAGCTATCCTCAAAAAACTTCTATCATACAGACCATATACTCTGACCACAACATAAGTTAGAAATAAGTAGCAAAACAGATAAGGTAAAATATTTTTTAAATTATATAAAGACACGTTTCTAAATATTCATGGGAAGAAAATAAAAATAAAAGTGAGAAAATATTCATAAATGAATATAATAAAAATATTTACAGCAGAGAAAGCACAAAATTAAGCATCCAAAATATGAAATTAGATACATAACAGCAAAGAATATAGACAGAAGAAAACAAATACAAGGACAGAAATTAATGACATAAAAACAAATATAAAGAGGATAGGCAAAATTTAAATAAATTATTTGAAAATGTCAATGAAGTACTCTGGGCAATATTAATCAAGGAAAAGAGGTAAAGTACATTAAAATTGGGATTGGGAAAGAACTAAATATTGCAGAAATTAAATGAAAAGAAATGTCGTAAGTACTTTCATGGCAAGAATGAGGAAATGATATATATTTACAAAAATACAAGTTATTAAAAAATTCTTCAAGGTGAAAATGGGAAACCTTACTAGATACCAGAATTTCTCCACCAAGGAAACAATAGACCCAAATGGCCTTGGGTTGCCTTCTACCGACCATCAAAGATCAGATCATTGTACCTCATTCCAGAGAATTGAAAAGGTGAAAGCACGTACGAGCTTATTTTGTGAGGCCCCCTGATATTTGATACTAAGACTGACAAGAAATGGGAAGAGCATAAAGCTACAGCTCATTTCCTTTATAAATAGAAATGGAAAATTCTAAACAGAATGCTATAGAGAATGTAAAATACTTTAAAGCAAAATGGGTAAAGAGTCGCACATCACGATCACTTTGAGATAATCCCAAGAATGCAGAATTGGTTCAGTTTTCCAACAGTTAATGTAATTCGCCGTATCAGCAGATGAAAGACTCAAGGTCACACATGAAAAGCCATGAAGAGGAAAAATCAAATACTCATGTTTATAGAAGCAAACATCTCTTTCATACAATTTGACATCCATTCACGATTTACAAACAAGACAAAACGAAACAAAACTTGTAAGGAACAACGAAGGAGAGGAACAAGAATTCTTGACCTGCTAATGAGCACCTAACAAAACCTACAACAAATTATATGTAAAGGTGTTTAAGGCATTCTTTTTAAGGTCAGAAAAATGACAAGAATGCCTGCTATTCAGTGATCTAGCAAAGGCCTTATCCGCTTCAATAAGAGAAAAAGAAATAAAAGTTGAAGGTACTAGAAAGCAGCTATCACAGCTGTCTTTATTTATAAGATGTCTATTTATAAGACTATCTGCAAAACGCAAAAATTTTAAATTTAATAATATTAAATTTTAAAAATTTAAAGTTAATAAAAGAAGTTACTGTGCTTGTTGGATTAAATAAATCCATGCACAAGAGTCAGCTGCATGTCTAAACACCAGCAATATGCAATTATAAGATGGAATTTTTATTATTTTTAAGATGGAATTTTTTTTTTTAACCCAGCAATTTTTTATTGGAGGCCACCCCAGCTCCCAGGAGATGGGGAGAGGCCAGGGTCCACCAGCCGTGGCAGCCTGAGCAGGAGAGGCGGGCAGCACCCCCACCAGGGAGGACACCACCGGCATTTCTTCTCAGGATCATCTGGTCCTCTGAGCCTTCTTGATTTCCTCTGATAGTGCCTCCTCCAGGGCCCAATAAGCCTTCTCCAGATTGTCGTTGATGATGACCAGGTCAAACAGGCCCTGCTCCTTGCTGCTCTCCATGTCCACCTGGGCGGCAGCCAGCCGCTTGGCCAGGCTCTCCTCTGTCTCTGTGTTGCACTGGCGCAGCCGCTGCTCCAGGACATCCAGTGAGGGTGGCTGCACGAAGATGTAGATGGGCCGCAGGGCAGTCTTCTTAATGTTACACACGCCTTGCAGGTCCACGTCTAGCACGCATATGTGGTTCATGGCCTGCACGGCCCGCACAGCTGCTTTGCTGGTCCCATACAGGTTCCCTGAGAACTCGGCGTGCTCGATGAAGTCGCCTGCAGCGATGTCCCGCTGCATCACCTCCCTGGTGACGAAGTAGTAATCTTTGCCATTCTCTTCTCCAGGCCACGGGTCCCTTGTGGTGTGGGACACGGTGAAGCCAAAGATGCTGCCGTGCTCCTGCAGCAGTCTCTTGAGCAGGGTGTTATCAGATGTTATCCTGAAAACTATACAGAAGAGTGAAATATGGTTCAGACAATATTCAGGATGACCATTGCTGGGAGGAAGTAGGTGAAGTGTGTCTGGGGAGGGGCACACGGGGGTTCTAATGCATCTGTAAGAGTCTGTTTCTGAAGCTGAGGGGTAGATTTTATTTTTCTTGTTTCAACTGCACAGTTATTCTTTTTGCATATTTTTAAAGGTATGATTTGTTTTTGCAATTATTATTTAAAAAGTAGTTTATACTCTTTTATGTAGGATATTGCTTGCAATTATTTTTTGTTATAAACAACTGCAGAGAACCATCCACCTGGCATTATTACAATCATGTTAGGCACATATGCCTATGCATGTGGTAGTAGTGGTGGGGACTGCAAATGGCAAGTGAGAACGCTGTAAATATTTAAATTGGAGGAAGACATCAAAAGGTCTTGCATCTCAAATGCCATGCTAAAGAATTTTTACCCTGTTCCAAAGGAATAACTGTACATTCTATCAAAAAACAGTGTCTATATAAGCAAATGATTGAATTATCTCTCTGCCTTAGCCAGCCCCCACTATAGGTGAGTTTGACTTTCTTTAGGATGCTCTCGTGCCACGTATCCCCGACTTATCTTTTAATCCCGGCATCTGTCCAGGCTCTGTCCCTTTTGGGCACCAGGCGTGTGTTGGGATTGGGTGGTATCCTCTCTGCCATTCATTCGCTTTTTGAATGAGGGCGGATCTGGTTCATTTTGACCCTTGATTTGGTTTATTTTTTTGACCCTTGTCTCAGACGTATTCTCAATCAACTTCTATCCTGACTTTGCCTTGTCATTCTCCTTTCTGGATGAAGCCCAAATCCCTAGGTTCCCAGCCCGGGCCATAGACATAACCAACATTCCCTGGCCAGGTCTGCTCAAAACCACTCAGGATCTCAGCTCCCTTGTTATTAAGATAAGGGCTTTGGCTCTGATCAGTGTTTGCATATCTCCTTAGATCAGTGTTGAAATAAATCCTTACAGTGTTTGGCCTTGACCACAGTTTGAAACACTGTGGATTGCAGCCATTAGTGGGTTGTGGAATCATTTTGGTGGGTCTTAAGTAGCATTTTTTTAATAGAATAAAATCCTATTTTTAAACAGAATAGGATAGCAAATATTAAATTGCTTCACATACAGTAAGTGTAAGTGTGGTTTCTTATAAAACACATTTCATACAAAACTTATCTTGGTGTACTGAATTTTGACATCATTATGGACTAAATTGTGTCCTCTCAAAATCCAGATGTTGAAGCCCAACAGCTAGTGCTTCAGAATGCGACTGTATTTTGGAGATAAAAGGGGTGAGTAAGTCAAATGTGGCCATCAGGGTGGGCCTTCACCCAACCTGACTAGTGTCTTTGTAAAAGGAGAAAATTTGGAAGCACAGAAAGGCACCAGGGGCACACAGAGGGAAGACCGTGTGAGGACATGGGTGAAGGCAGCCATCTGGAAGCCAAAGAAAGACGCCTCAGAGAAACCAAACCTGTTGACACTGTGATCTCTTACACTTGCCTCCAGAACTGTAAGACATAAATTTCTGTAGCTAAAGCTCACAGTCTGGTATTTTGTAACAGAAGCCCTAGCAAACTTATACAGACAAATAATGTAATTCTCATTGTGGGTTCAGCTGAAAAAGTTAGACGGTCACTGGCTTAGGTTGTCTCTAAGGCCCTTCGAATGTTAAAACTCATTGGAGGTCGAAAAGATTAAAGGTCTGCTCTTCAGTTTACAAGGAAGCCTCCCTAGGGGTCTTCAGAAGCCCTCAGCACCTCACGGTACGAGAGTACCCCAATGCGATGAGAGCAGGGTAGAGACAAGGTGGGCAGCGGCCTCTGAGCAGGTTTAAAGACTGCAGCTATGGCCATGATCAGGAAGATGGAAAAACACAAGGCACATGGGAACTAGCCAAAGGAGTCCAGGGGCCAGACAGCACTTTGCAGCAAAGGACGGAAAAAGAACTGGACTTCTGAAACATCAGGGTCAGGTGCTCAGTCTCCTGACACTGGGTCCCTTGTGTGATGAGATAACATGAGTGGGGCAGGGAGGTGTTTCTGGATCCTGCCCCATTTCCTTCCATTAGTCCACCCCTGAGCACCGCCCCAACGTAAATGAGGGTGCGTCCTGTCCTAACAGAGCAGGCTCCATGCTGGCTGGAGTGACGGCACGCTAGCCGTGGCATGTTCCAAAGGTGAGTCTGTGAACGCGGTCCCCAGGGTGCCATCTGATGACGGCCTCCCCTTGGCAGGTCTGCTTGGACCATCCAAGAGTCTCACTCTCATAGTCACTGTGTGAACCTCCAATGCCTGCTGCTAAAGGGTTTTCTGTCTCCAAAAATAATCCCTAAATGATGGCTAGCATGGCCCCAACATAATTCATCCTCTCCAATAAGTGAAAGGGAGCTAATGCCCAACTCCTGGCACAGCCACAGAGCAGGCCTTGGAAGAGGAGGTGGCCATGACTTCAGTCTTTGGCAGAGGGCTGTGGACGGCCTTGGAGCCCGGCCAGCGCTGGGATGCCTGGCATGGGCACTTCCTTCTGGCTTGGGCTGGAAACAGTTTGAAGCTCCTGTACACTCCTCCCTGGACCCTGGGAGTCTGTCACCTGAGGTTGTCACCAGGATCTCACTTTCCCAAGAACTTCCCGATAGTTATTTGAGCACCAGGCAGTGGGTGCTTGGTTGTTGGACCTAATCTCTGCTTGTACGAAGGGCACTTCTCCCCTTCCTGACTCTCCGCCGACCCAAGGGAGAGACCAAAGGCCCTTGCACATTGTTCTACCCTAGACACAGTTGCACTCAAGGCTGATTCTCAGGACTAGGCACATTACGTCGTGCCCAGAGAGGGATGCTGGGCCAGCTTTCATCCACACACTCTGTCCCCCATGCATGCAGGACGCTGACTGATCTGGAAAATTTTAGGGTTGGGAGGAGGTGGGGATAGCAGCTGTAGTGAAACAGGAGGCAGCACTCAGCATCATCAGCGTTTGATTAAACTTTCCAGCAGTCCTGGGAGAGACAGGTTAATGTACCCACTTTGCAGATGAGGAGATCAGGTTCTGGAAGTAAAATAAATTGCCCCAAGCCAGTAGCCCGTGAAGAGGATTCAAAGACAGTTTATTTGTTGATTGGGATCCATGATCTTTCCACTGTTCCCTATCCAGAAGCAGAAAAAGAAATTGTAATTGGATGAAATGGAGAGGGGGGCCCAAGGAGGACCATGAAGATGATGAGAAGTCTTCGGGGGCTCCTGCACAGCAGTGGGGGTAAGCTCAAAGGCAGGCCCTGAAGATGTCCATGGCCAACCACAGCTTCTTGGGGTCAGTTCCAAACTTTGAAGTAACCTTCCTTCTTTAGGTTTGGGAGACACTGGCCTCCACCCCCCACCACAGGAGGCAAATTCATGTAAAGGAAAGGGGGGGTCAGAGTTGGTGGGCAGGTCCAAAAGTCCAAAATCACAGCTACTCGCTGAGTGACTCTGGGCAAGTCGCTGGACCACTTGGTGCCTGTTTCCTTGATCAGAAAGCAAAAATGACCCTCTGTCTCTCACCATGCACGAGAGGACTCGGCCCTCACCCCACATGTGTAGACAGCATGTGTTCACGTGGTTCTCACTACTCATGGCATTTGGAGGTGTTGGTCTCAAATGGAAAATGTATGCTTCCTCCACAGAGCTTTCCTTGTTTGAATGAACTGAATCTTTTCTTTTACAAGCAAAGAGGTTTTCATTAATTTGTGCCAGACCATTTAATATATTCTTGGGTTTCTACGGTGCTCTTGTTTCACTTAATTTTCTAGATTTCCCAGAAAGTTTCAGGATTTGGTTTGGTGAATGACCTTGAAGGGGCTAAGAGAAATAAGAAAGACGAGAAGCAATTTGCTTGCAACAAGTCTCAGTCTAAGGATTTCACTGAGAAAGAAGTACCCCTGGATGTATGTAGGGGTTTTCCTTAAAGGTCTTGAGCTTGGCTCCCTTTAGACAAGGGTTACCTTCTTGCCAAGGTAAGATTGGCAAGAAATCAAGCCAGAGATCCAATGACATAATGAACACAGTTTTGTGTGTCTTAATTAGGATCATTCATAAATAATTAAAGCCCTAGATGGGGGGGCAAAGACTCTCTGGAAGAAGCATTCGCTGTAACCCACTATAACCCATCTGGGAATCCCATGACCCCAAGGGGAAAGATTTTTTCCACTGAGAGCCAAGCTCCTGAGTCTGGATTGTTCTTGCTTTGGAGGTGAGAACTCTGAAGTACAGGGAGTTCTAGTGACTTGCCTGAGGTCCTGGAGCAAGTGAGGGACTCTAACAGAATTAGAAGATTCTAGAAGCCATCTTTGCAGCTTGCAGAGTTAGTGGCGGGGGGGGGGGGGGGCGCGGGAGGGGTGAGGGGAGATGGAGGAGAGAGAGGGAAAGTCTAGAAAACAAGGAAAGTTTCAATCACAGGAGTTGGAGGAGTGTGTGGGAGAGAGGGCCACCGTTGTCTGGACAGTTGCCCTCCACCGCCCTGGGCAGGGTGCCCTGGGAGCTCTCAGGGCCCTTGCTGGAAATCCCCCCTCTCAGCCTGGGCCTCTCACCTTCTCCTTCAGGTAGTGTTGCCAGATAAATGTAAAGGATGCCTAGTTAAATTTGATTACCGGTAAGTAGTAAATTTTTTTTTTTAGTATACATGTGGCCCAAGCAATATTTGGGATGTACTTGTACTGAGGGTTTGAAGCTTGCCTAAAACCCAAATGTAACCAGATACCCTTCTTATTTGCCAAATATAGAAATCTTACCTTCAAGGAGAATTGCTTTTCTGGTATGAAAATAATATGTGCCTGATGTATAATCTAGGAAATACAAAAGCACAGGGAAAAGAAAGTAGCAATTCCCGCGTGACGCTGCCAGCTGATGTTTGAAGGACTTCGATACTGGAAAAGTGTGGCCTGTTTCCTTGCCTGTTACACAGTTGAGATGACACTTTTGCCATTTTCTGTCTGGATCTTCTGCTTCTCTGGCTTGATATTAGGCATAACCTCCCCGTGTCCAAGTTTCTGCTCCACTGTATAACCTCCGCCTTCTTGCTGGAGAAGCCAGTGGTTCCCGATGGGCATGTCTGGGCCTAACACTCTGTCCACACGTCTTCAGATGATCTCTCAAGTGGCTTTTAAAAGTATTCCAAGTTATGTATGTACACAACCATGGCAATTTGAAAGTGATGACATTTAATATCTCACGGCGACTTTTTTCTAAAGCTCTCATGGGTGCCATCCGAGCCTCCCTCCAAGCCCAGCTGAGTGACCCTGCAGACATCCCGCCTGCTTTCACAGGCCGAGGTTCAAGAGAAGAGAAGCCAGCGCTCAGCCTTTGTTCCTCCCTGAGCTACCAGCACTCACTTCTACAGAAGACCATTGAAAAAAAAAAAAAAGAAAAAAAGAAAAAGAAAAAAAGAAAAGAAGACCACTGATTTGAAAAACACAAACATAAAATGAGCAGGATGGTACCTTGCTTTCCAGGTGGAAAGAACGGATCTGGAAGAGCATTTTCACCTAATAGACTGGGACATGCCCAGAGAGAGCTCACTTCTCCCTTTAGACATCCCTTGGACTAGTGGTTCTCAACCCCAGCTACGCACCTAAATCCCCAGATGAGGCTTGAAAACGGGCAAACCCCCCAGTCCCACCCCAGCCTCGGGGGGAGGGGTCCCAGGATTAGCATCTTTTCTTAGAGGTCCCTGGGTGACTTCTGTGGGTAGTCAGGGTTGAGGACACCGGGTTAGGAGACTTTGAGGCTATTGTTTGCTAGAGTCAAAGCAGAGGAGGCTGGAGACGACGGAGAATGTCAGGGACCTACGGGAAGCCAGGGCTTCCAGGTCATCGAGTCCAGGTCCCTTCGAGTCCAGTCTGCGGGGAGCCTGTCTGTTGGTCTCGGCAGACACGGCTTCTCTGCAGGGCTTCGGCCAGCATCTTTGCTGAGTCCAGGAAGGGGCCTGGTCCTCCTGGGGTCCAGCTCATGTCCTTGCTTTCCCCTGATTGCCCCTGCCTCACGGTGACACATGGCCCCTGGCTCTCTGCCCAGGGTCGGGGGTCAGGTGCGAGCCCCCTGAGGCTACTCCCCTCCCGTCCCTTGCACAGCTCCAGGCTAGCCCACTGAGCTGGAGCCAAGGCTGCTTCTTTTGTATCACTTGGTGGGCCTGTCGCCCCTCCACGGGAAGCGATGGTTTTGAGGGCCTGCAGCTTCCCCCATGGACGGAGGAGTCTTTCCCTTGCATTGCAGACTTCTCACTCCAAGGCGAACATTTGCTAAGCCAGAGCCATTCCTCCGGTCACTCAGTGTCCTTTCCAGGCAGGGACACTGTCACCACCAGGCAGGGACACCAATCCCTCATAGGAAGGTGACCACATGGGGCAGGAGAGAAACATCCCGAGTAGAGTCAGGCACTAGGCCCAGGGAGGCCAGGGACATATAGCAGGTGCCAGAGGCTCTTAGCTCGGGCTGCTTTAACAAAATACCACAGGCCGGGTGGCTTAAACAAGAGACATTTATTTCTCACGGTTGTGGAGATTAGGAAGTCTGAAATGAGGGTGCTGGCATGGCCGGGTTCTAATGAGAGCTCTTGTCCTGGCTCACAAACATCCTCCTTCTTGCAGAGTCCTCAGATGGTGGAGAGAGACTTGGGGGGGAGGGGGACTCTGGTCTCTTTGTCTCCTTATGTCAACACTACTCCCACGATAGGGACTGTACCCCGGTGACCTCATCGAAACCCAGTCATCTCCCGAAGGCCCTACTCCAAGTAGTATCACAGTGGGGTCAGCACTTCAAAATACAGATTCTGGGGGGACACATTCAGCCCACAGCAGGTGACATAAGAGGAATTAGCAGGGGAAGAACCAAAATATCTCAGGAGAGTGGCCACATGTTTGGGGAAAGCTCAAGACATGTGGATGGCCTATCAGCATGAAGCATCATGGGGGTGAGCATGCTGTGCTGATGGGAGCTGGGCCTGAGGCAGAGCTTGCCCCGGGGACTTCTCATCTAGGCCCTCCCGAGGTATATGAAGAGATGAGAGAGGACTGAGGAAGAAAGGTGCTGCGAAAACCTGCTGGGTTCCTTGGGGATGTCTTCCAGGTTGGCCCAACGCTCACCTGTCTGTGCAGCACCGACGTCAGTCAGCAGATATCTGGTAAGCGGCAGGGAGGCTCCAGGGCCCCACAGCAAGCAGGACAAGGGCACAGTCCCTTCCTCAACGAGCTCCCATGCAGCTGAGGTAAGACAGGCAGTCGTCACACAGTCACACAGACACATAAGGCCCACGGGTGAGGTGTGCAGACCTGAGTCCCTGCAGTACCTGTAGCCTACGCTGGGTTCACCCATGGGTGCACCCAGGGAGACCAAAGGGTGGAAGGAGGTGGGAAGGGGGCCCGCTACAGGCCCAAGCTGGTCACACAGAAGGCTCTGCCTGCAGGGGGCATCTGGGTTCTGAGAACCGCTCTTGCCCTGCTTCTGTGGGTAGAGAGATAGGGATCCCCACCCAGTAATTTAGCCCCATTGCCTCAGGGGACCACCCCACCCCTGAAGGCCTCCCCTAACCCCGGCCTACACCTTGTAGTCAGTCCCTTCATTGAACCCTCATCAAATTACCCCATTTAAATATACCATCTGTTTCCTGCTGGGACCCCAACTGACCCAGTGACCTAGACTGGGAGGTCAAGGAAGCTTTCAGAAAAAAGGATGTTTCAACTGTGCTCTGGAGGATGAAATTCCAATTGTTCTTAACGGGCAGATCCAACATGTGTGTTTGGTCAGAAGGGGAGTCCTGGTGAGGCCGAGGCTATAGTGAAGGGGGTGGAGGGTAGAGGAGGACCCACGAAGCACTCCCTCTTCTAGCCAGACCTGGGCAAGGCGTCACTGGGCCTGAGCTCAGCTAGAAGAAGGAATACGAGGCAACTCCCATTCCCTTCAGCCTGCAGGGGCCACGTGTCTGCGGCGCCCAGGCAGGTAGATTCCCCGAAGGCTGAGGCAAGCAACAAGAGGGCCAGAACTCGACTCTGGAGGGCTCTGTGGAAAGATCTGACCCCCACACATGGACTATGACTTACATGCCTGAGCCGGTACCCCAGGAAAATGTGGGTCAGAATTTGGACTAGTCATCTAGACATAGACTCCAAATTCCACGTCAGAATCCTAAAGTTGCATTTTCTCAGTACATGAGTTCCCCGTGGCTGCTGTAACACTTTCCCAATACCTGGTGGCCTAACACAACAGATATTTATTCTCTCATAGTTCTGGAGGCTAGAAGTCCAAAAGCAAGGTGTCACCAGACCTTCTAGAAGCTCGAGGCGAATATTTGTTCTTTGCTGCTGGCACTCCTTGGTTTGTGGCCACACCACTCCAATCTTCAAGGCCAGCATTTCCAGTTATCTTTCTGCCCAGCCTTCATGTCATCTTCTCTCTCTCTGTAAAAATCTCTCCTTGTCTCCCTCTAGCAGACACTTGTGTCTGAATTTAGAGCCCATGGGGATAATCCAGGATCATCTCTTCAACTCAAGATCCTTAACCTGAACACATCCAGAAAGACCTCGTTTTTTGCATATAAATGACCATTCGTAAGTTACAGGAAGTAGGCTGTGGGTACATTCTGGGGCCCACATCTCAGCCACCATATGAAGCCACGAGACCTCATCTTTCTGAGTAACCAGCATGGAATGACAGCTTGACTCAGGATTCCTGATGTGCTGCTGTCACTGAGTCCTGGTCCTGGGCAAGTCACTGGATCTCTTAGGTATTTGCTTTCTGTTTCTTAAATGAGCTGGTGGAAGTAAATCAGTTTCCATGAACACCTGGAGTCTCTAGATGGACCTCAAGGCATCTGTAAGCCCCTTGCAAAGCGGGTCTGGCGCACATATGGATGTTTCTTAGAGCAGCCTCTGGTTCTCCTGATGGTCTGAGGCCAAAGAAGGCTCATAAAGGACCAACTGGATGACCCTCAATCCTGGACAGAAAGCCCTGGAACTTCTCAAAAAGTAGCCAAGCCTCGGGCCAATTCAGTCACAACCTGTGAGGATGGGCCGGACATTGACAGGTTGCTTCATCCTTCCAGGTAATTCTAATATCTGACGGGGTGGGGATGAAGCTTTGAAGTCCTTTCTTTTCCTGGTGTCCTTTCCAGGTAAGGCGTTTGACAAATCATTAGAGACAGAGCTGTGATCTCCGCTCTGGCTTCACATCTGGCTCCATCCCGGGTGGATTTAGGTGATCTGGGCAACATGGGCAGGAGGATCCAAAGCTTCCCAGGTGATTTCCGTACCCAACCCGGATCAGGAGCCCCGTGACGCCGTGAAAGGCAGCCTTCCATTGCAGCTGTTATTCCATAGGGCAGCAGTCAGCCCTCAGGAGGCCCCGACTCGGATGTCTAGACCATAGAATGGCTCTTTCTACGGGACACAGCAGAAGTCATTTCTCTGGAAATCTTGACCCAATGGTGAAGTTTCTAGCCATGAAGACGTAGCCATGGGGATGCCTCGGGGGCTCCGTGGTTGATCCTCTGCCTTGGGCTGAGGATCTAGATGACCCTGGGACCCTGGGATCGAGTCCTGCATCAGGGAAACTGCTTCTTCCTCGGCCTGGGTCTCTGCCTCTCTCTGTCTCTCATGAATAAATAAATAAAATCTTAAAAAAAAAAAAAAAAAAAGACCTAGCCATGGCTCTGCTGCCAGAGGGTTGAGGTGTGGATTCGGTAACTTTTCAAAATCTCTGACAATTCCTTGAATTTATAGAAACTGCTATCAAGCCTGCCCTTGATAGATCATGCTGCATTTAGAGAAGGAATGTATAAAGAATAAAAATAACCCAGTGAATTCGGGATGGTGGAAAATGCCATTACTGGTAACGAAAATTACAGGAAGCCTTACTGACTCTTGCTACCTCCCCAAGACTAATATGAGAACATGTTTTTTCTTCTGATGCAATAATTAAGTTTGCCCAAGAAAACGTTTCTCTGTGCGGGCCTCAGGGCAGGGCTCGATGGGGCCTTTAACTGATAATGTGATCACCTTGGCTTCCTGCCTCCTCAGGGCAGACGGGCTTCCCGGGTGGACTGGCCGGGCAGGCCTGCACCCGGGGCGGGGTTGGGGGTGCTCCAGAGAAGCCACTGGGGGGCCCTGAAGCCCAGAAAGACCTCCTGCATGAGAAGATGGAAGTGGTCCGGGGGGCCTTCCGCCACTGCCACAGTTCTCCACCCAGAGCCGAGATGCCACCTGGAAAGGGCAGCTCAAAGTCAGCGTCCTCAGATCCCGCAGGGGTGGGGACCATCCCCCCCCAAGACCGGCGAGGGCCCCTGAGGCGCCGCAGAGGTGGGCCGGCCATGGAGCACCTGCTAAGGCACAAACTGAACCATGTGCTTTTGCAAAAGACACAAATGAGCAAGAAGGGAGGGTGCGGCCTCACCAGCTACCAACGAAACAAAAAGCCAGGCCCTCTCCAGGGACGGTCACTCTCCTCTGAGAAATACTCGGAGGGTGAATAGTGCTGCAGGCCGGGGTGTCCTTGCCTGGGGCAGGAGTGTGGCACCCGCGTCAGCTCCATGTGTGCAGCTCCACTCCCTGCTCCCACTGGCGGGAATGTAAGAAACACTTATCCTAACAGAGGCTTCATGCTCCAGGGTCTATGCGTGGAGGTGTGAGTTATAAGAGCTGTGACCTGGGATCCCTGGGTGGCGCAGTGGTTTGGCGCTTGCCTTTGGCCCAGGGCGCGATCCTGGAGACCCGGGATCGAATCCCACATCGGGCTCCCGGTGCATGGAGCCTGCTTCTCCCTCTGCCTATGTCTCTGCCTCTCTCTCTCTCTCTCTCTCTGTTACTATCATAAATAAATAAAAATTAAAAAAAAAAAAAAAAAAGAGAGAGCTGTGACCAGAAGCTGAACGCTCCTCCTACGGCCCCAGACACATGCCCTTAAGCCCCCAGATTGGCACACACATCATGGAAGATTATGAGACCATTAAAGTGGAATCTGGGATCAAAGACCCTAAGGATATAAAAGTGAAACACGCAAAATAGAGCCGTTAATCTCAGCAGCAACTACGTAAGAATAAAAGGTTGCATCAAAAAAAAGAAAAAAGGGAAAGAAATACTCTTTTAACGTTAGAGTTGTGGTACTAACAAGAACTATTTTTAAATGTCCTGTGTTTTCTAAATTGTCTATAATGAGTATTATTTACAATTAAAAAAAGGGGGGGGGACTCGTTTTGTCTCTTCTAAGAAAAGGGTAATGCCACTTCAGTTGCTAAGTGGAAGGGACGGTTGCTACCTGCGTCCCTGCTGATCCAGCGATGCACCTTCTCTCCTCCAAGAAATCTAATGTGCTTCTCTGTGCCAATGGCTCTCAAACTGTAGTGTGCACTCAGATTGCCAGGAAGACTTATTAGGACACAGAATGCTGAGCCCTCCTCTGAGTATCTGGTCCAGTAGGGTTGGGGTGGGTTGAGAAACTACATTAATAACAAGGTCTCAGGCAGACTGCTGCTGCTGGCGGCTGCGGAATACCCCCATGTGAACCACAGAACCAGGTGCACACCTTTCTACAGGCAGCTCCACATCTCTCTACCTGATGAAAAGCCAGGGTCAGTGCAAGGAAGGACTGCAGGCTTTCTGAAGTTGAGGATAATAAGAGACTATCCAAAGATTGTCCATGTTGCTGAACTTCAGGGAGAGGCCTAACTTAGGGACAGGTGTAAGACAGCAGCCAAGTCTATGGCTTTTGCCATTAGGGCTTTGAGAAAGACACCACCATGGTGGGAGTCTGAAGGAAACCAACTAGGGAATTATGATGAGATTGGGAGGAATAGGGGAGAAAAAGCATTTGTGATGGACCCAAAGCAGCATAGAAAGTATGGTAAGAAAAACTGGGCCATGGGCAATATTGTGGATTGAACTGTGTCCTCTAAAAAGATATGTTGAAGTCCTAACTCTTAGACACTGTGAATGTGAGCTTTGTTGGAGTTTGTTGAGTCTTAGCAAATGTAATTAAAATAGGAGTTAAGACGAAGCTATACTGGAGGAAGGTGGGCCCTGAATCCCACATGACCGGTGTCCCTCTAAGAGGAGAAGCACACAGAGACAGACACACAGAGCGAAGGGCAGACACAGAAAGATGAAAACCATACCGTGTGACAACGGAGGCAGAGATAGGAGTTACACAGGTCATTGCAAGCTGGGCAACACCAAGGACTGCTGGGACCCACCAGAAGCCAGGAGAGAGAGCACAGCCCTGCGGGAGCTTTGGTTTTGGACTGCTGGTCTCCAGAACCGTGAAAGGATAAATTTCCATTGTTTTAACCATCACCACCACCAGTTTGTGGAACTGTGTTATGCCCGTCCTAGAAAACCAACATAGGCAAGGAATATTGGTTTCCTTCTTTCAGATGCTGAGAGGGAGCTTAAAGGTCAACAGCCCCACATGCTTACCTTTGCGATGGGCCGGCGGAGCCCAAGAGGAGTCCAGGTGAACCCAGGATGCTTGCCTTGAGGGCAGTGCGCTGACTTGGCTAGTCCTACCACGTTGGCCAGTTCACATAGCATCTTGCCTTGTTTTTTAGTTTTTGGCTCCAATGCATAGGTGAGGCCCCTGCCTCTACAAAATGTCAAGTTCTGAGTGGGCTAGGTGCTCGCCACAGCAATGAGAATGGTGGTCAGTTGGTTCTATGAAAAGAGATTGGGACTCTGGCTTTCTCGAAGGGAGTCCGTGCTGTAAGGATGGGAAAGACCTGATTCTGAGCCCTCACGCTCAGCCCTGAGCCATCAAAGACCCTTTGGACCTGATGATGCCTACAGGCCAGTTTGCTCCCCGTCGAGCATTTAGACTGCAACTCTGCCCTCAAAATCCCAAAGCTGTTCATATTTGGACCGATTGTACTTATATCTTTTTGTTTCCCTTTCTTAAATGCAATAAATCCCACTATATGATAGTGCTTCACACTCTCTGAGATGTCTAGAATCAAAAAGACAAAAGAGAACGAGTGTTAGTCTGTAGAGAAGTTGGACTCTTACTTTGCTGGCGGGAATGTACAAAGGTGCAGCCATCTTGGAAAACAGACTGGCAGTAAACTCAAAAAGTTAAACACAGAATCACCACCTGAGCCAGCAAATTCTACTTCTAGGTATATACTCAATGAAATGAAAACATATGTCGACCCAAATACTCGCATATGAATGATCACAACAGTATTATTCAAAACAGCTAGAAAGTGGAAGCAACCCAAATATGTGTTAATGACTGGATGGATAAACAACATGTGGTCTGTCAATACGACGGAATATGATTCAACCATAAAAAGAGAATGATGTAGTGATACATGTTACAACATGGGTGAACCCTGGAAACATACAAAGTGAAAGAAGCCGGTCACAGAAAGCCATGTGTTGATTCCACTTCTAGGAAATTTCCAGAATAGGCAAGTCCACAGAGACAGAAAGTACATTAGTGATTGGCCTTGGCTAGGGGGATGGGAGAATAGAAAGTAACTACCAATGGATATGGGATTTGGGGGGAGGTGTGATGAAAATATTCTGGAATTAGGTAGGAGTAATGGTTATACAACTTTGTGAATATACTAAGAACCTCCAAATTGTAAGCTTTAAAATGAGTTAGTTTTGTGGTTATATGAATTGTATTCCATATATGGATGAGAAAGTGAAGCTAAGAGCAGCATCTGATGACAAATATCCTGGCAACCACATGTTCCATGGATTGAGAAGGCAGATGAGAGGCAAGGGACAAGGAAAGCAATTGAAGAGAAAATGCCACAAAAGATGAAGAGCCAAGGATCAATACGAAGTTTTATGGAAACGAGTAGCAGGACACATGGAAACAGGAACAGAGTTGTCTGAGGAGCATTTCAGGATATAGAGAGAAGGGGTTGACCAAGGAGTCTGCCCAGACAATGGTTCCAGAACTTTCAGGATTCCAGAAGTCCCACCTGTCAGTCAGAGGTAGTAAATCAGGTGACACCCTCATTGGCCGTAAGAAGGAATAAAAATTTCCCAATATTCCATATGCTACTCCCTCTCTTTCTACCCATGACAGCTGGTCTCCAAAGACACCCCAGTAAATCAGGCCTCTCAATACAGCATCATCGGATCCACTCCCTTGTGGAATCTGGGCTAGCCCAATGTAAGCAGTGAAATACAATAGAGGGGACAGTGTGAGTCCCCACCCTTGGTGATGAGCAGCCTCCAGGCTCCGGCCCCCGTCTCTTGGAGTGCATGCTGTGGGGAGGAACCTGGCATACGGAAGAAGCCCAACTATGAAGCCACCGTGACATGAGGACGCTGTGCCAGCCCCACGAAGGGACCATGTATAGGGAAAGATCCCAGCCGACTCCAAGGGGCCCCAGCCATCCCAGCCTGGCACCAGGCCCAAGGGTGGAAGCGCCATCGTGGACGTCCAGCTCAGGATAGTCTTCATTTGACTCCAGCCCCAATGACATCCGTGAATAAAAGAGACACCCATCCCGCTGAGCCCAGTCAACTCACAGAATCATGAGAGAGCTGACAAAATGGTTTTTTTCTAAGTTTTGGAGTGGTTTATTATACGGAAATAGTTGACTGGAGCATCAGCCTAAGGAGCCACGGGAGGACCCTCTTTCTGCAGACACTCAGACCACTGCCACGGATCAGGGTAAGGGGAGCTGTCACCCCTGTCCCCCAGCAGCTTTAAAATATTCCCCAGATGTGGAGCACCATAGATACCAGCACTTCCCACATTTGCCTCTTGACCTGAGAGAGCCTAAGAGCTCACAGACCCTCTGGGCTTGCAGCTTCCGGCTGCAGCTTCCCTGTCTGCACACTACGACGTGAGCAACAGCTGGGACCCTGCCATCTGCCACCTGGCTGAGTCTCCAATTCCTCACTCCGGAGCTGGGACATGCCCTGCTGCTGCCCGTCCCAGGCACAGAGAGACGTCACTGAGGAAATCTGGTCATCAGCGGGCAAGGAAGGAGGCTATAGGGATTGGTGCCCGACAGAATCCTCCAGGCCAGTCTGGAACACACCGCAGCCCTGGCTCTCCCCGTCTGTCGATCTGGTCTTTGTATAATTTTATATTTTATTGCTGCCGGCACTGGGCCAAGGCTGCACCTCGGCATTGATGCTGGCAACTGGGGGGTAGCATTTCCTGGGCTGTGTCTTTGGGGAGGAAAGTCATATTTCAGAGATTCATTCTCTGTATGCGGTCCATTTTCTCCTCCTCATTCTGTGGCAGGTAAAAATGTCTACCCCATGCCTGGCCCTTTTGGAAGACACACTAACGTATTCCACGGATGAAGCACCTCCTGCCCCCCAGCCCACCATGAGTATGGGCACGGTGTGGTCCCTCATGGGTGGGAGCATCACGTTCTCTGGAGTTTCAAGGCCAGAGTCCCAGAAAGTACTAGTAGTGTGTGACATTGAAGAGTCAGCCATCAATACTGCGGGCCTTTGGGCTCATGATTTCCAGACTGGCTGTCACATTCAGTGACTGTCAGCCAGTGTCACTGATGGCCCTCACCTGTGTTTACTGCACAATTAGCCAAGGCCAACCCCAGATGGTTAAGACCTGGAGGGAACAGGGTGGGGACATGAGCAGGAATGATCATCAAACAGTCTATCAGTCTGTTTTAAAATATCAACCAACTCATTAAACACGCACACGCACACGCACACATACACACACACATGTCTAAATGATTTAAGTGCATCTTGGCACTGTTATTTTTCACACGTCAACTGTCTAAAGACTGGCGCAGTTTGTAGGCTCCACATGCAACAGAACATTCAGAGCTTGCCCTGGGCTGGCATCTGATCGGCAGCTAGCCCTTGATCTGGGCTCCCTTGGGCCAGCAGCATAGAAAGGAGCAACTCAGCGATGGCCAGGAAGGGGCCAGTGGGGCCAGCTGGAAAGGGCGGCCTTGCCTGCCCCTTGGCAATTCCCAGAGCCCACTGTGCACCACCCGGGGAGGCTTTGCTCTCTGTGACTCCTTCCCTTGCTTTCCAGTCCTAACTCCAGTTTCTCACTAAGGATGGAAAAGCTGAGCCGTAGGGAAGTAAAGCCAGCTCGCCGGGCGTTCAATCAGGAGCCAGCGAGCCAGGTCAGAATGGAGGAGTGGTCCTGCTGCCCAGGAGGCACGGAAAGAAGCCACCGGGCTTGACAGCACTGGAAAGGCTGGGGCAAGAGGACCCTTAACCCAGTGAGGGCATCTCCTGCCAGGATGAGTAGGCTTTGAGCTTCTTCAATGTGGATAGATCCAAGACTACAGTGCTTCTTACTAACCTCTTGCGTACTCTTTGGCAAACCACACTGATGCGAGAAATGCTTTGTACAGTGCATATGTGAAGTATCGTCACCATTATCTCTGTGGCCAACAGCAACACTAGGCAGGACCTGGAGAAACCCCTCATACCCACCTTCCATGTCCTACCTGGAGGTCCAGGAGCCGATGGATTCCAGCTGTCGCCATCTTGCCCTTACCTCCCTGTGGGCACATGCTACTCCCCACGTCTACAGCTGGCCTCAGACTCACCTGAGCAGAGGTAATACTTAAGGGCTTCAGAAGCTATGCCAGCTCCCAGCTGGGCCACTGGGAACACTTGCTTTGGGGATGCCCTCTTAGCTACTCACTTCGATGCCACGTGGAGAGGCCACATGTAGGTGTGACAATCCCAGCTGAGCTCCCAGCCCACGACAACAGCTGGCCAAGTCAGCAAGTCATCCTGGATGTCCAGCCTAGCTGAGCCCTCAGACACTCCTGCATAGCCACCCTCTGACTGCAAGGCATGAGACACCCCAAAGAAGAACCACCCAGCTGAGCCCAGTCAACCCGGAGCAGAAATCGAAGAGATAGTAAATCGTTGTGGAAGCCACCAAGCTTTAATGTGGAATATCTCATCGAAACAGCTCTTCGTAGACCTGCAGGCATCTGAGCTCTCTGGTTCCTCCGCCCAAGCCCTAGAGTCTGAACTGCTTTATCATTTTCCTATTGTGGTTTGTCCTCTCTGTTCCTTGCCATCACTCCCCACTTTTCTGAAAGCCCCCCGGGGTCTCTCTCAGTTTAAGTGTCTTTCTATAGTTTAAGTGTCTTTCTATAGTACATGCCACCCCTAGCCTGAGGTGGTGACTTCCTCTTTAGATTATAATCAAGAGAAGCTCCTGAAGACTTGTAAGCAAACTCTGGGCTCCTGCTGACGTTCACCCCCAAGCCCCTGCCCCAGGAGCATCTTGGAGCAGAGAAGAATGAGGATGCCCGTGTGTGGCTCCGTGGTCTGGTTCTGCACATCATCCTCCAACCAGGAGTCGGTGGTACTATCACCTCCTCGTGCCTCCTCAGCTTTGACCTTCACTCTCCAGGAGCCAGGAGTGTGGCCAAGGCAATGGCTTTCAGAAGAAATGACTCCACCGACCCAGCTTTTTGGCTCTGATGTCTGCCCTAAGGACTAATTACCCACCAGGCCTATCAAACACCCCAGGCAGTGAGCTTGGCTCTGGGCTGAAAGGTGAGCTGTTTGTTTAAGGGAGGTGGGTGGTCTCTAGCAGGACTTTCAGATTAACCTAAGCCCTCTGAAAATAGAAAATGTAAAGCTGGGCAGCCTGGGTGCCAGTCAGGATCAGTGCAAGCCGGTGGGAGGTCCTCTTTGATTTCAGGATCCTCCAGGAGGAAGGAGGAGGAGGGAAGGGCACGGACACAGAGTTCTTTCTGGCTGCAGCCAGGGACAGAGGGCAGGCTGTCTGGGAGCAGGGAAGATACAGAGCCCTCCTGCACCACGCGTGGCATTTCTCCGGAGGAAGTTGCTAAAGTCCTTGCATTCTGGAGTGACCCTGTAGGTTCTCAATACCTTCCTATTTCTGGGACCAGCAGGACGATTTGGCCCCAATGCCCTGGCTCAGAGTCATCTTCCTGGGCTTCTCACAGGATCCGCACCAGCTCCTGCACTGGGCCCCCGTCTTCTGAGGAAGGAGGTTGTGGTCTCCATGGGACCCCTGGGACACACTGCAAAGGTTTGTACACACGAATCTTCCCAGAGGTCTCAGGACAGATGAAAAACAACACAACCCTAAGTGTTGGGGTCCTTCTCTTACACATCCATTGGGAGATAAGCATGTGAGTCACACCAAAGTTTGCCCAAACATCACCTCTGTTCCTGGAGATTGGAGACGATGACCTTAGTTGTGTAGTAAAATGGACCTGCCCCTAGACGCTTCTCCCCCAATCCCGTGTGGCACAGAACATGGAGTCTGAGGACAGTCTGAGCCCCGGGAGAAGGGTGGGCCCAGGGTATCATTGGGGGGGTTTCCTCTCCACAGAAACAGGGAGTCAAGGAAAAGAAAATCCTCCCCACCAGCAAACGAAACAGCCCAGGAAAGCTGGGAGTTCCCAGGGAACGTAGATCCATCTTCTTAGTAGGATTTGAATGTCTCCCCATCCCCCTAGAATGACAACATGCATTAGTGAAAAGAACATGACCTTGGGGACCACAGGTGGCTCAGATGGCCTCTTTGAGCCCTGCTTTCTTCTCAGCAATGTGAAATGACAGGTTTGGGCCAGGCAGGGTTGCTGGGGGAGTGATGGCTCCTGGGTGGTCCCAGCTTCAGAGTCCCAGGACACCGGTCCATCCCTGGCAAACTGGGATGGCTGGTCACCTCTCCAAAACACAGCGGGTGCTCAGGAATTATTTCCTGCCCTCCCAGCTCACACTTGTAATTTGAGAGTGAAAGTTGGAGAAATTCCTCAAGCAAAGAGCCCAGGCAGCCCCTCACTCTCTCGGGATCCTGGAGGCCCCCCTGGGGCAGGGCGGGACAGGGGACAGGAGCCGGGCAGGCATTAAACTTGGAACACTCTCTGGAGGCTGGAATAAACAGACTTGCATTTCAGAGGGATATTTTTGTGGCATCACCCCGAGAAAGGTTAAGTGGACCCACCCCCTGGCACACAGCTAAGTACAAGTTGTTGAGAAAATGTTTGCAGCAAGGGGACATATGATCTGGTTCTTCAGCAGCATCAGATTTATTTGGTACTCCCGTCCCAACCATTGGTCCCTTGTGCCCCAGAGCCCACCTCCTGGCCCTTCGCAGCCAAGTTCAGCGTCAGGATCCCCTGCCTGCTTCTGTGTGGGTGTCCACGGAGCTGTCATGTCTCTGGAAAATGGGATCCATACGCAGTCATTGCCTGGAAGCCAAACAGCCTTCCTGATGGGTATCCCCCACGGGATAACGTCCCCAATCCAGTGACAAAGTTTCGACAGAACTGAGCGGCCGTCTGGGTGTGTTCCAGGGACGGGCCTGTCCCTCTGCAGCAGTTGGAGGCCTCGGCGTCCATGGAGGCAATGCCTCTGGGGGGGCCAAGGAGGCCTATCGCTGTGTTTGAGGTTGGAAAGTTCTAGAAGCCCCTATGTAAGCAGCACACAAGAAGAGCATCGCCAAGCTCTACTGTGGAAACCTCGGGTTTCTGGAGCAACTGGTGGGCTCTGTGTGACCCTGAGGATTACGTAACCAAGAAAGTTCTCATCTGCGCCGGAGCTCAGAGTGAAACCTGAGGCCCAGTTAGAGCTCCTGAGTCAGTCCTCTCAGGTCGGTTGATAAATGCGTGTGATTAGTGAGTCTTGCTTCTCTGCCCCTACTTCCATTTCCCTAGGCCTGCCTTGTTATTTCTGTGGTATCATAACGTTATTGTACGTACCTTGGTTAGAAGCTACCTGGCGTTGGGGGACAGGGTGCAGCTGGCACGGGGGAGGGACTAAGGCTGTACCTCCTCATTCCTCCCGAACGCTCCATGGTGGCTGCGTCCACAGGAAACAAGCTCGCCCTCGAAGACTCACCCTCTAGAGACTCGGTCATACCAGCCTCCCGGATATGAGTCCATAGATCCACAACCTCTTGAGGTCACGTAAAGGCAGCGAATAGCAGCCCAGACTCTGGGTTAAATAATCAGAGCTCCAAAGCTGGCCTTGCCTCTTGCTAACTGTGGGATTCGGGGCAAATGATACCTACCTCTTCCTTGGCTTGCCCCACCTGTCAAATGGGTATCGTGATACCTCGGGCTCCGTCATAGGGTCCAAGGTGAGCCTGCTGCCCACCGGGAATAATCCACGGCTTCCTCATGACTTTACACACGAGGCTCAGATATTTTAGTGAAGGGTCATCTGTTGTGTGGCACAGGATACTCTACGTGGCCCTGGGAGACAAATGCCCCCCTCCAGCTGGACCCTGGGGGCCGGGGCTCAGAGGACCAGCTATGCGGCTGGAGTGTGAATCCAGGTCCTGACTCCTCCAAGCCCACATTCTGGATTGCAGGGCCCTAATTCCTCCCCTTGCACCTGGAGGACAGTGAGTGCTCCTGTCACCATCCACAGGGGCCTGTGGCCCTCCATGAGGTTCTGAGTCCCTTGCTGCCTCTCCCGCTTGAGGCCAGCCCGGCCGCCTGACCCTGCAACAAGCCACTGGAGCTGCTGCCGCTGCCTCCGCAGCCCGGGTGGCCCGGCACGTCCACCTCCCTGGAAGGCAGGCCCCTGCCACCTCGGGCCGGGCCAGGATGTGGGGGCGCCGGGGGCGCAAGCAGCAGACAGCCCACGTCCTCCCCGTGGCCCGCGCCCGAGGCTGCAAGGAGCAGGTGCAGGGAGGGGGCCGGAACCGGGGGAGCCACTGGGAACGCAAGAAAGTGTTGCGGGGAGCAGCTGACGCTCAGACGTCTGCGTCCTTGACGTCCTTGCCGGCCTCGGGGACTGGGAAGTGTGGCCGCGTCCTCTGGGGTCTGTCGCCTCCCCCTCCCGCCCAGAGTGCCCTGCCCAGGCCCCCTGTCGCGGACACACCAAGGCCAGGCTGGGGTCCCACAGCCCAGCTGCGGCTGCTGAGCGGCCCCTCAGAGGCCCAGGCACCCCACCGGGGTTGTGGGGCCATGCCATGCCTCTCGGGACCGTCGTGGGTCCTCCTGGCACTGCAGCGGTGGGGGAGGGTGGGACGGATGAGGCCCCAGCCAAGAGGCTTGGAAATCTACAGACCAACAGTGACTCTGCAGACCAGAGCGCCGCCCTCCTGCTCTTCCCAGCGTCTCAGCATCGTAATAGTTGGTAGGACTGCGGCTCCAGGGGGAGCTGGTGTCCCCAGCCTCCTTAGGGAGGGGGGAGCACTCCCCATTTTCAGAGGAGGAGTCTGAGGGAGGCTCCAGGCCGCAGGACCTTGCACATGTGCTGAGGGCGTCTGTGCGAGGACCCGGTGCCCCACGCGGATTCAGCCTCTCTGCCGGCGATGCCCCTGCCGCGTGTTGTGGGTCGGCTTTCCACACTGAGTGGCGGTGCTCCCTCTACCCCCTCGTTTCCATGCGTAAGGCTGTGGTCCTGGGAACTGCCCAGGACAAATGAAACAGGCCAGATGGGGAGCTGGGCACAGCTTCCTGCACGCAGGGCCCACGGCCCTGCGGATGCCCCTCCATGTGCTGTGGACATGTCTCATCTAGGGTGGCACGGCCTGGATTGACTTTTGGCCCCTGAGTGACTCACCACGGAGCCTTAGACACACGGTATAGATGTGTCTGTGTGTGTGCTGGGTCCAAATCCTGGCCCCTGTCCTCGGCCCCGGGGAGGCCTTTGGAGAACCACCTTGTCTTGTGGCCTGTGGCGTCACCTATAAAAGGGGATCCCAGAGGTGCTGTGGGACTCCACAGGCTGCTAGGGGTGACTGCACCTCACCTGTGCAAGGCACCAGCTCAGGCAGACGTGGGGTTCTGTGTCCTCCGGGAAGGGGCCTTAGCTCCTGCCACACAGGGAGGGGCCGACGGCTAGACTGTCACACGCCATGTCGCCATGTTCCCAGCCTCCTCGGGACCCAGGAGGGCACTTCAATGCACAGCACGTTGAAGCGGGCGCTCGGTCCGGAGAGGTCTGGCTGCAGCCGGTGCGCGGAATGGCGTGGGGAGCAGCCAGGCGGGCTGACGTGATGCTGACGTGGCCCAGCGTCCGCCGGGCCCAGGAGCTGGAGTAGAGCCTCTGAGTGGGCCCGGTGGGCACCACCTGGGCCAGCAGAGCAGCAAGGCGAGAAAGCAGCCCGGCCACCCGCCAACAGCAGCGGGCAGGAGCGAGGCCTCCCTGAAGTGGGCCTGGCAGTAGGTCTCAGAGCCCCCGCGGTGGCCCCGTAACTGCAGGCAGGACCCAGAGTGTGGATCCCATCCCAGAGCCCGGGGCCCAGGTGTTGGGCGCACAGGGGGGCTGAGGGGCAGCTGGGATCTGGACTCAAGGTGAGTGACAGGTGTCCAGTCGGAAGGGGGAAAGGCCACCTACCAGGAACCAGTGTGCACAGGGCGAAGAGGCCTTGGGGCTGCGGCGGGGGACTCTTCTGGCGCCCGGAGCCCGCCTTCTATGGCGCTGGCAGGAGCCTCATCCTTCAGGCTGCTCAAGTCGCCGTGGGCTGTCGCAAGCTCACTTCTCCATCGCCGTCATCCCTGCTGGGAGCGTGGGCTCAGAGCGCGCTGGCCCCACAGCGAGGCTCTGGTTTCCTGCGAACAGCCTGGGCCTTGTGTGCAGGGCCCGGGGGTGCTGGTGACGGAGGCAGGGCTGGCGACAGGGCCAGGTGCCAGCCAAGCCCCAACCACCCTGTTAATGTGCAGCAGGAGGGACCACTGTTTTTGGCCCCGGGAGGCAGCTCAGGAGCCAAAGTGGACTCTGGTCGTGCAGAGCCATGTGCTGAGCTCTGCGGCCCCGCTGGGGTGGCTGCCGGCCCTGAGGCCAGAGCGAGGAAGGCCGGGGAGGAGGCCACACCGGGGGCTCCGTCCTTCCCTGGAGTTTAGGGGTGCCTCCGGGCCTTGGGGGAGATCCCTCCTCATCTGCCCCCCAGGTCACTAGCAGGCCCAGGCGGGGCCCCAAGCAGAGGATGGGAACCTTCAAGCCTGTGACCCGCCGCCTTCAGCACCGCCAGGCATCTGCGCTGCTACTGTTTTCCCCTTTAATATGATTCCCCTTGGTAGCCTGCAAAGCTGTGCTAGATTTATGTTCAAACAAGAATCTCTTCTGTTTTCGGAGCACAAGCTTCCACCCCGTCAGAAAAACATACAGGGCTCCTTCCGTCAAACTCCTCTTGGAAACCAGGCCTCGACTGGGAGGCCCAGCATCTGAAGAAACCGAGTTCTGGAAGTCCCCTCGGCTTTGCCCTCGGCTGCCCCGCAGCCCCTGTGCTCCGCTGTGCGAGGGGACCTGCCAGGCCCTGTCAAGGTCCGCACGGGGGTTCGGGCCCCGGCCGGGCTGGGACCCTGGCACCGGACAGGCTGCCCGGGGGCTCCCATGCTGCTGCCCCACTGGCTGCACGGTGTCAAGGTCTCACTAGAATTCTGCTCTCCAGAGGGTTCCCCCTCCCCGGACCCAGAGGCCAAGTGTTCAGGGTGCTCCCGGCAGAGGCAGCAGCCCCCCACCCGGCCTGGGGGGGGGACGCCCAGCGTGCTGGGGGACGTGCACCTGCACCCGCAGCCACCCAGGCCTGAGAGTGCAGGAGGGAGGGGACCCCAAGGGCAGGTGCCAGGGAAATGGGGAAGGAGCTGACCAGGAGCACAGAGAGACCTGGCAGGAGCAGAGCATCCTGGTGAAAATGGCAGAAAAGGCAGCGGACGGAGGGTGCCCTGGGGTGCGCTCGGCAGGGTGCTCGCTCCCCTCGCAGGGCTACGGCCGGCACCCCAGCAGGGGTGGAAGCCACGAGCAGAGGAGGCATGTGAGTGCAAGGCCAGGAAACAAGGAATTTGGTCAGAAAAGGGAGAAAGAGTGGACACAGCAATGGGAGATGGGTGGATGGGGTGGGGGGAGGAACTGGGTGTAAGGAGGTAGGGTGGAGCAGAAACCAGAAAGGAAGGATCAATAGAGGGAATGGCAAGAGCGGGACGGCCGCCCAGAGGGAAGCCCCAGAAGGCGTGGGCACCAGGGGTGCACGGGAGGGGCCGGTGGGGCCAGGCCAGAGCAGTGGTTGGCCCTGAGGGCCGTGAGTGCAGCCTGAGCAGCTGAGAAGCTTCCCTGAGGGGAAGGAAGGACGCTATGGGGAGAGCAGAGCCTCTGGTTCTGGGTGATAAGCCAAGGGCAAGCGCAGGGGCAGTCATACTGCTGCCCGGTGAGGAGCTGGAGTCCAGCGGGGGGACCATCACCCCAACGGTGCTGCCTCGGTAGTGACTCAGCTCAGTGTGGACCCCCCAGCGTCCTGCCCCTGGGACATGGACCCCTGAGGACTCACTCCCAGGACAGCTCTGCTGCTGCCACCCAGCCGCGTGGGTGTGCAGAGATTCGAGAACCAGCCTCCGTCACTGGGAGACACCCCGCAGTCTGATGCAAGGCACTGTGGTCTCTGGGGGATGCTGCGGGGTCCCTGCCTTCCCAGGGCAAGGGCCATCTCGGGGCAGCCCCGGTCACCCCACTAGCCCAGCAATAGGGAAGATGCCACCAGCGCACCCGCGGTGAATGTGAGACGAGATACGATGCAGCTTTGGAGAAACAGCACAGGCAGGTGAAGCTCCCCTGAAAGGATAGATTCTCATCATTCTTTTCCTGCTTAAAGGCTGATAATTTCTGTCCCCTAAACTAGAACTGCCCCCATCAGATCCCACTGACTGTGCTGCAGGGGTGTTACGGACCTTGTCTAGTCTAATTTGCATGACAGCTTGGACTTGAAAAAAATGTGAAGTGTCAGGGCACGTGGAGGCCCCGTGGGTTTAAGCGTCTGACTCTTGGTGTCGGCTCAGGTCATGATCCCGGGGTCTTGGGATCGAGCCCTGAGTGGCGCTCTGTGCTGAGTGTGCAGCCTGCTTGGGGTTCTCTCCCTCCTCGTCCCCTGCCCTACCCCCTGAAGTCTGTGTGCACGCACACACTTTCTGAAAAACAAGTACAAAACTGTGAGGTGGCTTACATGTACTTTTATTTGGACATTTATGTTTACCCAAATAAAAAGATACATAAGAACTCTAGTAGAGAAATTAGTTTGCAAGCTCTCTTTCTTTTTTCTTTTTTTTAAGATTTTATTTATATATTCATGAGAGACACAGAGAGAGGCAGAGACACAGGCAGAGGGAGAAGCAGGCTCATGCAGGGAGCCCGACGCAGAACTTGAACTCGGGACCCCAGGATCATTCCCTGGGCCACAGGTGGCGCTAAACCGCTGAGCCACTGGGGCTGCCCCAAACTCTCTTTCTCATTCAAACACCCACTTGAGTGGAACATCCTGATAACCACATGCAAAAGGATGAATTTGGACCCAGACTTAAAACATGTACAAAAACTAATTAAAAATCAATGAATGGGCTGACTCTAAGAACTAAAGCTTATTTACATTCTTAGAAAATAACATAGGGAAAAATCACCAAACTCTTAGATTTGGCAAAGGATTCTTTGAAATGGCATCAAAAGCATAAGCCAAGGGCAGCCCAGGTGGCTCAGCGGTTTAGTGCCGCCTGCAGCCCAGGGCGTGATCCTGGAGACCCGGGATCGAGTCCCACGTCGGGCTCCCTGCGTGGAGCCTGCTTCTCCCTCCACCTATGTCTCTGCCTCTCTCTCTCTCTCTCTCTCTCTGTGTGTATCTCTCATTAATAAATAAATAAAAATCTTAAAAAAAAAGCATAAGCCAAAAAATTGGGTTAATTGGACTTCATTAAAACTTTAAAACTTTTCTGTATCAAGGGACATAAATCAAGAATGTGAAAGGACAACCTATGGAAGAAAATATTCACAAAGTATTTATCTGAAAAAGGTCTAGTATGGAAATATACGAAGAACTCGTACAATGAAATAATTTTAAAAATGACAAATACCCACCATTTGCTTCGACGTGGATGGAACTGGAGGGTATTATGCTGAGTGAAGTAAGTCAATCAGAGAAGGACAAACATTATATGGTCTCATTCATTTGGGGAATATAAATAATAGTGAAAGGGAATATAAGGGAAGGGAGAAGAAGTGTGTGGGAAATATCAGAAAGGGAGACAGAATATGAAGACTCCTAACTCTGGGAAATGAACCAGGGGTGGTGGAAGGGGAGGAGGGCGGGGGGTGGGGTGACTGGGTGACGGGCACTGAGGGGGACACTTGACGGGAAAGCACTGGGTATTATTCTGTAAGTTGGCAAATTGAACACCAATAAAAAATAAATTTATTATAAATAAATAAATAAATAAATAAATAAATAAATAAATAAATAATAACAATTTAAAAACAGACAAAGGAGCTGAGTAGACATTCTTCTGAGGTGGATATGCGAGCGGCCAATAATACATGGAAGGTATTTGACGTTGCTAGTCATTAAGGAAATGCAAATCAGAGCCACAATGAGACCCCACTTCACACCCGCTGGGTTGACTATAATCAAAAAGTCAGATGATCACGAGCGTTGGCAAGGATGTGGCGAGCTGGAACACCCATCGCGGCCGAGGGGGTGTTACATGGTGCAGCTGCCTCGGGGAACTCTGTGGCAGTGCCTCAAGGAGCGGAATGAGGGAATTACCATACAGCCCAGCAGTTCCACTCTCAGGCTCATCCTCAAGACAAACGGGAACATGTGTCCACACAGAACCTTGCACATGAAGGTTTGAAGCACCGTCATTCACAACAGCCGGACGGTGGGAACCACCTACACACTATAAACGGATAAAGTGAACAAATTATGGTTTATGCAGACCCTAGAATAGTACTCAGCCATAAAAAAGAAACGAAGCACCGATCCGCGGTACAACGGGGGTAAACCCCGTAGACAACTTGCTGAGTGAAGGAAACCAGACACAGAAGGTCACATGTCGTGCATTTCCGTTGTTATGATCCATCCAGAGCAGGGGATCTGCAGGGACGGAGAATGGATCAGACATTGCCAGGGGCCAGGAGGAGGGCGCGTGGAGAGCCATTACCAGCGAATATGGGGTGTTTTATGGGGTAATGAAAGACCTTCGAAGCTAGAGCAAGCAGATGGTCGTGGAGCATCAGAGCCACACAGAGCACTGCTGAACCGTATGCCTTGTTCATTGTGCAACACGACTTGAGTGTCACCTGTCAGCTGTGTGGACAGGAGCTACGTGGACGCAGAGAGGGCCAGGTGTGAACGGGGCCTTGTGATGCACATCCCCACCTGCTCGCTGCTTTCGTGGCTGGAGACAGGTGGCCTCGGGCTGCGGGGGAAGGTCAAGGCAGGTCCTGGCCCCTGTGTCCAGGCTCCCTGCCCCACATCGAGGAGGGCGTTCTTACCCTCCCTTACATTAACCCTTTGTTGCCTCCTTCCCAAGATTAAACATATTCTCTTAATTAATGTCCAGTTCCCTAGTGGCCATCCTCTGGCCCCCCTGAAATTTTAGATCAGAACGTGGCTCTGAGATCACCTCATCATTCCAGCAGTGAGGAAATGAGGCCTAGAAGGAGAAAGGAGTCAGTAACAAAAGCACGATTAGAACCATGTGTTTTGCCATCCGGGTCATTTCATATTCATGGACACACAAGCCGTGGCTTTGAGGTAAAAAGTAAAAGGAAGTAAAAGTGCTGGAAGGAAGGAACGTGATTTCAGGACGATGTGGTGATAGGGAAGAGCGATGTCGGGGAAATATTTAAATCGGGAGGGGGGGGATGATGGCACACACAGGCATGCCCCATGTACCCCATCCCTGCTCATCAGGCTTGAGGGGAGGGAGGAAGGGGGCACAGTGAGGGACCCCGAACCCCTGAGTGCGAGCCCTAGGTGTGCAAGCTGGTACAGGCCTCGTAGCGGACAAGCTGCTCACACATTCCAGCGCCTCGACTCCCCTGGATGCCCAGGAAGGGGTGAGCCAGGGCCACGGCCGCTTGGACGGCGACCTCGAGCTCTGAGCCGGCCTCACCTGCTTGGTCCCGGGGCCGGAAGCCACACCGTGTCCTCAGGGAGAGGCAGACGAGCCTCGCTGTGGTCATTTCCTGCCCCCAGTCCCCCTCTGGCACCCCCGAGGGCATGAAGCGTGAAGCCACCCCACAGAGCCCGTACCTCCCTGTCCGGCCCAGAGCAGCCAGCTGGCCACCAAGGTGTCCCCGCATGCAGCCGGGGCCGGCGCTATTTGGAGATCCGGCTCCGTGAGGGGCTGCTGTGACAGCTTTGTCCTCTCAGACCCCTTTGATTTGTGACTCTCCCTTTGTGGCTCGTGGGGGACACTCCGGCCCTGCTGTTTCTGGGCTCCGGCATCCCCCGGGCTGGCCAGGCCGGGCCAGCCACGGAGCGGGAGGCCGGCGGAGGCGGGAGCGGCCCCGTGAGCGGAGGGGCCGGGGGCCTGGGCTGGCGGGCTCTGCTTCCAGGCAGCGGGGCCGACTGGGTGGTCGGGGAAGGATGCCCGGGGCCCGCTCACGGCGGCCGTGAATGGGCAGATCGCAAACGGCGGGCAGGACAAGGGCTGCCCTGCTGGGCCTGGGCCCCGGCCCAGAGCTCCAATGTCTGCAGGGGCGGGGCGGGGGGGGTCCAGGCTGCCCGGGACTCGCGGGGCCGCCAGCCCCTGGGAAAGAGGCTGGGCCTGGGGGCCCTGCCAACCAGAGAGACTCCAAGCCTGTCGGATGAGGGCTGTGGGCCGCTCGTGGCGCTTCGCTTCGGGCCGGCAGTGTTACTAGGCAGGAAGAGCATCAGGGCCAAGGACGCCTGGGTTCAAATCCCAGTTCCACTCCCAGCCGGGCTCTTCACCCCCACTCTCCCTGTGCGAGGGGCTGGGAGACCTACCTGGATGTGCTCAGCATTGTGTGCTTTGCCAGTGTGTGCACACACGCCTGCACACACACATGCATGCATGCACACGGCATGCGTGCCCCAGCTGCCTCCTTCCTCCCACCTGTAGGGTAGGGATGGCTGGTTCTCAGGTGCTCCCTGGCCAGGTGAGCACCACCCTCTTGGTTCCGTGAATCCTTCCTGACATTGTTGTGTTCCCAGGTCAACGAGGGCGGGTTTCCAGCCCCCGACACAGCTCACGCCTCACCCCCTCTGCTCACTGCTGACTCAGCTCCAGCTCAGCAGACACTTGAGTCAACGGGGCCTTGCTTGGCTGCTGAAAACACGTGGTTACAGGTGTTCCTTGTCACTAGAGCCCCGTGGCCGCCTGCAGAAGAGGGGAGAGCAAGCCCGGACGAAGGCTTGCCCAAGGGAAGACGGCCGGGTGCTGAGCAGCTCGCAGACCCCGCTGGACGCAGCACGCCCCCGGGGGCAGGGCTTGGCCCTCGCGCTTGTACCTGGGGAGGGACAGCACGAGCGCCAGCTCTCCTGACGCAGATGTCTGGGGGGCGGGAGGTGGCTGCACATCCGCCTGTGGGGCCATGTACTGACATGTGCACGCGGCGAGCTGAGGATAGGCCCCCATCCCGCTCCAGGCAGTTCGGGGTGTCTCCAAGGCCTCGCCCCACAGAGCCTCCGCGGTTGCATCTTGTTCTACTGTCTGGGCCACACGGCAGCACGACACACGCCGACACCCCGCGGCTTCCATGAGTCTTGTCATCCCCAGAAACCCCCACAAAGCAGCGGCCCACCTTTCCTCCCAGCGAATCCCTGTTCCCTTCTGCTATCGCTTGCAAAGGACAAATGTACCAGCTTCGAGCTGGAGGAGGAGGGAGCTGCTGCTGCAAGCCTTGCCCTAGGCCACCGCTCCAAGGACCCCCTTAAAGGCTCCAGTCCCCTTCCCCCAGGGCCGGGGCGCTCTCTGGGAGCCCTTACGCCC
Source organism: Vulpes vulpes (assembly GCF_048418805.1). Classification (NCBI taxonomy): domain Eukaryota; kingdom Metazoa; phylum Chordata; class Mammalia; order Carnivora; family Canidae; genus Vulpes; species Vulpes vulpes. Next base: position 93,867,723 of record NC_132783.1, on the reverse strand, counting down.
CACACCCCACCCCGCTCTGGCAGCTTTGATCTTGTGACTCTCAGCTTTTCCACCGAAATTCAGAGGGCAATAATAGTAAGCGTGTGCTTGTAAAGCGCTGGGAGCTCAGAGGAGAAAAGGTGTCAGACGAGTGTGAAATGTTATTATTGGCGCAGGCCGGAGATGGGAATGGAAAATCACCAGCAGATAGTGGGAACTCAGAGGAAGCCATTTGTCAGCTCCCCCCCGCCCCGAGAAATGGAGCCTCCCCTCCGCAGCCAGGCTCTCCCCGGTCAGCCGGTCAGCCGGAGCGGACGGAGGGCAGATAGGTGAGCCCAGGGGCCACTTGCCGCTTCCTGACCTCAACGCGACTGAACTCACGTGGCTCAGCCATGGCTTAGCCTGAACACCTACTCTACCGCTTGTGGGGCGGGGGGAGACCGCCACCGGTCCCAGGCCCCGGAGCAGCCGCTTCAATCAGAGAAGAAGCCTCCCGGAGGAAGGGCCACTCACCTACGTCGGATGAACCATCCAGTCTTTAAACAGGCAGATGACACAAGTCAGCAACACGAGGGCCATAAGGGCAGACAGGCAGATGGTACAATAGGCTCGGTGGCCATGCAGATACTTCGGTGAACAAAACAAACTTTTAAAAATCCTCATTAGCACCCTCACAAATTCAGGAAGACGGTACAGCCATAACGTGGTCTGGAAACAAGACATCTTCTTGGGCACTTTAAATGTGTGCCAGCGTGCCCCATCCCGTCATCAGCAGATGAACCCAAGGATAAATTCAAGGAAAACTGGAAGAACAGACAAGCAGGACAAGGAACCCCATATTAGAATGGCCATATATCCTATTAGGGTGAATGGAAAAAGGGGCACCCGGTGGCTCAGTGGTTGAGCGTTTGCCTTGGGCTCAGGTCATGACCCCGGGTCCTGGGGTGGAGCCCCCGCCGGGCTCCCTGCTCAGCGGAGAGCCTGCTTCTCCCTCCGCCTCTCTCTCTCTCTCTGCTCTTGCTCGTGTGCTCTCTCTCTTGCTCACTCTCTCAGATAGATAAATAAAATATTTTTTTAAAGATGAATAAAAAAACGCCATATAACATTTTAAAAACATGAAGGATAAAGAGAAAATCACGAGCACGGAGAGAGAAAACAGAAACGCCTATTAATGACTAAAAATCCGGGCAGCCCGGGTGGCTCAGTGGTTTAGCCCAGGGTGTGATCCTGGAGACCCGGGATTGAGTCCCACATCAGGCTCCCTGCATGGAGCCTGCTTCTCCCTCTGCCTGGGTCTCTGCCTCTCTCTCTGTGTGTCTCTATGAATAAATAAATAAAATATTTTTAAAAAAATGACTAAAAATCCAACTGGCGTCTCATTAGCAGAGATTGTTGGAAACGCGGCAGATTTTCACACACACCATGTTCCTGGGTGGGAAGACGTAATAAGGTACCGATCCTCCCCCAGTCAACCCAAATGTTGGACTGTTGTCCCTGACTCCTGGCGGCTGACGCGTGTGAATGGACAACTGAGGACTCCTGCCGTCAACGCCGAATCGGACACCAGTACAGCCCGGAATCCGGGGCAGTTGGGGACTCCTTGCAGCGGCGGAGGCGGTGGTGACAGGTACTGGGAGTAGTGGGTGCGACGGTGCGGGAGCGGCTGAGAGCGAGGTGGTGGAAAGTGGTAACGGGGGCCTGGCAGCACCAAGGCCCCGGGCCAAGTGCAGGCGATGGGAGCAGAACCGAGGAACAGCCCGTTGGCGGCCGGCCTCCTGGAGCAAGGGCACGAGGGCCCCAGACGGTCCCCACAGTACCCCATTGCCCCCCAGTCCCATTTTGCCATGTTCTTGGTTCCCTGGCCTCCCTCTAATCTGACTTCTTTTTCCCAACACTTGTTTTCAAACCCCCCATCCTTTCACTAAGATGCCTGGTATCCTTCTAGTGAATGTCTTTGCTGCTTAAGTTAGAGAAAGTTGGTTTCTCTTGGTCGCTACCAAGAACATAGACTTGGTTTTCTAATCTTGAGTCAAAGACAGGCTTGTGTAAGCAAGACATGAAACCAGAAATATTATTTTGAAAATAAAGGACTAACTAAAAAGTGCACAAAAATCTAAAACAATCCAATAGACAAAGGAAGGGACACGTTGTTAAGTGCACATCATAGAGGAGGGAAGGCTGATAAACATGTAAGAGGATCAATTTCCTTAATAACCAAATAACTGCAGATTAAAACAACAAAATATGGTTTTTGCCCTTCAGTTTAGCAAAGAATATAAATGGCACATAATATTGAAGGTGTAACAGTTGGGAAGTCGGGCTCCCTTGCAGGGCATTGGGGAAAACCAAGTATGGCTTTTTTTTTGTTTGTTTACAAGTATGGCTTTGATTGGAAAGTGAGTGGCATCTCTCAGGACTTGAAGTGGGAATTTCCTCTACTCAGAAATGTTAATTCTAAGTATTTATCCTATAGAAATGCTTGAACAAAACACAGAGATGTTAATAGCTGGATTATGGACAAGAGACAAAAACTGTAGACAACCTAAATATCCCCAAGAGGGGCATGGTTAGACAAAATATGGAAAACACAGAAGGAATTCAAATGCGTTAATAATATATACTGATCTAGAACTTTCCTTGGTTTATTCAGTGAAAAAAAAAAAAGAAAAAGCAATTGCAAACATTCCATACAGTATGTATATACTCTACACAATAAGACTCAATTTCTCGTCAAAACAAGAATCATATTTTACTCCTACGCCTTCGTAACAAGTAATATTATAAGATGAGCATGTTTTACTTTTTGCAGATTTCCAATAATCTCTGTTAATGAAACACCAGTCGGATTTTTAGTCATTTATAGGTGTTTCTGTTTTCTCTCTCCGTGCTCGTGATTTTCTCTTTATCCTTCATGTTTTAAAATATTATACAGTGTTTTTTTATTCATCTTTAAAAAAAAAAGATTTTATCTACCTGAGAGAGAGAGTGAGCAGAAAGGAACGGAAGTCATCAGGAATATCCTCTTAGGGGTGAATCACCAGGAGTGCGTCAACATTGTCCTGCGTCAAGGGGAACCTGCCGGCTGCTAGGCAGGCACGGGTCAGACCTTCCGCTGTGTCCCAGGCCTTCATGCCGGGGAATGTGGAAGCCGCTGATGGGGTGCCTGGTTTTATCCTATGGCCTCAGAAAAATTGCTTTTTTTTTTTTTTTTGAAAAATTCCTTTTGAGTCTAGGTCAAGCTAATGGGGAAAACCCTGAAAAGAGTAATGGTTACCTCGTTAAGAACCGCCCCAGCCCCGAATGTGCGTCAGAGGAGTGAAACTAACTGGAAAGAGGGCCCCCGTGCAGTGGACGGAACCATGGACAGCTGAGATGTGTGCTTGACCCCGTAGCACAATATGTGGCGCCCGCAGCACATCCTGATGGAACGTCACTGGGGGGCTGCCTTTATTTTGCAACCTGACGTCTCCTTGATTTACAAAGCCAAAGTAAATGACAGGCGGGGCCAATAAAAATTCTTCAGAGCTTTAGCCTCGCTTACCATTCCATTTTGTAGAGATGAAAAGACGTGCACGCCCGTAACAGGACCAAGTGGATGAAGCTCATGAACCGCGCACGATTGGGGCATCCGTGCACCCGCGTCGCAGCACTGCTGCCGTCGGAAGGGGACGTCCACCCCAGGCATGTCCTGAGGCAGGAGCACAGCTCCATCTGGGGGAGGCCCGAATGGGATGAACATTTTGTCCGGGTGGCCGGTGGAACTGGCTTGTGCAGGGGCTGGCTTCCTGAAAAGGGGCCGACAGCTCCTGTTCCCAGTGGGTAGCTTTGCCTCTCAGAAGAATCTGCAGAAGGCAGTGTCATGAAGCAATGGTCTAGCTCTTCCCTGATTTCCCCGGGGACGCTCACACAAGGCCGGAGAGGAAATAACCCTCGAGTCGATGCAGTAGGTTTGGGTGTGACATGGGTGTGGGTTCAAATTCCACCTCTGAGGATCTTCAGGTAAGTCACTTCTCTGAGCCTTGTTTTCCTCTTCTACCAAGTGGGTGCGTTACCATCTTTTCCACGGGACTGGGGTAGCCCCTAAATGGCACGGGTATTCAGCTTGCAGGGCCACAAACTGGGGGCTCGGTGAACAGAAACTCATTGCTTCGGCTTCCCCAGAGGAGGCCTGAGCCAGACAGAGGCCCTTGGCTTGACCTCAGGAGACTAGAACGTCAAGATCAAGGAGGCAGCAGGTTGGGCTCCTTCTGAAGGAATGACATGTGACGTCCTGTGGCTTTTGGTGCGTTGTTCTCCATCTTTGACAGCGTCGGCTTGCAGACAACCCCACTCCTCAGTTTCATTTTCCTTTAGGGTTTTCTCTCTCTGTGTGTATCTGTCTCCAGACTTCTCTCTTATGAGAACAGCATATCGGATTAGTGGCCCAAAGCTTCCTCTGAACTAATTACATCTGATATTTCCAGACGGATAAGGTCACATTCTTTGCTCCTAAGGGTTAGGACGTCAATATATGAATTTTTGAGGGACACAATTCAACTCATAACGAGGGATAGATGCAAAACGACCGGCCTATCGTATTTCCTCTTGCTCTCATCTGCGAGTAAAGGGGCGATAAACTCAGGAAAGAGGCCGTCGTGTGAGGTGGCGTCTCCAGCCGGGGTGATACCCACTCCGCTCTGCTCCTGTCCTGTGTGTGTCCCCCTCAGTGAAGCCGTCCTGGTGGCTCCTTGGCGGGCAGTGCCTCCAACCCCAGCCCCAGGGGCTCCTGTCCGCTGTCATCTGCTGGTAGACCAAGGCCTTGCTGACACAGCTTGTTTAGGAACATGTGTCCCTGTGGCCTCATCATGTCCCCATCCTGCAGTGCCGAAAGCCAAGATCTGCCATAGCAGCCAGGGTCTGGCAGGTTTGAGTGAGGGTTTGAAGGATACGTGAATGGTCCAGCAGTTTCCATAACCAGTGAAAGCTGTTCAAATGGCTGCTCCCTTGGCGTCCCTCCCCAGAACCCCCCTCCGTCACAGGCAAAGAGAGCCTGTCCTTCTGGGCACCGGCTCAGGAGCCCACTGGCCAAGCCACCAAGCACACGGCACAGATGATGATCCAAAGTTAAAGCTCTCCGCTGCTCACAAAGGACATAAAGACAAGAGTGCACAGAATGGGGTCCGCAGGTAACCCCGGTTTCCCTGGGCAATAGCAATGGGCCATCAGCAGCCTTCACAGGCAGTCGTGGGAGAGAACCTACACTCAAAGGCCAGCGGTTAAGCCCGGGCTCCCCGTCCACTGCCGGTGCGTCTCCAAACCAGAGAGCCTCCGGGTCCGAGCTGTACCCATTGGGTTGGGGAGACGCCCTTTGCCGTAAGGACTGAGCAGGAAAAAGGTAAAGGGTGGTGAAGAGCGTGGCTTGAGGCAAGTCTTCACTTTGCAGGGGCATTTCTGCATCAGGCAGGCCTCACGGCTCATGCTCGGCCTTTGCCCGCCAGGACTGGGAGGAACATGCATGAGGCCGCCCGCTGCGTGGCCTGTGGCTCAGCATCTACCTCCATCGGGTGGCCTGGGCCGCAAATGAAGCCGCGGCCTCGAGCAACAGCACTGGTTCCTGCACAAACCCTGTCTACGGCTTCGTCCATGGGCCGAGGACATGGTCCGCGACAGCACTTGTGTGGGGTGGAGGCAAGGATGCCACGCTGCAGGGGCCCGGGGAGGCGGCACGCAGGACGCCCGGGAGAAAGCCCATTAGTGGGACGGAAAAGCAGGCTGTTGGGCCGCAGGGCTGCAGGGGGCGGGGGTGGGGGGGCTCCGAGCAACGCGCGAGCCTACGGCAACCCCAGAGAAAGCCCTTGGCAGGGTTCTCTGTGAAGGCTTGGAGTTTTGAGGGGAAGTTTTGGTTTGACTTAATCTGCTTGTATTTCTTTAAAACTTGGAATTTGTTCCCGATAAGTAGAGGATGGTGCCCCTGGGCACCACTGCTGTGAGCTAACAGGGAGTCAGGGCTGTGGGACACTGTCCTCCCCCCGTGAGGGCCCTCGCCCCCTGGTCACAGGGCGCATGCAGCTCTGGAAGCTCCACGCCAAGGCCCGGGCCCAGAGACAGTCTGCAAAACACAACCAAGAAGAAATGAGCCGAGATACATCGAGGAGCTTGTCGTGTTTTCTCTGGGCTTTGCTGCCAGGCCGCACACAGCAAGGGCTGGGAGTGTGAGCTGGATCTAAGAGTGGGCTGGGCTGTGGCCCCATGACCCCCCACGGCCCTATGGCCCCCAACAGCCCCACAAGCCCCCCATGCCCCCCCACGTGGCCCCCCACGTGGCCCCCCATGGCCCCCGATGGCCCTACAGGCCCCCCTATGGCCCCCCACGCGGTCCCCCACAGCCCCACATGGCCCCACAGGCCCCCTCACGGCCTCACTCAGCCCCATGGCCCCATGCAGCCCCATGCGGCCTCACACGGCCCCCCCACAGCCCCATGCAGCCCCACACGGCCCCCAAGGCCCCACGTGGCCCCCCACGGGCCCACGCGGCCCCACAGGCCCCCCACGGCCCCATGCGGCCCCCCATGGTCCCCCACGGCCCCCCATGGCCGCACAGCCCCCCACGGCCCCACGGCCCCACATAGCAATGGTGTCTGCAGACCTGCGTGCCCAGAGCAGGGGTGCCAGCAGCTCCTGAAAGGGCCAGCTCATCTGAGAGCTCCTCAGCTGTCCATACCATACTGTCAGAGGGAATTGCCACGCGGAGCTTGTCCCCAGGAGGGTAGACAGGTAGGAACCAAGCCTTGTGGAAACGGGGAGGAATGCAGGTCCATTGAAAAGAGTCGACGAGTGATGGAGTCATAGCAGTGAAGAAAGTTCTAGCCTCACTCTGCTGGTTCCTCTGGCTGGGCCGGTGGCCAGCAGGTGACCCTGGGACGCATGTGATGCCCCTCCATGAGGGAGGACGTGTTGGTCCGTTATGCCTTCCTTACTCCTAGGTACATGAAAGGGGCAGACCAGCGCCCAGTGCAGCAAGCGGCTCAGCGAGGCCGTAGGCTCTGTCCCTGGAGACACCGGAGTGGCTGCCGTGAGCCCAGAACGCTCTGCGCTGTTCCGTGAGGGCCCCCAACGCCCGGCTCAGAAGCGCACACACTCCTGAAGGGAGCCAGGCTGTCCCCGTGGTGCCCAGAGGGCCCAGCCACCACCTGCTTCTGGGATCCTAAGGGCTGGGCCCAGCGCCACCTCCCCGTGCGCATTTGCGGAGTTAAGAAGTTGCTTTGCAAACTTCTTCTCTCCTGAAAAATGCATCTTCCTTTGTAAAATTCGCTCTACGCATCCCTTCCCAGGCCCCAGTGACCTCGGGGTCCTGACCGTGCCCCTCAGGCCGCTGGAAGCTCCCAGACCAGACTCCCCTCCTTCCTGAGCCCAAACACAAAGGAAAATGAAAGCCAAGAGTGGAAAATGCAGGGCCTGGTGTGGATGGGGAGGCTGAGGCCATCGGAAGGGGACTCTCCAGGCAGGGCCAGCCACTGTGCCGGCCTGGGTGTGGCCGTGGCCGGCCCTGCCTGGACCTGGGCCAGGCCAGCCCGAGGCACGGGCTTCTGTTGGGGGGGACACGTGTGTTCCATGTTTGCAAATTGCACTTGCCTTCGGGGAATGGGAAAGATGAGTCAGACATAAGCCTTTGAACCTGGGACCCCTGGCTTGAACGTTGAAGAGACAGGAAGGCACCCGGGTTAGTCGCTCGGTTACTGTGGGGCCACGCAGGGAGGCAGTGCCTGTCACGTGTGTCGGCACTCCAGGCCTTTCCACGGCGCGTCCCGGACGGCAGGAGCAGTCGTCCAACACTCCGCAAGCACAGCCCAGGCCCTTCGAGGCTTCTGAAGACCACGGCTTCCCAGGGGTGTGGACAATGGGGGAGAACGGAGGGAATGGGGAAAGGCAGAGGGCCGGAGGGGCTTGGGGAGCACTTCCCGGTCAGACTCGGGCTGCTTGGCTGGCCCTGGACAGAGGGACAAGAGTTTAAGGAACAGAGGACTCTCCTCATCCCACCTGTCCACACAGGTGGGATCCTAAGGTTGACCTTTCCCACGGGGGACGAAGAACCCAGAGGTGTTCACGCTGTGACGTCACAGCCCCACCCTGGGAGCTGACTCTAGAGAATCGATCCCAGGTTTAAAAATTAAAATACCCAAAGATGGTCACCGCACTATTATTTACAAGAGCCAAAGCTGCAAATGGGTTAGTTAACCAACATGTTCTCAGCCACTAGTTAAAATATTTAGGGAACATTTGTTGAAAGAAAGAAAGAAAGAAAGAAAGAAAGAAAGAAAGAAAGAAAGAAAAAAGAAAGAGAAAGAAAGGGAAAGAGAGAAAGAAAGAAAGAAAGGAAAGAAAGAAAGAAAGAAAGAAAGAAAGAAAGAAAGAAAGAAAGAAAAAGAAAGGGAAAGAAAGAAAGAGAAAGAAAGAGAGAAAGAAAGAGAGAAAGAAAGAAAGAAGAAAGAAGAAAGAAAGAAAGAAAGAAAGAAAGGGAAAGAGAAAGATAGAAAGAAAGAAAGGGAAAGAAAGAAAGAAAGAAAGAAAGAAAGAGAGAGAGAAAGAAAGAAAGAAAGAAAGAAAGGGAAAGAGAGAAAGAGAGAAAGAAAGAAAGGAAAGAAAGAAAGGGAAAGAAAGGGAAAGAAAGAAAGAAAGAGAAGAAAGAGAGAAAGAGAAAGAAAGAAAGAAAGAAAGAAAGAAAAAAGGAAAAAAGAAAGAAAGAAAGAAAAGAAAGGCCATAATGTTATGAACGTGTACAATTCCATAATCGTAGCCGTATAAAAGGACAAAAACACAAACAGGAAAAGTCGAGGGTGGAATGCTATCAAACTCTGTAATAGGAAAGATAATTATTATTTTTTCTTTCTGGTATTTTCCAAAGTGCCTCCAACGGGTGGATGTGTCTGATAGTTATGTTGATGTTTTGCAGAGAAAGTCCAGGCTTAAAGCAAATGAGCAGCCCTGCCAGGCCTTTGCCCCATGAGCCGTAACAGAGAAGCTTCCACTCTGATGGGGTTTGATGGAACCTGAAGACTCGTAAACCACAGGAAGTCTCCTGAGGACAAAAGTACTAGTCCCGCAGTGTGGCTGTTGGCCAGAGCGCCCCCAGCCCCCCCAGCCCCCCCCCCCGCCCCGTCAGGAGTCTCCACAAGGCCCCAGAGGAGCCCGACCATCCTTGGGGGGAGGCTCAGCCCCCGTGTGGCTGCAGGTGGGGGGCCGGCTACCGACCCGGGGGACTGTGGACACAGCCCCTGCTGGGTGGACCCAGGTGGTAGGCTTAGGGGTGCCCTCACCCCCAACCCCACGTCCGTCCCCTCGTGCTGGTGGTCACAGAGGGAACGATCTCCTCGCTCTTCCCGCGGGTGTGGCCCAGGCCAGAGAGACCCGCTGCCAGGTATGTCCCAGAGCCCCCGAATGCTGTGTTGGGGCAGTGACACCGTGACTGTTGCACGGCAGGACTTGGCTCGCTCCTTTGGTTCCTTCACCACCGCTGTTATCTTCCTGTTGTCCCCACTAAAGGAGGATGTTTTTGTCCTTCCCTTGGGTGTGTTTCTGGACCCGCAGGCTTGTGCAAGAATAATATCGCCGTCCCCAAAGAGCATCCGTCTGTCTCTTAAGGGATTGGGAGCCATCAGCACAGTGATTAGCTATAAAACCCCCTGCCGATCACCTCCCCCCCACGCCCCCCTCCCCCGAGGCCTCATTTCCAAGGAGGACAGTTGGAGATTTGGCAGAGGGATGCGCCCCACAGGCCACAGATCTCTGGAGCCACAGTCTGGCGGCAGCTTCATGCTGCACCCTGGCTTCCCTCACGGGGGGCCGCTGGAGCTTGGGGCGAGGCGGGTCCAAGATGCACCCTCCCGTCGGCACCCTGGGAGCCGAGGGCCAACGTCCCCGTGAATGGGATCAAGCAGGAAGACGACCCAGGGAGCAGCCCTGGAGCTCCTATGTCACCTGTGGATGGTGAAGTCCTTCTAGAACCACCGGGCTCTGCGGAGCTCAGAGAGCCCCACTCCCGCCCTGTAAGTTCTGTCATGGGCTGCCAGCCAGGGGACCGCCTACTCCTTCCTTCCCTCCACGTAAAGGGGGCTCCTGGGGGCGCTCAGCTGTTGAGCACCTGCCTTCAGCCCAGGGCGTGACCCCGAGGTCCTGGGATCGAGTCCCGTATCCGGCTCCTTGCATGGAGCCTGCTGCTCCCTCTGCCTGTGTCTCTGCCTCTCTCTCTGGGTCTCTCATGAATAAATAAATACAATCTTTAAAAAAAAAGACACATAAAGGAAGGACACCCATTCCTCCTTCCTGCTCCGCAATCTCAGACCCATGGGTCCCGTGTAGAAACAAGCCCACCTGCTGCCTGAAACCTCCCGAGGGCCCCAGAGTTCAGGTGGTGGGTCTGGGACCCGACTCTGCCCCGAGTAAGGGGGTAGATGACTGGGAGGGACACCGCAGGTGCAGCCGCTCGGGCGGGGGGGTGGGGCACGGATCACGGTGCGGGGACAGCTGTCCCTGGTGGTGCTGAGAGTCTGGAGTGCGAGTCCCCTCTGCTAGGGAAGGAGCCTCGAGGGAGTGCCCACCATCCTGCTGCCGGGGGAAGGGGCAGCGTTACCATTGCCTTCTCACCACTGGGAGCTGAGGCTCTGAAAGGGAGGGACCTGGTCAGGCGACGCAGGCAGCGTGTGGTAGGGTCAGACCCGAACCCAGACCCCAACCCAGACCCCAACCCAGACCCGAACCGGGAGGCCTGGTCTTCAGTCCCATCCTGCCTTCCCGCCTCTGCCTCCAGAGCTGACCTGGCTGCGGTGCCATCGCCCCCATGTTGGGGAGAAAACTGCGAGCTGTTGGCGTCAGTCGTAGGGGGAGGCCAAGGCCACCAGAATTCCAGTCACTCCCCACTTACTCAGGGGCAGGACCCCTGCTTGTCCTGAGGCTCCGGGGGACGGACCCCTGCTTGTCCTGAGGCCCTGGGGCCCTGGGGTGCTGGAGCAACCTGGCTGGATGGCTTGTGGCTATGCAGCCCCCCAGCCCCAGGCTCCCAGGACCCTGCCCTCTGCCTGCCCGAGGTATGCGGCAAATGAATTCCTGCAAGCTACCTCCGAGACTAAGGCTGCTCTGCAGCACAGGCCTGACTGACTTTAAATAAAAAGAAAAACAGAAGCCCCCCGACCCCCACTCCTGTACCTTCCCCACCTCCACCTGGCTCAGTGCAGGCCTTTCAGGAGCAAATGGAAGCCAGTGCCTCGGCAGGGCCAGTGCCCCCGTTCCTTGTTCCCCAGCTCGAGGTGGGGGGGTGCTTCCGGGGCCAGGAGGTAAGCGATGCACAGGAGGTTGAAGCTGAGGCCGGGGGTGAGTGGAGCCGAGAAGGGAGAGCAGTCAGCCGGACCGGGAAGGCCTGAGCGGGGGTCGCACTCAGGTGGGCTGGCCCCAGAAGTGAGCTACGCGCGGGGACCCCAGGCAGCCAGGGGGCCGACAGGGCGCAGGTGTCCCTGGGACTCTAACGTGCAAGGGGTTCCAGCACCGGCCTCCACCCACAGCACCGCCTGCCTGGGCCAGGACAGACGCCCTCACCGCAGGGGCTGCGCTGGCTCCACAGGCAGGCTTGGAGGTTGGGGGCTCGCCATTAGGGTCAGGAACAGGAGGGTTACAGAGCTCATCTCTGGCCATAGCGGGTTCTGGTGGGGCAGGAGCTTGTTCACGCCCTGGAACCTGACCAATCAAAGGCGGGAAGCGGGACTAGAAGAAGGGCCACGGGGAAAGGAGGAAACGTCGAGAAGAAATCAGGGAGGACCCAGGAGACCGATGTTCTGAGTCCATCTGGACGAGAGAGCGCCGACTGGGAGAAACGTCCTCCAGCCCAACGTGCACTTGCAAAGGTGCGAGCAGCCAGGGGGCCGATGAACCCCTACGTAGGCAAACATAGCTAATGGGACTCGGCCAGTAAAACACATCTGGATTCTTTAAGTCATGCCATAGCCACAACCAAGCCTGGTCCCCCACGGGCTGACTGGTGTCCGGGACACAGGAGGTATGGGACGGCCATGACCTTCCGCGTCTCCACTGCATTTTCCATACTTTCATGCAAGACATGGCTCCACCACCCGGTCGCAGCCAGGTAACTCCACCTGCAGGTCTCTCAAGATTGCTCCCAGGTTGGCCACGAGCCCCATCTGAGTCCTCCACCACGATTCTCCAGTGGGGCTGCTCGGGAGCCATGGCTTTCCTCACCGGCCACAAGCTGCGGAGGAGACCGCAGCCCTCCCACCCACCCCCACTATTCTGACGGGACAGAATGAGCGGCTATGTGAAAACGTCCGCGCCGGGCGCTGGCGAACTACAGCCCACAGGCCAGATCCGGGCCATCATTTATTTATACAAATAAAGTTTTATTGGCACACGGCCCTGCTCATTCATTTATATATTGTCTGTGACGCTCTCACGGGCAGAGCACATCACGTGGCCCACAAAGCCTAAAATGTTTACCACCTGGAGCCTTATGGAGAAAACAATGTGCCTACCTGTGTGCAGGTGGTAACCAGAATGTTAGCAGGGTCACCTTACACGGAGTTCTCGTTTTTTTTTTTTTTTTTTTTTTTTTTTACAATAGCCAAATAGTAATTGTATAACCAGTTAACATTAAGGCTGTTTTTATTTTAGATCGGAAGGAATGAAGGATGGGAGGATGGGAGGATGGGAGGATGGGACGGAGGGAGGGAGGGGGGTGCTAGCAACATGGGCGTCTGGGGCTTTTTCCCAAAGCCTGGCCGCACTGTTCTGCGCTGTCTGGTTATCTGAGCCGTCAACCCCTCCTTCCCAGCTGTGCTAGCTTGACTCTGGTTCCCGTCAGTCCCCAGGAAGCAGGACGAGCAACCCTTCTAGAACCAGAGGAAACCACCCACATGCGCGGAGCTGATAAACTCCCTCCCTTACTCTTCCTCCTTCCTGCCTACCGCTCAGGGGCTCAGAGGAGAGGCAAGGAGCTGTGAGTGACTGTGGAAGTCACCCCAGGCCTCTGGGTCCCCCTCCCCTCCCGCAGCCCCACAGCAAAGAGCACCTCCGTAGGACAGGCTCTCAGCACCGCTGTCTCCCCAGGAGCCCCCAGGGTACGAAGTCAGGCCAGGTGCAGGAGGCTTATGGGGCAAGCCCCATTCTGAAGGTCAAGAAGGGGCCTGAGAGGCTCGGGGGGACTCAGGAGGGCTTCAGGGGCGACGTGGAACTTGACCCTGGACGTCGAAGGTGGGAGAAGATTGCACAGGCAGGTCTGGAATATGGGGACGTGTTAGGCCAAGGGAAGTCTTGCTCGGGAGAGTGGAGGGCATAAGACGAGTGAGAAGAAAACCAGGGGGCCTAGAGGGCGTGGAGGAGAGTTGGGGGGACTAGCCTGACAGGGCCTCTTACACCAGGGGCGAGGGGAGCAAGTAAGGCTTCATAAACAGGAGAGTCACGGGGTCAACTCTGACACGAGGAGGAGGGGAGTGGGAAGGGTAAGGCCAGAGGGGACCCTGAGATCATGCCTGGAGCCAAAGAGCAAGAGTCAGAGGCTCGAGGAGCCCCAGGCGCCCCAGGCCCTCGCCTTCTTGGAAAGGGCTTTCGCCTGATTAAGGCAGGCCCACTTGGGGTGATCTCCCCCCTCAGTGATCTCAGCGTCAAGTGATTTAGGGCCCTGGCTCACTACAGAAATCCCTTTAGCTGTGCCATATAGGGAAGCCAACCACGGGAATTGCGTGCACCACCCTGAGAGCCTAGGGTGCCTCAAGGGGTGAGGTTATGAAAGGCAAGCCCACATGCGGTGCCGTGGTCCCCGCCGGGTGCTGGCTGCGGTCAGGGGTAGGACAGGGCGTGGGGCCCGAGCGGGCCAGCCACGGAGCCACACAGGTGGCAGGTCGCTCCACCCGGCGAGACGTGTTTCACGAGCGGAAGGGGCGTCTCTTCCTGCAGAGCCGAGGCCGGGCGTCCCCGTTAGTCGACTTCACGAGTGTGACCTGAGGTGGCAGCATTCTGTGCAGCCACCCAGGGCCCAGGACGAGCTGGCCTCCAGGGCAGCAGGCTCGTGGGGTGCCGGGAGCCCTGGAGAACGGGGCGTGACGTGGGCAGCAGGTCCCTGGGGGGCAGGGGCCGTAGCATTCGGGGTCCTGGGGGCCCTGACGCCGCCCCAGCAGCCCCTGTGCCCTGCTCCCTGCCAGGCCCCCTCCCTGGGAGCCGCTCCCAGGATCTTGCTTGGTCTCGGGTCCCGGGAGACCTCAAAAGAGGGAGGTCCAAAGGGTATGAAGGTGAGCGGGGCTCAGGACCCCTGATGCTCCTCCTCCTCCTCCCCTGTTACACATTCTAGATCCTTCTCTGCTCAGCTGGCACCTCTGCTGGGCTCCCCCGTGGAGACCACCGTGCCCATGTCACGCTGTGAGCCCTGCCTGCCGTTGGAGCTGGGCAGGGAGCCCCGGGAGCTGGGCACCCAGCACAGCCTCTGTGCCCTGAGACAGCACAGGACCGTCTGTGAAGGGTGGTGCCTCCCGTCCGTCCCCACGGGCCCCCAGGAGGGACTGGGAAGGGAAGGGAAGCCTGCGATGCGGCCCTGTGGAGAAGCCCCCCCCCCCCCCGCCCCTGGAAGGGGTTTGTGTCCTTGTCCGCCTCTGTGCGGTCCTGTGGGGACCGGTCTCGGGAAGCATTGTCCTTCATGTTCACCCGGCTGATACTGACCTTTGCCCTTCCTTTTGGGGCATGATACTGATTTTGATTTTTTTAATCTGGCCAGAGCAGGAGTGAGGGCATGAGCTCAAGCCTCCACCTGCCGTCCCCACCACCGGGTCCTTTGCCCACAGATTAAGAAACCAGCGTGGAGATTGTGGCAGCCCCCAGGGATGCTCAGCGCAACCGCGGCTCGAGGTTTGGGTGGGTGGCTGCTGCACGCGACTGTGGGCCCAGTGAGCTGGGCTGGGCCAGGCCCTGTCAGACTCATCGTTCACCATGGCGATTTGTCACTGGTACGTCATTGAGCACACGCCCTTCACATCCAAGAGCCAACCGGCGAGCATGTGAGCCCATCTAGTGGGGCCCTTGCCGGGTGTAAGTCCTGTAGCACGGGACAGTGCTTCTGTACTGAGAGGCACTCCCCTATCCAACCTACATCCCCCTCCTTGGTGCAGCGCCCTCCAGGACCCGGTCCCAAGCATGTTCTGCTGCTGCATGGTGACCCTGTCCTAAAACACTGCAGTCTACAGTACCTTTCCCTGTTGGTGGTCACAGCCCTCCACTGGCTGAGCTTCATGGTGACCTGACCCCAGTATTCACCCAGCAGCCAGGAAGGGACGTATGGGGAGGTTGCAAAAGGGGCACCTGTTATATCTGCATCTTCCTCAAGCAAGTGTGGGCCCAGAGCATGCAAGCAGGTGTAGAGTTTTAAGGGTTTCCAGTGCATCGACCAAGACGCCCCAGTCCCAGTCTCAGGGTCCCACTTCTTCTCAACCAGGACCCTGACTTTGGCATGACAGACTTGCTGGGATTGAAAATCCAACCATCACTTGAGTCTGCTACCTTCATGTTTAAGTCCTGAGCTGGATCCTCAACGGCACCAGCTGCAAGGGGTTCTTTACATGCTGCCGGGAAGGCTCTCTGATTTACACACTTTGGCTTAAATGAGCGATTGATCGCCCTGGACAGTCCGTGATCTATCTCCCCTGAATCCGCTTCACACAGCAGGGGCCAACCATTTCCATTGTCTTTACGATGATAACTTTCCCTGAACCCTCAATATCTGAGCTATTGACCCTCAAGGGTTCAGTGCTCCGCATGCCAAGGGCCATCTGGACTCTAGCTACCCCCGTGGGGGGGGGGGGTCCTCAGGCCACGGGGCAGTGGACGACTCAGCCCCGGAGGCCACTTTCGAGCCCGCGGTTTCACATCTCTCCTGCACGAGCCATCACAGGCCCCGGGTCTCAGGAAGCAGAACCCACGACCACAACGTGTATGCAGACGTTTACGGGAATGTACTCGTGGAAACCGGGATTCATCGGACGGGGAAGATGAACGTGGTGCGGCCGTGATGGGGCCCCCGGAAGAGCCCATGGCAGGTCCTGGAGCCAAGGAGCCTTTAGAGCTGTCCTGCTCTGGGGCTAGCTCAGGCCTTCAGTCCTCCAGGGCCCAGTGGCTACAT
The DNA here is from genome assembly GCF_048418805.1 of Vulpes vulpes. Lineage (NCBI taxonomy): Eukaryota > Metazoa > Chordata > Mammalia > Carnivora > Canidae > Vulpes > Vulpes vulpes. Next base: position 93,851,603 of record NC_132783.1, on the reverse strand, counting down.
GAGACCATCCCGAGGGGGCACAGCGTGGGTGAGGTGGCTCCTGGGGGCGTTCTCAGCCGCGAGCCTGCAGCAGGCCGCCACCCTGACAGCTGGGGAATGAGCGCTGGGTCGCGCGGGGGTGCTGGGTGCTGGGTGCTGGGTGCTGGGGCACCGCGTGACTGCAGGGAAGCGCTACCAGAAGAGGCTGGCAGTTGTATTGGGAGAATGCGGGTCCTTCTGAATCCAGAGCACAAGAGAACCGGTGGGGACAGAGACTGGAGAGGTCCAGGGGGACGGAGCAGGGGCAGTCGTCCGGGCCACAGGCTCGGACACCAGGACAGGATGGAAGGCTCTGTCCCTCCTGCACAGGCTCTAAGAAGGCCAGTTTGGGGTTGTAAGCAACAGGCAGCCCCGAAGGGCTCCTAAGGAGCGAGTGTCTCTGGCTGGTGCCCTGCGGAGTCTCCTAACCGCCCTAGCTCTGGCCAAGGCACCACAGCCCCCTCCCCCGGGCGGCCCCGCAGGCCAGCACTCCCCACAGGGCCGCATTCATGCGTCAGTTCTAAATAGTCCCACTGTTCAGCCCTGACGAGAAGGAGCACCAATTCCCATGTTTGCTCAGAGAGCACCATATTTCATCAGACTGGAGCCCAGGCCGGCTCAGATTACTGACCGAGACAATGTTCTGTAATCCTGGTTTATTCACATGTCACGGGTATTTTAGCAAAACAGAAATGAATGGCCCGAGCCACCCTAGGAAGTCACGGGAGGGTTGGGTTCCCGCCTGGGGAAGCCGAGCTTTCTCCTGCCACAGCTCTCGGAGGGGCTGACTTTGATGCTCCGAGCTTTCCCCGACTTTGAGAAAGAGAATATGGGCCGAGGAGGAGTCGCAAAGTGGGTAGTTATTTCCCTATAAAAGGTTAGCTCCGCGGATGGATTTTGCCAGAGCAAAAATAAAATCTGTCATTGATTATAAAGTCCTTTGTGCTTGTTATTTCGCAGATTTATTACGCTCGGGCCCGGCGGCCTGGGGAGGCCCCGGGGATTCTTGTCTCGAGCGCCCCTGCAAACCCTTCAGCTGCTTTTTCACAGCTCATACCCCAAATGGGAACGGGGACCCGCTCGCAGCTCTTTTGTCCTTGAGGGCCAGGAGTTTTGGAAGTCTGGGTGAAGGGCTGCCCGTCATCCCCCCGGTCTGCGGACAGGGACCCAGAGACGCCACCAGTAGAGGTCTAGGACTTCTTAACTGTGGAAATATTCTCTATTCTCCTTCCTTTCCTTTTCTCCTTAGCTCTTGGCTCTGTGCACCGAGAAATGCATTTCCTCCGCAGAGCAAGGCGGGCCGGAACCTCCCACCCAAATCTCCCCGAGTCTGGGTCCACTTTATACAGGCTGCGATCTCTTGGGAACACACAGGAAGCCAAAAGAGTAGTAACGAGGATCAGGGCGACTTACTACCACCTCACGCTAAACCCATACTAATGCCCTCCGGAGCATCGTTCTCCTGTCCCCATTTTAGAGTCGAAGAAACTGAGGCCCAGGGAGCTCAAGCAGCTCGATGAGGGCTGCAGAGCTATGTAGTGGTGAAAATGGGCACACAGACCCAGTCCCAGGGGACTGCAAAGGGTCCCACAGACTCTCACTTCCAAGCACTGGACTGGAAGCAGGGCTTAGGGGTCAGCTCTCGTGCAAACGCAGGGGCTGCTAGGGCTCTGAAGAGGCGACGGGGCAGGCGGCAGACCTAGTGCGCGCGAAATCGGACTCTCGCCCCAGCTCACTGGGCGATACCGTGGAACAGTGGCTCAGAGCATTTTCACTGGGTGTTTATTTGGGGGGAGGTTCGGAGGAGACCCAACGAGCTTGCTTCCCGGCACCGTCCGAGTGTGGGGCTTCCTGCCTCCCGAGCTTCTGCACTTCTTCCTCAGGGTTTTCCGAGCATGAGGATACCAGAGGGCACGGCAGGGAGAACCGGAGGACAAAGGGCCCCCACACAACCTCTCACCTCCCTGGAGGGGGCTGTCTCATCCCAGCTGGCAAGCCCAAGACCCCAGTGCTTCTGATAAGAATAGTGTACGCGACTCCCAGGGCCCCGATCCTTCTAGGAGGAAACGGTCGGAAATCCCAGCTCTCGGGACTTGAATCCACAGTCCGCCATCCCAACTCTTACTCTGAGCTGCAGCCTGAGCTATTAAAAACAAAACATTCTCATTGGCAAGCTCTACAATTAGCCTCGTTTCCACGCTAGAAACACTGTTCTGCATGAGCTGAATTGCACAGCAATTGTTTCTTGTCTCGGCGATGCCGTTTGCAGGCCGTGCTGAGAGCCAGCGAGGATGTGACCCGGTGGTAATCTGAATTGCTTCACCAAACACATTTTTATCCCATCATCTCGGCTACATGAAAGGGGGCCATAGTGCTCCAGTGTTCAAGACTTTACAGTCCCGCTGTTCAGCAATAAAATGAGGCAAGAAATATTAGCCGTCCCTGGCTGATGCCTTAATTCTTTCCCAACAATTCAGGGAATCTGTACCCTACAGGTTTTAGGGCTGGCTAAAGCCTGACCCTCAGGCTGGCTTGAATGGAGGGGGAATGAGTTAAGGAGAGCAAGAAGGCTTTAATGGACACAGATCCCGAATAGCCCAGCTTGTCCCGGCCTCCTGCAGACTAACCCTCCTTTTCACAGGCCTCGATTGTGTATGGCCCCAGCAGAGACAAAACTACCCATGAGCAGAGGTTACCCCCAGCCGGTACAGGTCAGAGGCATTCTGGGGGAGAAGGGGAGAGGAGGGAAGAGGGGAAGTGAGGGGCACATGGAGCAGGAGGGGCGGGGGTGGGGGAGGCAGCCGTAAAAGTCGGTGTGGATCACTTCTAAGGACAGATCCACCGAGTCTGACTGTGACGTGATCATCTCACCTCCAGGCAAGCAGTTTAGGAAGTTCTTCTGCAGAACAAACGGGAGCTAGTTGGATGCCACGTGAGACAATTATCAAAGTAAATAAAACGCTTCTCTGTAGTTCTCCAAAAGCTACAGGCCTGAGGTTCAGGGGCTTTCCATAGGAGAGCCTCTAGTACCATAGTCGCTGTGAGGTTTAAGAAGAATTACAAACAGGCCGCGTTTGACAACACCGACGGAAGCTTTTTCCAGCAATTTTTCAATTATGTCATTGTGAGCCCTCCAAGAAAAGTAACGATTCTGGCTCACGGGGCCCAACGTTCCCAAGTAGAGGGAACAGGGTGTTCACAAGTTTGCAAACAGTCCTTTGAAATACACCCTAGGCAGCATCCTAGATAGTTCTGGGAAAACATGGGCTTGAAGAGGTCCTCTCCTTCCCTCACAAGGATTTGTAAATATTTGGTGTGGGCCTTGGACCCCTTCCTCAGGCTGATGAAGCCCGGGGACCCCTTTTCAAAGGTTTTTTTTTTTTTTTAAATACACAACGGTACCAAGAAAGGCAGTTACATTAAAGCACAGCTCTCTGCATATGGTGAGAAGTGACCTGGCGGCGTAGCCCCAGACCTGCCTTTTGATTAATTCGCGGTGCAGATACCACCTTGGTTGGTCGCCTGCACTGCTCATGCTAGGAAATGCTAAGTGCCGCTCACAGGTTGTTGAGAATGAAATTGTAAGTCTGCCCCATGCACGCTGGGCGACCCCCCCCCCCCCACACACACACACTGCGAAAAGGACAGTGCCCTAGAGGCAAGCCCTGGGCCCTTCTGCCCCAGGCCACTGGGGGGGGGGCGGCCAGGGGCCCCCACCCTCGCCTTGCTGTGAGGCCTCGGGAGGGCCCGCGGTCTCCTCTATCCTGATGCCATGGAAACCCTCTGCAAAGTCGCTGAGGCCGCCGTTCTCCAGGGCGAGCGGCTGCAGGTCCCACGGCGGCTCCCGAGCGCGTCCTGCACCACTGGAGGCGTCGTGGCTAAGCGCGGGGCCGGTTAAGGCGCTAATTCCGAGTCTTAATGCTGGTCCTGCTCAGCGGCCAGGGGTGGCGGGGCTCGGGGTTGGCGGTTCCCCTTGCTCGGCGGTTGGCCTGGGCGCATCCCCTTCGGGTCCTCACGGGGAGCGGGCGCCCTGCGGCTCCGAGGGCCCCCAGCCCCCCCCCACCCCCCGGGTCACCCGCCCCGCGCTCCGGGGGCACAGCCGGGCCCAGGCCGCCGCCGCCCGCCCCGCCCCCGCCCCGCCGCCCCCGCCGCCCCCGCCCCGCCCCCGAACCGCCGAGCCCGCCGCGGACGCCAACTTTGGCTGCGGAGTCCGCTGGGGCGTCGGCGCGGGCTCGGCTCGGCTCCGCGGGGCTCGGAGGCGCGCGCCCTGGGCTCCCTGCACCCGCTCCGCGCACCGGGCTCCCCGCTCCAGGCCCTGGGCTCCCCGCTCCGCGCCCTGAGCTCCCGGCTCCACGCCCCGGGCTCCCTGCACCCGCTCCAGGCCCTGGGCTCCCTGCACCCGCTCCGCGCCCTGCGCTCCCTGCACCCGCGCTCCGCTCCCCATACCCGCTCCAGGCCCTGGGCTCCCCGCTCTGAGCCCTGAACTCCCCGCACCCGCCCCCCGGGCTCCCCGCGCCCGCCCCGCTCCCCGCACCACCCCCCTTGCACCCGCGCCCTGCACCCGCGCTCTGCTCCCGGCTCCCTGCACCGGCGCCCGCCCCCTGAGCTCCCTGCACCGGCTCCCCGCTCCGTGCACCCGCGCCCGCCCCCTGAGCTCCCTGCACCGGTTCCCCGCGCTCCGCTCCCCGTGCCCCTCCCGCCGCCGACCATGGGCCGCGGCCCCGCGCGGACGAGCCGGACCCCGGGGCGCACACGGCCGCCCCCGCCCCCGCGGCCGCTGCTCCCGCTGCTCCCGCTGCTCCCGCTGCTGCTGCTGCTGCTCCGGGGTGCGGGCGGGGACCCCCCGGAGCCCGCGCCGCCCGCCCCCGCCGCCCGCCCTGCGGCCGCCAGGACCCCCCGGGGCGCCCTCGGGGACGCGGCCTCGGCTCTGGGCCTGGGCACCCCGGACGCGGCGGCAGCGCACATGCTCCGGCTCTACGACAAGTACGGCCGCAGGGGCGCGAGGCCCGGAGGGGGCAACACCGTCCGCAGCTTCAGGGCCCGGCTGGGTGAGTACACGCCCCGCCCACTCACTCCTTCACTCATTCATTCGTTCCTCCACTGTGCGGAGCCCCCAGCGCTCAGGCAGGGGCGAGGAGCTCCTGCCCCTGGGGCGGCCAAGGGGAGGCGGGGAGGCTGCTGCACACAGACCTAGGGGGAGGCCCCGGTCCCGGGGAGCTCAGGACCCTAACCACCGGTCCTTGGGCTGTTAGGCTGGAGCGGGAGCTCAGGTGGGCGCCCTCAGGTGGGCCTGTCAGGGGCCGCGACCTCTGGCCGGGCCCCCAGTGGGCTCCGAGGCTGGACAGTGAACCCAGGAGGGCCTGGGGTGCCTGGTCTTGGGCACACACAGCTGAGGCCGGAAAGGCACTAAACATGAAAGGTTCAGTCCGCGAGGGTTTGGGGAAGGGTCCAGAAGCTTGGGTGGGGGAGAGATGGGCATCCTACTTCCCTCCCACCCTCGCCCCACCCGGACAAACCCTTCCCCCTGTCGTCACACCTTGGATGATGCTGGACAGAAGTCAGGGACAGAGTACCCTGCTGTAGCCTCAGCTGTCTGCCAGCCCAGGCCCTGGGCAAGCAGCGAGGACGGGCGGCCTGGTGGCAAGGGTGGTGGGAAAACCCTGTTGCCATGGAGACCGCTCATGTCACAGGACCCATCCCAGAAAGTGTGGGGAGAGGTCCACAGCAGCGCTCGTGGGGGAGAAGGCCGTCCAGCAGGAGAAACGCTGTCGGTCTCCAGGGACGGACCCCCCTGCGGTGGAGAGGAGCAGGCCCGACAGACAGGCTGGGTCAGGTCGGCTGCCCGCGGATGGCCGGTGAGCCAGGTTACACCTGTGGCCTCAAAGCCAGACCCGGAAGCTGGCCTGTGTGACTGTCCTGGGAACACCTGCCCCAGGGGGCCTGTCCCTCCTCCACCAAGCAGACCACTCGGTACCGTTCCCGGGCTCCACGCCAAGTGGACCTAAGTCCGTCCTCCCTGGTGCTTTTTATTTATCACATTGGGTCCGCTTCTGGAGCAGCATTATTAAATTAAGCCACTCAGGAATCATCCGGCATGATCAGGACCTTGGGCAAGTCACTAAAGCCCCGTGGACTTGACTGCACTCATCGACAGGTGGGCAGGTGTGCGGCACCTTTCCCGCAGGGTTGCCCAGAGCCCAGCACTAACCAGATGAGGTGTTGGTGCGTTGCGGGTTATTCCCATGGAAATGCAAGGCATTTAAGGCCATATAGGTGTGCCCTGGACCTTGCCATTAACCCGGTCCCCAGAGCCTTGTCGCTGAGGAGAGCAGGGCCGGCACACCCACCGCCTGCAGCCCCGGCATGGACGCGCTCCGTCCTATCTTCCCGTCTGCGTAGAGCAGGGCAACGCAAGTACCAGTGACTCGTAGGATGTTACCCTGGAAAGGACGGAGGACGGCACCTCCCATCCAGCCCTCCCACTTGACAGAGATGAAAACGAAGGCTGGGGGGGGGGCTTTCACTGGCACCCCGCATCTGCCCAGCCAGCGCCGCTCCCCCGCCAGCATCCTCTCCCCACCTCCCTCGGAGCTAAGCCCAGGACTTAGGACACAGACTGTAGAGCAGACGATTCTCTGCGAGATCCGGATGATCCGCGGAGTCTGGACTGTCGGACGATCCAGCACATTCTTTGGAACCACTTGACCAGGTGTGGGTCCAGGCTCCAGGTCCCCGGACAGGAGCTTCTGAGCACAAGGCGGACAGGTGAACGCTCCGTGGGAGGATGTGGCTTTGCGCCTGGCTTGGCGTAGGCCGGGCCGTCTGGTTTCCCACCCCTCACCTGTGGACGAGGCTCCGATGTGGGGGCCTTTGCTCCGGGCCGGGGGCCCCAGGCCATCCCCTGGCACAACAGTGGTCTCTGCAGCCTCAGTGGCTGGGCCCTGGGGCCATTGGAGCCGCATTCCTTGCGGCCACCAGGCAGCCTAGCTCAGATGCAAGCGCTGGCCGGGCTGCTGAGGTCCCAGTGCTGAGTGTGACCAGGGGCTAAACCTGTCCGTGACTCACCTGCCGTTGCTTGTTTGTTTTCACGTCTGGAAGGCAGCTGGTAACACTCCCTTCCTTGTGGGGCTTTGGGATGAACTGAGACATACCGGGTGCTTAGGACAGTGCCTGGCCCAGGTGTCGGTGATTTATTAGATGCTGTTGCTCTTGCTTTAGCCACCCTGCCCCCGCCCCCTCGAGGTGTCACGTTCCCTATTACGCCTAGATGGAGCAAGCTTCTGAGCCTGGAGCTTAAGGTGAGACCTGCTCCACGTCCCAAACAACCTGTTTTTAAATCTAAGTTCCCCCACCGACCTGGATGAAGTCGGGCAAGCGGCTGAATGTCTCCGAGCTTCTGTCTTCAGGTCTCCATGACCACACAGTACGCAGCTGTCTGCCAGCAGTGCCAGAGGTCACTGGCATTTGGTTCCCCGAGGATTTCCTGAGCCCCTCATTAGGTGGCAGGTGCCGTGAGCCCAGAGGACACAAAGAGGCGTGGACTCTTGGACCTGCCCAGAAAAGTGCACGAGCTGGGGGAGAAGAAAGCGCAAGCGCGTGGGTGGAGGCTGGTGACACCACAAGGCTGCTACATTCTGAGCGCGTGTTGGGTGCCAGGCACCATACGAGCCCCGCAGAGATGATCACACAACTGTAGGAGGTGCCTACAAACACCCTGCCCCGCTTACAGATGTGGAACCTGAGGCACAGAGAGGCTGCCATCTGCCTCTGGCTCCACGGCTGGCAAGTGATGCAGGCCGGGTCTCCCCCAGGGCCCACGATGAGCACCTCATACCCATGCCCTCGGCTCCTTCCCTGCAGCACCTCCGGGGCCCACGGCTCCCTTCCTCCAGCCTACCTTGGTGCCGGAATCTTCTGACCCACGTTCTCACTTTGGCCACCCTGATGGCTGATTCTAGGGCCGTGGTGAAGGGACAAGTCTCCCTTTGGCTTGAGTCCTGTTCCCCCAGGCCAGCAGGGTGCCCAGGGGACCTCTCCCCGCACCCCCGTAGCCCCCTACCACTTTCGGGAAGGAGGCTGAGTGCCCACAAAGTGGACTCAGTTCGGATTCTCAGATTTCTAGAACTCCCAGGAAAGAAGAGCTCATCTAGATAAAGTTAGTCTCTTCTTCCTCAGAGTTAGAACCCCAAAACGCCCAAATGATGACTTCACAGAGCGTGGCCTCTGTTACGTCTGCTATCCCGTAGGAGGCAGGGGCCTTCCAGCAGGGCACACGGGGGCACGGCCGTGGGGTCAGACAGACGGGTGCACGCCCAGGCCCTGCCCTGGGCCAGCTGGTGGCTTGAGGCAAGTCTGAACCCCCTTGTGAAGCTCCATCTCGCTCCAGAGACAAATGGCCTCTGCACTCCTCTCTGTGGAATTGGGCATGTGTGGAGCTTGAGTGGGGGGCGGGGCTCCTCCTCCGTGCCTGGCATGCTGCGTGTCCTGTACCGAGTCCTGCAGTCAGGTGACACAAGACCCCACTGTGCACCCGAGGCCGCCGAGCATGGTCGGGCTGCAGCCTGGGGTCTGGCTCCCCAGGGCCTGGGCAGCCTGGAGGACGGGGGGCTGCACTATTGGCGGCTTATGCCCCAGACCTACACCAACGTGCCTGATGGGCAGAACTGTTTGTGACGCTGCTTAAAACCCAAATCCCTCGGCCCCCCTGTGCCAGACCCTAGAGTGAGCATCTCCGGGGGAGGGCAGCAGAGGTACAGAACCTGAGCCCCAGGCACCAAGGCCCGCGGAGTCTGTGGAGCCACGTGCACATGTCCCTCCAGCCCACGCTGCCCCACGGGTGGAGCATGTAGCACGTATGCGGGTTATGCCTTCCTCCCAAGGGAAGGAAATGACCCTAAACTGAGTATTTTGGTTGAAAAACAACAACAAAAGACAACCAAGTCTCAGCCGGTTCTGTGGGTGCAGGTGTCACGGAGGCTGAGACCCCGTGGGCCCAGGGTCCTGCCTGCGCACGGTGCCCCGCTTCGGGCTCCATCCCCCCACAGCTTGGGCAGCCGGTGCCAATCCTCCCCGGGCTCCTGGAAGCCTGCGCCACCCTGCAGACGCCTCCTCCAGCGCAAGCCCCCGAGGACTCAGCTGCCTGGCTCGGGCTGCCTCCCAGGCCACGGATGAGGGATGAGGACGTCTGCCCGTGGCCCCGGGGAGCACCTGGCAGCGGCCGGCAGGAGGACGGCCCAGGGGGAGGCCCAAGCGCTCCTGAGTCAGGCACCCAGTGTTAGACAGCTCCCGGCCTCACCCCGATCCCGGCCTCACCCCCGATCCCGGCCTTACCCTGATCCTGGGCTTTACCCCGATCCCGCCTTACCCCGATCCTGATCTTAACCTGATCCTGGCCTCTGGAGAGCCAGCGGGTCCTTGCAGACCTGTCGAGTGGCCCCATGGAACCTGGATGGCACTCTCTCTTTGTGAAATGAGCTTTCCCAGCCCTTGGGCAAAACCAGAAGCAGATGCCCAGACAGCTGTGCCCTCCGGTCCGGGTTACCCCCAGAAGGACTCGGAGTGCAGGGAGCTGGGGTGCCCCACGCCAATCACCACATTTGGAAGAATGAGCCTGTTTGAAGTGGGTGGGAGGGAGGGCTGGGCACAAGCAGGAGGCCCGCCCAGGGCTTGCCCCCGAATCCGATTCCACCTCCTTTCCTGAGTAGAGGTGTCCTGAGGCTGGCGCCTGTCCCTGAGCAGTAGGGAGGGAGGGCCTGGGCCGCGGCTCCTACCTCTTCCTTCCTGCAATGGGATGCAGGATCCCCATCTCCCTACCCTCCTGACCCACCTCAGTTCCTCACCTGCTCCTTGGGGATAAGTCAGGGCACCCCCTCGGCCTCCGGGGAGGATCACAGGAGGAGAGGTGAGCCTGGCGGGCCTCCTGGAGGCCTCCCGCTGGGCGCCCCCTCGGTCCCGACCCAGGGCCCTAACCCACTGTGTCCCTCCCGCCCTCACAGACACGGTGGACCAGAGGCCCACGTACGTCTTCAACCTGACTTCCCTGCAGGACTCGGAGGTGATCCTCTCGGCCACCTTCCACTTGTACATGGAGCCCCGCTGGCCCCGGGCGCGCGAGGAGCCCTGCAGGCAGCGGGCGAGGAGCACGTTCTGCCGCCTCCCGCCCCCCGGGCCGCCCGCCCGACGCCACCTGCTCTTCCGCAGCATCGCGCAGAACACGGCCGCACAGGGGCTGCTCCGCGGGGCCCTGGCCCTGGCGCCCCCGCTGCGCGGCCTGTGGCAGGCCCGGGACATCTCGCCCATCGTGCGGGCCGCGCGGCAGGCCGGCGAGCTGCTCCTGTGGGCACAGCTGGACCCCGCGGGGGGCGCCCCGGGCGCGGCGGGGCCAAGCGCACCCTTGCCCTACCTGCTGGTCTACGCCGACGACCTGGCCATTGCCGAGCCCAACAGCGTGGCAGGGACACTGCAGAGGTACGACCCCCTCCCGGCGGCCGACCCGGAGCCCCGCGCCGCCGACAATGGCTCGGCCGACCCACGCGTGCGTCGGGCCTCGCAGGCCCCCGGGCCGCTGCAAGACAACGAGCTGCCGGGGCTGCACGAGAGGCCAGGGCGCGTGCCCCCTGCGCGGCAGCCCCCGCGGCCCCGGCACGAGCTGTGGCACGGCCCCCTTGGGGCGCTCAAGCCGCGGCCCGGGCGCCGGGAGCGCAGGAGGAAGGGCCCTGACGCGCCGGCTGCCTCGCGGGTGCTGGACTTCGATGAGCAGACCATGCGGAAAGCCCGGAGGAGGCAGTGGGCCGAGCCCAGGGTCTGCTCCCGCAGGTACCTCAGGGTGGACTTCGCTGACATCGGCTGGAACGAATGGATCGTCTTGCCCAAGTCCTTCGATGCCTACTACTGCGCGGGGGAGTGCGAGTTCCCCATGCCCAAGGTAGGTGCCTCCCGAGGGCCCTGCTCTGTGACCTCCTGCCCGCTGGGCCCTGGGGCTGAGGACGCCTGCCGTCCTCCAGGTGGGAGGGCAGGTGCACGTATGTGGGGCAGCCCCTGCCGTCACCTCCAAGGTGGGAGGCAGGTGCACGTATGTGGGGCAGCCCCTGCCGACCCCTCCAGGTGGGGGACAGGTGCACATGTGTGGGGCAGCCCCTGCCATTGCCTCCAGGTGGGGGGCAGGTGCACATGTGGGCGGCAGCTGTTGCAGGTACAACCCGCGGGCAGACGTGGCTTCACTGTGCTTCTGAAAGGGCCGACCTAGTTGAGTTTTCAGTTTTATTTACTTTTTAAGATTTTATTTATTCATGAGAGACACAGAGATAGAGGGAGAGACACAGGCAGAGGGAGGAGAAGCAGGCTCCCTGTGAGGAGCCCGATGTGGGACTCGATCCTGGGACCCCGGGATCATGGTCTGAGCTGAAGGCAGATGCTCCACCGCTGGCCCCACAGGCGCCCTGAGTTCGAACTTTAAATCAGAACGTGTCTTCTCGGGGAGGGTCCACCCTTGGGTGTGTGCTGCATACACGCCGTCCTGCCCCCCGAGGCAGCGCAGGCCTCTGAAGCCAAGGTCTCCTTCCCTTCCTGGCCTGGCCCTCAGGGTGCTGGGGGCCGTGAGCAGCACAGACCTGGCTTCGGGGGCTTCCTGTGGGCCCCTTGCCCCTCACCACCCCCTGCTTGGCACACAGGGCAGGGCCCCTCAGGGCCTCCAGTGCTCACAGAGCCTGAGTGTGCACGGTCCCCGCGGGTGGCAGTGTTGTCCCCTCGTGGCCGTGGGTTGGCAGGCCCCCCCCCCCCCCCCCCCCCGCCCGGCTGGGTCAAGGCTCCATTCACCCATCTCTGGGCTGCGGGCAGGCGGGCTGGCCGCCAGCTGGGGTCGGCCCTCCCCACAGAGTGCTCACTTTGGGGGGGGGGGGTGCGGGGGGGGGGTGGGGGGGGGGACTTAGCTCCTCCGTCAGTTCCAGGTCATTCCTTCCCCTTTGAGAAACGAAATCTGTGCATAAATCCAATTTGAATGTAAATAAATCAGTGGTCTGGGATTTCCCAGCGGGGCAGGAAGCTGTTTGGGAATTAAAGGGCTCTTCCTCCACATGCAGAGAGAGTGGGCCGCTGCGGGCAGCCTGGGTGAGCCAGTGCCCACCTTACCATCCGCTGAGCCCCACGCCTTCCCCGAGGCCTGCACCACAAACCAGTCCTTGCCCCGGGCCCCTGCCGTGCCCCCACCCGCCCCGCGGGGGCCTCCAGCACACCGTGTGGAAGTGGGCGCCCCCCGGGCCCTGTCCCGCTCCCTGTGCCAGAGAAGGTCCTTCTCTGTGCTTGAGGCTGGACCCAGCTCCCGGGTGCGCACGGTGCCTGGGGAGGCAAGGAAGGCTGCATGGCCTGTGACTTTGGCTGCTCCCTAAGTCGGGGTCTTGGTCCAGCTCCTCAGACATTTGAAGCTCCTGCTTCTTCGCCCATACAATTAAGGTAATCCCACCCCCACGCCTAGTAGACGGGGTGGGGAGGCGAGGCAGGCCCTTGGGAACGTCCATTCGGCCCCCACTGTGCGGGGCCCAAACCTTTGGGCCTTCCCCAGGGCTGAGGACACACTCACGAAGGAGGCATAGGAGGTGGCTGTGAAAATTGGGCAGCTGTGGCCCCAGCAGAGCCACCGAACGCCTCACCCTCTGGGGATGAGCGAGGCGCAGGTGCCCCCAAGTGGCCAGCGCCATGTAGGGCCGCAACTTCCCTCCCGAGGCCCAGGGGCAGGACGGCTGGCGCACAGCGCGCGCTCAGAGGCCCCGATGCCCGCCCTGGACTCTCACCTCTGGGTCAGCACCTGTCCTGAGGCCCCGTCGAGCCCACGCAGGTGGCCCATGGCTGGGTGAGGGCAGAGCGCCGGGTAACTGTGCTCCTCCCGCCTGCAGGTCGTCCGCCCGTCCAACCACGCCACCATCCAGAGCATCGTCAGGGCCGTGGGCATCGTCCCCGGCATCCCGGAGCCGTGCTGCGTCCCTGACAAGATGAACTCTCTCGGGGTCCTCTTCCTGGATGAGAACCGTGATGTGGTTCTGAAGGTGTACCCCAACATGTCCGTGGAGACCTGCGCCTGCCGGTAGGACCAGCCGCTCCGGGGTGGAAGGAAACCTCCACCCGCCCCGCACTCGGCAGGCAGGGCCCGGGCCTCCGGGGTGAGGGCCTCAGGAGGGTGCGGCTGCATATGCAGGGCGCAGCTCGCCGGCACCCCTGCCAGTCCCACAAGGTCTGTCCCCCACGGCGCATTCTGGGGGGACAGTTGCTGATGACTCAGCCCCTGCTCGCCACTTGGAATCCCCCAAAGGAACCCAGGAGTCAGCCCCACCTGGGGGCCGCCCGCCATCCACGCCTCTGCTCACAGGACCCCAGAGCCCAACGTGGCCACTGTGTTGGCTTCCATGAGCATCGTCTCGTGACTGGGGAGGAAGGTTCCAGAACTGCAGGCTCCTGCTCTCTCCGCAGGAAAGAACCCCCGTGTAAAGCATCAGTGGAGAACACCCGGGGCCACACGAGGGATGGGGGACCCTGGTGCCCAAGTGCAGCGCGAACTTCCAAATGGCGGCAAGAGCTTTCATACGCATGGTGCACGTGTGACCGGTTCTGGTTGCTTTCTCTTAATATATATTTTATTTCAAAGCAAAGGGGAGGGCGTGGACACCGTTCCGCACAGAGGTCATCAGGCTGGTTAGGGGTGCGTTGTTCAAACATGTTTATTGAAATAACACAGGCAGTGATACGTTGGAATACTAAAAAGTAACCGAGATTTTTATATTTTTGTAAATTATACTTTCCATACTGTAGATTGTGTACGTTGTGTGTTTTTATAGAAAGCTAATAAATTAAAGGTACAGCGGTACCTGAGAAACTGAATGTCAGCCATCCCCAAATATGCACAGATCCCGACAAACATGACCTGGTGGCCGCAAGGGCACCGCACGCTTGGGGAGCGGAGCCCCCGGGCTTGTCTGTCCTCGGTTCCGGAAACCAGCTACTCCTAAGGCTTCCCGCTTCCTGCACGCCCGCTCCACCCCACGGCTGCTGCTGCACAGGTGCACAGGTGCCATCCCACAGGTGCCGCCCATGGGTGCCACCGGGGCTCCTCGGGCAGGACAGGCCCCCGGGCAGGCTCAGTCGTCCCGCGGAGCTTCCTCACATCCTCAGCTTCGGGGGGGCCATGAGCGACCGCAGTGCCGGACACGTGGGGGATCGGCCGCGGCGCCCAGGGACAGGCCTCTTCCCGTCCTGCTTGGAGCGAGGGCCTGAGTGAGAGTGAGACGCAGACGGGGTGTCCCCTGAGGCGCGGTTCCCGCTCCCCACCAGCCGCCCCTCCCCGGAGGAGCCTCTCGGACGCGGGTCCCTTGCCCCGAGCTGACGGTCCTGGATGGGAGATGCCGGGCCGCTCAGGCAGGCATCCGAGTCCTCGGCTGGGCCCCGAGAGCTGCGGCCACCGGCCTCCCCTGGAGGAGGCCGAGGAGCCAGAGCCACCTCCGAGGGGTCAGGAGGAGCAGAGCCGCCCCACGGCCGTGCTCAGTCGGCTCCTGAGATGGCGAGCAGGGCCAGGGCACGGCAGGCGCTCCCAGCAGACACCGGAAGGCCGGCGACAGCGGTGGGGGCCACCACGCCAGCGCCCCAGGCCCCAGCTCTGGGGGAGCCCGGAGTCTAGTAAGGTCTCAGGGTCAGCCCAGCCCAGCGGCTCCTCGCCAGGCTGCTCCAGGTGGGCAGACGGAGGGGCCCGGTCTCCCGTAGGCCGCCTGCTTGCTGCAGGGGGGGCGGTCTGCATCTCCCCCCACGCTCCGCGGGCCTGGGCGCATGGGCCGGCGGCGAGCAGGTGGCAAGGCTGGGCCCAGGCACTGGGTGTCCGCCTGCAGGGCCTGCAGCCTCTGCCACTGCATGCAGCTGGCCTCCTCCCACCTGCGCCGAAGCCCGCCGGCGGCGTCATGCCCTCCATGCGCCGGGACGCGACACAAGTTAACAGCAAAATGAGCAAAACCAGGACGACTCGATAAGACTCCCAGTTCCCTTCCTCTCAGTGCACATTCTTCCTTTAACCTTGTCCCCCTCGGTTTTTTCTCATCCACGGCTCCCTTTCCATTTCTTGATGAAATCAGGTGTCCTGAGCAGGTTCCGTCTCGTTCCTTCCCCAATGTGCGATTTCTGGAAGATCGGGGTCATCACACAAGCCTATGGCTTCTGAGGGGCTTCACTGCTGGTTGACACGGATGGGGGCAGCCTGGGAGCCCACCCACGTCCAGCCGCGCGCGGTCCACGCCTGTGCCGGTGATGACCATGGAGTGTGCAGCAAGAGCTGGTGTCAGTGACGCTCACTTTTATGAAGTGTCGTACAGTTTAGACACAGCATCTTTTTTTTTTAATTTTTTTTTTTTTATTTATTCATGAGAGACACAGAGAGAGAGGCAGAGACACAGGCAGAGGGAGAAGCAGGCTCCATGCAGGGAGCCCCACGTGGGACTTGATTCCAGGACCCCGGGGTCACGCCCTGGGCCAAAGGCAGATGCTCAACTACTGAGCCCCCCGGGCATCCCACCAACTGACCATTTCAACAGATGCAGTAAAAGCATTGATAAAACACAACATCCAGTCATGGTGAAAACCCTCAACAGGTTAAGTTTAGAGGGAATATACCTCACATTAAAAACCTTAGATGAGAAACCCAGAATATCAACCTCAACCCAAAAATCTCCATCAAAAACTGATAAATTCAGTAAAGGATACAAAGTGAAAACTTGCAGAAATCTCTTGCATTTCTATGCACCAGTAACGAGGCAGCAGGAAGAGAAACTGAGGACTCAGTCCCATCCCAAGTGTATTAGCACCAAGAACACTAAGATACATAGGATTAAGCCCAACCAAAGACCCCGGGACGAAGGCAGATGCTCCATCGCGGAGCCCCGGACGCCCCTAGATACGGCGTCTTTATTAGCCTCACAGCCACCTTGCAACTTAGCTGTGCAATTGCTGCTACAGAAGAGCAGGCTCAGGATGGGCAGCACAGCCACGGCGCCTCACCAGGGCCACGGGCAACGTCAGCTTTGACGCCTGCGGCCGCCTTACCCCAGGACCATGTGGCTGGTGCTGCCCCCAGCCTCCTGCGCAGTGACCCCCACCACCAGCCTATTAGGATTTTCCCAGTGACACTGGATGGCCTGGGAGTGAAGCAAGGTTTGGAAAGAAACGTTTGTATGAAACAATTTTTGTTTCGTCTTAAAAGCCAAACACCAGCGTCACATCGGCCCAGACAAAAAAGGCTCGAGCATGCAGCCTAGATGCGCGTGGGTCCCTGCGGTCACCAGGCTTCATCTGTGTCAGAGGGAGCAGGGTGGCGGCCTGCCTCTGAGCCCTATTCTTGGACGTTTATATCCTCTGAAAGGGCAGGGCCTCAAAGATAACTCATGTGACAAATATGGACAGTTCCAGAGAGCTAGAAACTTGGGGAAACTTCTGAAATGGCCTTTATTCTTCAAGTGGGGAGATGGACTCCAGGTGCCCCCAAGGGTCCGGCCTGAGGCACTGCAACAGGTGCCTCGTGAGTCTAAGTTGCTCATAAAATGCCACACAAGCTGTAGCCTGTACCCAAAGCCTCTTCGGTGGTCAGGTGGATGCAGGGCCGGGCTGCAGGGCCGGGCTGCACGAGCCGGCAGAAGCCTGGAGTGGGAGTGGGAGTGGGAGAGCGTGAGGAGGGGCTCCGGGGGAGAGGGACGGAGCCGACGCCCCCAGGGTGGGAGAGCAGGCTCGGCAGGCGGCGTGAAGGCGGTGCAGGTTCTCTCCCGCGCAAAGTGCACGAGGGGCTGCACTCTGGTGGGAAGGGCAGCAGGGCAGGGCCGGCCCTTCAAGGAGGTTTCCTTTAGCAAAAGCCGGAAATTCAGGTTGACTGATGCCCCTGAGACTTGCTTTATTCCTTTGCTCTCTTCTACTCCTAGAGAGAATGCCGCTCGCCACAGCTTTGCAGCTCTTCTCCTTCCCTCTCAGGGCTGACCCCGCTCTAAACGCCGCTGCGTGCGCCTGTCCACCCAGTCACGTAGCAGCTACCGCATGCCCAGTAGCGCGGTGGGCAGCACACACGTACTCACCTCCTGGAAGCCTCCTACGGATTTCCTTTTTTATCGAGTCCAACGTGCAGACCGGGGTGTGTGCCAGGAGCCGATGTGGGGCTGGTGCAGGCTGCTGGGTCTCGCCTCTAGAGCCACCGACCCAGACCAAGACTCTGCCTCCATAACCAGCTTTTGGGAGCTTTGCGGCAGGGCCGGGAGCCACACTCGAAGAACCACTGCTCCAGCAAACGTGCTGCCGGCTGGGCACACCCAGGGCCGGCTGCTGCTGCTGGCTGAGCACTCGGCAGGTGCCCTTCACTCCGAGGCCCGCTCCTGCGCATCCCACTGTGTCCCCGTGGCGCGTGCTCGCGATGATGGTGTCTGCAGCGCGGCAGCGCCAGCCGGGGCCTTGAGCCAGACGGGGGCTGCGCTGGGTCCGCAGCCCCTGGGCAGGGCCACCTGGTCTCACATACCGGGCCGCTGAGGAGCCAGGGGACATGCACAGAGATGAGCGAGGAGGCCTGCCCAGGGAAGCCGGGCCTCAGATCCACCGTGAACACAGGGCCCACTCTCCAGGCTTGTCCAACGGCAGCAGGACGTGCCGCCCGAACCAACAGCCCACGTGGCCCTAGGGCCCGCGTCCTGGGTGGCAGGAGACCCAGGCGTCCGAGAACCCAGAGACGCCGGAGGGGAGTCTACGCAGACACTGAGGCGGGAGGGCCTGGCCAGCGGGAGGCTGGCAGGGAGGAGCGTGAGGCATGGCAAGGGGAAGCCCGGGAGGCCGGGCTCCGCGGCGGGAGGGCAGCGCTGCTCCGGTTACAGAAGTGGAGAGGAGAGCGCGGGCGCCACACGGACACGGGCAGCACGGGCACCCGCTCAGCGCCTCCGCACCAGGCCCAGGCCAGTGCCCAGCGATCGTGCGGCAGCCCAGCGTCTGCGGGCCCCCCCTCCCACCCTGGGCACCCCGCGGGGCCCCAGGTGTGTGTCCCGAGCACAGCCTGGACCACGAGGGGGTCGGAGGCGGCTGCACCTTTCAGAGCGCAGAGGCCCCGATCCTGGGCGGTGGCTCCTCGGAACACGAGCAGTCCCCTCAGCGGGCAAAGCAAATTG
Source organism: Vulpes vulpes (assembly GCF_048418805.1). Classification (NCBI taxonomy): domain Eukaryota; kingdom Metazoa; phylum Chordata; class Mammalia; order Carnivora; family Canidae; genus Vulpes; species Vulpes vulpes. The sequence goes on along the minus strand of NC_132783.1, from coordinate 93,833,430 downwards.
ACATGTTTGTTCATCAAATTCCTAGACTAGAGAGCACCGCCGCTCAGACTGGCGCTTGGGCCCTGCTCGTGGGAGGGGATGTTAAAAGAGCATTTCTGGAAAGCAACTTGCTGTGCGTACCAAGAGCTTTGAGGATGCTTGCATACGCTGCCCTAGACGTTCCTCTTCTGACGAACCGTCTTAGGAAAATAAGTAAAATAGAGGCCATATGCATGAGCCTTGCTACGTTACCTTGGTACGTAGCCCACTGCCTTTCAGAATATGGACCATGGGCCTCACTGGGCACTGAGACCAGAGGCTATTTTTACTTCCTTCTTCAACATGTTTCGCATTTCCTGAGTTACCCTCACTGTACTCTACTATTGTAATCAGAAAAGAGACCTACGGGGCTCTTAAGAACACATCAGGAGGCAGCCCCTCTGCCCTGACCACATTTAGGCCACCCTTGCGCGGCCCTTGGCCTGTTTCCGCCTGCGGCTCTCCTGGCCCCCCCAGGCCCTCCCTGTGCGCGGCAGCGGCAGCGGCAGCGGCATCTCCGGCCTTGCACCCTTCTCCTTCCCTGCCCCGAGCTCTCACACTAAGCTGGCTCAATGCCCAGCATGCTTCCGCCCCCTCTGCGAGCGGCACTTCTGAAGCTGCCCCCTTTCCCATCCAGCCTCCCCTAACAGTGTCCCCACAGGATGGGGACAGCAAGTTCCGTCCAGGCCGGCAGCTCTGGAGCTTGGGTTTCACCCTGCCCCCGTGGCGGGTGGGGGACGCTGGCCACACCCTGGGACCCCGCCGCCACCTGCTGTCCTGCCTGCCCCTCCTACAGCTTCCTGAAGCTGCTTGACTTGGGGCTACCCCTCCTGAGAGCCTCTAAGAGATTTGTGACCATCCCCAGTTTTTTAACCTCAAACCCACACATAATGGGAACGGACAGAGACCAGTGTGGGCATGACACCCTCACAATAACTCAGACCCTGAGGGCCCACAGAGTCCTCCTGGCTGCAGCTGGTCCACCTCCCGGGGCAGGGGGACAGCACCCGGGCACATGCCGGTGTCAGGGCTGCCCCGTTCCCCTTCTTCTCCCCAGATTGTACACTTCCTCGGGGTGCGGAATGTGGCCCCAGCAGCCTCCCAGTGACACAAGCAGGGACGCCCAGCCCCAGCCCAGGGCCAGAGCTCTCCTGGGGCCTGGGCAGCAGGTGTCAGGGAGGGTACGGCGTCCCTAGAGCAGACGGGGAGCCTGTGACCACCGGCTGGGCCCAGGTGGCAGCGACTGCCATGATGTTCAGCACATGGTCGTCCTAGATTTCCCACATGTCTCTCGTAAACTCGAGGCTCAAAAAGGTGAGGTGACACTCGTGGGCTGCAGACAAGGGAGCCGGGTGTGAACCCTCCTCTCAGCAACTCCAAAGCCTCCATCACCTCACTAGATGCTGCCTTGCTCTGGGGTCTCGAGTTCAGGGCTCACCTGGCTGAGGGGCAGCACGGGTAGCTCTGCAGCCACACACCCAGCCCACGTTTGCTCCCCAGGGCCAGGGCCTCCTACTGACCCTGGGGGACCCCACCTCCCAGGCCTCGGTCTTCTGAGAGATTTGTGTGGTTTCTGTACTTGGAGGACTTCTTGGTCTTGTCCGTTTCCTGGATTCCTCATTTGCGCAGCCACAAGGAGCATGTGCACCCGCCTCCAGTGTTCTGGGCTGAGCTGGCAAGGAAAGGACAGAGGATCCTAATTAGGGGGCGATAACCCCACCGGGAAGTTCAGATTCTCCGCAGCGGCCGCGCCCTTCCCACAGGCCCTGTGGGCTTCTCAGATGTTTACAGAGCCTTCATTAGCGGGCAGCCTCAGATAAGGGCGGGAGGTCGAGGCCGGTAGGAGCTAGCGGGAGGCCGCGGGACGGGGCCGCGGGGAGGGGGTCGGTGGCCGCGGGGAGGGGGTGGAGGCTGTGGGGGGGCCTCGGGGAGGGGGGCGCAGGGGGTGGAGGCTGTGGGGGACCACGGGGGACCACGGGGAGGGGGGCGCAGCGGGAGGAGGCCGCGGGGAGGGGGAAGAGGCCGCGGGAAGGGGGGCGCAGGGGGCAGAGGCTGCGGGGAGGGAGGCGGAGGCCATGGGGGACCACTGGGTGGGGAACGCAGGGGGGAGGTGGCCGCGGGAAGGGGGGCGGAGGCCCTGTGGGGCGCGGAGGCCACGGAGAAGCGGTTGGTGGCCGTGGGAAGGGGGATGGAGGCCAAGGGGAGGGGGGTGGAGGCCGCATGGGGTCACGGGAAGGAGGGCACAGGGGGTGGAGGCCGTGGGGGGCGGAGGCCGCAGGAAGGGGGGGTGGAGGCCGCGGGGAGGGGGGCGCAGGGGGCGGAGGCCACGGGCAGGGGCGGTGCACCCCGGGGTCCCCGAGCAGTCGCAGGGGGCGGGAGGAGGCCGCGAGGGGAGGAGGCCACGGGGAGGAGGAGGCTGCGGGGAGCAGGAGGCCGCGGGGAGGGGGGGGGGGGCCGGAGGCCGCAGGGAGACAGGAGGAGGCCTTGGGCCTGGGCGGGTGAACTCCCGGGCTCCCGGAGCAGCCGCAGGGGGCGGGAGGAGGCCGCGGGGAACCGGAGGAGGCCGCGAGGGGAGGAGGCCGCGAGGGGAGGAGGCCTGAGAGGAGGAGGCCGCGTGGGGCGGCGGACTGGGGGGAGGAGGCCCCGGGCTGGGGCGGTGCACCCCCGGGCTCCTGGAGCAGCCGCAGGGGGCGGGAGGAGGCCTGGGGGGAGGAGGCCTGGCGGGGGCAGAGGCCGCGGGGAGGAGGAGGCCGCCGGGAGGAGGAGGCCACGGGCCAGGGCGGTGAACCCGGGCTCAGGCTGGGGAGCCCCCCGCAGGCCCGGCGGCCCCGCCCCCGCCCCCGCGCCCTGCCCGCCGCGCGGCCGCTGCCCGCAGTGTCCTGTGCAGGGCGAGCACGTCCCAGGATGTGCGGCGGGGCGGTCGGCGGGGCCCTGCGCGCCCTGTGCGCCCTGTGGCTGCTGGGCTGCGGGGCGCGGGGGCGGCCGCTCGAGGGGCGCCGGCGGCCGGGCTCGCAGGGGGCGCCCGGGGAGCCGCGGGACCTCAGGGCGCTGCCGCAGGCGGTGCAGCGGGACCTCCTGCGCGGCCTCAACCTGAGCGGCGTCCCGGCCCAGCCCCGGGCCCGCGCGGAGCCGCCGCAGTACATGCTCGACCTGTACCACCGCTACGCCAGCGACAAGGCGGCCGCGCCCGCCTCCAACGTGGTGCGCAGCTTCAGCGTGGAAGGTACCGGGGCGCTGGGGGCAGGAGGGCCCACGGGGGGCTCGCAAGGGGCCTTTGAAGGAGCTCAGTGAGATGCAATGCATGGGTGAGCTTGGCGCTGCGGGCCGGGCTTTGTCCCCCGGCGGCTCCGGGGAGGAGGTTGGGGCGGTCGTCTCCCCACTTGAACACAGACAGCCTACCCAGCTTTCAACCAATCGGTGTGTTTTTGGACCTTGGAAGAAGGTCTGTTTCTCTCCCATCACAAAGCGTCTACACGTCTGAGCATTTTTTCCGAGACAGAGATTTTAGAGGACAAGCCTGTCATCTTCTACACATAAATTGATCTACCCCATCGGAGAGGGCCGGGAGGTAGCAAACACGGACTCAGTTCACAGGACGCGGCCAAGGCGGCAGATACAGGGGGAGCTTGCCCAGGTCAGAAGGCGGTTCTGCAGCTGCCTTGTGACGCAGGCCCTGCGGGCCCACAAAGCTCGGCCCCGGCCACCACTGCCTCTCTGAGCGCCCGGGCACAGGGGCTTCCCTCCCACAGGCTTGACACCTGCAAACCCCTAATAGGCCTGGCCGAGCACCACAGCTCCCCGACTTGCCGCGCCTGCGAAGCACATGCCCCGTCATGGTCGTGGTGCAAGCCCGGCAGTCCTGAGTTTTCTGATTCCCCAGAAGAAGGAGAAAACTCTAGATTGGATGTGAACTTGCTGATTTTTAAAATATTAGCTTGATTTAAAAAAAAATGTGGTTTACGGATCACCCAGATGCTGCCAGCAAGTCTCCAGCTCTGTAGCCTGTTCTTCGGGAGAAGGCGCGCCTCCCCGGCTGGACCGCATCACCATCCCATGGTCCGGGGGTCCAGCATTTGGAGCCACGTCCATGAGCATCCCCTCCCCTGCCCAGCACTGACCATGTCCCCAGCACAGGCCTCCTGGCTCAACCCAGCTCTGCCCGCGGCCCACGCCGCTGTGGAGGCCAATTATGCTTCCCTCGCAGACGGTCTAAGCGCGGCTCAGGCAGGGAGGGTGACGTTTTGTGGACGTGTGACATGGCCCCCCAGCAATTTTCCAAGCATGACACAGGAGACCACTCCTGCTCATGGGCCCCGTTCGCTGTTCCCATCCATTCTGCAGGAGCTAGAATGGCACACGCACACCGGGTGCAGGGCCATGCGCTCTGAGGGGCATGCAGGTTGGGAAGGAGGGTCTGAGGAGGACGCAGAAGCACTGGCCGAGCGTCAGCTGTGAGCCAGGGGCAGTGTCAGTAAGTTTCATGTGCCGCCTTGGGGGAGCCTTCCACCAACCCTGGAAGGCGGGGAGGATGAGCCCCATTCCACAGATGAGGCAACTGAGGCTCAGAGCCACTCAGCACTTCTCGAGGTCACGAGCCTGGGAAGGGACAGAGTCCAGACTAGCACCTTGGTCTGCCAGACGCTGCCGGATCTCACAGCAGCACGCAGGCTCCCCTCATGCTGTGACCGAGCCGTGGCATCACAGAGACGTGCTGGTGGCTGCGTGCCAGCTAGGAGAAGTTGGAAACTGAGACACTTGGGTAGCTACAGGGTACACCCCATTGATGACTAACGTGACAAAGCAGGTGAGGCAAATCTCTTTCATTTTTTTCCCCCAATAAAAAAAAAATTCAGTTTCACTTTGCTTGGTAATTAGAGTTCTGAATAATTTCTATGCTGTTTAAATTGCTGAGATTTTTAACATTGTGTTAATGCTGGAAATTTGCCATCCCCTCCCAGGGCGGCTCCTCCCACGTCACACGCTTGCGATTCCCACTCTGAGGCTGACAGTATACTTTGCTGCGCTGCTTATTTGGTACTTTCTTTTAATGTGAGGAGCTTAACAGGATGTGCGCACTTGGCAGTTAAACAGCCCAAATGCCAGTCTCCACATCTGTAAAAGTGGAAATAATTACACCATCCCAGGGCCCGTGCGGAGAGCAAAGTGACACAGGGAATGCAGAGCTCCTAGTGCGATGTTGGGCACCTAGTAGGTGTTCCCTGAAGGGCGGACCTGTCAACTCCAATGCAAGGCATCTCCTGCCTCTGGTTTTCTGGAAGATCCTAAATGTCTTTTAAATCCTTCTACACAAAGGGCCTAAGTGAAACCAAATAAAGATTTGATAGAGTTGGTCAGTGGCATCCTGGATGCCCTTTGACCCAAGTCACGAGTCTCAGCTTTGGTGTCATGAAAGGTGACCTTGACTGTGCCCTTGCATTTCAGATGCTGTCTCCATCATGGCCACAGAGGACTTACCCTTCCAGAAGCATATCTTGCTCTTCAACATCTCCATTCCTAGGCACGAGCAGATCACCAGGGCCGAGCTTCGACTCTACGTCTCCTGCCAAGGTCACGGAGCCACTTCTCGTGAGCTGAGAGGCAACATGGCTATTTATGATGTTCTGGATGGAGCAGATGCCTGGGATGCTTCCGCAGGCACCAAGACATTCCTCGTGTCCCAGGACATCTTGGATGAGGGCTGGGAGACCTTCGAGGTGTCCAGCGCTGTGAAGCGGTGGGTCAGAGCAGACTCCGCCAAGAGCAAAAACAAACTGGAAGTGACTGTGGAGAGTCACAGGAAGGGCTGCGACAAGCTGGATATCAGTGTCCCCCCGGGCTCCAAAAACCTGCCCTTCTTTGTCGTCTTCTCCAACGACCGCAGCAATGGGACCAAGGAGACCAGGCTGGAGCTCAGGGAGATGATCGGCCATGAACAGGACAGCGTGCTCACGAAGTGGTCCAAGAACGGTCCAGCAGGGGCAGGTGACCGCAAGGCCGAGGGGGGCGGGGAAGGTCACACGACCACAGGGTCCTCGTTAGCCAGACGGAAGAGAAGTGCCGGAGCCAACAACCACTGTCAGAAGACCTCCCTGCGGGTGAACTTCGAGGACATCGGCTGGGACAGCTGGATCATTGCACCCAAGGAGTACGACGCTTACGAATGTAAAGGCGGCTGCTTCTTCCCCTTGGCTGACGACATGACCCCAACAAAACACGCCATCGTGCAGACTCTGGTGCATCTCAAATTCCCCATGAAGGTGGGCAAGGCCTGCTGCGTGCCCACCAAACTGAGCCCCATCTCCATCCTCTATAAGGATGACATGGGGGTCCCCACTCTCAAGTACCACTACGAAGGGATGAGTGTGGCAGAGTGTGGGTGCAGGTAGTGCCGGCCTCGGGCGGGGGGGGACAGGGTGGATGGGCCCCGTTTCCCTCTGGGCATGCCAGCCTGAAGGAGGGAAGGGGGCGGCCACGTCCGGGAGGCAAGGGCCTGCCCACCCCAGGCGTCCACCACTGGGCCCATTCACAGGGGACAGCAGTGGCCGGGGCGGGGCAGAGGAGGAGAGCCCAGAAGGATCGTTGGGGTGCAAGGGGTGAGAAGAGAAAAGAGGCCGAGAGGGAAGCAATCCAGAGTTAGCAGAAAATAGCAGAAACGAGGCAGGGGGCTAGGCAGATGAGGTGCAGAGATTGGTGGGGCTTAAAGGAGGCGGGAAGGATGGGGCACATTCCCACAACTCAGGGGGTGCGGGCCCGGAGAGCCACGTGCTCTACACCCCTCGTTTCAAGCCTCCCTGCAACCCGGTGAGGTGGGGCTCACGAGCAACCAAAACGCAGGCATTTCAAGCCACACCGGCCACGGAGATGGGGTCCAACCCTCGGTCTGCACAGATCCGTCATCCCCCGGGACCCAGGACCCTCTTAGGTACCCCATCAAAGGGTATCAGGTCACCTTGCAGCTAAAGAAAATTAGACGCTGGAGGCGGGGAGCGGGGCCGAGCTGCACTGAGCCCCAGCCAGTGCCCACCAGGCTGGCCGGGCCGCTGGAGCGTCCAGCACGTTCTGACGGGCGCCAGGCTGCACCAGGGGCCCAGGGCTTTCTCAGATGCGCCTCGAGTCCCCGGGCAACCATCCCCCAGAGCAGCTGCAGGAGGGACAGAGTGCACGACAGGCGCCCGAGGCTGCGTACGCACGGCAGGGGGTGGGGGGGCCGGGGCCGTGGGACAGCGCATTCAGCCGGCGGTGCGGGCCACTGCCCAGCACGGGGTCCCCGGGTGTGCGCGGCCCAAGCAGCTCACCAGCACGACGCCCCAGGGCCTGGATTGGAGTTGGTCGGAATAAATGTGCTCTTGCCTCAGTGGCTGCGATGTCCCTGCTTTTAGTCCTGGTGACACGAACTCGAGCGAGGAGTGCGGCCTTCGGGGGGGGGTGGGCGCAGCCGCCCCTCGCCCAGCCGGGCCTTCCCGGCCCCCGCCGCCCCCGCCGGCTTCCCTGAGCTGCACGGCCCCGGCCCCAGGACCGGACTTGGCCCGCTGACCCCGGGGAGGACGGGGTTTCCTGGGAGCCCTTAGGGCCACGGCCGGAGCAGAGCCCATCGCAGACCCCACCACCCGGCCTTCCCTGCGGGTGGAAGCTCCCAGCATATTAAAAAAAAAAAAAAACAGATTTATGTTAGTTTACATGGAACCAACAGAGAGCTTTAACAGAATTCAAATTCATTAATTTAAATACAATTAACTACTGAATTGTAGAAAATACTAACTCCTGGTGAGGCCCGATGAGGAATGCCTCTTAGTCCCGGCGGCACAATCCTGTGTCTGCATCAAAGCTTCACTCGGAAATGAAGTCGAGTGTGTCCGCAGTGGACTCCCCTGATCAGAGGTCTGATGGCCCCCAGACGCCGCGCCCAGGCCACCCCTGCCCCCGGGCCCTCCCCTCCCTGGGGACAGAGCTGCAGGCGGATGCAGGGGGCAGCATCTCCGTTGCGGGGGGGGGGGGGGTGCGGGAGATGTCCACGGAAGGGCCTGCGTGGTGCCCGCGGGCCCAGAGGTCGGAGCCAGAGCCGCCCCGCTCCAGCCCCGCCCCAGCCCGGCTCCCTCGGTCCTCGGCCTGCCCTCAGGCCCCGCTCCACCGCAGCTCAGTCACCTTCCCTGAAGGCCCGGCTCCGGTGGCACCCCTCAGCCTCCCCCGCAGCCTGGTCCCGACCTCCCCACCCTGAGGAGCACGACCGTGCTTCTGTCCTGTGGCTGTTGTGGGCTTGGCGTGGGGACCTGCCCGCCTCTGCTCGCGAGCCGCCCACACCACCAGGTCCTCCGGGAATGAGGCCTGAGAGCCTGCAGCCTGGTCACACTCAGGGCCCAGGTTCAGGGCAACGGGGCCTGGACCACGTGCTGGGAAAAGAATCTGCGGGGAGCGCCCCCAGGTGCTGCGTGGCATCCATGTCCCCGCGGATGTTTCTGGGGGATCACCCCAGCAGAGCTCATCTCCCGACGCGGTACTGAGCCCTCCGCTTCTACTACCGCGCTTGCAACGGGGGGGGGGGGGGGGGGGGGTGTCACCATCACATGTAGGGAGGCACTGTCCCCTGCTCCTCATGTCACCCGCCCCCCGGGCGCAGAGCGGGAGGACAGAGGGGCTCAGAGATGCCGGGCAGGAAGCCCCCAGCAGGAAGCGACAACGAGGGGGTGGAGTGGGGGGACTGTGGGGCCAGCCCCGGGGAGAGGCGGGGGTCCCCAAGCGCCGGCTGGGCCGGGGACGTGCACTCCAGAGCTCACACGACAGCCACAGAATAAAAGACGTTTCTATCCTGACTTTTGCAAATGAAGAGGAGGTGGAGGTTTCTGGAGGCTTCGGCCTTGGCTCAGAGCTCAGCCGGGAGGGCTGGACCCGGGTTTTGACCCCCGGCCGCGGGGCTAACCCCACGCTCTCCGTCCCGACGACCTCCCTCACGAAGGGTCAGGGTCGTGGCAAGGACACAGGCTGCGCTCTCGGGTGGTGCCCCCCACCGGCCCTGCTCTGTGGGATCTTCACCCGCCGGGTGCTCGGGGCAGCGGCAGGTGGCCCCCTTGTCGGCCTGCGTCAGTGCTGGGCCGTGGTCACCAAGACCTGGAGTGGCGGGCAGTTAGAGCCGAGCGGGCAATGGGAGCAACAGGTGGTTCACGTCCTAGAAGCCCCAGGGTGACCCCGTGGCCCCCAGGACCCCACGGACAGACCACGGGCCACAGCTGTGGCACAAGCACCTCCTCTTCCTCCCCTGTCCTAGGCAACTCCCAAGTCCCAGTGGTCACCGCCGTTTTAGCGACCCCCTCCTCCACCTGACGGCTGCCAGGATTCCTCCCGCACAAACCCCCAACCTGCAGATGGTGGGGAGCAGCCTCCATCAGCAGCCAGCCCGTCCGTGACCCCAGAGCCCGCTCACATGAAAAGGACGGAGCCCTGTAGCCTCAGGGCAGTGGCCACCCCGGGCCACCCCGCCCTGACTGCATGCCGTCCCCCACGAAGGGCTGGCACCACCCCGGCCTCGGGGGCCCGCGCGGATCCCATGCAAACCTGCCGTGGGGGACCCAAGCACAAGACCCCCCTGCACACAGCTGGCCCTGGAGAGAGAAGATGCAGGGACGCAGCGACCCAGGGATGCCTCTTTCCCCGTTTTGATAGAATCCTAGAAGCTGGACAAGCCACGGGGATCCTGCTGCCAAGGAAGGGCCCGCGCTGGGTGCCGTGTGGGGTGGCGCGCGGTCTCCCGGGGCACACGGAGGAGTACGGGGCACAGGCCCTGTGCCGCAGCCGGTGTGGACAGCATGACCCGAGGGCCAGGGGCTCAAGGGCAGGTAGGTCTGCAGTAGCCAGATGCGCCTCTGCCGCCTTTTTTAACAAAATCCCGGAGATCAGAGGTACCAGGTTCTCCTCCTTGACAATGTCCGTGCTGACGACTGCGCACCGGTCAAACTGATCTTGAACCACCTCCCTAGGTTCGGTCCTCACCCATGGGCCTGGGGCCTTGACCAGAGCCCCTCCACCGGGTGAGCCTGCTGACGCTCTGACGCCCCTGAAGGGAGCCAGGCCTGCCTCGCCCCCCAGACCTGCTGACCCTGCGCCGGCCGGGGTCCTGGCCTCGGGATCTGCCCACCCATCATGCCTCTCCCAGCCCCGTTTTGGCTGCTTTGCAAACTCCAGGCTTTGTACGCCAGCTACCCACACGTGGGCATCGCAGACGCACGCATGATGCTTGGTCCTCTCAGGTTTTGACATCGGTCCTCGGTGTCACGCATGAGTTGGAACACGCTCTATGTCTCCTCATGGGGCTGGAGACACCTCCTCTCTGGGGTCCGTCCCGGCGGCCACCTGACTCGCGGCCAGGAAAGCACCTCCCATAACAAGACTAGAAGCCAGGGCCGGCCTAGCAAGTACCAGGCCCACATGTACCCACCTGGGAAGAAGCCCTGAAGGTCACCTCCAGGAGGAACCCAAGAGGCGGCTGTGCTCCCGAGTGCCCCCCTCCCCCCGCCAGGCCTGTGCTGACCAACTGTGCTGCCACGCGGACCCCACAGCACGCGAGCACTCACTGCCCTTCTCCGTTCCCCACTTCGGAGGCAGGAAGAGCCCTCGAGGCCGGTGTGGGCTGCTCTGCGCTGCTGCACGTGATGGGCAGAGCTAAAAACACGGGAGGGGCTGGGAAGCCTGTCGGTTTCCCCTGGCAAGGGCACTAAGTTCCACCGTGAGGACAAAGGGAACCAAGAGAGGGCAGGATTGGGAAAGCAGGGGCACGCAGGGCGGGAAAGGGAGTAGGAGCTGGGAGGGGGCGGAAGCGCGTCCAGCCCCGCGCCTGGCACTCTGGGGCTCCGGGGAAGGGCGGCTGCTGCTGTCCATCGAAGGAGTTCTGATCGAACGAGAAAGTTCTGCCACAGATGCTCCTACTGCTGACGTAGCAGTACTGGCTCTGAGTCTCCACCGGAAGAAATATATTAAATACGGAGAAATCTTGATGTTTGCTGAACGTTGCTTTTCTTTTTCTTTCTTTCTTTTTTTTTTTTTTTTGAAGATTTTATTTATTCATGAGAGATACACACAGAGAGAGGCAGAGACCCAGGCAGAGGGAGAAGCAGGCTCCATGCAGGGAGCCCGATGTGAGGAATCAATCCTGGGTCTCCAGGATCACGCCCTGGGCCGAAGGTGGCGCTAAACCGCTGAGCCACCCAGGCTGCCCATGAACGTTGCTTTTCATAGTGAAAAACAAGAAACTCTCTAAAATGAACAATGGGAGAATAATGGGATGAGCTGTGGTCAGCCCCCTTCCTCTTCCTTCCTGGGCCTGGATCACAGTGCGAAAGAAGAAGAGCCCTTTCTCCAGAAGTCAGGGGAGCAGCAGCAGACAGCCGGCGGGAGGACTGTTTGGAGGGTGGAGGGGAAGCCTCTAAGGACTGCGTAGTCTCAGGTCAGCCCGAGGGCTAGCCCCTGGTTGTGCTCTAAACCACTCAGATTTTTTTTTTTTAAGATTTAATGTATTTATTTGAGAGACAGAGAGCGCCAGCAGGGGGAGGGACGGAGGGAGAGGGACGAGCAGACTCCCTGACGTGGGGCTCCATGCAGGACCCCACGGGGGAGCCCAGTGTAGGTAGGGCTTGACCCAGGACCCCGGGATCATGACCTGAGCCACAGTCAGGTGCTTAACCACCCAGGCGCACAGTCAGATTTGAATTCAAGAAGGGCCCGACCAGGAGTGACAGCGCCAGGCTCACACCTGCCCTATGGCCCCCAAGACTGCCCAATATACACGCACACGTACACACACAGCACACATAACACACCACACACGTGTACACGTCACAGAGTCGTGCACGAACACACACGCCTACATGCCTTTGACCCAAAGATCAGCAAAATTGGGCAGCCCGGGTGGCTCAGCAGTTTAGCGCCTGCCTTCGGCCAAAGATCAGCAAAATTGGCGGGACTTTCCAATACATTGGCAACTTGTGAAACTGCAAGAAATCTCGGAGGAGGGGCCCGTCTTCCAGGCAAACTGAAAAAAAGGCAGGAGGAGAGGAAAAGAAGCGCTAGGACAGGATAGTCTGGCTTCTCCTCGGGGACAAAGTAGGGGGTCAAAGAGAGGATCAACCATCTGCAGGTGTTTGCGCTTGGCCTCGTTTGTAATCACAGAAAAGCAAATGGAAACGACCATGAGGTTCCATCCTATACTTGTTAGATTTGCAGACATGAAGCCATGTGGCTCTAGAGCCCACGGGCATGGTGGGGGGTAAGGGGGGCCTGCCCATGGTATCGGTCACCCTGGAGGGCAGTTCAGCTGCATCCAAGAGACTGGAGAGCTCTGGACACTCCTCTCCTTCATACCCATTCTACAGACAGCTACACATGAGGGCTCAGAGCAAGTGCTGCACAAGGCAACTATGAGACCCTGGTGAGACCTGGGCTGGGTGTCGGGTGCCACCCGGAACCCCCTTCAGGATCGTCCCAGGAGTGGAAAGAAGTGCCTGCAAGGAATGACTCATCCAGGTTATATTCCCTCCTCAGGGGCATCCTCCATCCAGTGACTGTGCACGGTATGAAGGCCTGGAGCCGCGCTTCAATTTGGGGTAACTCTTTTTTTAAAAGTAGGCTCCATGCTGCACATGTGCAGCTCAAGCTCACGATCATACGATCAAGACCTGAGCCTGAGATCAAGGGTTGAACACTCAACCACTCAACCGACGGAGCCATCCAGGCGCCCCCAACTTGGGGTGACTCTTCAAGGGCCGTCGCCTCTGCAGAGCCTCCCTTGAGGTTGGCTGAGGTCCTGGTGACAGCTGTACCACATTGGACTTCTCTCTCTGTCCAACATCCTCGCCTCCCTGACAGGTGCAGCCCCGGGGTGCCTACCGCAGCCAGTCCGGCTCATTCTGGTTCTCCAGGAACCTGACCTGCGAGAGACCGAATATCCATCGGTGGAGAATAGTTAACAAAAAGAGGGCCCGTGCGTATGGTGAAGTGATGAGAGCAATCGAAAGGCCAACTAGTTGATGACCAGTATGGTTAGAAATCAAAAATACAAGGCTGAGTGAAGAAAGCAAGTGGCAGAGTCAGATATGCAGCATAGCGATGCGAGTCACTCCAATAAAAACCCATCGAGGGTCACGCTGACACACTAGTTTATAAAAGGACTAGGATACACGGCAAATAGCAGAAAGGTGAGGAATATAAAAAAAAATCTTGCTTTATCTGTAAAGGTCTTTTTTTTCTTCTGTCATTTTTTTTTTAAAAAAACAAGAACAATGAAGAAAGGACGCATACACAGTGAATAAACTGAGGTTGTGCATGTTGGTATGGGGGGGTTAAGATAGGACATGGAGGTGCAGTGTCCCCTGGAGCTCAGAGCTGGGCGGCGAGTGCATGAGCTCCGTGGCTGTCCCAGGGCCCCAGGGCCGTGCCCGTGTCCGGAGGCCACCCGGGCACCTCCTGGAGCCCTCAGGCCCCTCCGCGTGGGTGCCGGACTCTGCTCCGCAGCTGGACAAGGCTCCGGCCAGGCAGCCGCCCAGGGCCTGGCACGCGGAACAGGAGGCCTGCAAGGACCCCACGGCCGAGCAGTGCTACGTCTCAGGGCCACCAGGGGAAACTGTCACACACCGACGGGCTGGCAGGGTCGCCTCGGGCCGCAGCTCGCTCCCATCACGAGGTACTTAAAGGACATGGCAAGGCCCTATATTCGACCGAGACTTCCACTCCTGGAAACGGAAGCAGCGTCAGCGGGAAGAGCGTCACCTGGAAGCTCCTGGCAGATCCGTGCCCACAACAGCGGGCAGCAGGACGGCTGCGATGAGCGGCAGCAAGCGCAGGTCCCAGCCGACCAGCCAAAGCCCAGACCCGTCCAGCGGCCCTGAGGGTGGGGCTCTGGGGCTACCCGCCTGCCCGAAGCCCAGGGAGTGGCACCGGCCGACGCCATCTGTCCGGGGTGTTCCCGGGCCTCCGCGGATGTGGATGAGTGTGCATGGCGTGGTGGCTGCGCGGGTCTGAAAATGCAGACACAGCAGAGGAGCCAGCTCCCAGCCCCCCACGGCGGTTCCCACATTAAAAGCTCCCTGCCCGCCAGAGCACCCAGGGGTACACGTCCCTAACACTGATAGTCTCATGAAGCCCCATCGAGCACCCCGTCTTCAGATGATGAATGTGCTCATCGGACCTGCAGAAATACCTTCCAGCGGCGGGCATCCATGAGCTCGTCCTTATGAAACCGCGCTGCCATTAAGGCCGAATGTGAGCTGCTTTACATTCACTTCCCGTGTTCTGCCTCTGATTGTTTTTTGTCTTTCCCTCTCTCTTTGTTTACAGTAAGTATCATTTGTTGGGAGAGATTTAAATAAAATGGAGAAAGACGTGGGATTTAGAGGAGGCAGGTGGCATCGCCAAGGAGACTGCAGCAGCAGGGCCGATGGAGGATGGAAGGCAGAGGGTCCTTTAGAGAAGACCCGGGACTTCAGTGAGACGCCTTGACACAGGGTGTAAGGGCTGTTGGCCTCATCTAATAGGATCTCAAGCCTAGCTCAGCCCTGTGGTGGGTGCAGACCCCAAAACATGGCCATGACCTAATCCCTAGACTCTGAGTGTGGCCCTAGGGGACACAGAGGGGCACTATCCCCTTAGTGGCTAAAGATGTGATGAAGGATTTGGAGGGGAGGACCATACTCTGGATTATCCAGGCGCAAATGTGAGCACACAGATGTACACACATATCCGTGTGTACACACAGGCACAGTCATGTACACACACACACACACAAAGGCCAGCACAGACCATCCTCATGAGTTAGCCTCGCCCATGTTCTGGGCCAAACACTGAATTGCCGCTTCCGGGGGAAAGCTGAGGATAGAAGGTGATGGAACAAACTCTCACAGGAACCCCAAAGAGAAAAGGCCCTTCTAACTCAAGCGCGGTCCTCGGAGGCCTCGGCAGGGCACAGAGACGAGCGAGCCCAAGCCATTCGGGACATCTGGGGAAAGTGGGCCAAGAAAGTCTGCGTCTAACTTCACGTCTAGTGAGATAAAAATGCAGGGGCAATAGGATGCGGAATTTGTATTTTAGAGAAATTCAAGTCATTTGCAGCATATATTTGTGGTCAATGAAACTATTTTTTCTGGAACCTGCTTGTAGAATACTCAAGTGTCCTCTGAGCCTTGGGTGTTCTCAGAACAAAAGGAAAGGCCTCGTGTAGATGTGGGGACTGAATACCTTTTTGGAGCTAGTTTTCAGTACAGTTTTCACTTGGCTACTTACTGTGCCCTTGGAGAAGAACTCTGACTTCTCCAGGACCCAGTTTCTTCACCTATAAGATGGGAATAGCATCACCTGTGGCGGTTAATTTTTATGTCAAGAAAGCTTGGGGCCAAGCTGTTTGCTCAAACACTAGTCTAGATGTTGCTGTGAAGATATCTATGGATGTGATTAACATCTATTGTCAGTTGACTTTAGGTAAAGCAGATTATCCTCTATAATGTGGGTAGGCCTCATGCAATGAGTTGAAGGCCTGACGAGGAAAGACTGAGGTTTCCCAAAGAAGAAATTCTGCCTCAAGACAGCAACGTAGAAACGCTGCCTCAGTTTCTAGCCTGCTGGGGCTGGTACTACAAATTCCAGACTTGTGATCCCATACAATTGTGCAAGCCAGCCAATTTCTTAAAAATAAATCATCTTTGGGGTCCCTGGGTGGCTCAGCGGTTTGGTGCCTGCCTTTGGCCCAGGCCGTGACCCCGGGGTCCTGGGATCGAGTCCCACGTCGGGCTCCCTGCATGGGGCCTGCTTCTCCCTCTGCCTGTGTCTCTGCCTCAATCTCGCTCTTTGTGTCTCTCATGAATTAATAAAAAAAAATTATAAAAAAATAAATCATCTTTATTACCTATCTATCTCTATATTTTGTTCCTTGGGTCCACTTCTGAAGATCAAAGGAGAAAGTACTGGGACTACCAGATTTCTACAAGCAAAAGAATGACGTTGTACCCCTACCTCACATCATACACAAAGATTAAATCAGAATGGATCAAAGACCTACAGATAGAAGGTAAAACTATAAACTTCTTAAAGAAAAAATAGAGAGATAAGTTTTCATGACTTGGGTTTGGCAAAGGATTTTAGGTATGACACCAAAAGCAAGAACAACAAAAGAAAAACTAGGTAAACTGGGCATCATCAAAATTTAAAAAAAAATTAAGAGGGAGAGAGCCCATTTGATCAGGGAGGCAGGAAGGGGCAGAGGGAGAAGGAGACAGAGCATCTTAAGTAGGTTCCATGCCCAGTGCAGAGCCCGACCTGGGACTCAACCTCAAGATTCTAAGATCATAACCTGAGCTGAAACCAAGAGTTGGACACTTAAAAAATAGAGCCACCAAGGTGCCCCAAATTTTTTAAAAAATTTACAATTCAAAGGATGCCATCAAGAAAGTGAAAAGATATCCCACAGAATAGGAGGGAGTATTTGTAAATCATGTATTTGATAAGGGACTTGTACCTAGAACATACAGAGAACCCTTATAACTCAATAATTAAGGACAAATGATCTAATTTTTTTTGACAAATTACCTAATTTAAAAATGGGGCAAATAAATAAATAAATAAATAAATATAAAAATAAAAGTCTGACCCTACATACCAATCGTTGCCATTGATGTAGAGGAATTGGAAGTCTCATACGCTGCTGATATATGTTTAGGTTTCAGAAAACTGGCTATTTGTTAAAATGCTAAACATGCATTTCTGTCCTACTGAAAATAAAACCATATATCCAGGCAGAGACTTATACTTAAAACTTAAAACACTGACTGCAGCTGCATTTGTAACAGTTCTATATGGAAGCAAGCTGCAGGTCCATCAATCCATGAGTGGATAACAGATTGTGGTATATCTATACCATGGAATACTACTCAGCAATGAAATAAATAAAATAATGGTGCCCTCAACAACATAGATAAGTTTCAAAGTCACTATGCTGAGTAAGGGAAGATAAGGAGAAAAAAAAATACACATGTAATTCCTTTTAAAATTCTGAAAAATGAGTAGTAATCCACTGGTGACAGAAGGCAAATCAGTGTTTGCCGAGAGATGAAGATAAAAAGGGGATTGGGTAACAAAGAAGCACGAGAAAATGTTGCGGGTGAGGGTAATATACATTATCTTGACCTAGATGGTAGTTCCATAGGTGAATACACATGTCAAAACTCACCATATTGTACACTTCAAATATGAGCAGTTCAGTGTATGTCAGTTATATATCAATTAAGTTGTTTAAAAGAAAACAGAAAAAATACACATTTGTTGGATAATTTAAAAGTTACTGAAAATATGATGAAGAAAAGAAGTGAGTAAGTGCACATACTCTTTGATTCAGTGAGCCCAGTTTTGGGAATTGACAGAAACAAGAAGCACTAGTCCTTAAGAACCCATGTTTGAGAACATTTATAACAATATTGTGTATAGAGGCAAAAACAGAAACAATTTAAAATATCTCTCACTAGAAGAACAGATCAGTAAATTATCAAGGACTACAACGCAGCCATTAAAAGGATGAACTTCATGTACTGCAACACTGAGGGTGTTTCTGCTGTGTGTTTAAGTAAGTCAAACAAAAGACAAATTACCATGTATACACAGTATGGACACTATGTGTATATAGATGACATTGGATGGATGGACAGATGGATGGATGGATGAGTGGATGGGTGGATGGATGGATGGATGGATGGCGGATGGGTATAGACAATGCACCTCCTACATATGTGCTTTCATGTAAGAACACAGAGAGAGATGAGGACAGCTATACATTAAACATTATTTATGTATGTACAGTGTACATTATTGGCTGGGTTGGAATGGCTTTGGAAAAAGATATAAAAACGAGTATGTTTTAGTCTTATTATTAAGAAAAAAGGATTAAAATCAAATGAAGACAGGATTCTGCTTGTTTTGAAATGCATCCAAAAAATATATTGGTTTGAGGTTAGAGCAAGAGTAGGAGAGACAGAGGTGAGATAAGGAAAGGTAATGAATGCCAATGTTAGAATCTAAGGACGTGGATATTTGCTGTACTGCTTGAAAATGTCCATAAAGAACATTGAGGGAAAGGCAAATATTAAACAATGGACGGATGGACGGATGGATGGTGGATGGATGGATGGATAGATGGTGGATGGATGGATGGATGGATGGATGGATGGATAGATGGATGGATGGGGGATGGATGGATGGATGGATGGATGGGGGATGGATGGATGGATGGATAGATAGATGGATGATGGATGGAGGATGGATGGATGGAGAGATGGATGGAGGATGGATGGATGGATAGATGATGGATGGATGGACGGCTAGAGAGACAAGGTCTCTGCTCACAGCAAAAAAGTGAGTCTGTATTGCAGCAGGCGACTGGCTCTTTCCTGGGTTGCCTGGGCCCCAGGCATGTTCCGCAGATCATTCCAGTAGCACACCTTCCGTGCTTGGTCCCCCTTTTAATCTGATGCTTGGTTCTCTGCAGGTTGTACTCTGGAGTGAACACCAGGCCGGGGCTTCCCTCGGGTATACAAACTCTCCAGACACAGAGAAGCCCATGGAAGGTTTGGGGCCTCAGCAGTGCTCCCTATACCAGGGCCTCGAGGACAACCCCTGCCTGCCGGGGAATCTCTCCCCACCCCCACAGGGGAGTTCTGATCACAGGCTGCCTCTCACCAACTCCTACTCCATTGTCAGCTTCTTTGTTACACCTGCCAACACTGTTGCAACAACACTGTGATGCTTTCCCTTTTCCCATTTCCCTTCTGAGGAAGCCAAGGCACAGAGCAGTCATGTTACTTCATCCGGGTCTCTACCCAGGAAGCAGCAGGATACCAGGGAGACGTGGGGCTCCCAAGCCTGCACTCTTGACATCTGCTCACGTAGCTGTTTGTGCCAATGGTGGGAACACAGGGCCTCTGACTTCATCCCAACTCCAAAATCCACCCGGAGATCACAGGGGGTGCTCCGTGACCCCCTCGGCCCCCAGCTAGCAGGGGCTGGATAGGAAGGGGTAGAGCTCCTCCCCTCCTGGCTTGCACTGTGGACCTACCTGGGGCATGCTCTCCTTAGCCACTGCCCAGTGCTTACGCTCCCCCTCACGTGGGGACCAAAATATCCCTGGCTCCTGGACAGTTTGGAGAACTCTGGGACAGAATTTTCTCCCACAGGCCTCCGGCCACACCCACAGGAGGACACATCAAGTCTCCTTGCAGGCACGGAGTCTGCCCCCCTCCGAGTGACTTACGACAGGCCCCATTCTGTCTTCCACGTCCTCCTCGGGGCTCTGGGCCATCCAACCCCACAAATCGGGGCCCAGCAATGGTTCCAGGCAGCCCATCCTGACACCACATTTTAAGACAAGTCCAGAAGAAGTGCTTTCCCCAAAGAAGGACTTTTTCCTGGTCATCTTTATCCTCTGGCCTTCCTGGTCGGGAGACTTTGCCTGAGCCCAGGCCATGACGGAGAAGGCCCAGGACGGCAAATCCGATGTGTGACTCCCCAGGAAAGGCAGGGCAGAGGCCCGGTCTTCCCAGTGAGGACTAAGGAGGCCTTCTTGCTGTGATAAATCAGGCTCACCTCATTGGCTGCAAACAGTGGAGTGATGGGACCATATGTCACTTGGGCATTAAACAAATCCTAATGAGCTAAAAATATGTTTGTTTTAGCTAATTGACCTCTTTGGCCTTCATAAACCACTTGGTAAACATCCCCAGATAATGATTCCCAGAGAGCGGATTGTGGTTCTCCCGGCTGCCCAGACGGCCCCCGACCCTGGGAACACCTCCCGCCCCCGCAGGGGTCCCGGACCCTGGGCTCCACGGCAGGTTTTCTGGGGCTCTGCACAAGTCCACGCAAGCAGAACCCACCGCACTTCCACGCGAGGGACCAGGAGCTGGAGAGAGCCTGAGAGTCCAGCCGTTCACCTGCACCGGCCTGGGTGCCGGGCCCGCAGCCACTCCCCTGTAAGCCGTGGGCCACGGGCCTCCTCCGTAGCCAGGAGCAGGGACCCTGGTTAGGTGGCAGGGACAACCTCAGGGGACCCAGAAGCCTTGACCCCGTGGTGTCGGGAAGGCGGGCACCCCTCCCACTCACCGTACACGGCGCCGAGGTCCAGACATTGTATTCCTGCTGTTTGAAAGCTGGGGGCAGGGGGTGGGGAGAGGGTGCACAACAGTTCCCCGGATTCAGCAACACCCAGAAAGCAACCTCAAGCCCTGAAGTGGGTGGCCCCGCACCCTCAGCCTCGGCACTGCCTGAGCGGACTGCAGCCCGCCACCCCCCAACTGCTCCTCTGTCCCCTGTCCCCCGCCCCCACCCGCTAGCTCCTGAGCTCTCCTCCCCCAGCTACTCGGCAGAGATCATCCACCACGGAGAACTTCCCAGCAATCTACGCGATAGTGGGACACGTCCCTAAGGCCACGGAGCCGAGGGTCACAGAGCCAGGCCCCCAGTGAGTTCTAGCTCCTTCCAGGGATGTGGCTCACCCCGCACGGTGGGGAAAACGCTATTTGCGGCAGGTCAGCAGCTCTGTCTGCAAGGCTCTGGTGCACACTGTCACCCTGTGAAGCACGGAGCCCAATGCCTGGCATGGGGCGGAAACTCCGAGTCCACAGCAGTTTTCCAGGTGGCCGTGCACCGAGGTGGCACAGCTCGGCGAGATCCACGCGCCTTCTGGGTCAAACCGCTGTGGCCCCTGCTCCCCGGTCCCCGGGGCTGACGTGCTTGAATTAGACGGGATTAAAGGCTTACTGGAGCTGCAAGCCGCACCCCAACTCCCGCGTTTAGCCCCAGACCTTCTGTCCACCCGCTGAGAAGGACGAGGGAGGAAGGCGGCCACACGGGCAGTGCCGTGGCCTTGCGCACAGTCAAGGGAGCACCCGTGCAGGAGCCAGCTCTCCTTGTGGGTCCCCATGACGAGGGAATGGGCCCTGATCTTGTGCACGCTGCTCTGCGGCCTGGCTGGCCCCACGCACTTGTTCCAGCCCGGCCTGGTGCTGGACATGGCCAAGGTCCTCCTGGACAACTACTGCTTCCCAGAGAACCTGATGGGGATGCAGGAAGCCATCGAGCAGGCCATCAAGAGCCGTGAGATCCTAGCTGTCTCGGACCCCCAGACTCTGGCCCACGTACTGACCACCGGGGTGCAGAGCTCCTTGAACGACCCTCGCCTGGTCATCTCGTACGAGCCCAGCACCCTCGAGACTCCCCGGCAAGTCCCGGCCCTCACCAACCTCACCCGGGAGGAACTGCTTGCCCGCCTGCAGAAGGGCATCCGCCACGAGGTGCTGGAGGGCAACGTGGGCTACCTGCGCGTGGATGACATCCCCGGCCAGGAGGTGGTGGACAAGCTGGGCAGCTTCCTGGTGGCCAGCATCTGGAGGAAGCTCATGGGCACCTCTGCCCTGGTGCTGGACCTCCGGCACTGCACGGGCGGCCACATTTCTGGCATCCCCTACGTCGTCTCCTACCTGCACCCAGGGAACACGGTTCTGCACGTGGATACCATCTACGACCGCCCCTCCAACACCACCACTGAGATCTGGACCCTGCCCCAGGTCCTGGGGGAAAGGTACAGCGCTGACAAGGACGTGGTGGTCCTCACCAGCGGCCACACGGGCGGCGTGGCAGAGGACGTCACTTACATCCTCAAGCAGATGCGCCGGGCCATCGTGGTGGGCGAGCGGACTGTCGGGGGGGCCCTGGACCTCCAGAAGCTGAGGATAGGCCAGTCCGACTTCTTCCTCACCGTGCCCGTGTCCAGGTCCCTGGGGCCCCTGGGAGGGGGCAGCCAGACGTGGGAGGGCAGCGGGGTACTGCCCTGTGTGGGGACGCCGGCCGAGCAGGCCCTGGAGAAAGCCCTGGCCATCCTGACCCTGCGCCGCGCCCTGCCCGGCGTGGTACGGCGCCTGCAGGAGGCCCTGCAGGCCTACTACACGCTGGTGGACCGCGTGCCCGCCCTGCTGCACCACCTGGCCAGCATGGACTTCTCCGCCGTGGTCTCTAGGGAGGACCTGGTCACCAAGCTCAATGCTGGTCTGCAGACCGTGTCCGAGGACCCCAGGCTCCTGGTGCGGGCTGTGAGGCCCAGGGAGGGTCCTTTGGGGCCCGAGGCGGGGGACGACGACCCGCCGGAGGCGGTGCCCACGGTGCCAGACGACGAGGCTGGCCGCCGGGCCCTGGTGGACTCCATGTTCCAAACGTCCGTGCTGCCGGGCAATGTGGGCTACCTCCGCTTCGACAGCTTCGCGGCCGCCCCGGTGCTGGAGGTGCTGAGCCCGTACGTGGCACGCCAGGTGTGGGAGCCACTGCAGGACACAGAGCACCTCATCGTGGACCTGCGCCAGAACCCCGGGGGGCCGTCCTCAGCCGTGCCCCTGCTCCTCTCCTACTTCCAGGGTCCCGACGGTGGCGCCGTGCGCCTCTTCACCACCTACGACCGGCGCACCAACATCACACAGGAGCACTTCAGCCGCGTGGAGCTGCCGGGCCGGCGCTACCCCACCCAGCGCGGGGTGTATCTGCTCACCAGCCACCGCACGGCCACGGCTGCCGAGGAGCTGGCCTTCCTCCTGCAGTCGCTGGGCTGGGCCACGCTGGTGGGTGAGATCACGGCGGGCAGCCTGCTGCACACGCGCACGGTGCCGCTGCTGGAGACGCCGGAGGGCGACCTGGTGCTCACCGTGCCCGTGCTCACCTTCATCGACAACCACGGCGAATGCTGGCTGGGGGGCGGCGTGGTGCCCGACGCCATCGTGCTGGCGGAGGAGGCCCTGGACAGGGCCCAGGAGGTGCTGGAGTTCCACCGCAGCCTGGAGGCCTTGGTGGAGGGCACGGGGCACCTGGTGGAGGCTCACTACGCGCGGCCCGAGGTGGTTGGACAGACCAGCGCCCTGCTGCGGGCCAAGCTGGCACGGGGGGCCTACCGCACGGCGGTGGACCTGGAGTCCCTGGCCTCGCAGCTCACGGCCGACCTGCAGGAGATGTCGGGGGACCACCGCCTGCTCGTGTTCCACAGCCCCGGGGAGATGGTGGCCGAGGAGGCGCCCCCCCCGCCCCCCGTCGTGCCCTCCCCAGAGGAGGTGTCCTACCTCATCGAAGCCCTGTTCAAAACCGAGGTGCTGCCCGGCCGGCTGGGCTACCTGCGCTTTGACGCCATGGCGGAGCTGGAGACGGTCAAGGCCATCGGGCCGCAGCTGGTGCAGCTGGTGTGGCAGGGGCTGGTGGACACAGCCGCACTGGTCATCGACCTGCGCTTCAACCCCGGGAGCTACTCCACGGCGGTGCCGCTGCTCTGCTCCTACTTCTTCGAGGCGGAGCCCCGCCAGCACCTCTACTCCGTCTTTGACCGGGCCACCTCGAGGGTCACGGAGGTGTGGACCCTGCCGCAGGTGGCGGGTCGACGCTACGGCCCCCACAAGGACGTCTACATCCTCATGAGTCACATCAGCGGGTCGGCGGCCGAGGCTTTTGCCCACACCATGCAGGACCTGCAGCGGGCCACGGTCATCGGGGAACCCACGGCCGGGGGGGCACTCTCGGTGGGCATCTACCAGGTGGGCAGCAGCCCCCTGTATGCCTCCATGCCCACGCAGATGGCCCTGAGCGCCAGCACGGGCGAGGCCTGGGACCTGGCCGGGGTGGAGCCCGACATCGCCGTGCCCATGAGTGAGGCCCTGTCCACCGCCCGGGACATAGTGGCCCTGCGAGCCAAGGTGCCCACCGTGCTGCAGACCACGGGCAAGCTGGTGGCCGACAACTACGCCTCCCCGGAGCTGGGGGCCAAGGTGGCGGCTAAGCTGAGCCGCCTGCAGAGCCGTTACTCCCGGGTGACCTCCGAGGGCGCGCTGGCGGAGATGCTGGCAGCCGACCTGCAGATGCTGTCCGGAGACCCGCACCTGAAGACGGCCCACATCCCCGAGGATGCCAAGGACCGCATCCCCGGGATCGTGCCCATGCAGGTGAGATACGCGGTCCCGGGGTGGCTGGCCCCGTCCACGCGGGCAGGGCCCTGAGCACGGTGCCAGACCTGTGCGGGGTCCCAGTTCTCCCTGCTGCATCTTTCCCTCCTGTCATCCTGTCACCCCGGCCTTGCGTTCCCACCCCAGCTTGAGTTCCCGCCAGCCCCTGCCTGCCCCAGGGGTGGCCTCACAGGTGTGGAGCCCAACTCGGACGTGCCCAGGGGCACGAGGGCGCAGTCCCCAGAATCCCGCAGCGTGAGAGTCTCCGCGTCTGGGGCCCCGTGGGCACCGTCTGAGCGAGGCTCAGCTGGGCGGGAAGCTGAGTGATGTGCTGAGGGTCACGCGTTTAAAGCAGCAGAGCCCTCGGGGGGCACTGAGAGGGTAAACCGAGGTTGAGGGGTTTGCGGCTGGGAGGTTGACCACCCAGAGCACCCAGACCAGTGGCCAGACAAGCTGAGGGTGCCCTGAGCACCCCACCAGCTACAAGCCCCAAGCTTCATCGAAAAGCAGCATCCAGGGCATCTCGGCTCGCAGTCTGCGGTCTAGCAGGTCACCGCTCGGTCAGGACCAGGAGCGGCAGGGCAGGTCTGGGTGCAGGCAGCTCACGCTGGGGGGCTGGGGGAGCTGTGGCCTCCCCAGTAGGGGAGAGAGGGAGCAGGGAGAGGGTTAAGGCAGGAGGGGAGCAGGCAGGCGGCTGCATTACGGAGGCCGCTGCCCCCACGGAGCCCGTGGGGCCCTAACGCGTGGGGAAGGACCCAGAGCCGCCACCCGCGGACGGAACCGAGCAGCTGCTGGCCTCATGGGGACGTGGACCCTGACACAGAGAGACCCGGGGTGTGAGCGGCAGGCCCTGGAGGCCGGGCTCCCCACACACCGCCCGCAGAGCCCGCGTCCCCCGGCGTCTGGTGCAGCCAGGAGGAGGCCCCGGGCACGCGGAGCCCCATTCGTGCCAGCACCGCGCCAGGCTCACAGGGCCCGGCTTCCGAGCCAGGCCTCGTCCCCTCCCCGTGTGGTCAGGCCCACGCCCCGGAGTCACCTGCGGATTTGGCTTCTGGCGCCGCCACTTCCTGGCTGTGCGACCCTGGGAAGGGACCCGGTCTCTCTGGTCTCCTCACTGAGGGGATGCCCTGCGGAGATGCTTGGGGCTGCAGGTGCGCAGCTCGCGGCCGAAGCCCTGCGGAAGACCCAGGGTCCCTGCTGCCCTGGGAGGAGAGGAGGACAAACCCAGAGACACCAGGAAGCACCTGCCGGGGGCGGGGGCGGGGGTGGGGTGGGGGTCAGAGTGGAGGCCGCGCCTGGGCCTCGCGGGTGGGCACCCTCTGCGGGGGGCCCGCCAGCCGCAGCCTACCAACCTCGAACCACATCCCAAGTGACCTCCCAGAAGCCGCCCACCCGCCCGGGCCCCTGCGGGGCCTCACTCCCCAGCGTCTCTCAGGTAGAGGAAGCGGGGTGAACCTGCGCCAGGGCTGAGCAGAGCCCTGCAGCCCCTGCCCTGCTCTTGCAGATTCCCTCCCCTGAAGTCTTCGAGGACCTCATCAAGTTCTCCTTTCACACTAACGTATTTGAGGACAACGTCGGCTACCTGAGGTTCGACATGTTTGGGGACTGCGAGCTGCTCACCCAGGTGTCAGAGCTGCTGGTGGAGCACGTTTGGAAGAAGATCGTGCACACGGATGCCATGATTATCGACATGAGGTCAGAGTCGGGGGGACGGAGGTGTCTGGGCCTGGGGTCTGGCTTCGCCGGAGGAGGGAGTCCCGGCAGGGGGGCTTCCCAAGCTCCTCTGATGATCGCAGGGTTACCTCCATCACTGGGCTACTTATTGGCTCCCAGACTTGCCTAGACAGAGGGCCCAGGAGAGCAATGGGGAAGGGGAGACCTCGAGAGCAGAGCCTGGGCCCCCACACCACCCACTGAACCCAGAGCTGGGGGAGGGGGGACACCTAGTCACCTGTGCCCTTGACGCCTCATCCGGGTGATTCCGATGACCCACCGTGGCTGGGACAGCCAGGCCACCACATCCAGTTGTGCCTCTCACGTCACACAAAATCAGCCCAGGACTGCCTGGGTCAGGAGAAGCACAAAGCCCAAGTCCCGGGCACAATCTCCAAATCAGCCACAATTGTTGCAAAGAGAATTCTTTGCATCACAAAATGACTGTTGGAGGGATGCTTCCTCCTAGAGGGAGTGGAAGCAGGTTCCCCACCACGTCCGCCCCGTGGGGACCAGGCCCAGGCCTCCGTGATGCTCCTGGGGCACCCGCCAGGGCACGGGGTGGAACCCCAACCCAGCTGCAGGAGCGAGGCTGCTCAGCCACAGTTCTTGTTGGGACCAGGGGCCCCAGATCTCAGAGGCTTGTTCTCCCTGAGGAGGGACCTCGGGGTGCTCTGCGTGTGCGTGTGCGCGCGTGTGCACGTGGCCATGTGCGTGTCCAGGGCCCGTGTTTGTGGGCTCCTGCAGGAACCCCTGAAGGCTTTATCCTTCAAACACTTTTACTGGACGTGCCGACGACGCTCATGCTCAGTGCCCTTCTGTTGACTGTGTGGCAGTCCTGGTAAAAGAGGAAGTGGCCCAGCCTTCAGGTGGGCTTTGCTTAAAAAACCCTTCCAACCTGAGGTTTAAGGGTTCAGAGGCTGAGGCCGCAGGCCCTACACCCTGCGGAGCCACCCTGGGCCACCAACCAGAAGACACTCCTAACATATCACCAGCCCGCTTCTTGTTTCCAGATGAGACGGGCATGGCGTCCCCCGAGCGGGGCTGTCCCCTGCCCTCTGCTCCTGCCCAACGTGGTTCCCCAGGCCTGAGGCTCTGGGGAGGTTGCCCCAGGGAACACGCCCAGTGGTTTGTGGGATCATGGAGAATGCAGCTGGGGAAGGCGGCAGGGGGCAGGACAGCAGCCACGGTCATAGGCGAGGGAAATCCATCGCCAGTGTCGGGACCGCAGGGCCGGTCAGAGCCCCCAGTGTAATGCATACAGTGGGCATTGCATAATGTATTAACCGCGATCAGAAGGGGCAGGTATTGGGGATGGCTGGGTGGCTCAGCGGTTAGCGCCACCTTGGGCCCAGGGCGTGACCCCGGGGTCACGGGATCGAGTCCCGCATCGGGCTCCCTGCATGGAGCCTACTGCTCCCTCTGCCTGTGTCTCTGCCTCTCTCTCTCTCTCTCTTTCTCTGTGTCTATCATGAATAAATAAATAAAAATCTTTAAAAAAGAGGGGGGGCATGTATGACCCTCGACATTTTCTACACAAACTTGACCGCAAGGAGACTTGAACTCTGGGAAATGCCAACAAGGGAACCTGTGGGACGGCGACGGGGCATTAGGACGGGGCACTGCGGGCAAAGCTCCAGGCTCCCGGGGGAACGCGGGGCTGCCCCGTCAGCCCCCGCCCCCAGCGGTCCCACTTCTCTCCCCGAAGGTTCAACATCGGTGGCCCCACCTCCTCCATCTCTGCCCTATGCTCCTACTTCTTCGATGAAGGGCCCCCAGTTCTGCTGGACAAGATCTACAGCCGGCCCAATGACTCTGTCAGTGAGCTCTGGACCCACTCCCGGCTCGCAGGTATGTGCAGAAGCCTTCCCCTTTCCTGTTCTCATTCTAGAAGCTTCTGGAAAATCGGGGAGAGGAATGAACAATAGCTTGGGTGCAGGGAAAAACCTGGTAAGTGGAACATCAAGTGCCCGTCCGACGCTGTGCACTTTGCATACGATCCTAAATCCCTGCAAAGTGCTACCGTTACGCTTATTTTCTAGAGAAAAGGGAGTCTTAATTAGGTTGAGGATCTTAGCTAACATCACCCGACGGATATGTGAAGGAGCCGGAATTTGAACACTGGTTTGTCTAAAACCAAAGTGTCCTCCATTCTCGCCCTGCAACCCTCAGCCTAGGGGACAAATGCAGAACCAGAAGGACCCCCGCCCATCGCACATCCCACAGGGCTTCTAACGCGCATCCTGCCTGAGGTCCCCGCAGCAAGGAAGTTCGGGTGTTGACGGCGTGTGCCGTGGGCCAGGGCGGTGGCCAGAGGGGCAGGTGCAACCCCGCACTCTCATGGCTCGATGTGGGTGACGGGCTCTCTCCGACGCCCTTGCCCTGCCTGATGAGCCAAGGAACCCACACTTGCATCAGACTAAGGCCAGGAGACCAACAGCGGGAGGTGCGTGTGACCAGAAAATCACTTGTGCGCATCCCTCCTGCGCGAGGATTGGAGGGGAGCTTCCAAGACATTCGTTCAGAACTATCGCAAAATGCAAATAAAAATCAGGACCAGGTGAATTGTAAATTCAAACACACACTCAAAACCCAGAGTTACAAACAGACCCAAGCCTGCGGACCACGGGGCCCTAGGACGGCGAGGTCTACCTTGCGAGCCGCGCGTGGCCACTGAGCACTGAGATGCGGTTCCTGCAAATGGAGATGTGACACGTGGAATGTGCACACCAGACTTTGAAGACTTTTCCACGGAAAAGTAAAGATATAAAATATCTCAAAGATTTTATTGATTATATTTTTCAGATAGACTTTTTTTGGGATGTATTGAGTTACGTAGAACTTTATTAGGGTTCATCTCCTCTGTTTCTTTTCACTTGTTTGACACGACGGCGAGAACACCTCGGGCAACCTCTGTGGCCCCAGCTCCAGCTCGCGCTGCATTTGTGCAACGTGCACGGCCAGGGCAGGCACTCTCATCCCCCGTGGAGGAAGCACGTCTCCTCCCCAGGCTCGCATCCATGTCCTCGCTTCACGGCCATGGGCCAGGGGCTTGGAGGGGTGGCTGCCTGCGGACGCGGGGCCACGGGACGGAGCCGCGGGCCCTCCTCTGCGCGGGTCCAGGCAGACGGGGATGCGGGGGCCCCGGGGACTGCCAGCTGGCTTGAAGGGCCCTGTGTCTTGCAGGTGAGCGCTATGGCTCCAAGAAGAGCGTGGCCATTCTGACGAGTGCGCTGACGGCCGGCGCCGCCGAGGAGTTCACCTACATCATGAAGAGACTGGGCCGGGCGCTGGTCGTTGGGGAGGTGACCAGCGGGGGCTGCCAGCCACCGCAGACCTACCACGTGGACGACACCCACCTGTACATCACCATCCCCACGGCCCGCTCAGTGGGGGCCGCGGACGGCGGCTCCTGGGAGGGGGTGGGCGTCGTGCCAGACGTGGCTGTGCCTGCCGACGCAGCGCTTGCCAGGGCCAAGGAGGCGCTGCAGCACCTCGCGCGCAGAGCCCGGAGGAGCCCCAGGGCGCCCGGGACCTCCTGGCGACACACCAGGCGGGCGGCGGTCCTGGCCCGGGTTCCTGCCTGAGGCCAGGGGCAGGTCAGGGGCCTGCTGGGCTCCGCCAGGCGGGGGGCCGGAGGCACGCCTGGGTCCATCCGAGGTCCCTCAGCCACCGCCAATGTCCCTGAGCGCCGGGTATGGGGAGCCCACCCCACGGAGGCACCCCCTCCACGGGAGCTCTCGGGGCGGCAAAGTCGAGCCCCCACTCCCGCTTCTTAGCTGCCAAGCCCGGGCCCCCTGCAGCTCCAGCCACCGCATTGCACTGTGAGCCGCACACCCTGGCACACGCACCACACTTCACATCTCCTGGTAGTAAAAAGAAACGGGCAAAATTTATTGCGATCGTGTGATTCCTTTCAGCTCCTCTCTGCACAGTAGCGTCACTGCAGCCGCATTAAAGTCACCAGGAATGAGACGCTTTTGCAGGAGCCTTGAGACGTGTCGTGTGGGCTGCACGTGCCGCGTGCCCCCCTCGCCCGCACACGCCCGCTCACAGGCACCTGCCGCTGCTGGGTCCATGTGGACCATGCGGCCCAGAGGCCAGGGAGCCCCCCCCTGCCGCTGCGCCTCCTCCACTTCCTGCCCTGGGAGCCTTTCTGGCCCCATCATGCTTCCCAGGGGTGGTGGCCGCCCTGCTCCCCGCTCGCCCTTGTCTCGGGTGCCGGCCACTTAGCACAGTACCTCCAGGCGGCAGCCGTTAGACACCCGAAGACAGGCCTCGTCTCACCCAGAACCCTCCCGGTCCAGCTCTGTACAGCAAGTCTGTCTTCCCTTCGCGGGTTCCTCCGTGGCCTTGTTCTCACCCAAAAGCGATCTCTGGCACCACACGGCCCTGGGACCCAGCACAGCAGGCTAGGGGGAGCGCGGACCTGGGTACCTGCCCTTCCTGACCAGTGCACCCGTGGCTGCCCTGGCCACCAGATGCTCCCAGCCGACTGAGAAGCCTGCAGAGCCCAAGACCTCCTCCTCCAGGACCAAGCAGGCCCCAAAAGGAGATGAGGGCTCGAGGGCCACCTGGAGGAATGAGGCCCCCGGCTGGCCCTGGGCACCCAGCCACCTTCCTCTGCTGATTTCCAGCAGCGACCCAGAAGTGAGAGATACCCGGGACCCCCCAAGGTCACGGGGGGATGCGCAGTGGGGACACCCCCAGCCCCCGTCAGGGCTCTGAGGGCCGAGCTCCAGGATGTCTCGGTGAGGACACCAGGCCACGCCGCCCGAGTCCAGCCTGTAGCTGCCACCGCCCACTTCCTCCCGGAACCCCAAGCTAACCTCACCACTAACCCTCTCGTCACCAGCCACCTCCCCGGGTCCCACAGAGTTGTAGGTCCGAGCAGACCCTGGGTCGCCACGGATAGCGAGGGATTCACCACCTGGAAAACCTTGAACCAGCCCCGTCTCAACGGGACACCGGCCAGCATCCCGGCCCCTTCCCTTCTGCTGCGTTTGAGACTGAGTGCACGAGAGGACTTGAGCGGCAGGCTGCATACCCGGGATGCTGGGATCCCACCTTTCCCGACTGGACCTAACATCCAGGCAGAGGTGGGGCGCCATGCGGGCACACAGTCTAGGGGTTCTCTGTGCTCCCTCCTCTTCCCCGCCCCTCCCCACACTCAGTTACCTGAGCGTCTAAATCAAACAATGGTTCCTCTTGGTGGTACAATCAGGGCTGATATTTTATTTTATTTATTTTTAATTTTCTTTAGGGCTGATATTTTAACTTTCTTTATACCTTTCTCTTTTTCTTAAGTCCTTATAATAAGCTTGTACCATAATTTTCAAATGCGGCTGTCATTATTCCAAAAATGGAGTAAATCAGATCAAGTTCTGAGTCCCTAACCATACCTCCGTGACCAGTAGTGATTGCTTGTTTTCCCCGTGGGTTCTCCTTCAATAGCATCCGGGTTCCCTTGATTTGCATGACTGACATTTGACTGTATTTTGTTGAAGGTGTCAGGCCAGGGACTGTGGGGTCTGCAGATGGCACAGCCTTCGGTGGGTCTTGCCGTCTCCACGGGAGGCAGCTGACAGTTAAGCTCAGTAATTGACAGGAGGTCCCAGAGTTAGCACAGTGGACGCTTGTCCTCCTCCAGGTCACCCAACACGTGTTCCCCCTGTGAATGTTCAGGGAGTCACTGCCCGCATGAACCCGTGGGAAACAGACTCACCAAGAGCAGGGAGGTGTCTGGGAGCCCAGGCTTGGGCTTGAACCTGCCCCAGGGGGAAGGCCAAGCCATTTACTCCTTAGACTAGACAAGCTAATCCGGCGCCCGGCCCACGTCATCTGACTCCATTTGTCCACCATCCGGCTGGACGCTCGGAAGGTCGCATTCCCAGCTCCACAGCAGCAGGGCACGGGCACGAGGTCCTCCCGGGCCAATGTGCAAAACATTTCACATGTTTAAGCAAGTGAGAGCTGGGCAGCAGGAAGGGCCGGATGACCAGCGTGAGGGCAGCGTAGCCGCCCCACTCAGCAGCAGCTGCAGCACCCTCCAGAGGCCTTGCCACCACGGCTGAGGTCCCGCCGCAGCTCCCTTTCCCCGCCCACGGTCCAGCCTGAGCCCCCAGCCTGCCAACCCAATGCTGTGCACTCCAGGCTCCTCTCAAGACGTCCTTTCCTGCTTCCCTCAACCACATACTACATTTTTTTACAACAAACTTTTTTTTTTTTTTTAAACATCACTGCCTAGTACAGCTGGGTTAGGGCACGGGTGAACTTTGAACCCACATCTACCTGCCTCCAAAGACCCTGCTGTTTGTACTGTATCATGAAGAGGCCCTGGGCCTGGTCTGGGAAGAGGGCTGAAGTGGGAGAAGTAGACCAAAAAAGAAAGGGTCAGTGCTCCTGAGCCAATTATCTTGCACTGTTACCTGCTTGGAGACAGAAGACGGCGGGGGGGGAGACAAGATCCCAGCGGGCGTCCCTTCAGGGGCAGAGCCGGGTGCCCCACAGCCGCCCAGCAGCCTCTGTTACAAAAGTATAGGGCCCCCCCCAAAAAAGTATAGGGCCCTTGAGCCCATGATGTTCCAGGAGGAGCTCATCACCTCCACCTCTCCCACCGGGCCCGGCCAGGCCTGCTCCTATCCTGCGTCTTGTACGCAGCCATACCTCCCTCTGAGATCAGAGCAGACATCTGAGAGCTAGCCCAGGCTCCTGCTGTCCATCCCCACCCCGCGTCCAAGAGGACTTGTCTGCGCTAACAGCACTCCGCTCTGGGCCCACCGGCCACTCCCCCTCCCTTCTTCTGGGGCCTGGCTTGGTTCCTTAATCCCCACCACAGCCTCCCACCCTGCTTCTGGGGCCCACCCTGTGGGGCGTATGTAGGGCGCGAGGTGAAATTTTACTTGTCTGCCATGCAACCTTCTCAGGTCTCCCCCTGCTTGAGAACCAGCCCCCACAGGGCACCCACCATCCTCCCCATATCCCAAGGAAACCCCAGCCCTCAGACAGGCCGACCCTCCACCATCAGGCTGCGTGCTGGACAGGTGGCCGAAGCAGTCCAGCAGGGGCCAGGGACCATACTGGGCATCAGGGGGGAGGACCCGGCCCTTCTCCCATCTTCCCCTCCAGCTTGCTGCATCTCTGCGTCCGTCTGCAGCCAACACACAGCCGAGGGCCGGGCTGCATGCCCTCAGGCCCTGGATTATCCACACAGGTTGAAGGCAATGAGAGGACGGGCTCAGAAAAAAAAAAAGGATGCAACCCAAATCACACTTGTGGGCCAAGAAGCCTGTCTCGGAGATTCCCACTGGAGGGCGCCCGCCTCTTTCCTCCTGGGTCCTGTAGGATTAGTGGCCACCTGGCCTGAGGCCCTCCTTCCCTCCTGCGGGCCGGGAAAATAGCTCGCTAATCCGAGCAGCTTAGAATAGCGCGGGTCCGGGAGGCCACCGGCTTCCTGTCTCCTGCCCCAGGAAAACACTAGCGGGCGGAGGAAGATGTTAGGGTTAAGGAACCCCAACCCTCCTCCCAGAATTCACTGCCTCCCCAACCCTGGTGCAAAACTGGTTCCTAAAAAAAAAAAAAACAAAAACTGGTTCCTGAAATTTCTCTCCTAGGACGTGACACAAATCAAAACACATTGGGGGATAATTTATTTAAAAAAATAAAATAAAACAGGGCAGCCCACCCCGGTGGCTCAGCAGTTTAGCGCCGCCTTCAGCCCAGGGCGTGACCCCCGGGGTCCTGGAATCAAGTCCCACGTCGGGCTCCCTGCATGGAGCCTGCTTCTCCCTCTGCCTGTGTCTCTGCCTCTCTCTCTCTCTGGGTCTCTCATGAATAAATAAATATTTACAAAATAAAATAAATAAAACCTTTTTCCTATGGGATTCACCTCTTACTATATGGGTTTTAGTCCTCTCTCATGACTTCCACTGCAAACACAAGACAAAAACTAAGTTATGCAGTTCATGGGGGAATGCAAACCCGGGTCGGAGAGATGTGGCCTGCAGGGGAGGTCTGCTGCCCACAGGGGGCACCAGCACCTCCCAGGAAAGGGAAGACCCAGCAAGGTGCTCCTCCAAGGAGCGGGACCCACCCTCCCGCGGGGGGTTCTCCTGCTGTGCCCAGGACAGGGCGGCTTGTGGGAGGCCAGCGTCCAGGCCCAGCACCCGGCCTCTCCAAGTCTGGATGCACGACAGAGCCGGGGCTCTCGGGCGCTCACTCCGCTGTCCCCAGCCCTGTCGCTGCCTGAAGTCCCTGCTGTTCTGGCCAAGAGTTTTCAAAGACCAAGGGAATCAAAATTTCGCACAGGGCCCTGGTTTCTAGCTCCTCTGGGGGCCTGCGCTCAGCCTGGCACTGACGGGCCTGTCTTCACCCAGGACGCAAGAGTTCCGGGTGCCAGGCCCACCCTCTGTCCTCTGTCCTCCCCTCCCTGAAGCCCGGTGGACTCCACTGGGGTTCAATAATCTAACTATAGGGTCACTTGAGTAGGATACCCGGTCTTGAAGGTCTAAGATTCAAGAACTGGCCGGAAGTTGAAATCTAGGATCTCAGCCTCCAGATGAAAGCAGCCTTTGGTTAAAATTGAGAACCAAAATGGACCTGAATCCGGGACATCTTATTTTAGCCTCATTTGCACATTTTTGGGGACTCATAAAACTTGACTGAAGGGCTGCTGCTTGGGAGATTAAGATACACATTGCTTTTCCCAGCCCCTAGGGGGTATTTTCCCTCGCCTACTGCAAGAAATTAGCCAAGCATTTCTGTTCACTGACTCAGTGGTTTCTGCGGGATGTGCATAATGACGACGAGGCCAGAAAAGCACCGAGGCCCGAGATCCTGGAAGAGGTGGAGGAGACTGAAGCCAACAGTTCAGCATGGGGACTGCGGGATGCTCAGGGAGTCTACATCCTCGGCGGGGGGGCAGATTGGGGAACTTTCTGTGAGCTTCCAAGACAGGGGCTATTTGAAAATGACAGACTGTATCTCACTAGAAACAGGATCGAGGTGCAGAGCAGATTCAATTAGATATAAAGAGTTTAAGGAACGTGCTCATTCTCACCCCAGAATCAAAGAGGAAAACCCTCACCTGCTGATGTGATGCTTTGTGGCAACATCACCAGCCAACTCCTAACCGGTCTGGAAGGTGGCAGGGGGAGCCTGGGCAAAGCCATGATTAACAGTGACGACTCGGGAAGGGATGAGACAGGGTTTGACCGTCAAGGGGACTTTGGGAAGCCGGGCTGCTGACAAGCAGGAGCCGCCACGTTCATGTCATCACTCCGCTAGTCATCTTCTTGGAGTTTGTCGATTTAAATGGCTGCAAAGCGACGGGCATGTCCATCGGTTTTCATCAAAATGAGCTCCGTCTTCTAAAGTTGAATTGGGGGAAGACGTTCCATTCACTTCTTCATAACTTTTATTCGGCTAACTTTAATGTTTTTCAAAACATCTCCCTTGCTTGAAGATGCTGGGGTCGCCGCTAGAAGTGATTCTGCATGTGGCCAAGGCCAGTGCTCGCCGACGCCACGGGGCGGGGGCAGGGAGGGTGCTCAGGCTGACGTGTTGGGGGGGGGGGGCTGGCCTCGACCTCACCGCCAACTGCCCTGCACGATTCCGCAGCTCAGCTTGTCAGCGGACCCCGCTGCTCGCCGCTGTAAAGTGAGAGGACACGCGAGAACCCTAGAGCCCCTTCTATTTGGAATTTAATTCTGAGCATCGTGCACGTGTGCCTTTTGAGGCGGCCTCAGAAATACGGGCCAATCCGATGAGCCCAAGGAGGCCGACGCTGCCCAGCTGACTCGGGTGAGACTGCGATGTGTGTGCGCCGAACACCTCCTACGTTCCTACGTTGTTCTTCCTGCTGGGACCCGGCAGTGAACCAAACGGCCCAAGGCCCTCCTGGAGCTGACTCCCCGGCAATGGGAGAGACACAGTAAGGGAGACGAGTCAGTAACTCGCGTAGCGAGCCAGCTGGTGGCAAAGTGTTCCAGGAAAAGGTGGTGGGAAATGTGGGGGCGTATGTAGGGCGCGAGGTGAAATTTTAGAAGAGGTCGATGCCCGGACCTAAAGTCCCATCTTTTAAACCACCCAGGGTGCCACGTGAGAACGTCTGAGCAGATGCACGGCAGGCCGGGAAGAGGGGAGCTCAGAGTCGGGGGGTCCTGGGACTGATCCGTGCACTGCTTCTCCTGAACCTGTGATCTTGACACTTAACCTCGCGGAGCGTAGCTTCTGCTGCAGAAACATGGGGCGAGAGGGGAGGGGAAGGAGGCCCGCGCAGCTTCTGCCCTTCTGTGGGGACAGGGGCCATCCTACAGAGCGTTCCTGTCTCCCTCGGGGGTGGGGGCTGCAAACCTCCCTGCGAGAGCGCGGAGGTGTGGGTGCCTGCAGGGAACACGTTGCCTCCTTCCAGATGCAAAGGCTCCTCTGGCTGGCTTCCTCTCCTCTCCTGCAGCTTCCCACCCCCCACCCCCCCACCCCCGCTGCTGCCGCCCTGCAGCACAGTATTCCTCAAGTGCCTCTGGGAACCAGCCTTCCAGAGCCTTCCAGCGCTCTGGGCCAAACAGCTGTCCTTGGAGGCCTTCCTCCGACTCCACCTCAAAGGGCCTGTTTCACTCCTTTCTCACACGGCCTTGCAGCATCAGCAGCTCTGTCCCCTCCCAGGGCATCTGCAGCTCTGTCCCCTCCTAGAGCCTCTGCAGCTCTGTCCCTCCCGGGGCATCTGCAGCTCTGTCCCCTCCTCCCAGCACTGCCTGGACTCTGATGATCCGCCCCTGCCCCTACTCCTGGAGGCCTGCGGGAGCACCCCCCTCCCCCAGGTGGATGTGAGCCTGCTCCCCCGAGCCTAGCACCCCCACAGGTCTGAACAGGACCATGGGCCTCCCTCAGGGCCTGGCCCTGAGCCTGCCACAGCAGGGATGCCCGGTGAGGTCAATAATTGAGTGAATAAATGGCTGGCTCTGGGTGGAGGCGGATGAGGGGTGCGGGAGTCAGCGGGGTGGGCATAGGGTGGGCCGGCTGGGACCCGCTGCCACCCGGACCAGGTGATGCAGGAGGTGGAAAGAAGAGGTGGGGGTGGGGGCTCTGAGATGCCCCCTCCAGCTCCTTCCCAGCCACAGCCTGGGCTCTGTGCCCGAGGCCCCACACTGACTAATCGGGACAGTAATAAACACCGGTGACTCGGTGATCACACCGCGCCGGGTGCCATGCTGGCTATTTTCCACTCACCTGCCCACACAACCCTGACGACATCCCTAAGACACAGGTGTCACCATCTCCATTTACACATAAAAAGTCAGGGCTCAAAGGGTCAAAGCAACGTGTGCAAGGGAGGGCTAATGTGAAATATCTGAATCTAGGTTTGCCTGCCTGCAAAGCCCACACTGTGCCCAACCCGGCCCCACACAGAGCACGCAGGACGGTGACAGGAGCAGGCCCTCCACCCTGTGCCTCGCAGGCCCGGTGCCCCGGCTTAGCAAACTGTGTCACTTTATTTCATGACTTTATTCCCGTCTAAACACACACTCGCCAAGGGCTTCCTCAAACAATGGCCAAGGTGCCCATCCTCGACCCCCAGCGGTGACCACTCTGGCCACCCCCTCAGAGGCAGCACCGGCGAGCCAGCTCTGCGTCACTGCGCCCGTGGCTTTGCTCCTCAGCCAACAGCTAACTGTGAGAGGTCATGTGCCGAGAGAGATGGTGGCGCTCCTGGAAGTATTCATGGCAAATGGGACACGTGAGGGCCTCTTCTCTCAGCTTCTTAGAACTGGGGTCGGGGCTTGCACGCTCCTTTTTGTGGTGGGACCGCATGTGGAAGACCAGGTCGGAGGTCAGACGAAAGGACAGGTTGCACTTCGCACACCAGTTCTGGGTGGACAGGCCCAGGGAGGCGAATGTGGGCGGCAGCAGGGCCCGGGAGGCTGCAGAAGAGGACGAGGAGGCCGCGGGCGTCCGGGCCGGGGCTCGCTTCAGCCACAGCGTGGGGGCGCCCAAGAAAGCACTGCACACCGGAGCATTCTGTGG
The DNA here is from genome assembly GCF_048418805.1 of Vulpes vulpes. Classification (NCBI taxonomy): domain Eukaryota; kingdom Metazoa; phylum Chordata; class Mammalia; order Carnivora; family Canidae; genus Vulpes; species Vulpes vulpes. The sequence continues at coordinate 93,795,697 of NC_132783.1, read as the reverse complement.
CAACGTTTGCAGGCCCCAGAAATCACCCACCAGAAGCTTAGGATTCGAAAGTTGACCCCACCCGGGGACGTCTACCGTGTTGATGAGTCCCAGCAGCTCCCCGAGGGCACCCGTGGGCCCGCCTGCCTGGAAGACAGAGGCTGGTGAAGGGCCCCCTGCCGGACACCTGGCTGGAGTGCGGAAGGCGCTCCTCTGCTCCCCTGGGGCTCCGCAAGGCCACACGGAGCCCTTGCTGCCAGCTGGACTCCTGGGGAGGTCCCGGAGCAGCTGCCGGGGACCAGGATGGCCTGTGGGGTTCACATGCCCCCTTTCCTGGGCCTGCACACCCTCCAGCCTCTTCTTGAGCCGAGGCACCTCCGTGAAGGCGCTCGGCCCCTGTTCGCAGCACGCCCGGGCCATAGGACCCCCCAGTCCGAGTTTTCCCGGTGTTGCTGGCAGCAGCAGGTCAGCACGAGCCTCGTCCTGCCCCCCATTGCCCGTGGTGGCCTCAGGGCGCAGGTGGTTGGTTTTCTCCAGCAACACTGGCTTGCCGCCCCTGCCCGGCTCAGCTTCACTCAGCCGCCACCTGTCGTCAGCCGAAGCGCTCCGTGGGGTGCCCTTCCCAGCAGCCATGCCGACAGGCAGGGTGGGCGCCAGCTGACGAGGAGGGTGCTCCGACGGCCGTCGGGCTTCAGGGCTCGGGGTCGCGGGGCGCCCGCCCCGGGCAGGAGCCGGAGGTTGGGTCCCCTGTAGGCTGGGCCAGCCCCACCTGGGCCGCAGGACTCTACACAGAGAGGAAGCAACAGCAGTGAGACGCGCTCCTCATCTCTGCAGGGTGCAGCCAAGGGGCCTGCAGCACCCCCACCCTGGCCTCAGAGCACGGCCCCCCCTTCACCTCCTGTGCCCTGTCAGGGCAGGCCCCGACCACGTCACGCTGCCACCAGGGCCGCGGCCCAGCAGCCCCTGCCCCGCCAGCATGCAGGCAGCAGCCGCTGTGTCTGCGGGCGCCCGAGGTGCCCACCCAGTGGCTCCCACCAGGCGGCGTCCCTAACGTGTGTGGCCCGCGTTTACGAAAGGAAAGCTTTCGTCTCTGCTCAGAGCGGTGTCGCGGCTCGGCCACCCCTGTTCCTTCCACAGCATCAGACGTGCTGGGCGCTGCCCACCTGGCCCTGGAGCTCCTGGGCATAGGTGGCCAGCGCGTGAAGGCTGCACAACACACGCTCGGGCCTGCCAGGTGGGTCCGGGCCGCGTGTGGCCCCCTGCCGCTCCCGGGGGCAGCCCCTCCCGCCCTCTGGGCCCTGCCCTGGGCCGACGCCTGCCCCATGTGCACTCGCCAGAGCCGTCCCCTGGGTCCTCTGGACATGAACGCGCTCCCTGCTCTGCGCACCTGTCAGCGTGCGCGGGCCCGCCTGCTGGGCCTGCTCGGGGACACCAGCCTGCACTTGGCCCGGAGGCGCACGAGGCTCGTGGCCTTTGTGAGGGGCACTGCGGGGGGGCTGGGGGCACCGCTGGGGGGCTTTCCTCTGCCCTCTTCCAGCTGGTGCTTGAGACCAGGACACCGGCTCTAAGTCCCCCCCCCCCACAGCGGGCAAGCAGCTGAGGCTGCACCCGCCTCCGCCGAGTGTCACGGTGGCACCCTCGGGCCACGAGGGCCTGACCACGGGCGGCCAACTCCCCCGCGTGAGGACGACCAGGCTTGTGGCGCAGGAGCATCGGGGGCCCAAGGCGCCGCAGGGGCCTGCCCTCGGCCAGGTGCCCACGCGGGGCCTCCATTCACCTTCACCGCCGGGAGCACAGGGTCACCACCGTCTCACAGGGGACAACGCGGGTTCTGGAAGCTAACCACCCTGCCCGACGGCCTCCGCGGCTCGGGGCGCAGCTCGCATGCACCTCAACAGGGTGGCCCCAAAGCGCGCCCGCGTGGACCACCCGGGGCCCTTCTGGATTCCCGCGGTGAGCTCGGGTCCCAGCGGCACCTCCAGGGGCGCAGCCTCTCCAAGCGGCCTGGCCCAGCTCATGGGCAGAGGGTGGCCTGGGCAGCAGAGCTTAGGGACCCAGCCCTGCCCCTGCCCCTGCAGTGACCCGGTCCCCCCTGAGCCCGTGCCGCCCTCCCCTATGCGCCAGGCCGGGCCCGGTCACCTCCCAGGGCGGCCCAGGGCACAGGCGCCTCTGCTGCCCTTCCCGCCCTCACTGCACGCTCACACCCACTCACACACCCAGGGATGCTCCCACCCTCATACGCACACTGATACCTTCACACACGTACACTCCCGCCCTCAAAATGCACGCTCACACACACACTCAGGTATGTCCCTACCTTCACGCACACACTCACACTCACACACACATTCAGGTACACTCCTGCCCTCGTACACACTCACACCTTTACACACACACTCAGGTACGTTCCTGCCCTCACATGCACACACCTTCACACATTCAGATACACTCACACCCTCACATGCACACTCAGACTCACGCACACTCAGACTCACACACACTCAACGACGCTCCCACCTTCACGTGTGCACACACACACTCACACACACTCAGGTACACTCCCACCCTCACGTACACACACACACCTTCACACACGTTCAGATATACTCACACCCTCATGTGCACACAGAAACCACACACACACTCAGATATACTCCCGCCCTCACGTGCACACTCACACACACTCAATACACATACACCAACACACACACATACCCTCAAATACTTATACACACGCCTTCCACCCCAATCCATCTCTTTCTCCCCAGCTGTGCCTCAGACTCTAGATGACATTTTAGAACCACACAACGTCCTTCCCAAGCCTGGTGGGCGCCCATGCTGCTGTCCTTGGGCCCTGCTGTGCGCGGCACCCCTCCACAGACAGGCCCACTGGGGGCCTTCACAGTCAGGCACCTCTGCCAACTGCAGCCACGTACACCCAGTCATCAGCAACGTCCGGAGCGCCCCGAGCCACAGATGAACACTCTGCTTTCAGCATTCAAGTTTGGAACATAGCACCTTACTGCAGGATAACGTATTTCCTACCATCATATAAGAGTGGAAGGGACCGCTTCCTGACTCTGCCAGTGCACCCAGGCCTGCGAGGCCAGAGGCTTCATGCACCTTATTGCATGGAATTTTCACAGAAACCACACAAAGGAAGCCGCACGATCCAACCCAAGGGCCAACCTGCCTGGTCTCTTCATCACCAACCTGCCAAATGTCACGTTGCCACGTTGCTAAGTGCAACGCTGCCTTCCAGCCTCATGTACCACTGTGGGTCTGGATCCTGCCAACTATTATATTACGTTAACCACCCAACTTCATGCGCCATCAATTGTATTATTCAAATCTTAATAATAACAATGGGACCAACAGGAAGGAAGAGAAAAGGAAATATAATAATAACAAGGAGGAGGAGGATTAGGAAGAGGAGGAGAAGAAGAAAAGGAGAAGACAAGGGTCCTACATTGGCTGAGGACCATGGGCATGACCAACCCCCTGAAGGTCACCTGTCTCTCACGCGTCAGCACAGCTGGCCTAAGGTCACTCAGGCAAATGCACACAATGTCCTATAACAAACACCCTGTCTGAGGCTCCAGCTAACCGGTCCACTCTACGACACTGCCAGATGGAAGCCTCTCAAAGTGGAAAATGATGGGGCCTGACGTGGCCTGTCCCCGGGGAGCCCGTGCCAGCCCCAGATGCCCATCCCTTCCTGTCGAAGGACTCACAGGCCTTTCCCAGGGTCAATGTCAGACTCTAGGTCTCATCCAGCTCCAGGCTTCATGCACCTCTCCTGTGATCCACCTCTCAGATGGCCTGTGCGGGTACGTGATGGCATCTCCGGGGTCGGGTCATGCCCTGGCCAATGCGGTCTGGGTCAGGAGACCACACGCACAGCTGCTCAGTGCTGCCCCTCTCCTTCCTCCTATGTGGACCTAATACTGCCTTTGCACCTGGAGGATACACTCAGGACGTTCCATGGATCTATACAGCCCTTGTTCTCCTTGCTCCCGTGCCTGTTTAAGGGACCCTTTGCTGTCCCTCTGTGCTCCTCAATAGTCTCAGTTCATTCTGGGCTCTCACCCACTGACACCATCTGCTCGTCCTCGTCACTCTGCTGTGTGTGCCCTGAGAAGGGTTCTCTTGTCCTCCGTGGATCTTTTCAGTGTGAGCCCAGCAAGACAGCCCTCAGAGTCACACAGACATCTCTCAGTACCACCTCGTGGTCTTCCTATTGAAAGGACCTGATTTCAATACCAGACTCTCCAACATTTCTGAGTCCTTAGATCATGGGAGTAGAAGTGGCGATCTCTGAAACCTGAATCTGAGCTCCCCAAGCCGCCATGGTGTCTCACCACATCCAGCCTTTCCTACCATGGGGGGATACTTCTTTCTCAGGCTGTCAACTTCCTGGGCCACCAGTGAGGATGCCGCTGACTGACACAGGAAGGGCTACATTATTGGAGATGAAGCCTCACCCACCTCACAGTGTTGCAAACACATGTGTCTTTATTACCCATTTCCAAGGCACTGAGTACAGGCCCCGATCATCCCTTCGCCGGGGAGAACGGGCCACACTCTTCCATGGCACTTTCCTGTTGATGCTACACCCAGGCCGTGCCTTGGAATCATCAGACCTTATATCACCTAGAGGCTCTCATGTCAGATGCCTTGATCAAACCCAACTCTGCTCTTACCAATCCTGTGACCGTGGGCAAGGTGCTGGTCCTCTCTGCCTATCTTCTCATCTTAAAAATGACCCTTTCTAAAAAAGGATCACCTTGGGGCCTACTACATTGGTGGTTGGTAAAAATTAGATGAATTAATGTATCTAAAGTGGGAAAGAGCCTGGCTCAATAAATGTTAGGTAGCATTAATTGATTATTATCATACTAGTGCAAAGAGTGAGAGTCAACCTTCTGGCTGCCTTTTCCCCTACTCATGTGTTCCCAGAAACCTGTGCATAGTAGTGTTTAACGAGTGACCAAATGGCCTGCACATTTTCCTTCTTCCCCCTTCAGTCACACAAGACAGAGCTTTCATTTTTTTTTTTTTTTTTAAAGACAGAGCTTTCAGCAAACAACTGGGCGACCTTCTTTTCCTAGGGTATGTGAAGGTAGTCTCCAATCTGTCAGCTGCCAGCCTCCAGCCTTTCAAAGCTGCACCTCATCCAGGAACTGGATCTTATTCCGGGGTACCATTTACACTACCAGCTAGTGCCTTTCTGAGTCTGCCTTCCTATTTAGGTAAAACAAGAGCAGATCATACCTCCTGTGCACTAATCCTTTGGTCTCCCTAGACCTCGGAGTCACTTCTCAGACCATTCTGGATGGTTCCAGAGGATAATTATCCATCCACCCCTTCTACATATGGATCGTGAGGTCTTAGACTTTCCTGAGAAGGGAAATATGCATGCATCCTCCTAGCTCTGGAACCCTGAGAAAAGTGAAAACCGGAGAGCTATCCAGGCTTTCCTGGAGGGTGGCTGGTGATGCCACGGAGCTGGGAGAGAGGAGAGCTTCCTAGCCAATCCCTACAGGCTCTATGTCCAGCTCTGCCTACACCCCATTAGCAGTGATGCCTGCTGTGTTCAAGCAAAACCACATGCAGGATTCCCAGGATGCAGCGAGACAGCAGGCCCATAATGAGGTCAGCTGGAAACCTAACACATCTTGGCCTTGTAGACCAATCCTAGTGGCATCCTTCGGGGGAAAGTCCATGACTTGTATATAAAACTGTTCAGCCAGACTTTACCTGATGCCAATAATAGCATCATCTACTAGAAAGGAGAGATACACCCTACCAAAAGAAAGAGAAGAAATTTAAAAGCATTACAGCTCAACACAAAAGCTTGAAAAAAATCTTTTTATTGTCATTTTGTTTTTAAAAAAAAAAGTCATTTCCTGGATTTCTCAAAACGAATCTGCTAAGCAAAGCAGACATGATGGTCTCAAATCATTTGCAAAGCATCCCTTTCATCCCACCTCTCCAGAATTCTGGTACACTGGAAGGCAGTGGTACAATGACTGAAGTCAATTTGACTCTTCAAGGCAGAAAACAGTTTCCCAAATCAAAGTTCCGTGCATATACTTAAGAATTTGCCCAACGTTCTTGATTTAAAACAAAAAAAATTCTTTCAGTAAACAGACTACAATCCTCTTCCATCATATTTCATTTTTGTTTTCCTCTTGTGCGATTTATGTAATGTCACGTTTCCTTTTCCATAACAACTGAGAAGTCAAATGAACTGAAATATCATTAAAAACCATAGTAAACTAAAAGGCTAAATTACTCATTTAAAAAAACTTCTGGGGCAGCCCCGGTGGCGCAGCGATTTAGCCAGGCCTGTAGCCCAGGGCGTGATCCTGGAGACGTGGGATCGAGTCCCACATCGGGCTCCCTGCATGGAGCCTGCTTCTCCCTCTGCCTGTGTCTCTGCCCCTCTCTCTCTGTGTTTCTCATGAATGAATGAATCAATGAATCAATCAATAAATAAATAAATCTTTTTAAAAAAAGCTTCTGTTAGGTGGTAATTAATACCTTTAAAAATAAAAAGGTTTTTTTCATATTTTTGTGGTGTGTGTGCATGTGTTTGAGCATAGAGCTACATGTCATAAAACATCATAAAACAATGAAGTCATGTCTCTGACAAAATTACATTTTTAACGAGAAGCACAACGCTGCTTCCCTATACAATACTTCTGCTTTATTCCCCCAGATGAGTCAGATTCGTTTTTCCTAGATTTCGTTACTTAGTATGTCTCTAAGACGATCTTTGATACTAAGATGGGCACATTTTCAACTGCCGTCTTATCTAGTGGATACAAAAACATGAATTTTAAATGCCACAGTAATTGCTATAAAGACGCCTGTGTGATTCAGCATGATTATGTAACTTAATTTCTGCTCATCAGCGGCATTGACAAGTACATATTTTGGAAATATACAGTTAATTTCACCTTTGAACTCTCAACGGCCTGCCATGCAAAGCCCTGACGTCCCTGTTGTGTTCCCACCCCCACCCCCGCCCGCTCGCACCGCCCCCACCCCCACCCCCACCCCCCACCCGCACGGCCCGACACGACTTCCGCAGAGGCCGGTGCGCCCCGCGCCCCCAGCGTTTCCGCATGACTTAGCGTCCCGGCCGCTGTCTGTACCTATTACCGCAGGCAAACGTCAGGGAAACGGTTCTTGCCTCTCTAACCGCGCGTCCTCCGCCAGCTCGCCCCAGGTCTCCGCCATGCACAAGCAGAGCGCCCCTGTGTTTCCCCCAGAACGGGCTGCGGCCGCCCACGCGGTGCACGCGACCCGCCGGGCGAGGACGCGGCCCCACTGCCCCGCGGGGGACGGAGGGCGGGCGAGGGCGGCGCGCACCCTAGGGCCCAGCCGAAAGTCGCCCCCGGGGAGACACAGCAAGGTAATAAAGGAATTCCTGGGGCGGGGAGCGCGGGGCGGGGTGAAGGGGGGCGAGCGACGCACAGGCAGAGACGGGAAAGTGAGCCCGACGGCGGAGGGGACAAAGGGCGGAGGCAGAAGGCAGGGCTCGGAGCACGGGCGCAGCGGGGCGACGGCGGGCGGGCGGCACCGCGCACCCACCGGGAGGGTCCGCGGCCTCGCGCGCCTCGCGCCCCTCATGCGCCTCGCGCGCCTCGCGCGCCTCGCGCCCCTCGCCCGGCCCGGGAGGACCGCCTCACCTGCGCTCTCCCGCGGCGCCGGCTGCTGCTCACGCGCGGGCCGCCCCACGCTCCGGCCGCGCGGCGCCACACGCGTGTCGGGACCCCGAGCGCGAGAGCCGGGGCCGCCGCCGCCCCCGCCCCGCCCCCGGACGGCTCGGCCCCGCCCCCCGCCCCGCCCCGGCCCCGCCCCCGGACGGCTCGGCCCCGCCCCCGCCCCGCCCCCGGACGGCTCGGCCCCGCCCCCGCCCCCGCCCCCGCCCCGCCCCGCCCTCGGACGGCTCAGCACCGCCTCCGTGGCGGGGCCCCGGGCAGCCGCCTCCACCACCCCTGGGTGCGGGGCCCGCGGGCCGCGGCGGCCGTGAGGGCTCGGGTGGGCGCCCCGCGCTCGGCTCCGCACCCCGCCCGCCGCGCCCTGGCGCCGAGCCTCGCCCAGCCGGGCTGACGGGAGCGTCCCGGGGCGGCCGCCCGGCTCAGAGAAGAGCCCCGACCGAGGGCTGCGCCGGGGCCTCGGAGCCGCGGGGGCCGCCGCCGCTTCCCCCTCACCGCCCCCGGGACGCCGCGACCGGCCGTCGGGGCGCCGCCCGCCGAACTCCGCCCCTGAGGCCCGCGCGGTGAGTGCCGTCACCTCCACGTCCCGGGGGCTCCGCGCCAGCGCTCCGGGCCCGCCCAGCGGACGGTGGGACGGGCCGGGGCTGGAGGGCCGGGGCGGGGGCTTCTGGGGGCTCGCCTGAGGCGGCCTGACAGGTCACGTCGGGTCACGTCGGGGAGCGCGGCCGGCGCACGGAGCCCGCTCCTCCCTGCGACCCCGCGCTCCGGGCGCCCTGAGAGGGTGGGGCGCGGTCCCGGGGGCGGGGCAGCTCCGCTTCTCCTCAGGCCTCGCAGCGTCTAGTAAGTGTGAGGGGGGAGGGGCGGGGGGCGGCCGGCGGGGGGGGGGGGGGCCGACGCAGGACGGACGTTGGAACTTCGAACCTGGGGAGGGTCCGTCCGCAGACAAGCCCTCTGGTGACCGTGACGTGAGACCCCAAATCCCCGCGAGCGTGTGTGGAGCCCCAGGGCCAGAGGCGGAGACGAGAATCTGGGGCCGGAGGTGGGTATTTCGGGGGGGGGGGGGGGGGGAACACGGCGAAGATACACGAGTTCACGGCTGACCTAGGAGTATTTGAAAAAGAGTAGAATTAAACCCAAAGAGAATGAAAGGAAGGGTATTTTAGAGAAGTACAAAAAAATAGTGAAATAAAGCCAAAAGTCATTTGAAGAGACGGTTAACATAGATAATATTCTAATGAATTTGATTGTAAAACAAGACTGTGCTTCCCAACTTTTTTATTATTATAACTGCCCCCCCCCCCCCAGAACCTTTTTTTTGAAAGAAATATTTTACGTAGGGATCCCTGGGTGGCGTAGCAGTTTAGCGCCTGCCTTTGGCCCAGGGCGCAATCATGGAGACCCGGGATCGAGTCCCACGTCGGGCTCCCGGTGCATGGGGCCTGCTTTTCCCTCTGCCTCTGTCTCTTCTCTCTCTCTCTCTCTGTGACTATCGTAAATAAATAAAAATTAAAAAAAAAAGATTTTATGTATTTATTCATGAGACCCAGAGAGAGAAGCGGAAGGAGAAGCAGGATCCCTGCAGGGAGCCCCTTGCGGGACTCCATCCCGGGACACCCGGGGTCACGCCCTGTGCCGAAGGCAGACGCTCAACCACTGAGCCACCGAGGTAGGTGCCTCTTCCCCAAGAGGTCTTAAAAAATTTTTGTCCTTATAGACTCTCCCCCTCCATGAAATTTTAGTACCAAGAATTTATATATGTTTTAGAATTATAAACTGAAAGACTAAATTTCACCCCCCTTGGGGCATTATGCTCCCTGTTATGAATGCATAGAATAAGAAAAGAAACGAGTAATATTATTAATTTAAAAGATCTGACTGGGGGCAGCCCGGGTGGCTCAGCGGTTTAGCACCTGCCTTTAGCCCAGGGTGTGATCCTGGAAACCTGGGATGGAGTCCCACGTCGGGCTCCCTGCATAAAGCCTGCTTCTCCCTCTGCCTGGGTCTCTGCCTCTCTCTCTCTCATGAATGGATAAAATCTTTTTAAAAAGATAAAAAAAAAGATACAACTACAGAGAGAACAGAAACACAAAATTCAGACATAGTCTGAACACCCTTATACCAACACATGGAAACAAATGGCCCAACTTCCTAGAAAAATATGGTCCCTAAATCTGATAAGAGAAATACAAGCATAATATAATCCAGTGTGTTTGTCTGCTCAGATTGCCATAACAAAGTACCACAGAAAAGTTCCTCCTCTTATGACACAAGACCTGGAGGATGAGGGCCACATTCTTAGGACCTCCTTTAACCTGAATCACCTCCTTCCTTATAGGGCCTATTCCAAAGACAGTCACATGAAATGTTAGAGCTTCATGATATGAATTGAGGTCTGTGGACACAATTCAGTCCATAATGTTCAGGAAACATTAAATAAATGATATTGGTAGCTTAAAAAATTCTGACACAGAAAACACCAGGCACAGATGATATCATACCAAATATACACTGAGCAGATTATTGGGATCATGTTGAAAGTATTTCCAAGAGGAAAGAAAGTAACAACCTGCCAAGCATGTATTCTGAGGTTATTATTACCTGATATAATACCAGTTAAAGACACCACAGAAATAGGTAATTACAGCTCAGCCTCAATCATGTTCATAGATAAAAACAAATTCTAAACTGATAGTAAAGTCAATCCAGCAGTGTTTACAAAAATTATCATGACCAAGTTGGGTTTATTTATGAAATATTAAAATTGCTTTTACTCACATTAATGTACGTAACCATATTAATAAATTACTGGAGAAAAATTATATTCACAAAATATGAGAAAAAGAATTTAGATAATAATTTAATGTATACTCAGTCATAATTTGTAGCAAAGAAGAATAGTGAAACTGCCTAATTTGTTAGAAGATGTCCACAAAAAGCCTTCAATAAATATCATTCTTAATGGTGTTGTTTTAGAAGTATTCTTTCTAAAATTAAGAATGCCTCCAATCAAAGTTTCCAGTCATGTCATTGGAGAACTAGTCAGCCCAATGCTTTTTGGGTTTTGGTTTTTATAGAAACCAAAACAGCTCTGCAGATGTATTTTAAAGTAAGGGAGCAAAAAAATAAAAATAAAAAAAAATAAAGGGAGCTTAGCAAGTTAGGTGAATAATCAATAAATTAATAAATGTGTGCACAATACCAATTAACAGTTTAAGGACTTTATTTTTTTAAATGCCATTTATAATAGCAGCTATACATATGCATGTAAATATATGTGTATATATGTATACATGTGTTAAATACATGTATGTATGTATATATAACGTATAGGAAAAGCACTTGGCAAAACAGCTTAAGATCTTCATAGGGAAATTTATATGAAAGGCATTTAAAAAAAAAACCAAATAAATGGAGACATTGGCATGTTCACCAATAGGGGAGGCTAGATGGCAGTTTCAAATCCTTTCAAATGTATCTGTATATCTGATTTATGCTGCCCCTCTAGGGCCTGCTGCAGAACTCTGTATGTTAGATTAAGTAACCGATGCCATGTGTATCAAATTTGGCTAAGTTATCTTCTGGTAACAGCCTTCCCCCATCTGACCAGCTTAAAAGCACAAACTTTATTTTCCATCCATATTTCTCACTTTCCCACATATACACATCCCCCACACACACACACACACAGGTTCCCAAGAGGGCACTTGACAACACAGTTGCTCAGGCACCAGGCTGTTGGGTCCATCTGAAATACCTGGATTCTTAAAGTTTCCGTCCAGAGGTAGCACATGTAGTTAGCATCCGATGAACGCAAGTCCAAGCCCTCCGTGAATGTGACAGGGAAGCACAGTCCTTCCCTACGAGAGGAAAGGACAGCAAGGAAAAATAATAGTCATCCATACTATAAGAAATAAGTGTGGTGTTGACACTATCAATATAAACCAATAGATGGATAAATGGAATGGATGAGAGAGCACAGAACCACATCCACACCTACATGGGACTTGCAACACATGAGAGGTGACTTGCAAATCATTCAGAAGAAGATAGAGTAGTCAGCAGATCGAAAAGGATGGTGTAAGGGCACCTGGGTGGCTCAGTGGTTGAGCGTCTGCCTTTGGCTCAGGGCATGACCCCAGGGTCCTGGGATTGAGTCTCCCACAGGGAGCCTGCTTCTCCCTCTGCCTGTGTTTCTGCCTCTTTCTGGGTCTCTCATGAACAAATACATAAAATCTTAAAAAGAAAGAAGGATGGTGGTAAAACATATATGTGGGAAAACATGAAGTAAAATCCCTGGCACAAATCATACTTACTAATTACAATTAAATCAAAGACTTCATTGTGACATAAAATCTTTAAAACTCTTAAGATCAAATGTGTCTCACCTTAACAGTGAAGAATTACTTAAATGAAATACAAAATCCTACCAATCTTAAAAGTGAAAAACAAACCATAGGCCAAAAGAAAATACTTGCAACAATTGATAAAGTATCAGTACCCCAAACGTATAAGCAATGCTAAAGAATCGATATAAGAAGCACGAACACGGATTAGAAAACGGATACAGGTAAGAACAAAAGCTTCACAAACAAAAGTGAATGACCAAAAATCTCCTGAACAGAAAACCAATTCCACCAGAAATTATGGAAATGTGAATAAGACCGATGAGATGTCTACTGAATAGATAAGTATGCAAAATGTGACAAGACCAAGTGTCCTGAAGGATGTGAAAAGGAGAAGCTACTATGCTGACAGCTGCATACCAATCTTATCAACTCCAAATATTGTTTAAGATATTCCATGTCCTTTTAAATACCACTCCAACAAAGAAAACAAAACCTCCAACACAAAGCTTTTTATCACTTGTAATTTTTATGTAATAAGTATTGAAAAATTTGTTTTAAGCTTAGGATTTTTAGTGTATATTCACTCTTGTGCATACAAAAAGTGAAGAAAATAAATCACTTAATGGATTTCTAAATGCTTTTTACTTCACATACTGACTTTTTGCAATCACTTTTGGCCCAGAATTGTCTATGCCTGTGTTTTTCCGCAAAGCAGGGACAAGCCCTCCCCACTCGGCCCTCTCTGCGAGTCTAATCCACAGAACCTGCGCACAGAGGAAAGGATTCTCTTCTATGTCACCTGTCTGGGTGGCTTGTTACAAAGCAGGAGGTAACTGGAATGTCCCCCATTCACAAAGGACTTTGGAATGCTTACATGAACCTTCTAGACCTTCTAGATCCTTCCATGCCCATGAATGACTTCAGTGTTCCCACGGATGACCATTACCATTCTGGAGCTACATAGTTCTTTTTTTTTTTTTTTAAATTTTTACTTATTTATGGTAGTCACAGAGAGAGAGAGAGAGAGGCAGAGACACAGGCGGAGGGAGAAGCAGGCTCCATGCACCGGGAGCCCGATGTGGGACTCGATCCCAGGTCTCCAGGATCGCGCCCCGGGCCAACGGCAGGCGCCAAACCGCTGCGCCACCCAGGGATCCCTGGAGCTACATAGTTCTTGACCTCCTCATCCACAGGGACGTCCTCATCTAAGCCACCTCAGCGGCCTGCTTCGAGTTATAAACAGGCGGGGTCTTGAGGATTAATGGCCACCTGGGGGGGTTGGGATAAGGGACAAAAGGCGGCCTCATCTTGCCGCCCATCCAGAGATGCCAGGACTCCCGCCTGGGGCTGTCGGCAGGCAGGACACGGAGCAGAGCTGCAGGTCACAAAGTCACCATGCCAACCCCACTGCTCATCACACAAGGCCTTCTGCCCCGGGGCGCGGGGAGAGGCCGCGCAGGTAGTGGGGCCATCACCCCAGAGCCAGCCGCTTGCCTCTTGCGCCCCAAGGGCAGGTAGCACGTGGAGGAAGGGCTGGAGGGGACAGGGCCCCAGGGCACAGGGGTTGGGGAAGACAGTGGAAGAGACAGAGGCCTGTGGTGGCCAAGCATGGCCAGCACTAATCCCATCACTTCGCCAGGAGAGAGTAGGACCTCAGGGGTAGCTGAGAAAGTGAGAAGCAGCAGTCTCTGGGTACCAGCCCCTGCACTCCCTCTGCTGCTGCTCCTGCTGCTGCCACCTCCACTGCTGAGCACAGGGAGCTTCCTACACCGCCTCCCAGCCTGGAGAAACTTCCATCAGGGCACCAGGCACTATAGGAGCAAGACAGAGAAGCTGAAAACCTGCGAGGGTGCCTTTGATCTCTACTTCATCCTGGACACGTGAGCAGCCCTCCCACCCTGACTCTGGGGTGCCCCTCAGGGCACTTCTGACCCCAGGGTCACTGCTTACATGAAGGGGCTCAAGGAGACCTCAGCCTCTGGAAAAGGGGAGGTGGGGACAGTCTTGATCAAACCCAAGATAAGACCCTCTGCACGCCCCTTAAGCAGGGAGAGGGGCAGGTGATTGCCAGGAGCTCCTTCTGGGCAGTTATTAGAAACCCGCTAGGTTTGTGTCTGTGTGGTCCTCTGCTGTGGTGCTTTTCCCTGGAGCAGACTCTCTTTGTGCTGGGTGCCAGGGAGATGCCCTGTCGCCTCAGGGGGCTCAGAGCGGCACTGCTTAGAAAGTCCTTGGCTTTCCCTCCAAGGCTTTTGCTTCTTTCCTCAACCACCTGGACACCGTGTCTCAGCTTGTGTGTGCTTTGGGACAGCTGGGTCTGACAGGTGTCATCCTGGGGAGCCAGGCTGTGCGCTAGGCACCTTGTGCCCCTCAAAGAAGGGAGGGGGTCGACAGCCATGCTTGGAAAGATCGGAGATGTTGTCCTGGTGCCATTTCCCACTTGTCTGTTGGGTTGGGAATGAACTTTACGGGGTCAGTACTATCCGTGGTGTGACTGTGGGTGTGACTGAAGCGTATTTGGCTTCCAGAGCCCTTCCACTGCACTTCCCTCATCCTCAAAACCACCCCAGAATGTAGAGTAGGGAAGACCTTTGCATTTGCAATCTCCTGGGAAGGGGATGGGGTCTGGAGGTCGGTTGGAGTAGCCCCAGGGGGGTGGGGGTGACAGGACTCAGGCTTCCCGGGTGCCCTGCTTGTAGCCCCCCAGGCTACAACACCTCGGATTTTTCTTATGCTCCATGGAGGCTGATGACTAGGGAGATATGTGCCCAGCCACCAGCTTCCAGCAGAGCCAACAGAGCTGGGAGCCCCCCTGCCACTGGAGTAAGTCCCTCCTCACTGTCCTGTGGAGGGACTTCGGAGTTGTTCCAGGCAGGTCTTACCTCATCGATCTAGAGGAGACGTTGATTTCTTTCTTAGGCTTTAGGGTTGGGGGTAAAAGACAATATGGGAAGCTGACAGACTCTGAGTCTTTGCAGAGAATGGCAGTGAATCCAAGGCTCCCTCTGCCTCCATCCTGCTATAATGCCCCAGCCACACACATTGTATCTGCTGTTAGTCCCAGTGTGGGCACAACCCAGCCGGAAAAGGCTCTGGGCACAGGTGGGGCACATGAAATAATATTGAGCACTTTCTACATACCAGCAATGTATTGAATACTTAAGCCCCTCAAAGCTTGGGAAAGTGGAATTTATTCCCTATTATAGGGTAATGAAACTGAGGCTAGTGATTTGCTCAATATCAATCAAGCTAGTTTTCTGCAAAACATTAGACAATGGGAGATTACTCTCTCCTCTCTCCTAAGAAGAGTATGAAGTGGCAGGGACAAGAAGGGTTCCATTTTAAGAGGTGTTCAGAGAAGGCTGGGCTGATAGGCTGATGGTGAGATTGTACAGTGGGTGTTACTGAGCAGGGGTGGATAAGTAGTTGGATCTTATTTTACAAGAATTACAGTTGAAGGGCCCAAGGGCAGACCCTTCAGGGAGAGCAGAGCTGGGCCTGGTGCAGCGATCCAGGGAGATGATGGTGTTGTGGACCAGTGGGGTAGGGGTGGAGGTGCTGAGTGGCCAGCTCTAGATCTATCTTGAAGAATCCAGACAAATTGGATGGGGGAGCTCAAGTGTGGTTCTAAACTGGGGACAAAGGTAAGAGGGGAAAGCAGCTTCATCACTGAGTTTTCCTCTCCATTGTAGGTAAATGTTATTACTCCTATCACAGATGAGGGAGGGAGGCCACTCAGGGCCAGGAATGACCCCTAAAGCCATCAGACGGGAAGACATGGAACAGGAATTGAAACCCTGGAATGTCTTCCTCCAAAGCCCATTCCAAAGACTCCCAAGGCTGGGTGGGTCCCTGAGAATCCCTGTGGTGGTCTTGGAGGCAAACAGCCTGTTACTTGCAGAAGGGTCTTGAGTGGTTCACTTCCACCTTATTCATTAGATTCATTAGGTTGAATTGGATGAAATTAGTAAGCCTTGCCATTCCCCATGATTGACTCCCTTTGAGGGCCAGAGAGCTCCAGGCTGAGGGAGTGGCCTGTGTAAGGGCTGGAGTGTGAGACCCTCAGATGATCCCAGAGTATGAGGAGGGAGAGGGGTAGAGGAGGAGGAAGAAGGAAGGGAACAGGTTCATGATGGGGACTTAGGCCCATGTAGGAAGTGTGTTCGTGACCTCAAGGGCTCCTGGGGAGCCCCAAAAGAAAGACTTTAATCAGAGGGGGGATGGATCAAATCTGTGCTTTTGAAGTAGCCTTTGGTTTCCTTGGGGTAGGTGCATTACAAGGGGGGAGGATCGTGAGTGGAATTAAAAGGAGAAGGTCCTAGGATGTCCCAGGAGGCCTGAGGGGCTTGGAGAAAACTGACAGGAGCCCAGGGCAGATGTGCCCCCTGACAGGAGAATGAGCAGAGAGACCCCAAGGCAGCTCCCACATGTGTGGTATGGATGTGGAAAGAGGGCCTGAGGAGGAGAGAAGCAGAGCTTCAAGATTCATTCATTCTAAGGACATTGGAACTCTGGACATTGTCACTGTGGGCACATTGGGGATGGGAGAGGAGCTCACAGCTGCTTTCCCTGGTGTTAAAAAATAAACTGAAGCACTTTATAATTTTTAAGAATTTGAGCACACATGGATTTGAATTAGGAAACACAGAAACCTCAGTTGTTAGGAATACTCCACTGACAGGATCAGTGTCAAGGTTTATATAGAGAAGACGTGGAAACAAATCAAATAACTTATTTGAATGATTATAGTTTAAGCAGTTACCTTAATTGGGAAAGCTTAATTGGCTATTTGTAATTGGTGCATATGCAGGCTTTCAAAGCATTAGAACCTCCTCAGTCCAATGGCTCTTTGTGTAAATATTTAATAATTCCCCCTTCTTGGTCATCCTCTCACACAAGACAGACTAACCTAAAATTGGGTATTAGTGCCGCTCTTGGTTACCATTAGGGTTAAGCTGTTCGTCTCTTGTTGTGAAACTCAAAGGTAATGAAGTCAGACACATTAAAAGAATCATTTTTGCTGTTCATCTATTCATCTTTTTTCCTGTTTCTCTAAGTGCAGTGAGACCATCTGATATACTGATAATGTTTGTGGACATATATTTAAGACCCTTGAGAGAATACAGCACACCAGGGAGACTACCATGCTATCAGGAGGATAATAGCAAGAGATTGAAGTATGTTCTTCATCATTTTTGAAATTTCTCCAAAAGAGTCAGTCTAGAAGTTGAGTTGGTAGTTCGTTACAATTCATTCAACCGATCTCTTAGTAATGAGAATAGGTCAGTTCTGTTAAACAATGATGTCTCGTTCTCAGTGATAGTTTTGCAGATGGACACTCAAAAGTTAGACTTACACTGTGTGAGTAGTCGGGTATTTAAGAAGAGGCATTTCTATGGAAACAAAAGAAAATGGCTTATGTTTGGAGCCATGGTTCTGGCTTATGGTTCTGGGTCCAGAGAGCAGCCAGTTGAGAAGATTTCCAGACATTAGGCTTCTAGATGTGGGCTCAAAGCATCTTGTATAATTTGAATGTCTCTGGTGATGTCATGGGGCGTTTAAGTGATTATTCTGAGTGACTTATTTGTGTTTGAGCCATTGTGTTGATTTCTGTGAGGTTTATATCAAGTTATTCAGCTCAGTTTACGGGGCTTTAGAAAAGGACAGTTTTTGATCTTTGTAATTTCAAAACAAAAGGGTGAAAGAAAATAAAAAAAAAACTTTAGTTTGGAGAGTTGTAGACAGATATTGGAGGAAAATGGAAGAAATTAGGATCCATTTTACAAGTAAGTAGATAACACCACCTCAAAAACAATGAAAAGGTCTAGATTCTGATATCCATAAGAGTGTGTTATGATTCTCTACTGAGTTTGAATTTTTCTTTCTACAATTGCCCCAATTTCTAGCAAAAATAATCACAGTAAGACTAAGTTGTTTGCAAAATCACTCTAGTCTCATTAAACTGGTTTGATTATTTGCATAAGTGAAGCAAGAATAGTGATTTTATGTGTAATCTCAAATATGGTATTCCAATTAAAACTTTGATGATACTTAAGGGCATATCCATGCAGTACTGAGTGTGGTATATTCTGTAACTCTAATGTCAAGACACAGTGATAACAAGTATTCGAGCTCTGCCCTGGAATCAATAGTGCTCAGTTCTCTACTCTCTTGAGATTGTTTGGGGGAAAAAAGATAAGTGGGCTTTGAATCACTTCTAGAGCAGATTTATGTTCTCATAAAGATTCAATTTATAACATACAGCTTTTTTAATTGTACAAAGAATTGGATTGCTGTCTGAATGATACCAGAGGGTTAACTCATCCTGATTACATTATCCCAATTTGCTTCTCTTTATCAGGGAGATTTTCTCAACATCACCACCAGTGCTTGTTATCTCTGGTCTTTCTAATGATAGCTATTTTAATAGATTTAAGGTGATATCACACTGTGATTTTGTTTTAAACTTCCCTGATTAGTGATGTTGATTGAGCACCTTGTCACGTTACTCTTGACCATTTGAATATCTTTTTCAGAAAAATGTCTCTTCAGGCTTTTTACCTACTATTGGATTTTTACCCCTGCACATATTTAAAATAATTGTTTTGTCTTTTTCTAATAAGCGTGTTGCCTGGGTTCTTCAGGGATGGTTTCTGTAAATTTATATAATTCCTGTAAATGAGCAGTGTTTTCCTATTTCTTTGTATGTTTTGTGATTTTTTTTGTTGTTGTTGTAGATAATTGGGTTGTGAATTATTATGTAACTCCATAAATCAGAAGTCCACATTTGTTTGAAGGCATTTTTGGTTTTGTTTGTTACTATATAAGTGTATAGCAATCCATTTGTTTTGAGACTTTTCCAAACTACTTTTATAAAGAATATTCCTTGTTGGGTGTGATCACTGGATTGTCTTCCATTCTGCTTAACTTCTGCTAATATTTAGACAGAGATTTCCTTGAATACCAGGAGATGAAACAAACATAAATCCACCACAAAAATTTTTTTAAAAAGAAAGATAAAACACAGAGATTGACCACCTCACCCAAGTTTTGAAGAATGATTCTGTGCATAAAGGAACTAAAGTGGAAGCCAATAGGAATGAGAAGCTGAAAGTAGGGACAGAAGGGAGCTGTGACTTTCCTTGCTAGTTGAAGCATGATGACACCAGAACAGGACTATCCTGGGCCTGTTCCAGCCCCTCCCGTGGTAGTGGGGCTCGAAAAGGTTTTCTGTATCCAGAGTGGCTCAGCTTTGCAGGCTGATGGGGAAGAAGAAAATAAAATAGTCTGAGTAACACATCTCTGTGGCTGAGGACAGGGTTCCCACTAATGTGTTGGTAAGTGAGGGGCCAAGAGAATAATGTATCAGAATCACTGGGGACTTTTCCATTCTCCTTCCTTCCCTGCCTAGAAGCCCCAGCTAACATGACCAACCATCCGAGTCTCACCAGAAGTCCCTCATCCTCAAAAATGGTCTGTGTGGTCATCCTCCCCACTGCTTACACTGATGATAGTCACTGCCAAGGTGACCCAGCAAGGTTGCTGAGAGTGTGTGGCAGACATCAGCTATGTGGGCTGGGGATGAGCTTGCTAAAAGGACTGTGGGAGGTAGGGAGGCAGAAATACTGCCCCCCTGATGGAGGCACGTAATCCTTCTGATCAATGTCATTTTGGTTTTCAGGTCAGAAACTGCAAAAGACTCCTGGAAGGACATTTACACCTTTGTGGAGAAAATGGTGAAGAAGTACCCAAAGTAGGCTTGTGTTTTCCTCTGCCAGGCAGAGTATACAGTTCTTTGGCTTGGTGGGCATGGGCACCCCTTGGGTCAGGAGCACAGATCCCAGGGCAGTGTCTTGAAACAGGAAAGAAGATCAGATCACAGTCTTCCATTGGGTCAGGGCAACTTTGGCTCCTGCCTGAGAGTCAGGCCATAATGCTGGGGATATGGTCTGCCCTTGAGGACTTCACAGATTAGGAAACAGGAAAACCAGTAAGAAAAACAAAGGATTTGTATGACAAGCTTAAAAAAAAAAAAAAAAAAGGAAGAATTTTAATTCAAGGATGGCTGCCAGGAAGATGAGGCAAATTAAGCTTTGACAGATGGAAAGACAGGGTAATAGGAACCATCAGGGAGACTTCTTATGGAGCGAGTGGTCTGTTTGGCTGAAGAGTAGGATTAACCCAGGGAATTGCTGGGAGATGAGACTGGACAGTTCAGCTTCGGGCAAAGGCCATGTTGACCCCATAGTACCTGGCCACAAGGCTCAGATTTCCTGCTGTGAGCAAAAAGGAGCTACAGATGATCTTGAGCAGGGAACAGACTTGATCAAGATGGTGCTCCAAGGAAAAATATCTGATAATAGTAGTAAAATGTCTTGGAACAAAAGGCTAGAGCAGTAGGGAGCTGAGGTAGAGGCCTACAGTAGCATTTTATCTAAGAGGTAATGAGACCAAAAGACAGAGGCCAAGAGCAAAAAAGGGAGGGATGTACATGAATGGCTGTCAAACAAGAATAATCTCTTGGAGATGAGAGAAAGGTAAGAAAGGTACAGAGCAGGGAAAAGGATGAAGGTCCAAAGAATTTTATAGTACAAAAGAGGCCACTTGTAAGACCCTCATGCAGGAGTGTAGTACTAAACGAGTAGCACTAAACAGTAAATCAGAGGGTGAAGTACTAAATGAGTCTACCTCCTTGTGCATGTAGCATGCATGAGCCTTATCTGTATGCCTATGTATGTTTTTGTGTCTGTTGTGTGACTTTTGGGTGTTGTGAGTATAAAGATGGAACAGGATGCTATTCTGGTGCTCTGCCTTGAAGGCCGCACAACTAACAGGCATCTGAATCTTGCACCAAATTTAGGAGAACTTCTGGGATTTGGAGAATGGGCCACAGAGGAGAAGAACTGTGAAAAAAAAGAAAAAAAAAAGAACTGTGGAGGGATGCATAGAAATGGGCATAGATGCCCTGCCTGGTTGCATTGAACCCGTTTTTATTGAACTTCTTTGGTTTCATTTGGAGCCTGTTTCAGTGGCTTCTCACAAGCAAATGCTTCCTCCCCAGCCCAAAACTGAGGGTGTCTTTCATCACCTACTCCACAGAGGGCCGCGCGCTCGTGAAACTCACCTCAGACAAGTAAGTTCTTATTTGATCCTGGAGGGCCAGGCCTTGGGGAAAGCCAGGAAACTAAGAGGTTCCCTGGGAAGCCCACTGGAGGGCAGGCTAGGCAGGTCTGGACTCCCCTCATTGTGCACCCTGACCCCCAGCTCCAGTTCACCAGCCCTCTCTGCCCCGTGGCTGCACTAACAAGGCCAACCCTGCACAGCCAGACAATCTCCACTCCTGTAAGGCTTCTTCTGCATCTATCCCGAGTCCCTTCTATCTGCACACTTCCTTGTTCATAGAACAGACTGGCTGTGAGGGCTCCCTGGAAAGTGTAGGGCACTCATGAAGATTCCTTATGAACACCAATCCATGTTGGACACCTGCTCTCCTGATTTATTTTCTGCCCTGGGACAGTGGGGGATAACAGGGACATAGAATCATAACCAAGGAGGAAGGGATGAATGCCTTTGAAGTGTTAATGGTCTAGCTGAAAGGGATCTTGCTTCCTTCCTTGGTGGGTCTGAGACAGGAGAGCCCATGACTGGGTCCTGAACACCAAGGTGGGATAGGGTGCTGGAGAAAGGCATGATATACCCACATCCACAGGGTCCATGGTGGACACAACAGTTTGCCCAAAAGCCTGCAGGTGAGAAGGTATGGAGTCTCTGAGTACCAAGGAGGTTAGATTTTCAAGAGCACACATTACTAGACCCCAAATCAGAGGGTGAAGTCCTAAATGAGGTTGAGCACCCTTAGGGCTGGATGTGGCCATCCTTGCAGCCCAGCACCCCTTTCAGCACCATGGAGAGAAGCCAGGAGCAGCAGCAGTAGCGATGTCAGTGCACGGAGACAGCACAGTCGGACTCCAGGACACGCGGGGTAGGGGCTGGGTGCCAGGCTCTAGTGGAGGTGTGCATCTGTGCCTGTGTGTGATTTGTGTCCAGGCCAGAGAGACTTGAGTGAGTCTGCAGTGGCAGGAAACAAGTCCGCTGGGAGGGAGACTGGCAGGTGGCAGAGAGCTGCAAGGCTGCCAGGCAGGGGGCTCTAGGGGAGGAACTGCTTCCTGGGGAGGGGGAGACCTCTGCCTTCTCCAAGGAGGGGGGCTCGGGGCCCAGATGTGAGAAGCTGTGGGGGGGGGGCTCAGAAAAGGCCTCCCAGTCCTCTCTGGAGAGTGAACATAATGACCTCCTCCACAAGTGAGGACTCAGGAGTGGCAGTGGTGCCCGGAGAGTGGAAAGCATGTGAAATTGGGGATGGGGCAGGATGTACAGCTGGGAAGAGAGCTCATGGTCAGATCAGAGCCCTGAAAGCTGCCAGCTCCTGAGAAACCCACAGGATCTTGACTCGAGTGAGGCTCAGCCTGGGATTGGGCCTTCCCAGATGTGCCCCACTGCCTAGTTGTTCAGGAGGCCTGTGGCCGATGTCCCAAATGGGCCCTGGCATGCGGAGAGCATCCGGGGGGGGGGGGGGGGGGCGGGGACAGTGTTACCTGATACAAGTGTGACTCGGGAGGGTCTGCAGAACGTGGGACCAGAGCTGGGTCTTTGCTTGGTGCTGTCTCAGCCCTTTCTACTGAGAGAGAGAGTAGGCTGGGAAGAGGGCTTGGTTCTGGATGCCAGAGAAGCCAGACAGCACAGGGGCTAGGAAGCCCCCAGGGCTGCTGGCAGGAGGGTGACAACAGGGCAGAGATGGAGTGGCCCCAGGGATGAGATGGGTATTAAAGAGGAAGAGGGACCACTGGGGACAAGGAGCCTGGAGCCCCTTCCATGGGGCCCCAGTGGCTCCAGGACAGCTTGGGGCTGCTTTTAATATCACCCAAAATTATACCTCAAGCCCTTTTCTGATTTTTTCAGAAATAAAATCCGCGATGGTCTTGCTGAGCTCCAGAACATAGTGCCTACGGGAGCCACACACATGCAGGAAGGATTCATAAAGGTACCAGGTCCCGGGGTCTGAGGGCCTGTGCTTCGTGGCGTCCTTACAGCATTCCTGGGTCCTCTCACTGGCCTCCCCCAACGCCGCTTTGTTTCCTTGCAGGTAAACGAGCAGATCGAAGAGGTAAACTCTGGAGGTGAGCTGCCTGGTGACTTCACTGTGGGCAGGTGCGGGGACAGAGCCAGGCCCAGGCCAGCGAGGTCTGAGGCGGCCCTCATGGGCCCCTTCCTGGCACTGAGCCACGGAGCAGGGTGCTGTCCTCTCTGGGCCCCGGCTTTCTCCTCTGTGCAGCAAGGATGGAAACCCCCCACCCCCCCCCAGAACGCCCTGGGACTGGGCACGTACCTCCTCAGTTCTTGGTAACCGTGAGGTGCGTGACCTACCCTTGGCTGCCTCGCCAAGAAAGGAAGAGCTGGGGAACCTGGAGCAGACAAAATTCCAGTTTTTGAAAAAAAGTGCTGGGTTTCCCTCTTGCTGCCCACACTATGTGATCACATCTCTGGCCCTGGTCCCTTTTCCCTTCAGTCCCTTCCCTTTGGCACACGTCGTCCCATGACTGTGTCTCCAACACTGGACGAGGCCGCGCTCTGCCCAGAACCGTGTTCATCTGGACTGTGGGGTGGCAGCCCTTGCCAGGAAAGGAGGACCTGGTGGGGAAAGGTGGGGAAAGGAGTGGACCCCTGGGCCTGCAGACCCGGCAGGACTTCCCGCAGGTGCTGCCCCAAGCCGGAGCCGGAGCCAGGGCCGGGCTTCCCACTGCACTGCGGGCATCTGGTACAGTCGAGTCTGGCTGTCTGTCCCTTTGCTCACCTGAGAGGCTGACGCCTGTCCAGGGACATGGCTGGGGTCACCGTGCGGGCCACGGTTGCACGTCTTGTCAGGCGCCGGTTCAGGAGGCAGGGCCAGGGAAGGGCTGAGTGTTGCCCCGGGTCACGCAAGTCCTGGCTGCAGCCTCCTGACCCTCCGGGCGTCCTGCTGGCGGGCTCCTGGGGCGGCCTCTGGGCTACAGGACTGGGGGGCGGGGCAGCCTGTGGGGTCGCCCCGGGGGCCTCGCTGATCAGGATGCCCCCTGCCGCCTCTGCAGGCCCAAGTACTTCCAACCTGATTATTACTGTGACCACGGCTCCGATACCATCCACGTCACTACCAATGATTAATTTCGAAGTGAGTCCAGCCCATAATTACTAGCATTTCACTGCATGTACTCGGGTATTTTATAGTGAAAGCCTTATTTCTCTCAGGTCAACAAGGCTGTGAGGATGAAGAGCACACTGTATTTTGTGGCTTACAAGGACTATAAGAAAGAGGAGGTAATTTGGAGCAGGTAACCAGGTGCCCCCTGTAAGCCTAGATGAGAAAAGCTCTCAACGGCATTATTCCCAGGGTTGCCCGATGATGCTAACCCGCCCCTGTTGGCTACAGATAGCCACTCTGGAAATGAATAACACACTTTTAAGGCCTACACAGCAGAGGTGCAGGTGGAAGGGATTTCCAACTTTCCTAAGGGTGGGGGCTGGCCCTCGGAATCTAACACCGCATGAGACGAGAACCTGTCTGTTGGGATGTGGATTTCTTACTTACCCTCTGGCTGTGGCCCACCTCACCTCGTCTCCTTTGTAGCTGAGGAATATTGTTCAGACACCATCTCAAGTGTACGAGGCAGAGCGGTTCCTGTCTCTGAACCGCATGCTTAACTCAGTGAGCGCAGGCTCAGTATGAGAAGGAGGGGAGGGCGGCTCCTTTCACACCACCCCCTCCCTGTCTCTGACCTGCCACCCTTCTCTTCTCCAGCTCGTGGGAAATTCCTGTACAAAAGTTACAAGTGAGACGACTTACTTCGTGTGTTTAAAAGGTAAGAGAGTCAGTGTTAGAGACAGAATGACGTGGTGCGTGTGCATGTGCTCGTGTGCCCACCTGGGGACTTGCCCTGTATTTTTATTCTTCGGTTCTTGATATTTTCCAAGCCTTTTGTGAAGGAATTTCCAAGCCTACAGCAAAGCAGAAGCAAGTGTACAGCGGACACCCCTGACCCACTACCTGGATTGTGCAGCTAATATTTACTATCTGACCAGGTTTTTTGTCATTGATGTGTCCAGGGCACTAGCTCTCTCTCTCATTCCACCTCTCTCCATCAGTCCATCCTTAATTTTGTTTCGTTTCAAAGTAGATTATAGGTATCAGTGCACTTCACCACACCCTTCATCTGTGTATTTGAACTAGGGACCAATGTATATTGAGTTATTTTTCCAAAATATGACAAAAGTAAGTGTATCATTTCATGAGTTCTGTCAAAGTAGAGCCCACGTGTGTGACTCCAACCCCCATGAAAACACAGACTGTTACAGTGGCTTCCAAAAAATCAACACTAAAGCATCATTCAACATGTTTTTCTCCTGCCACCTGAAGGCAGAAGTCCTGATTGTCCCTCCATAGGCTAGTTCGCTGTGTAAAACCACGTCTTTAACGGGCTCCTGTGGGATGAGCATTGTGTTTGGTTGATGCATTGGATTCAGTGGCTGGGAGAGTCCTCCCCCTGGGCGTGTGCGGGGTGTGCTTGGGCTTTCTCCCTCCCTGAGGCCGGAAGTCGCTGGCACCCAGTCCCTCCTTGTCCTGCAGGGGACTGGCCCCGAGCGAGGGTGTCAAGCAGCCCAGCAGCAGGGCCCATCCGGGGCGGCACCTAGGAGGACACGGGGCAGAGGAGGCTCTCCTCTGAGATCCAGTGGGCAGGTCCCGAGGGCGGCGGGGGACCCTAGGGGTGGAGCGGGTGCAGGCTGTGAGGGCAGGAGGAACCTGCAGGGGGGACGCAGGCCCCGCTGTGGGGTCGGGGACACCCCTGCAGCCAGTGTGCTCAGCTGCTGTCCCTCCACTGCCCCGTGAGGAGGCTCCCCGAGGCGCAGCCCTGCTGCGGACCACAGATCCTCCCAGAGGCAGTGATGACGGATGTGCACGCAGCTGTCCCAGCCTGCTTCTCAGGGCTGTCCGTCCATGAACGGGATTGTGAGGGACGCACCCTCCTGCGGCTGTTGCACACGTTCCGTCATGCAGATGGAGCTCACGTCCTTCATCCGCGTCTCTGCTTGGTGTCCCGACTGTCTCCCACCTGTGGCTATGGCAGGCGGCAAACACCCTGTGGCTCAGGCTCTGAGGACAGGGCCGAGCAGCCCCCGGGTCCACCCAGGGCGGTCACTCCCCTCGGGGCCCTCGTCGGGGGCCTGGTGGGCAGGTTGCCGTCCCCACTGCTCCGCTGCCTGCGGCCTCCTCGGGGAACTGCGCGCCTCTGCAGCTCCTCTCCCCAGGCGCCTCCTCCCCCAAGAGAAAGCTCTCATCCTGGGGGGTCAGCCTCCCTGCCGGGGCCACGGGCCCTCGAGCCACCGAGCAGTGCAGCAGCCCCGGGGGATCCGGCTCCCACGGGCCGTGAGGGTCCGTCCTGGGCTTCGCTGTCTTCCTGGGCCCATTCCTAGTGGAGAACTGGGGAGGCTGCGGGGGCAGGAGCAGCCCCCACGCAGAGGGAATCCCTTGACCACCGCATCCCTTCTGCTCAAAATCTGGAACCTCACCCTGCCTTCCTTCCGTGCACCGAGTCTTCCCAGTGACAGGACCCCGTGAAAGCGGCACTGCCTGGGCACAGATGGCGCGGCTGCAGAGCTGGGGTGACGACTGTGCAGGGCCCCAAGGGCCGCGGGTCACACACCGTAGGAAGGAGGCACCCGGGCAGACGGTGGGCAGGGTGCGAGCTCCCCGAGGGGCACAGGCCCTGGGTGTCCCAGGCCGTCGGCAGCCCTGCCCTCAGCGGCCACCCCCCACCTCCCCCGTCACATGCTGCCACAAGCTGCCACAAGCACACTGGCCCACCTTCCCCAGGAGGCTGCCAGTAGCCAGGTCCCCTCAGGGCACTGTGGCTCAGGACTCCCTGGCTGTGGAGCTGAGGACCCTGTCGGGGATCAGAGGGGGCTCCTCCCTAAAGAGCTTCGGGGGAGCAGCTCATACCTGGAACAGGGGCACGGGGGGCGCAGGTGGGAGCTGCACTGGGCCCCCGAGATCCTGCCCAGAGTGCAGGGGAAGCCACCTGCCCTCTCTTGGCCTCGGCTCCGTCCCCGTAACTGGGCGAGTGACGCCGAGCTCGTGGGACCTGGAAGATGAAGGGAAGTGGACGTGGGCCCACGGGAGATGCTCAGCTACTGGGTGGTGCAGTTTGGGCTGCACGCCGTGGTCCACGCCTCAGGCTGGCACGGAGCTGCCCACGTCTGCTCCCTCGTGCCCGCTCGCTGGGCGGGAAGCCTCTGCCCTGTTTCCTGCTCTGGAGCCCGGCGTCCCCACACGCCACCGCCCAATTTCCCCTCTCTGCCCACGTCTAAGCACACGGGGTGTGAGCGTGCCTGTTGGCCTTGCAGGGAGAGAACGTGCCGGAATGCAGCTTGTAAATGAGGCTTCTGTGGGCCGGAGGCAGCAGGCGTGCCCAGGTGGCCTAGCTGGGCGGGCCAGAGGGTTCACAGGGGACAAACCCAGGTGCTCCGTGGCCTGACAGGGCCTGTGTCGCGGGGCAGGGGCCTGATGGGTGAGCAGTGAGCATGCAGCCTGGCACCGTCAGGCTCAGAGCAGCGGCGCGGTGTGGGCTCCGCGTGGGGGACAGGACGTGTCCCTGAGGGACATCCAGCCCAGCCTGCACGGCCGGTTCCCTCAGTGGCCGTTGGGGGCCAGCTGGCACCATGAGCAGGGCGCAGGACGGCTGTGTCACAGCAGACCCCGTGTGATGGGCTGCGGGGAGGGGGCTGCCTAAGGGGGGCGCTGGCCCCCAGGGAGCCCCCAGGCTGAAGCCAAACAACACAGACCCTGGGATGGCAGGTGTTCCCGTGGTCCCAGAAGCCGCTACTCTGGGTCCTTAGGACACGTACACAGACTGCAACGTTCACCCCTGAGCTTGGAATGGGGGGGAAGGCCTGAAGTCCGGGCAGCAGGCAGACAACTCGGAACCCCGCCCTGGTCCACAGGCGGCACAAAGCCCGGAGGCGGGCAGCCCTGCAAGGCCCTGCTGCTGTGCGGCCTTGAGAGTCACTGAGCGAGGGTGGAGTGAACCGCGGGGACGTACTGGGCTGGCTGGGAGCGGCGGCTGAGGTGGGGGCTGACTGCCCAGGGCTCCCCGGAAACCCCTCCGTCACCTGCTGGCTCTGGGCCAGGCCCTAAGCGGCCCTGTCTGGCCTCCCTGCTGTTGGCTTCAGCCCCAGGGGCTGCTGGCGACCCCAGTATGTCGTGTGTCCATGTGGAGGGGAAGCACTTTCCTAACCCTGGGTGGGGGGGGTGAGGGTCCTTGCAGCCTGGGGGGCGGGGGACAGGGGAAGCGTAATCCTCGGCAGACTTCCAGAACCGCGGCAGAGACAGGACTTCTCTGTCCCCAGGGGATTCCTCTGGGGGGTCCTGGGCTCCTTGCCTCCCTGCCCTGGGGTCTCCAGCCTGCCAGGCAGAGAGGGAGACAGGAAAAGGAGGAAACCCCAGGCATCAGAAAGCCATTTAGGCACCAGGTCCGGAGAGCTGCTCAGGCCTGGGACAGGGCTGTCTGCAGCCCCGAGGTCCTGGTTCTTCTCTCGTTCCTGTGGGAGACCCCACGGAGCACCCTGCCTGCACCCCTCAGGAAGTCTGTGGGCACTGGGCAGAGAAGCGCAGGGCTGGCATGCCCCTAGGTAGGAGATAAAGCGGAGATGGAGACGCGGAGCCTCCTGAGAGCGCAGGGCCCTGAGCACTCAGTGGACCCTCAGGGACAGCGGGAGAGGATCGGGACCCGCAGCGTCCCTCACGTTGGTTTGACAGGGTTGCTTCTTCATTTGAAGTCCCTGGGGATGGGGCTTGGGGTGACCTGCTATTCCTGCAGACCGAGGGAAGGCAACCTCAGCCCTGTGTCACACGTACCCTTGAATGTTGCCTTTTCAGAAGACTACCGTGTTCGGTACAGAATACCCAGTTCCTATCAAAGCAGGAAGGATGAAATTCTTTGCAGATATAAGTTGAAAGACAACAGTGTCTATGGTAAGCAGCCCCCTTGGTGCCTCCACGTGACACCTGCCCCCTCCCCTGGGGCTGCCTCCCCCCGGGCTGCCCTTCCCCAGCCACCAGGCCTCCGGAGCCCTACTGTTCCCTCACTGTGGACATGGTGAGCATAGGGCTGTGTGCGCAGTGCCAGGGCCCCCTGCTGGGAACCTGGCCACCTGGACCCGAAGCTGGGCGGTCCTCAGCCCCCAGCAGCACCACAGCCTCCTGGAGCAGGGCTTCACCCCTGCCAGGGGGCTCTGACTGCCACCTGTGCCCCAGAGCTGCGTGCCCCTCCTGCCTGAGCAGTAAGGACCCCAGGCCCGGGGCTCCCTTGGGGCCAGGTGCACGGGGCTTCCCAGGAGGGTCTGCACGGTCCCAGGGTTGAGAGAGGGCGCCAGCTGCCAGGCCCTGGCCCCGGGATCCTGGCACAGGCCCATGTCCCGGGGTGACTTCCACCACATGGGGATCCTGCTCTCGGCCGTCTTTTCTCTCCTGTGACATGGGGCCTGGGTGGCATTGAGTGACCTGAGCCACATGGCCTATGTGAGCAGGCAACTGGGAGCCGCTCCCCACGGGTGCCCCGCGTGCTGGCCGGGTGGCCTGAGGAAGCCACGAGCGGCAGGCAGATGTAGCCTCCCCAGAGGCGGGGCTGGGGCCCCTGTGTGTGCTGCCCAGCTCCCCCAGTTAGCCCCCCCCGCGGCCGTTGGACCCCAGTACATGGTGTTCAGGGCCCTCTGGTCAAGGCAGAGCTGCCTGCGGCCAGCACATCATTGCAGGTCAACGTCTTCGTGGGGTCGGCCTCCCCTTCCCCTCTCAGGGCCTACCAGGGCTTCTTGCTGTGGCAGCACTTGTCACTCTGCGATTCTTTTGTTCTTGCTTATGTCTCGGTCCCTCTCCCTCCAGGCCCTCCCAGGCGAGGTCCTTGGGAGTGGCCCTTGGCTGTCCTTTCCCTTCCAACCGGAGCACTTCCCCAGGCCTGGTGTGCAGGGGGCGGGGAAGGCAGGAAGAGAGCCGGTGTGTGCGGGAGAGTGAGCTCTGCTCCCAGGAGCTGGCAGGAGGGGAGGAGGGGGACGGCTGCACCCCCTGAGAGTGTTCCCTCCTGATTCTCTTTTAGAAAAAAAACCCTACCGTATAATTCAAAACAATATATTTTGCCCAAGACACGAATTTCAGAAGGATGGAGAGTAAGTGCCCAAGGTTGTGAACAGATGAGCAATTTTTTATTTTCTTTTTACCATCCTGAGATGTACAGAACGTGGGTGCTGAGGTCAGCATGTGTCTATTTGTGGGAGGGCCCTGGCAGGCGCAGCTTCTGCCGGAGGTGTTTCCCCAGAGGTGATCAGAGATTCCCTATGACCCAGATGTTCCTAAGGAGGATAGAATTTGGGAGAAGGTGCCCCAGGGCTGTACCTTTGCTCCAGGCAGCCTTTCAAAGATAAACAGCATACTCTATAAATAGAGAAGCGGCAGGATGGGGACACCAAGCCGCCCTTCCTGGGCACTTGGCCCATGACAGTGAAGACCTCTGACCCCATCAGCGCTCCTCATGCCTGCTCAGCCTTCACCTAGAGGTTGACCTTGCAATGCATAGGTTCAGCCCCCCGAGCCAGGCCGTGTGCTCCCTGGTGGCCCCAATACCTGTGGATCAAACTCATTATACTGGGAAGAACTGTGGCTCTAGTTTTAGCCACGTACAAGGGTAATGTACTGAGAAGAACTGTGGCTCTAGTTTAAGCCATGTACAAGGGTAACTCGCCTATCCAGGTGAGTTCACCACCTGACCTTTCTGTATCTTAGGGCGCTCCAGAGTGATTACAGCCTGGACAATGGCAAGACCTATGAAAGCAATCTCAAGATCACTGCGATTTTCTGTGTGAGTGCCCTGGTGGGGCTCAGCCTCCCTCCTGGGCTGTTCAGAGGGCCACGCTGCAGGAGCACACACCCAGGGAGTCAGCAGGGCTCACGACCCAGGACCTGGGGGAGTGGTTGGTGCAGGCCGCCCAGGGCCCTCAGCGCTTTGTCAGCAAGCTGTCCCCACACACAGGCTGGAGCTGCACTGGAGCGCCCCACAAGAGCTCCCCACGCACACCCCCTGTGTAGGCCCTGCAGACACTCTGTGAACCAAGGGTCCTGGGGGCACAGGAAGGGGACGGTCAGAGCTCCGAGCAGACTCTAGAGGTGGTGCTGAGGCTGTGACACCTGCTTGCCCCCCGGCCACCTGCCCTGGCCCAGGCTAGTGCCGGGGAGCTCGGGGCCCCACCCTACATCCCGGCTGGGCGCTGTGTGTGAGGGGCCGAGTCCAGGACCTGGGGGACACTGGGGCACTGCAGGCCCAGGCCCCAGGCAGAGGTCTGTGGGGGGGCCAGCCGTGGGCCTGTGCAGCCCGGGTGTGTTTCCAGGGTGTGTGGGCAGCTGCTGACGGCCCCGAGCCCAGGCCTGTGTGGGGCACCCCCGGTCGTTTGGCAGAGGGCCTCAGCCTCCCCGCCTCTGCGGCTTTCTCATGCTCCTCGGCTGTCCCTCTGAGCCACCTGTCCTGATCTCTGAAGGCCCCTGCTGTCCTGCCGCGGGGGGCAGTCCCAGGACTGCGTGGAGGGCCGGGGGCTCTGCTCAGGGACAGGCCCATGGAAAGGAAGGTGCCGCTCCAGGTGCCCGCTCCTCGGAGCGGCAGGTCATGTGGGCACGGGGGTAGGGCAGCGGGACGTGGGCGACAGCATCAGTGGGGAAGACCGTGCCTGGGAGGAGGGGCAGCCGTGCCCTATTGCCACCACAAAGCGTCCAGTGCCGGCCCGGGAGGGTCCCGGCAGCGCCAACAGGCCCCTGACCGAGTCTGCATGGTGCCCGCACCTGCCCCTCAGAGACACCCCCCCCCCCCCCCGCCGGATTCCGCCCTTGGCAGGCACATGCCCGGGGGACTCAGGAGGAGCCACAGTTCCCCGCAGCCCCACGGGCCCGACCCTGCCTCCCCTCAGCCACCCCATCCCCAGGGCTCAGATGTGCTCCCCACTCGCTCCCTGGACCTGGGAAAGCAGACCACTTGGCTCAGGGCAGGGCCACGCCGCCGTCAGCTGAGGCACACGGGGAGGACTGGCCTTGTCACAGCACAGGGGCCCTGATCCCTTGTCGGGCTGCGGGGCCCAGTCTCTGAGCAGGGCTAGTGGGGCCATCTGTGGCTCAGGGCTGCCAGGGTGCCTCAGGGTCCAGCCCAGCCTCCTGGTGCTCTGTGCTCTCTGCAGGTGGGGAAACCTGAGGCCACTGGGGCAGGCAGGCGGGGAGGCCTGGCATGGAGTCCCTGGGGACACACTCGGGAGGAGGCCACTCCTGCCCACCCTCGTCTCTGACATGTGAGCTTTTGTTACAGGATGATCCGTTACAAGATGTAGACAACCAGCCAGACCACGGTGCTCACAGTTGTCACAGCAGAGACTACAGTAACCACCGCAGAGACCCCGCGGACTACCACGGACCCCCTGACCACCATGCGGACCACCTCAGTTGTCAAACAGGAGAGCACGGCGAACACAGACATCCTTCCACATCACTTGGGGCCCGCAGGCATCAGACCAAAAACCACACCGAAGGCCATTGTAACCACAGTGCCCATGGTTGTCGCAGAGGAGCTTACCCTTGACAATTCTGTCGTATATGCACTGGTGATCCTAACCTTGGGTGTGATCGTTCTGGTACTCTGCTGCTTCTACTGCTGCCTGAGGGTAAGTGGGCCCTGCCCGCACAGCGTGTGACACAGGCCCTTCCCAGACCACAGGGACCCGGGCCCCCCACTCTGAGATCCACCCATGGGCAGGTTCCCATCAGCTCCCAGGTCATCACGTGAGCAGACTCACTTCTATTCCAAAGCAGAGACTCCGCCCCCATCTAAGGCTCAACCTGCCTCCTGCGTGTCTCTGCAAGTGCCTGTGAGCTGCCCTGGCTGCTGGGGAGAAGCCACTGCAGGGCCCGGGCCCCAGGGAGGCCTCCCAGCAGCCCGGCTTTGGGAGGACTCGGGCCCCAAGCTCCAGAGGAGGCCTCTGGTGCTGAGGGAAGGGGCCGGGTCCTACGGGAGGCACTGAGGGCCCCGAGGGGGGTCCTGCTGGCCAAGAGGATCCCTGGCCTCTGAGGCACTGAGCCCCGGACACCCACGGGGTCTCTGCCTGCGTCCCCTGGGTCCGGCTCATCTTCCTCAGCCATCACTAAGGGCCAGGGTGCGGGCCCCGTGCTGGGCACCCAAGACAGGACTGCGGCTGCCCCTGGCCGGGCCCCCAGGAGCTCACCGCCTGGTGTCTGCCCTGCTATTGGTACCTGGGGCTGGAGGGCAAAAAGGTTACCTGCAGGGGCGTGGCAAGCAGAGCCCCAGCAGAGGACAGGCAGTGGCCCCGGCGGGGAGCGGGGCAGACACCTGGCTGCTGGGTTTGCCAGGCCTGGGGCCAGAGCAGGTGCAAGGGGAGAAGCGGCAGAGGGAGGCGAGGACAGAGCACAGCAGCAGGACAAGGCAGTCCCCCTGCTGTGAGGGGTGTGGGGGCACAGAGAGGGCGTGGGCGCTGCCATCCCACAGGGGAGGCCGGGGAGGAGGAGGGCTGCGGGTGGGAGGAGGGGGAGCGGGCGAGAGCTCCCATCTCCCGTGATGGACAAGCTGCTGACCTAACCACTGGCTGGGGTGCCTCTGCTGGGAAGGACCAGGCGCCCCAGGGCGCGTCTCCCAGCCCAACCTCCAGCAGGTCCCGCCCCTTGATGCCCCGGGAGCCTGAGGCTCAGGGCGGTGCAGCGGCTGGGCCGAGACCCGCAGGCACAGGGTGGCAGAGGGCTCCCCGGAGCCCCTGCTGTGCCCCCCGCTGCTGAGCAGGGCTCCTGTGTGACGTGGAGCCGGCCCCGCACGCCCCCAGCCCGCGCTCCTGTCTCTTTGACATTCCAGCCTTGCAAGGAGTTACCAGCAGTGCAGATAATACAAAGGGTAAGTCTGCCGTTGGGCCTGATGGTCAGCGTGCCTGGCACCCACGCCGACCTCTGCCCAGGGGCTCCTGCTGCCTGTGGGACCCTGCGCCCCAGCCCCGCCACCTCCCAGCTACCTGCAGAGAGGGCAGCAGAGGGGAGCCCTACCCGGGGGGGGGCAGGGGCCCTGGGGAGGACTCGAGGACCCTAGCCCTTCCCCAGTCAGCGGCGTGGCTGCTCCGGGGCCTGCACCCCTGAACCCACACTGGAGGTAGTGTGCGGCAGCAGGCGCAGTGACCCAAAGAAACGGGGCTTTGTCACTTCCGCGAGGACAGTGTGGGGCGCTGCTGCCCCAGGTCTCATGTAAGTTTTTGGGAAAAGAGCCTCTGGCCTCAGGACCAGATCCCCCCTTTGGCTCTGGTGTATGTTGGGCTGCATTTCCTTGATCTCCACCCCTGTCCCCTGGCAGGAGAGGGGCTTGGCTGGGGTTGGATGTCAGGGACCACAGGTGGGAGGTTGGAGGGTGTGTTACCTGGCATCCAGCTGTGAGGCAGGCCCCGCCCAGGTGAGCACAGAGCAGGGGCAGGGGAACAGGCGGTAGATCCCCAGGCAGGGGCCCAGGCCAGCCCCAGGAGAAGTAGTTGGGTGGGGTCACCGCGTCCTGAGTAGGGCACCTGAGCCTCAGAGCTGGTAGGACACAGGCCTCCCTGCCCGGGGCGGTTCAAGGACAGGGTGCAGTGTCACCTGCTGAGAATGGAGCTGCCTGGGTCAGGTGGATGCAGCCCGGTGCTCTGTACGTGCCCCCGACAGCCCTCCGCATTTGCTGAGTGGGCACTGACAGGTGCTAACGACAGGTGTCGGGTGTCCATACCCTGGAGCTCCCTAACAAAGCAAAGTGTGCTTTCTCTTTCTAGGACTCCAACATGTGTACACACACATGTACCAGGCTGACCCTCCCCTCTTGTAGGTTCCAGGAGAACAACATGAGACGGATAGAGGTGAGAGGGGCCCTGGGGAGGGTGCTGTGACCCTCAGGCTAGGCTGAGGGATGGGTACAGCCAGGTCATGCATCCCATGAACCGTGGTTTTGGGGGAGACGACCTTTCTGGGCACTGACCTGATCCCTTGCACCAGAGGGCAAAGGGCGTCACAATCCTGGGGCCCAGGGTCCCCCTTTGGGCAGCCCCGGGTTTGCAGATGTGGGCGGCTGGCTGCAGCCCACCAGTCCTGGGCTCTCGGGGGCATCATCCGTCATCGGCTCCCACAGTGGCCGCGGTTTCAGTGGCCAGCAGGGGGATGAGCAAACACAAGCCCGGTCATAAACAGGCTCCCACGGGTCAGAGACAGTTTTATAGGAAAATCCTGAGCAAGGTCGTTCCCCTATTAAAAGTACCCAGAAATGCCAGCGGCACCTGTGAGCGGGAGTCTGCTGTGCAGGGTGAGGACGTAGCTGACGACGTTGTCCTCGGGGCCCAGTGAGGTGGGGGGACCAGGGCCTCCCGGAGGTCAGGGCCTGAAGGAGAGGTCCTTACGCCGGGACCTGCCAGGGCCCCGTCCTTGAGGGGGCTCCTGGCCCTGCAGGGGGCCCTGAGCACAGGGCTGGGGAGGCCCGGGTGCCCAGGATGAGGGGCACGTGCTCCAGGTCCCAGGGTCGTCTGTGACAGGCAGCGATGCCAGCCCCAGGCCCTGCCCCCTGTGGGGGCTTTGGGGCGACCTCAGCGTGTGCCCGTGGCCAGGGTGCTCCGGGGTGTCACACCAGGGAGTCTCCACGCCTCTGCAGGGCACCCCGTGCCTTGGAGCTCCCTCACAGCCACGTCTGCTTTTCAGGGCAAACTGGACACCTTGTGTACTTTGTTCAGTGCTGCAATCAGATGCCGTTGCTGTGGTGTCAGCCCAGGAGCAAGGTGAGCGGGCCCAGGGGTGCTCCCACGGGCAGGGGCATATTTGCTCTTTGCCTGTGACAGCGGCACCATGGGTCTGTGGCTCGGAGCCCGTGTCTGGGCATCTGCTGACGCAGGAGAGGTGGTGCCCGTGAGCCGTCCAGGCCAGTCCCGGGCTCCGCACCTGCATTTTCTTGCTGGTCATCCCCATGGCAACGGGCGCTTTCTTAGGGGTGGTGAGGCCCAGAGCCTCCCATTTACGTCAGAGAAGCCCAAGAGGGCATCTGGCCAGTGAGCTCCCCTGGCCCCCATTGGCGTCCCTCTGGTGAGCATCCCCTGCCTGGGATCTGCTTGCTGCTCCCACCGGAGACCCCCTGGGCGGCTCACTCCACCGGGCCTCCTGCAGGACACGCAGGCCCTCACATGCTGCTACCAGGTAGTCGTGTCCCTGCCGTGTCACAGCCGGGGACGGTAGGGAGAGCCAGCTTGTCACAGGTGCCCCTGGAATTGGGGGCAGTGATGGCTACTTGGTCTGGGTTCTCCTGCGCCCAGCCGCCACTCGAGGGCTTCCTGCACTTTCCCTATGTAGTCCTGCCGACGACTCCACGTGCAGCTTCTCCCAATATGCCCGTTTAGCTGAGGGGGTAGCCAGGCCCAGAGAGGCCTAGTGACCTGCCCCGGGGCACAGAGCCTGGGACTGGCACAGCAGGCCTTGCACCCTGGGGTCTGGCTCCTCCCTTCTCACCACCCTGCCCCCATCAGGTCGGCACTCACGACCTTATGACGGTTACCCCAAAACCACCACAGGCTCAGGCCTAGGCCCGTGAAGCGCCTGCTCCTGGCCCGCCTGGCTTCCCTGTGCTCAGACCCTTGGCTCAGACTGGGCCAGCTGCCTAAGGTCGTGGGGGTTCCCAGGGTCTCCCGTGAGGCTGCATTTAGGGGTCCCAGGCAGGCCTGGGGGGCTCGAGGCACCGCTGAGGAGACACAGCACAGGCACGCGGCCCCCAGCAGGGCCGTGGTCTGGTGTCAGGTGTGCCAGGGCTCCCGTGGGGACGGGGCTCCGGCTCTGGGTCTTAGCAGGGTTCTCGGTCCTGGCCAGGTCTGCACGGAAGCCTGTTCCCGTGGTTCTCCGGGAGCCTCTTCCCAGGACTGCAGCCCCAGTGGTCAGTTGAGCACCACACCTGCCCTGTGCCCCAAACCCCCCCAGCAACGCCTATGCGGGGCAGAGGACAGACAAGAGGTAGAGGGAGGCCTGAGGCACTGGAGGATGAGGGAGGGTCACCCAGCCAGTGAGGGCAGGGCGCTGAGCCACCTACCCAAGGTCACTGCCCCAAGACCCCCATTGGAGGGGGGCAGCACTCCGGGTCCTGCCTGGGGGGCCCTCACAGCCTCCAGAGCGCAGCCAGGGCCCTGCCGTCCAGCCCCGGAGTCGGCCCAGGGCTCCCTGGGACAGGGACGGGGACGTTTGTTTACTGATGGCAGAACATAGTCTGAGCAGTCATGACAGAGGCGGAGGCGACAGGAGAGCAGGTGCAGCCCCGAGGGCTGCCTGACGTCCCTCCACTCATCCTGAGCAGAGCAGGAGCCCCTGACGGGGCCTGGGGGCCTGGGCGCCCTCCTTACCCTCTGTGCCCCCCACTTGACCCTGAGGGGCACAGCCTGCACAGGGCCCCTCAGGCAGGAGGTGGCTGTGCTGGGACAGGCACTGCCTCCCCGGCCTCCTGAGCCTGCCCACCTCCTCCCTCAGGCAGACCGTCCTCACAGCCTGAGTCACTCAGGGAACACGCACGACAGCACCAGGGCTGGCAGGGGAATGGCGTGCGTGGTGCTGAACACTTGTCAGGAACCCGGAGCCTGAACACGCTTGTGCTCTCGCCAGGTCTGCTCTTCCTCCAGGGTTTGAATGGCTCCGTGATTACTGTCCGTCGGTGTTGGGCCTGTCCTTCCCCGTGGCTGCTCTAACGTGTCACAGACAGCAGGTTTCAGTCCTGGAGTCCTCCCAGTTCTGGAGGCTGGAAGTCCTCCTGAGCAGACATCCAGTTCCCAGTTCCCACCAGGACCGTGCTTCTTCTGGAGGGTCCAGCTGGGACAGTCCCTCTCCTGCCATTTCCACATCTGGATGTGCACATTCCCAGTGCTCCCTGCTCCTGGCCCCTGCATCCATCGATGTGCAAGCCCAGCACCCCTGCTCTGCTGCACCCTTCCTATCACATAATGAGCAGAAGCTCATGGGGACCTGGAGCTGCAGGTGGACATGGTGTGTGGGGTGTGCAAGGACCACACCAAGGAAGGGCCAGCCCAGGGGCTTTACCCCCTCAGTATCCCTAAAGGTGTGGCCTCCTTGCTGTGCCAGTAAGTTCGTTTGAATTAGAGGCAGACCCTGTGGTCCTACAAGAACCGTTCCCTGGAAGGGAGTGGGGGTCTGGGAGAGGCCGATACAGTGTCCCTCCTCTCAGGTGTACTGCCTGGGGAAGATGCAGGCCCTTCCTTACCACTATGTGCATTTCCAGGAGCTAGAGGGGCCAGACATGCTGTCGGATGGCCAGTGTGCCCAGGCCCGCTCCGCCGTGAGTCCTCAGCTGTTCCGGGCCCGGTTGGGGGGAAGGGGTGGTTTTACTGTGCCCCAGGGCCAGACGTTCCTGTCCTGAAGCATCTGGATTGTTCTCTTCGCAAACCAAGGGGTTCATGTT
This sequence comes from Vulpes vulpes, assembly GCF_048418805.1. Taxonomy (NCBI): domain Eukaryota; kingdom Metazoa; phylum Chordata; class Mammalia; order Carnivora; family Canidae; genus Vulpes; species Vulpes vulpes. The sequence continues at coordinate 93,757,093 of NC_132783.1, read as the reverse complement.
TGCTGCTGCGTGCACAGCCCATCGCCCATCCGAGGTGCCTCCAGCTGCCCCTGTCCTGGGGGCCCAGAGCCTGGCCTCAGGGTTGTGGTCGGGACTCGGTCCTTCAGCACGCAGTTGCCAAAAGGCTCTGGGCAAGGCTCGTGTGCTGTGGCTGTCAGGCTTCGCTCTGGCTTCTGAGGCTCCCAGGCCAGGGGGGAGCAGACACGTTCAAAACCAGAACAGAGGGAGCCCAGCGTCAGAGCCCTGGGGTTGCCTAGGGGAGGCAGGGCACGCTCCCGCACCTGAACTGGGTCTTGAAGCGGCAGCCGTGCCTGAGGCCAGCACCCGGGGAGAGGGAGGGTATCAACAAGTCCTACCATGTCAGTCCTGAGGGGTCGTGAGACTGAACCCTCTTGGCCGAGGGCACCAACGCTTTCGGCTTCCATCTCCGAAGCCTTTTCAGTGACCTTCTGTCTCTCCTCTTCCCGACAGTGTCTGTGCTTCAACTTCATCCTAGTGAACCCCCACTGCAGGCTGTGACACTACTATATGAGATATATCCATACTGCTCCCGCCAGGACAACGCACCTGGTGTCCTCTGGATGCAGACATGGATGCCTCCCACTCCCCACAGCTTGCTCTTCATCAGTCGTGAAGGGCTTGGGTGTGTGTGCTTTGGGCCAAATTTTACTCTTTGGAAAAAGCGCAAAACATCTTTGAAATATGAATACAACCTCTTTCCCCACTCCCTGGCTTTACTTAATCTCTTGGGCAAGTTATTTAACCTCCCAATGCTTGTTTCCTTATCGAAAAGATGGGAATAATGATGTTTCCTCTACCAGATGGCCCTGAAGGGGGACAGAAGTCCCCATTTATTGACTGTGTAAATGGCTACATGCCAGAGGCTTAACACACTTTATTGCACACAATTTTTACAGTAACTACAGGAGGGAAGTTACATGTGCATTCACCCTCAAACTTCCAAATGCCAAAACACAGCACTGCCTTCCAGATTCTTGAGACTGCTGTGGGTCTGGATTCATCCAATTGCAGTTTTAGATATCCATCCAACTTCTAGCTCTACCCATGGTATTATCTAAGTCTTAATAATGGAAACAGAAGGAGGAAGAAATCTGATGATGAATATTTAATAGTGATAATGAGAAGGAGGAGAAGAAAATGATGTGGCCAGATGTGGCCTGTCCCCAAGGAGCCCATGCCAGCCCCAGATGCTCATCTCTTCCTGTCAAAGGACTCACGGGCCTTTCCCAGGGTCAACGTCAGACTCTGAGTCTCATCCAGCTCCAGGCTTCATGCACCTCTCCTGTGATCCACCTCTCAGATGGCCTGTGTGGGTACGTGATGTCATCTCCGGGGTCGGGTCATGCCCTGGCCAGTGCGTTCTAGGTCAAGAACACAGCTGCTCGGTGCTGCCCCTCTCCTTCCTCCTATGTGGACCTACTGCCTTTGCACCTGGAGGATACACTCAGGACGTTTCATGGATCTATGCAGCCCTTGTTCTCCTTGCTCCTGTGCCTGTTTAAGGGACCTTTGCTGTCCCTCCGTGCTCCTCAATAGCCTCAGTTCATTCTGGGCTCTCACCCCCTGACACCATCTGCTCGTCCTCGTCACTCTGCTGTGTGTGCCCTGAGAAGGGTTCTCTTGTCCTCCTTGGATCTTTTCAGTGTGAGCCCAGCAAGACAGCCCTCAGAGTCACACAGACATCTCTCAGTACCACTTCGTGGTCTTCCTATTGAAAGGACCTGATTTCAATCCCAGACTCTCCAACCTTTCATGAGCCCTAGGTCACAGGATCATGAAATGATGATTTTTGAAACTCTAAAGCTGAGCTCCCCAAGTTGACGGGGTATCTGACCATTCTGGTCTTCCCTATCATAGGGGTACTTCTCCCTTAGGGTCCAACCCTCCTGGGCTACAAAGCAGGGTTCTAGCGACCAACCTAGGAAGTGCTGCATTGTGAGGAATGAACCATCATGGACCCCATTTCATTATTACCTATTCCAAGGCTCTGGAGCTGTCCTGCCTCCTTGCCCTCCCCAAGCCATTTCACTCAGATATGAAATGGCAGGTCTGTGACCTCACAATTCATAGGTATCAGGGAGCTTAACTACCCTTGGAGGGTTGGACTGCAGAAGGTAGAAATGCTGGAAATTAAATGGAATGGTTTCTGATTAGGCTAAGTTTGTACCAAGGCTTGAAAAACCTTTTCCCCTTTAGTGAAGGAAGATAAATAGGGAAGTAAAGTCTCACATAACTGAAATTGTTGGTGTAACTGCAGTCAGGAATGTGGGTTGGTGCTTGCACTGAGCCAGGGATGCAGAGCAAATAAGATTAAGGACGAGAAAATCCTGGAGGAACTGAAAGGAAAACCAGCCCTGAGTCAATCATTCAATAAATGACTTCAGTCATTCAGTAGATGTTCTGTGTGGCCTGAGAGCCTGGTCTGCTCCCACCCAGGCATGGGAGCTGAGAGTAGCTCCAGAAACCCTATCTAGAACACTTGGAAGCTGCACAGCCAACAACACTTGAGCAGAGAGTACGGCAAACAGACCTGATCATCTGCAGAGAACAGCCAGAGGCACCATTTGGTCAGCAAACTTTGGGGAGCAAGTTGACGCTTGATTTAAGACCACAAAGAGTTCTTCTGGCCTGGGAGCCTAGTTCTCATGCTCTGCTTAGGGAACTAATTCATAGTCCCCAACCCCACCCAACACACTCTGCTGAGTGAGGCTCCAGGCCCCTCCTGACCAGAAAGCCTGACCATGAATATCTGCAAGACTGCTTGGAGCTGCCTCTCCTAGTCTGCCCAGCCAGTTCATTCACTCATTCATAGCCCCACCCACTGCTAAGCCCCAGCCCACCCATAGCTCCTTGCCCACTTAACCAGAAAGCCTAGCTGAACCCTCAGGAAACTGCACAGACCAGCAACACTTGAACAGATGCTCTGGTGTGCACAGCTGGTCATCTGCAAAGGAAAGCTAGTGACACCTTTTGCCCAAGGAACTTCTGGTGTGGGTTGAATTGAGCAAAGAGCACAAATAAAGCCTTATAGTCTTGTAGCTGGTTCTGTGGCTCTGCCCAGGCAAGGAAATTCATCCACAGCCCCACCTGTTCATATAGCGTTCAGCCTCCCCTTCCATGGAACCTAATGGGCACACAGGAGACCACAGAAGCCCCCCAGCAGCCATGGCAACGGTGACACTTCAGCAGAGAACACAGCCCATGGTTCTCCCCATCTACAGAGCAAGACCCCAGTGACCCTGTCTGGCCATGGAATTCAGTGCATAGTCTTTCCTGCTTCATATCCCCAAACAATGAGCCATGCTGACCCTAGACCTGTTCTGCTGCCACATCAGGATAGGGAAACTGATTCACAGCCCCACCTACTACAGCATATAGTGTCAGTCCCAATCCTCCAGTGAGCCTGACTAGAGAACCCAGGCAACTGCAGCCCTGTTCTACAGTTTCATGTGGGGAGATAACTAAGCCCATGGTTCTCAGCCACTACAAAAAATGCCTGACCTCAGAGCTCAGTCAGCAGCCCTGCCCTAAAATAGACTCTGATAACAAGCCTCACCTGTCTAAGGACATGACAGCAGACACATTCAGAAACCTGAACTGCACTGTCTGTTGAAGAACTATCTCTGCTGAAGTGAACCAGTAAAGTCTGGAAAAGGAGATCATTTACTCCAACATGCAGATATCAACATAAAAAAATGAAGAATCACACACAAAAAAAAATCAGGTAAACATGACATCACCAAAGGAAACAAATATATATATAACTCTAATAACCTATCCTAAAGAAATGGAGAATTATAAGTGTCAGATGAATTCAGGATAATCTTGTTAAAGAAGTAAACTGCAAGAACACACAGAGAGATGACTAAATAAGCTTAAGGCAACAATGTATGAACAAAATGATAAATTCAACAAAGAAATAGAAAACATCAAAAGAAATCCAACAAAAACCCTTGCATTGAAAACTACAATGAAAAAAAAACTACAATGACTGAAATGAAAAATTCAATAGGGAGCTTCAAAAGAAGACTCATTCAATGGTCTAGAAGCCAGGACATTTGAAATTATCCAGTCAGTGGAGCAAAAGTCAAAAAGAACGGAAAAGAGTAAGGAAATCCCATATCTGCACTATGGTAATTCCAGCATGAAAAGAGAATGAGAAGGGGACAGAAAGTATATTTAAAGCAATAATGGCCACAAGATTCTCAAATCTGGGAAGAGTAGTGTACATCCAGATCCATGAAATACAAAGGACCCTAAACAGGTTAAATCTGAGTAGGGATACACTGAGACACATTATAATTAAATTGTAAAAATCAAAGACAAAGAATTTTGAAAGCAGCTAGAGAAAAGAAGTTACATAGGAGAAAACCTCTTTAAGACTGTTGGCAGATTGGGCACCTGGGTGGCTCAGTGGTTGAGCATCTGCTTTCAACTCGGCATGATCCCAGGATCCTGGGATTGAGTCCTGCATGGGGCTCTCTGTATGGAGCCTACTTCTCCCTCTGCCTACGTCTCTGCCTCTCTCTCTGTGTCTCTCATGAATAAATAAAATCTTTTTTTTAAACAACAATAACAACAACAGAGGTAGCTATACTTAAATGAGACAAAATAGACTTTAAACCAAAAACGGTAAAAAAGAAACAGAGGTCATTATATAACGATTAAGGGATCAGTCCATCAAGAAAATACAACAATTGTAAATATTTAGGCACCCAACTTCGGATCACCTAAGTGTATAAAGCAAAAATTAACAGAACTAAAATGAAAAGTGAACATCAATACAAAAATACTTTGGGGAATTTAATATCCCGCCCCCAATAGTGGATAAATCAAGACAGAATCAATATGTAAACAGTGGATTTGAACACTATAGACCGGACCTAACAGATATATATACAACATTCTATCTGAAAAGAGCAGAATTCAATTCTTCTCAAGAGCCCATGAAACTTTTTCTAGAATAGACCATGTTTTAGGCCACAAAGCAAATTTTAGCAAATGCAAGAAGACTATAATCATACCAAGTATCTTCTCTCACCACGATGGCAAGAAACTAAAAAATCAATAAAAGGAGGAAAACCAGAAAACTCACAAATACATAGAAATTAAACAATGTCCTGAATAATAGATCAAAGAAGACCTTAAAAGAGGAACTTAAAAGTATGTTGAGATAAGTGAAAATGGAAACACAACAAGCCAAAACTTTTGGGATGCAGCAAAAACAATTCTAGGAAGTTCACAGCAATAAATGCCTACTTTACAAAACAAGAAAGATCTCAAATACATGACCTAACTCTGCACTTTAAGGAACTAAAAAGAGAGGAACAAACTGAGCCCAAAGTTAGCAGCAGAAAAAAAAAATAATAAAGATTGGAACAGAAATAAATGAAATAGAAAACAGGAAAACAATAGAAAAATTACCATAACTAGGAGTTGGTTCTTTGAAAAGATAAACTGAAAAACCTATAGCTAGACTAACCAAGGAAAAAAAAAGAGGACCAAATAAAAAAAATCATATATGAAAAAGGAAACATTGTAACTGATACCACAGAAGTACAAAGGACCATAAGAGTCCACTATGAATAAATACATACCAACAAACTGTACAACCTAGAAGAAATGGAAAAATTCTTAGAAACATATAACCTACCAAGATTAACTCAGAAAAAAAAATAGAAAAGCTGAACAGACCAATTACTAATAAGCAGACTGAATCAGTAATCAAAAATTTCCCAATGAAGAAAAGCCCAGAACCAGATGGCTTCACTGGTGAATTTTACTAAATTTTTAAAAAGAATTTAATGCCAAATCTTTCTCCAAATCTCCCCCCCCCCAAAAAAAATCAAAGAGGAGAAAATAGTCAGAGACTCATTTTATGAGGCCAGCATTACCCTCATACCAAAGCCAGAAAGGATACTACCAAGAAGGAAAACTACAAATCAATATCCTTGATGCAAATATAGATTCAAAATTCTCTTGTTAAAAAATTTTTTATTTATTTATTCATGAGAGACACAGACAGAGAGAGAGGCAGAGACATAGGCAAAGGGAGAAGCAGGCTCCTTGCAGGGAGCACGATAAGGGACCCGATCCCAGATCCCGGGATCACAACCAGAGCCAACGGCAGGTGCCCAACCACTGAGCCACCCAGGCGTCCCTGATTCAAAATTCTCAATAAAATACTAGCAAATCAAATTCAGCAGCACATTAAAAGGATCATTAATCATGATCAAGTGTCATTTGTCCACAACATGCAAGAATGGGTTCACCACCCAGAAATAAATAAATGTGATATATCACATTAATAGAATGAAAAATCATATGACCATCTCAACAGATGAAGAGAAAGCACTTGACAAAATTCAAACTTACTCATTATAAAAATTCTTAACAAATTAGGTAGAGAAGGAACATACTTCAGCGTTATAAAGGCCACATAGGACAAACCCATAGCTATCATACTCACTAGGAAAGGTTGAAATATTTTCCTTTAAGATCAGAAAAGAGAAGAATATCCACTCCCACCACTCCAACTCAACACAGCACTAGAAGTCCTAGCCAGACAGAGCAGTAAGGTAAGGAGGAAAAATGCATCAGAATTGGAAGAGAAGAAGTAAAATTGACTCCATTTGCAGATGAGATGAATTTGTATATAGGAAATCCTAATGACTCCACTTAAAACTATTATATCTAATTTTGAATACAGTAAAGTTGCAGAGTACAAAATTAACATATACAAAATAGTAGCATTTCTATATGAATGCAAGTATTTAACAACAAATTACCCAAAAATAAATAAAGCAATCCCCTTACAATAGCATCAAAACAATGAAATACTTAGGAAAATTTAACCAAGGAAATAAAAGATCTCTACATTGAAAACTTAAAGACATTAATGAAAGAAATTGAAGACAAATAAATGGAAAGGAACTATGATCATGGGTTGGAAGAATTAATACTATTGACATATCCATACTACCGAAAGCCATCTATAAATTCAATGCAATCCCTATTAATATTACAATGGCATTTTTACAAGAATATAAAACATAATCTTAAAACTTATACAGAACTACAAAAGACTCCAAGTAACCAAAACAATCCTGAGAAAGAAGAGCAAAGAGAGAAGCATCACACTTCCTGATTTTAAGGTGTATTATGAAAGCTATAGCGATCAAAACAGTATGGTACTACTACTATAAAAACAGAGACACAGACCAGTGGAACAGAATCAAAAGCCTAGAAATGAACCCATGAATATTCAGGCAGCTAATATTTGACAAGGGAGCTCAGCATACTCAAAGGGAAAATGATGATCTCTTCAATAAAAGGTGCTGGGAAAATAGGATTCACATGTAAAAGGATGAAAGTACACCCCTATCTTATCTAATAACCCTCAGAAGAATTAACTCAAAATGGATTAAAAATTTAAATATAAGACTTTAAATCATAAAGTTCCTAGAAGAAAACATAGGAAAAGTCTGCTTGACATTAGCCTTGCTGATGATTTTTTGGATATGACATCTAAAGCACAAGCAACAAAAGCAAAAATAAATGAGTTGGAGTATATCAGAATCAAAGGCTTCCAAAGAGCAAAAGAAACAATCAACAAAATGAAAAAAACCTACAGAATGGGAAAAAATTTTGCAAATGTCCATATGTCTGATAAGAAGCATTTAACCACACATTATCCAAAAAGAAGTAAATAAAGTAATCCCATTTGCAGTAATATCAAAACAAGATACCTCGGAATAAATTTAATAAACAGGCAAAAGATCTCTATACTGAAAATTTAAAGATATTAATGAAAGAAATTTAAGAAGACACAAATAAATGGAAATGTATCCCAAGTTCATAGATTGGAAGAATTAATATTGTTAAAATGCCCCCAAATATATATAAAGAACGCATAACTCAATAGCAAAGAAACAAATACTCTAATTCAAAAAATGAACAAAGGATCTAAACATTTTTCCATATAAAATATATAAATTGCCAACAAGTACATGATAGGTGATGAACATCACTAATCAAAAGGGAAATTCAATCACAATCACAATAATGTTTCACTCGTGCCTGTTAGAATAGTTATCATCAAAAAAATAAGAGGTAACAAGTGCTGGTAAAGATGTGGAAAAAGGTGAACATTTATGCACTATTGGTGGGATTGTAAATTTGTAGAGCCAATATAAGTTTCCCCCCAAATTTTAAAATAGAACTATATGATCCAGCAATCCCAGTTCTGGGAATATATATGTGGAAGAGATATCTGCACCCCCATGTGTATTACTCCATTATTTACAGTAACCACGACATGCAAACAACCTAGTGGCCACCAAGTGCTGAATGAATGAACTAGTTGTGGCATATGTATAAAATGGAATATTATTCATCCAGAAAAAGGAAATCCTGCCATTTGCAACAACATGAACGAAACATGAGAGCATTACGGTAAGTGAAATAAATCAGAGACATACAAATACTGTATGGTCTCACTTATATGTGAAATCTAAAAAAAAAAAAAAAAGTTAAAAACATAGAAGAAGAGATCATGTTTGTGGTTACCAGAGGCAGGAATGGGAGGAGGCACTTGTTTATAAAATAAACAAGTAACAGAAGTGTAAGCACGACACTGCTTTACTGTATATTTGAAAGTGTTTAGGACAGTAGATTCTAAGAACTCTCACCACAGGAAAAACTTTGTTTCTTTTTCTTTTTTGTATCTACATTAGATGATGAATGTCCACTACATTTATTGTGGTAACCATTTCAACACTGTATCAAATTATTATGCTGTAGGCATTAAACTTATACAATGTTGTATGTCGATTACATCTAAATAAAACTGGGAAAAAGAATCTTGGTTAATAAATGCAGAAGAAAAAATAAAATTTGAAATAACTATTTTGCAACTCTTATTGAAATTATAGATTCAGATATCTATAGTAGTTTTAATCATCAGATAAAATGTCAGAGGATTTAATCATGAGTTGAAATGCTAGAGGATTTAACAGTGTAACAGACTCACAAACCTGATCCCATTGACCAATGGGATCTTAGCATCAGTAAAAGTGCAACTATCAACATATGTCTCCACATGTAATGCAGGAAAAATAATATCAACAATACCAAAATGAACCAAAAATTCACCAAGCTTCTAGCTTCTAACTACTGGCCTACGGGAAACTTGATGATAGTATAAAAGGTAATGAGATGATTAGAAAACAATTGACCAAATCTGAAATGTGGGAAAGTCTACAAAATGCCTGGTTTTTTTTTTTTTTTAACATAAATTGGATTAAATAAAAGGCGAAATAATAGTAACAACAACAACAACGATAATGGAGATATATTCTATATCTCTTTTTGTGTTGTGCTTCATACTTTTAAAAAGTTAAGACTAATTTTCACCCTCAGGAGGGTGAAAATCGTCCCTGTTGTGAATGCATACAGTAAGAAAAGACTAAGTTACAGTAGAAATTATAAAGATTAGTACAGACAGAGCAGAAATATAAAAATCAAGTATATTCTGAACAACTTTATACCACTATATATGACACCCAAAATGATTTATGAAAGAAATAGAGGGGTACCTGGGTGGCTCAGTGGTGAAGCATCTGCTTTTGGCTCCGATCATGATCCTGGTCATGATCCCTGCAGGGAGCCTGCTTCTCCCTCTGCCTGTGTCTCTGCCTCTCTCTGTGTGTCTCTCATGAATGAGTAAATAAAATCTTTTAAAAATAAATAAATAATAATAAAGAAATAGAAACACTAAAATAGCACAGTATGCTGGTCTGCTTTGGTCGCTGTAACTAAGTACCACAGGCTGAGTGGCTTTAACAACAGAAATTTATTTTCTCAGTCTACAGGCTGGAAGACTAAGATCAAAGTGCAATCAGGGCTGCCTTCTGATGTGGATTCTCTTCCAGGATTATAGGTGGCCACTTTCTTGGTATGTCCTCACATGGTCCCATTCTCTGTGTGTCTGTGAAAAAAAGAGCTCTAAGATTTCTTATGAGGACACCTGTTCTTTTTTTATTTTTATTTTTTTAATTTTTATTTATTTATGATAGTCACAGAGAGAGAGAGAGAGAGAGGCAGAGACATAGGCAGAGGGAGAAGCAGGCTCCATGCACCGGAAGCCCGACGTGGGAGATTCGATCCCGGGTCTCCAGGATCGCGCCCTGGGCCAAAGGCAGGCGCCAAACCACTGCGCCACCCAGGGATCCCGAGGACACCTGTTCTATGGGATTAGAGTCCACATGTAATGATATCAATTAATCTCAGCCACCTTCTTAAAGACCATAACTCCAATTACAGTCACATTAGCATTAGGACTTCAAAATATAAATGAGGGCAAGGGGCAGAATTCGGTCCACAACATTCAGTATATATTAAATAAATTATATCAGTAGTTTATCAACATCACAAAAAAACAAGCATAGATGATATCACACCAAATATTCAAGGGGTAGATTATTGTGATCATATTCAAAGTCTTTCCAAGAGAAAATAAAGTAAAAACACTCCCAAGTGCATTTTATAAAGCTAGTATTACATAATATCAAAATCAGATCAGAACAGGACAAAAATAGGAAATTATAAGCCAGTTTTTCATGGTAGGTAAAAAAAAATCTAAGCTAATAGTAAACTCAATCCAGCAGTACTTTTAAAAATTACCAAGGCCAGGATAGGTTTTGTCTGTTAAATGTTAAAATTAGTTTCACATGCACTAATGCAATACATCATACTAATAGATTACTGGTGAAAAATATATATTCATCACAAAATATGCAAAAAATATATAAAAAAATCATCACTTATTCAAAATTTGTAGCCAATAGGAAATACTCTAATCTGATACAGAATTTCTACCAAAAGCCTTCCATCAATATTATTCTTAATAGTGATACATTAGAAGTATTCTTTTTAAAGTCAAGAATGCCTCCATCACAGGTTCCAGTCAACATGTCATTGGAGAACTAGTCAGAGCAATGTTTTTGGTTTCTGGTTTTGGTTTCTATAAAAACCAAAAGATATATATTTCAGAATGAGGGAGCTTAGCAGGTTGTATGAATAATCAATAAATTAATATAACTGTCCACAACACCAATAAAGTTTGAAAGCATTAATTTTTAAATGCCATTTCCAATAACAGAAGAAACAAAAGATATTTAGGGAAGGCACTTGACAAAAAAGTTAAGATCTTCATAGGGAAATTCATATGGAAGGCACTGGAAAAGGTGTAAATAGAGACATTGCCAGGTTCGTTGATTTTGGTAGTCCAGATGGCAGATTCAAATCCAACCAAGGGTATCTATATATTTAATGTTACTGTGATCATATAGTTTGAGGGACTTTTCATAAAATCAGACAACTAAAACAAATGCCAAATGCCAATATGAATTCAAAATTGGACAAATGAGGAACAATGGACATGTTGAAAGTATAGCCCATAGCAATCTCAGCTCTTACTGTTATCAAGGGCTGAGGGTGCGATCACTAGAATCAATTTAGGAAAATCATAAGCCTATGATCTACATAAAATGTAAGAGGTTCATCAAGAAGAAGAAGGAGGAGGAGGAGTTGAGGGAAAGAAGAAGAAAAGGAGATGAAAAAGGAGGAGGAGGAGGGGGAGGAGAAGATGGTGGAGAAGAAGGAGGAGGAGTTGGAGGAGTTGGAGAAGAAGATAAAGAAAAAGAAGGGTGGAGAAGGAGGGGAGAAGAAGGAGGAGGAAGAGGAGAAGGAGGAGTAGGAGGAGAAGGAGAACAAGGAGGAAGAGGAGGAAAAGGAGGAGGAGGAGGATAAGAAGAAGCTGTAGAAGGAGGAGGGGGAGGGGAAGGAGAAGACAGAAGTAGTAGTCCTTTGCGGGAAGCGAAGAGGATGTGCTACTTCCAAAATTTATATGAAAGAGCAAGTGGGTTTTCTGTGTTTTCCGCGAAGCAGGGACAAGCCCTCCCCACTCGGCCCTCTCTGCGAGTCTGATCCACAGAACCTGCACACAGAGGAAACGATTCTCTTGTATGTCACCTGTCCGAGTGGCTTGTTACACAGCAGGAGGTAACCGGAATATCCCCCATTCACAAAGGACTTTGGAATGCTTACACGAACCTTCTAGACCTTCTAGATGCTTCCATGCCCATGAATGACTTCAGTGTTCCCACAGATGACCATTACCATTCTGGAGCTACATAGTTCTTGACCTCCTCATCCACAGGGACGTCCTCATCTAAGCCACCTCAGCGGCCTGCTTCGAGTTATAAACAGGCGGGGTCGAGGATTAATGGCCACCTGGGGGGATTGGGATAAGGGACAAAAGGCGGCCTCATCTTGCCGCCCGTCCAGAGATGCCAGGACTCCCGCCTGGGGCTGTGGGCAGGCAGGACACTGAGCAGAGCTACAGGTCACAAAGTCACCATGCCAACCCTCCTGCTCATCACACAAGGCCTTCTGCCCCGGGGCGCGGGGAGAGGGCCGCGCAGGTAGTGGGGCCATCGCCCCAGAGCCAGCCGCTTGCCTCTTGCGCCCCGAGGGCAGGTAGCAGGTGGAGTCGAAGGGCGCCTGGGAAGGGCTGGAGGGGCGGAGGCCCCGCGGGAGGGCTGCGAGGAGGCGGCTGCTGCGCGCCTGGGATGGGGAGCTGCAGCCTGGGGGTGCCGGGCCCCGCGCTCCTGCTGCTGCTCGTGCTGCCGCCCCCGCCGCTCAGAGCCAGGAGCCTGCACCCCACGGTCCGGGGCGGCTCGGGCGACCTGCACGGCCCGGCGCAGAGGGACAAGGGCCACCGCCACCACCTGCACACGCACGAGAAGGCACCGCACCACCGGCGGGGCCCGAGCCACTCGGCTCCCAGGGGCCACGGCGAGGAGGAGCCGGGGAAGCCCTGCCACAGCGAGTACGACCTGTACTTCATCCTGGACAAGTGAGTGCCCGCCCGGCCCGGCGGGGGGGGGGGGGGGGGGGGGGGCAGGCTCTGCCCAACCAACGCCAGGCCTGGGGAGCGGAGGGCGCGGCCTTGGCACCCCCAAGGAACCTCTGCAGCCCCCTGTTCCCGGGGTGGGAGAGCTCCGCAAACTGGTTCTCGGGCATTTTTCTTTTGGAAAAGAAAAAAAGGCGCCATGGGTTCGTGGGTGGCTCTCAGTGCGTCCTGTGACAAGGCCTGGCCCTGTGCCCCGCGGGCGCCTCGAGGAGATGGAGGCGCTGCCGGTGGAGAGCTGCCCTGGGCGGTTCCACGAGCTGCCTGGATCTCAGCTCCTGCTGTGTGGTCCTCTGCTGTCATGTTACTGCTTACATGAAGGGGCTCAAGGAGACCCCAGCCTCTGGAAAAGGGGAGGTGGGGACAGTCTTGATCAAACCCAAGATAAGACCCTCTGCACGCCCCTTAAGCAGGGAGAGGGGCAGGTGATGGCCAGGAGCTCCTTCTGGGCAGTTATTAGAAACCCGCTGGGTTTGTGTCTGCGTGGTCCTCTGCTGTGGTGCTTTTCCCTGGAGCAGACTCTCTTTGTGCTGGGTGCCAGGGAGATGCCCTGTCGCCTCAGGGGGCTCAGAGCGGCACTGCTTAGAAAGTCCTTGGCTTTCCCTCCAAGGCTTTTGCTTCTTTCCTCAACCACCTGGACACCGTGTCTCAGCTTGTGTGTGCTTTGGGACAGCTGGGTCTGACAGGTGTCATCCTGGGGAGCCAGGCTGTGCGCTAGGCACCTTGTGCCCCTCAAAGAAGGGAGGGGGTCGACAGCCATGCTTGGAAAGATCGGAGACGTTGTCCTGGTGCCATTTCCCACTTGTCTGTTGGGTTGGGAATGAACTTTACGGGGTCAGTACTATCCGTGGTGTGACTGTGGGTGTGACTGAAGCGTATTTGGCTTCCAGAGCCCTTCCACTGCACTTCCCTCATCCTCAAAACCACCCCAGAATGTAGAGTAGGGAAGACCTTTGCATTTGCAATCTCCTGGGAAGGGGATGGGGTCTGGAGGTCGGTTGGAGTAGCCCCAGGGGGGTGGGGGTGACAGGACTCAGGCTTCCCGGGTGCCCTGCTTGTAGCCCCCAGGCTACAACACCTCGGATTTTTCTTATGCTCCATGGAGGCTGATTACTAGGGAGATATGTGCCCAGCCACCAGCTTCCAGCAGAGCCGACAGAGCTGGGAGCCCCCCTGCCACTGGAGTAAGTCCCTCCTCACTGTCCTGTGGAGGGACTTCGGAGTTGTTCCGGGCAGGTCTTCCTCAATGATATTTGACACAGTCCAGGGGGATGTGACTTCTTAGGCATTAGGGTTGGGGGTAAAAAGAGATTTTTGATGACTGATTCAATATCCTTGCTGGTTATGGGTCTGTTCAGGTTTTCTCTTTTTCTTCCTGTTTCAGTTTGGGTAGTTGACGTGTTTTTAGCAATGCATCCATTTCTCCCACCCTGCCAGTTTGTTGGCATATGATTGTTCATAATTTTCTCTTATAATCATATTTCTTCAATGTTGGTAGTGATCTCTTTGCTTTCATTCATGATTTTTATTTATTTGGGTTCTTTCTCTTTTCTTTTTGAGAAGTTTGACTAAGAGTTTATCTATCTTGTTAATTCTTTCAAAGAAACAGCTCCTGGTTTGGTTGATCTGTTTTTTTTTTCTATATCATTGATTTCTGCCCTAATCTTTTTAAAATATATTTTTTATTGGAGTTCCATTTACAAACATACAGTATAACACCCAGTGCTCATCCCCTCAAGTGCCCCCCTCAGTGCCCGTCACCTCATCCCCCCGCCCACCTCCCCTTCCACTATCCCTTGTTCGTTTCCCAGAGTTAGGAGTCTCTCATGGTTTGTCACTCTCTCTGATATTATTTATCTTCTCCTGCTGGGTTCAGGCTTTATTTGCTATTCTTTTTTCAGCTTCTACGTGTAAGTTTAGGTCGTGTATTTGAGACTTTTTTGTTTTCTTGAGGAAGGCCTGTATTGCTGTATACTTCCCTCATAGGACCACATTTGCTGCATCCCAAAGGTTTTGAACTCTCGTGTTTTCATTTTTATTTGCCCCATGTATTTTTTCAATTCTCCTTTAATTTCCTGGTTGACTCGTTCGTTCTCCAGTACAATGTTCTTTAACCTGCATGTATTTGTGGTCCTTCCAATTTTTGTCTTGTGGTTGAATTCAAGTCCTATGACATTGTGCTCTGAAAATATTCAGGAAATAATTCCAAACTTGGTACCAGTTGAGACCTGATTTGTGACCCAGTATGTGATCTCTCCTGGAGAATGTTCCATGTGCACCTGAGAAGAATGTATTCTGTTTCTTTAGGAGAGAATGCTGTCAACATCTCTGTGAAGTCCATCTGGTCCAGTGTGTCATTCAAAGCCCTTGTTTCCTTGTTGATCTGCTCAATCTGTCCATTTCTGTGAGTGGGGTGTTGTAGTCCTCTACTGTTATTGTACTATTACCAATGAGTTTCTTTAATTTTGTTGTTAATTGGTTTATATATTTGGCTGCTCCCAAGTTAGGAGCATAAATATTTACAATTTCTAGATCTTCTTCTTGGATAGAACCCTTTACTATGGTATAGTGTCCTTCTTCATCCCTTATTACAATCTTTGGTTTAAAATCTAGTTTGTGTGACATGAGGATTACTGCCCCGTCTTTCTTTTGATGTTCATGAGCATGATAATAAATGGTTCTCCACCCCCTCACTTTCAATCTGGAGGTGTCTTGGGTCTAAAATAAGTCTCTTGGGGCACCTGGGTGGCTCAGTGGTTGAGTGTCTGCCTTCTGCTCAGGGCATGACCCTGGGGTCCTGGGATCGAGACCTGCATGGGCTCCCCACAGGGAGCCTGCTTCTCCCTCTGCCTGGGTCTCTGCCTCTCTTTGTGTGTCTCTCATGAATAAATAAAATATTAAAAAAAAACATGAGTCTCTCATAAGCATATTGATGAGTCTTAATTTTTTAATCCATTCTGGTATTGTCTCTTGGAGTATTTAGTCCATTTACCTTCAGATTAATTAGTGAAAGATATTAATTTATTGGATTACCTGTAAGTCGCTGTTCCTGTAGACTGTCTCTGTTCCTTACTGGTCTTTGTTATTTTGGGGCTCTCTCCACCCAAGGGATTCCCTTTAATATTCCTTAACAGGGCTAGTTTAGTGTCCACAGATTCCTTTAGTTTTTGTTTGTCCTAGAAACTCTTTACCTCTTCTTCTATTCTGAATGACAGCCTTCCTGGATACAGTATTCTTGGCTGCATGTTTTTCTCATTTAGCACCTTGAATGTATCACGCTGGTCCTTTCTGCCTGCCAGGTGTCTGTGGACAGGTCCACTGCCAGCCTTATGTGTCTGCCCTTGTAGGTTAAGGACCTCTTGTCCCCAGCTGCTTCAGGATTTTCTCTTTATCTTTGAATTTGCAAATTGCACTATTATATGTCAGGGTGTTGACATATTTCTGTTGATTTTGAGGGAAGTTCTCTGTGCCTCCTGGACTTGATTGCCTGTTTCCTCCCCCGGATTATGGAAGTTCTCAGCTAGAATTTGTTCAAATAAACCTTCTGCCTCTCTCTCCTCTCCTCATCTTCTGGGATTCCTATTATGCAGATATTAATTTGCCTTCTGGAATTTCCCTTCGTGGGAAGTTTCCCTTCGTGATCTAACAGTATGTTTCTTCTCTCTTCTTTTTAGCTTCCTTACTTTCCATAATTTTATCTTCTGTATCACTGATTCTTCCTTCTGCTTCATTCATTCTCATTTTATAGCCTCCCCTTGGGACTGTATCTTGGTAATAGCATGTTTAATTTTGGCCTGACTAAATTTTAGTTCTTTGATTTCTACAGCAAGGGATTCCATAGTGTCTTCTATGCTTTTTCAAGCCCAGCTCATATCTTTAGAATCATTGTATTAAATTCTAGTTCAGACATCTTACTTATGTCTTGATTAAATCCCTGGTAGTGAGTCCTACCTCCTGTTCTTTTGGGTTTTTTGTTGTGGTTGTTGTTGTTTTAAAGATTGTATTTATTTATTCATAGAGACAGAGAGAGTGAGTGAGAGAGAGAGAGAGAGGCAGACACACAGGCAGAGGGAGAAGCAGGCATCATACAGAGAGCCTGACATGAGACTTGATCCAGGATCTCCAGGATCATGCCCTGGGCTGCAGGGGGTGCTAAACTGCTGCGCCACTGGGCTGCTCCTGTTCTTTCTTTTGGGGTGAATTTCTCCACTTCATTTGTCCAGAAAAGAAGAAAGAAGAAAGAAAACAATAACAACAGAAAAAAAAAAAAGACAAAACAAACAAAATGAGATCCTCGGTGTGTCTTTGTCTGCTTGTTAAAAGAAACTAGATCCCAAAATAAGAAAGAAAGAATAACATATATAAATATTATATATATATGTTTATATATATAAAGTAAAATACAGTGGAAAGATACAAAGAAATTTCAAAATTTCTTTTAAAATTACATAAATAATTTTATAATTATATAAATAATTTTATTATATAAATAATTTTAAAAGAATTTTTTAATTGAAAAAATAAAGTAACCAGAAAAAAATAATACTGAAAGACTAAAGAATAAAAATGCCAAGAATGGGACGTCTGGGTGGCTCCATGGTTGAGTGTCTGCCTTCGGCTCAGGGTGTGATCCTGGGGTCCTGGGATCGAGTCCCACATCAGGTTCCCCATAGGGAGTCTGCTTCTCCCTCTGCCTGTGTCTCTGCCTCTCTCTCTCTGTGTCTCTCTTGAATAAATAAAATCTTTTAAAAATATATCAAGAATGCTGTACAGTGTTTTCCTCCAGAGCTGAAGCTTTGCAGGACTCTGTGATCCATAAACTTGGTGCAAGCCAGTTGTTTGTGCGGGTCTTCGGGGGAGGGGCCTGCTGCACTGAGTCTCAAGTGCTCTTGCCTTGGTGAAGATGCACGTCCAGTGCGTGGGCGCTGGGGCTCTGGGTAAGCAGCATTGGACTCCACTGTGACACTGCTTTGCTCCATGAAGGCTTTCAGCACTGATGGGCCCTGCTCTCTACCCCAGAAGCTGAAAGTCCACTCCTCCCAGTCTTCAGTGAGAAACAATCACTCTTGTCCCCCTGGTTTCTGTCACAACTCTGTATTCACCTGGCCTATGACTGAGCATTTTTATCTCAGGCGTGGGACTGAGTTCAAAACTCCAAAGTTTTTAGACTCCCGCAGCTCAGACTCACGTCGTTCCTCCCTGGGGGACGGGGGAGGCTATTGCCTCACTTCTGCCTTTTGCAGGACCCTTCCCAGGAGAGTGGCCACACAGCCATGCAGTGGTTTGCAGGCTAAGGATCACAGAGCAGGAAACCGGCCCTGAGACTCACTGTCCCTTGCCAGCTTCCCCCACGTGGACACCGGGGACTGTGCTGCACTCAGCCAGCCTGTTCTTCTTGTGACCTCAGGGATCCTGAGACTGCACTGTCACACCTGGGATTCTGCCCCAAGTCACCACCTGAGCACCCGAGCCCTCTAAGCCAGGGTGCTTAAGCCTGCTCCCCACTGCAGCCAACTTCTCAAGGTTGCGATTTTGCACTCTGCTGCTTGGAGTGCTTGGCGGTAGCTTGCCCCGCTCGCGGTCTTCAGCTGTATTTCCCCGGATTCAGGCCCTTGCACCTCCTACATTCCAAGAGGTGGTCACTTTGCTACTTATAGACTCGCAGCATTTCTTTTCTCAGATCTCTGATTGACTTATTGGGTTTTCAGAATGGTCAGATAACTGGGTATTTGAGGGACCAGACAAACTAGCGCTCACTACCCCTCCACTATCTTTTGTTTGTATATTTTCTTTGGAGAAATGCCCTGTTGAAGTCCTTTGCCCGTTTTTGAATTGAGTTGTTTGATTTTTATGTTGAGTTGTGGAATTCCTAGTATGC
The DNA here is from genome assembly GCF_048418805.1 of Vulpes vulpes. Taxonomy (NCBI): domain Eukaryota; kingdom Metazoa; phylum Chordata; class Mammalia; order Carnivora; family Canidae; genus Vulpes; species Vulpes vulpes. The sequence continues at coordinate 93,738,221 of NC_132783.1, read as the reverse complement.
TCTAGATATCAATCCCTTTTCAGATATATGACTTGCCAATGTTCCCTCTCATTGTGTGGGTTTTCTTTTCATTTTTTGGATAGTATCCTTTGCACAAAAGTCTTTAATTTCAATGTCTGGATTAGCTATTTTTTTCTTTTATTGCCTATTTTTCGGTGTGATATCCAAAATACTATTACCAAATCTAACATCATGAAGCTTTTCCTCTGTATTTTCTTCTAAATGTTTAATATTTTTAGCTCTTACATTTAGGTTTTTTATATTCATTTGGGTTAATTTTTGTATAGGCGTAAGGCAAGAGCCCAACTACATTATTTCGCGTGTGGACATCCAGTTTTCCTAGCACCATTTGTTGAAAATAGCGTCCTTTCCCACATTGAATAATCTTAGTTAGCATCCTTGTCAAAAATCAATTGAACATATATATGAGGGTTTATTTGTTCTCTTTATTCTATTTCATTAATCTATGTGTCTGTCCTTGTGCCAGCACTACACTATTTTGATTATTATAGCTTTGTAATAAATCTTTGAAACCAGGAAATATGAGTCCACAAACTTTGTTTTTATCCAAGATTTTTAAAAAAGATTTTTCCTTATTTGGAAATATCCCAGTTGAGGGCAGAGCCTGCAGGGCTCCATCCCAGGACTCTGAGGTCATGACCAAGCCAAACCAAGAGCTGGGCACTTAACCCACCGAGCCACCCAGTAGCCCCAAGACTTTTTTTTTTTTAACTATTTGATGTCTCTTAAGATTCCATATGAATATGTGATGTCCTTCCAATGATTTGTGTCTTTTTAAATTGCTCCCAGCATGGATTACGGTTTTCAGTATACTAGTCTTCTGCCTCTTTGGTTAAATTTATTCATAAGTATTTTGTTCTGTTTGATAATTTGTAAATGGATTTGTTTTCATAATTTCCTTTTTGGAATGTTCGTGGTTAGTGTATATCAAAATGTAACTGGTTATTATATGTTAATTTTGCATCCTGCAACCTTGCTGAATCCTTTTCTTAGCCAGTTTTTTTGTATGTGGAATCTATGGTGTTTTTTACATGTAAGATCACATCACCAAAAAACAGAAACCGTTTTATATTTTCCTTTTCAATTTGGATATCTTTCTTTTCCTTATCTAATTGATCTGCCTAGAACTTCCAATATTCCATTGAATTGAAATGATGAAACTTGGCATTTTGGTATTACTTTTGATCTTAGGGAAAACTTAGTCTTTCACCACTGAGATGTTAGCTGTGAGTTTTTCATATATGGCCCCTATTATGTGTATCATAGGCTTTTTTCCTATTCCTAAAAAGAGTGTTTTTATGAAGGAATTATGTTGGATTTTATCAAATGCTTTTTCTATGTCAATTGGAATGATAGTGTCGTTTGTTTTTTGATCTATTAATTCTATTCTGTTAATTACATTGTTTTTTTTTTTTTTTGCACTGAACAACCAGGTTTCCCTTGTGGAAATAAACCCTAAATCCTACTTGGTCATGGAATATAAGTCTTTTAACATGCTGCTAAATTCAGTTTGCTAGATTTTTTTGTTGAGGACTTTTGCATCCATGCTCATATGGGATATTGATCTGTACTTGTAGCATTAGTCTGGTTTTGATATTAGAGTAAATGCAGGCATCATAAAATGAGACTGGAGGAGTTTGGGGGGGGATTGGTGTTAACTCTTCATTAAATATTTGATCACATTAACCTATGAAAAACCAGCTAGTCCTAGGCTTTTCTCTTTTGGGAGATTTGTGATTACTGTTTCAATCTCTTTACTGAGTCTATTCAGGTCGATAGGTCTATTCAGATTTTATGCTTCTTCATGTTTGTTTGGGCAGGTTGTGTGTTTCTAGGAATTCATCCATTTGCTCTAGGTTATCTAATAATGTTGATATATAATTATTAAGAGTAGTTTATGAATTTATTTCTGGGGTAGCAGTTGCAAGTCTCCTCTTTTCATCCTAATTTAATTTACTTCAGCACCTTATTATTTTGTTTCTTCTGCTAACTTTGGGCTTCATCTGTTCTTTTTATCCCCAGTTCCTTGACAGGTAAAGTAAAATATTTTGATATTTTGCTAATTCCTTAATATGTGCATTTCTCATTGCACATTTTCCTCTCAGAACTGCTTCTGCAGCATTCTATAGGTTTCGCTGTTTGTTTCCATTTCCATTAGCTTTAAGGGTTCACGTTTCCCCATTTGGTGTTTTTTCACATTCTTATCTTCCTTGACCCATTGGCCATGCAAAAGTATGTTTAATTTCCACATATATGTAGATTTTCCAAGTTTCCTCTTGTTTTTTATTTCATGTCATTGGAAAAGATAGCTGCTATGATTTAAATCTTCTTTAAGTTTGCTAGGACTTGTTTTGTGTCCTATCATAGGATCTATCCTGGAGAATAATCTGTGTGGACTTGCAAAGGATGTGCATTCTGCAACAGTTGAATAAAATGTTCTAATAGGTCTTTTAAAGCCATTTGGCCATAGTGTGGTTCAATTCCAAAGTTTCTTTGTGGATTTTTTGTCTAGATGATCTATCCATTGCTAGAACTGAGGTATTAAAGTTGCCTGCTATCATTGTAGTGTTTTCTCCCTTCAGATCTGTATTACTTAACATATTTAGCTGCTCATATGTTGTGTACATATATACTTATGATTTTTATACACTTTTTACATATTGACCCTTTTATCATTATATAACTTTCTTTGACTCTGTTACCATTTTTGGCTTAAAGTCTATTTTGTCTGATATAACTATACAGTTTGTTTGGTTTCCACTTGCATAGAGTATCTTCAATCCCTTTACATTGAACATACATGTGTCTTTAAAGCTGAATGAGTGCCTGGTAGGCAGCAATTAGCTGGGCCTTGTTTTTTTATCTGAAATTGTAGATTTTTCTTCTGGGATTAAGACCCTGCTTCTAATACCATGCTAGTACTGATGCTGTTTTTTGCTGTTTGAGGTTTACTCATTCTCTATTAAGTTCTTTCAAGAGAATCTGGCTTTCTTAAAGCTGAGCTCCCTTATGTAATTATTCCTGATGCCTTCCATTCTCCCAGTAATTTATATCACTAGGGTGTTTTGTCCTCAAGCTTCAAAGACAGAGATTCGTCAAATGTCTGCTGATCTTCTGCATCTCATTTAAGAGTGAGACAGTAGAACATGATTGGAGTTCTGTGTGCTGGAAGCCCACACAGTTGCTGTTCCATACTGCCTCCTTCCTAGGGAACTGTGGGTCTCTGTAGAATTTTCCAGTGCCCAGGAGCACTCATGTTGAGCTATATTCTAGAGTCTATAAACCTTTCTTCAAAATCATCACAAATTGGAAACTTCTCTGGAGTGAGTTGAAGACCTTTGTTTCCTATCAATCTTCTTTGGAAAATCCTCTTCACTCAGGGGGAAAACAGGAGAGAAAAGTAATGAGGAGAGTAGACAGGGTTGCCATTAAGGAAATTGCCTTTCACTTTAGCATGAAAGCTTCTGAAAGAAAGTCTGCATTGTGTGTTGTCAGAGCCTAGTACTTTCCTACACGGCAGTTGTCCACCTCAACCAGCGTCATCCTGACCTGCCTAGTGCAATGAGTAGAGCATGGGTTTTGAAGCTAGATATGGGTTGATGGATTTGAACTATTGAAATCATGGCAAATGCCATGGACCTGAGAGTCTCACCTGGAAAGTGGGAATACTGCCGGTATCATAGAGTTGTTCTGGAATTGGAAACCATGGATGTAAAGGGCCTGGTATATATATGCTCCATGAATGACAATCCTGACATAATTAGAAACATCTATTTTTAGTTTCCTTACCATCTACTGACAGTTTTAGATGTAGCCTAGAGGAAGCAGAAGGAATGACAGAAAGGGAAAGCCAGGAGCATTTTGTGGAGATGTGGTGCCAAAGGCCTCTGCTTCCCACCCAATCACACACACCTTCAAGGGGCAGACACTTGGGAGACAATGAACAACCAAGAGAGCCAGTCAAATCAAAATTAGCTTTGACAACCAATGCACCCTCCTTCATTTGTCCAACAGCCCCCGCTGAGCATGACCAAACATCCTGGTTTGCCACCAGAAGTCCCTCATCCTTGGAAGTCCCTCAGTCCCAAGTACACAGGTGTCACTAGACAACCTTCCCAGGACTCACACTGATGAAAGTCACCCCTGAGGTCACTGAGGGTGTGTGGCGGGCATCAACCACGTGGGTGAGGAGCTTGCTAAAGGGCCTGCCCGAAGCCAGAGAAGGCAGAAACTATTCCTACATGACAGATATAACTCCTCTCTCTGACTCATGTTTCTTCATTTTCAGGTCAGGCAGTGTGGACAACAACTGGATGGACATTTACAACCTTGTGGAAGATTTGGTCAATAAGTTTGAAAAGTATGGCTTCTCTGTGTTAATAGAGTGTTCTCTTCTGCCAGACCCAGTACGGAACCTGTTTAGACTTGGTGGGCATGGGAGTCCCTCCAGCTGGGAACACAGAGCCCAAAGTGAAGTTCTGAAGCAGGAAAGGCCACATCACAGTGATTCCAAGGGTCTCAGCAGCTTTATGTGGCTTCTGCCTGAGAGTCAGGCCATCTTATAGGGACATAGTAATATGCCCTGAGGACCAAACAGATTAGGAAACAGGCAAACAAGTAGCATGGTAATTAAACAGCTGGTGTCAGGGACAAAAAAAAAAAAAAGGCAAAGAATGTATATGATAAGCTTAAAGGAAAAGGAAGAATTTTATTTATTTATTTTTTTATTTTTTTTTTTAATTTTTTTTTAATTTTTATTTATTTATGATAGTCACACAGAGAGAGAGAGAGAGAGAGGCAGAGACACAGGCAGAGGGAGAAGCAGGCTCCATGCACCGGGAGCCCGATGTGGGATTCGATCCCGGGTCTCCAGGATCGCGCCCTGGGCCAAAGGCAGGCGCTAAACTGCTGTGCCACCCAGGGATCCCAAGGAAGAATTTTAATTCAGGATGGCTTCCCAGAAGATGTGGCAATGTTAAGTAGGTTTCCATGGGTGGGAAAGACAGGGGGACAGGAACCATCAAGGAGGCTTCTTAGGGAACGAAGGGTCTGTTTGGCTGCAGAGTAGGGTTACCTCAAGGGAGGGCTAGGAGATGAGGCTGGGCATGTCAGCTTGGAGCTACGGCCATTACAGCTCATAATGCCAGGCCATGGGGCCTAGATTTCCTGCTATGAGCACTAAGGAGCTACAGATGATTCTTGTTTAAGGGTCTGACACGAACAAGTTGTGCAAGAAGAAAAATCCAACAAAAGTGGGTAAAATGAGTGGGAACAAGAGCCAGAGCAGTAGGGAGCTCAGCTAGGGACCTATGGTACCAATTTAGCCCAGGATAATGAGGGTCAGCAGACCAGAAGACAATAGCCAGGAGCAGGAAAGGAAGGGAATATAGATGAATGGCTGCCAAGAGGGAAAATCATTTCTTTGAAAGAAGAGTTGGGGTGAGGAAGGCAGGCAAGGAAGGAAGGACAGTGAAGTTCCAAAGAATGTTATGGAAGAAAGGCCAGGTGGGAGCTCCTCCTGTGGGCGTGTGTAGATGTTGGTCTGTCTCCTTGTGCATGCAGCTGTGTGAGCACCCGCGTGGGCATGTGTGTGCACACACATGCACACAGAGAAAGAGACAGGCAGACAGACAGTCACTACTGGGGTGCTGCGAGTGTAAGGGTGGATTCAGATGCTCCTCCGGCACACTCTTCCAGAAAAGCCAGATGTCTTACAGGCCTCTGAATTCCTCACTAAAGTTATAGGAAGGTCTGGTGTTTGGGAAATCAGCTCCAAAGGAGTAGAGTTAGGGTGGGGACAGGGGAACTGTCATGTGCCCCCTCCCTGATTACTCACTGACATCATGCTGAGCTTGTTACTACGACTTCTCAAAAGCACGTGTTTTCTCCCCAGCCCAAATGTGCGGATTTCCTTCGTCACTTACTCCACAGATGGCCACACGCTCCTGAAACTTACGTCAGATAAGTAAGTGATACTCTGACCCCCAAGGCAGGCCAGTGGGCGAGACTACAGGAAAACGCCAGGGAGCTAGTGGGATCCCTGAAACCGCAGTGGGGAGCCCACTGGAGTGCAGGCTGGGCTGGCCTGGGCTCCCCTCACTGTGCACCCTGACCCCCAGCTCTGGCTCGCCAGCCCTCTCTGACCCCTGGCTGTTCTCACATGGGCCAACCTGGGCCACTAGGTCATTTCTGCTCCCTAAGCTCTGCCTTTCACCTGTCTTGAGTCCTTCTCTCTGCATTCTTACCTGTTCTCGGAACAAGCTAGCTGTGAGGACTCCCCAAAATGTATGGATCAGGTGTGGGGTTCCCTTACTAACAGTGACCTGCATTTAGCACCTGCTATTACGTGTCACTCTCTGCCCTGAGCCAATGGGGTCGCCAGTGAGACGAAGTCATAACCAGGGAGGAAAGAATGAGCAGCATCAAGGTACTGATGGTCTCAGTGAAGGGGATCTTGGTTCCTCAGTGGTTCTGAGAGAAGGAAGCCCATGAGTGGGTCCTGAACACCAGGCCTGAGGAAGGCATGACCTGCCCACATCCTAGATGGGCCATGATGGGCCCAGCAGTTTGCCCAAAAGCCTGAAAGTGGGAAAGATATAGAGCTTTTGGGTAGCTGGTGAAGGGAGTGGAAATTCTTGAGGCACACAAATTACTAGAACCCAATTCAGAGAGTGAAGTACTAAACAAGGTTTAGTAAACAAGAACCCTTAGGGCTGGATGTGGCGGTCCTGGGGGCCCAGCAGCCCTGTCAGCACCATGGAGAGAAGCCAGACAGCAGAGGGGCTAGGAAGCCCCAGGGCTGCTGGCAGGAGGGTGACCACAGGGCAGAGATGGAGTGGCCCCAGGGCTGAGATGGGTATTAAAGAGGAAGAGGGACCACCAAGGACACAGAACCTGGGGCCCCTTCCATGTGCAGTGCTGGGAGCAGGGCTGGAGAGACAGTGCTCCCTGGAGGGAGCCTATTGGGCAAGAACAACACCTGGCCTGGGGCTCATGGGCCAGACACTGGGAAGAGCGGAGAGTTCCCCGTTCTTGGGGGCATAACCTTCGAGCATGGGGTGAGCAAGGAGCAGGGAGAGGGCTCTGCTGGGCAGCCAGCACCTGAATCGGCCCCCACTGGCCATGGCTCCCAGGCCTCACAACCCGGGCGGGGCTGGGGCTCTCAGCACATCTCCAGTCCCCACGGTGAGAAGCCTTCTTGGGGGGCACACAGTCCTCACCTTACTGGGCCAGCTCAGCTGGTCACCGGGGATTGGCTGGAACCTAAGCCCCCTGCCCATCCTGTGCCCAGTCCCACCTCTGAAACCTGCCTTAGCAGCAGCTGCCTGACCAGAGGCCAGCCACAGCCTGGAGTCACTGCTCTTCCACCTGCAGGGACAGCCCTCAGGGCCACTTCCCCAGCACTGGGCCTTTTCTTCAGGAGCACATGAACTCAGGAGCCCTAGTACTCTCACTAAGCAGCTTGCAATCCAGAAAGGGAAGGGACCGGGTCCACGTCAGGAGTCCGTGGCAGGGGAAGACAGGGCAGGGCACGAATAACAACAGGATGACTGTCCCCAAACTCGGCCTCACCTGTTAGAGGATAGTGTGCCTCCTTGGGCACCTGGTGGGTTCTAGCAGCCCAGCCAGTCATCCCGTGAGTGCAGATTCCCAGTGGCAGGCCTGTGAGTGTGCCCCACGTTCACCACGGGCAGGCAGGGCTGGGCCCAGGGGTGCCTGAGAGAGTAAGGAGTGCAGGGAAACCCAGGTCATGGCCATGAACCAGCAGAGTAGCATCCCTCCAGCTGTTCACCAGATAGAGGAGAGAGGAGGCCTGAGCAGGTCCTGTCAGTGTCAAGGGCAGAAGGTCATGACCAGACTACTGGGCCTGTGTCCTTTTTCAGCCAGACAGGACAATACAGGGCCCAGCGGCTCCGGGATGCCTTGGGGCCACCCGAAATCATACCTCAAGCCCTTTTCTGATTTTTTCAGAAATAAAATCCGCGATGGTCTTGCTGAGCTCCAGAACATAGTGCCTACGGGAGCCACACACATGCAGGAAGGATTCATAAAGGTACCAGATCCCGGGGTCTGAGGGCCTGTGCTTCGTGGCGTCCTTACAGCATTCCTGGGTCCTCTCACTGGCCTCCCCCAACGCCGCTTTGTTTCCTTGCAGGTAAACGAGCAGATCGAAGAGGTAAACTCTGGAGGTGAGCTGCCTGGTGACTTCACTGTGGGCAGGTGCGGGGACAGAGCCAGGCCCAGGCCAGCGAGGTCTGAGGCGGCCCTCATGGGCCCCTTCCTGGCACTGAGCCACGGAGCAGGGTGCTGTCCTCTCTGGGCCCCGGCTTTCTCCTCTGTGCAGCAAGGATGGAAACCCCCCACCCCCCCCAGAACGCCCTGGGACTGGGCACGTACCTCCTCAGTTCTTGGTAACCGTGAGGTGCGTGACCTACCCTTGGCTGCCTCGCCAAGAAAGGAAGAGCTGGGGAACCTGGAGCAGACAAAATTCCAGTTTTTGAAAAAAAGTGCTGGGTTTCCCTCTTGCTGCCCACACTATGTGATCACATCTCTGGCCCTGGTCCCTTTTCCCTTCAGTCCCTTCCCTTTGGCACACGTCGTCCCATGACTGTGTCTCCAACACTGGACGAGGCCGCGCTCTGCCCAGAACCGTGTTCATCTGGACTGTGGGGTGGCAGCCCTTGCCAGGAAAGGAGGACCTGGTGGGGAAAGGTGGGGAAAGGAGTGGACCCCTGGGCCTGCAGACCCGGCAGGACTTCCCGCAGGTGCTGCCCCAAGCCGGAGCCGGAGCCAGGGCCGGGCTTCCCACTGCACTGCGGGCATCTGGTACAGTCGAGTCTGGCTGTCTGTCCCTTTGCTCACCTGAGAGGCTGACGCCTGTCCAGGGACATGGCTGGGGTCACCGTGCGGGCCACGGTTGCACGTCTTGTCAGGCGCCGGTTCAGGAGGCAGGGCCAGGGAAGGGCTGAGTGTTGCCCCGGGTCACGCAAGTCCTGGCTGCAGCCTCCTGACCCTCCGGGCGTCCTGCTGGCGGGCTCCTGGGGCGGCCTCTGGGCTACAGGACTGGGGGGCGGGGCAGCCTGTGGGGTCGCCCCGGGGGCCTCGCTGACCAGGATGCCCCCTGCCGCCTCCGCAGACAAGAAGTTTCCGAGCATGATCATCGCCCTGACCGACGGGACCCTGATGCCGGAGCCCTATGAGGAGACCAAGATAGAGGTGAGCCCGCCCGGCTGGCCCCGCGCCCCACCCGCTCGTGCCCCGCCGAGGCCTGTGCTCAGCTCTTCCTTCCCATCAGGCCGAGAGGTCCCGGCAACTGGGGGCAACGATTTACTCCATCGGTGTAATGGACTATCGCAGGGACCAGGTAACTTAGGGGGGCCGTGGCGCCTGTGACTGGGCAGGGCGGGCGGGGGGCAGAGGCCGGCGTGGGGTGGGCGCCCCCGGGGCGGGGACCCCTGCACCCTGCAGCCCTGGCCGCTGTGTCGCAGCTGCTGAGCATCGCGGACAGCCCAGATCACGTGTTCGGGGTGGACAACGGCTTCAAGGGGCTACAAGACATCGTGGAGCCCGTGAGTGCGGGACGAGGGAGGGGAGGGGAGGGGGGCCCGGGGCGCGGCCCGCGGCCCCTCACCAGCCGCCCCCCCCTCTTGCAGCTCACAGCTAAGTCTTGTATTGAAATCACAAATTTGGAGCCTTCCACTTTCTGTGCCGGACGTAAGAGCTGTAGCCACAAGCCCCGGGGGTGCGGTGCACGCGGGGCGTGCGAGGCGTGTAGGACGTGTGCGTGCGGGGCGTGCGAGGCGTGCTGTGCTTGCAAGGCGTGCTGTGCGTGGGGACGTGCTGTGCGCGTAGGACGTGTGCGTGCGAGGCGTGCTGTGCTTGCAAGGCGTGCTGTGCGTGGGGACGTGCTGTGCGCGTAGGACGTGTGCGTGCGGGGCGTGCTGTGCTTGCAAGGCGTGCTGTGCGTGGGGACGTGCTGTGCGCATAGGACGTGTGCGTGCGAGGCGTGCTGTGCGTGTTGTGCTTGCAAGGCATGCTGTGCGTGGGGATGTGCTGTGCATGGGCGGCGTGGTGTGCGTGCTGTGCGTGTAGGACGTGTGCGTGCGGGGCGTGCTGTGCTAGCAAGGCGTGCTGTGCGTGGGGACGTGTGCGTGCGGGGTCGTGCTGTGCTTGCAAGGCATGCTGTGCGTGGGGACGTGCTGTGCGCGTAGGACGTGTGCGTGCGGTGCGTGCTGTGCGTGTAGGACGTGTGCGTGCGGGGCGTGCCGTGCGTGCAGGGCGTGTGGTGTGCGCAGGCCGTGTGGCGCGTGCTGCACATGTGGAGGGTGATGTGCGTGCTGCGCGTGTGGGGCGTGCTGCGTGTGCAGGGCGTGCAAGGTGTGCGGTGCGTGCGGGGCGTGCTGCGCGTGCGAGGCGTGCGTGGTGTGCGGGGCGTGCAGGGTGTGCGGGGCGTGCGGGGCGTGTTGCGCGTGCGGGGCGCGCGGGGCGTGCAGGGTGTGCTGTGCGTGCGGGGCGTGCTGTCCGTCGTGTGCGTGCAGGGCGCGCGGGACGGTGGCTGAGCGCCGGGCGTGAGGAGGCGTGTCCGCGCGGCGTGCGCACCGAGGACTGTCACGCAGGTACGTGTTTAACTGTGTTTTTGGTGTGTGACGCGATGCGCGCGCGGCCGCGTGAGCTTAGGCCCTACGGGGCCACCCACGCGCGTCTTGGCGAGGCGCTGAGATCTCGGGCGAGCGGCGGGGAGGGAGCAGGCGCGGAAGAGTCGCGCGCACGACGGCCCGCGGGCGGGGCCCGGGCACTCGCGACCCCGCACCCGCACCCTCCGAACGCCGCTGAGGGGCCGCGTGCCCGCGCCCGCGCTCCCGTCTCGGCCCCGCCCCGCTCCCGTCCCCGCTCCCGCCCCCGCTCCCGCCCGGGCTTCGCGGCGTTCTGGGCGGACCTCCCGCGGGCTGTGGGGACTGAGGCGCCGGCTCCGCCCCTCCCCCCGCGGCGCCCACGCTCGGGCCACGTGCGTCACCCCGGGTCGGCCGCGGGCGCATCAGGCCCCTTGGCGGGCCGCCCCGAGGGAAGCTCGCCGGCGCCGCCGCACCCGGGGGGGGGGGGAGCAACCCCGGACCAGCCTTGTGGTCCTGACGGCCGCGCGGCGAGCGGAGCGACCAGGGCGACCCGGAGCGACCCGAGTGCTGACGGGACCCGACGGCGTCGTCCCCCCCCCCCCCCCAGCTCCTGCGCGCCGCGCCGGCCTCCAGGCGATCCTGAGGGGGGGCGTCCTGCTGCCGGCGACAGCACGCGGCCGTCCCAGCGCCTCAGTGCCCGGCGGCCGCTCCCGGAGGCCCCGCCCCCACCTGGGCCGCCCCGTCAGTCCTCGCGTCCCCGCAGAGTCCCAGCGCCCTCACAGCGCAGCTCCGCGTTTCCCGCTCCGACCTCGAGGCTGTGGCCGCCTTGAGGCCGCTGACGCCCCGGAGGCTGAGCCCAGGCAGGACCCCGGACCCCGATCCACGGAAGGACGCCCTTGGTTCCGCGGCCTCGGAGTCCGTCAGCGCGCCACGGAGCCCGGGCCCTGCCGTCTCAGCCCCGCGGGAGCCCGGGCGGGCGCCGAGGCCTCCAGGCCGGATCCAGCCCGCCGTCCGCACCGCCAGCGCGGTGGCACCAGGCCGCCTTCCGGAGCGCAGCCCCCCCGCCTCCGAGGCCTCGGAGCGCCCCTCCCACTACTTGCTGGGCAGCTCTGGTTCCCGCACGGAGTCGTCCTGGGAATGCCTGTGGTGCCAACACGGTGTTGGGACGTCCTGTTGGCTTTGGGATTCTCGGCACAGCGGCTGGGAGAGTCCTCTCCCTGGGCGTGTGCGGTGCGCTTGGGCTTCTTCCCTCCCTCAGGCCGGAAGTCGCTGGCACCCAGTCCCTCCTTGTCCTGCAGGGGACTGGCCCCGAGCGAGGGTGTCAAGCAGCCCAGCAGCAGGGCCCATCCGGGGCGGCACCTAGGAGGACACGGGGCAGAGGAGGCTCTCCTCTGAGATCCAGTGGGCAGGTCCCGAGGGCGGCGGGGGACCCTAGGGGTGGAGCGGGTGCAGGCTGTGAGGGCAGGAGGAACCTGCAGGGGGGACGCAGGCCCCGCTGTGGGGTCGGGGACACCCCTGCAGCCAGTGTGCTCAGCTGCTGTCCCTCCACTGCCCCGTGAGGAGGCTCCCCGAGGCGCAGCCCTGCTGCGGACCACAGATCCTCCCAGAGGCAGTGATGACGGTCATGCACGCAGCTGTCCCAGCTTGTTTCTCAGGGCTGTCCGTCCATGAACGGGAACGTGCAGGGATGCACCCTCCTGCGGCTGTCGCACACGTTCCATCATGCAGATGGAGCTCGCGTCCTTCATCTGCCTCCCGGCTCAGTGTCCCGACTGTCCCCTATCTGTGGCTATGGCAGGCGGCGAACACCTTGCAGCTCAGGCTCTGAGGACAGGGCCGAGCAGCCCCCGGGTCCACCCAGGGCGGTCACTCCCCTCGGGGCCCTCGTCAGGGCCTGGTGGGCAGGTTGCCGTCCTGACTGCTCCACTGCCTGCGGTCTCCTCGGGGAGCTACGCGCCTCTGCAAGTCCTCTCCTTGGGCGTCTTCTGCCCCAAGAGAAAGCTCTCACTCTGGGGCGTCCGCCTCCCTGCGGGGGCTGCAAGCCGTCAAGCTACCGAGCAGTGCAGCAGCCCCAGGGGGATCCGGCTCCCACAGGCCACCAGGGTCCCCACTGGGCTTCTCTGTTTTCCCGGGCCCGTTCCTGGTGGAGGACTGGGGAGGCTGCGGGGGCAGGAGCAGCCCCCACGCAGAGGGAATCCCTTGACCGCCGCATCCCTTCTGTTCAAAATGTGGAACCTTACCCTGCTTTCTTTCTACCCACCAAGTTTTCCTAGAGTGACAGGACCCCTTGAGAGCGGCACTGTCTGGGAACAGATGGTGCGGCTGCAGAGCTGAGGTGACGACTGTGCAGGGCCCCCAGGGCCGCAGGGCACACACTGTAGGAAGGGGGCGCCCGGGCAGACGGTGGGCAGGGTGCGAGCTCCCCGAGGGGTGCAGGCCCTGGGGGTCCCGGGCCGTCGGCAGCCCTGCCCTCAGCGGCCACCCCCCACCTCCCCCATCACATGCTGGCCACAAGCACACTGGCCCACCTTCCCCAGGAGGCTGCCAGTAGCCAGGTCCCCTTAGGGCCCTGAGGCTCAGGACTCCTAGCTGTGGAGTTGAGGACCCTATCGGGGATTAGAGGGGGTTCCTCCCTGCAGAGGCTGCAGGGGAGCAGCTCATACCTGGAACGGGCACGGGGGGCGCAGGTGGGAGCTGCACTGGGCCCCCGAGATCCTCCCCGGAGTGCAGGGGAAGCCACCTGCCCTCTCTTGGCCTTGGCTCCGTCCCCGTAACTGGGTGAGTGACGCCGAGCTCGTGGGACCTGGAAGATGAGGGGAAGTGGATGTGGGCCCACGGGAGATGCTCAGTTAGTGGGTGGTGCAGTTGGGACTGCATGCCATGTTCAACGCCTCGGGCTGGCACGGAGCTGCCCACGTCTGCTCCCTTGTCCTCGCTCGCTGGGCAGGCAGCCTCTGTTCTCTGTTTCTTCCTCTGGAGCCCGGCGTCCCCACATGCTGCTGCCCGATTTTCCCTCTCTGCCCACGTCTAAGCACATGGGGGTGTGAGCGTGCCTGTCGGCCTTGCAGGGAGAGAACGTGCCGGAATGCAGCTTGTAAATGAGGCTTCCGTGGGCCGAGGGCGGCAGCCGTGCCCAGGTGGCCTAGCTGGCCGGGCCAGAGGGTTCACAGGGAACAAGTCCAAGCGCTCTGTGGCCCCACAGGGCCTGTGTCACGAGGAAGGGGCCTGACGGGTGCGCAGTGAGCAGGCAGCCTGGCACCGTCAGGCTCAGCAGCAGCGCAGTGTGGGCTCCGCGTAGGGACAGGACCTATCCCTGAGGGACGTCCAGCCCGGCCTGCACGGTCGGTTTCCTCAGTGGTCCTTGCGGGCCAGTTGGCGCAATGAGCAGATCGCAGGACGGCTGTGTCACAGCAGACCCCGCGTGATGGGCTGCAGGGAGGGGGCTGCCTAAGGGGGGCGCTGGCCCCCAGGGAGCCCCCAGGTTGAAGCCAAACAACACAGACCCTGGGATGGCAGGTGTTCCCGTCCTAGAAGCCACTTTTCTGGGACGTTTACCCCTGATCTTGGAAGGGGGGGAGGGAGAAGGCCTGAAGTCCGGGCAGCAGGCAGACGACTCGGAACCCCGCCCTGGTCCGCAGGCGGCACAAAGCCCTGAGGCCGGCGGCCCTGCAAGGCCCTGCTGCTGTGCAGCCCGGGGAGTCACCGAGCGAGGGCGGAGTGAACTGCGGGGACGTACTGGGCCTGCTGGGAGCTGCAGCCAAGGTGGGAGCTGACTGCCCGGGGCTCCCCGGAAACTCCTCCGTCACCTGCTGGCTCTGGGCCAGGCCCTAAGTGGTCCTCTCTGGCCTCCCTGCTGTTGGCTTCAGCCTGGGGGGCTGCTGGCAACCCCAGTATGTCGTGCATCCATGTGGAGGGGAAGCACTTCCCTAATGCCAGGTGGGGGGGTGAGGGTCCTTGCGGCCTGGGGGGCGGGGGCACAGGGGAAGTGTAATCCTCGGCAGACTTCCAGAACTGCGGCTGAGACAGGACTTCTCTGTCCCCAGGGGATTCCTTTGTGGGGTCCCAGATCATAGCATAAACAGAGGAGGTTGGGAGCCTTTAATGGGCTCCAAGTGTCAGGGGTGAGTGTGAGTCTCCCAGGAACCTGGGGCTCCCTCGGTGCTCAGAGTGGATCTTGGTGGCACCCGGTGAGGATCCGGCCCTGGGGAGAAAACACATCCTGTTTGGACTCGTGTGCTTATTCACAGACACCCCTCAGTTCCACCTGGGGGTCCTGTGTTATGTGAGCTGAGGATCCTCAGTCTCACCTCACCCAGAGGTTTGATTGTTGCCTTTACAGAAAATTATGAACTGATGGTTTCTGGAAGAGGTTTTAATAACGCAAGGAACCCGGAGGAAGTTATTTGTAGATTCATTTTCACGGATAAGAAATTCTTTGGTAAGCAGCTCCCTTGGTGCCTGCATGTGACACATGCCCCCCCCCCCCCGGGGGGGCTGCCTCCCCCAGCCGCCAGGCCTCCGGAGCCCTACTGCCCCCTCACTGTGGACATGGTGAGCATAGGGTGTGTGCACAGTGCCAGGGCCCCCTGCTGGGAACCTGGCCACCTGAACCCGAAGCTGGGCGGTCCTCAGCCCCCAGCAGCACCACAGTCTCCTGGAGCAGGGCTTCACCCCTGCCAGGGGCCTCTGGCTGCCCCCCGTGCCCCAGAGCTGTGTGCTCCTCCTGCCCTGAGCGGCAAGGACCCCAGGCCCGGGGCTCCCTCGGGGCCAGGCGCACAGGGCTTCCCAGGAGGGTCTGCACGGTCCTGGGGTTGAGAGAGGGCGCCAGCTGCCAGGCCCTGGCCCCGGGATCCTGGTGCTGGCCGGGTGGCCTGAGGAAGCCACGAGTGGCAGGCAGATGTGCCCTCAGCGTGGAGGGCATGTGGCCCTCCCCAGAGGTGGGGCTGGGGCCCCCGTGTGTGCTGCCCAGCCCCGTGGCCGTTGGACCCCAGTACATGGTGTTCAGAGCCCTCTGGTCAAGCCAGAGCTGCGTACGTCACTGTAGGCACGTCATTGTAGGTCGGCATCTCTGTGGGGTCAGCCTCTTCTTCTCCTCTTGGGGCCTCCCAAGACTTCTTGCTGTGGCAGAACTTGTCACTCTGCACTTGTCACTCTTTTGTTCTTGCTTATCTCACAGTCCCTCTCTCTCCAGGCCTTCCCAGGCGAGGTCCTTGGGAGCGGGCCCTTTCCCTTCCAACTGGAGCACTGCCCGGGGCCTGGTGCGCGGGGGGGCGGGGGGGGGGTGAAGGGCAGGAAGAGAGCTGGTGTGCGCCAGAGAGTGAGCTCTGGGAGGAGGGGGACGGCTGCACCCACTGAGTGTTCCCTCCTGATTTTCTCGTAGATAAAAAAGCGATCACTATGGACGACACCACGGTGATGTGCCCGGGAGTAACAATAGACAATCCAGATGAGTAAGTACTCAAGTCGGCCTCACCATCGTTGCCCTGAAGTAGGTGGAGGGTGGAGGCCCCTCTGGAGGCAGCACGTGTCCCTGTCCTGAGGCTCAGGGCCTCTCCCACACTGTCTTGTTGGTCACACGACGTGCTCAGGGATCTGCTGTGCCCCGGCCTCCCCTGAGGAGCGCAGATAAAAGACTGATGCGCCCGGGGACCATACCCCTGTTCCACATAGCTGTTTGCAGCTAAGCCAACAATTCTGCAAACGGAGAGGAATCAGGTGACACCAGGCCACTACCCCTGGAGACTTAGTGCATGGCCTCGAGGGTATCAGACCCCACACAGGGCTCCTCATGCCTGGTCAGGGTTCACTGTACAGGTTGACCCCCACTTCCCCTGCCAGGTTCTCCCTGGGGACCCCAATGCCTAACGACCAAAGTCACTACACTGAGAGGAGCTGTGGGCCGTGGCTTGGGCTCAAGTGCAAGAACTGCCTCTCTGGGTTGTTTGTCACTTTCCGAAACTTCTGTTCTATAGGGTGGTCTTAGTTGAAGTTAGCCTGAATAACGGCATCAACTTCATCAAGAGCAATGCTAACATCACCAGCAAGAACTGTGTGACTGCCAGGGTAAGGCTGCAGCCTCCCTCCTGGGCTGTTCAGAGGGGCACGCTGCAGGAGCACACACCCGGGGAGTCAGCAGGGCTCACGACCCAGGACCTGGGGGAGTGGTTGGTGCAGGCCGCCCAGGGCCCTCAGCGCTTCGTCAGCAAGCTGTCCCCACACACAGGCTGGAGCTGCCCTAGAGTACCCCATGAGAGCTCCCTACATGCACCCCCTGTGCAGGGCCTGCAGACACTCTGTGAACCAAGGGTCCTGGGGGCACAGGAAGGGGACGGTCAGAGCTCCGAGCAGACTCTAGAGGTGGTGCTGAGGCTGTGACACCTGCTTGCCCCCCCAAGCCACCTGCCCTGGCCCAGGCTAGTGCCAGGGAGCTCGGGGCCCCACCCTACATCCCGGCTGGGCGCTGTGTGTGAGGGGCCGAGTCCAGGACCTGGGGGACACTGGGGCACTGCAGGCCCAGGCCCCAGGCAGAGGTCTGTGGGGGGGCCAGCCGTGGGCCTGTGCAGCCCGGGTGTGTTTCCAGGGCGTGTGGGCATCTGCTGACGGCCCCGAGCCCAGGCCTGTGTGGGGCACCCCCGGTCGTTTGGCAGAGGGCCTCAGCCTCCCCCTCTGAAGGCCCCTGCTGTCCTGCCGCGGGGGGCAGCCCCAGGACTGCATGGAGGGCCGGGGGCTTTGCTCAGGGACAGGCCCATGGAAAGGAAGGTGCCGCTCCAGGTGCCCGCTCCTCGGAGCGGCAGGTCATGTGGGCACAGGGGCAGGGCAGCGGGACGTGGGTGACAGTGTCAGTAGGGAAGACCGTGCCTGGGAGGAGGGCGGCCATGCCCTATTGCCACCACAAAGTGTCCAGTGCCGGCCTGGGAGGGTCCCGGCAGTGCGGACAGGCCCCTGAGTCTGCACGGTGCCCACACCTGCCTCTCAGAGCCACCCGCCCCCAGAGCCCGCCCTCAGCAGGCACATGCCCGGGGGACTCAGGAGGAGCCACAGTTCCCTGCAGCCCCACGGGCCCTACCCTGCCTCCCCTCAGCCGCCCCATCCCCGGGGCTCAGACGCGCTCCCCACTCGCTCCCTGGTCCTGGGAAAGCAGACAACTTGGCTCCGGGCAGGGCCATGCCGCCGTTAGCCGAGGCACGTGGGGAGGACTGTCCTTGTCACAGCACAGAGGCCCTGGATCCCCTGTCAGGCTGCAGGGCCCAGCCTCTGAGTGGGGCCAGTGGGGCCATCTGTGGCTCAGAGCTGCCAGGGTGCCTCAGGGTCCAGCCCAGCCTCCTGGTGCTCTGTGCTCTCTGCAGGTGGGGAAACCTGAGGCCACTGGGGCAGGCAGGCGGGAGGTGACTGCAGGGTACAGGGCTTGCGCCCCCAAGCCAGTCACACCCACCCCGGCTCTCTGACACCTGTGCTGTCTGTAGGATGTGCCGGTGGAAGTGCCAACTGTTATTCCTCCAATACCAACTCCGCACATCGATCTTCCCACACCGCCTGCCACCTCAAATATGCCAAATGTCAATCCTCTGTGCCTGGCTCTGCTCCTGCTGGCCCTGCTTTTACTGCCGTTCCTTATCTGGTGCTGCTGGCGACATTGCTGCAAAAAGGTGAGTGTCATCTGGGGCACGAGGCCATCTCCTGGGACAATGCCAACAGCTCCAGGACTCAGCCCCTCACCCCACCCCCACCCCAAGATGCCTGTGGGCAGGTTCCCCTCAGCTCCCAGGTCATCACATGAGCATACAGAGGCACAGACTGGCTTCTATTCCAAAGCGGAGACTCCGCCCCCATCTAAGGCTCAACCTGCCTCCTGCGTGTCTCTGCAAGTGCCTGTGAGCTGCCCTGGCTGCTGGGGAGAAGCCACTGCAGGGCCCGGGCCCCAGGGAGGCCTCCCAGCAGCCCGGCTTTGGGAGGAATCGGGCCCCAAGCTCCAGAGGAGGCCTCTGGTGCTGAGGGAAGGGGCCGGGTCCTACGGGAGGCACTGAGGGCCCCGAGGGGGGTCCTGCTGGCCAAGAGGATCCCTGGCCTCTGAGGCACTGAGCCCCGGACACCCACGGGGTCTCTGCCTGCGTCCCCTGGGTCCGGCTCGTCTTCCTCAGCCATCACTAAGGGCCAGGGTGCGGGCCCCGTGCTGGGCACCCAAGACAGGACTGCGGCTGCCCCTGGCCGGGCCCCCAGGAGCTCACCGCCTGGTGTCTGCCCTGCTATTGGTACCTGGAGCTGGAGGGCAAAAAGGTTACCTGCAGGGGCGTGGCAAGCAGAGCCCCAGCAGAGGACAGGCAGTGGCCCCGGCGGGGAGCGGGGCAGACACCTGGCTGCTGGGTTTGCCAGGCCTGGGGCCAGAGCAGGTGCAAGGGGAGAAGCGGCAGAGGGAGGCGAGGACAGAGCACAGCAGCAGGACAAGGCAGTCCCCCTGCTGTGAGGGGTGTGGGGGCACAGAGAGGGCGTGGGCGCTGCCATCCCACAGGGGAGGCCGGGGAGGAGGAGGGCTGCGGGTGGGAGGAGGGGGAGCGGGCGAGAGCTCCCATCTCCCGTGATGGACAAGCTGCTGACCTAACCACTGGCTGGGGTGCCTCTGCCGGGAAGGACCAGGCGCCCCAGGGCGCGTCTCCCAGCCCAACCTCCAGCAGGTCCCGCCCCCTGATGCCCCGGGAGCCTGAGGCTCAGGGCGGTGCAGCGGCTGGGCCGAGACCCGCAGGCACAGGGTGGCAGAGGGCTCCCCGGAGCCCCTGCTGTGCCCCCCGCTGCTGAGCAGGGCTCCTGTGTGACGTGGAGCCGGCCCCGCACGCCCCCAGCCCGCGCTCCTGTCTCTTTGACATTCCAGCCTTGCAAGGAGCTACCAGCAGTGCAGATAATACAAAGGGTAAGTCTGCCGTTGGGCCTGATGGTCAGCGTGCCTGGCACCCACGCCGACCTCTGCCCAGGGGCTCCTGCTGCCTGTGGGACCCTGCGCCCCAGCCCCGCCACCTCCCAGCTACCTGCAGAGAGGGCAGCAGAGGGGAGCCCTACCCGGGGGGGGGGCAGGGGCCCTGGGGAGGACTCGAGGACCCTAGCCCTTCCCCAGTCAGCGGCGTGGCTGCTCCGGGGCCTGCACCCCTGAACCCACACTGGAGGTAGTGTGCGGCAGCAGGCGCAGTGACCCAAAGAAACGGGGCTTTGTCACTTCCCCGAGGACAGTGTGGGGCGCTGCTGCCCCAGGTCTCATGTGAGTTTTTGGGAAAAGAGCCTCTGGCCTCAGGACCAGATCCCCCCTTTGGCTCTGGTGTATGTTGGGCTGCATTTCCTTGATCTCCACCCCTGTCCCCTGGCAGGAGAGGGGCTTGGCTGGGGTTGGATGTCAGGGACCGCAGGTGGGAGGTTGGAGGGTGTGTTACCTGGCATCCAGCTGTGAGGCAGGCCCCGCCCAGGTGAGCACAGAGCAGGGGCAGGGGAACAGGCGGTGGATCCCCAGGCAGGGGCCCAGGCCAGCCCCAGGAGAAGTAGTTGGGTGGGGACACCGCGTCCTGAGTAGGGCACCTGAGCCTCAGAGCTGGTAGGACACAGGCCTCCCTGCCCGGGGCGGTTCAAGGACAGGGTGCAGTGTCACCTGCTGAGAATGGAGCTGCCTGGGTCAGGTGGGTGCAGCCCGGTGCCCTGCACATTCCCCCAACAGCCCTCCGCACCTGCAGGCCTGACCAGGCTTCTCTACCAAGGGCAGCAGAAGCCGTGTCTGCAAACCAAAGCAGTTTGCTTGTTGCCCCATTGAGAACACTGTCATCTGCAGGCTGCTGCTCATTGGTCCTTGCAAGTTCCCTCACCCCGTTTTGAGTCACGAGTGTTTGACAGGTGCTGGGGCAACAGATACCCTGTGTCTGCACCAGGAAGCTGCCCACCAAGGGGTAAAATGTGCTTTCTCCTCCTAGGAGCCCATGGGCAGATGTGTACCACCACCTTGCCCCACATTTATTGTCCCTTGTGCTTGCCAAGGAGGTGGGATGAGACGGATAGAGGTGAGAGGGGCCCTGGGGAGGGTGCTGTGACCCCCAGGCTACGCTGAGGGATGGGGTACAGCCAGGTCATGCATCCCATGAACTGTGGTTTCGGGGGGAGACGACCTTTCTGGGCACTGACCTGATCCCTTGCACCAGAGGGCAAAGGGCGTCACGATCCTGGGGCCCAGGGTCCCCACTTTGGCAGCCCGGGGTTTGCAGATGTGGGTGGCTGGCTGCAGCCCACCCCTATTAAAAGTACCCAGAAATGCCAGCGGCACCTGTGAGCGGGCGTCTGCTGCGCAGGGTGAGGACGGAGCTGACGACGTTGTCCTCGGGGCCCAGTGAGGTGGGGGGACCAGGGCCTCCTGCAGGTCGGGGCCTGAAGGAGAGGTCCTTACGCCGGGACCTGCCAGGGCCCCGTCCTTGAGGGGGCTCCCGGCCCAGCAGGTGGCCCTGAGCACAGGGCTGGGGAGGCCCGGGTGCCCAGTATGAGGGGCACGTGCTCCAGGTCCCAGGGTTTTTTGTGACAGGCAGCGATGCCGGCCCCAGGCCCTGCCCCCCGTGGGGGCTGCGAGGCGACTTCAGCGTGTGCCCACGGCCAGGGTGCTCCGGGGTGTCACGCCAGGGAGTCTCCACGCCTCTGCAGGGCACCCCGTGCCTTGGAGCTCCCTCACGGCCACATCTGCTTTTCAGGGGAAACTGGACACCTTGTGTGACTTTGTTCAGTGCTGCAATCAGATGCCGTTGCTGTGGTGTCAGCCCAGGAGCAAGGTGAGCGGGCCCAGGGGTGCTCCCATGGGCAGGGGCATGTTTGCTCTTTGCCCGTGACCGCGGCACGATGGGTCTGTGGCTCGGATCCCGTGTTTGGGTATCTGCCGACGCAGGAGAGCTGGTGCCCTTGAGCCGTCCAGGCCAGTGCCGGGCTCCGCACTGCGAGCTTCTGACTTTGAGGGACTCGGTGTGTTGTGCTGTGGAGGGGGAGGCAGGGCCCTGAATGACCTGGGTGCTCACAGCAGTCGGTGCTCCCACTCCTGTGTTACAAGGTCCAGACGATAGAGAAGCACGGGGAGTGTATGTGTGTCCACTGTGCAGTGTGTTAGACGTGCGAACAGTTCTCGGCATCAGTATCTTACTCTCAGAATAAGCTGATCACAGACCTCAGGATGAAACAGGGCTGGACACAGAGGGGCCTTATGATGCATCCACGGGGAGGAGCCTCCTGCCACTGTGCCTCAGGGGCTCCCCAGGGAGGGGCGTGTGAGGACACTGGGCAGGGCTCCACCCCTGCAGGCAGGCTGACCTTGACCCCTGTGCTGCCCAGGGGCTGTGTGAAGGTCTCCAGCGATCACTGGGATGGCAATGCCAGTGGCTCCCCCGACCACATCCACAGCTCACAAGGCCGCACACACACAGGCCGGAGCCTGTGCGGGGACAGATGCGCATTCCTCGTGTAGCAGCAGCAAGTGCAGTGCGGAGCCGGTGCTCCAGAGCACCAGCCGTGGGAACTAGCAGGAGTGGCCTTTTGGGGGTCCCAGTGAGTCCCGTGGCACTGACCTGAAGCTGAGGAGCCCTGGGGGGGAGGAGGCGGGGCGGCCCGGATGGCCGGTGGCGGAGTAGAGGTGAAGTTGTGGATAAACGATCCAGCGACTTGCTGGACGCAGACAGTGGGGACCCAGGGTGCTCACCGTGCTGTGGGCCGTGTGGCCCCGGGCGCTCTGCGATGAGCAAGTAAAAGCAGGAACACTTGCTTAGAAAAGACCAAGTGTGTGTCCTTGAGGCTCCGTAGAGGCTGCTCAGGGAGTGACAGGTGGCCAAGCCCTCGGCCTCGCTGTCCTGCCGGGGGTGTCCCTGCGCGGGGTCCTGACCCCTCTGGGCCTGTCGTTGGCTCCACGTTCTAGGGGGTGCACCGCTGGGCTGGAGGCGCCCCGGGTTTCTTATGACCCGAGGCCCAGGGCTTTGAGGTACGATGCTCTGGTCGTGTTGCTCCCTGGGAGGGAAAGCCTGGCTGTTCTGAAGGGCTTGTCGGGGTTCTTCCAAGCATCAGTTGGGGCCACCGCGGCCTGTGCCCTTCGTGACTCACCCGGCCCCCAGCCGATACTCCAGGTGAGAGAGCGCGGGACAGGTTTACAGATGCACCCGGTGCACCCACCCTGTGTGGGGACTGGGGGGACCAGCAGGCCTGCCCACACCCGTCCAGGCTACGGTATGAGGAGCACTGTGGCCCAGCCTGCAGGCAAGTGCATTGACAGCAGCTGCTCAGTGACAGTGTCTCCTCTTCCCGCAGCGCCGGTGCTTCAACTTCAGCCTCCAGCCCTGCAGGCGCCTGCCCTGTGGCCCCAGGATCTGCCTCCCGGCCCCCCAGGAGTGCTTCCCCCTCAGCAGCTGCTGCTCTCGGTACCAGCCCGCCCCCCGTGTCTGCTCCAGGCTGCCCTCCAGGATGCTGCCCCCGCCCCGCGCCCTCTGCGGAACCGCTCTGTCACTCCCGCCCCCGTAGCCCAGCCTCCGACGCACCAAAACCCCAAGATTATTAAGAGCCCTTTGTGCACTAAATTAGACACCTGTATTGAGTCTTGGTTTACAGTCAGCGGAGCTGGAATTAGTTGCTGCTCTGCACAAGCCTGTTGCCTGCAGAGCATCGCTCCGCTGTCTGTACTGCTGCTGCAGGGACACGGCTCCCCCAGCCCCACGGCCTGTGACGCCGGGGGTGGGGGCCAGATCCTACTCTTGGAAAAAAAAAAAAAAGCCCCCAACGTCTCTGAAATATGAATACGATGCTGTCTCCTTCTCTAACGTTACGCAGAGTTTGACTAGTCTCCCCTCCTTCACGGCACGTTCTCAGGTGGCCGGGGTGGGTGTTCCACACCCTGAATGTGCCCTAGACGGAGACCGGCATGGAAAGCTCTGCAGCTGCCGGGCGGCGACTCCTTGCAGACACCCTGAGGTGTCGCTGAGTCTGTAGAGCTGCCCCTGCGGTCCCAACAGCCCTCCTACCCCCTGTTGACAGGAAATGAAAGTCCCTCAGCCTTCACCCTCCCATCCTGGCTGGTCGCAGTTGCGGTTCCAGTTCCGGGTGGAATTCCTGGAGATGAGTGTAGGTCACTATGTCAGGCTGGGGTTTGTCGTCTATTTGGGGGTTGATCGTCGTTCTTTAAGAAATAAAAGGTTTTCCGGTAAGGTTGGTGTGTGCGTGGCGGGGGTGGCCGTCAGGGCGGCCCTGCGGAGCCCGAGACCCTGCAGCCGCCGGCGGTGCCCCCCCCCCATGGTCCCCGCCGCCGCATGGTGTGTGTCCGCTGCCCGGCAGGACAGGACGGAGCCGAGTGGCCCTTGCCACCTGGGGGCTCCGGCAGCGCGTCCGTTCTCGGGCTGCCCTGGGTACTGACGCCAGGCTCCGGGGGCTCCCGCACCTCGAGATGCAGGACATGGACGCAGAGGCTTCAGCCCGCGGGGGGTGGGGTGGAGTGAGACTTGGGGGGGAACCCCTGGGGGCGGGCTGCCCTCCTGGGGGTGGGCCACCCAGGGATGGGGACACCCGGGGTGGGGATATCCTAGGGGTGGGGCGGGGACCCCAGGGGGCAGGAAGGGGTGGGGCAGGGACCCCAGGGGCAGGGTCTGCAGGCCACACGCCCCTGAGCCCACAGCCGCGGCGTCCACGGCGGCCCCACTGCGGGGCCTCGGAGGCCCAGGGAGATGCCGGCCGCAGCCGCGGTGTGGGACAAGCGGGGGGCCGCTGCGTGTGTGGACAGAGAGGGAATTAGAGCCACGGTGGGCCCGGGCCGAGGGCAGCCGCTGGGTTCCGCTGCCGGTGGGCAGCTGTGGCCGGGCAGACCAGGGCCGGGATCAGGACCTCACGGAAGCCAGGCGCATTCATGATGGAGGACGCCAGCCTCGGCCTCGTGGCCGCGGGAACAAGGCCCGTCGGTGCTTGCTCGTTCCTGAGCCGACGGGGGCCGCCCGGCCCGCGCCCTGAGCCCCGACCCCGACCCATGAGCCCCGTTCCCTGAGCCCTGCCCAGAGGGTCTCAACCCCTCCCAAACGGAGCGAGGCCCGCCTAGCGCTGCACCTGCCACGGCTCCCGGGGCTCCGCCTCCGGCCCGAGGCATGGGGGGCCGCCCACAGAAGCAAGGGTGACATCCCTCTTGTCTCCGAGCGAAGGATGCAAAGCTCAGACGTTCCCTGGATGACACTTGGAGTCACGGACGCAGGCCTTGTTGGCACAGAGTGGACGTGCCTGCCTGGGCCCAAGGAGGTGCCTCTGCAACCAGGGGTCCCCAGCAGCACGGGCCCATGGGAACATGCCCCCAGCCAGCTCTGCCCTCCGGCCTCAAGTGCCGAGGCAGCCCGCCCGACGGCCTGGCGCTGTGCGGGCTCCATCCCTGCGACCCCTGCCGGCGTGGGAGTGAGCGGGAGTGAGCGGAGCTGAGCCGGGGCCCGCCGCTGCCTGCAGCTGTGCCTGGGTGCCCGGCACCCTCCGCTCCTACCGCTGCTCCCACCGTCCTCCGCACCCTGATGCCCCAAGAAGGGGCCCAACCCTCAGGGCCGCACCTGCCACTGCCTCCACCAAGGCCACATCGTCTAACGCGACCACGGTCTCCTGCCTGCACGTCGTGAGTCCCGTGTCGGTGGGAGGACACCAGTCATGTTGGGACCCCCCAGGGAGCTCACCTAACTATGCGATCCCCTTAGAGCCACGTGCCAAGGCAGGTGCCTGACGGGGGTGCAGCTGACGCTCCCGGGTGTCCCCTTCCAAGGGCTGGCTTCTGGAAGACACGGCCCCGTGAAGACGCCACGGCAGGGACAAGCCAGGTGACCACAGGCAGGTCACTCTCACCTCTGCAGAGACAAGGCTGTGTGGAGGCTGCACGTGGTGATGTGTGTAGTGACCCGCGCACACAACACACACCCATGCACACGCACGGGCACATGCATGGCGAGGGCTCCCAAGGGGCAGCTGGGCATGACAGCTTTCTAGGAATTTGAGGCAGGGCCGGGTGCGGACCAGACTGCTCAGGTCCGACGGCCAGATCAGGAAGGGACCTCGGGGACTCCTCCTTCCCTTTGACAAATGAGCTGAAGACCGTGGGGGCCTCAGCTCCTGTGGGAATCTGGGGACTCCCATGACGGACACAGTGCCTGGTATCGCGTGCAGCCCGTGAGCCCCAAGGTGACCTGGATTCTCCGTGCAAACACGCAGTTCCTTGGAACTGGAGATCGGAACCTTCACCCTTCCTTCCCGCGGCCACGGGTGCTGGGTGGGCATCCCCAGGACGCGATCCGGCCCCCCGCAGAGGCTGCGGTCATGAGGGGCGGAGGTTCAGGGCAGGCCCACTGTCGCAGGGGGCAGGCGGGCGCCCACTCCGGGCAGGCAGGGGCTCAGTGCGTGAGGCCCCTGGGCACCCAGGGCACAGCAGGCACCGGCAGGGGATGGGCAGTCCTTGCAGGCTTCCCGCTGCCTGGTAGCCTGGGCCTCAGGTGCCTGGTGCCGAATGACAAGGCGGGTACAGGTCAGCGGCTGGGGTGGCAGGAGGCTGTTCCAGGAGATGGCGCTCACAGCTCACAGTCAGCCACCAGCCCCATTTAAGAACCCGGTTTAAAACCTCAGTCTCAGTAGAGCCACGGAGAGCTCAGGGTCACCACGCAGTTGACTGCACGCCCATCGTGTGTCACTGTCACCCGGCAACAGTGACGCGACTTCGCCCTATTCTACAGATACGTCTTGGGAACGTGGAGAAAGGGCAGAGTACTTGGAGGGGAGGGGCCTGCAGTGCCCTGACCCCTCGGTGCACCTCCAAGCCCCAGGCCTCGCGCAGACACGCGTGACCCCCCCAAGGCTCCCGCAAGTGCCAGGCCCGCCCGAGTCGGGAGCCGCCGCCGCCCCGACCCGGGCCCCCACCCCAGCACCCGTCTGCCCTGTGCCCCCCAGGACCTCGCGCCACGGGCTGCTGCTGCCCCCACACACCCCGGCCCCAGGCTCGGCCCGCCCAGCACTGTGGCCTCCCTGCCCAGGCCAGCTGCCTCCCCGGCCCCAGGCTGTCACCTCCCTCTCGCCAGCACCCAGCTTACTGACTTATTACTCCCGCCTCTTGGTTTTAATCCCGTGGGGGCCTCTCACCCACAGTCATTCCTTCCAGCCCAGGCCCAGGGCCCAGCACCCATGTCGTCTCACTCCTATAGGCTGTACTTCTCTGGCCCCGTTTCTGCATCACACGCTTGGGGGAACCTTCTGACCCCAATGGATGGAACCAGGTGTTTGCCTCTCCTGTGCCTGTCCTGACCTTCTGGAGGCTCCCGGGGTGGGGGGGTACATGCATGCCCCGCAGGCTGGGCGCCCGCACAAGTTCACACCCACCCGCCTCCTCTGAAGCCTCGGTGCCTAGCATGACTTTTAACACAAATTCCAGACAAAACAATAAGAAAAGGCATTTCCTAATTGCCCTAGATGTAAGAAGAGGAGGAGAAAGAAGAGGAAACTTGACGTTAAGTCAACTCACTGCAGTGAGTGGGTTGAACGCCCGAGCGTGAGATTTTTGAGTCAAGAGTCTGGGCCCGACGAGCTGAAGGCCTCGGTGTGCAGGTGCGCAGAGGACCGGCTCTACTCCCTTCTGTGTCACCGTGACGGGCCATGCTCCCCATCTTCATCCCCGGCCCGAGCGGGACACGGAGAGAGGCCATGTGGCCCAGGCTCCAGTGGGAAGTTAGGGTCCTGGGTCAGCAGTGTGGTGGGCATGGCAGGGAAAATCTGACCTGAGACGCTGCCATTAAAGTCCATCTGGATCTAACAAACAGAATCCACCAGGTTCCAGCAAAACCAACATAATCCTGTCCCCCTGGGGACAGCTCCCCCCACCCCCTGCCCAGGGTCCTGGGGGCCTCGTCGAAAACATTTCCTGCGAAGATGAGCTCAAAGGGGAAAAAAAGTCCTAGGTTTCTACCCAAAGAGAGCCCACAGATGAGAGAAACAGAGACTCAGAGCCCAGAAAGTAGAGATAATAAAGCAGCCTAAAAAGGAAATTAAAATCAGAGTGTGTGAAATGTTCAAGCAAAATTTAAAAAGAAACAAAAACTACAAGGACAAGAACAACTAATTATGAAAATGGCAGAGTTTAAAGATCAAAGTTTTTAAAACAGCATTAAATTAGAAATGTAATGTGACTTGACATAATTGAAGCGGAAAAAAAATGGAGTAATTGGAGAGACGGATCTGCAGATGCTGGTCCTGCTGACCGAGATGGAAACCAGAAGTGGGAAATTAATAAACGAGGAAAGAATGAGAAGCTGCAGCCACCGCAGCTCGTTCCTTCATCCCCAGTGGTCAAAGGCTGCAGTGAAGGCCCTGAATGCCAACCCATGGGGGAACAAAGCCACGCCTGCTGACCCACCAGGCGGGGCGGTGGGGTGCAGGCACCCAGAGGGAAACCCAACCAGTGGTCTGCTAAGAGTGAGAGTCAGCAGACTCTCCAGAAGGTTCTGGAAGGATGGAGGAGGCTGATCAAGGACGGAGAACCAGCCTTCTGGATGGGACAGGCTGAGTCCCTGGGTCTGTGCTCAGCTGGCCAGAGCAGCCCCGTGCCTGCCCTGAGGCCTGGCTGGGGGAGCGTGGCTGGGGACCCGCAGGCCTTCACCGCGGCGCTGCTGGCAGCCCCCGACTTCCCCTGACCTCGCTCCTGAGGCACACTGCCCTCCCGCTGACAGGCCAGCAACCCCTCCACCTGCCGTCCTCTGCCCTTGCAGTAACCATCACAGCCCTGTGGGCGGGGTGTGGGTTCCCCCCAGCTAATGTTGGCCCCGCGCATGTGCCCTAGCTCCCATTCCCCACCCGCTTTCCCAGGAGCTGGCCTCCCCTCCCTTCTCCCCTGCCTCTTCTCTCCTCCTCCTCCTCCTCCTCCTCCTCCTCCTCACTTCCCAGAGCACTCAGCTCGCTCAGCACCCCTGCCCTAGAATTGCCCTCCTTGGCCCACCCGACCTTCCAGATGAGGCCCCCTCTGCTCCGGTTGCCCTCACACCCGCGCCCTGGCCCCTGGGCGCCCCCGCTACCTGGCTCCCTCCCACGCCCTCCCACACCCCCCTCAGTTGAGTGTTGGCACAGAAGCTCCCGTCACCCTCTGCCAGGAGCGTGCTCTGCGGCTGGCCCCTGGCGCTCCACCGGAAGATCGTAGCCTCTGAGAAATCCAGCTCAGCTGGGCTAGACGCGGGCACCCCCAGAACCGGGCCCGCCTCTGGAAGCCTTGTGGCTGGTGGGGACGGGACACTGTCAGCCCGAGTGCGGGGGGGTCGGGCTGCCGGTGCAGCAGAGCAGTCACCACCACCACCACTCCCCACCCCCCATGCGGCCCTGACCCTCCCGTCGTGCCCAGGCCGGGGCTCACTCCGCTGGGCTCAGGGTGGCTCCCGGCAGCTTCTTCCTGCCTCGCCTGCTGACACCAGGGCCATGGCTAGCCGAGTGACCCAGGGTAGGGGGCGCTCAGACCAGGGCGGGGGGGGGAGAGGGCACATGTCCCCAGGGCTGAGGAAAGGCCCTCAGGAGGGGGAAGTAGTCATAGGGGCACAGCGGGCACAAGTGGGCACAAGTGGGCAGGTGACAGGCTCCAGAGTGGACCTGGGGACGACACAGGATGTCAGATCCCCGGGTACATGGGGCCCAATGGATGACCCAGGGACCCTGCAGGAGCAGGTGGGGGCCCCAGGGTGTCCTCTCTGGGGTGGGAGGTGCCCAAGTGACTTCCGAGGGCAGCCATGGTTCAGGGCCTCTGATGAGGAGTGGGGGGCACAGAGAGCCCAAGAAGGAGTTCTGGGAGCCACTTGGGGGCACTAACAAGCCTCGAAGGGATGGCAAGGGTGCTGGGGGTCCCAGAAAGGCAGCCAGAGGTAGGCTTGGGACGGAAGGTGAGGTCCTGGCTGCGGGAGCTCAGGACGGCCGGGAAGACAGCGCAAGCGCTGTTGGGGCCTGGTCCTGTCGGGGGCCCCCTGGGTCACTGTGCACAGAGCACCCCTCCCTCGGTTGCCCTCGGAGGGCCAGGTGGGTCTGCACCGATCCCTATGGCCAGTACTGGTCCCCACGTCCGGCCTGGCTCTCCGGGCTCCGCTCTGGGCCGAGCATGCAGGTCCTCCCCCGGGGGGCCTGCTTCTCCCAGGACCTGATCCTCCTGGGACCTGCTTCTCCCTGGGGACCTGCTTCTCCCCGGGGCCTGCTCCTCCCCAGGACCTGCTCCCTACACACGCACGCTCGCCGCAGCGCAGGCACGTGCACCCGGGCTGGACAGCTAAAGCCCTGTCCAGCCCCACTTGCAGGGGCACCTCATCCTACCCGCGGACGATGGGGATTCTGGGCCCCCAGAGCCAGGGGCAGCCGCCTCCGCAGGCCCGACCGTCCCTGCCGGTGGCATCGTGCAGCACTGTGCATAGCCACCCTCTGGGTGCCCCCGACCCCCCAGCGCGTGTACCCCCGCCCTCACATCAGAGGAGCAGCCTGGAGACCGAGCGGAGAGTGGGGTGGAGACTGAGGGTCGGTAGGCCAGGGGCTTGTGCCTCAAGGGACGTGAGTTGCTCTGAAAAGTTCCCTGGCCCTTCCCTCAGGGCAGCAGGGCTCCCAGAGGCCCCGGGGGAGGCTCCGCAGTGTGGGGGCCCAGGGCCGCCCGGCTGAGAGCGGGTAGAAAGAGTGGCCATGGAACATTCTGGTCAGGGGACCCAGGGAGGGCCAGCTCCAGACAGGGAACAATCATCCCCTTCCCTGGGAGCTGGGCCTCCCCTGGGCGGCAGGGTCCCCCCGGGGCAGTGGGGTTGCAGGAACTGGGGTCAGGAATTGGGGCACAGAGCGTGTGACTGCACCTGCCCCCAGGGCTTGAGGCCGACAAGGAACGGGGGCGGGGGGGGGGGGGGGGGGGGGTTCGGGCGGCTGGGCCGGGCGGGGGGCTCCCCTGCTGCTGGCGGGCCTGCTGTCCTTCTTCCCTAGGGAGGCCCCAGCAGAGACGGACACGCGGCCAGCGAGCTCTGTGGGCCTTGTGGGTCCCAAGGCTGGGACTGGTCCACAGAACAGCCCAGCCACGCCCTGGCAGAGGCGGCACATTCCAGGCCCGGGAGGTGCTGGGAGGTGCGGGGCGGTGGGGGGGGGGGGGCGGGGCGGGGCAGGGCTGGGTGGGGCCGCGGCTGCTCGCCTGCCACCCCCCCCAAAGGACAGCCTGGGCCAGTCCTGCGGACTCTGGAGAGAGGGAAGGCCGCCCCCAGCTCCGCATCCCTGGGGACAGGCGATCCATTGGGAGGCAGCAGGATGGCCTGGTGGAAAGCCTGGGTGAGTGGGGAGCAAGTGGCCGAGTGTGGGGCTCCTGGGGGGCTGGGGAGGGGTGCGCTCAGTCACCATCGCCCAGCATGGGACACCACACCAGACAGAGGGGACAGAGGGGCGGGCGGATGAAGGGAGCGGGGAGCCTGGGGGCTAGGGGCTGGAGGGGAGGCTGAAGGGGGGGTGAGGGGCAAGGGGATGGGGAGGCTAGGGGGGCCTAGAGAGGGGCTGGGGGGTGGGGGGAGATGGGGAGACTGCGGAGGGCTGGGGGAGCCTGGTGGGGGGCCGTGGGGGCCAGGGGTTGGGGGGTAGGCTGAGGGGGGTCAGGAGGGGGGCTGGGGGCCAAGGGCTGGGCCCAGAGGCAGAGCCAGGCAGGCAGGGGTTGTGTTTGAGGCACTCATGCATGTGGGGGGTCTGTGTGCACACGCGTGTGTCAGAGGAGACCCAGGCAGACTGTTCCCCCGTAGAGGGAACAGTAGTGGAGGCACAGAGGGGGGGAGGGGGAGCCGGAGAGAGGCCCCGAGGAGCAGGCGAACAAGCGTGTCCTAAAGCCTGAGGGGCTTGGGCTTTCCCCTCAGAGCAGCGGGGCCACTGGAGGTCCTTGAGCTGGTGCCAGGACTGAAAGCCCCGCCCCGGGGCATGGGGGCAGCCCACGGCTCCACCGGGAAGGGGACGAGGGCCTGGGGACGAGGGCCTGGGCACGAGGGCCTGGGCGCGAGTTGTCAGCTGGGCCAGTCTGTGCCTCCTTTACAGAGACTGAGTCTGCTCAGGGTCCCCGGGTGGCCTCATGTCGGGAAAAGGCCAAGGTGTGGCTGCTCCCCAACCGACAGTCACAGGCAGAGCTGAGTCACCTTTCCAGGGTTACGCCCCTGTCTGGACACGCCCACGCAGGCCCAGGGCCCAGGCCGACCCCCCACTGCGGGCGCTTGGGGCGCCTGGGGCCCACAGCCCACCACAGATGCTGGGGCTCTGCTTCCGGAGTTGTACCTCTTGTTCCCCGAAGCTCCGGGCTGGGGAGAGGCTGAGGCTTCTCGGGGCAGCGGGTCACAAGGCTCCCTCAGGCAGCGCCAGCTTCGGGTGAGACAAAGGCCCCACGGTGGTGCCAGTGCCGAGGCCCACGTCGGGGAGGGCGTGAGTCACCAGCCCGGTGGCGGTGGCGGGAGGAGGCAGCTGGTGAGTCAGGCCGTGAGCAGGAGCCAGCAGCGCCTCTCAGCAGCCGCCCCCCCCCCCAGCACCCCACGCCCAGCTCCTGGGCAGTCACGCTCACGGACTCCGCTGCCCACCGACATGGCTGCTGTCAGGGCGTGAGCACGGCATCCCTGGCCTGGCAGGAAGGAGCGACTCAGGCAGTGGTCGGGCAGCTCAGGCCACACAAGCAAGGGGACAGCGCGGGGTGCACACAACCGGCAGCGGGAGACCGAATGGGCTCTTCTGGCTGGAATGTGCACGGGGACCCCTTTCCAACGCTGCCGGCTGAGACACGGGCGCTAAGAATCGAGATGGGAAATTTGTTACCAGACGTTCGAGACTCAAAGGAAGAGTTATAGAGTTTCTCCTCTGTTAGTCAAAAGGAATATCCCTATAGACCCCCCCCCCCAGATGGGGCGTGCTTTCAGGATCTCATCAGGGCTTGAGGGATGCGTGGATGGTGGGTGGGTGGGTGGGGGTGGACGGATGGATGGTGGGTGGGTGATGGATGGATAGAAGGATGGACATGGTGATTAAATGAATGAATAAACGGATGGGTGGGTGGGTGTGGCCATTGAGTGGGTGCAGAATGGATGACTGGGTGAACGGATGAGTGGACTGGGGGGTGGGTAGCTGGGAAAGTAGGTGAGTGGGTGGGGGGCAAATGGAGCAATGAATAGGGGAGAGGGAGTAGGGAAACAAGCCAGGACTGAGCTCCTTCCCACGGGGTATCTCTGAGGCTCCTTTGACGCCCATCTCCGTCTCCGCACTCCTCCACCATCTCTCTCTCCACGACACTCACTTGAGGAGGATCGTTCACTTTCACCTTCGAGGTTCTAGGGGTCGGGGGCTAAAGTGCCCTGCGGCCGGCCCGGGTCAGGGGTCCGGATCCGGGCAGGGCCCAGGCGCTTCGGTTAGCTTGTTTCCCAGCTTCCAGGGCGTCCTCCAGTTTCTTCTAATCCTGACGCTCTGTCCCCCGTGAGCCTGCGGACTTGCACTGGCACCGGGACGCCCAGCTGGGGCGCTGGCTCCCTGCTTCTTGCTAGCACCCGCTTCCCGGGAGGAGGCAGCCTTACCTCCAACTTGCCCCTCTTCCCGGCCTGTCTGCTCTCTCTCGAAGCAGCGTGCTCAGCTACAGAAGCCTGTCCTGTCTCACCCCATGCGCTGCGGTCTGGGGGGGCCGTCCTTCCCCAGAGGAGCCTGGGGGTGGGGATGGGCAGTGCTTGCCCCCACATGGCACCAACTGGGAGAGGCCACCGATCCGGAGCCCACACCCCAGGGTGGGAGCAGTGGCAGGGGCAGGGGCACGGGGTTGTGGTTCCGGCCGGTGCAAGCCTAGAGACGGAGGAGCCCCCGCAGAGGGGACACAGCAGCCCCCGGAGCCCAGAGGGGAGCAGCACCCTGCAGCAGGCCAGGCAGGCTATGGGCTCTCAGGGGACCCTCACTCAGAGGGGCTCCCCTACCAGGCCTGAGTCACCCCAAGAGTGCGTGTGGCCTGCCTAACCCCGCGGAAGCCGCCTCCCTGGATGTTCACCATCCATGCTCCTTGGTACCCCTGCACCCCCCCCCAGGGCCCCACCCTTCTCCTCCTGAGCTCCCACTTACCCCCCCCCCCGAACCTCCCCCAGCCGCAGGGATCCTAGCAGGACAGATCCAGGAACAGCTCTGGTAAGAGGCTTGATGCAGAAAGCTGTAGGGCCCCCCTGAGGACAGCTAGGTGGCTGGGAGTGCAGTGGTGCTGATTGCTGGGCCTGTCACCCCAATAAACCACTACGGCCCTTCCTTGGGCCCCCCAGGGACTCCCCCTGGCTCTTCCCTCCCCCTGATCCCCCCAGGGCCTCCTCCTGGCTCTTCCCTCCTCCTGACACCAAAGGCCTCAGGAGAGGAGTGGGGGCAGTGCCTCAGGGGCCACAGTGCCAGCCGCCTTGAAGCGTCAGCACACCCCGACCCCCCAGGGCTGGCTGGGGTGAGGGGCTGACAGCTGAGATTCCATCCGTCAGGATGGCTGTGGGCGCGGAGCAGCTCGGCTCTGCCTCACCTTCCTCACGACGCCCCTGCAGCCACCCTGACGGGACAGGCCTGCCTTGGGCGAGGCATCTGATGGACACACGGGGCCCCCACCCCAAGCCCCGGCTTCTGCAGCCCTGAAGGAGCCGGAGCACAAGCGGGTGCCAAGCAGATCTTCGTCCGGGGTGCAGGGTCAGAGAGGGCCACCAGGCAGGGGAGGGGGCGGGCCTTGTGCCCCCCAGCAGGTGCAGGGCAGGTGCAAGGTGGGCTGGTGGTCTGCTCTGCCAGCCGCGTGCCCCCCTCCAAACGAGCCCGGGTTCTTTTGCAGATGGAACAGGAGGGTGTTACAGTGAAGGGCAGCCCCCACTTCAACCCGGAGCCCGACGCGGAGGCCCTGTACACAGCCATGAAGGGCATTGGTGGGTGGCGTCCTCACAGGCCCTCTGGGGGGTCGAATAGGGGCCGCCCTGGAAGCCTGCAGGCACCCCCAGCCTGCCCCGCGCTGGAGCCGAGGGAGGGAGTCTGGGCCTGCCCAGTCGGGGGAAGGGGCACCGGCTGTCTGTGGGCACGTGCGTCCTGCATGGGCCTGAGCCTGCTGGCCCCCAGACTGGCCTCGCAGCTCCCGTGCCCCGTGGGCTGGGGGGGGGGTGGGCAGTTCTGTGGGCTGAACTGGGCCCTGGGGCCTCCTTCGGGGCCAGCGGGCTCGTGCCTGCAGAGGCCAGGGCTGCGTCCTTCCTAGAGGAACCCCCTGCGGCCTCCACTTCTGGGAGGGCTCAGCTCTCACCTCCACTTTGGGAGAAAGCAGGTGCTCCGGGAATGGGCAGCTTGAACCTTCTGCTGGTCCCTGGGTCCCACTTGCTCCCGCAGCAGAGGAGCTTGCAGGGAGGGGGTCTCTCCCCGGGGGATGTCCCAGGCAGCCCGGAAGGAAGGCCGCAGGGTCCTCGGATTCCACCCCTGCCCCCCCAGCCCCCAACATGCGGCCAGGAGGGGAGGGGAAGGGAGGGGAGGGGAGGGGAGGTTGGAGGAGCCTGTGCCTGCGTGTCTTCTCCACCCCACGAGAGCGGAGAGCCATCAGGTTCTGGAGCTGGGAGTGTGTGGGGCTGCCCTCCCCTGCGCAGCTCATGCCTCGCACCCCCGCAGGGACCAACGAGCAGGCCATCATCGATGTGCTCACCAGGAGGAGCAACATGCAGAGGCAGCAAATCGCCAGGTCCTTCAAGGCCCAGTTTGGCAAGGTAGGGGAGAGGGGGCGGGGGAGGAGCAGAGGCACGGCTGCAGCGGGGAGCCTCGCCTAGAGCAAGGCCTCTGGGGGGCACCCGCTGCTACACACACTAGTTGTTTATCTGAGGTCAGTAATTCACCAGCCGCCTGTGCTCTATCTGCTTAAGGTACTTGTGGGTCCCCCACCCCCTCCCCGCTCCCCCAGCTCCCTCCTCCCTGCTCTGCCCCCCCTTCCCTCTCAGCCCCCCTCCCCCCTCCTCCAGCTCCTGCACCCCTTTGGCCCCCTCCCCCTTCTCCCCTCCTCCCTTCCATCCTGGCTGCCCTAGCTCTCCACACCCAAGGCTCCCCACACCCGGGGCTCCCTGCTCCCTACCCCCTCTTCCGCTCCACCCTCACCCGGTCTCTCACCAGCCTCTATAGCCCCATCCTTGAGCTACGTCGCCCCCTCTCTGTGCTTTGCTCACTCTGCTCCCAGAGCCTGGAAGGCCTTCTCTTTCCCATGGTTCCCAGTTCCGGGGCAGAGGTGCGGCCAGGCTCCCCTCTGTCCTGCGGCTGGACCCCCTCTGTACCCCCTTTGTGTCCGCTTGCTCGGCCTTGAGGCAGCTCCAGAGGCAGGGAGCACAGCCACTGGACCCCTTTTCTCTCTCCCCTCCCTCCACCCCCAGGATAGAGCCAGGCTTCGAGGGTCCTACCTAAGCACAGGTGCAGGGGCACCCAGAGGTCCTTGGTTTGGGGATTTAATGCCAGAAGGTGACCAACGAAGCCCAATCTTTCCAGGAGGCACCACATGCACTATTTTTTTTTAGTAATTTCTTTCTCTTAACCTACCCAACTGTGCATTATTCTCTTTATTCGGCGTTAGGGAAAACCGATGTTCTAAGGTAAGCGCCACAATCCCAGACCTGTGAGCAGCAAGGTGGGGATTTAAATCCAAATCTGATGAGGCCCTTGGTCCCCGGCTCCACTGTACAGATCAGCAGGGCATGGCCTCGGGCTTCTTGGTGAGACACTGCCCCTGGAAGGAGGCCCAGGTGACACGGGCCCGCCTTTGTTCCTGCACATGCTGGGTGCCTGTGGCCACCTTGGGACTTGACAGCGAGCAACCACAAAGATGCACGTGGGGCTATAATGTGCCCAGCGCTGCCCCGAGAGCTCAGGGGGCCCGTGTCTCCTCCAGCCCCCCTAGCAGTGTATAGGGCAGGAGTGGCACCATCCCCGCGTGGCAGGTGAGGGTCCTGGTGCTCAGAGACCCTGAGTTCCTGGCCCGAGAAATGACAGCCGTGGCCCGCGGGGGAGCCCACAGAGTCCACCAGAGCCCCTGGGACCCACCACCACTCGGGTGCACCTGCACCTTACCTTTCCTTCTTCCTGCGTTAGGACCTCACCGAGACCTTGCAGTCGGAGCTGAGCGGCAAGTTCGAGAGGCTCATGGTGGCGCTCATGTACCCGCCATACAGATACGAGGCCAAGGAGCTGCATGAGGCCATGAAGGTAACTGAGGGGGGGAGGGGCGCAGAAGCCCTGTGGCCCTGTGGAGTCGCTGCTGGGGATGCCTTCCCTACAGGGGCCTGGCCGTGGGACCCCCGAGCCCCCTTGAGCCACCTTTTGGGATGGCCAAGCCCTGTGAGCCCGCAGCCTGCTGCCCAGACTGCCACTGGACCCAGACTGGCGGGTGTCTGCCATCCCATGGCCACCAGGGAGCCAGGTTAGCACTTCTCAGGACAGCGCTGGAGCAGGGGCGCGGGACATGGGACGTCTGTGTGTGGGGGGGGGTCCTCAGATTGCCTATGACCCCCACCGCTCCTTTAGCACCCGCAGATAACGAGGGAGGCAGGGCCGGGGCCTGTCATCGTCTCCACTGAGAGGACACTTGCTGGGTGCACTGGGCACCGTCACACCTGTTACCTCCCATCGTCCTGTGGGGGGGGCCTGCTCTTCATCCCAGGACAATGAGGATGCTTGGGTTCAGCAGGGGGGCATGACCCGGTGACCTGCAGGAGACCACCAGCACGGGGCAGGGCCGAGACACAGCTCCCGTCGCCCGCCCTTAGGATCCGCCCCTGGAGACACGCGTGCAGCTTCC
Organism: Vulpes vulpes; assembly: GCF_048418805.1. Classification (NCBI taxonomy): domain Eukaryota; kingdom Metazoa; phylum Chordata; class Mammalia; order Carnivora; family Canidae; genus Vulpes; species Vulpes vulpes. Next base: position 93,700,805 of record NC_132783.1, on the reverse strand, counting down.
GCAGAGGCCCCACGGGAGGGCCAGGGGCGCAGTGCCCACCGACCCTCCTCCCGAGGCCCTTCCTCGGACGCAGTGGGCGAGCGCAGGCGGAGCTCTCCCGCACACCAGGGTTTATCCACAGGGCTTGGGCACCAAAGAGGGGGTCATCATTGAAATCCTGGCTTCTCGGACCAAGAATCACCTGCGGGAGATAATGAAGGCGTACGAGGCAGGTACGGGAGGGCTGGGCCTCGGCTGGGAGCGGCCTGGTAGGCGGCGAGGGGCGAGCCGTGCTCTGGGCCTCCCCGGGAAGGCTCTTCTGCACATGGCCGCTGCGAACCTGCTGGGTGTCCCGTCCTGTCCTGTGCCGGATGCTCTCGAAGCTCCTTAGGCCCACAGGCGCGGCTGGCCCCGGGAGCCGAGCAGGGAGGCCCTGCTGCAAGGGGCGAAGGGGGCCCACAGGCCTGCGATCGTGGCGCCCCCGGGACGCGAGGCAGGCAGAAGCCAGCCTGTCCCCCCCAAGTGGAGCAGAGCCTGCAGGCAGCCCCCAAGGAGGTGCCCGGGTGGACCTATCCCTGTACTCTGAGCTCAGCCATGTGTGGTGCGGCATCCTCGTTCTGAGTGACCACCAGGTGCTGGAGCCACCGCCGTCGGGCTTGGCGCAGGGTGTCCCCGCCCCGGGACTCGTCCTTACCAGGAGGCCTCCGTGGAGAGAAGCACGGGAGACGGGGCCGGGGGAGGACCGAGCATCTGTGCCTCAGGCTCCCATCTCCCCTCAGACTACAGGTCCAGCCTGGAAGAAGACATCCAGGCCGACACCAGTGGCTACCTGGAGAGGATCCTGGTGTGCCTGCTGCAGGTAGCATTGCTCGGCTTCCTGGGAGCCCCCGCCTGGCCCACCCCAGCAGCTGGGCTCGGGAGGGGGGAGTCAGAGCCTGGCTTCTCGGACACGTCAGTGTGACTGGGGCCTCGCACCCCTGCCCGGCACGGCCTTGCGGGATGGCCCAGGACGGGGAGGAGGCACTGGTGGCAGCAGGCCCCTACTGCCCGCCCCAGGCGGTGCATGTGGTTTCCCGCGCTCCTGCGTCCCCAGCTCCCAGAGGCTCACTAGTGTCACCTCTGGGTGAGGAATCGGCCTGGAGAAGGGTACCTGGCCTGCGAAGTCCCTGCGGCCCAAGGGCGCTGCAGCCCCCTGCGCCCTCCTGCCGGTCGCAGCCGCTGCTTCTGTTTCTAGGGCAGCAGGGATGATGTGAGTGGTTTCGTGGACCCGGGACAGGCTGTCCAAGATGCACAGGTGAGGCCAGTCACCACGCCCGCAGCTTCCGCCCTGTGGGCCTCCTGCCGCACCCCTGCATCCTGACCCCGGGGGCTGATGCTCACGGCTTCCATGCGACACTAGGCCAGGCTGGGACCCGCTCAGCTCTCTGGACACCTGTGCCCGCGGCGTTCCAGAAGGAAGGGGCGGCTGTTGGGGACACCTAGAAATGGGGAGGAGGGCAACTGGGGGGGGTCCACTGAAGCTCAGGAACAGCCATGGACGGGGATGTGGGGCCTCTGAGGACCAGAGGGGAGCGTTCTGGTCAGTGCCTAGAGATGCTCAGGGGCAGGGCGGTACCAGAGCAGCGGGGAAGGGCCCAGGGAGGCGGGGCCTCAGCAGAGGCGGGGCCTCGGGTGGGGCGGGGCCCCAGGCGAGGAGGGGCCTCAGCGGAGACAGGGTGGGGCCCAGGGAGGCGGAGCCCCAGGAGGGGCGGGGCCTCAGGCGGGGCGGGGCCTCAGCGGAGGCAGGGCGGGGCCCAAGGAGGCGGGGCCTCAGCAGAGGCGGGGCCTCGGGTGGGGCGGGGCCCCAGGCGAGGAGGGGCCTCAGCGGAGACAGGGTGGGGCCCAGGGAGGCGGAGCCCCAGGAGGGGCGGGGCCTCAGGCGGGGCGGGGCCTCAGCGGAGGCAGGGCGGGGCCCAGGGAGGCGGGGCCTCAGCAGAGGCGGGGCCTCGGGCGGTGGGGCGGTACCCAGGGGCGGGGCCTCAGGGTGGGCGGGGCCTCGGGAGGCGGGTCCCAGGGAGGCGGGGCCCCAGGCAGGGCAGGACCCCAAGGGAGGGGCCCAGCAGCTTCTGGGCAGACTTCCAGAAGGGATTCTAATTTCTTGGGGACAGCAAGCCAGGAGGGCAAGCCAGGAGGGCCGGGTGGGTGGATGGGCGCTGACCCCCGCTCCCTGCCCTCTTTCGTGGCCCCTTGCGGTGGCCGCAATGCCAGGATCTGTACGCAGCGGGCGAGAAGATTCACGGGACTGACGAGATGAAATTCATCACCATCCTGTGCACCCGCAGCGCCACCCACCTGCTGAGAGGTACTGGGGAGGGGGGAGGCCCGTCAGGCTCCAGCAGGGCTGGCCGCAGGGCCCGGGAAGCGGGGGACACCGCCAGGGAGCCTGGACCCTGTCCCTGAGAACCGGGCGGAGGTCGCGGGTGGCACGGGGATGTGCAGTCTCCGTCTGCGGTGCTGGGTGGCACGGAGATCTGCAGGTCCCCTAAGAGGAGGCGTCTCCCCACAGTGTTTGAGGAATACGAGAGCATAGCAGGCAAGAGCATTGAGGACAGCATCAAGAGTGAGACCCATGGCTCCCTGGAGGAGGCCATGCTCACAGTGGGTAAGAGACGGCTCGGTGCTCAGACACCTGGTGTCCACAGCCATGGGGCTCCGCGCTGGCCCAGGGCACAGTAGCAAGGGGGTCCCCATGTCCACCTTCAAGGGGCCGGTGCCTCCAGGCCACATGCATGAGCCCCTGGGCCCAGGACACGGGAACTGCTCCACCCTGCTGTCTCCAGGGTGCCATGTCCTGCCCCCATAACCCCTGTGCGGTGTGTGTGCCAGCGTGAGTGTGAGCATTGGTGTGTATGTGAGGGCATGTGCACACTGGCAGGATCGTGCCTGGCCCCAGGCCTGCACACACCCTCAGCAACCACACAGGGAACGTCTTGGTTGTGATGTTAAGCCCTAAACAAAGACATCCATCCAGACCTTAGCAGGGGCCCTAGTCTCTGCCTTGGTTGCCCTTTGAAGGGATGATGATGTCTAGTTGCAGTCCAGACTCCACGCCTGATGATCTGACACTGGGGCCGCTGGGCACCTTCCCTCAAGCCTGACGTCAAGTGTACTTAGACCAAGATGCAGAGCTGAGGTCACAGGGTGCAGAGCTGTGGTCACAGGGAGAGGTGTCCATGCACAGCCGAGGCCCAGGGGCAGAGGGGCTTTTCCTCTGCTCCCTCCCATCATGGAGCCACGGCTAGGGCACCAGGGCGAGGGCACACACCCCCACGCCAGGCTGGCCCCACTCAGGGTCAGTCAGGGGAGCTCCACACATGTGTGGGTGCACTGCGACCTCAACAGTTCCTGGCGGCTTTGACTGCTGCGATGAAAACCTGTCCGGGCTGGGGCGTCTCAGTGCGGACCCTGCCCCAGCGCGAGTCAGCCCCTGTGTGGGATCTGGACGACCTCCTGGATAAACCTTCAGGCAGGGAAGAGCAAAGGGGCGCGGTGGCCCCACACGGGGCGTTGCTCCTCAGTTGTCCTTGAGGACGCCCACCGCTCAGTTCCAGGCCAGGGCAGAGCAAGGCAGGCAGGTCAGGGAGTGGGTCACAGCCCTCAGCGGAGAGCTGAACAACGGCAAGGCCCACGCCCTCTCCGCTGCCCTGAGTAAAGCGCCAAGCTCCCAGACCCAGGTGCCGAGTCTGAAGCAGCACCCACGAAAGCAAACACGGGCTGGCTCCCTGGGCCAGACGTGCCGGTGCCCCGGTGCTCCAGGGCTGGGCTCTGCCGCCACGTGGAAATTCAGACGGAGGAGCCTTACTGACACGTGACGTGCAGAGGGCACCTGAGGCCTGTGGGCACCAGTCCTGGCTCCTCTGTGGAGCTGAGGGCCGGATTCTGGGCAAAGCTGGCTCTGTAGCGTTGGGGCCCAGGGGCTGCCCTGGACAGAGCCGGGCCAGGTGGGCCAGCCCTACAGACCCCGTGCGTTCGTGGCTCACCCTTGGCCTGTGCGCAGGGCCCCTGGCTTCCTGGCCTGCCCTCCCTACACAGGGCAGAGCCTCTCGAAGCCAGGCAGTGCATACACAACTAGGCCAGGAACCGCATGATGCTCCCCCCCAAGATCTGAGGCAAGGCGTAAATCAGTAAACACGTACACGTGCCACCACAACCCGTAGCACTGACAGAGCTTTCCTGTTTGCCAGTGAAGTGCACGCGGAACCTCCACAGCTACTTCGCCGAGCGGCTCTACTATGCCCTGAAGGTAACGGTTCTGTCCTCTGTGCCCCCCGTTCTCCTCCCCTCTCGGTTCCGACATCAAAGCTGGGGCGGTCAGAGCCACCACTGTGACACGCGTGTCTCCTCTCACTCCAGCCCCTTGCTGGGCCGAACGCTCTATCGGCAGAGGGTAAACTGAGTCCAGGGAAGGGAAGCCACGGGTGAATTTGAGCAGGTGTTTTCACAGGTGTGCAGTGCACTGACCTCTCCTAACAACCCTGTGAAGCCTGTGTCATGACCGCCATCCCACGGATGGCGCAGCTAAGGCTTGTGATCCAGGTCACGCAGCTGGCACCTGGTGGAGCCTCGGTTTGAACCCAGGCCAGTCCTGCTTCCTTTTCATGCCACCATGTGATGCCCTTGGGTGAGCCCAGGTCGACACGGCCAGGACATCAGGGCGCCCTTTGCACGGACGTGCAGAGGGAGGCTGCCACACGCGGCCCTCCTCCTCCGTGCACGCCGGGAGCGCCGGCCCGGGCTCACCTGTGGCCCAAGAGGCAGCGCTGGGCATCCCAGCCCGTTGGGCCCACGGCTGGGCCGTGGGAGCAGGTGACGATGAAGGCGGGAAGGTGTTGCTGGGGAACTGGCCGCTTAAGCTGAATTTCACGATGTTGCTGCTCTAGGGAGAAGTCTTCCTCCTGGAGCAGGGAGCATCCTGCGTCTCAAATCCCATGTGCAAGCACTACACACACACACACACACACACACACACACACACACACATACACACACACACTGCCCTTGGGGCCTTTGGCTCCCAGTACGGGCAGACATGTGGGCCGGAGGGAGAAGAAATGAAGGGAATCCCCGAGTCACGGAAGCAGCCTTCTCAGCGCTTCCCCCGAAGTAGAGGCCCGTTCCCGTATCCCCGGCCCCGAGGAAGGGCCTGCCCCAGAGCACAGACCTATATGTTGGCAGGGACTGGACTGGAGAGGCCAGCAGTGACTGTTGACCGCTGCCTCTTATCCAGGGAGCAGGGACGCGCGATGGGACCCTGATAAGAAACATCGTTTCGAGGAGTGAGATTGACTTAAATCTCATCAAGTGTCAGTTCACGAAGATGTACGGCAAGACCCTCGGCAGCATGATTGAGGTGAGCCGCGAGGTCCCGATTCTACCTCCGGGGTGACCCAGGGGCTGGGCCACAGCCCACATCACCTGTGTCCATCCCTTCCCAGTAGGGGTCTCATTCTGCATTTGTTGTCATGCAGTGTGTGGGGACAGGCAAGGGGGTCGGTACGGTGGAGGGGGGGGGGGACGAGGGGCCAGGGCAGGCACAAGGCCAGACCACGGAGGCCTGGGCGCTTCACGCCTATGGTTGGCTTTGCCCTGGACTCCCGGGCGCCCCTTTGAAAAGAACACCCCGAGCCCTAGCAAAGGAAACCACATCTGGACGCCAGCGACAGGGAGTCGTTTGGGAGGAATCAGGCAGGCGCCCTCGCATCCAGGCTTCGGTAGTCGGAGCAGCACAATTTTAAGGAGATGAGTCAGATGAAATAGCTTTTCTAGTCATTAATGCAAATGAGGCCTTGACTATTTCATTAAGGGAAGCCACACCTGGAGGTAGGTCCCAAGTCTTCCCTGGCTGCTAAGTCAGATCCCTAAGCTATTCTAGAAATGTCTGTTGTCAACCATATTTCCAAGAAACACACAGCTCACACTATGTTTAAAGAAAAAAAGGCATTTCTACTTTTTTTTTTTTAAGTATTTCTACTTTAATATGGTTCAGAATGGAGCCGCGGTAGGTGGGGGTGAAGGCTGGTGGAATTATTCTTTGTTTCGTTTTTGGCTTCCCAGCCAGTCTTGCCAAAAGACAGGAGGGCTCCCCGCAAACCAGCCCAGGCTACTGATGGCTCCCCAACACCCAGGCCCACCGAGGGTTAGGAATCTTTTTCAACCATACATAGCTTCTGGGGCCTCAGGGAGCTTCCTCTACCTTCTCAGCATCAGTTAGGAGGAGCCGCAGTCAGACGTCAGAGGAACAGCCACACTGAGCAAAAATGGTGACTTTGACCCATCCAGGGTGTAGACTTCATGAAAGGGAGAGACTTAGGAGGCTAATTGGTGCATGAGCAATAATCAATCACAGAAACCCCTGTCTACACATACAAGAAGCCCCCCTCCTTCAGGCCTTGCCTGCATTTAGTTGGAATTGTGGCAAAGGTGGCCAAGTGCTTTCTTTGCGTACAGACCACTCTCTGTAGATGTCATCAGAGAAAAAAAAAAACGATTTCCAACAGCGATACCTGCATTAAAAACTCCTGCATAGAAATTAATAGGAAAATTGATTAAAAACCTTACTTATAACGTTACAGGCATGCATTTTAAAAGATAGACAAATTGGTTTTCAAAAAAAATACAAAAACAAAACTAATGTATTACAGAAATTGTTCTGTCAATAGAAAAAAAAAAGGGAAGGAAAGGAAAGAAGGAAAGAATTTGAAATGTGGTTAAAAATCTACCAGGAAACTTCAGGCCCAAAGGATTGTACCAGCAAATTTGAGTGAAAGTTAAGGATCCGTTGATTCCCATGAGTGGGAAGTGCCCCGGCACGTAGGACATAGGATGTGGAGCTGGCCCAGGCCCTCCTGACCGAGCGCCCCCGGCAGCTGCGGTGCCCCCCGCTGCCCTCCTCCTCGCACACGGTGAGCTCCCCCCGTGCTGCGCAGACCCCGGCCCCGTACTCTCAGGGCCTGCCTCGCAGCTCGGGCACCGGGTGGCCCGGAGACGTGGGGTCCCGCCGTGGGCCGTGCGGGGTCAGGCGCACCCGGATACAGGTGCCATGTGGCCCCCACGTGAGCTGCGCAGGCGAGCCCGCGCCTCCCTGCCTGCACCTCAGCACGTCTCAGGAGGCTCCCAGCCGCAGCAGCACCGGCATTTGATAGATGAGGCGGAGTCTGGGGTGGTGACAGGAGACTTGTCCCAGCTTCAGGGGCAGTGAGCGACAGCTGTGGTCTGGGTGTGCGTGCACCCGGACCCAGGCCCCGCACTGGGTGCCTTGCCTCCTGCCTCGGTTCCCTGATCTGTGACAGTCGCTGTTGAGTAAAGGGGCAGCCAGGCAGGTACGGGGCCTGAACGGACCATGGGGAGGCCCGCGCAGCGGGTGGAACCAGGGGCCACCAAGATGCCTTCCCTGCCCCAGAGGAGGATGGTGTCTGTGAGTCATTTCCTACATTGAGCTCCCCTGTCGTTAGGAGGAGAGTCAGAGACACAGGCGAATGTCCTGCAGTGACACAGGGTGGGCCTGCGTCCGGGGAAGGAGGGGGTGCCCGGCCTCGCTCCCCAGGGAGCACAAACGAGTCCTAGCAAGAACCTCAGCTGATAAATACCCCCGTGACCGTCTTGTCCCCGTCCCCAGGAAGACACCAGCGGTGACTACAGGAACGCCCTGCTGAACCTGGTGGGCAGCAGCGCCTGAGGGCTCAGCGCGGAGCCCGGGCTGAGAAGCTGGAGCCCTGGGGCCCTTCGGCCCACCCTTGGCCAGGGATGGGGGTGGGGTCTTGGGGCGCCCAGCTAGCCTTTCACTCCTCTATCTCCCCGCTTCTGAGGCGGCTCCAGGTGTGAGCACGGTGCTGGCCTCCCCCCCACACCCCCCAGCTTGGCCGCTGCAGGGCCACTGGGCCCGGGTTTCGCAGCTGCGCAGCCCCACCCCATCGACTAAATCAGGATCTGCAGAGAAAAGCCCGGAGAATGAGGCATCTCCATGCGCACCTCCGCTGAGAAGTGTCCCGGAAAGGCCGGCCAGAGGCTGCGAGAGCCGCGGCCTTCAGAGCACACACATGTGCACACATGCGCAGCCGACGCACGGGCCCTCGGGCCACTGGGAGGCCACCAACATTCATGCGCCAAAACCTGAGGCTGGAGGCAGAATGTACATTTGCCCTGTGTCTCACCTGCAGAGGAAAGCTGCGAACCCTTGTCCCGCCGAGGGCACATCCCCCACCCAGGCTGCACTGGCCCTGCAGGTGCCCTGCCCCTCCCTCCCCTCCACCAGCCTGCAGCTTCTCTTATTCTGACCCAGTGCCCGACACACAGATGCCTGTGTGGTGCTTTCCAGAATAAAGGTTGTGTATTCGACTCTAAGTGCCTCAGGGATTTTAGCAGTGACCAGGGAAGGACCAAATTGATCAATGTTCATAAAAGAAATCAATGATAAGATTTTGGGGGATGAATCAACCTCGAGTGCATGGGTGGGCATTTCCCAGCAAGGACACGCTGAGCTCAGAGCCTGCGGTCGCCCTAGGATGACTCAAGTAAGGATACTTCCTGCCGCTAAATTAGGATCTCTCAGAGCCAGGGGTCTTGGGCTCCTCTTCCAGCCTCTGGCTCACCTAGCTCTCAAGGGGAGCGGCTTGTGGGGAGCTGGCTGCCCTCAGCTGGTCCAGATGTGGGGTCTCCCGGCCCTAAACTAACCCTAACCCCAACCCCAAACCTAACCGCAAACCTAACCCGAACCCTAAAGCTACCACGAACCCTAACCACTAACCCCTAACCCCTAACCCTAACCCTGAACCTAATTCTAACCCCTAAATCCTATCCCTAACCTTAATTCTAAACCTAGCCCTAACCCTAACCCGAATACCAACCCCAACCCTAACCCAAACCCTAACCCCTAACTCTAACCTCAAAATTAACCCTAAAACGAATCCCTAACCCTAACCCTAACCCTATCCCAAACCTTAATCTTTTTTAAAAATTATTTTATTTATTCATGAGAGACACACACAAAGAGGCAGAAATACAGGCAGAGGGAGAAGCAGGCTCCATGCAGGGAGCCTGATGTGGGACCCAACCCAGGACTCCAGGATCATGCCCTGAGCAGAAGGCCCCACTAAACCACCTAGCCATCCAGAGATCCCCCCATAACCTTAATCCTAACCCTAACTCCTAATCCTAACCCCAACCTCAACCGCAACAATAACCATAATCCTAAACATAACCTAATCCCTAACAGGCCAGCATAGCTAACCCTAACCCTAACCTAACTATAACATTAACCCAGAGCCTAACCCTTAGCCCATCCCCAAGCCTAACCCTACACTAAACCCTAACCCTAGCCCTAAACTAACCCTAACCTAACCCTAATCTTAAACCTAAATGCTATCCCTAACCTTAACCCTAACCCTAAACCCTACCCTTAACCCTAACCACAACCCCAATCCTACCCTAACCCTCAACCCTAACCCTAACCTAGCCCTAACCCTAACCTTAACCCTAAATGCTATCCCTAACCTTAACCAACCCTAAACCCTAACCCTAACCCAAAGACCATCCTTAACAATAAGCCCTAACCCCTAACCCTAACCGTAACCGTAACCCTACCCTTAACCTTAACCCTAAACCCTATCCCTAACCTTAACCCTAACCCCAACCCCAACCCCAACCCTAACCCTAAGCAGCCTCCAGGGGAGGACACGCGGTCCCCAGCTGCCCGTGGGAAGAGGGTCAACGATTTGGGGCCGTTAGATCATCAACGAGCAGGGCAGCTAGTGGGTGTGAAGTCCTGACCCCATGAGGGCAGCGGCAGGAGGGGCTGAAGTGGGGCCCCCAGGAGCCCTTCAGGCCGCACGACGACCCGTGTGGCCCTGGCCAGGCCTTGGGGTCGTCCTGGTGCTTTTTTTCCCTTCTTTTCTTTAATTGAGGTCCTGCCCTGGACTTGGCTTCGGCGCCGAGTCACTGAGTCACCCTCTGCCCTCAGACAAGACTCTGCGCTGCCATCCCTCGGGGCACAGCCTTGGCCCCAGCCACCCCCCCAAAACTAGCCTGACGCGGCCAAACAGGAGCCTCAAGACACGTGGTAGGGGAGGCAGCTGGGGAGACACCGCTGTTACACCGATGTGCCCGGTGGGGACCCTGAGCAGCGGTGCGCAGGCTGTGCTTTGGCCCGGGTGGGACACCTCTACCCCACAGGCAGAGCAGGGGTCCCAGGTTCAGGGAGACGCGTCCCGACGGGGCCGCGGCCAGAGCGGCCTGCGTGGTGCGTGGCCTCCCCGGAGCTGGCTCCCGTCTGGCCGTTGGCGCTCGTGGCCTGGGGCGACCAGCGGACTCGGGGGCTGCGGGCGAAGGGACGTGGCCAGGCACCCTCAAGCTGGGACACGGCACCTCCAAGTCACGTTTGCTGGAACAACCTCTTGGCACTTCTGGTAAAACAGACGTGGTCCTAAGGGACTTTTCCAATGGCTCTGGGATTTTTTTTTCCTTTTTTATTCCTTTTTACTGCATCTGTGTTCTTAAAGATAATTTGGGGTCTGGTCGGTTTGATTTCAGCAAAAGAGGAGAAGCTGGGTGCTCCCCACTTGGGCCCCTGTCATCGGCCCATGATGGCACTGTGTTTCCTGGCTCTCTACGGATTAGGGAGGCACCCCTAGGTGCCTCATCCCCGAAGCGCGGCCCGGCCTCCTCCTGGCAAGGCCGACTGGTAGAAGGAACCCCCAACCTGGGACCGGGTCTGCCCCCGGCGCTGCCCAATGGCCTTTCCCAGAGTCCTTTTCTGCTTCAACGGAGCCGCCCTCACCACCTGCTTCCCAGACGCCGGGTGCCTCTTGGACTCTGAGAGGGAAGCCTTCCTGTCCACCCTAAGGACAGAGGCCCTGGACATACGAAGGGGACGCATCCTCTCTCGACTCCTGGCACCTGCCGGGCACCTGCCGGGCACCTGCTTACCGCTGCAATGACCAAGGCAACAGGTCCGACCCCCCGCCCCACCAACCACCGTCCAGTGGGTCGAGCGGCCACGGCCAGAACCGGAGCCGCCTTCTCGCTGCCCCGGGGCTGGGGCTCAGCCTCCCAGTGGGCGAGTCAAAGCGCAGAGGAGCCGCGGGAGGCAGGCAGGCACACTGAGACCCCAAGCTCCGGGACTTCCAGGGACACCGGGAGTCTCTAAGGGCTGGGGCCTCGCACATCAGGGCTGCAGCCCTCCCCGCCGTGTGACTGAGGAGCCCTCACTGCCCCTGCAGAGCCAGGGCCACCCCTGCGGCCCTCCCAGTGCGTACCCAGCTGCAAGTGGCGCCGGGTGGCCTGGGACCCGCTGGCGCCGTGCCCTATGCTGGCTGCAGGGTTACCTGCCCGCATTGCCCCCCCCTCGACCCACTGCCCCCCCCCCACGGACCCACCACCTGCAGAGGAGGCTGGCGGGCCGGGCCCCCTGACCATTGGTGGGGGAGCCCGAGCTCCCTTGCACACCCGGTCTGTGCTCTGCGGGGCCACCGGCCTCTCCAATTAGGTTTCAAAAACACTTATCTGGGGGCGCCCGGGGGCTCAGCGGTGAAGCATCACCTCCAGCCCAGGGCGTGACCCCGGTCCCGGGATTGAGTCCCACGCCGGGGTCCCTGCAGGGTGCCTGCTTCTCCCTCGGCCTGGGTCTCAGCCTCACTCTGTGTCTCTTGTGAATAAATACGTGAAATCTTAAAACAAAAACAAAAACAAAAACAAAACAAAACTAGAGTTCATCAAAATTTTAAACTTCACCAGTAAGAAAATTAATGAACAAGTCCAAGACTGGAGGAAGGGGTCCCAAAGCATCCCGAACAAGTGGTTTGACGTCGGAATGTCTAAGAACCCCTTCGGGCCTTGGCCAGAGAGCACGGGGTGTGGGGCTGAGGGCTCAGTTCTGGGGCCTCCGCCGCTCGCAGCCCTAACTGCTGGCTCTTGGTACAGACCTGGAAGTTGCCGAGCAGCGGCTGTTCGGTGGCCCCAGCCTGGGAGACCAGTCACCACTCTGTGACCCAGGTGACCCAGGTGACCCAGTGCCTCTCACTGCACCGTGACGAGCAGCACGTCCACACACTGCTCACCTGTGCCCATTAGGGCTCCATAAAGCTGGAGGACAGGGTCTTTCTACGAGTTGGTAACAGGGTGGAGGACACCCTCGGGCACCCGCCCTCCCAGGGACACATGCAAGTGCCAGTAAGTGCGCGAGGACACTCGCTCCTCTCTCTCAAGTGCCACACATTCACTTTGCTGTGACAAAGTAAATTATGTAAAAGCTTTAGAAAACCTTTCAGTGGGTGCCAGGGGCTCAGTTTGGGGGCCAGCTCTGGACTCCGGCTCAGGTCTTCCCCCCAGGGTCCTGGGATCGAAGCCCATGTCAGGCTCCTGACTGGGCCCGGAGAATATTCTCTCTCCCATTGCCCCTTCCCTGTCTCTCTCGCTCTCTCACTCTCTCTCTCTCTCCAATAAATAAACAAAATCTTTTAAAAATAAAAAATAAAATTAAATAAATAACATCTTTAAAAGAAAAAAATTCAGTCACTTCTTATAAATTTAAATGCAATGCCTTACTGTACAATCCAGCAATTCCATTCTTAGGTTTTTGGCTGAAAGGAGTGAAAACTTACCTCGTACAAAAGGATTTATACGGCAATGTTCACAGAAGCTTTACTCTTATTCTTATTTTTTTTAAGATTGTATTTATTTATACATGAGAGACACAGGCAGAGGGAGAAGCAGGCCCCACGCAGGGAGCCCAACGTGGGACTTGATCCCGGGTCTCCAGGATCACGCCCTGGGCTGCAGGCGGCTAAGCCGCTGAGCCCCCGGGCTGCCCAGAAGCTTTATTCTTTTTTTTTTTTTTTAAGATTTTATTTATTTATTCATAGAGACAGAGAGAGAGATAGAGGCAGAGACACAGGCAGAGGGAGAAGCAGGCTCCATGCAGAGAGCCTGACGTGGGACTCGATCCAGGGTCTCCAGGATCACGCCCTGGGCTGCAGGTGGCGCTAAACCGCTGCGCCACTGGGGCTGCCCCCAGAAGCTTTATTCTTAAAATGTGAAACAATCCAAGCATCTATCAACAGGAAAATGAACAAATAAATTGTGTTGGATCCATGCCAGGAAATGCTAGCAGGCCTTTACAAAGGAAACGGGCCCTCAGTGCACATGACAACACAGAGGAGTCTCCAACACGTGCTCCTGATCCGAGGAAGCCCCACGTGAAGGAGCACATAGGGTAGGACGCCACGCATATGAAAAGTAACCCACAGTGAAAGAAATCAGACTGGTGCTGGCCCCGAGATTTGGGGGTGGGCCCAACAGGCAGAGATAAACTGGAAGTGGCACAGAGGAACTTTCTAGGGTATTAGAAGTATTTTAAGTCTCATTAAATAGGGGCTACAGGCAGGCACGAACTTGCCAAAACATATCAAATTTTAACAATTAAGAATTGTGCGTTGCGTCGTATGTACATTATCCATCAATAGGAATATCGTAGAGAAAGCTGCGATGAACATTTGTGTGCAGATTTTTATGTGGACTTACGCTAAGGTCTCTGCTAAGTGCCCGGGGATGTGACTACTGAGCACCCAGTAGGTGCAAGTCTTTGCTCAGTGGACGTTTAGGGTGTTTTTGGTCTTCTGTTATTTGGAAATAATACTACGATAGACATTCCTGTAGGAATTTTTATTTTTTAAGATTTTATTTATTCATTCACAAGAGACAGAGAGAGAGGGGTAGAGACACAAGCAGAGGGAGAAGCAGGCTCCCCACAGGAGCCTGAGGCGGGACTCAATCCAGGACCCTGGGTCACAGCCTGGGCTGAAGGCGGATGCTCCACCGTGAGCCCCCAGGTGCCCCTCTTGTAAGAATTCCTACAGGTCAGTCAGACGACAGACTCCTAAAATACAGCACCTGGATCAAAGTTCATGCGGCATTGTAATTGAGATGAATTTTGCCAAATTGCCCCAAAATGACATTTGTGTCGATTTTTTCTTTAGGAAAAGGAAAGAACCAGTCAGTCTCCTAATCCTCTCACTAACAGCAAATTCTCAAAATTTGATCACTGTTAGTCCGCTGGGGAAAGTGTGGTCTTCCTGTGATGACAAATGGTCTAAACACATGATGCTTTTCACATCCCTAGGAGCCCTTTGTATTTGTCTCCTCTGCTACTTGACAGTTCCTCCCTCAATGGAGCTCGGGGATCAGCGGCGTTGTCATCGTCCCTGTCAGGCCTCCCACCCCGGGAAGGCCACATCTGTGTCTCCACTTGTCGGCTGAAGGGCATCTGGATTGTTTTACTTTGAGGCTCCTACGAACCCACTATGGACGACTTTGCGTGAACATACGCGTTCAGATTACTGGGTGTGTACTGGGAGCGGAATTGCTCACTCACTTGATAACTCCATTTACTTTCCTCAGGACCTGCCAGGTTGTTCTCCAAAGTGACTGCACCACTTTATATGCCCACCGGCAGCACATGAGATTTCTTATTTTTTTACATCCTCATAAACAGGTGTCATTATTTGTCTTTTTTGTAAATCCATCATAGCGGGTACATAGTGCTATCATCTTGCACTGTTGATTTGCTTTTACCTAGTAACTACTGATTTGGGCGTCCTTCCATGTGCTTCTTGGTCACATGTGTGTCTTCTCTGGGGAAATGTTTGTTCAAATTCTCTGCCCATGTTTTCACTTGTTAGCTGTCTTTTATTGTTGAGCTGTAAAATTTCTGTCTATATTCTGCATATAAGATCCTTATCACATATATGATTTGCAAATATTTTCTGTTCCTGGGTTGGTTTTTTTTTTCTTTCTTTCTTGATAGTGGCCTTTGAAGAATAAGTTTTTAATTTTGATGATATCTAGTGTATTTAGGGTTTTTTTGTTTTTGTTGCTCTTGCCTTTGGTGTCGTATGTAAGAATCCTTTGTCAAGCCCAAAGCCATGAAGATTTACCCATATATTTCTATTTTTTAAAAGATTTTATCTATTTATTTGAGAGATAGAGAGGATGAGCAGGGATAGGGGTAAGCAGACTCCCCACCCAGCACAGAGCCAGCCTCTGGACTCAATACCAGGACCCTGAGATCATGACCTGAACCAAAGGCAGATGTTTAGCCAGCTGAGCCACCCAGGTGTCTCCCATCCTTTCATTTCTTTTAATAGCTTTATAGTTTTACTTCTTACATTCAGAACTTGGATCCATTTTGAGTTAATTTTTGTATATAGTGTGAGATAATGGTTCAACTTCATTCTTTTGCATGTGGATATCCAGTTGTCCAGCATCGTTTGTGGTAGACTTTTTACCCCACTGAACTGTCCATGCGCCCCTGCCAAAAATCAACTAACTGCAAGTGGAAGGGTTTATTTCCAGAACTCAGGTCTATTCCATTTCCAGTAACACACGGTCTTGATTATTACAGCTTCATAGTAAGTTTTGAAATCGGGGAGTGTGGGTCCTCTCACATTGTTCTTCTCTAAGAGTATATTGGCTTTTCTGAGTGCCTGGCATCTCCATCTGAATTTTAGCAGTAGCTTGTAAATTCCTAAGAAAAAGGTAGGTGATGGGGATCCCTGGGTGGCTCAGTGGTTTAGTGCCTGCTTGTGGCCCAGGGCGTGATCCTGGAGTCCCAGGATCGAGTCCTGCATTGGGCTCCCTGCATGGAGCCTGCTTCTCTCTCTGCCTGTGTCTCTGCCTCTCTCTCTCTGTGTGTCTCATGAATGAATAAATAAAATCTTAAAAAAGAAAGAAAAGAAAAAGGCAGGTGAGATTTTTGATTGGGATTGCACTGACTCTGAAGACCAATTGGGAAGTAATGTCATCTTAACAGTATCAAGTCTTCCAAATCCATGAATATAGGATATCTTTCTATTTATTTAGGTCTTCTTTATTTTAATAGTGTCAGGTGGTTTTCAATATATATATTTTGTATTTCTTTTATGAAGTTTAGTCCTAAGCATTTTTGATGCTGTTAAAAATGGAATAATATTCTTAATTTTATATCTGAATTGTTTGCTGCTAGTGTATACAAATACATTAAACTTTTTTAATATATTAAACTTTTATATTGATTTCATATCTTCAAACTTGCTAAACTCACATTTTCGTTCTAATAGTTATTTTGTGAATGCCTTAGATCATACCTGTGAATATAGTTTTACTTTTTCCTCTATAATCTGGATGTAATTTATTTCTGTTTATCTACTCACTTGTTTACTTATTTGCACAATTGCCCTGTCTTGGATCTCTAGCCCCATGTTGAGCAGAATCGATGAGAGCAGATTTCCTGGCCACCTTCCTGGTCTTCGAAGGAAAGCATTCAGTCTTCCACCATTAAATATGATGTTGGATATGGTTTTTCACAGATAATCTTTTCCAGGTTTCAGAAGCTCCCTTTCTCTTTCTAGTTTGTTAAGTGTTTTTATCATGAAAAAATATTGGACTTTGTCAAGTACTTTTTCTGCATCTATTGAGATTATGTGGTTTTGTCCTTTATTCTATTAATGTGATATATACTTTGATTAATTTTCTCATGTTAACCAACTTTCAGGTATTTTATTGTCATACAAATTACATCTTTATATGTTATAAGCCCATCAATACTTTCATAATTATCATTTATGCAGTGGTCTCTTAAATCAGACAGGATAAGAAAAAGGTAACAAAAATTCATCACACTACTCTTTTTTGTGTTTACCTGCGTAACTGCCTTTACAACAGTCTATTTCTTTGTGTGGATTCAAGTTATGATCTAATGTCCTTCATTTCAGCTGAAGGACTCCTTTTAGTATTTCTTATAGGTAAGGTCTGACAGTGATGGATTATCTCAGTTTTTGTTTATTTGGGAATTTCTTGTTTTTTTCAAGGATAGTTTTGCTAGACTGAGAGTTCTTAATCGACAGTCTTGTGGCACTTTGACTATGTGGCATCCCACTGCTTCAGCCTCCACTTCTCTTTTTATTATTATTATTATTATTTATTTATGATAGTCACAGAGAGAGAGAGAGAGAGAGGCAGAGACACAGGCAGAGGGAGAAGCAGGCTCCATGCACCGGGAGCCCGACGTGGGATTCGATCCCGGGTCTCCAGGATCGCGCCCTGGGCCAAAGGCAGGCGCCGAACCGCTGCGCCACCCAGGGATCCCATCCTCCACTTCTCTAATGAGAAATCAGCTGATCTCCTCATTGAGGTTTGCTTTTGATAGGTTGTTTTTCTCTTGCTACTTTCAAGATTGTCTTTGCCTTTTGACAGTTTGACTCTGATGTACCTAAATGTCGGTCTCTGGGTTTATCCTACTTGCAGCGCAAGGTGTGTGGATTAATGTTTTTCAACAAATTTGCGAACATAATGACAACTATTTCTTCAAATATTTTTCTGCCATTTTTTATCTTTCTCTCTTCTCCTCCCAGGACTCCCATTATGCATCTGTTGATAGGTTCGATGTATCAGGTCTCTGAAGCTCCGTTCACTTTCTTCTTTCTTTATTCTGTTCCTCGGGCTGTATAATCTCAACTGATCTATCTTCAAATGACTTCTCTTCACTAATTCTGTCCTCTGCCTACTTAAATCTCTTTGGAGCCCATCTAGTATATTTTTCATTTCAGTTATTGTACTTTTCAAAACCAGAATTTCTAGTTAGCTCTTTTCTATAATTTCTATCTCTTTATTATTTCTCTGGTGAGATATCATCATACTTTTCTTTAATTCTTTAGACATAATTTCGTTCTTTAAAGATGTTTATAACAGGTGATCAAAAGTCTTTAACAGTAATTTGAATGTCTGGGTTTCCCCAGTGGCGGTTTCTAATGAATACTTTTTTTCTCCCTTTGAATAGGCCATTTGTTATTATTTCTTTGCATCTTTCATATTTTTTTTCTTGAAAATTGGCATTTTTAAATAATATAATGTGGCAACTCTGGACAACAAACTTTTTCCGGGGTTCTTTTTCTTATTGTTGTACTGATGCCTTTTCTGTTTGTTTAGTGATTTTTCTGGACTAATTATCTAAATTCAATATTCTTTGTCACATATGGCTACTGATGTTTCCTCCTGGTTAGTTTAGTGGTCATCTACTGATTAGACAGAGACTTCTTTTAGTACCTGAACCACTAAGTCCTCCTACTTTTGCTATGAAATGTGTGTGTTTGTGTGTGTGTGTGTGTGTGTGTGTGTGTGTGTTAAGCTATGTTTTCAACAGGCCAGCAAGCAACTTACAACTCTGTCTCAGTGTTTACTTCCTGCTTGCTGAGAGCCTCAAGGTCAATCATGGTGTAAGCCCTGCACAGGTCTTTCTTAGGTGTATATACAACCCAACACATGCATGTAGCCTTCTGGAATTCCAGGAATATGCCAGTGCTTTTCCAAGTCCCTATGAATATTTCATTCCCCAGTTCTTCCCTTCAGGAGTTTTGATCAGCCTCTTGTTAGCCCCAGCTGGTATTGCTACCCCAGGCTGCTGATTGTTTTTGACAAATGCCCTCAGGATATGGCTGTTTGCACAGAGCAAGCACTGAGCCATGTCAAATAAAGATAATCCCTAAGAAGGGGGCTTTTTCAGGGAACTGTCAGATCAAATAGTGATAATTCTCTGGGAATGGGGTTTCTTTGGAAAGCTCCAAACCCATTCTGTCCTCTCCAGTGACTGCCAGGCTGCTGGTTTTCCCTGCCATAGCTGTGAGAATTTTGGTTTGCAAATGCACCACGGGACTTGAAAGGAGGAGGGAGTAAGGCAAGTTAAGACACCACAAAATTTGGCTATTCTTACCACAACTCATCCATTTTTCTTGAATAAATTATACTCAGAATGTTGAAACCTTTTGGCTAATTTCCAGAGCTCTGAGAAACTTAATTCTGACCATTTTCACTAGTGTTCTCCTTGCTTTTTGAGATTGTATATTTTCAGAGGTCATTATTCTTCCGCTGTTGAAGTGCTTTTCTTGGTCTGAGTTTTTGTGTTATTGTTTTTTTGATTTAGGTTTTGGGGTTCTTTTTTTAGCTGGCTCTTGGAGGAATGGTTTTTCACTGCATAGCCTTGGAATTTTTTTCTTTGAAGTCAAATATTCATTTATTAGCATCTGTTTCAGTGTTGATCACTCTGTATCAATTTTCCTTTCAGCCAATAAATTCAAGTCTACTTTTGTTTCAGGAAAGTTGTTTTGAATTTTGACCCTAATATTTTTTTTCTATCTCACATTTCAGGTTTCCTTAACCGAGGAACAGAATGTCCTCCTCTGTTTTGAATAGTTTCTGTCTTCTGCTGAAGGCTGTCTATATACCACTTGTTTGCCTTTTCAAAACAAGGCCCCTCTATGGAGACTTTTCTGTATTCAAGACAAAATTTAGAGACCTACGTGTGTTTCCCCACCCATGGTAATTATAAGAGTAACCATTATTATAAGGTAAACATCTAAGGCTTCAACATCTGATGTCATTTAATGACCACAATGACCTTGTGAGCTATGTATTATCTTCGTTTTACATTTGAAGATACAGTGGCTCAGAGCAGTTAGATAACTAGTCCACTGCCACCCAGCAGTTAAGCGTCAGAAGCAGGATGTGTATTGAGGAACATCCAGCTCCAAAGTCCAAGTGCTTCAACAGGCTGGCATAGTGATACTCATATCTGCCTCCACCAGGGCCCCATCCATTGATCTGGGACACTTGCCAGCTCATCATCCCTGCTACGGCGTGACAAGCTGAGGACCTGGCCTATTTACCTTATTAAACAAGGCCCCTCTCAGAGCTTAGAATGGTTCAGTGCAAAGATAGCAAATGATATGACACACATGCCACTTCTCCCCCCGGCACACATGGAAGGCTTTGCTAATTGAACATGGCATTCTTCCCCTCTGTGCTCAGTTAGGTCAGGATCCTTCTAGACCCGGTTTTTAGAGCAGCCACTACCAATCTATTAGAGCTGAAATGCAAGTTGAAAGACATCCCTTATCTAAATAGTTTATTAAATAAGGAGGCTGAACTGGGGAGTGGCAGGTGGGGGAGGGGGTGCAGAGGAACAAGTGAGTTCTCATAGAATGAGGAGGCTGAGCCCATGCAACAAATATAGGCCATCAGAAATTTTCAAGAAAAAAAAATCCTCATTTGTCCAGAATTTGGGAAGTGAGTGTGAATCTCAGAAAAATCTAGAAATTTCTGGTTATGGCCTGATGCCAAGTCGCACCGCCCTTATCTAATAGCACATTTGCATTTTTGCGTGAGTGTAACTGATAAAACTCTTTGGGGTCTGCTTTCTGTGTTGCTGAAACCCTCATGTCTGACTTTCTAAGGCTCTGCTTTAACATTCGCTGCCAGTAAGTGATCCACATGGCCTTGCACAAATGGCTCTCTGGTGGGCGGCCTTTGCAAGTGCCCAGGACCCCGCTGGTGTGGGATGGGGGTAATGAAGAGCCCCTGATCGCTGACAGCTTGGGGCGGCCCTGTGTGTCCCAGTCCCAGGGAGCGAGAAGCGCCTGTCCCCTCAAGCTTTGGTTCCAATACCCGAGGCTCCTGTGGGGATGAAGGGAGCAGCCAGGCCCCTGCCGGAGGGTCAGAAGCTTGCCCTGCAGACCTCCGGGAGCCTTCAGCCAGCAAGACGGATGGCCGGGGGCCGAGGAAGGCAGTGAGGGCTAAGAAATGATGCAAGCCTAGGCATAATTGGATTCTGGGTTTCCGCAGAGTGTGCTATCACTGCTTACAAATGGGGCCCGGCCACTGAATTGAGTTATCAAGCGAGCAGAGTCCTGAGTCACGGATCGCCCTTCGTCCACAGCGGGCCGGAGGCGGCACTGCGTGGGAGATCGCAGCCGGGGGCTCGCGGGGACGCCTCCTCCTAAAGCATGAGAAAGAAAGAGGCTGACAAATAGTCTCAGGCGGGCGGTGTTTCTCACTAAACCCAAAAGCGTGTGTGTGTGTGCGTGTGCATGTGTGTGCGCGTGCGTGCACGTGCGTGGCAGGTGTAGAGAGTGCAAGCAGGTAGGAAGGGGCACACGCCGCCGCAGCAAACGGCCACAGATGCCAGCCCCACGCAGGGCCCTGAGCGCCCACTTCGTGGCCCAACCAGGTGGCGAAGGCAGGTCAGCAGCCACGCCCGGAGACCTTGCCACGGGCCAGGCGTGTGCTCGTCCACTGGTGCAGGCCACACACGTCCCTCACGCCCACGTCCCAAGAAGCCACGCCACTAGTGAGGCAGCCCTCCGGGTTCCTGCGAGTCCGCTGAGAGGGGAGGTGGGCACAGCGATGCACAAGCCCTGGGCCCCCCGGCGCCCGCAGCCCAGTGGTGTGACATCGGGCAAATCACCGGCCCTGCTGTTCAGTCTCCTCCTTCATGGAATCCGGGGTGCTCTCAAGTCCTCCTACACCACCTGACCTCTCCTCTGTCACCGTGTTGCGAAAAGCAGGGCTGACTTGGGAGCCCTGTGGGTGGAGCCAGGAGAAGTCGGGGCAGCGGGGACGCGGACAGGACGCCGGGCTCAGAGTTACTCCTCCAAAGGCTGAGCCGGAGGCCCGCGTGGGGCCCTTAACCTTCACTGGGCCGCTCGCTCTGCTGCCGTGGTCTCTGCCCCAGCTCAGACCTTGGGCCCAGAGGCTACACATTATAAGGAGGACAAAGCGCAGAGGGACAGCCCAGTGCCCTGCTGTGCCTAGCAGGTGGCCTGGGGTGATTGACTTCACTCCTCTGAGTCTCTCTTCCTCTGCCTCATTCCTCCACAGAGACATTCCTCACTGCCTTTTCTTTCTTTCTTTCGTTCTTTCTTTCTTTCTTTCTTCTTTCTTACTTTCTTTTTTCTTTCTTTCTTTCTTTTTTCTTTCTTTCTTTCTTTCTTTCTTTCTTCTTTCTTTCTTTTTTTAAGATTTATTTATTTATTTTGAAAAAGAGAGAGGGCACGCTCATGCATGAGTGGGGGCAGGGCAGAGGGCGAGAACCCCAAGCAGACTCCCCACTGACCCGGAGCCCGACCCAGGGTGATCCTGAGACCCCAAGATCATGACCAAATCAAGAGTCGGACACGTTAACCAACTGAGCCACCCGCGTGCCCCTCATTTCCTCTTCCAGCGTCTAACTTAACCCCACCATCATTGTTTTCTCTCCATCTCGTGGTTTTTCTCTTCAGGGAAGTTACTACATTTTGTACTTCTCTGTGTATTCGGGGAGGGGATGTCTGTCTCCCCCTGAAATGTGAGCCTCGAAGAGAGGGACGTTGCCAGTCATTCACATTTAATGTCCAGTGCCCACAGGACGCCAGGGGCTCGGCAGGTGAGCGCCTTCCTTCGACCCAGGGCATGACCCCAGGGTCCCAGAATCGAGTCCCACCTCGGGTCCCTGCAGGGAGCCTGCTTCTCCCTCTGCCTGTGTCTCTGCCTCTCTCTGTGTGTCTCTCAGGAATAAATAAATAAAATCTTTTTAAAAAGTTCAATGCCCACCACAAAGAAGCTCACGGTATGTCCCCAATACTAGCAATAATATAACAATAACAAGGGTAATAGTCTTGCCCTGTCCCGTCCTGACCCCACACCTAGATGTCACTTTCAGAAGAGAACTAATTCCTGGCTTGGACCCACCCTTGTGGGCAGGGGCACCAGGCCACAGCGACCTGACACCCCAGGCTCTGGCCTGTGGCTCCGGGGCTGGCCTGGCCTTTCTCCTGGGCAGAGTGCTGGCAGCCTGGCTACATTCCCAGAGAGGCCCTGTCTTCTTGGGCGCGGTCCTCCCACACCAGCCCTTCCAAACCCCGACCAGGCCAGCCCAGAACACACACAGGCAGAAGCTTCTAGGCCCACCTCGGCTGCCCTGCTGGGTCTCGGGAAGACTTGCCGATGGTGCCCGCTCTTTGCAGGCACCTCGGTGGGAGGCTGGGCAGGTTCCAGCTGGCCTCTCTTTTCCCTTCCCCTGAGGAATATCTCAGTTTCCCTCACTCCTGTTACCAAGCATCAGGCCAGCCTGGAGGTTTAAGGCTTTAGTGGTTCAGGAATTGCACAGGGGAGATGAATGGAATAAGGGGTGTGAGCCTCAGTCTCTATAATTCAGCACCTTATCTCCCCTCATCCCTTCCCTCTGTCAGTAAGATAAAGGCACCTCCATGGCAAGTATCCCCCACTCCTGTACAGTGGCTTGGGTTTCCTCATGGCCTTAACATCAGTGAGGAGAATACATGCAACCACTCATATCTGAGAAAAAGAGTTAAACAAGGGGCAGCAACCAACATCCAGAATCCCATGGCCATTCTGACCCTAGTGATTTTAGCGATAAAAGAACCTTAGAGTATTTGAAGCTCAGATTGGGCAATAACTTGACTGAAGTCACACAACCAGAGGGCAACAGAGGCAGGGTTTCACCTGCTGGTCCCCCAGATGCCTTTCCTCTGTACCCTGTTTACCAGCCAGTTGCTGTAGCTTCTGAGGGATCAGCCCTGCTGAAGGCTGCTCAGCAAACTGATCTCTGTGAACAATGTCCTGCCTCTGCTGTAGCAAGCACCCCAGATGACACTTCCCTCCATGACCCCGGCCCCCACCATCATCCCAAGAAGACTGCAGGGCTGTTTCACTCATCATCAGCCCAGAATGCAGGGCCTTTGGGCTTTTCCAGGATCTGTAAAAATGTTTGAGGCATGGGAAACTATTGGGAGCTCTGAAACACTTAAGTGAAACTGCAAAAAAATATCTTATTAATGAAATGTCTTACAATGTGTAGCATTATGTCAACTAGTGAACGTGTTTTATAGTAGTTATGTATGCTATATATAACTCATGTCATTATACATAAACTGCATTTAATGATGTTGGATGTGGCAGCTTTATGGGGTGGATAAGGCCTCCCAAAGACAGACCACGCAGTAAGCAAGTGAGCAGTGCTAGCCTTGATTTGCCAGGTATGCCCAGAGCCAAAATCCAAGCTCTTCCTACTGTATGTCTTTAAAAGGGCCCTTGGAGCCTTTTATTCCTTTAATCCTTCACCTCTTGTTTTTCTGAAGACATCATTGAAATTGAAGCTTGCAAATTCAAAATGGAAAAAAAAAAAACATAAGGCAGAAGCAAAAAGAGAGGTGGGCCATTAATAAGTAAATTAATAACTTCCAACATAGTTCTGGAAGACAGAAATTTCACAAAGTATGGGGAGAAGGAATAGAGGGAGGATCTGCAGTGCCAAATATATTATTGAAGATTCCAAGGGAGGTGGGAGAGGCTCTTTTCACACACTCAACAGGCCTGACAGCAACTGGAAACAGGCAGGGTTTCAACACTTCACTCAGAGTGGTAAAGCATGGATACTAGCAGACTTTGATAAGATATACAAGTGTTCTTTAATGTCCAGGGCAACCACTATGAAATTTGTACAAAGAGATATACTCTCAAACATGATAAATCAATATGGAATCCTAAACAGTATTCAAGTAAACCATAACCCATGAGAAGACCCAAAAAAAGAGAAACAGAGGAATCATAGGAAACAAACATAAAGCAAATCACAAAGTGGCAGATTTAATCCCTAACATACCAATAATTGCCCTAATGTGAATGGTCTGACTGCAGCAAGCAGGACAGAGATTGGCAGAGGGGATTTAAACAACTCTAGCTATTTACAAAAAAAGTCTCACCTCAAATTCAAGGACAGAGGTAGGTTGAAAATAAAATGATAGAACAAGATACACAATGCATACACTAATTTTAGAAAGTAGGTGTGGCCCTGTTAATATCTAATACAGAAAAATTACTAGAAACAAAGAGGAAAATTATGAAATGATGAAAGGACCCATTCGGGAGGAAGACATAACAATCCTGTATGTATACATGCCAAACAACAAAGCCTCCAAAAACACGAAGCAAAAACTGATGAAGCTGAAAGGAAAAGTATACAAATGCACAATTATAGTTGAGGACTTCAAAATCTGTCTCAGAAACTCAAAGAACTGCTACCCAGTAAATCAGCAAGGATACAGAAGATCCAAACACCACCATCAACCAACAGGATTTAATTGACATATATAGAAAAATCCATCCAACAATAGCAGAACACAATTTTTTCATGTGTCCCTGGATTGCTCACCAAGATAGACCATATCCTGGGCCATAAAACAAACAACAGGGATCCCTGGGTTGCACAGCGGTTTAGCGCCTGCCTTTGGCCCAGAGCGTGATCCTGGAGACCCGGGATCGAATCCCACGTCGGGCTCCCGGTACATGGACCTTGCTTCTCCCTCTGCCTATGTCTCTGCCCCTCTCTCTCTCTCTCTCTCTCTCTCTCTCTCTGTGACTATTATAAATAAATAAAAATTAAAAATTAAAAAAACACGAACAACAAAAAACTTAAGGGAATTAAAATCTTAGAGCGTTTTATCTAACCACAATGGAGTCAAACGAGAAATCAAAAACAAAGACAAAAGGAAAATCCTTAAACACTTGGAGATTAGACAACACACTTCTAAATAATCCCATAGGTGAAAGAGGAAGTCTCTAAAGAAATTTTAAAAATACACAGAACTGAAGGGAAATTAAAATACAACATATCAAAATGTCAAAAAAACAGATTACAGCATATCTTATACAGTACCAAAAGGGAAACAAAAATGTATAATGCTAAACAGGAAGAAGGAAATAAAAATGAAACAGGAGATGTCAGTACAGACCCAATAGCCATTTAAAAGATATAAAACAATGGTATCAACAACTTGACATGCATAAGTGCGAAGCTTAGAACAAATCAATTCCTCAAAAACCAGAAACTACAAAAAACTAAGCCAACCTGTAATAAAAAATCTGAGTAGCCTTATAACAATTAAACACATTTGATTAATAATTAAAAAGCTGTAGTAAAATAAATCTCCATGCCTAGAAGTTTTCCTTTGAGTGTTCTATCAAACATTTAAGGAAGAATTAACATCGATTTTACAATCTTTTCCAAGACACAAAAGAAGAGGGAACCCTTTCTGACTCATTTTATGAGGCTTGTATTACACAGATACAAACCAGACAGAGACAAAGAGAAACAACACATTAATATCTCTCCTGGAAAAAAAAAATCTCTTCTGAACTCACACCCCAAAATCCTCAACAAAACATCAGCAAATCCAATCCAACAACGTATAAAAAGAATTAGACACCACAGCCAAGCAGGATTTAGTTTAGGTATGTGAGGCAAGTTTAACATTTGAAAATCCACTGATGCTAATCATCACATCAGCAGGCCAAAGAAGAAAAATCACAGGATCATGCAAACTCATGCAGAAAGAGCATTTGACAAAAGCCAACAGTCATTCATAATAAAAGCTCTCAGCAAGTTAGGAATACAGGGAACTAACTCAAATTGATGAAGATTATCTGCAAAAGAAGCCATCACTAACATCATATTTAATGACCCAACAGAATATTTTCCTCTAAGACTGAGAACAAAACAAAGATGTCCATTCTCAGCACTATATTCAACACAGTGCTAGAACTTTTGTGACTGCAATAATTCAGGAAAGAAAAGAAACGCAGATAGGAAAGGAGGAAATAAAACTGTTTCTATGTCAGATAACATGATCGTCCATGTAGAAAATTTCAAAGAACCGGGGATCCCTGGGTGGCTCAGTGGTTTAGCGCCTGCCTTTGGCCCAGGGCGCGATCCTGGAGTCCCGGGATCGAGTCCCGCGTCGGGCTCCCGGCATGGAGCCTGCTTCTACCTCCTCCTGTGTCTCTGCCTCTCTCTCTCTATGTCTATCATGAATAAATAAATAAATCTTAAAAAAAAAAAAAAAAAGAAAATTTCAAAGAACCTAAAAAACAAATAAAAACAAAAAAAATCCCAGAACTAATAAGAAATTTTAGCAAGATTATAGGATAAAAATCAACTCAAAAATCAATCTCAAAACTCAACTATAAAATAAACTGAATTAAAAATGACAAAGGATTTGGATAGAAGAGAAGGCCTACAGACGGCAAATAAGTACGTGAAAAGATACTCAACTTCATTAGTCAGTGGGAAAAGCAAGTTAAAATCACGTGGCCTTAATGTCTAAAACTTAATAATCTGACGCCGTTGCTGGTAAGGATGTAGGGCAACTGGAGCTCTCCTGCATTGTTAGTGGGAGTGCAAAATGGCACAGCCATTCTGGAAAATGACTTTTGGTTTCTTATAAAATTCAACATATACTTACTGTAGGGCCCAGAAATTCCCCTCCTAGATATTCACCACAGGGAAATAAAACTTCCATTCATCTGTATACAGATGATCAGAGAAGATGATGATAGGGGATCCATAATCACCGAAGCATTAATATCCTCCCAGGAGTACGTGGATAACATGCGCCACATCCGTACCTGCAACTCCACCCAGTTAAAAAGGAATGAGCAACTGAGCCATGAGCACGCACAGGTGAGCCTCAGAGGTATCGCGTGCCCAGGGAAAGAAGCAGCCTACAAACTACATAGTGCATGCTTTCACTTCCATGCAGCTAACAAAAGGCAAAACTATAGGGCCAGGGAGTAGATAACTGCTGCACGGGGGGGAGGTCCTGCAGACAACGGGGCAGCACAAGGGAACTTCCGGGTGATGAAAGTGCTCCATGTCCCAGTCGTGGTGCTTCAGAGCTGTAACTACGGGGCGCCTGGGTGGCTCCGTCGGGGAAGCGTCTGCCTTCAGCTCAGGTCATGATTCCAGGGTCTCCTTCTGCCCACCTGTGCGCTCTCTCGCTCTCTGTCTAAATAAGCAAAATCTCTTAAAAAAAAAAAAAAAAAGAGGAAAAAAAAGGAATTATAACTACCCCAAAAGTGAATTTTATTGTTTGTAAGTAAAATTAATTCTAAAAAGATAAAAGAAAGTTAATCATGTGCCTTCTGATGCAATGCAACACAAAATTCATAGAACATCTATGAAGAAAAAAGGTTAAATATACACTTATATGATCTAATCATTTCATTCCTAGGTATTTTCCCAAGAGAGATGAAACTGTATGTCCACAAAACTGGAATAATTCAACATCCATCAAGAGCATTCACCTCTCGCAGAGTGTTCTCAACTTAAAAATTGTGGGATATCCATACAATGGAACACTAATCAGCCATAAAAAAAGAAGGTGCTTTTGTACATGGATTAAATCTCAAAATAATCATGCTTAATTAAAAAACAAAAAGAGGGATCCCTGGGTGGCTTAGTGGTTTAGCGTCAGCCTTTGGCCCAGGGCACGATCCTGGAGTCTTGGGATTGAGTCCCACATCGGCCTCCCGGCATGGAGCCTGCCTCTCCCTCTGCCTGTGTCTCTGCCTCTCTCTCTCTCTCTATGTCTATCATAAATAAATTTTTAAAAATCTTAAAAAATAAAATTAAATTAAAAAAGACCAGAAAAACAGGCATTCTTATAGTATGATAAGGGGAGAAATAGATATATACATTCATTTTCTTGACTGTGGCAATGGTTTTATGGGGGTGTATATACACTAACAGTCATCAAATTATATGCTTTCAAAATGTGTCATTTATTATATATGAATTTTATACCCTAATGGGCTTTTTAAATTTAAAAACAAAAGGAAAAGTAAATGTGTATTTAATGAAGGTTAAGATATGAAATTTCTTTTTTTTTTTTAGATTTTATTTATTTATTCATGAGATACACAGAGAGAGAGAGAGGCAGAGACACGAACAGAGGGAGAAGCAGGCTCCATGCAGGGAGCCCAACATGGGACTCGATCCTGGGGTCTCCAGGATCAAGCCCTGGGCTGAAGGTGGTGCTACACAGCTGAGCCACCCAGGGGTCCCCTGAAATTTCATTTAAAATGTGAAGTCTGGTCGGGAAAATAACGGCACTGAGTTGGTGTCAGAGGGGCAGAGACTCGGCGCTGCTAGTGGAGAACTGGAGAACTGACAGTGTTGGAAAGGACAGCCCAGCTTGCATGCCAGCAGCAGCAGCAGAAAGAACAGGAGAGCGGCAAGGGAAACTCCGGGTGGCACATGGACCTAGGCCGCTGAGGAACTGACTTCAAAATAGGGTGTCCTAGACAGTCTCGGTGGGTCCTGAACAGTCCCTGGCCGGGGGACACGGGGGCAGAAGAGGAGGTGAGAGCAGTGCCGCGTCCGCAGGGCCCCTGCCGTTGCAGGCGGTGGACGTGGAGGGAGAAGTCCTCAAACCAAGGAGGCGGGCAGCCACCAGAAGGTGCAAGCAGCAAAACCCTCAGTCCCCACTGGAGCCCCGCACACCCTGACCCGGCCCGGGGATACCCACTCCAGACCTCCGACCTCCAGAACTCTAAGATTTGCAATGTGTTCAGCCACTAAGTTTCAGTAATTTGTTACAGCAGCTGGAGAGAAACCACGCAGGACGCAGAGCTGTCGATTCCTGTTTCATCCGACACTTGAGGCAGTGTCCGCCCCTGTGCCGTGGGGGGCTAATGCTGAGGGGTCCAGGCTCACGATGCTGGGCACCAGGAGAGGTGGGCCCGCCGGGTGCCGTCATCAGAACTCAGGGCCGGGCTTCTCAGGCAGGATCTCTGCCCGCAGTGGCCCACAGGACGTCACCAGTGGGAATCCCAGAGAAGAAGAAAGCAATTTTAGTAGCGAAAGTACAGGGGTGGATTCTTTTCTCCTAATTAATTTTTTTAAATTCCAATATAATTAGCATACATTGTCC
Source organism: Vulpes vulpes (assembly GCF_048418805.1). Taxonomy (NCBI): domain Eukaryota; kingdom Metazoa; phylum Chordata; class Mammalia; order Carnivora; family Canidae; genus Vulpes; species Vulpes vulpes. Next base: position 93,671,223 of record NC_132783.1, on the reverse strand, counting down.
TATTATTTTCAGGTGTAAAAGGAGTGATTCCACGATTCTCTAAGTTCCTCAGTGCTCATGATGATTAAGCGTCCTCCTAATCCCCTTCACCTCCTTCACCGTCCACCCCACCCACCTCCTCTCTGGTCGCCACCAGTTTGTTCTCTATACTTAAGAGTCTGTTCTTCAGTTTGGCTCTTTTTTTCTTTGTTTGTTTTGTTTCTTAAATTCCATGTATGACTGAAATGATATGGTGTTTGTCTTTCTCTGACTGGCGTATTTTCCTTAACATTATACCCTCTGGATTCTTAATGGCCTACATCAGGGACCAGGCTCGGGGTTCAGGCAGCTGCCATGGCCAGGGAGGTGGAGTGCCCGGGATGGGCGAGCTGGAGCATGCTCGCACGCACCCCGGGAGAGAAGGGGAGAGTCCTTCCCAAAAGAAAGAGGGGTGGGAAATACGGGAACGCCTGCCACAGTCCATTACCCTGAATGAGGCTGACAAAATGCAGGATCAAGGCTTAATTACGGAGTGCAAAGTTATCAAACTAAATAATGGAAGAACTAAAAATAATTGCGGAAAACTATGAAACCTGGGGGATAATGAAGGGAGGAAAGAGAGGCACATACATGGAGCAATCTCTTGTTTTCCACCGTAGGGGATCCACAAACTTTCTACAGACACTAAGTCAAGAAAAGAGTACATATACGTGCTAGTCTCGGAGGTACCCAAGGGAGGCACTAAAAATGGGAATGTTTAGAAGTTTGCTGGAGAGAGAAGGTGGACACTGCTTTCCTTCATCATAAACCCTTCTCTCCTGTTTGATTTGTTCCTAATTGAATGCATCTTGTTGGTGACCAGATGTACTGCGAGAGCAAAAGATTTTTAAATATTTGGATGAATGACCTAAGCTTTGAAAAGGACTCGATCAGTATCTAGGATGGTGATTCCATTTGAGATGAAATTTTAGAATCGTAAGGAAAAGATCTATGATGTGGTATGATCTTTTTTTTTTTTTTTTTTTTTTTTTGACGTGGAATGGTCTTAACTAATATTTGAGTTATGCTTTTTGGAAGGAAACTACCTTCTTTTTTATCTACTTGGCTGAACCTCTAGGAGTTTGACTTGTTATATCACAGGTCAATAAAAAAACTTGATGGTCTAAGTCTGGGGAAAAAAATCCACCCTTACCTGCTTTAGTTTTTAAAAGCCAATCACAAATGGATGAGTGAATGGACCTCTTGTCATCCCCTTCTCTCCAGGAGACAGGAAGATGCCATAATTCTCACAAGAAGACTTGCCCCTCTCCATTTATCTGCTTCCCAGGCACGTGGCTCCTCTGTCCGGAACACTGACCTCGCCTGTCCATTCTTCAGTCCCTGCCAGCTCTGGCCCCAGGGGATGGCCGGAAGCCACCTTAGCAGCTGGCCAGGATCCCAATCTGCCTTTGCTTCTCTGGGGCCTGACCTGGTGCTCAGACTCCTGGCCTAGATCCCCACCTCCACTCGCCCAGAATCTGGGTCTGGCTCCCTTGTACCTGAATTTCCTACTGACTCATAGGTCACAGCTCCCTGAAGCCCCAAGGTCACTTAGGTTCCAGAGGTTATCTGCATTCCTTCTTCATCAACCCAAGCTCCCAGATAGCCTTGAACACCTCCAGTGACAAGGACGCCATCCCTCCCTGGAGCTGCTCCTACTCCAAGTAAGTCAATAATCATTGCCAGGCTTCCCCTCAACCCAAGGGGCAGCACTAGGACCAAGATGTGGGAGCCACTGAGGCAGAACTTGGCCTGCCCTGCATGCTGACCCCAAGGCAGCCAGACCACAGCCCTAGGATGCTCATACACCACAATCTGGGCTTGATGCTGACTTCTAGTCCCTCTCTGGGTCCCTGCTTACCCACCCAGTGCTCCTAGACATTCAGAGTCTCACTCTCCACCCTCCTCCAGGGCCCAGCCATGGACTTACACTGATGCTGGGTGTCGTATAGAACCATAGTTGATCCCATCTCTGTAATCTTTGGTCACCATCCCAAAGGCAAGCCCCTGGCCACCCACCATCTCCCTCTCTCCCTCCATCCTGCTCTGGGACTCCTCTCTGTCAGGCTCTTCCCCCATGGCTGATTCCAAGTCCTTGTCACTGTACCCTTGGGAGCCCTATCTCTGAGCAAACAAACCCTCCATCATCAGCCTCTTTGCAGAGCTCCCTCGCTCCCGGGCTCTTTGAGGACACATCCCCTTTGTCTTCAGTCAGGGGCTCTCACTCTTCCACATCCAACTGGGGGAAGGATGGAGTGGGGTCCAGAGTCTCCCCCTCTTTCCTCCATCCTTCTGAGGTGTCATCTGCTCTCCGATGGCTGGGACAGACAGCCTCCCCTGAGCTCCCCAGTCCTCCCAGGTCACCCTGTGCTGTCCACCGGAGGATGGACAGTGCCTTTGGGACAGCCTCTCCCATGTTCTGTCTGGAAGCTCTTAGGCTTGCCCGGCTTCATGCCAGGCTCCCAAACCAGGAGCCCCCCTTTTGTTTCAGCTGCGGTCCCTATCCTTGGAGGACCTCTCCCCTTGGGAAACGTCAATCAAAAGTGGATTTAGCATCTGCATTATTTGGAGTCATGGCAGGAAGTAGAATTCAACCCGGATGGTTCAAATCCGAGATTTTAATGACAATGCTCCCAAAGAAAGGTGGGCAGACTGTGGAGAATAAGTAAGGGAAGTGGAGAACATGGAGGCAGTGACTGTAGGGTGCCGTCACCACCCATGGGCTGAAGACATGAAGAAGCAACTGGGCCACCACTACCAGGAAAGCTGGAGATGCGGAGGGGGCTGCCAGCCGGAGGGAGGCCTTGGAGGAACAAAGCCCTGACCCGTCTCTCTTCTAGCCTTTCACCCTCCAACCAGAGCCTCCCAATGGCTGAGTCCAACCTATGCCCAGCGAGAAAGGCCTAGCCAGGAAGCCTGAGGAAGTCTGATTCACAGACCAAATGGGCCAGAGAGTGACAGTAGGAGGTGGAACAGGCGCTGGGTGGACAGGTGAGAACAAAAGGAAAATAGCAGAAACCAGGGCCATCAAAACTATTTTTGGAGTCCAGTTGCCTTGTTTTACAAATGGAGGATCTGAGGCGGGGAAAGGATAGTGGCACAGAGTCCTAGTTGCACAGAGGCTGTGGCAAGGCTGATCCCAGACTCTGTGTCATCATGTCCCCTGCTGCCTGTCACATGATAAAGTCCATGACTCCAGTCCTCCCTTCTATGTAGTCTTTTGAAGTGTTTATGCACTAAAAATAATTTTTAAACCATTTTAATAGGGTACATTGCTCTGAATCCCTTCCCCAACAGGAAATATGCTGGCTGGCTGGTGGGAGGCTTGGCAGCTGGCCTTGAACTCCCTTGACCTCCCCACGCCCAGGCTGAGGTTTTCCATCCGAGCCCGAGCTCGACAGAGAGGCTGGGATTCAACAGTCATAACCCTTCTAGTTATTGCTCTGTAGCCAGAAGCTGGATTAATATTCGGAGAGGATGGGAGGAGAACTCTAATTGAATTCCAACATAATAAATTGAAGCCAACTCCTTCGATTTATGGCACTGTCTTCTGGCATCTTTTAATTTTGCGTCACATTCATTTGGAGCCAATCAAATTAGGGCGCTCATTAGCGGCTGAGGTGGGTGAGGCTGGAGCCACGCTCCCTGCTCCCAGAGGTAATGAGATCTGTGCAGCAGAATAATTCAGGAGTCCATTTGGGGCTGGGGGATGGGAGGCTGTGAGGGCACAGTGGTCAGACTCATGATCAGGGAAGCTGACTCGGGCGGGGGCAGGTGTGGACTCCGGATCTCGCTACTTGCTTATAGGATGGCCTCGGCCTTCACCCTCTGCAGCCTCACCTCCTCCCCGGGATAGAAGCATCACACCTACATCTGAAGGCTGAGCATGAGATGAGATCAAGATGTCATAAACAGCTCGTCCTCCAGGCTTCAGGCACCGACCTCTGCCCTGTCCTCCCACTGAGCCCCCAGGAACACCATAGATGGGCTCTGACTTCGGTGACCACCCTGGATTCACCCTGCCTCTCAAGGGGCGCTTGGTCAAAGAGTTGGTGGCCTTCCTTAACTTTCCAGATAGACACGCTACTTAGAGCCACCTTGTTGGCTTGCCTAACTAGGAGGCCCACGACCAGGATTTTGGGTACGATTGGGCCCAGGAATTCAAGCGAGGTCTTTGGAGTTTCATGCTCTACCTCTAGACTCTGCAGGCCTCGGCTTGGCTTTGGTTTCACCCACACTGTCTCCATGAGCCAGCAAGATAGTGTGCAGAAGCCCCAAGCTCACCTGGCCCTCAAGGCACATTTAGAAGGAGAGAGAGCTCCTCTCCTAGAATTCATTCTCAGTTCCTAAAGATGGACTCTGGGTGGCCTTGTTGTGTCATACGCCAAGCCCCAAAAGAATAAGCATGTCCGATGTTACGAAGCGCGGAGCCAGCGGCCATCTAACTCGCCAAGGCCGAGAGGAGGAGTCTTTTATTACCGCCCAAATCACAGAATGTTGGTCGAAAGGAGCCTTTTTCTCAAAGCAGGGCACCCTGGAGGTAAAATTGTGCCAGAAGTTCCCTGCAAAGCCGTGTGAGGACCACACAGCCTGCAACTAGAAAAATGCGACAAAGAGAAATATGCTCCTGGGATTTCCTGGGTCCCCTTTTCCAGTGCCTCCTCCCATATTTCACTCCACCCTGGGACTGTCTCCCCATCCTGCCAGAGCATCTACCTTCCCTGACCTCTCTCGTCTTCTTCTCTAGAAGACCAAACATCTCCTCTGGCACCCTAGAACCTTTCTCTGCTTTCTCTCTGAAACCCAGATCCTCTGCTCAGCCTCCAAAGTGCCTTCTCTCTCTGCCTTTCCCCAACTCTTACCCCTCTCTTGAGTGCCGAGAGGATCAACAAACATCTGGAGGGCCCCTTCCCCAACTTCTAGGGAAAACCAAGGGAACACATCTGGCACAGGTTGGGAACCACATGGATTCCCTGATACCCAGGGTGCCTCTTCTAGGAGGATAGGAAGCTGTTGGTGGGAGGAACAAAGGGGATCAGGGCTCTCTGTGGTGTGGAGAGACAATGATTGAGATGCCACTTTTGTATGAAGAGTCCTCAGGTTTAGAAGGCCACGTGGGCCAGATCCTGGCCTAGCACAAGGACGCAGGGTGGTGGGGTGGAGTGAGGGGGAGGGTGCTTTCTGTCCTATTTATGGATGAAAAGAACAGTCCCTTCATATAAGTAAAACCCAGAGTCTTTGATCTAGGTGGCCAGAAGCCCTGCTTTGCTGGGGACAGTCCTGATATGATGTCTTTTGTCCCAGTATAATTTTCAATACTATCCTGTAGTAGGTTGAGTTATGTCCCCCAAAAAGTTGTGCCCATGCCCTTATTCCTGTGACTTATAAATGTGACGTTATTTGGGAAAAAAGGTCTTTGAAGATGTCATTAATGATCTCTAGATGAGATCATCCTGGATTATCCGGTGGGCCCTAAATCCAATGACAAGCACCCCCGTAAGAGAGAGAAGAGAAGATGCCGATGTACAGAAGACCATGTGAGGACAGAGTTGGAAGAGATGCAGCCACAAACCAAAGAACGCCTGGAGCTCCCAGAAGCTGGACGAGTAAAGGAAGACGTCCTCCTCCTAGAGCCTTTGGAGAAGACAGCCGCGCAGCCCTCTGTTTGCAGACTTCCGGCCTCCCAAACTGTGAGAGAATGAGTGTTTTAGGCCCCAATTTGTACTAATTCATTACATAAGCCCCAGGAAACTCATACAAATCCTCTTTATTTTCAACTCTCCAAGTTGCATACTTACGTTCTCCCCCTACGCGCACGCACACACACGCACACACACGTACACTCCAGAGGGGAGCCTGGGGAAAGGCAACACGAAGCAGGTTTCCTAGGCCTGTGCCTGTCTTACACGCGGGACCAGAGGCCCAAGGGGTTGCTGGAGGTTAGCAGGGCACCCGGCCCAGGTCACAGCACGGGATATGCGCAGGAACAAAAGAAATGTGTCTGATTCACATTTCCTGATTTCAAAACTCACCCTAAAACTACGATAACCAAAACAGTGCAATACTAGCAGGAAGATAGACACACAGACCAACGAAATAGAACTGAGAATACTCAGAATTAAACCCATGCTTCTATGGTCAATTGATTTGACAAGGCTGCTGTGTCCCTTTTTGAGGAAAGAACGATCTTTCAACCAACAGCACTGGGACAACTTGATTTCTACCTGCAACAGATGGAAGCTGCAGCCCCGCCTCCCACGCTATACAGACATTAACTCAAAATGTATCAAAGACCTAAATGTATCAAAGACCTAAAAATCAGAGCCAAGACTATAAAACCCTTAGAAGAAAATATAGGGGTAAATCTATGACCTTGGATTTGGCAACGGATTCTTAAATATGACACCAAAAGCAAAAGCAAAAAAATAATAATAACGAATAAACACACTTCATCAAAACACAGAAACCTTGGAGAATCAAAGGACATCATCGAGAAAGTAATAAAACATACAGAATGGAAGAAAATATGTGAAAATCATGTACATAAAGATTCAATACCCGGAACGTATAAAGAATCCCTAAAACCCAGCAGCAAGGAGATAAATCCAAATTTAAAGATGACCACAAACCTCGCATACATATTTCTCCAAAGAAATGACACATAAATGGCCAATAAGCACGCGAAAGGATGTTCCGCTTCTGGTCATGAGGGAGACGCAAATGAAATCGTGACGAGACACCACCTCACATCTACCAAGGTGGCCATAATTTTTTAAACGGAACTTAACACGGGTCGGCGAGGTTGGGGGAGAACTCGGAGCCCTCATACTTCATCGCCAGGGAGAAGGTAGGATGATGCGGCCACTTTGGAAAACAGGTGGCTCCTCGAGAGGACCGGGTGGGCCCACCACACGGCCCAGCATCTCCAGTCCCCCGCGGGGAGATCCAGAGCAGCCCTGGTCACGGCCGCCCGACTGTGAGCCACGCAGGCGGAACCGGGGCGCGTGTGGGACACCTGCCACAGAGGCGCTGCAGCCCCACACGGAGCCCACCCGGCTCGGCACGGCTCCTGCCTTGGGCTCGGGGTCACGCGTTGTGGGATCCAGCCCCGCGCTGGGCTCCGCGCTCAGTGGGGGTCTGCTTGGGGGTCTCTCTCCCTCCCGCCCCACCCCACTCTCGCTCGCTCTCTCTAAAAAAAGGAATGACGTTTTGATACGTGCTGACCGCATGGATAAACCTTGAAAATAAATATTACGCTAAGTGAAACCAGCCAGATCCAAGCTGACGAAGATCTCATGACTCTGCAAAATCTCTAAAATAGATAAACTCGTAGAGACAGAAGGTAGAGACGACGAAGGGCTGGGCGAAGCGGGGAGCGAGGTGTAGGTGGTTAGCGGCTGCAGAAACGGGGTCGCAGAAACTCTTGGGGGACAGCGGCGAGGACGGCACGCCAGCTCGGATGTGCTACATGTCCCTGACCTGCACGCAGTGAAACGGCTAAAATAGCAAATCTTACGTTGTGTTACAGCCACGTCTCACGCAATAAAAAAGAACGCGTGTGTGAAGGGCCAGGCCAGCAGTGGTCAGGCACCCGGCAGGGGTCGGCAGCGGGGGTCCTATCCTCAGACACTCAGTGCCAGGCTTGTCATCTGTCCTGGGCACCCCCAAATCCATCTCTTCTGAAAAAGAGAAGAAAGTCCAGGGCACAAAGAGATCATGCATATTCATAAGCTGGCATCCTGGCGTTTGCCGAACACACTCCTCTGCCACCAGCAGGCCCCGGAGCAGGTCGCGGATGGCTCTGCAGCAAGGGCACGGCTCCTCGTCCACTGCCCCCGGGGACAGCCGCAGGGACACCGGGTCGCCGGGGACAGGGATGGGGGGGTACACACCTTGAAAGGCTGGTTACCGCTGTGCCAGGCAATTCAAGAGGCAAAGAGGGTGGGACAGAGGGCTCCGGGCCATCTGGGGGTCCCCGAGGCAGTGACGGGGAGGCTGCGCCCTGCAGCTTGGGGGCCGGAGGGTGCAGGGCAGGTGTCACTGCGGGCAGGGGCCACCAGGGGCAGGAGGGGGCACGGAGCGCAGGAAGGGAAGAGCCGGGAGGCTGGAATGGGGGCTGTGGAGACATGAGCCCCAGAGAGAAGAGATGCAAGGGAGGGTCCCGCGCCAGGACTCACGGGGAGCAGTGCCCCAAGGCCCACTTGTGCTTGCAGAGGAGCCAAGATGAGCGAGGGCCATGGGTGGGGACCACCAGGGGCTCCAGGCGGGCACTGCCCCCATGGGGCCTCCAGCCTTTGCCAGCACTGGAAGAGCCAGGCCAGACTTGGGGGGGGGCCGGGGGGGTCGGGGGTGCAGTGGGGCTGCTTCCTGGCAAGAGCAGACGAGGGGGCTGGTTTGCAAAAGAGGGCCCAGGCCCCCCCAGCCCACAGCCCCTGTGGGGTTCAAGTGCTACTCAATGACAGCAAGGCGGGGTGGGGGGGACGTCAGAATGTCGGCCCAGCTGAGGAAGCTGTGGCCCGGCCCTTGTCCCCAGCCCAGTGTCCCCGCCCAGTGTCCCTAGCCTGGGGTCCCCATGCAGGCCGGCTCTGCTGCACCCCTCGGCCTCCTGACCCCCACGCTCTCAGCACCATGTCAGCCATACCAGCCGGCACAGCCAGCCTCCTGCGAGCCTGACATCAAGTCTCCAGAGACAAGGGACCACTGAGGCAGGCTGTGACTCTGGTGTCGTGGCAACGGCAGGACACAGGACACGCTGGCTGTGGAGGCCGCGGCTCCTGCCCATCAAAGTGCGTGTATCTGTGGGCTCCGGGCCAGGCCTGGATGCCTGGTGGCCTCAGGGGTGTGGGCGGGAAGCTGGGTGACCCACTTGCAGACGTCTAGGGGGCCGGGGCCCCGCCACCCAGCGTCTGGGCTGGAAGAGCTGCGCCGGGACTAGGCTCTGAGCCCCTTAGCCATCCCAGGGAGGGGTGGGCTCGGCCCCGCTGCAGAGGGGGTGCCCTGCCGGCCCAGCCCGGAGGCTGCACAAGCTGTTCACCCTTCGTTTGGCTTTTAGGGAGCGCGCCTGCAGGGATTCCTGGGACCAGGCTCTCCCAACAGAAAGGAAGCCGAGCCAGAGCCCTGAGAGGCCCCGGGAAGGGTCTTTTCTACCCAGGCACGAAGGCTTCTAAAATCAGCCGTTTCTGATGAAAGACGCAACAGCCGCTTATTGTAGAAACCTTGGGAAATGTGAAAAATATAAAGAGAATAAACAAAAACATGACTGCAACCCTGTAGCCACTGTGGTCTTTCCCTCCAGGGCTCTGGTCAGGCTGCCTCCTGGACTGTGACACAGCGAGGACCCCACTCCAGGGGCTCCTAGGGTCCGCACGCTGGTTGGAAGCAGGTAACGGGCCCCGAGCGCCCTCAGTGCCCCTCAAGGGCCCTCCCCGCCCTCCAACCCAGCCTCTTCCGACGACACGGAACCCAGAAAGGCCTCTGGGTACATGAAGCCTATCGCCCTCGGGTCCCCCGTGTGCTCCAGCCTCCTCCAGCCTCACCCCCATGACTTGCACACAGGCCCCTCCTTCCGATCAATGAGCAAGGGACTGTCGTGCATCCGGCCACACTCGTGAAGGAACCCGTTTGCTTCAGCGACCCCGACACGCTCCAAGCCCCCAGGGAGGCAGATCCAAGCCGCCGGGGAGACTTTTTTTTTTATGGAAGTAGAGCCGACCTGTCGTGTCAGACAAGCACGTGATGCTCACCGCCAAGAGGTGGGGCCCCACCGGCCACCAAAGGCACCACAGTCACTTGGCCCACGTCCCCGTGACTAAGCTCCCCCCACTGATCCCCATAGGCCTGCCGCCGCCTCCCATCCCCCCATGATGTTGCCCACCCCCTGCCCCTCCCCTTGGCCAACGTGTAAAGACGGCTTCTCTTTTTCGTTGTTGCTATTGTCGTCTGTCCACTTGTTTTGTTTTTTTAGGTCCCACATACAGATGGAATCATGGGTATCCGTCCTTCACTTATTTCACTCTTATTTCCCTTATTTTCCCTTTTATTTCACTTAGCATTAATATGCTCTAGGTCCCTTAAAAGAATTCAGTCAATTAAATACATCAAAAAAGAATAGAAAGGAAGAATCATAAAAGGACTGCCTGGTCTAAGTTCATTTTAAAACCCGTGCGAATCAATAAATAGAACTCGAAAGGGAATACGGATCTAAACTAACACGCAAACGGGCATTATCCACGGTTTGGTTTTCGTCTGGTTTATCTGTACGTCCTAATTTTTGTTTGCATGAGACAAAGTTAAACTTGGCTTTTTTGTTCAAAGATAAAAATATAAGTCATTTGTACAGCATTCGTTTCAAGAAAAGGGGACTTTCAAAAAAAAAGACACCAGAGAGGTCTGGGCACCTGGCCGCCCGACAGGGGTGCAGCCGCCGCCACCTCAGCCACCACCTCTACTTGTTCAATAGTTCTAAAAACCAAGTGTTTCTGAGCCAAACGTCTGCTCAGCCCCGTCTGCATAAGGAAGTCTCCATATCTGCTCAGGAACACATGCGTGTGTTAATTGGTCTCTGTTGATAAACACACACGCGGTAGATTCCTGTGTCAACACTGCGGCCGGGCGCCGCTGGAGGAAGCGTGATGGGGCGATAAGCAGGAGGCGCTCCATGTGCCCGGAGCCCGCAGAGCGTGGCCGCCCGCCGAGGGCTCTCTCCCGCCGCGTGCCATGTACGTTACGCCATCCTGCTACTTACACACGAACACTAGACGGGCTGTCCTGGCTGAGGGTGGGTGCTCCACTCGGGAGCCGCCTGGCTGAGCCCGAGGGACCACTGCAGCCTCCACGAGCTGCGCTGCCCCGCTGAACCTTCCGGTCTGCCCTTCGGCCTCCTCCCTTAGAGCTCAGCCCTGAACCTCCAGGCTCCTTTGTCTGTCCTCTGTGGCACTCACTCCAGGCCAGGCATTGCGTCGGCCACGCAGCGGTAGGGACCCAGGGCCTGAGGGGCCACAGCCAGGAGGACGCCCAGACAGACGTCCTTTCTTCCGTCCCGTTCTGACCCGTTCGGTGGCCACACAGGCAATGAGACAGGCGCCCGGGGAAAGTGCTCGGAGAGTGAACTTGGACTGTTTGCAGGGACTCAAGGGCGGCATGTTTGAGGGACAGAAAATCAGTGGTTGGTGGAGGGAGCAGAGGCTGGAAAAGAGCGTGAGGAAGGCGGCCAGAGGTGGGCTGGCAAAGGCCCGGGAGCCACAGAAGCACTGGGGCTGCAGCCTGCAGGGCTGGGAACCACCAGATGGTAGCGGCAGGGTCGGATTTGCACCTGGAGCCCGAGGAAGCCGCCGGACAGCAAGGCCGGACGGCAAGGCCGGACGCGGAGGTGCCCCTGGGGGAGCTTCTCGCCGAAGCTGTGGGGCAGGAGCTGTCGGGCGGCTGGGCAGCGGGGTGGCTGTGGAGGAGGCCCAATGGGAGCTCAGGGCAAGGGCCTGCTTGCTTTGGGCTTGCCTTTGGGTGTGGGGGTGTCGCCCGCGGGCACGGGAAGTCTGGGGCCCGCCAACCTGCAGGAGCGGCGGAAGCCAAGGGAACCCAATGCAAGTGCTCACGGGAGTCCGGCAGGTGGGCTGCAGAGGCCCAGGCAGGGCCAGGGAAGGGCTGAGCCCCGAGGGCCAGAGTTAGGGGAGCGGCCGGGCGGACGTGGGGGGCCGCGGGGTGTCTCTGGGGATGTGGCGCTGAGAGCAAAGTGCTGCCAAGGCCGAGTGGGGAGGGGGCCAGTGTGCGGCGGGCAGCAGGCTACATGGGCCTCTCCGGACAGCAACTCCAGCAGCTGCGGGCATGAGACGCCAACGGCTGAAGCGGGCAGAGCGCGAGAGGGCGGCGGCCGTGGGTCACGATGCTCTCAGAGGAGCTTGGCCTCCTAGGAGAAGAGCTAAGAGGGCTGTGAGGTCCCGGGAGCTGCGGCCGCGTCCCAGAAGGACAGGGCCTGCGGGGAAGGAGCCCAGGGCCACTTGGAAGGACGTGGCCCAATGGCCAGAGGCCCTGATGCCCGTAGCCCCAGACGAGCTTCCTCAGGGAGTGATCCGCACACGCCTGGGGCTGTCGGTCCCGCAGGCTCAGGGCTGGGACACTGGCCAGCGTGGAGCCCCGGGCAGGCGGGCAGGAGCGTCGTGGAGGCTCAGGGCCAGGCTGCCCACCAGGCCCACGGCTCGACGCCGACGCTCTGAGCCCCGAGCGCAGGGGACGCAGGCTACATGGGCCGGGGCTGGAGCCTGGGCGACACGTGGGCAGCGGTGGGACCCGGGCCGCCGAGCCGCCATCCCGGTGCCTTCTCGGTGTTTTGGACACTTGCGGCTCGTTCCCCACACGTCCGTCGGTGCTCGGTGAGAATGCACACCGACGACGCTGTTGCCTGGCCTTTGCCAGCCTGGTGCACGGCTCTGAGGTGGCCACTGCCGACCTAAGTGACTGACGTAACCGCCCGGCCGCGGCCCCAGCTCCCGCGTGGACTTGCCGGGCCCAGGGCAATCCAGCTGTGAATGCAGCGAGCCTAGGGCCACCCCCCCCCCCGCCGGGTCCTGGGAGCCCGATGCCAGGGTTGGTGAGGGGGTGGGGGGAGTGGGGGGGCCCTGCCGAGGGCCTCCGCTCAGGCTGGCAGGGTCGGGGGGAGGCCTGAGGAAGTACCTCGTCTCCCACGGGATACAGAAATCATGGACCCTCCCAAAAGTGCACAGAATCCTGAGAACATTCTAGTCGAAGCCCCCATTTGACGAATGCGGAAGCTGAGGCTCGGTGTTAGCGACCTCCAGGCCCTTCTCAGTGAGCTGGTGACACGGGAGCCACACACGGGGAAGACGGCTGCCATGGCGACAAGCCCGTCACCCCCTGGCCAGCACACTGGACCCCGCGTGGCTCAGGCCGGGTCAGGGCCCCGGGGAGCAGGGACATGTCCCGCAGCGCATGCCGCCACCCTGGGGACGCGTCAGGACAGGAGTGTCACCCCCGCCCGTGCCTGTGGGCCAGGACTCAGCGCTTAGGGCCACAGTGGCCTCGCTTAGCAAGCTGAGCCCAAAAGCTGGGGAAGTGGCCTCAGAGCCCAAACTTCGCTGCAGAGCCCGGATGAAGTAGCAGGGGGCTCAGGGCCCGCGGGACCCCAGACGAGCTCAGGGACGAGCCAGTGGCCCTCTGCAGGGCCCCGCCGCTGATCCACCGGCTGACATCCGGCCCCGGGAAGCCCCAGCGTCGGGCTCCTGAGCAGGGAGGCGCCTGCCCCTCTCCCGGGGACGGCCCCGGGGTCTGAGCACCCCGCCAGCCAGCTCCCCGCGCTCCCAGCTCCAACCCCCTCGGGCCGGCTCGGCTGTCACCTCCCGGGACAGGACACCCATGCCCCCTGCCAGCCCATGGGCAGCATGGGCAGCAGCAGCAGCTGCAGCACCTGGCTGCCGCCACGGGGCTTCCCAAGCCCAGCCCACGCGCGAGCCCGGTCCTCCTGTGGCCAGCCCCCCCCACCCCCCCCACCCCCGCCAGCCAGTCACACCGCCGGCCTTCTCCTGCCCCCCCCCCAAACACATGGGATCTGCTGCCTGCGGCTGCGCTCACCACCTGCCTGCGGCTGCGCTCACCACCCGCCCCAAAGGGCCCTGGGGGGACGGGCCGGCCCGTGTGCATGGGGAAGTGGGTGGCTTGAACCACCCGCCCGCTGCGGCACCCAGCTGGGCCACCTGCCAAGGGGCTCCCTGAATGAGATCGGAGGGCGGCGGCCGCGGGCGCTTCCCCGGCTCAGGCCTCAGGCCCTGCTGGGCGCAGGCGCGGGTCCAGGTTGCACAGGTGCTCAAGCACCCGTCCCCCACACTCTGTGATATTTAATTCTTTTTTTTTTTTTTTTTAGATTTTATTTATTTATTTGACAGAGAGTGAGCAAGAGCGAGAAGGGGAGCGCGGAGGGCGAAGCCGACTCCCCTCTGAGCAGGGATCTCAGGACCCCGGGATCACGACCTGAGCTGGAGGCAGATGCCCAACTGAGCCCCCCAGGCCCCCCCCCCCCATATTTAACTGTTGTGACGCTCTGTCCTGGGGGAAGTGGTGCAGGCCGCCACCTCGGAGCTGTCAGCCGTGCTAATCAGAGAGCCCAGTAGTCCTTCCCCAGGACGCAACCGAGGCCCCCCCGCCAGCTGGCAGCACGGCTCACACCTGCCCAGGTGAGGTACAATCTCCCCGTGCCCCAGATACCTGGGTTGAAGAAATGTGGGTCAGGAAACAGTGGGAAAGGGAGGTGTCTTCTTGGGAAATCCTGGCTCCGCAGCACCTCCACCCGCCCCCACACCCTAAGGTCCTGAAGCCCAGAAGGGGCTGCAAGGGACGTTCGCAGGTGGCAGTGGGCTGCTGGCCCTGCAGAACACACTACCCGGGGAGGGAGATAAGGCTATCGGGGTTTGCGCAGCGGGCTGGAGCTCTTTGTTCTGAATGTGCGCCCTACTTTCCCTAGGTTTCCTTGGCAGTCAAGACAAAGACTAATCAAATGCCCATTAACACCTTTATGAATGAAAGGAAATGTATTTTAAGAGAGCTTTGTGCCGATACACAATTGCCCTGATAAACTTCTCGAAGTCTGACTGGAATCCATTCCAAATAAATGGTGACATTTAAGCAGCCCGTAACCCCAAGGGCCCGGGTGCAGCAACTCTCCGCAGATCCCTCCCGCCCGGGGCAGGAAGTGCTTGGTCGCTGTCAGCGAGGAGAGCATCCTAGTCTGCTCTGCAAACCCCTTCCCGGTATCTTCTGGAGACCCCGGGGCCCCAGGCTGGTGTGTCTCCGTGGATTGGCAGCGGTCTAGCAAAATATACCAGACCCTTGAAGACACAGTGTAGGGAGAAGCCCCACCACCAGACGAGGCCACGCCAAGATCTCTGTCACCAGAGGATGTCTGCCCAAGTCAGCACGACCCAGTTTAAGACAGAGACGAGAGCTGTGCTCATTCCTCCACCATCAGACATCCCTCAACACGCTGTAGGAATCAAAGATTTCCTCTTTGAGGAACTTGCAGATCTTTGCAGCATTTTCTCGGGCATTATTGGTCCCTGCAAAGTGATAAGGACAGAACAACTCCCGGCTTCCTGCCAAGAAGCTTGACTTGAGGCTGTTCTTGATTTTCTAAAGAAGCGAGGCCATAGAACAACTCACCTGGTGAGGGCAACCTGCCTGATGTCTCTGGCTCAGCTCTGGGGAAATAGCCCCTATGTCCGGCTTATGCTGCCCTGTCCACCGGGACACTGTCCCACCCCATGTCCTACGACCCCAACATGTTTGCTGACCTCAGTGCCCTATCATCAGATTCAGCTCTAGGCAACCGGAATTCTTTTGGACCATGCCCAGCTCCAAATCAGCCCACACCCTAATCTGGCCCCCATCCGCATGGATTGGTCAGGCCTTGACCCAAGGTTTCCCTAGAGCTCCAGATTTAAGCACCTGACCGTTCATCTGCATGCCCAAGTGTGCCATCAACAACATGTCCTAAGATAAGCTACCCGTCCCCCAAATTCTGCTCATCTGGTCCACCTGGTCATTCTGATCCATCTCATTAAATGCACCAACTGACACCTACTTTCCCAAGCCCAGAACCTGAGAATCTTCCTTCTCTCCCCAACACCCAAGGCATCCTGTCCACTTGACACCTAAATATGTTTCCAATGCATCTCTCCTCTCCAAGCCCACCTCTGCTTTGGTGTTTTCTTTTCCTGCCTGGCATCACTTTCTTTGAGAGACTACCTCTATCTCCTGCTATAATAATGCTCCCACCAAAACCACGATGAGGTCCCACCTCACACCCAGTCGGGATGGCTAAAATTAACAAGTCAGGAAACAACAGATGTTGGTGAGGATGCAGAGAAAGGGGGGCCCTCAACCCTGTTGGTGGGAATGCAGGCTGGGGCAGCCACTCTGGGTAACAGCATGGAGGTTCCTCAGAAAGTTAAAAATAGAGCTACCCTACGTCATGGCAATTGCACTAGTAGGTATTTACCCAAAGGATACAAGCATGATGACCCAAGGGGGCACCTTTCCCCCCATGTTTATAGCAGCAGTGTCCACAATAACCAAACTATGGACAGAGCCCAGATACCCATCACCAGATGAATGGATAAAGATGTGGTACACACACACACACACACACATACACACACACGCTGGAATATTACTCAGCTATCCAAAAGAATGAAATCTTGCCATTTTCAAGGACATAGAACTAGAGGATATTATGCTAAGCAAAATAAGTCAGTCAGAGAAAGACCATACAATTTCACTCCTATGTGGAATTTAATATAAACAAAACAGGGGAAGGGAAGGAAAAATAAAATAAAATGAAAACAGACAGAGAGGCAAACCATAAGACACTCTTAATTCCAGGAAACAAACTGAGGATCGCTGGAGGGGAGGGGGGTGGGGTGGGGTAATTGGGTGATGGGCATGAAGGAGGGCACGTGGGTGTTACACGCAGCTGACAAATCACTACATTCTACCCCTGAAACTAGCAATACACCTATGTTAACCTCATTGAATGTAAGTCTTTAAAACATAATAATGATAATGATGATAATAATAATACTATCAGAGCCATGTGATTCAAGTGAAGTTGACCCACCACCCCCACCCAGGGGTAGTCCCCGGACCCAGGCCTGGCTAAAGAAGGTGTGCAGCAACTTGGCCACGGTCATCTGTTCAGGACTGAGCCATGGGAATCCTCCCTTGGGTTCTGCCTGGGCGCAGGAGGAAAGCTATGCTCCTTGTCCCTGCGCTCATGAGGAGCAACGGTGGGAGCTATGGAGCCTCCTCCTGTCCACGTAGGAGGATGAGGCCATGAAGAAACCAGTAGAATTAAGGAATTAGAGTTGTGGAGACAAAGGGGTGAGGGAAGGAGAGTCCTGATGTCATTGTTTGAATCCCTGGATCCAGCCTATAACCAAAGAACTTCTTTTGGAAGAGCTCCATCCCATGATATGCATCCATAAATCCCTATTTGGTCATAACCAGGTTGAGCTGGGGATCTGTCTCGAGGAACTGAGCACCTGGTGGACACAATAGCTCCCATGGTTGGGTCTTTCTGCCTTCAAACTCCCCTCCTGTACTGGTCAGCTAGGTCGCCATAACAATGTATCACAAACAGACATTTTGTGGCTTAAATAACATTTCTGGCTTAAATAACAGAAATGTATTGTCGCAATGTTCTGGAGGCTGGAAGTCCAAAATCAAGGTGTCAACTGGGTTGGTTCCTTTGAAGGCTGTGAGGAACGTGTCCAATGCTCCTAGCTTCTGATGGTTTGCTGGCAATCTTTGACCTCCCTTGGCCTGTAGAAGCATCACCCAGACCTCTTCCTTCATCTACAGTATGTGCGTCTCTCTCTTCAAATTGCCTCCTTCTATGAGGATATCAGTCATGTTGGATCAGGGGTCCACCCTCCTCCAGCGCGGCCTCACCCTATACCTGCCACGCCCCCTACTTCCAAGTAAGGTCACATTCTGAAGTACTGGGGGGTTAAATTTTCAACATTATGAATTGGGGGTGGGGGACACAATTCAACCGGTACCATCAGCCAGCCCACCTCCAGCTCTGCCCCGCATCAGAGGTCGATCACTTATGCCCACCTTCAGATCCTCTCGTCTTCGCCTGCTGGTCCAGTGGCCACCGCAGCACCCAGCTCTGCAAGGTTCTGACCGACTTCCTGCAGGTGTGACCTGCAGGTGCCACATCATCTTATACACTCACTGCACACCTTCTCACCCCTCCCCGGAGCTGCTCTGTTCAGGAGAGGTGAGTTCAAGGTCTAAGAATGCACAACTCCATGGGGGAAACCCCTGATGAGTGAAATACAAGGATTGATGGTTAAATTCTTACTTCTTTCTCCTTCCAGAGAGTCTGTCCTGAGACTTACACAGAAGATCAAGTAATCCGCTGCCTTTGAAAAACAGCCAGTTCAATAACACGTCTTCGAATTGGCTCTCTTTCCCTCCCCGTCTCACTCCCCATGTCCTCACTTCATTCTCCAATAAAAGGAAAAGCCCATAAGCCTCTGCCTCAGCTTCTCTTTAGGGGAACCCAGGCCAGCTCAGCCACACTGATCTCTCTAAATGAAACCTGGCCATGCCATTCCCCTGCTTAAGGACTTCCATGGTCCCTCCATTACTCATAAAGTTCAAACTGTCTAGCTGAAAGCCAGAAGGCAGCTTGGAGGTCATCTGGTCAACATTTTCCCTGCTGTAATATTCCAAGTCATGGACTTTGGAATTCATCAGATTCGGTTTCAAATCTGGCTCTTTTTGAAAATCTGGGTAAAGTGTTTTCCCCCTCCATTCACTTCTTTATCTACCCAATCTGAGGGTTGAAGAGGCAATGCCTATAGCGTGTCTAGCGCAGTGTTTGGGGCACTAAATACGTTGTAGCCAGTGTCGTTACAGACGCAGAATCAGAAACCAAGATGCAGAAGAGGCCTCTGAGGGTAACACAGCCAGCTAGCAACAGCTTTACTACACATGGAACCAAAATCCTATAAAACCAAATGCCTACACCCCACAAATAAGAGGGAAATATCACTCCCTTCAGATTAACTTAAAAAGTTTTTAAATGTATTCACTCTTCAGATACTTCTTTTGCACCTCCCCTATGCAGACAGTCCTCCAGGAGCCAAACCGTGAATAAAACACACAAGGTCCTTGCCTTCATGGGGTTTGCATCCTAATGGGGAAATAAGGCACCCCACAACAAAGCAATAAATGCATGTAAGCATGTCATGGGGTGCCGAGTCCTATGGCATAAGGTAGGCATGCGGGGTGAGGAGGTTGTATTTTCATAGCATGGCTGGGGAACTAATCTTCTGAAAAAGGTTCACTTAAGGTGAAGGGAGCAAGGGTGTGAAAATGTGGATATCAGAGGGTAGCGTCGTCGTCGGGGGTAGGAAGTACAAAGGACTGAAGTAAGAGCAATTTGAGAGTGCTCGAGAGACCGCAGGAGGCCAGCGCTGCTGAAGGAGGTGGAAGAGGGGAAGGGTGGTGGCCAGTGAGGTCAGAGACAAGCAGATGGCCAACTCAGGCAGGCCGTGGACGAGGGATGTGGTTCTGAGGGTGACGGAAAGCCAGTAAAGGGTTCTGAACAGAGCGTTTAAAGGACTGCTCTGCCCGAGTGAGACCCTCAGAGACAAGGCCACCGCAATCATCTTGGAGAGAGGGTGGTGATGGCCTGGACCGGGGGGCAGAGCCCGGGAAGGTGTGACGTCATCATTCTCGATACATTTTGAAGGCAGAGTTTAGAGAACTCACTGGAGGGTTGAATGTGGGCTGTCAGCGGAATTGGACCTCAAATGGTACATCCTGAGAGTAAGTGAAGGAAAAGGAATGATAAAACTTTCTATGAGAAATGCTTGTTCCCTAGTCATGGAGATTAAATGTGCAGACGTTTGGCAGTGACGTGATGGATAAGCTCTGGGTATCAAAAAAGCTGTGCCCACTGGGCCTAGGACAGCTGTGGTGACTTATCCTTAACTCTTTATACCTGTTATCCTTAAGTATTTATGCACTTGGAGGGTTTCCAACACATCTTTATTTAACAGATAATTTGCCTAGCAGCTACAATGTGTGATGTGGTTCCCACCAGGGATACAGGCGCAAACAAAAACTCAGCATCCTTGGGAAGCTTCCTTTGGAAGCTGGATGTACAAACCTGAGAGTAGGCTGGAGAGTCACATCTGAGAGCATTAGACGCATAAACAGTGATGTTGAAAGCCAGGAAGCTGGGTGAGGCCACCTAGGGAACTAGAGGTGGGCCTCCCTGTCTCTCGGGTGGGGGGGGGGGGGGGGACATGCCAGTATTCCGAGACCAGGGACACCAGGTCCAAGAAGGAACCTGAGAAGGACAGCCCAGCAGAACCATGAGTGGGGTGTCCCGGAAAAGCCACATGCAGAAAGAGACTCGAGGAGAAGGGATTGATTGACCAGCTGCCAAACATTGCTAATTGGTCACAAAAGACAAAACTGAGAACTGACCGTGGGATCTGGTGACATGGGAGGTCACTGGTGGCCTTGGCAAGAGCTGTTTGGATGGATAGGTGAGCACAAAAGAGCGTGGGAGGAGAGCAGCAGAGACTTCAAGATCAGACAAGCCTTTGGGGGAGCTCTGGGCAAAGGAGAGCCCAGAAGCGAGGATGCTGGACGCTCAGGAGGGGAGCCGGGACAGGGTCGCGAACAGCAGAGGTCTGCTCTTTCACAGTGACCCCTCAACAGCGGCCGGGCTACAGCAAAACAGGCACAAGCCGCTGAGCACAAACCATTCCAGCCTCTTTGGAAGTCAGTTTCACAGTACGCGTCAGGAGCCTTGAAAAATGTCCACGGCCTTTGACCCAGTAATTCCACTCGACTTCTCCTCTTCTAGGGAAATAATTCCAAATACAGGAAAAGTTCTCTGTGGGCGCCTGGCTGGCTCGTCAGTAGAGCGTGTGACTCTTGATCTCCAGGTCACGAGCTCAAGCCCCACACTGGGTGTGGAACCAACTTAGAATATTTTTTTAAAATAATAAATCAGAAAAAAGTTGTCTTGCATAGAAGCTCATCACGGAGCTACACATAATAGGTCTAGAAACATCTCCATTCGCCACAACAGATGATGATCATGGATGTAGGATGGGTCTAGTCACTGGACTATACAGTCTATGAGAATAGGGACAGGGTCTGTCTTATTTACCTCTGTATCTCCGGCACCTACCATGTGACATATCTGTTGAATGAATGAAAATTCTTACAAGGTCAAGCAAAAGAAAATATTAAAATATATCTCAATATCGTGCATAAATATGCACACACTTACAGTAGGAGTTCAACCGTATTTTTCCAATAAAACTAACACTATATACAAAAACTAAAGAAATAACTCACAAAATGTAAACAATGAGTGTCACTGGGTAGCAGGACACGATTTCCCTTTTTCTATTTTGTTATTGCATGTTTTGGGGTATGTTTAAGAATGAACGTGATTAACTTTATAATGGGGGAAAAACGAGCCAATGTCATTCCTGGAAAAAGGCAGGGCAGGAGTAAGGCAGGATTTATGCTCCCACCTCCAGGTTCCATAATGCTTTGCTCCAAGGGTCCCCAGGGGGTCTCTGTGGGTGGGTGGCTCCAGCCCGAGCCCCAGGGCTCCGGGGAAGATGGGCTGTTCCCATCACCGGACCAGGGACAGGGACGCGCCCGTCAGCTGGGAGCCAGGAGCCCTATTGCCCCGAGGGAGGTAGCAGCTTTACTGGCACATTTGCTAAATCCTTAATCTGCTCTCAAAAATGACACACAGCATCGTGGAAGACCGCTGGTGACAGTTTTCAGTGAAATCTGAGGGGCACATTCACTAAGGACGTAACTGCACAGCCTGGTCATTCAGCAAATATTTATTGAAGGAATGAGAAGGCGTCACAAGAATTACGTCCGCGTGCAGATGGAGAAGAGACAAACAAGTGCGGCCAACGAGCCACCTCTTCGGCAGCACCACCGTAAGCCCATCTCCAGAGCTAGGGTTCCCAGGGCCCTCGTCGAGATCCCACCGTGGATGGAGCAGAGCTTCTCACCCTCAAACGTGTGCACCGTTGACTTGGAGATGTTAATCACCTGAGGATTCTGGCCGCATAGGCCTCACGTGGGAACCGAGATCCTGCATGGCCACAAGCGCCAGGTGATACTGAGGCTGCTGGTCTGCTGAGCATAGTTTGAGCAACAAAGTCCTAGGGGGCTGGGGAACCAGACAACTCCAAGGGCCATGAGGACCTGGGAGCGCAAAGAGCCATCCGGGCAGGTTGTGCCAACCTGAGCAAGGCGAGGGGAACACAGAAGATGCTCAACAAAGTTTTCACCAACAACCCCAAGTCCTAATGCCAGATGCCCAGCCTGGTTCCCCTGTCCTCAAGCACATAGGCACCCTAAAGCATCCTTATCCCAAGCACCCCCACTGCAATAGGCAATGAGGCAACGACTCCAGACAATGGCACAGGCTCTGCAGGGGCCTGAAGCCCCCAAATTCTTTGGGAGGCCTGGAGAACGACATCTTGCCGGGATGAGCCCAGGGCCTGGGCTTGGCTGGCAGGGGCTTACGGGGAGCAGCCAGCAGCCGATGGCACCAGAGGACAACCACAAGCTGTGCCCAATAGGCTGGCTCAAAATCTATCCCAAAAGCCAGGGTAAAGGTCAACAGAGGAACGTAATGAGAGATGTGAGCAAAGGCTGGGGTGAAACAAACAGCTCCAGGAAGGGAGCTAGTGGCTCCAAGAGCACTGGTCTTGGGTGTCGGCTGCACAAGGTCTTGGTCAGCCTCCAAGTGAGACTCCTCCAGGCCCCCAGGCCACGGTGGGTCTAGCCACGGCCGCTGTGCCAGAGCGTGGGTGGGTCTGCAGGGCAAGAGCCAGCCCGGGGTCCCGCCACAAGTGGCCCAGATGCGATCCTGGCCTGCCTGACGGGTCTGCATGACAACAAGTCCTCGGATCTGGCCCAGCAGCGAGGACTGGGGCATGACCTCCGTGGGGGAGACAGTCATGGTCAGTGTAGCCCTTCCTCCATTGCCCCCAGTGGGCTGGAGGAAGGGGGACCCCTACTCCTTTCGGCCAGCATCCCATTAAGCCACAATAAGGAACCCCCGGCCCCTACCCCTACGGAAGGCTTGGTGAGGCTTTGGGATGACCGTGCACATTGCCCAGAGCAAGTCAGCTTAGTGGTCAGAGCGTGCAATGAAGGAGGCCGGGGTCCCAGCCTTGAGCGCTATCGGCCTGGCAGTGGTCAACGCCGTGAGGGTCACAGAGTCCTGGGCTTGCGGCCTTGTCGAGAGAAGTCCTGTTGGCCAGGAAGGGCAGGTCAGAGAGCCCTGCCCGTGCTGGACCGGGCCGCCACGCACCTGTGCTCAGCTGAGCACTCGGCAGGGGCGCATGTGCCACGTTCACCGGCAGGGGCCCTGTCCCTGCAGCAGGGCCTGTCCTCGGGATGGAGCACAAGCTCTGTGACAGTGCAGATGCCCCCCAGGGTGCCTTATCAAGGGGAGATACATGTAGGCCCGTTTCCACATACGGTGGCAGAGGCCGTGAAAGAGAAAGGTGGAGGGAGTGTGAATCCTGGAATCCTGCTGCCCGGGGCCGACTTTCCCCTGTAGAGGAGCGTGAGGACCCAAGGTGACCGGGGTCCATGCTCTGCCTCAGGATGTGCCCATCATGGAACAGTAATGCCTCTATCTTGTCGTCAGAGACGTCCTCACGGCCTACGAAGCCTGCCCACCAGCATCACCTCTCCCGGAGGAGAGGGGTTGACCGAGGTCCAGAGCTGTGACCCCATGGGCTCCTTCCCTCGCCCCACAGGGACCTCACAGTCCTGCTGGCAGAGGCGAAACCCTTGGGCCCCCAGGCTGAGCGTCTGTTTGTGAGTTAGAATGAAATCTGCCACTACACGCAGAGCATCTCTGGCCTGGCACCTGCGCAGGCTGTAAGGCCTACTGCGACCTGCAGAATGCGACTCGGAATTCTCCCAGGAACAGACGGCTGGACCGTCTGAATGGCAAGCTTCACAACGCAAATGGTTGCAAAACCGTTGCTGGCCCCTCCGGGCTCCAGAAAGCCAGGAATAACGGAGTGCCGCCAGAATGCCAGAAGCGGTGCCGGTAAGGATGCGACCGGCCCATGTAGCTGGGTGCAGAGGCTCGGCGACAGACATGGCAGGGAGAGGCCCCGGCCCCATTGGCTAAATGGGGTTAGACCTGCCACTGAACCTCAGAGACCCTTTGGAGACCTCCGTGTGCACCGTGGACAGGGGCATGTGCTCAGACTCATCCACGGGGGCGCTCTGCTGACACGTCAGCACCAGGGCCTTGACCTCCTTCTTGAAGTTGGTGTTAAGAAAGCCATAGATGAAAGGGTTGACACAGGTCGAGGCCATGGCAAGCAGATGACACACCAGGAAGATGAGGTTGCCGTAGCAGATGGGGATGGCCTCGTGGTACCAGTCCTCCAGGCTGTTGAACACGTGCAGGGGCAGCCAGAGCACGGCGAAGGCAACCACCATGGCCACAAGGATCCCGTTGATCCGCTTCATCTGCCAAGCCCGCGAGTTGTAGGTGCCCTTGCGGAATACCCGCTTCCGCTTCCGCAGGTGCCGATAGACACGCGCGTAGCAGACCAGGATGAAGGCCAACGGCATGCAGTACTGGAAGAGCAGCAGCGAGGTGGTGTAGACGATACGGTGGTGGTGCCGCGGCCACGACTCCGTACAGACCAGCTTGTCCGCCAGAAACTCCACGGCCTTGGAGTGGTTCCTGTGAAAGACATTCTCAAGGACGCTGTTGACCAGGAAGGGCAGGGAGAGCAAGCAGGCGGTGAGCCAGATGACCACAATCCCCAGGTAGGCCTGGGAGATGCTGGGCTTCCAGCCAGTCGGGTTGATAATGAGCTGATGCCTCTCCAGGGCCACGAGCACAAGTGAGAGGATGGAGACCGTCACCGACATACACTGGATGAACGCTGACACCTTGCAAAGGGCCTCTCCGAACACCCAGTAGTCCATGATGGTGTATACGGCCGTGAGCGGCTGGCAGATGAGGCACATGAGGAAGTCGGAGAAAGCCAGGTTGGCGATGAGCAGGCTGGTCACGTTGGCTTTCTCCTTCTGCCTGATGGTCACACATATCAGGCAGAGGTTGCCCAGGATGCCTACAACAGTCTCGATGCTGTACGAGGTGACAATGAAGACCATCAGGTCCACAGAATCCTGGCAGTGGTCAGAGAAGTTGTAGGGAACGCCCTTCAATTTGCTCCTGTTCTGACCCTGCGGGGATCCTGGGAGCAGCAAGGCCAGGAAGTGAGAGATGTTCATGGTGCACGCGAGAAGATTCCAGAAGGGTCAGTGACGATGCCTACAAAGCAAACAAATGGTATTTAGGGATCGTGCCTCCTACCAGAATCCAGAGAGAAGCGGGGGCCAGGTAGAGAGGCTCATGGCCGCCACCGTCCCCCGGCTGCTGGGACCTGGAGACCCCAAGGCTCAGACGCGTCAAGCCACTTGCCCACAGTCACACAGCTAATGGGGAACAGGGCTCGGTGGCAAACCCGGGTCTGACGCCACGATCTGTCATACGAGTGCCCTCCGACCTCAGGCTTCCGGGCTGTTTAATGACAAGGAAACTAGAGTTTTGTGTGCCGAGTACCGGGCAGCAATCCTCTGGTCACATCTGATCTACACCAAGACGGCAGCAGGCGCCACCGCGGGCTCGAGTCTTTCTGCACCGCTGGCCCTTTGGGGTAAAACCCAACCTCAGAGCTCGACACCCCCTGGTCCCAGGCCCAACCCGGCTGCCAGCCTTGTTTCTCAGGGGCACACGGCAAAGGGAAGGCCGTCAGGTGTGCAAAGACCGGGTTGCGGGCACGCCGTCCCTCCCCTGCCTGTGCCTGCCCGTCAAGCCCATCTGTGACCCCATACGCGTCCCTCATGATCAAGGGCCGATTTCAAAGCACCGGGGCTGGGGGACACCAGGCGGGAAAGCCACGGTGGGGACCAGGACGGAGCCCAGTGGCCAGCGGGCCCCTGCATGCGCCTGCACAGGCTGGGGGCCCCCGGGGGAAGCCCCACAAGCCCCCAGCCCGGAAAGGCCCTGTGTGCACAAGGGCCAAGGACTTCCAGGAGTGCACCCCAGGGGCCAGGTGGCACGGACCCGAATCCAAGAGCCCCGGGTCCGCAGGAAAGCTGCATTTCTGGTACAGGACCTGCTGGGAGGACACAGGACCCCGGCGCGGCACCCGAGCAGAACCAGGGCGGGAACAGGTAAGACTTAGATGCCACCAGCGCCTGGGGGGGCCGTCACCATCCAGCCCGACTCCACCGTGGGGACTTACGGGGTCAGGGTCACGAACAGTCAGAGTGAGGGCGCCTGGGGGCTCCGTGGCGGAGCCTCTGCCCCCGGCTCAGGGTGTGACCCCGGGGTCCTGGGATCGAGCCCCACGTCCCGCTCCTGCTCAGCAGTGAGTCTGCTTGAGATTCTCTGTCCCTCTCCTTCTGCACCTCCCCACGCTCGTGCCAGCTCTCCTGGGAAGGGAAGGGGACGGAAGGGAAGGGAAGATGGAATGGTCGGAGTGGGAGCACATGGGGGGGAGGAGTGGGCCACCTGCTGCTGGGCTCTTTCCCTCAAGAGCAGGTGCAGGCCCCTGTCCCCGGGCTCGGAACAGTATCTTTTGTTGCACAGGGAGAGCCGCCCTTGGCATCTGGGGCAACAGCAGAGAGACCTCTCCGATCCCGGGGAGGCTGCAGGCCGTGAGCTCGTCCTGGGTTCAAATTCTGGCTTCGGGAAAGTCACTAAGCCTCCGTCCCCTTGGCTGTGGGAGGGGCCGGGGAGCGATTCTTATCCCACAGGATGGCCTGGTTCCCTCCTGGGTCAGGGGAGGAAGCGGGCAGAGAGGGTCTGAGCGCAGGCCCTGGAGCTCTCCCTCCCCTCCACCCTTTCAGGTTCAGTCTCCATCTTAGTCCCTTGGACGGATCGCACAACTGGACAGACCGGGACCGGTTCAGGAGCTCTCCGTGCCACCCCCCGGGGAGCCGAGCTACCCACGCGACAACAAGACCAGCCTGGCACAGTGGAGGGGCTCGTGGGACGTCAGCTCCCTTCTGTCCTGCCGCAGCCCACCCACCCCAGCTGCAGGATCCCGCGCACTTCCCCGGGAGGAGTGCCCGGCTCCGGCTCTCACCCAGAGCCTCCTCAGGCGGTCGTACGGGAGGGCACAGAGTGGGCATCAGGCACCTACTCCAATCCTCTGGCCCGTGCCCAGCCCCACAAGGGCACCAGCCCCTCTGCGGCGCCCTCCGCCTGACCCTGGCACAGTACCCCCTCCCCCAGGGCTGCCAAGCCCACGCTCCCACCGCTTGCATCTCTGCGCCGAAGACCACGCCATCCACAGGCCCGCAGCCAGCCTGTAAGGCACCGTGCCAGGCCCCACGCTGCCCTCACTCACTGCCCCATCCATAGGTGAGGCCTCAGGATGCTGGGGGGTCCAGGGGCGCTAAGGAGAGGGCAGTGGCTGCCAGCCTGAAGACGGGCAGGCGAGACTCTGGAGTCTGGTCCCTGGACGTCCCAGGAGATGCATGTGGGGACGGTGCAGCCAGAGGCGCAGGGAGGGGACTGGACGCGCAGGCCAGGGAGGGCATGCAGGAGCCGAGTCTTGGAGGATGGAGGGTCGCCTCACCCCCGGGAACAGAAGGGACAGCAGCCTTCACTGCGCTCTGGGCGCCTGATGCCCCAGCGAGCACTGATCCAAGCACACCCTCCGGGAGGGCAACACCCAGTTAGAGCAAGGACCTTGAGGTCCCACAGCTAGTGGGAGCCCCACACCCTGACTCTGAGGTCCCGCCCTGGGCCCTGCCACACTGGTGTTGAGAGGGGAAGCGGAGGCAGGACACAAGCTGACTGATGTGTGGGGACTGGGGCAGGGGCAGGTGGAAGATGAGTTCCCAAGGTCCCTGCCAAAGCCTGACGGAGCCCAGGGGTCCAGGGGGTGCCCAGGGGCGCTGGCAGGTGGCTCAGGTCCCCTGGGGACCCTGTCTCGGCCAGGTGGAGTGCTCTGCCCTGTGGTCCCAGTTTGCCGGCTCAGAACCCCACCTCCAGGCAGCTCCCGGAGCCTCCTCCGCAGGCCCTCCGCCTCCCCAGGCAGGCCTGGGCTCCAGGTCCCTAACACAGTGACACTCGTACAGTCGTCTCCTGACTGGCGCCACCTGGAACCTTGGAGGCTCCCTAGGCTCCTGGGCAGCAGCAGAGCGAGGGCCCCCAGGAGGAGGCCCGACTGCCACTGCCATGGAGCTAGAGATGCCCGTGCAGGCAGGTCCCTCCTGGCCCAGGGAGGTCACATCCCTGAGCTGGGGCCAGAGGCCACAGAGACCACAGAAACCACCCCCTGCCCCCCTCACACCGAGACCGGCTCCCCACCTGCCCCGAGATGCCCCGTGAGGCCTCCTGGTGCGACCCTGACTCTGCAGGTGCTGATAGCTGTGGGGACCCGCGGGGCCCCTGAGCCCTGGTGCCTCCCCGCGGCCTGGCCCCCACCGTCCCAGGGAGACCAAGGACCACGACACATCAGAGCAACCGGCCAGGGGAGCTGCTGGGAAGGGCCGTCGGGGCTGGGGCGCCCCCTCCCACCACCCCTCCCCTCCCGCCCCGGTCTCCCCAGGTCCCAGGGCTCTGCAACCGGCCGGGCCACGAGGCTCCGCGCCCCCTTACCCGCCCCGCCCCGCCCCAGGCCCCCGCTCCGACCACCCCGGCCCGCTCCCCCGCCCCTCCCCTCCCCTCCCCAGGTCCCAGGGCTCCGCGACCCCGGCGGGCCAGGAGGCTCCGCGCCCCCATACCCGCCCCGCCCCGCCCCTCCCCAGGCCCCGCGCTCCGACCACCTCGTCCCTCCCCTCCCCTCCCCCTCCCCTCCCCCTCCCCGCGCCCCCGCCACCCCGGCCCCCGCCCGGCACCCAGGGGCCCGCCTACCCGCTCCGCCGCCGGCGCCCTCTGCGCGCAGCCCCGCCGCCCCCGCCCCCGCCTCCGCCTCCGCCCGCCCCGCCTCCGCCTCCGTCCCCGCCCGCGCCGCCCCGGGACGCCCGGCCCCCACCCAGAGCTCCGGCCCCGCTCGCGGACTCCCCGCCCCCCCCGGGACCCCGCAGGGCGCCCCCGGGACTGCGCTGCTCCCCGCCTGGGCCTCGGCGTCCCCCTCCGTGAAATGGGCGGCTCCTGAGCTCGTGGCGGGATGCGCTGTGGGCCTCGCGGCGCCTCGGTCCCGGTCCCGGGAGGGAAGGCAAACGGGGGAAGAAAGTGAGCCCCGAGGAGTGAGATGCTGCGGGGACAGGTGAGCTCCAGGTGCCCCCCGCGCCCCCGTGACCCCGGGGCTGCCACTCGCTGGGGAAGGGGCCTGGAGCTGCAGGGGCAGCTGCGGTTTATGGCATCTGCGGCTCTACCCTCTCGCCTTATCGGATCATCACAGCAGCTCCCAGGCGAAGGCATTTTTACTCCTGCTTCACTGAAGAAGCCGAGAGACTCCAAGATTGAGCCACTGCCCCGAGGTGGCAGCCGAGCAGCCCTGGGTGGCCTGCAGGCCCGAGCCTCTGCTCCCAGGGCCCTGGGGACCCTCTGCTGTGGAGCACATCCGCAGCCTCCCAGGCTCCGCGGCAGAGGCAGGTGGCACCCGAACCCGAACCCCTTGTGTACCCATTCCCCACCCCCAGGGCCCCAGGTGCTCCTCTGCCCCCAAGGCCCAAGCACCGGTCCAGGGGTCCACGCACAGAGGCAGCATCTGACCAGGGAGGAAGGCCACGCAGTTAACCTTGATCAGAACTGTGGCTTCCTGGAGCCTAGAGTGGACAATGTCTTCTGTCTGGAAGCCGCTCCGCCGCCGCCGGGGGCTCTACCAACACCTGTTGTCCGCTCGCCACCTCCTCGTGGGGCAGCTGTGCTGCCTCGGGGCCTGGCTGCTGGGTCCTTCGGGGAGGTCGCCGCAGCCCTCGGCCGAGACCCTGCCCAGGCCTCAGGAGTCTGGGCCCTAAGCCCAGGGGCTGAAGACCCGCGTGGAGCCACAACAGCCGGATGGTTCAGGCAGCCCAGCCCTGCTCTCAGGCAGTGGGAGAAGCACCTGCTCTCCCTCCACCCTCGCGCCCTGGCCAAGTGCCCTCATCCCATTTCTCAGTGAGAAAAAACTGAGACCCAGAGAAGTGGAGCGACTCGCCCGTGGCCCACGTTGCAGAGGGCCAGGCTGCGATCTTCGGGCAAAGTCGGAGCTGCTGCAGCACCGCAGCGCCCCGCCCCCCCCCCAGCCCCCAGCCCTGAGCCCCGGAGGGAGCGCCTCCCTGCGGACCCAGAGCCCCGCAGGCGCCCTCCCCGGCCTGGCCTCCGCCAGGGAGGCAGACAGCACCCTCTGGCGGCAGCAGCGCAGGAGCGGCCGGAGCGGCCCCAAGAAAGCGGAGGCCGAGCTAGAAACTGGGCACCGTGCTCCCCCCCCGCCCCCCCCCAGTCTGGGGCCACGAGCCAGGTCGGGGAGGCCCTGCACCGTGAGAGGGGAGGCCTTTTGTCTGGCCTCCTAGACCTGGAGCCTCCGCGACAAACAGCCTCGCGATGGACAACACCCCCCCCCCATCCCCCCATCCCCCCCCCCCCCCCCCCCTCAGCCTGTTGCATGTGAATCACTTTGGAGCTAAATGCAGACCCTAATCCCTCAGACACCTGGGCTCCTGGTCGCTCAGGCTCCCCCAGGGCTGCCAGGAAGGCTGTGTCAGGAAGGACCGATGTGCCCCAGCAGGCCTCTTGCGGGCAGGGGGCTGCCCTTTGAAACCAAGCCCGTGTCACTGGTGCTGTCACCACCTCGAGAGCCAGGGGGGCGGGTGGTTGAGAGCCGGGTGCAGGCGCCAACTCCCCGGCTGCACGTTCTCTTGCGCGGAATGGAGCTAAGAACGTAAGGCGGCGCCTGAGGGCTGCTGTGAGCAGCAAGAGCCGAGATGCCAGAGGCCCCCAGTGGGGAAACGGGCCTGGCCCCGTGGCTGCTGTTGTCCTTCCCAGGTGCCACCCCGCGCCGCAGGCTCACGGGCCGTCGCCAGCAGCTCTAGTCCGAAAGCTCCCCAGACCCACGCTCCCACCTGAGGTAGTCCTACAGTCCTCACAGGCCATGCCCAGGCTCAGTCAGTCTGTTTCTCCTTAAACCCTTCCAGGGGTCTCCCCAGACGCCTTCTCCACTCAGGCTCTACGCTGCTAGGGACTCTCCCTGCGATCCACGTCGCCAGGTTTGTGCAGATGTTGCTCCTGTCGCCTGGCCTCCCTGAGCTCGTCGTCCACTTGGGACGCATTCTTACAGACGGAGCCCTTACAACCAGCCCCCGGGAGATGTCCCACTCCCCCTCATGCTCATTCTAAAGGGAAGCTGTGAGTGTGTTCCCCCCACAGAGAGCTCCCGGGCAGCTGGCCTGCTTTGCTCCTGGAAGATGCAGAGCAAAAGAAAGCCATGTTAGCTTTCCAGGAAAATCAGCTTGGTCTCTCATTCTTAGGAACAGAGAACCAGAGAGTCCCACATGCTTAGGAAATCAGCAGCACCAAGGAGACAGGTGACAGATGACCGACCCCACGTAAAGCTGAAGTAGCTCGGGGAGGAGAGCAGAACTTTAAGAGATCATACATGTGCGTGAGAGAGATTAACGAAGCTGCTGGATTCGTAAAACAAGAGCAGATTGCTAGGAAACAAGAGACCTCAAAAGCAGGAAAGAAGCCTTGAGCATTAAATATATGATTGCTGAAGTTGAAAAGCATTTTATTGGAAGGGATGGCGGCGGGGGGCGGAGGGCAAAGGAGGGAAATGTCTCATAATGTGGAGCGAAAACACAAAAAGATGGAAAACCTAAGAGCAAAAACAGGAGACATAGATGATTAGTGCAAATGATCCCTTATCCAATTAATAGAATTTCCAGGAAGGGAGGAGCAAGAAAATGAAAGGTAGCACATGGGTCACAGATGGGGCAGGGAAGCGGAATCCTACCCCAGAGAGTCCAATGAAGAGACATTAGCTGAAGAGCAACCCAGGGGTGTGGGCAGGGGTAATGGGATGAGGCCCCCAGAGATGGGGGAAGCAGCCACCACCCTACTGGTAGCGGAGCAAGGGGGGAATCCTGTCAGCAGAGCCGGGGCCTGTGCAGGACGGGCCCCCAGTGAGCCGCTACGGTTGAGGCCTGCACGACCTCCAGGGCTGAGCATGGAGACAAGGGAGGTGGGACAGAAGCGTCCCGACTTCTCTCCTTCCACTTCTGGGCTCCTGGGGCTCCTGCCATCAACCAGGGCCCTGGGAGAGGGAGCGCGGGCAGCAGGGGATCACGCAGCCTCCCCAGGTGCAGAGGAGCCCAGCACAACGGCCGAGCATGGCTCTGGGTGATTGTCCGCAGAACGGTGCCCGGGAAAGGGATTCTGAACAATAAACTTCCCCAGAGATGTGGGTTGGAAAGATCTCCTGGGTGCTGCTCAAAATAAAACTCTTTGGAGCACTTCTGCGGCTCAGCTTCCACCCCCTCCCCTCCTGAATATCCACATCTGTACCCAAAGTTTTTTCCCAGGGCCTCCGCGGTTCAGGGGACAATGCAGTCCTGGAGCCATCAGTAGAGCTGAGCAGGGGGTGTCCCGTGAAGGGGAGGCCAGGGTTGCAGATGCTGGAGGCCGAGGACAGGGAGCCGGGGAGGAGAGGAGCTGTGCGGGACCACATGGGGGCCGCACCCAGCAGGGGAGGGGTCTAGGGGCCCAGAGCCAAGCACTCGAGGACAGCACCCGGCGGGGGGGGCACAGGGTGTCACAGCAGGGCAGAGAGAGGGCCCAGGTGGGGGCGGGAAGCCCTGTCGGAGCCCAGTGCAGGGACATGGACGGGCTGGGCGGCCGAGAGGGGAGGGTGCTGCCCGCCCCACGGCTCATGTGCGGACCGTGACGCCGCCAGGCCCCTCGCCCGTGGAGGAGGTTCTTACAAACCCAGAGGGGAAAACAGCAGAACGAGCCCGGGGTCCCCGTCACAGCGAAGGTGTTGCATGGGCGCAGGCTTTCCGTAGACACATGGGCCTCACCTGCGGCATCTGCCTGACACGAACTTCGACTCCACGCGTGTGAACGCCGAACACATTCGGTACCAATAGCAGTTCTGGATTTGATCGTCCCTGGGGCTGGCAAGACGCAGGAGTGTCCTCCCTCGCGACGCGATCCCGAGGCCCGGCCCCCGGTACCCGCGCAGCTGCTCGGTTTGCACCGTCTTCCGTACAGCGTCCAGTAAGTCGCGTAACAGTCACCACTTTATCACGAACTAGGCTTTCTGCGCCGTGACGGGGCCCAACCGTAGATTGACAGGAGCTGTCCAAGCCTGGTGAAGCTCAGCTCAGCCATGAGGTTCCATAGGTTAGGGTATTAAATGCATTTTCGATTTACGTTATTTCTAAGGCACGGTGGGGACATAGCCGGGTTGTAAGTTAAGGGGTTCGTTCAATTGCACATCAACACAGTTGTGAGATCCCCACGCGTGCCTCTCCTTACCTGCCCACTGGGAGAGGCCTGGGGTAGGGACGCCGAGCATAATGAGCACCCCTGGCTCCCATACTCGGCTTCTAGATGCCTCCGGAAAGAATCCAAGGGACCGGGAGCGCAGGACATGCACCTCAATGATCTTCCGAGGCCAGAAAGTAACAGGCCGCCCTAAGAACAATGGGGCTTGTTTAAAAACATCCAGAATCCAGCAGGAGGGGACCCTAACCGGCCAAATCTAGGACAACGTGAGTATTACAGTAAATAAGGAGAGTAACAGATAATGGCCCTGCTGAATAAAATAGAAACCCGCGAGTCGCCTCCAATATAAACAACTGAATGAATGAGGTGAAAGTTTGATGAACAACAGGATGTTTGGGATCCCTGGGTGGCGCAGGGGTTTGGCGCCTGCCTTTGGCCCAGGGCGCGATCCTGGAGACCCGGGATCGAATCCCACGTCGGGCTCCCGGTGCATGGAGCCTGCTTCTCCCTCTGTCTGTGTGTGTCTCTGCCTCTCTCACACTCTCTCTCTCTCTCTGTGACTATCATAAATAAATAAAAATTAAAAAAAAAAAAACCAACAGGATGTTTACACAGCTCCCGTACATCTCGCCATAAAATAGTCATTAATCACAAAGGGAAAAATTATTTACTTTTTGGCGGAGGAGCCAGGAAGACACCACCCTAATGACCATGATCAAAGCAACCCCCATCACCAACGCAACACATTGAGCTTATGGACCCGGGAGAGGGGGCAAGACGAACCCTCGGGGCTTTCACCGTGTTTCTGTCAAAGGTGGACCCCATCCCGAGCAGCCACCAGACGGGCCTGTAGTCTCGGAACATGTCCGGGCGTGAAAGTCCAGAGGACAGGAGAACCGTTCCAGGATAGAGACCAGATTCATGAGAGCTGAAGCCAGGACGCCGGGGCCGCGATGGAGGAGCCGGGGAGGCACAGGGCAGCCACGTATCCGCGTGGTCACCTTAGTCACATGGCTGTGTTCTTGCTCAAGCAGGACAGTGTCGGGGCGGCCCCGGGGGCGCAGAGGCTCAGAGCCGCCTTCAGCTCAGGCCGTGGCCCCGGAGATCCGGGATCGAGTCCCGCGTCGGGCTCCCTGCATGGAGCCTGCTTCTCCCTCTGCCTGTGCCTCTGCCCCTCTCTCTGTGTCTCTCATGAATAAATAAATAAAATCCTTTAAAAAAAAAAGAAAAGAAAAAAAGGAGGAGAATGTCCTTCTCTATGAGAAATACACGATAAAGCTAGTCTAGGGGCGGGGGGCATCTCGTTGCAGCTTACCCTCAAACGGCTCAGAATTTTTAAAAAATATTCTCTACACTCACTTGTTACTTTTCTGTAAGTCTGTCTATACATTTTCAAATAATGATATTATTGATCATAATTAGATTTTTCACCTTCATGGAACAAACCAGAAATAGAACTGAAAGTGGCGACCCCGGGAAATCACCGGGGTGGGGAGGGTGGCAACGGCATTTACCCAAGCAATAAGAATATAGCTCATTTCTTTCTATTAAAGAAGAATAATGGTCATAATTAAAGAAGAGAATAAATGAAAGAAATGAAAGGGCACCCACAGCACCGAAGACAAGAGAAGCTCGGGGGCCGCCACCCTGAGCTCAGTGTCATCATCTATAAACTGGAGCCAAGACCACCTGGTGAGGATGCCAAGGTAGAAAGGCCTGACGGAAGGAGGCCGTGGGGGCAGAAGCCCCGAGGGTCTGGCCTTCCCTGAGGCCCTGGGCTGCAGAAGGAAGCACATCTGCTGTTGGGAGGCGCCCTGACCCTGAAGGATCACTTGGTCTTTGTTTGCCTTTGTTCCCTGTGAGGCCATAAAGAGGCTGGGCTGTCGTGACCTGCCCCTGCCGCAGACAGAGATAAGGGGCTGGCAGCTGGCAGCCAACAGCTTTCCTGCCTCCCACCCGCAGCTGGCCTCTCTGGCCCCCTACCCAGGGGTAGGCTGGGCCCCAGCCCCTCCCCATCCTGCTGCCAGGGCTCCGCTCCGCTCCTCTGCTCCACCTCCTGGAAAACCAGGGCATCTCCAGCAGCCAGGGAGGAGGGAGCCAGGGAGGAGGGAGCCTGGGAGGAGGGAGCCAGGGTGAGGAGGGAGCCAGGGAGGAGGGAGCCGGGGCGCACAGTCGCCACCTGTCCCCACAGCTCCGTTCCCCCAGCAGGATCTAGGCTGGAAGCTGAGGCCCGAAGACCACATCCTCCTTCCTCTGCAGAGAGTAAGCAGTCAGGACCAAGGGGCACCATCCGAGGCCTGCGCCCTGTGCCCTCCTACCCAGGGCCTCACAGCCCAGCGCGCCGCTGCCCCCGTGGAAGACGAGAGAGAAACACGGAAGCCGCCCTGCCTACACTGCTGGTCTCCACTGCCCCGGTCCTTGTCCCTGTCCCAGGGACCTCCTGGGACCTCCTGGGACCTCGTGGGACCTCCTGGGGCCTCCCAGGATCCATTCAAACCATCCACGGTCATTAATAAATATTTTTGAGTTCTGTGTGTGCTGGATGCTGGACACAGAGCTTGGCTCCCAAGGACAGGGCCACGGTTGGGTGCCGGCGGGTGCTTAGGGGAGATATCCAGCAGTGTCGCGTGCCTTAGGTGAAGAGCCCACCCTGTTCTACCCGTCGTGCCATGCACGGGCATCGGCCACGCGAGCCGCAGGGCTGAGCAGGGTGTCAAGGGGCGAGGAGCAGCTCGGAGCTGCCACCGGCCTCAGTGGGGCCGGGACCGTGCTCCCCTGACGCTGTGGGGGGTGCGGGCGAGCAGAGCACAAGGTGCTCGAGCGATGATTTATATTCCCCCCCCCCATACGGAAGGAGCACCTCAACACCAAAGACAGCCAGATTCTGAGCTGATGCACGGAAATGCTCAGAAGCACAGGTTTTAACGGAGACTTTTATTTGAGATCACGGTGGGGTCACGGGTGGTCCTAAGACACAGTGCGACGCTCCAGGCACGGCTGGCGTGGTTGATGCCACACGACGTGTGAGCACCACGGTCTCCGCTGCCAGTGCCCCTGACTCAGAAAATCGAAGAAAACATGCTTCCAAAGCCTGGATGCTCAGACACGTTCATAAGGCAAGAAATCACACCCCTGAGGAGTGAGGACGTGCTCCAGAGAACGACGACGCGACGACCCTATCTTCGAAACCAAGACCGTCGTTGTGTCTTTGTATGGAACGTCAGGAAACATCATATGATCAAGTCAAAGCAGAATAAAATTCCTTTTTACTTGAGACCCTGACATCGATCGGACTTGTCAGCAAATTGAATCTGTCTTAGTTCACAGAGTCGTGAATATATCGTATCCTTCCTATTTTCATAGTAGCCCGGAGACGGGAACTCACAATGCGGTACCTGAATAAATCAAGCATTTTTAGGTCCAAGTGATTCGCTTCATGGTTTCCCTTTCATTAAATGTGATTCTTCTAAAAAAAAAAAAAAATCGTATTTCTGATTTCATGTTTTCCTTTTCAAAAAAGGAGGATTATTATTTTCATTCCTAACACATTTCTCTTTCATCACTTCCCCTAAAATTGAAGTTATTTAGATTCTCCATTTCAGGTTGCCGTAATAGCCGAAAGCCCTTCAGTGATGCTCGCACTGGGTCCTTTGGGGTCACTAACTCCCTCTCCACTTGGGTGACTGTGCCTAGTAATCTCATCCCTTTAGTTTTTTTAACGCATTCTAACAACCATTTTTCATTGCCAAAACCTCGTTATTTGATTAATTAATTAATTTATTTATTTATTTATTTATTTATTTGGTAGGCTCCACACCCAGCATGGAGCCCAACATGGGACTTGAACTCGGGACCCTGAGACCAAGACCCAAGCTGAGATCAAGAGTCGGACACTCAACTGATCGAGATCGAGCAGCCACCCAGGGAAGCCCAATTTTATTTTCATTCTTTTTTAAAAAATAATTTATTATTTATTCATGCGAGACACAGAGAGAGAGGCAGAGACCCAGGCAGAGGGAGAGGCAGGCCCCATGCAGGGAGCCCGACGCGGGACTCCATCCCGGGACCCTGGGGTCACGCCCTGGGTTGAAGGCAGGTGCTAAACTGCTGAGCCACCCAGGTGTCCCTTTATTTTCATTCTTAAAATAAAATTGCTTGTTCTTGTTTGATGGATTTGATGAACTCGTCGTCTCTTTTAAGATTTATTTTTCTTTTAAATCCCCTGTTTGCTCATTTAGCTGTGTCTGTCTGGTCAGTTGTCATACTCCCCCACACATGCACGTGGGGTCCGGTAGGAAGGTCCGCCGCAGGCTTAGAGACGAGCCCCAAAGAGCAACGCTAGTTCTATTGTTTGGGGGTTGGGTGGGCGGCAGCCAGGCCTGGCCCCTGGGGAGCATTGCTGGGCTGGATGTGCTGACGCTCAGCCTCTGGGCAGCCGTGCCCCCCACTCCTCCGGGTGCCGCCGCCGCTGTGCTCCCCCTGCTGCCTGCTGTTCGGTGGGGGAGGCCAGAGCCCACAAGCCCGCGGCGGTTCCCAGGCCCCCGGCCTGCTGCTGCCCCGAGGCCCACGGCCCCTCCGTGAATCCTTCAGCTGGAATCACCCCGAGAGCCCGTCCTGGCCGCTCACGCAGAGCAGGTGCACCTCCCCGTGCCCACCAAAACCCATGTCTCACGATTCAGGGGGCTCCTACTCTCCAGGCCATGAAAGGTAACCCGATGCGATTGTGTCTGGGGATAGCGGTGGTGAGTCGGGGTCCCCATGATTCAGTCCCACGGCCGCCTCATGACTGTCGGACTGGCGCCACTGCTGCCGCCCAGACCTTGGTAAGGACTTGGTGCGCTGGCCAGCACGGAGCCAGGAGCCCCCCACTGCCCGCCATCCCCCTCCCCCCGCTCCCCAGCAGAAGGAACGTCCTAGCAGGAGAATAAGGGAACAGCTTGCCTTTATCCCAGAGGCCACGGCCCCCACTCCCTGAGCGAGCATCTGAAGGACACCGCACCAAACAACTAAGAAAAAGTAATAATAAGGTTCAGAAGGGGTAGCTCAGGAAAACAGTGATGCAGAACCCAGGCGCGGACCTCGGGGCCCTCCTGGGGCAAGGCCTCCACACTCCCTGGGCCCCTGTGTCCCCCTGCCCGTAGCAAGGCCACAGTCGAGGGCCTGCGGCCGGGCCGCCCCCTCCGGGACTCAGGCCTGGGCAGGGACCCTCCGTCTCCTCTGCCAATTGTCTGCCATGTGCCCAGCGCTCACCGACTCCCTCACTTACTCTTCACGTGGTCCTGGATGCTGACATCATTACCCCTGTTTCACGGGGGGAGGAAACAGACTCTGTGAATGGAGGTGACGTGTCCCAGCACAGCCAGTAAGGACCCCCCCAGAGCTGCGGCACCTGGGCCCCCCTGGCCAACAGCACGGACAGTGTGCAATGGCACGCTGCCTGCACCCCTGCAAGCAGGTGCCTGGGGAAGGTGCTGGGAAGAGCTGGAGGAGTAAGGGGAGCAGGGTGCCAGGCACGGGGAGCTCCGAGGGTGCAAACAGGAAAGAGCACTTGACTCCCAGCTACAGGCGGTGACCTCCAGGCTCCCGGTCCCGCCCCTGCCCGTCCCAGGCTGCCCCTGCCCCAGGCCTGTGCCTGCTACTGCCCCCCCGCCCCCCGCAGGACTCACCGCAAGGCAGAGACCTAGTAGGGGCAGTGCCCTCTGGAAGGCACCGGTGCCCCAGGAGAGGAGCAGGAGGCCCGGGGACCCCAGGCGGGGGGCAGCCTGCAGGTGAGAGGCGGCTCCAGGAGAGGCTTCCCAGGTAGATGCGGGGGGGGGGGGGGCAGCTGTTCTGAAGCTAAAGACCAGCTAACATGTCTGTGAAACGAGGTTCCACGATGTTGGAACCTGCACACGACCCCGAAATACAGCAGGAGCCACGAGCCTGGGCGGGTCCAAAGGACGCTGCTCCCGCCACCGAGGGCGCGGAGCCTCTGTCACCGCCTGCAAACGTGCGGCTGCCTGATTCCCGCCGCGGCCGAGAGCTCCCTGGGCGAGGCCACCCCTCAGTCACCTCCAGGTGACCACACGTCTGCTGGCTGACTGGCACGCAACAGGTCAGCGGCTGTTTCAGCAACAGGTACTCTGGAAACCAAGCCGTCATGCCCTTCCACGTGTCCCACGCTCGAGCCACCCGCCTGGGACACGGCCCTCGCTTACACTGCGGGGGGATGTGGGGAGCCTGCGTGGCAAGGCCAAGCCACAGTGAGGGCCCCCGGGGTGGACAGCAGCATCTGTCCACTGCTCACATGTTCTATTTCCTTTCCCGTTTTTTATGAAAATAGAGGAAAACTCTAAATGCAACTCCCTCTGCCTCTCTCTCTCTCATGAATAAATAAATTTAAAAAAACACAATACTATCTTTTTATTTATCAAACGGGGCAAAATATTAAAGTGTGACGACACTCACACGTGGCGTGGCTGTCAGAGGATAAGCATCCTCATGTAGTATCAGAGGCAGAGACACAGGCAGAGGGAGAAGCAGGCTCCACGCAGGGAGCCCGATGCAGGACTTGATCCTGAGACCCCAGGATCACGCCCTGGGCTGAAGGTGGTGCTAAACTGCTGAGGCACCTGGGCTGCCCTATTTTACCATTTCTTGTTATTTTTGCACTGCTGTCAACTCTGTGGAGGTCTCAGAAATGCTTAATTCATCCTCTTATTTTCTCATATTTCCATTTCCTCAGCAATGAATTCCTCTCCTCATTGTTGATCTTAATTCTCACTCTCCTTATGATTAGTGTTTCCCAGTGTTTCGGAATTCATGTTGCAACTGAACGTCTGTTTCCTTTATTGTTCTCACGGCTCATCGCCTGTGCCCACCTTCACCTTCCCAGATCTCATCACGGCCCCAAACAAGTTCTGTGATAGCAGGTTAGAGCTAGCCTGGGGCTGAACCCAGAGCTGTGACAACTGGAGGGGCCCCAGTCAGCCTCCCAGCCTCCTGGGCATCATGCCTGCCCAGCACGGGGTCACTGAGGCCCACGTCTCCCTGCTCCGTGCTTTGCTCGGGCCCGAGGCCCCAGCCGCACCCCCCCACCCCCGCAGATCCCCAGAGAGCGCCACAACACACGGCTTCTGTCCTCAGGCCCTGCTGTGTGGAGACAGGTGCTCAAGCATGGCCTCCAAAGTCGGAGAGATCTGAGTTCGAATCCCGACTCAGCCGCCAAGGAGCAATGCAGTCACAGTCACGAGATGTCAGGGCGCTGAACCTCATCTGCCGCATCGTGAACGAACAGCAGCAGCTCTCTGAAGGCGGCTTTCCACTGCTGCAGAGCGCTCGTGCCATGTTTGCCGGGAACTCCTGGCATCTGACAAGGTCGGGGTTCCTAGCTCTGGTGAGCATTAACCGTTGGCGCCCCTTCCCCGCCCGCCCTGACTTCCGAGGAAGGAGGAATCACATTTGATTTTGGGGCACACCTCAGAACTGCTCGTTAACCAAATCAAGAGAAGCACGGATGCACAACCAAAACCCTTTGCCAAACACACGACAGGGGAAGCGCTGGCACGGGTGCCCCTGGGAAGACACACGGCAACATGGTGAGTGTCCTCGGGCACAGGCACGCACGTGGGGCGCTCCCTGCCGTGTGAATGGGTGAAGAGCAAACCCCGGCAGGCCAGGAGGGTGCAGACTGCTCCTGCTCCCGCCCACAGGAGCCCTCCTTTCTCCCTGCCCTGGAACGCTGGGTGTCGGAGTAGCACGAAGGCTCCAGGTGTCTCCTCCTTCCCAGCTGCCCAGGGTGACCAGGCTCGGCCCGTCCCTCCCCCAACTCCCACCTACGGAGAAGGTTACGGGCCCCAACCCAGGGCTGCTCTGGGCAGGAGCATCAGGCTGGGCCCTGACAGGCCATGTCCTCTACCAGGTGTCAGTCAGGCTCCCCTGAGCCCTGAGGCCCTGGGCCTGCACTGC
The DNA here is from genome assembly GCF_048418805.1 of Vulpes vulpes. Lineage (NCBI taxonomy): Eukaryota > Metazoa > Chordata > Mammalia > Carnivora > Canidae > Vulpes > Vulpes vulpes. Next base: position 93,630,251 of record NC_132783.1, on the reverse strand, counting down.
CCTTGTCCACCTGCCCCTACCTGCCCCTGTCTACCTGCCCCTGTCCACCTGTCCCTGTCCACCTGCCCCTGTCCACCTGCCCCTACTTGCCCCTACCTGCCCCTGTCTACCTGCACCAGTCCACCTGCCCCTGCACTGCCCAGTTGCAGCAAGTCTCCCTGAGTCAGCCCAGTGGGAACCCCCCACCTTGATATCTGATCACCCTCAGTATCTGATCAGATTCTTGCTGCCCCGCCCTGGGTGTCTGCTCATTCTGCCCAGAATCCCGCCAAACGGGTTTTAGCCCAGCTTCCCAGCCGCTGAGGCCTCCTCTCCATCCGCAGCCCCCCGCCCTCCTCCTCTGCCATCCACAGCCCCCCACCCAGCCCCCACCCGGCCCCCACCTGGCCCCCGGCCCCCGCCCGGCCCAGGCCTTCCTAGGCCGCCTCTCTGGAACCTCCCCAGCCTCTTTCCGGTCTACAAGCTTCTGTCTCCCCCTGAAAGCACACTGCCACCAGCAGAACCAACACCTGCTTCCTATGCGGTCAGAGTGGAGACACGTGTCATGGTTTGTCGGATGAGACTTGTCACCTTGTCCTCCCGTCTGGAAGTCCCCACGGCTTCCGATGCTCCCAGCTTCCCTTCCCCCCGAGTGCCCCGTCTGTAGCCAGGGTACCGTGCATAAGCCATAAAATAGGTTTACACAGAGATTCGCCCTCTGAGATCTCAATTATCCCCTACATTCCCAGCTGCTGGGACGTTGCTACAGCCCGCGGGAGTCTGGACAGTCCTCGTAATCTCGGGGCTCTGACCATCACATCTGCTTCACCAATGCACCCCACCTGGACATCCCACCTGCACACCCCACCTGGACATTCCACCTGTGCATCTCACCTGCACATCCCACCTGGACATCTCACCTGGACGTCCCACCTGTGCATCCCACCTGGACATCCCACCTGTGCATCCCACCTGGACATCTCACCTGGACGTCCCACCTGTGCATCCCACCTGGACATCCCACCTGGATATCTCACCTGCACATCCCACCTGCGCTTCCCACCTGGACGTCTCACCTGGACACCCACCTGCGCATCCCACCTGGACATCCCACCTGTGCATCCCACCTGGACTTCCCACTTGGACATCTCACCTGGATGTCCCACCTGCGCATTCCACCTGGACATCGCACCTGGACATCCCACCTGGGCATCCCACGTGGGCCTGGCAGTCTTCTCATGGAAAATTATCGCTACTCTTGTCCCAGGTGCCCTTGGCATTGAAACACGACCCTCCTTCATGCCGTGGGTTTCTCTTCCTGCACCTCAGTGATGAGCCTCCTGAACCAGGTGGCAGCAGGCCCAACCCGAGCTGGCAAGGTGGCCCTTCCGTGTCCTCCCAACCCCTGTTCACGCCACAGGTATCGCCCCCGCGTGTGGTCAGTCGTGTGCAAGGCTGCCCATGGCTGTGGAGACCGTGCCTGATTCGCCCCAGTGTCTTCGGCTCCATCCCAGGGCCCGGCCCCCAGGGCACCCACAGACTTCTCTAAATATGTCAAGGGGTAGCTCGAGTGGACGTGTGTGGTGCATTCCGTGCCGCGTGGCTAACGACGGAGACCCCAGGACCTGTCTCCTGGGAAATGCCCGTCCCAAGTGGACGTAGGGTTAGCTGCCGGTTGGGGCCGATACCTGACGCAGCTTCCACGGCCCAACACGGCACCAGCTCAGTCCCTTCCGGCTCCTGAGAGCAGAGCCTGACGCGGGTCTGCAGGGCTGCCATCCTCTGGAGGCATCGGGGCCCCCACGTCCCAGTCTGTGAGCCCGGTCCCTTGTCCCGCCTTTGAGCCGCAACCGGCATCTTCAAATCTTTGTCTCGCTCCTCGTCCTGTCCTTACCCCTTCTGTCTGACCTCACTCTTCTCCGTCCCTCTCACCGGACCCTGGTGGTCATGCTGGCCCCTCAGGATCATCCAGGATAATCCCCCCTGCCAGCCCTTGACTGCATCCCATCCGCAAAGCCCGTCTGCGGCGCAAGGACATATCCGCAGGGCCCGGGGATTGGGACCTGGACACCTTAGGCCGCCTGCCGGAGTCCTGAGCCGGGAAGCCTGAAAGATGGTGAGGGGGTCCGAGCGGGCCACCTTCTTGGGCGAGGCAGTCTTCACACGGCGTCCTCGGCACCACATGCTCCCCGCTGCCCTCCTCACCCCCACACGCTACTAGGGAATGGAGGAGGAAGGCACTTCCACTTGCCAGGCATATGCATCTGTGTTGCTCTCAAAACCACTGTCTGCAGAACCTTCCAGCAGTTTCCCTGACACCCCACTGGGCCCATGTCCCGCTGGCCGGCCTGAAGCCAGCCCCCATGCACCCCAATCGCGCCATGGGCACCTGGCCTCCTCAGCAGACATCGTACCCAAGGACAGAGGAGGTACCCGGACGCCTAGCCAGCGCGGGCCGACCCCCGGCCCACACAGGATCCTGCCCGACACCACAGGCCTGGGCCGTGCTTTCCAGCCATCATGGGGCCCCGTCGCGCCTCAGGCCCCTCCTCTGGGTGTTCTGGGCCCGGGAGCGCCCATTGTGGCCCAAAAGCCCCACCCTCCACGGGTGTTCTGGCCTGAACCTGCTTTCCCGGCTTGTGGAAACCCAAAGCCAAGCCTGGCCGCACCCCAGGAGTGGCAGGCTGCCACTGCCTCCTCTAGAGCTTGGGTCCTGGGTTTTGGAGGCACCCAGACGTGTGGGAGGAGCCACAGAGAGAGCCGGGAGGGGAGGGGAGGAGGAGCGGGCGCCTGGGACCCTGGGGTCTCCTGCACAGACGCCCGAGGGACAACGGGGACAAGCATTCCACGGGCGGGCGGTGGGACACAGAAGCCCTGGCGAGAAGAAACGGGAAAAGGGAATTTGAAGCAGGTTCCATGCGGGGTGCAGTGCGGCCCCGGGTCCCGCAGGGCATCTTCCCTAAAGCCGGGCTACCCCCCGCCCCGGGTGCTTCTGAGAGAAGAGCTCCTTCCGGGGGCAGTGAGCGGAGAGAGAACCTGGCGCAGAGCGATGCAGGTGCTGCCAGGGAGACATGCCCCCCACCCCGGACCAGCGCCCCAATGTCCCCCACCCCCAGGAGGGGGCAGGTTGGACCCATTGACAGAAGGCCGCTGAGGCTCCCGGGAGTTGGAGACTCACCCAGCCTCACGCAGCAGCTGGGGGGGGAGGTGGGGGGGGCAGGACCCAACCTCCAAAGCCCCTGCCCTGGGCCCTGCACACCGCTGCCTGGCCGGGCTATTGGCCGAGTCTGCACAAAGGCATCCTGCAGGGCAGGCACCAAGCTTGGCCCCCAGGTCTCCCTGCACCCCTCTGCCCCCGCCTGGCCATGAGGTCCCACCGGGATGCACCCGGCCCTCCCCAGACCGTGTCTTCGGGACCCTGGGCCAGGTGGGCCACTGAAGCTGCAGGGCCCGGGGCTGCTCGGGGACCACCGCTCCACAGCTGGACGGCCCCCTGGGCTAGACAGCGGGTGGGAGTGACGGAGGGGCAGCCGGAGGTCAGAGGGCAAGAACACGCAGAGGGGGATGGGGAGGCTGCCCTTCCACCCCAGGCCACCAAAGAAACTGTACTGTAGCCGCCCATTCCCTGAGGGGGCAGTGGGAGCCCCTCGGGCAGCCCCAGGATGCTCGAGCCCACCTTCAGCCCAGCCTCTGGGGTGGGCCCGGCATGGAGGCCCTGCTGTTGGGCGGATGACATGTCCCGGAGGGGAGTCAGAGGCGCCCGCACACTGATGGGGGCCTGGCCCGCGGCCCCGTGTGCACTCCCCGCCCCTGGAATCCGGGGCCCAGCCTGGGAGACCTCGGGACCTGGTCCTGCCCGGGGCCACAAGCTGCAGCTGGGGGCGGCCTGGGTCTTTTTTTTTTTTGGCGGCCTGGGTCTTGCTGCCCAACCCTGGCCTGGGCCGCTGGCAGCAGGTCTGCTAATGCCTCGCGGCCCCACGAGCGCATCCTTTGCCAGCCACCTGTCCCGCCAGCAAAATCCTCTCTAGGACCCGGCAGCTCTAACTGGGCCCCAGGGCTCCCCTGAGGCCGAGGTCACCCATCCGCTTCCCTGCCAGGACCCCCGCTCCCCTGGGGCCAGTCTCTGCCCCTCTGACCCCTGCTCCCCGGTACCAAGAGCCTCCACCTCTCGGGCCTGCCCTTTACCACCCACTGCCACTCTGATCACTCCAGAGCCCAATTCCCCTCCTCATACCCTCAGTGGCCCCACATCCACAGAATAGAGCCTCCCGACCTGGCCCCTCTGTACCTCCGAGGCGTCAGCTGCAGACGTTCTTTATTCCGCCTCCAGCATCCCAGCCCCCTAAACACCTTCCGCTCCCTGGAGGCCTCTGGATCCTCACTTCTGCACATGCAGCTCCTCGGCCTGGCCCCTGTCTTCTCCCCTCCCGACATGCACTTCCAACCCCTACCCATTCATTTTCTCTACAACCAACTCCTATTCATCCTTCAATGTCCTAGTCAAACATCACCTCCTCTGAAACCTTCCCTAGTAGCTTCAGGGATTTAGTGGGTTTTCTTCCCTCTGGGTCCCACAGCACCCTGCTGGGCTTGCTGCCCTTGTAGAGCTTTGGATACAGTTTCATTTGGTTTTCATTCCATCACACTCCTCCCTTAGAGCTCTAAGGGTAGAAAAAGTTCATTATTTATATCTGGTTTTCAAGACCTAAGACCTTCCTTGTCATAGTACCAAATTACAGAGCATAGCTGCTAAATGGAAGGAGAGAGAGAGACAGATGGGACAGAATGGATGGACGGATGGGCGGATGGATGGATGAGTAGATGGATGGATGAATGGAGGAGTGGGTAGATGGGTGGATGGATGGGTGGACGGGTGGACAGATGGATGGATGGATGGGTGGTTGGGTGGGTTGATAGGTGGTTGGGTGGATGGGTGGATGGGTGGATTGATAGGTGGTTGGGTGGACAGATGGACGGGTGGGTGGGTGGACGGCTGAATGGATGGGTGGACGGATGGGCAGGCGGATGGGTGGACGGATGGATGGATGGGAAGAGAGTCAAAGACAGATAATGGATGGGGACATAGATGAGGGGATGGATGAATGATGGCAGTAACATGGGGATGGGTTAAGTGAGGAAGGTGGACAGTCAGATGAATGTCTGGATTTGGGTGAAGGATGAGTAATGGATGGGTAGGGAGATGGATGATAACGGATGGTTTGTGAATAGATTCATGGGTAGGGAGATGACGGGTGGGTGGATGATTCATGGATTATGGTGAACGGTGGGTAATAGGTTTGTAGGTAGGTGGATGGGAGTATCAGTGACGAGCTGAGCGGTTGGGAGAGAAAACAGCAATAATGAAGAGGAGGGGCCAGCGGAGAAACGTGGCTGCACCAGGCGTCCATCCCCCATCACCAGGGTCCTGCAGCGAAAGGGATAAAAGTCAGCCCCGAGGCTTGCTGCCGAGACCAGCCCCTGCTTCACACCCGGGCGCCCAGGCACCCAGCAAGGGGCTGTGAGCCCGCACTTCCCGAAGCCTGTAAACAAGGTCAGAGGCTGAGCGAAGCCTGCAGGTCAGGATGACGTTTTTGGATTAGGAATGGGCTGGTGAATGAATCCCAGCGAACAAGATGACGTCACTGATAAGCCCCCCAGGTCTGAGACGGAGGTGGGAAGCGAGGGAGTGCTGAATCAGCAACGCACTGCGGAGAGTAAGGACCCGGGTCTGGCACCCCGGGGTGGGGGGCCGGATGGAGGGACCACAGCACACAGGGGGAGGGAGGGAATGACACAGGCCCAGGGAAGGTGCTGGGCTGGGGTGCAGGGTGCAGGCAGGGCGACCCCGGGGGGAGAAACAGGGTGACAGAAGGCAGCTGCCAGGAGAAGGAGCTGGCCAAGCTGCGGGCTGCGTCCTGCTCCGGGTCACGGTCGCCCCCCTGTGGCCCTCCCACGACCCCGGCTCTGCCCCCGCCCTGGGAGTGTCTGACTTCCCACGGTGACAGGTGTCCCCCAGATTCTTCTGTCGCAGTTTGAGTCCCGATGCCTCAGATCACGGCCTCACGTGGAGACAAGCTCTTGGCAGAGAAGACACGGGAAGGCCAGTCAGGGGCGCCCGGCGTCCTCACCCACGAGGAGCTGGGAGTCGCAGGCAGGGGGACGAGCCGTGGCCCACAGCCCAGGGGAGCCCACCGCTGGCGCCTGCACCTGTCACTGCCAGGCCGTGTCCTGTTGTTTAGACCACCGGGCCGTGGCGGGGGTGACAGGGGCCCCTGGGGGACCCCGCCATCTCCCAGGGTCCGCCTCACATCCCCATCTCGTTCAGTCTCGCCCTCGAACTCCGTCCCCCACGATGGCTCGCAGTTCCCTTTGCCCCGAGCCCGGGTTGGGGAGGCCTCCGAGTGTGAGTCCGGGAGGCTCAAACCAGGAGAGCAGGACGGCTGGGTCAGCCTACATCCTCCTCCTCCTCCTCCTCCTTGTTGCCCGCCCCCCTCCCTGCGAGCCCCCCCTCCCCGCCTCCCTCCCTCTCCCAGGCTGCGAGGGCCTCCGCAGACCCCCATCCTTCCACGCTGTGTGGGCCGCGGCTGGGTAGCTCCATGCCCCGGGGTACCGCAGAGCCCAAGGTGGGAGGCCCTGCAGCCCGACGCCCCCCCCTCCCGGGCCCGCGCTCCCCCCCAGCCGGGCAGCGCTCCGGGGCACCGCAGCCGAGGTGACCTGTGCCTTGGACCTTCAGCCGAGGCCACTGCGCAAAAGGCAGGGGCTTTGACACTCCGGAGTGTTTACCGCCCGAGCGGCTGGAGGGACCCACGGACTCACCAGATCCACTGATAACGCGGGAACTCTCAGGCGCCGGGCTCCGTGTAGTGAGCATCTGCCTTCAGCTCGGGTCACGATGTCGGGGCGCTGGGATCGCGTCCTGCGTCAGGCTCCCCGCTTAGCAGGGAGTGTGCTTGCCCATCTCCCTCTACCCCTCCCCGCTCCTCCACCCTTCACCCCCGGTTCTGCTCTCCCCCTCTCTCTCTTTAATATTTCTTAAAATAATAATGAATTAATATAAATATTTCTTAAAATAATAATTAACTAATAAAACCATATGATAAATCTCTGTACCTCCCTCTCAATGTAGCTCCGAACCTAAAATTGCTCTAACAAATAAAATCCACTAAAATGTCAACAGAGACACTGGTAATATATGTAAAAGGAGCATCTTATTAATACACCAAGAGCTCTAGCAAGTTAATAAGGAAATAAGAATCCAATAAAAATGGAAAATAGACACGCACAGGCAAATCACAAACAGACTCAAATTGTCAGTAAATATATGGAACAATAATAGGAAACATTTACTTAGCCCTGCTTTGAGCCAGGAACCCGGCGAGCGATTTCCATGTCCGATGCTATTAAATCCTGAATGCCAACCACTGCTGCTCACAGGCGAAGAAACTGGGATCCGGGGAGGTGCCGCAGTTTCCCCATCACGCGGCTTGAGCCCAGCGAACGGGAACCTCAGCCACGCGGCCCGGCCTGACACAACCTTACTCACAGTAAAGGAAAAGCAAACCCAAATAACCACCAAGATACTATCTTTTTAGGGCACCCGGGAGGCTCAGCAGGGTAGCGCCACCTTCAGCCCAGGGCATGACCCCGGGGTCCTGGGATCGAGTCCCGCGTCGGGCTCCCTGCATGGAGCCTGCTTCTCCCTCTGCCTGTGTCTCTGCCTCTCTCTGTGTCTCTCATGAATAAATAAATTAAAAAAAAAACAAATACTATCTTTTTATTTATCAAACTGGGCAAAATATTAAAGTGTGACGACACTCACACGTGGCGTGGGTGTCAGAGGATAAGCATCCTCATGTAGTATCAGGTGCAACCTTTTTGGAGAGCAATTTGCCAGCATCCATGGGCATTTTGTGTACACAATCTGATAAAAACCTCCTCCCACAGGGACTCCCACATATGGCCACACAACTATACGTCCAAAGAAATTTATGTTTATGTGGTTGTTATAAAAGCAAAAACTAAGAGAAATAACATCAAGTCTGGCAGAAGAGAACTGGAACAATAATCAACAATCATAACTTTGGTACTCCGTGCAGTACAGCTACACAAGACAATGAAGGAGGGACACTGTGTGTACGGCAATTACTAGAAAGACGCGTTAATTTTTTTTAAAGATTTTATTTATTTATCCATGAGAGACACACAGAGAGAGGCAGAGACACAGGCAGAGTGAGAAGCAGGCTCCACGCAGGGAGCCCAATGCGGGACTCAATCCCGGGACCCCGGGGTCATGCCCTGGGCTGAAGGCAGATGCTCGACCGCTGAGCCACCCGGGCATCCCAAGACGCATTAATTTCTAAAAATGAGTGCAGAGTAGGTCTCATTTGTATAAAATATTCAGAAGCCTGAGCGTGGACTACGGGGGAAATTTCCTGGAGAATGGGAGGACTCACAGCAGGAACTGCAGAGGGGCCAGAGGCAGGTCTTCACAGTCCCTTTACACGACTTGAAATTCTTATCGTGAACATGTATTCCTTTCCTTTTTCAAAAAGTCCAACGAAACCCCAGGCCTGGAGTCACACAGTGCCGGGCGTCTGGACCCCAGCGCCCTCAGGTCCTGGCGGTTAAACCGGAGGGTTCCGGCCCCCGTGAACCTCAGCTGCCCTCGGCGGGGGCCTGGTCACCTGAAGCAAAACGAAGAAGAAGGCGGGACGGAGTCACTGCCTCCGCCTTTGCTCCGGGTCCGGGCCGGGAGAGCTGAGGGCTGCGTGCTGGGACCTGGTGGCGCGGTGCTGTTTCCCGACAGGCCTGTGGCACCTGAGGAGCAGCAGGCGTCTGCGATCACGAGGTGGGAGGAAGGACTTGAACCCCTGCTGTCTTCACCGAGCCACTGAGCCTGCTCCAAAAGCGGCCCAGTAAACTCTCAAGTGAAATTAAGAATTAAGTGGGAAATTGAACATCCGAATTGTTAAGACACCTTTTTGTCCATGATTCAGTTACTTTGCAGGCAAAATACATCCTAAGGGAGACACCACCTACCTCAGTGAGGCCGCGTGGGCGTGGGATGGGAGGAGCCTGGTCAGGAAGCGGCTTCCCCAAACCCAACTTCATCCTCCCCTGTGCTCCCCTGTCCTCCCCCATCCTCTCTTGTGCTCCCCCATCCTCCCCTCTGCTCTTCTGTGCTCCTCTGTACTCCTGTCTTCTCCGTCCTCCCTCGTGCTCCCCCGTCCTCCCTTCTGCTCCTCTGTACTCCCCTCTCTTCCCGTGCTCCCTATCCTTCTCTGTCCTCCCCTGTCCTCCCCATCCTGCTCCATCTTCCCCTGCACTCCCCTGTGCTCTTCTGTACTCCCCTGTGCTCCCCCATCCTCCCCTCTGCTCCTCTATGCTCCCCTCTCCTCCCCTGTGCTTTCCTATCCTCCCCCATCTTCCCCTGTCCCCCCATCCTCCTTTGTCCTCCCCTGCACTCCCCTCTGCTCCCTGTCCTCCTCTGTGCTCCCCCATCCTCCCTTGTGCTCCCCTCTCCTCCCCTGCCCTCCCCATCCTCTCCTGTCCTTCCCTCTGCTCCCCTGTACCCACATACTCCCCCGTTCTCCCGCATCCTCCCCCTGCGCTCCGTCCTCCCCTGTCCTCCCCTGCACAGCCCTCAGCCAAACTGTAGTCAAGCAGGTCTCCTCTCTCTGGGCCGCCCCTCACCCACCCTCCATGCCGCCCACAGTCGGAGAGTCGGGCCTACAGACGCTGAGGACAGCCCCGCAGGGAATGCAGCGCCCCGTCTCACCCACTGCCCCCCGACCCTCAGCCAGATGGCGCAGGGCCCCTTGGGGGTAGGCACAGGCCTGTCTACACCGGGGCTCAGGAACAGGAGAGGGGGGCACCGGGAACAGGAGTGGGGGGCACCGAGCATGTTCACAGGCTGCAGGTGTGAGACACAGGTGAGCAAAGGGGTTAGAGAACCCTGGGTTTAGGAGCGATGCCAAGGTCTCCTACCAGCAGCCCCTGGGTGCATCCCTCCCCGTGTGAGCACATGAGGCTGCCCCCGTGCCCGTCACCCCCTCCACCTCCTCCGTCTCTATCCTTCCTCCTGGAATCTTCCGTCTGCTTGTCCTGGAGGAGGACCTGGAGGGGTGGGCCCTGGGCACGACGGGCAATGGCGGGAGGGGGCTGCAGGCAGCTGGGGGGGGGGGACATGGTCATGGACCCCTGCTTGTGTCTCCAGGGACCTCAGCGGCCACGCCACAACCACCAGGGGGCCCCTGGGCTCCTCCTCCCGCCCCGGTGCCCTCCCAGCTGGGGTGCCCTCCTACCCTGGTGTCCCCCTACCCCTGACCCCTCCTGCCCTGGGTGCCCTCCCCCCTGCACCCCAACACCTGCCCAGGGTCCGGGTGTGGGTGGAGGAGGAGGACCCTCCTGTCTGGGTTCCACAGGCTCTGGCACCCCGGGGACCTCGGCCGCACGAGGAGGACGCCCACAGCCAGTGCACCCACACCCTCCTGGGAGGGCAAAGGCTCAGGAGTCAGGAGAAGCCACATTTCCAGGAATATTTTACAATCAGAATTAATGCAACAAATAAATGACCAAGTAACACAAGTTCTAGTAAAGGCAGGATCCCCGGCGGAGCCTGGCTGCCCGGGCCTAGGTCAGGTGTGCGGGGTGCCCGCCCCAGGGCCCCGCCGTGGTTCCCACCCTCCGCGCTCCCCCCTCCCCAGCCCAGCAGCGTGACCCGCAGGGAGGCCGAGCCACCCGGGACTGAGCCAGAGCAGGGGTTCTGATTGGCCCTTTGGGAAGCTCCAGCCCCTCCCTGGCCCCCAGCTCTGCGGGCAGGGCCATCAGCCACCGTCCTCCAGGGCTGCGGGCCAGGCCGGGCCTGAACGCCAAGCGTTGCCCGGGGCCAACACCTCGCCAGACACTTGACGCCTAAAAGTGACAGGTGGCCGGGCGGGCAAGGGGCCCAGCAGGCGCGGGTGAGAAGGCGAGTCCGCCCCCAGGGCCCCAGCACCCCAAATTCAGCTCCACGCTGAGGCGGCTGCGGCTCCCTGCTTGGGCCTTGCCTCTTCCCCGCCCAGTCCCCAGCCCCCGTTCCTAGAGCCCAGCGCAGAGAGTCCACCGGACAGCACACGGCCCCCGGGCTCCAGACCCCACCCCAACCTCGTGACACCCAGGAGGGGAGGGTGCCCACAGCCACCCCCCAGGGCGCCCCCGGCCCCGAAGCCGTGCACCCGCCCAGCGGGCCCGGGACAGAGCGCTGGCAGTGACGGAGCAGCCCGGGGTGCCCGGGTTGGGGGGGGGGGTGCTACTTGACAAGTCCCGGGACGTGGCTTTCACCCCGACGGGATGGGCAGGTGCGCAGGGAAAGCTCAGACCAAGAAAATCGGGGACACGGGGACCCAAACCGAGCCGTGGCCGTGGGGACACGCACGGGGCCACCAGCCAGCCTTCGGGCGAGGCTGACCTGGGGCAGCAGAGGGAGGAAGGGGCGAGGACAGGAGCGGAGACGGGGCTTCCGGGAGGCAGAGGGGGCTTGACCCAGAGGAGAAACGGGGAGAAGCCGAGGTTTAAGAACACCGGGAGGGGGTGGGGGGTCAAACCTCCAGACAGCCCCCCACCGTCGGCCGGCGCATGGCCACCCCCACAGCGTGCGGTCTCTTCTCAGGGAAACGGAAAGGCCAGGCCAGAGCCGAGCCCCCTCCCCTGGGGACCCTCAGCCGCCCCGGAGGGGACGAGGACCGCCATGTCCAGACCCGCCTCCCTGCCGGGCGCCCCCAGCTGGGACAGTCACGGCCAAGTCGCGGGTGGTCACGGCCAAGGGCACAAAGTTCCAAGCTCCTGCAGCGAGAGGGCGGGAGCCCACTGTGCACCCCAGCCCCCAGCCTGCACACCCCACTGGGCCTGGGTCCCCGGAGCGGACGTCGACCTCTCTGAAATGCTTTCCGTGGCTTATGACCTGTGTGCCCACAGCGACCACACGAGGCCCGTGCTCTCCCGGCAGGGAGCCCCCGCCCCCCGCGGTTTCCCAACGGCTTCTGCCCAGAAAGGGGGAGCAGCCTGGGGAGGCCTGCAGGGGACGCGCTACAGACACCAGCCGTGGGGGGCTCCCGGGCCCCGCTCATGACCACCCCCAGGAAGCGCACAGGTGAGCCCTGCGTGCCAGGTGGAGACGACGGAGGCCCGGGGGGCAGCGTCCAACCTGCAGGGGGCTGCGAGGTGCCGCGTGAGGCCTGGCTGGCCTCCCCCTCCAATGTCTAGAACAGCTTGTTGGACAGAAACAGGCTCTTAGGGAAGCAGTGAGGACTCGAGTGGGTGCCCCTCCGCTCCGCGCTTCTCTGGACCTGAGGGTCCCCGGGCCACCTCTTGGGTCTGAAGAGCGCGGCTGGCATGAGGCCCCGGGTTTGCCCGTGAAGACTGCTGGCTCCCAGGGACCGCGACGGGTGCTGACTCAGGGTGCCCGGGGGCTGGCCCTGCTCCGCCCGACGGGTTGGAAGGAAACTGATAAGGGACACGTCGCAGCTTCCGATGACAATTGGGCCAGGCCAGAAGGGCGCCGCGGGGGCCTCCAGTGTGCCAGGTGCAGAGTGCCACCCGTGAGTGGCCGCGGCCGCCCGGCATGGACACCACCCGCACGACGGCCCAGAGCAGCCCACGGGGAGATGCGCAGGCCCTGCAGGCCCCAGACCCCGTGCATCCCCTGGGCGGACGGCCGCTGTGCAAGAGGCTTGCCCGAGGACAGCTGGGGTCCCTGCGCTCCCCAGGACGCACCCAGGCCCCACGCAGAGCACCCGGCCCCGGGGCAGAGCCTGCCTTGGGCTCTGCTGTGGCCAGGCCGAGCTGGGACTCTCCACTCGACCCCCTTGCCGTCCCCACGCCCTACCCCGGGGCACTTCCAGGCCCTCCAGCCACAGTCTCCCCGCGGCTCCCAAAGCTGCTGTTCCGAAGAGCCCTGGCCAGAGCCAGCGTGTCCCGAGCCAAGCATGGAGCTCGGGGTGAAGGAACGGGAGGGAGGCTCCTAGGGGGAATGGCCGGGGGCAGATACGGGCCTTGAGCACAGCCTAGCCCGGGCCTGCCGGGGGCCGCGGCAGTGATGCCCCACAACGTGGGCAGGTGTGTGCACCAGCATGCCAGGCGCTCTCCGTGGATTATTCCCCTCGCTCTGCAGAGCAGGGACAGAGGCAGGCCTGGCTGCCAGCCTCTCCATGGGAGGACGTCGAGGCTGCGAGGTCACCCCTGGCCAGGCTCCCATGCTCTAGACGTGGCCTGGGGCCCCAGTGCAGCCCAGGGGCACCAGGCTGCAGTGTCCCGGCCATGTCCAGGACGCCAGGCTCTGCCCGGGGCGGGCCTGTGCGCCCGTGAGAGGAGAGCCCGCTCTCCTGGGCCGCACCCCGTGCAGCCCGTAGGGGAAGTGACCAGCCCTTCTCGGCCCTGGCGTCTCCGGCCCCGCAGCACGGAGACCCCGGGGGCGGCCTTCACTCCGGGGTGGACCAAGCCCCCCGAGCCTCGGCCTCGTCCACAGGGGATACGCACAGAAGGCCAGGCCCGGCTTGTAGGGACCCCCAGGGCTGCCAGGAAGGTGGGAACAGTGGCCGGGGGCGACAGGGACAGGGATTCCTGCCGGGTGGGGGCGCTCGGAACATGGGGCACTCCGAAGGACATGACCTACTGGAAGGAAACCAGACCAGCCAGGCCCGCGGGCTGTCCCTGCAGACCTCTGGCGTCCAGCACTTTATTTCCAATTCAGCAGAACAAGCGTACACAGGACAGAATGTGCATGCCCCACAGGCCCTTAGCGTCTGGCCAGAGGCCAGCAGGTGAGCGCAGGTCGTGCCCGAGGCTGCTGGCAGTGCCCCGAGTCCCTAAGCATGACCCACCGGCGGGGCGGCCAGGGGACGGGGTGCAGGCCCCTCCCAGGCCACGCACTGGGGTCCAGCCGCTGGCCCAGGCCGAGCCTGCTTGCAGTGTGCGGCCAGGCGGGAGGGGAGGTGCGGGCCGCCGGGCGCCCCGAAGGAGGTGGGTGTACGAGGCCCGCGCCCAGAGCTCCAGGCACAGCTGGGGGCCGCATGCCAGCCGAGCCTGAACTCGCAGCAGCCTGGAAGCTCCTGGGGGGTGTCTCAGGTCGCAGCCCTACATCCCTCATGTGACCCTGTGCCGGCCCCCCCGTGCCCAGCAGCCTCATCTGGCTCCAACTGGAACCCGGCCCCCCGGGGTCCTCCTCCCCCCTGAACCCCCTGCAGGAAACGGGCACGTGAGCTACCCGCCTCTTCCATGCTCACTTGTCACAGCAACCCCGAGATCCTGTTTCTCCCTGGCACCGGGGTCCTCCTCGCGGGGAACTGCCTGCCCGCCCCCCCACCCAACAAGTGCCCAACTCGGCCTGAGCGGACATGTCCCCCCTACCCCCTCCGACCTGGATGCCTCCGTCCACCCTGCTCGGCTGCGGCCCCGTGTGATGCATTCCCCCCACCCCACGTCATCACATCCCATGTCCCCGCAGCCCCTGAAAGCAGGAGGGCAGCCCGGGACCAGGGGTCACGTGCCACAGCGTGAGGTGCCCAGAGCCTGCGCACACGCGAACGCCTGCCGACCCCACCGTAACGGGGGCAAGGCCAAGTCCCCTCCCGCCCCCAGCAGCCCCTTGCCCCAGCCCAACCCTCACAAGCACCCCGGTCTCACATGGGCAGACCCACCCCTGCCTCCAGTCAGCCCGCTATCACGGGAGGCTTCTCCACCCCGGTGAGCACAGGCTCCTCGGGTGGGTTCGGCTTGGCCAGCAGGCAGGGGCCAGCAGCACCCTCCCAGGCAGGGGTCCCCGAGCAGCACCCCGACCTGCTCCCCCAAGGGGTAGGTGGGCGGGTGGTCCTGGGAGCCGAGGACCTTCCACGGCAGCCCAGGATGAGGACCCGAGCCCGCTCCCAACTCCGGGGCTTGAGACACCCCTGGGCCATGAAGCGCAGGGTCCAAGCCTGGGCCCCGGGGCCCCTCACCCAGGACACCCCCACCTCCCCCACCCCGCCCAGGCCAGCTGACGCAGGCAAGGCAGGGAGAACAGGCCCATGGCCTCCCCCGCCCGAACCCCACATCTCAGAGCCCACGCCGACCCCTCCGGTTCCCCATCACTCTCCCTTCCCTCCCTCCTGCACCCACCAGGAACCAGCCCTCAGCGGCCCCGGGGACCGGGCCCAGCTCTGAGCACCCCCCCCCCCCCCCCCCCGGCGCCGGACCTTCCTGAACACCCACCTCCCAACACCGTCAGCCCAGCGAGGGTGCAGACAGCCTGGCGCGGCCCTGCACACGACCCTGACCTGGAGATTTTCCTGGGGGCGGCTCTGCCCCAACCAGCCACCTGCCTCAGGGGACAGAGTGGCCCCGGGTCCGGGTCCGTGTTGTAGAGGTCACGGCCACCCCCCAGCAGGCCACCCGGCACAGCAGCTGCGGCCTCGCCAGATCTCCCTGGTTCCATCCAGAGGGTGGGGCTAGAGGTGGGCGCCCAGCAAGGTAGGCGCCCCCCCCCCCCCCGACAGCCCAGGGTGTCCCCAACAGTGCAGCCCCTCCCTGAGGACCAGGCCGTCTGGTCACATGAGGAGTTGGTCAGGGCCCAGCACTGCTTCCAAAGAAAGCCACCGAGTCCTGGGGAAATGCCAGCAGGGTTGGGGACGGAGCGTCAGGCCGTCCCTGGTGGGGAGCCTGTCCAGGGTTCGCAGCCCGGGGGGACAGGCATGGGGCGCTCGGGGAGCGGCGGGGAGCGCAGGCCGGGGCAGCCCCCAGCTCGGTTGGGGCACCTCCGTCCTGGGCTGCAGGTCCCGGGAGGTTGGCGCCCCCAGCGTCCCCAACCCACCGCCCCGCGTCACTCGGGGGCGGCGCTGGAGCAGCCACAGCAGCTGGGGCGCCGCAGGGACTGCATGACCACTCGAAGCGGGCCCCTCCGGCCCCCCCCCAGGCTGTCCTCGCTGGCAGGCGCCCGCTGCAGGTGCTCAAACTGCATCTCCAGGTGCTTCTGGATGGCCACCCCCAACACCTCGGGGTCCAGGGCGGCTCCGTACACCTCCCAGGTCATGCCCTCAGCATCCCACCGTACGTCCCGCACAGGGGACGGGGCCTCCTCCAGGCCAGACCCCGGAGTTACCTCTGGGAACGTGAGCAGGGCCCCGGGGGCTTCCAGGGCGGGGCTGGTGGCCACGGCCTTGCACGCTGCCAGGGGCGCTGCCTGCACGCCCGCGTCCTGGGCTGATGGACAGGAAGCCGACACGGGGCCCAAGTCACTGGCCGAAGTCATGGTCCACACGTCCTTGGTCCTGGCAGCAGGCCCTGTGGCGCATGCGGCGGGACCCCAAGGGTGGGCACAGCAGTGGGAGAGCCCGGGGGGCCCCCTGGGGAACCTGCACTGGCAGGTCCCCCCCCGCTGAGCCTGAAGCCCGGACTCACTCACAGACGCCACCAGTTTGGGAAAGGCCGGGACCCCCGGGGCAGGCAGGGCAGGGCAGCAGCCACCAGCCCCCGCTGCCGGGGACAGGGCGTGGCAGGAGGCAGCGGCCGGCTGCCCAGTGGCTGCGGGCCCGGCCTGGGGGCTGCCGCTCCGGGGGGCCGTCCCTGCCAGCTGCGCCCCACTCCCCACCAGGGTCCCGGCTGAGCCTGCCGGCCCTTCCTCGGAAGCCGGGCCCCCCTCCAGGCCCGCGGGGGTACCGCCTGGCTGCAGCTCAGCCGCGTGGACAGGCGAGGCGCCCAGGGCCGAGCAGCTGAGGCTGGCCTTCCGCGCGGCACCGTGGCCCCGGGCCTGCGGGCTCCGCACCAGGTCCGAGTGGCTCCTCTGCGTGGCGGCAGCCCCGGCGGTCTTCAGGCGACACGGGTCACCACGGCCCACAGTTGACACGTTGCCCACAGTGCTGCTCCGCCAGTGGCCCACGGCCCGGACCCGGGGGCTGGGGGCCGGGGGCTGCGGCGCGCCGTCCACGTGGTGCTCCTCTTCCTCGGGGACGCGCGGCCCGCCGCTCGCCTCGCCAGGCTGGGCCTGCCACACGGTGCTGCTGGCACTCTTGCGGAGCTCGGGGGCGCGCCCCCCGCCGTCCCCCAGCAGGCTGGACGAGCTCCGCGACAGGGGCTGCAGGCGGGTGCTCATGGCGGCCTGCAGGACAGGGGCGGGGGAGCGGGGCTGAGCCCGGGGGGAGGTGGCACAGGACTTTACCACCCGGGGAGGGCCCACTGTCGAGGACTAGCCGCTCCAGAGCCCCCCCATCCGGGACCGCCCCTCACCGGGCACAAGGCTTCGGCTTAACGCCGACAACACCTTTCCACCTTTCCGGAACCACTCTGGGCCCTCCCCGCACCCCAGGCCCGGCCTGGGTGAACTGGGCCGCTGGGACTCAGCCCTGCAGCTGGGAAGGGGACGGGGCTGCCGGACTCGCTCCTCTGGCTCCAGGAGAAGGAGGCCCACGCACTGTCCCTGCACACCCCCAGCCCTGCACACCATCACCCTGCACACCCCCAGCCATGCATACCATCACCCTGCACACCATCACCCTGCACACCATCACCCTGCACACCCCCAGCCCTGCACACCATCACCCCTGCACACCACCAGCCCTGCACACACAGGACCCGCAGCATCTGTTCACTCGGTCCACAGCCGGCTCCAGAGCACCTTCTGTGCCAGGCTGTGGAGCTGGGGCCACAGAACCCAGATCGGGCTGTGCTCCCAGGAACATGGTCTAATAGCACCACGCAGACAGGCCTTCCTCATAATTTAAATTCCCTCTTGCCGAGGGGGCCTGCACTCTCCTTGTCTCCCCCGCCCCACCCCCCTGCCATTCCCGTCCTGTCCTCCAGCCCCGCAGACCTCTCTGGATTCAGAGCCAGCACAGTGGCGGTGGCGGCCCCCAGCTGGGCTGGCTCCATCTCTGGCCGAGCAGCGTCCAGCCGGGATGCAGCGACCTGGCCAGTTACGGGCCTCCCGCCAACCCGCAGTTGCCAAGGCAGGCGTGTGGCCTCTGCCCTCTCTGCACCCGACACCCGGCACTGACCCGACACACAGCTGGTGCTGAGACCGCCCAGCCGAGGGAGCAAGAGAACGCACGAGGGAGGCCACGGAGAAAGGGCCGTGAGCAGGGCACTGGCAGGGGAGCTCACTTTCACGATGAAGCAGAACAGGCCTAGGGGAGGCCCAGCCCCGAAGTCGGCAGCCAGAGAACGAGCGAGGAGAAGGCGCCAGCGAGAGGAAAGAGAAGGAGCCCAAGGCAGCCGGCTCCCCAGAGGAGCGGTGGGCGGGGGCTGGGCAGGGCCCCACAGGGAGGACCCGCCAGGGCATCCGGGCCAGCCGGGCCGGAGCCAATGCTGGGAACGGGGACTCTCCCCAGGACTCCCGGCCTGGCAGGACAAGCTAGAGAAACAGGGTGGTGGAGGCAGCTCAGCTACAGACTGGGCGATCCCCGTCCTGCCCTCCACCCCGGGCTGATAAGAACTAGCAAGAAACCGACCGCCTCGGCCAGGGGAGCAAGGCCAGCGGAGACGGAGCCTGGGGCAGGGCTCCCAGGAGCCAGGTTTCGGCACAGTTACCCACCTCCCCGGCCCCGGCACTCGGGGGACGGCCGCTGGTGGTGCCAGCCCTCGGTGAGGCTGCTTCTGGAGCCCAGTCCCCCGCGGGCTCAAGGCTGGCTATGGAGTCCAGGTCAGCACAGCTTCCACGATGACGGGAAGATTCTAGTCTGCGCCCTCCGATATGATGGGCACTGGCCGCCTGTGGCTACCGAGCCCTTGACAGGTGGCTACACGCTGGATTCCTCAGTTCAGGTCAATACAAGCGATTTAAAGGTAAATGGCTGCAGGTGCTTCACGACTACAGTCCCTGACTGGGCCGCTCCAGACACAGCTCCCACCTGCCCCTGGGGGCCAAAGCCAGGCCAAAGCCCTGGTCCCTGGGAGCGTCAAGAAAAGGATGAGCAGCCAAGGGAGGGCTAGCACCCAGGCCTCGGGGGCTCCAGGATGGACGCACACAGACAAGGGCGACAAAGCCAGGAACAGCCAGCGACGAGGGTAAGAAGGGACAGCTCCCAGGGCTCCGTCACCTGTGCCACGCCCATGCACACCCTGTCTACGCACTGGCTCCTTTCATTCTAATTGTCAGGGTAGCCTCGTGACGTATGTCAGCAACCCCGTTCTCCGAGGACGAGGCCAAGGCTCAGAGAGGCATGCTCACTTGCCCAGAGCCCCGCAGCTGCTGGGCGGCTAAGCAGGGATCAAACCCGGGAGCGTCGGAGCACTGCGATGACTTCTGTCCCCAAAGCCAACACCCTCCACTGTCCCTGACTTTTTACTCTTCTGTTGCCCTGACTCAGCTGAAGCCCCAGCACCCGACACAGCCCCCGGCACTTGCAGCGGTGCCCATGCCACGCTGGGGGATGGGGGGGGATGAGGGAATGAGTGGGAACGAAGCCTGGGCCCCGCCCGCGTCTCAGCAGCCCCCTAGGCTGCCTGGAGCCAGGGCAGGAGCTGCGCCTGCTGGCGGGAAAGCTGCGGCCACCAACGGCCCCCAGCGGCAGGTTCAAGAACAGCGTCTGGCTGAACCCTACTGACTCAAAACCCTCCTAGGGCCACAAGGAGCCAGGTCAGCTCCCCACCCCCAGGGAAACAGGTGGGATGATGCTGGGGGTGCCCTCGGGCCCCTCCAGGCACAGCACGGTACCAAGGGTGCTTTGCCCCTCACCAGGACTAGGCATTGCCCGGAGGGAGCAGGGACCACGGAGCTCCCGGGCCGGTGCTTCTCCACTGCTTCCCTTCTTCATCTCACCCCAGTGGCAGGTGACGAAAAACGGGCTGGAGCAGCTCAGAGGTGTCAGAGCGCCCCCAGCTGAACCCCAACAGGTAATTCTCCCATAACCTGGCCTTCCCAGCCTTGAGGGGGAGAAGCACCTTGAAAAAGTCGCTTGGGCTACCGCAGGGAGGAGTTTCCCACAGGCCCATCGGCGGGAAGAGGAGCCTCCCAGGGGCAAGAGGAGCCGACCACGTGGGCTTTGGTGCTGGAGGGGAGCAGCCAGGGGAAGGGGTTCCGCTCCTAACCCTGTCCCCCCTTCCTGCGCACGTGCCCTCTGGGGGACCCCGTGCTCCTGAGCCTCTCGGTTCACCCGGTGTGCAAACCAGCAGGAAGTCCCCGCTGCAAGACTGCCGTGCAGCTAGCGTGACGGCGGACTGAACGGCGACCGCTGCTAACGACGTGTTCTCTCCTCCGTCAGGAGGGATCTACGCTCAAGGTGTCACAGGGACTAGCACCGGGGGATAAGAGGCCCTTTGAGGAAGCCACTGAGACACCGCTAGGTTAGCCCAGGCTCACTCCCCAGTCCTCCCCGTCTGCTCTCATCCTAGGACCAGTGTCTGCGAGTCCATCACGGCACTAAGCCTCCCAGTCTACTTTAAAACTTGATTTGGGAGGATGCACATGCCTACACTTGTACACGCACGCATGCGGGCACACACCCGAGTCTGGAGTCTGCAGTCACAAGGCCCTGGGTGGCCTGCCCACCTGCCTTGACTTCACCCCAAACAGACCCCAGGAAGATGCTTTAGTACAGAATAAGGGACAGGCACACAAAGCTATCTGAGACACCCAGTGTTCTTTGAATGACACCTTTCTGTCCCCTCTTCCTGCCCCATATGATGCCAGTGTGGCCCTGCCTTGTGGCCGCTACAGGAGTGTCCTGCGGCCCCAGCTCTGCTGGTCAGGAAATGTAAGGATCACCAGCCTCACGTGCAGCAATTGGCTGATGTGACTTTGAGTAGATCCTCCCGGTTCCCCAGAACCTTCCAAGCTGGCCTGCGCGGCTGACTTGGTCAGAGACTCCAGCTGCTGCCGGATCACCCGGCAGAGGAGCCCAGGCCTTTGGGAGTGTGGCCAGGAGGGCCACCAAAGCCACTGCAAGCAGGCCCTGCTGCAGACCACCCCATGGTGTCCACGCACACCTCCTCTTGTTCACAGACAAGCATTTGGACGCTGATTCCGACAAGAAAAGCAAACCCGTGTGGTCAGGAGGGGAAAGGGCTCCAATGTTAAAACACGGACCTACCCCTCAGGGACCTGGAAGGGACACGCACCACACGAGCCCCTTATCGGAGAGTGGGGTGTGGTTACCTCCAGCAGACGGTCTGATCCATCCCAGTAGCCAAAAGGGACCTGACAGGACCACTCAAGGCCCCAGAGGGGCAAGGCAGCAAGGAGCATCCCTGAAGGATTGTTTGGAGGGCGTGAAATCTGCCCATCACGGAAGGATGGGGGGGACTTCAGTACCCAATGCTCGGGTCATGAGCTGTGGCCCGGTAAAGTGTTCGAGGATAACTGTGGGCAAAGGCCCCAAGGACCCAGCACTGCTCACCGGAGAGAGGCCCAGGCCCGCACCAGCCCCAGAGCTTCTTCCTCCGAGGACCATCTGCCCGGGCTTCCCAGGAGGCACCTGGTGGAGAAGGCAAACCTGCTTCAAACCAGAGGCAGCCCCGGGAGCCAGTGCGTCCCCACCCGCATGCTCCCTGTACCCATGCGCTAGCACCAGCCCGGCGGGCCCCACCCGAGGCCCCATCGAGGCAGACGCAAGGCTGCTCATGGTGGGAGCCGCAGGAAGCAGCACCTCCACAGCTGCCTCTGCCCCGCACATGCACAGGCCGCCCTGGCCTCTGGCTGCGGGGCGGACACCCTCCCCGGGAGCACGGCCGGGCCCTCGCACAAGCCCCCCCACTCAGGGGGAGGTCCTCAACACAACCCCACACTCGGCTAGGGCCTCCCCAGGAGCAAAGGGGAGGCCGGGGCTGGGGCAAGGGGGCAGGGTGGGGGGGCAGGAGCGGAGGTGGGGAGGCTGGGGCTGGGCAAGGAGGATGGGGTGCTGGGAGAGGCCCGCGGGGGGGGCAGCGGAGGGTGGGTCCCCGGGAGGGGGGCGGGCAGCGGGGGGACGGGCGGGGGAGCGGCGGGACGGGAGGGACAGGCGGGAGGGGGGGAGGGAGGACGGGGAGGGCGGGTCCCCGGGGGCGGCTCGGGCCTGGGGTGCGGGGTCCGAGCGCCCGCGGAGGTGAGCAGGGGCTTCCGGGGCGCAGGAAGGGGAGGCCCCCCCAGGGGAGGCCCCCCTGCCCCGCTCCCCACCCCCCGCCCCCGGCACGCGCCCAGCCGCCTCTCACCCGCTCCCCGCTCGCCCGCCCGGGGCCGCGCAGGCCGGCGGAAGCGCTGCTCCTGCGGCCGCCACAGGTGCCCGGCGCAGCGGCCCGAGATGCAGCCGGAGCCCGGCCCGGCCCGGGCCCGACACGCCGCCGCCGCCGCCCGCCCGCGGAGCCAGCGCCCGACAGGCGCCCAGGGCGGCCGGGCCCAGAGGAGGGCGCGGGGGGCGGCGGCGGCTCCGCGCACCTGGCCCGCCCCGCAGCCCCGCCCCGCCCCCGCTCGCGAGGCCGAGGCCCCGAGGCCCCGCCCCCGGGCTGCCGCCCTGGCCACGCCCCCGCCCGAGGCCACGCCCCCGGGCTGCCGCTCTGGCCCCGCCCCCGCCCGAGGCCCCGCCCCGGCTGCCGCTCTGACCCCGCCCGCCCGAGGCCCCGCCCCCGGCTGCCGCCCTGGCCACGCCCCCTGGTGCCGCTCTGGCCCCGCCCCCACGGCGCTCCGGCTGCCCGCACTGCACCCTGTCCCCGTGGCCCACGAGCCCCCGCCGTCCTTCCCGACCTCAGGGCGGGTCCCCCGGCCCGTCCCTCCGGCCCCGCCCCCTCGGGCCCCGCGCGTCCTCCGGCGACCCGGGTCCTCCCGCTCTGCCCCAGGTGCCCGTCGTCCCGGCCCCACCCTCGAGCCCCCCTTGCTCTGGGGCCGCCCACCGTCGGCCCCGGCTGGTCCCCCGCGGTCCCCCCTGCGCGCCCGGTGCTCCGAGCCCAGAACCGCAGGGTTTCCTCCTCCCAGCTCCTCTGTCGCGGACTCGGAGACGACCCAGGTCCTCCGCGGGGGCCCCCCCCCGTCCCCCCACCCCCTTGCTCCCCCCAGCCCTCCCCCGCTCCCCTCCCCCCAGAGCCTTCCCCCCTCCCCCCAGTCCTGCCCCCCACCTCCCCCAGAGCCCAAGCAGGTGGACGCCATCTCTGGAAGCCCGGGTTCCCCCACCCTTCCCCTGCCCACATCCTCACCCCCACCTTCGCCGGGGCCCCACCCCACTGCAGGCCCTTCAGTCTCCAGCCTGCCCATACCCACGCACCTGCATCCCCCAAACGCCCCCCCACCCTCCCTTTCTGCTTCACAACTCTGGGAAGGGTCCCGCTGGGAGCACCTGCTCCTGCCCCCTTTCGCTCTCCATCCCCCAATGTCTGACAACCACTGGCCTGCCTAGGGGTTCAGAGAGGTGCCACCCACCCTGACCTGCCTCTGACCCCTTCAGCTCCCGGAGGTTCCTGCCACCCATCCCCCCTCCTTGTAAGAAGAGGGTGCGCGTCCCATCCCTGGCCCCCGTCTCTGAGAACTGGGTCCCAGTGTTGACTGGACTCCAGCTCTGGGGACCCCTGGGTTGCCTGCCCAGCCTTCTGCCGAGGGGTCTGACCTCTTTGGTCCCATGCTCCCCACACCCCCCTGCCCCCGCCACCGCCCCAGCCAGTGCCTCTCTGCTCCTCCTGCGGTTTGGGAGAGCTCAAGGCCTGGCTCACGTCAGCAGCCTCACCCAGCCCTGCCCAAGGCCAGAGCATCAGCAGAGGGTCAGCGGGAAGCCCCTCACCCTGGCGCCAGGTGGAGAGTGGGAAGCCGGGCGGAGTGTGCACCATTCCCCGCCTCCCCCAGCCCCTAACCTGGCTCCTGGCCTGGTCCCAGAGCAGGGGTATGCAGCACGGTGCAGCAGGTGTGACTGGCACATCACACGCAGCCACCACCACCCACCACCCCCACCCCCGCTGCCCTGTTCTCCAGTGCGGGAACCCTCACACCCAGCCTCGGCGTCCCCATCTGGAGCTCTGAAGGGCCCTCTTCAGATTATCTCAGAACCACGGAGACAATGCGGACCACCCTGTCACCCACAGCATTTGGGGCCGCAGGTCAGGCCCTCCCACTTCCCCGCTGACCTTTAACACAGATATCCATGCCTCCCCATCCCCACTCCGTCCCCCTGGGGTCCCGATGGCTACGGGCCTGGCCGGAGGCCTTGGCCCTACCTCCTCTGTCCCCCACTCCCCGCCCCCATGGTCAGCTACAGCTTCAAACTGGAGCTCAGTCCCTGGTGGAGACTCACTTCCTGAGTCCCGGGAAGACTCCCACTGCCCTAAGCACCCCTTTCCAGTGGGGCTGCAGAGCGTCTGCCCAGAGTCTGGCACCTGGCTCCGGGGGGAACGGGATGACCACGATGAGGCCCCAGGCCCTGTCCTCCAGCACACACTGGCTGGCAGGGGCATCCTGCCCCAAAGGAGGTACAGGGGAGACTGTGCTGAGGCCACCAACCCTCTCCTGCTCCTGCCTAGCCATGAGGGCCCCTCCTTTCCCATCTCAGGGTCTTACCCACATTCCCTTTTTAGGGAAACCAACAGAGCCCTGAGAAGGGACAGGCTACCTGGGGTTACAGGGAGAGTGGGCTCCGGTCCCTGCGGCTCCCAGCTCCCTGGCCATGAGCCAGCCCTGAGGACCTCGGCAGGTGTTCCGGGGGGGCGGCTTGGCATCGGGTGTCCACCTGCGGGGGCGGCTGGGCCACTCAAGCCGCCGGGGTCTCTGAGCGCCCGCAGGGCCCCAGCACCTGGCCGCCGGGTCCTCCTCTTCCTCTCCTTCCAACGGTGGCTTGGCGAGAAGCTTCTCCGGCTGCGGCGGCCGCCCAGGGGAGCCAGCCTGAGGCTCCGCCACAGTCGCGATCCCGACTCCCCCACATACTCCCCCCCCCAGTGGCACTGCTCCCCTCTCTGGCCTCGGTCTCCTCATGTGCACAGTGACAGCAATCCCCCCCCCCCCGAGGCCACAGGGAGGATGGGGCTGCGCAAGGGTCCCCCCAGCTCTTGCCGTTGTCAGCCACTTGACCAAGGATGCCCGAGCTCCTCCGGTGTGGGCTCTGCGGGCTGTGGGGCGGCTCTGGGCTCGGCGGGACGAGAGGCTCCAGTTCAGGCCCCAGAGCAAGTGCCACTTCTGGGGACTTGGAACCTGATGGAAGAGGACAGCCGGGAGGCTCAGGAGTTCAGCGGGGCCGGGCCAGGACTCAGGGCCAAGGCGAGCGGCACACATGGAACTCCGGGCTCCTGGGCCGTCTGGGCATCCGCCTGCAGGGGTCCCTGAAGTCCTGGAGTAAGTCGGGTCCTCAGGGGGAGTGAAGGGAGGGTGGCCTCCCAGGCGGCAAAGGCCTGAGCAGCAGCCAGAAGGGACAGGGGAACTTGGGACATTGCTGGGACATGGGGGGCCCCTGAGCCGATTCACCATGGTGCCGGAAGCCGAACCCCCACAGCGCACGGGGTGGGGTGGGGGTGTTGGGCCAGAACCCAGGACGGCCGCGGGCACACACTCTTCAAAGCAGGACCATAAAGGGGAGAATAAGGGGTGGGGGGTCACCCGGCAAGGGACGTGCGGTCAAGAGAGATTTGGAGGTTTCGTTCTGGTTGTTCGGTTTCCTTTCTAGGATGCTGCGTCATGGAGCAGGAGTCCTTGATTTCAAGCGACCGAGAACAATTCGGGGTCAGATAGAAAGAGAAGGTGCTGGAAGACTTGGGGGAGCTCAGGAAGGAAGCTAATGTGGAGCGCTAGCCTTGCTCCCCAGGGTGGGAGTCCGGGGACCCCAGACCCCAAGAGCAGAGGCCGCTCCACAGTCTTGCCCCGTCCCTGCCTCCGAAGGAAGGATTCCGGGTTTTTCCTCCTTTGTTCCCGGGTTTTTCCTCCTTTGTTCCCCCGTTCAAGGTTCAAAGCCTCAGGGAGCAGGAGCTTGTTTGGGGAGATGGGGCCACGTGCCTCTGTCCTTGGAAGGCAGGGGAACGCTTCCCAAGTCTGTCTCCAGGACCACAGCCTAGCAGGACATTTCCCGGGTTGGGGCAGGGGGACGGGGCCAGACGCACACGGATCTGTGCCCCATCGTGATGGTGACGGGAAGGAGCCGTGGGGAGGGACTGGCTGGGGAGCCGGGAGGGGACCAATGGCCAGCGGAGGTCCCAGGAGCTGGGGCCTGGAACCCGTGAGGCGGGAGGAGGTGGCTTCCCTCTAGGTGGAAAGCAGGAGGACTGAGGCCACGCACCTGGGTAAGCCCCGGCTGTGAGCCTCCGGACTCTGCTTTGTGGAGCAAAAGGGAGGCTCTGGTGGTGACGGGAAGGGAGGACGGAGGGGAGTGGGGGCAGCAGAGGAGGCTGGCGGGGGCGTGGCGGATAGGCACCCAGTGGGCAGTGATGGGCAGTTTCAGCTCAGGCCACCATCACGGGGATGTGGGACTGAGCCCCCTGCGGGCTTCGGGCTGCGCCAGTCTGCTTGAGGTTCTCTCCCTCCCTCCCTCTCCTGCCCTGCGCCCCGCGATAAAAATAAGAGAAAAATAAAAAGCGACAGTCGTCACAGAGAGGGAAGGAGCCTGGGTCAGCCACCCAGATGCAGCAGAAGCCTGCTGAGCCTACGGGCCGGCGGGGCGGGGGGGGGGGGGGGGGGGGGGGAGGGCATGGGAGCAGCAACAGCCCCCCCCCCACGCAGCAAGTTCCAGGCAGGCCTGGGGGGGGCAGGGAGCAGGGCCTTGGAGCGGGCGGGGGCCGAGGCGGGCTGGTGGGGGTGCAGGCCTGGCTGACCAGCGGCCACGGAGTTCGAATCCAAGTTACTCCGCCTGTGCGACCCCATGAATAATTGCGTCTCCGCTCTTTAGGTCGTGCATGAACTGGTGGAAAAGGCGTCGGAAGAGAAAGCTCCGTCCTCCCCCGGAGGACTGGGTTACACGCTCTGTGGAGTGAGTCCGGAAGCCGTAGGCTGCGTGTGGGAAAGGCCACCTGGAAAAGAATGGGGTCGGGGGGGGGTCATAAGAGTCTAGGACATTTCTGAATCAGGTGGCCGCCCGCTGCGGTCGGGTCACTGACTCGCCCCCGAGCTGGTCGTTGGCTAGATCCGAGCCCCAGATAAAAGGGCCGATGCGGTGCCGTTTAGGCAAACGGGAGAGTTTTTTGAATCCAGCTTAAAGCCAAAGACTCAGAGGAGGCGGGCACGCTTCCCTCTGGGCCAACGTGTCATGCGGTCAGGCTCCCCTGGTGGGAAGCAGGGCAGCTGGCAGCCCTGAGTCCAAGCCCCTGAGCCAGGCCTCACCGGCCCGCCCGGCCACCCAGGCCACTGGAGGCGCAACCCTTGGACCCACCAGCCTGGGGCACCTGTGCTTGCCGGGACCGTGGGGGCCCCGAGCTGTGCTACGCAGCCTCTCCTGGACCACCGGGCCTTGTGGACAGACCAGGTGCTGCTGCCAGACCAGGGGGAGAGGGACCCGAACTGGCCTGAGGCCCAGGTGGCCGCAGGCAGCCACATTCTGCGCGTCTCAGAGACGAAGCCACTGGACAGTCCCTGTGTCTTTTCAGCTCCCCGCAGCCCTGCGTCGGGTTGCCCCAAGGCAGACACCACCAGCTGCCCCAGGACCATCCTCCCCCCACCTGGGGTGACAGCACCTGCCCCAGACTCTGTGCCGCGTGGCACACTGGTGCCGGGGGCTCCGGCCCCCAACACGTTGGCAGAAGAGACTTGTGCAGCCTCCGCTGCACCCTGGGCCATCCTGTGCCTCAGTCCTTCCATCCCCCGGCCGCAGCAGTCACCGTTCACCAGGCCGTGTGGGGCCCCCAACGTGTGTGACCAGCAACAACAGCCGCAGAATCATCCGGACAAACGAGCGTCAGGAGAGGGGAAGAGAGTGAAGGCCACCGCGCCCTGGCGGCCCGAGGATACACCCCAGCGGGTCGGGCTTTGGGCCCCGGGCAGCATTCAGCACCCCACAGTGGTCTCGGCGTGGGGCATGACCGAGCTCTGCGGGCAGGACAAAGGGACCTCAGGCCGTTGAAGCTGCTGTCGGGCATCCGCCGGAAGGAAGGCCCGTGCGTCTCATGGCACCCAAAACAGGTTCTCAAGGTGCCTGTACTATCGACGGGAAGCCCAAGAGCCTTGCGGGCCGCGTGAAGGTGGCACATACAGGCCTCCCACGGGACCCCGGAAAGGCACCTGTAGCTGTAGGAACACAGGGGGCACTCAGAACGGGGGCGACTGTGGGCTACCTCCTGCCACTCTCGGGAAAGTCCCTTGTGGGCCAGCAGGGCAGGGACGGGGCCAGTCCTTCATGGGCCAGCAGGGCGTGGACGGGACCAGTCCCTCATGGGCTAGCAGGGCGTGGATGGGGCCTTCCCATCTCAGCTGAGCGACCCCGCTGGTCAAGATTGGGGGGTGGTTGGTGGAGTGCACAGGCCACTAGCCAGCTGGCCAGAGTCTGTAGGCCGCATCGCTAAACGGGTGCCCGCGAGGAAACCTGGAAGCAAATGGGCAGAAAGCCCACGACGACTGTGGGGAAGCATGTCCGCTCGGGCAGCGCGGGCCCGGCCAGGACGAAGCCTTCGCTGTGGACGCCTGAAGACGCAGCCTCCGCGGGGCGGCCTAAGGGGCGGGGAAACTACTGTACCACAACCTGAATGTGACGCGTGGGTGAACTACCTGCAATTATGATAAAAACATGAAAGAAAAAACCAAGCTGACCCCTCGGCAGCAGCCCCACACGGCGGGAAGCGGGCTGCATAACTGCCAGCCCAGCAGGTGCACGCCTTCCATGCCAGGGTCTGGCCGCGTGGACAGAGGGCACCAGCGGGGCTGGAGGGACAGTCCTGGGGAAAGGGCCGTCGTCCTGGGGACTCGTGGTCCCGGGAATCTTCAGTTTCTGCCCAGGGGGACTTGCCGATGGCGACCCCCCCCCCCCCCCCCGCCCGTGGCCTCAGCAGGGGCCCATTTCTCCTAGTGTGGACGGGGCTCCCTGGTGTGCGGCCTGTTCTCGCGGGCCGTCCTAGAGCGCCGGTGACAGCGGCTCGTACACGAGTCTGCTGAAGGAGCACACGGCCAGGCTCAGGCCAGCCACCGCGTCCCACCACCCCGGCCCCAGAGACGGTCCCGGAGATGAGCAAGCGTCCCACTCAGAGCCAACAACGCGCAGCAGAGTCCCTCTGGGAGTCCCGAGGAAGACGCTGCACTCCCCGGGGACATGGAGGGCCTGAAGCCACCGTGTGATACAAAGCTTGGTGCTGCAGCCAACCCGGAGGATGACGTCGAGGTGAAGATGTGGGGAGCAGCAAGGTCCTGACACCTCGTCCAAGCTCGCGTGTGGCTGAGGCCAAGGCTGGTGTCCTTCCTTGACTTCCCAACCATGGAAGCCAGGGATGACCCTCCTTCGTTCAAGCTGCAGTGCGAATTAAACTCCCACCCCTTGTTACCCAAAGCGGCCTCAGTGACAGTGTTGGGCAGCCTGGGAACAGTTCAGGGGCAGCGTGGCAGGCAGACGGCCGCGGCCAGCCCCACAAGGTGAGCCGGACGCCCCCAGCAGCTCGCTTGGGAGACCTGGACATGTTATAGGGACACGTGTGCATCTGAGCTCGAACCAGAAAGTCCCCGGAGCTCTCAGGGCAGCCCAGCCCCAGCCCCGCTGCATCACTTCCCGCCCGGAGCCGGGGCTGCCCTCCCCCCGCAGCCTCGGCCCCGCTTTCCACCAACTGGCACCCTCCAGGGACACACAACTCCGGCCCCTCAGATACCGGGAACCACCGAGGCCCCACCCCTGCCGCTGGCTGCCTCGCCCCTGCCATCTGTCCCAACGCCCGGTTCAAACCAGACAAATCTGATAGACGTGGGTCACCTTCGACGCTGAAGGACAGCACGCACCCCGGCCAGCTGACGGACGCAGCTCCTAGGTCAGGAGCCCCCTCCCCAGGATCACATGGTCTAAGACACGGCCACCTACCCGTTGTCCCCTAGCCGGGGCAGCCACCGCTGCTGAGCTGTCGTCCACACAAAGATGTCACACGAGCCACCACTCTGGCATTGGGAGGCGGCAGCCCACCTCCAATGGGCTAAAGCTCCCAAAGGCCCCGAGTGGGGCTCTTGTGAGTCAGCAGCTCATGGCGGTTGGATCTGCAGGACGCCGGGGGCAGGGACATCGTGAGAACCTGGCACCTCCCGCGTCTTGGCCGGACTGCCTTGCACGGCGGGGCCTCAGCAGCCCCCGGGTTGTGTCCCTGCGTCTATCCGTCCGCAGAAACGGACTTAAAGCATCGGGAGCAACGCCGTGTTGCTGTGTGAGCTGCTGTTCCCGCCGCCCCTAAACTCAAGGCCTGGGAGACGGTAAAGGAACGTGAGCTGCGGCCCGGCTCTCAACCCGTCCCCGTAGCCGAGGCAGTGTGAGGCCCTGAGCGCCCGTCCCTGGGTCAAGCTGAACTCTGGAGGTAAGGGGTCCCCCCATCTCGTGCTCTGAGACGGGGGGAACACGCGGCCTCAGTTGCCAGAGGAAATACGGGGGACACGCGGCACAGCAGCCGCCCACCACAGTCTGCACCTCCAGCGGTGCAGCATCCACGCACATCCTCCCTCCCTGGATGTCGTCGAGAAGATGTTCTCGCTTAGGATAAAGCCGGCGTGCCACACGCTGCCGAACCCGCCCCGTGGAGGAGCCCAGAGGGAGCAGTGCCACGCAGAGCTCCAGGGCCCAGGAGCGGGACCCATGGGAGCCGCTCTGCGGGGTGTGACCGGGTGGGGGGAAGCCGGGGGAGGGTGGCCGGGTGAGCGCCCCGACGGCAGCCCAGCTGGCCAGCTCCCCCAACGCTTCCCCGGGGCCTCTAGGCCCGCTCGGGGCACCCTGGGACACGCCCGGGGGGACCCACCGCTCGGACAGTAACGCCGCCGCCGCCGCCGCCAGAGGCCTCCTGGGACAGTGAAGCACCAGGCAGGTACCCGGGGCCCCGCGGGGTGAAGCCTCGTGTCCCTTGCACATCAGCAGGAGCCGCTTCCCTCGGGAGCCCAGGCCCCTTCGTCCCCTCCCGCCCCCTGCCCGCCCGCGGGTCGAAGCCTCGGTGGTCAGGACGGTGGGAACTGGGCACCGCGACTTGGAGCGTCCCCCACACCCCGTGTGCTCAGACTCCACCCGCAGGGGCTTCGCGCGCCCACCCGCGAGGGGAGGAGAGCCGCCCCGCCCTGCCCGCTCCCGAGGGCCACTGCCCCGTCTCTCTCCTTCCTCAAAGACGCCCCGTTTCCGGGACGACGGGGCCCCAGGCTGAACGCACTGGCCCAGCTTCCCTGCGAGTAGGGCCAGCGGGAGACCGACCACGTCCTGAGCAATGAGGTGCGGAAGGGAGCCTCGGGGAAGGACGCCGCGTGACGCCTGGGGACACCACAGCCCTGCTGTGAGCACAGGACAGAAGCCCCGCGCTAGGGAGGCGAGGACCAGGATGGGCGAGCCCACGCTCTGCCTCGACCCGGGCTGCGGGGTCCAGGAGGACTCTCGGGTCCACCGGTCGTGGCGTCGTCTGGGGTGTGCATTCCTCACCCTTCACCTTCACTGCTTGAAGTTTCTCAAAACTCCGGTTCTGCCCATTTAAAGACTGTACGCTCAGGCTTTAGCCTGCGATGACTCACGCTGCGGCGCATCGGTCCATGCATGCCTCAGGTCCAGGCTCGGCCGATGCACCGCCCTGTGTCCTTGAGCAGGTGACGAAGGACATGTAACCAAAGCTCTTCGAGCCTGTGTTTCCTCATCTGTAAAATGGGAATAAAATTGCTGTGACGCAGACAGCCATTTCCCTTACTCACCTCCCACCGTGGGACGGAAAAGGGCAGGCGCCCACCCTCTTGGTGCCCCTGGACACCAGCCCCCATGGCCTGCCCGGCGATGTACGGGGCAATGTGCTGGGGCTTCCCGAGGAAGGGACCGGCGTGAGTGACGGGCACACTTGCTTCTTCCTCTCCTGCCTTTGGACTCGGAGCTGGAGGACGCCCAGCGTGGGGCTGCGGAAGCTCCCCCGCCGTGAGGCGTCAGGCGGGGAGGGAGACTCCCGGGCCCGGCTCTTGGATAGGAACCTTCAGCGGCCAAAGCAAACCTGCAGCCCTCTGACCGCAGATCCCCCAATAATCCCCTATCTCCCCAATCCTAAGGCCCACGCTCTCCTTACCTCTAACACCTCTGAAATCAAGCCACGCGTCACCACCCGGTTGACGCTGAAGGACCCTTTCACTGCTCGGCAGGATTCTTCTCAGATGCCGGCAAATCGGCGTGATAATGGTGCGTTTTATGACCGATAGCATCTTAAGGTCATCGCAGTAGGAAAGCGAAGCCTCCTTGTGGTGAAGTCCCGGTAAGTCAGGTTTTCCATCAGACCAAAGAACTGCTAACTGGGGAACGTACCTGCTGCAGAGGGCGGCTGGGAAGGATGCACACAGGTGTGCTGCGCACGGAGGGAACCTGGGGTAGGTTCTATTTAAAGGGAAGGTACTTTGTCCCGGCCTCAACGTGCCGTTGGCCCAGCCATAGACACGCGCAGCCTCTGAGAGACGCAACTGTTTGTCGAGAAAATAAGCGCAGGCAGACGAGGAGTTCTGGGCTGAACCACACAGAACTCAAAGCAGGTGCCGACCTTGTATCACTTGAAACTTTTGATTCCAAACAGAGACACGCACTCAAACCGGCTCGGGGGCAAATGGGCAAAGTCCCGGATGTTCCAGCCTCGACGGGCTCTGAGTCGGACCCACGACGCCGTGGCTCGGGCCCCGGGGCACCAGCGGCGCAGGGCATGCTCCGTTCTCAGCTGGGCTCTTGGCTCAGGCAAGGTCCCCGGTGAGCTTCCAGGCCCTGGGAGGCCCGGCCCGGCACCACCAGGAGGCAGGTGTCTGTGGGCCTGGCCCATCCTGTGTCTGTCCGGGTGGCCCTGAACCCGGCACAGCAACAGCGGGGGGAGCCTCCGAGGAGCCAAGGCAGAGGGAAGGGTCAACGCAAGCCACGCCGGAGGAGGGAGGGGGCTGTCGCAGAGCACACAGGCCACCATGTCAGCAGCAGGACAGGGGACGGCTTCTCCTCTCTGCCCCTCAGGCCACCACCCCCCAGGCCTCCCCTCACTCACAACGAAGGCTGGTGCAGGGAAGACCCAGCAAGGAGCTGTGACGAGGCCATGCACCCCAGGCCACCACCCCAAGGCGTGTGGAGGGGACAAAGGGTGCAGCTCTCCCGAGGGGAGCCCTGCTCGGCGCATCGCCCCAGCCTCACTGGAGTCACCAAAAGTGGAAACCGTGTTTCAGCCCCACTTTTGCTGCTTAGGGAATCTCTGTGGCACTCATCCATGAGCGTTCCTAGCGCCTCCCACGTCCCAGGTCCGTGGGGCTCAGCCGACAGGCTGAACCCACTGCGCGCAGGCGCTCCGGTGGGTTTGCACCCGCTGCACAGACCCCAGGGCCTGCACCAGCCGCCCCTGCCACCCGGGCAGGCTTTCCTCCGCCACGACCCTGCCTCTGCTAACGCTCCGGGCCCCCCCACCCCCACAAGTCCGCGGCCAAGCTCGAGGCCACGCGGGAGGGAAGTGCGGCTCCTGCCAGGGGCTGTGACAGCAGCATGACATCCGGACCAGGAAGAGAGAACTTGGGACCAGAAACTTTATCTACTGCAAAAGGTAAACCAAAGATTTGGCCTTCCCCGCGGGCATGGGTCGTGGATTTGTTCATCATAGAGAAAGCTCCGCTCTAAGCCCTGAGGCCGACCAATGGCCTCCTCGGTGATCTGTGGTCCAGGGAAAGGAGGAGGGGCCAAGGGAGTGCTGAGGCCACCCTGTCCCACCTGCAGGGAGCCGCCACCGTCATGCTCCCTCCCTGTCCCTGTGTCCCTGTCCCCTTCCCTCAGCAGCCACCAGGAGTCATCCTCCCCCACTGGTGAGTCATCCTGGAGTCCAGGGGCTCGGGGCTCAGAGCCTGAAGGCTTCTTTCCTGATGGAGACAAAGACTGCTCTAGGCTCTAGGCTCCAGGACCTGCAGGAGGGACCCAGAGGAGGGACCCGGAGGAGACTTGCTGCCGGGCACCTGGAAAGCCTTTAGCCGCTATCCCTTGGCCGCTGCGCCCGCCTCTCCATACCCAGTGGCAGAGCCGTGCTTCCCTGATCCCAGCAGGTGGACCATCCCAGCTCTCATCCCTCTTCAGCCCCTAGAAGGTCCCCCTCCCTGGGGGGTGCTCCCATGGTTCTGGGTACAGCCGCCCATGCCCGTCAGTCCCCCCGGGGACTATTCCTGCCCCCTGCCCGAGCCTCACCGCCTGTGTGCATCAGCCTCCAGGTGGCTCTTCGATTCTGTGACATTCCCCGGTGAGACACGAGGTCCTGGGGGGTCCCTGAGGCTGCGTCCGCAGGAGGGGGAGCTTCAGAGGAATCCCGAACTCCTGAACCCCGGGGTCGCACAGCAGGCTCAGAGCAGGGTCCAGGCCAGGGCTTAGGAGGAGGTGGGCTCAAGCCCGCGCCCCAGGGGGGGCACCCTCCAGCTCTGACCTGGCCAAGGCTGGCGCTCTCCCCCCGCACGGCCTGGTCCCCCAGGGTGGGCTGAGGCTGGTTCTCTGCCACCTGCCTACCTCCGCTCTCTGGAGGCTCCTGTTGGTTTACTTTTTAAAGATCTTATTTATTTGAGGGGGAGGGAGCGTGTGCACATGCAGGGGAGACACGGGCTCGATCCCTGGACCCCGGGGTCACGCCCTGAGCCAAGGGCAGCCACTCGGCCGTCCCGGGAGACCCCTCTGGAGGTTCACAGCTAACTTCTCAGAGTCTTTGCCGAAACATCAACTTAACACCTTGATACGTGCAAACAAAACTTTTTAAGAAGCATTTCCCAGCAGCCGCCGAGGGCCGGCCCTGTGCCTCCCGGCCTCCGGCGCCGAGGAAGGCTGGCCAGGTCAGGAGCCAGTGGGCGCCGGCCGTGTGTTTCTTGGCACAGCCTTCATCCTGCTCCGGGCTCTGTTCCGCGGCGACGAGAGACGAGGGTCCCCAGACAGGCTGGCTCTTAGGGTTAATTGAAAGTGGCCTTTCTATTCAATCACCCGCTGCCCTCAAGTGTTAACACGGCAGGCGCGGAGGCCTCGAGGCCTGGGGCCCTGCCACCCTCCCCGGGAATGCTCTTACCAGGTGAAATGTGACTTCCTTTTGGCCTCAGAAAAGACAAACCGGGTCTGCCGCTGTTTCCAGATTTTCCAGCTCCCAGAGACCCGGGGAGGAACAAGACCTGAAAACAGGAAGCAGGGCCCGGCTGCAGCCAGGCCTGGACACCGTGGACGGAGGGGATCCGGCCCCGAGGCTGCGGCCCTCGGCCTGCTGCACAGCCGGCCCACGGGGAACGGTCTCGGGCCTTGCTTGGCCTCTCCTCTCGGCCGGCCAGCAGGCGAAAGGAAGGAGGAGTAGGGCAGGGGCGCCCCACGGTTTCCAGGTGGTCGGCAGAGCCCCGGATTCCGTTTGCTCATCGGAAGACAGTCCCCACCCCTCAGGGTGACACAGCAGGTCTCCAGAGGCCACGTGTGCCGAGCCTGCACCCTCAACCCCCAAACACGAGTGGCAGGAGAAGCAATCTCCCCGACACCTGCCCTCATCTTGCAGGAGACGGAACCAGGGTCTGCGCTCAGCGGGCTGCGGCATGAGGGCAAAGGCCCAGCCTCTGGTCTCCAGGCCCAGCCGAGAGCTTGTGGGGGCCTGCGATGCGGAAGCCGGGGGAGCAGCGCACCCGGGGTGCAAGCCCTCCAGCCCCGGCCCGGATGCTGCGCCCAGTAAGACGCGGCTCCCTGCCTTCATGAAGCCCCGTCAGCCGGGGAGGGAGACGCGGGGTCACACAGGCACTGGGTGCGGCAGAGGGGTGGTGGCGGGGTCCTGCGGGGTGAGCCTGGAGGACAGCTGGGGGTGGGGGCTGAACATGAGGAACGGAGAGGAAGTGGGTGCAGTGTCGGGGTTAGAGATGCCGGCCAGGCTAGAGAAGGTCGTCCTGGGGGGAAGCTGTGAGGGGGGTGGGGGGGGGGGGCTGTGACAGAGCAGCCAGCAGGCCTGAGAGCTCAGCAGGAGGCTGGGGCAGCCACAGGCACCCCTTGGCAGAAGCACCCACTTGCGCAGCCGGGGACCAGCCAGGGGCTGGGGCGGGCCTCGTGGGGGGTCCCCGATGCGGGCTGCATGGGCCTTGCTTGCTGCCCGTCCAGGTGGGGGCCCCCTGAGCGCCTCAAGCGGCAGGAGGGAGGATGTGAAACCCCCCCCGGAGGCTGCAAGGACGGGGGTTCCAACAGCACCCCCGTCCTGCCTCGGCCCTAGAACCCGGTAACCTCACCCAGAAATGGGAACCCCGCAAGCCCGAGCCCCCTCTCCTAGGCATCACCAGCCCAACACGAGCAAAGGTCCGAGCCCCAGGCCCTCCAGACCCTGCAGCCAGCGCAGTGGGCGCCAGGGGAACGGCTGGTACAGGGGCCGCCCGGCCTCCTGGCAGCCCAGGTTGCAGAGGACAGACAGGCCCTACTGGGTACACACGCAGGGACCCCCTTCACCTGACCACCCAGGGAGGACCCCGAGGGCACCACCCACCTATCCCACCTGCGCCCTACCAGCCCAGTGGGCTCCGTGCCTTGTCCACTCAGCCTCCTCCGTGGGGGGCCAGGTACGGGGGCCAGGCGAGCGGGGCTGACTCGGTCTTGGGACGCGGCCCTCAGAGCTGTCAGACAGGCCGACCTCACCCCATGCACGTCCATTCCTTTCGGTCCCACCTATGACGCGGCCCCAAGTCTCACATGCTCCCAGCGGTGCCCCCAGGGATGCTGTGCCGTGTCCCAAGGGGGTGCGTGTCCTCCCCTGGGCACCGCCAGAGCCCGCAGAGGAGTGGGAGGCCCTGCCCCAGCCTCGTCACCCGGCGCCGCCCCAGCGCCCCGGCAGGAATCCACACGGTGCCAGAGCTGCGGGTGTCCGGGGGACGCAGTGCTGCCGAGTCACACAGTGCACATAGCCCCCCCCCCCCAAGGCCTGGCCACCATCCTGACCCTTTCAGCCCAGAGAGCCCTAACCCCACCAGACACTGCGCAGGTGCTGAAGGTCACGGTCCCAAGCGGCGCAGCTGGCGAGGGCGGAGCCCAGCGGAACCGGGTTGGGGGCCGGGAGCCTGGTGGGCACCAGCCTGGGGGGAGGGCGGGGGGGGGCAGGTGCAGGCCCCTCCATCAGATGCTGCGGCCCTGCCCTGCAGCCCCACCTCCCTCCCCGTGCTCAACACACCCCGACCTCCCTTCCGGCATCCACCCCCCCTCCCCCCACCCCCTGCTGGATGAGCCAGGCCTGGTTGGGTGGAGCTGGCTGGCTCCCGGCCTGCACCGCCCCCAACGGCCCTTAAAAGCCTGCCCCAGGGCTGAAGGCACCGAGACCTGAGCGCTACCAACAGCCCCATGGCCCATAAGTCCCCCACCCTCGCCCCCAGCGGGCGTCGGGCCCTCCCCCGGGCCCCCCCCCCCAGGCCGCACTTGCCCAGCGGCCCGAGCCCGAACCCATGGCCAGGTCCCCGCAGGTCCCGGCCCCGCAGCGCAGGGGGTCCCATCCGGGGCGCATCGCCCCTCCCGCCCGCACCCTCTCCCACCGCCCCGAGGGCTGAGGAAGGGGTGGGCCTTCAGAGAAGTTACGGACCCCAAACAGTCCAGCGTCCCAGCAGCTGCCCCACCCCAGGAGCGTCCCCCGTGCCTCCTGGGGCGCCTGACGCCCACACTGGGCTACCCCAGCCCGACCCGGACGCAAGGCTCAGGGAGGCTACATGGGAGCACGAGGAAATGGTCCCTTCCAGCTAGAAGCCCAGGTTCAGGGCCAGCGGCTTTCCCAAACCTGCTGGCGGGGGTGGGGGGGTGGGGGTGGGGCGGGGGTCCAGGGGTCCGCCCAGGGGCCGGGTGCTGCGAGAGCCCTGCCCCCAGCAGGTGAGGGTGAGGCTGGCGTGGCCTCCCCGCAAGGCGATCCTGGTGGCCTCTGTCCCCAGAGCAGGTGGCCCTGATGGCCGGGGGCCTTGCCGGGGGGCTGCTGCTGCTGCTGCTGCTCTGCGGGAGCTGCTGCCTGTGGAAGAAACTTCGAGCCGTGCCCGCCTACGAGGAGCTGCCGGGGACCCCGTCTGCCCGCAGCCTCCAGGGGCCCGGGGGGCGTAGGCCCGGGGGCAGGTGAGGCAGGAGGCAAGGGGGCCGGGCACGGGCTGGCAGGGGTCTGTTGTGGGGCAGCCCTCGGCCCGCCAGAAGGGAACCCCGGGACCGTCACCACCGGCGGCGGGGCAGGCGTCGCAGGCTCATGTGCCAGATGAGGAAATGGGCGCAGAGGACACGCGGGGCCGGGGAGCAGGACTCACAAGTGCCAGAACAGGCATTAGAGTAGGGCCTGGCGGCAGCAGGCAGCAGCATTGGCTTTGCAGGCATGGTGACGGGGCCGAGGGGGCCCCAGGAGATGGTGCTCTCACCTCCTCCGCTCCTGCTTCCTCTTCTTCCCCTGTGGGCCAAGCACACCGAGGCCACCAACATGCATGTCCTCTCCCTGCCTCGGGACAGGCCACCAGATGTGCCATTTGTGGTGCCCCCTTCCCTCCAAGACCAAGACCGGGGGCCCCTGCGCAGTGGAGGGTGGGTGCAGGCCCCACAAAACCCCTGCCTCGCCCTGGAGCTCCGGCCCCACACCTCGGGCAGAATCGCTGGTGAGTGCTCCCGCCAGAGCCCATCCCAGGCCAGGGCCCGTCCAGGCCGCGTCGGGGGCACCCATTGGCCTCCACGGCCAGCAGCCCTCACCGCCAGTCACCAGCTCTGTGGGCAAAGCCCCAGGACTGCGATGCCTGGGGAAAGCCCACAGCACTGGCACCTGCTGGTGGGACCTGGACAGTGACCTCCCCC
This sequence comes from Vulpes vulpes, assembly GCF_048418805.1. Taxonomy (NCBI): domain Eukaryota; kingdom Metazoa; phylum Chordata; class Mammalia; order Carnivora; family Canidae; genus Vulpes; species Vulpes vulpes. Next base: position 93,591,498 of record NC_132783.1, on the reverse strand, counting down.
CCAGGTTGGACCCCGGGAGTGAAACACCGCGGGGGAGGGGGGGGCTCCGCTGGGTCTCAGCAGGAAAGCCACGTCCCCGGGAGCCTAGTGCTCCGGGCAGGGCCTTCTGCTCCCGACCCCCGGAAAGAGCTGCCCAGGGAGCACTTGGAGGACTCGGGTTTACCGGGAGCCGTGGCAGCCCCAGCTCGGGCGTCTGAGGGGGAAGGGACCGCACCCCTTCTTACTCGACCTCAGAGCTGAGCTGGGCCTTGTCAAGGTCTCAGGGTGGTGAGCAGCACATTGGGGCGCGGGCCGCGTGCGGGCTCTGTGCTAGGCTGCGAGGCGGCCTGACGCAGGGGGCACAGCCTCTGCCACCCCCGTGCTCGGACGCCAGGCCCCTTCCCCGGGACCACACCGGCACCGCTGACCCTTCTAATTGGAAGGGGAGGAAGAGGCAAAGCTTTGTCACTGACGCCCCCCAGACATGGTGGGCAGGAGCCAGGCCAGGTGCTTGGCACCGCGTCCCCCTCCCCAGCCCCAAGCAGGCCCTGACCTTCGGGGCAGCGGGTAAATGAGTACCGGGGACGCCGGGGGGCCTCGGGGAGCAGCAGGCCTGGACAGGGCATGCCTTAGTGCTGGTGGGCTTCCTGGGGGAGCTGCACTGGAGACGGGGCTGTGTTCAGTGGGAGGAGGGCTGGGGGGTGCAGCCCGGAGAGGGCTGCCCGCTGGAAGCTCAGCCAAGGAGAGACAGGTGGGGGGCCCTGGGCTGCCGCCCCTCCCCCCCTCCTGGCAGACCACGTGGCCCTGTGTCGCAGGAGAGGTAAGCACGGTGGGGACCATCAACCCGGAGCTGTACAGGGTCCCGGAGGACAGGAGTGAGACTGACTTCCCCGAGGGCTGCCTGGGGCGGCTGTGGTTCTCTGTGGAATACCGGCAGGAAGCCAAGCAGCTGCTGGTGGGCTTGATCAAGGCGCGGAGGCTGCGCGCCCCCTCCGAGGCCTGCAGCCCCCTGGTGAAGCTGTACCTGCTGCCCGATGAGCGGCGCTTCCTCCAGTCCAAGACCAAGCGCAAGACCTCCAACCCGCAGTTCGATGAGCACTTCGTCTTCCAGGTAGGACGTCTGGAGCAGGGGGCTGGCCTCCGGCGGGGGCGGGGAGTGGACGCTGCACAGGTGGGCCCTGGCCTCCCGGGCTGGGGGGGGAGGGGACGCTGTGAAGGTGGGCCCCACCACGTCCCCCCGAGGCCCCAGACACCAGGGCTCCGCTTTATCCCACCGCCAAGTTGGGACGACAGCCCTGAGCCTGATGGTGGCGCTGGGGAGACCGGAGGGAGGTGTGGGGAGAGGCCCGTGCTCCTCTCGGCCATCCTTGGAGCGCCTCCTGAATGCATGCCAGGCGCTGGCAGCCCTGGCTCCGGCCCGGGGGCGGGGGTGGGGGGGTGGGGTGCTCCCGGCCAGGTTCCCGAGGCAAGCAGAGGGCCAGCCCCACTGAGGTCCGCAGCAGGCGGTGCCCTGGCTGCCCGAGCACAGGCCGGCTAAGGGCCGAGGTGCCGAGGCTGCGGGGTCTGGGAGCCCGAGCAGGTGACTGGGGCCCTGATGGGAACCAGCCCTCAGGAGCCACCGTGAGGCCTGGACAAACATGGTCGAGCTGCGCTGGTGAGGGGCGGAGAGGTCTGTGCGTGGCGGAAGTGTGCTCCCGAGAGCACGGCCCTGATCCTCGCCCCCTTCTGGGGCTGGGGGCAGGGGCTGGAGCCAAAGGCCTGGCAGGGGCCCAGGCAGCAGAACTCACAAGTGACCCTGGTCTTCCCGCGCTGTGAGGATCAAGGCCCACAGACCCACGTGGCTCCACGTCCGGCTCACCGACGGGCTCCCGTCCACTCACGACTCCCCCGCCCCCCCCCCCCCCCCCCCCCCCCCCCCCCCCCCCCCCCCGGTCACAGCCCCACTGGCTCCGCTCATGCTTGGGGGCAGGGGCAGCCGAGGGGGGATGCGGGGAAGTCCGTGCTCACCGACCATCTTCCAAAGGCCAGATGCTGCGATTGGGGTTTTCCAACTCAGAGAGTAGGAATCGTGTCCCCTTTCCAGGTGAGGAGACAAGGCCCAGAGGGATACCCGGGGCGCCCAGCTCAGGGCAGGGTGCGGGACGTCGCGCTGTGATGGAAGGCCAGGTGCCGGGAGGTGCATCTCCTCGTGGGCGAGGGGCGTCCCGTGTCTCAGTGAGGCCCCGGGGGCGGGGGGGGGGGCTGGTCCTCAGCTGCACCGTGCAGGCTCCCGTGTCCCCTGGGGACCAGCGCCTGCGGGGAAGGGTGCCCTGCGGGTGGCGCCTGGCTGCGGGGAGCACAGGTCCCTGGCTGCCATCTCTCCGCACAAGCTCCCGTGTCCGCAGCCGCAGCCGCCCACCGGTCTCTGCACCCACCCAGGCCCAGATCCTCCCGTCCCCCAGGTGTCCAGCCAGAGCGTCACCCAGAGGGTCCTCAGATTCTCCGTGTACCACGTGGACAAGCAGAGGAAGCACCAGCTCCTGGGCCAGGTGTTCTTCCCCCTGAAGCACGAGGCCCTGGCAGGTGAGCCCCTGCACGTCGTCTGCAGAGACCTGGAGCCCGAGAGCCTAGAGGTACCGATGGCGGTGGCCCGGCGTGTGCCGTGTGTCACACTACTGAGGGCAGCCAGCGGCCTGGCCCTGCAGCCGCTGCAGCATCAGCCTTCGGCACACGGCCCGGGGCCCAGCAAGGGGGACCGAGGGACCAGGGCCTGGGCCGGAGCTGCAGGGGGTGGGGGGAGCCACTCTTGGGCCCCCAGGGCCCCCTGAGCTGCCTTTGCCTTGGAGACCAGATCCCCTGGAGCACCTGGAAAATCCACACTTAAATTCCCATCCACAACCGACACCTGCGACAGGTGACACCCCAAATGGGCCAGCCATGGGAAGTACTTACTCTCTATCCTCCTGGCCCCCGAGAGGACCTGGGCCGCTTGCAAGAGGCTTCGGGATCCCCGAGCCTGGAGTTTGAACCCTCAGCTCTGCTCCTCACTACTGTGTGATCTCAGCCCCTTCCGCTGACCAGACCTCAGTTTCCCCAAGTATAAAATGACGGGGGTTTAAAAGAGAAAATGGGGTACATGTGCCTGACTGCTCGGACCAGGGGGGGAGGTAGTGTGGCCCCCTCAGCACCTGCTGGGTGACGGGGTGCCCTAGGACCAGGGGGAGGTAGCAGGGCCCCTCCAGCACCTGCTGAGTGACTGGGTGCCCTTGGACCAGGAGGAGGTAGCGGGGCCCCCCCAGCACCTCCTGGGTGACCGGGTGCCCTCCCCCAGGCCCCTGTAGCCTCCCTCCGAGTTCGGGGACCTGCAGTTCTGTCTCAGCTACAACGCCTGCCTGAGTCGCCTGACGGTCATCGTGCTGCGAGCCAAGGGCCTCCGGCTGCAGGGGTACGCAAGCTCCGTCAGTGAGTGTCCTTCTGGGGCAGCTCCTGTCCTGCAGCTGGGACCCTCCCTCTGCACACGACCTGGCTCGGAGCCTCACTGTCCCCCGTGGACGCCTGTGATACGAGGCCACTCCATCACCCTGCACCCATGAGTGTCCCCCGGGGCCTCCACCAGGACCCCACGGGCCCAGGCCAGGTCGGCCCTCCCTTACCCCCCGTAGGGTCTTGGCTCCTGGGATGGTGCTGTCCGTCCTCCTCCGCGTCTGTCCTTCCATGAAAGATGCGCGGTCCTCCAGCGCCAGACCCCCCCCGCCCCCCCAAGGGTTCCTTGAACACGAGGCGTCCCAGCAGCCTCGCTCCCTGGAGGCCGGGACCTGGAGGAGCAAGGCCCTGCTCTGGCTCAGGGAATGTCCTGCCTGAAGGGCCCCTGTGGGGGGGGGGGGGGTTGCCGGCCACCTGTGTGTCCTCGTGGTCACTGCAGCAACTTGTCCTTGAACCTCCCTGTGAATCCACACCCCTTGCGAGCGCCACGCCAAGAAACTTGTCCCCTGAAGGCGAAGGCGCTCAGGGGGCCGCAGGGAGGCAGGGCACGCAGCGGGCGGGCTGGGCATGGTGCCCTGGGAGCCCCAGAGCCTTCGGGGGACAGAGGAAGGAAAAGGGGGGGCCGGGCGCTTCCTCGGGCGTAGGACCACACCCACCCACCCCGTTTCCTCGGGTCACCGCCTCGGGCCACAGCGGCCATGAGTGATGGGGTCCTGGCGTCCAGGGTGCGCCCGCCGCCCAGCCAGCCCCCAGCTGCCCCGGCCAGACCCCAGTAGCCCCCTGCCCCCACCCAGCCTGGTCCGCACCGCCCCCAGGTGTGTGGGTCCAAGTGTCCCTGAGGAAGCAGCACACGATGGTCAAGAGCAAGAGGACGTCGGCCGTGCGGGGCTCCGGCTGCCCCGTGTACAGCGAGACCTTGAGCTTCTGCACGCACCCCGCCGAGCTGGACGCTGCCAGCCTCAGCCTGACAGTGCTGCAGGGCGCGGGAGCTCACGGTAAGGCAGCCCCACCTGGGGCCCGGGCGCACGGTGTGCCCCACACAGTGCACCCCACTCAGGCTGTGCCTGGCCCGAGGACACGGAGCTCCTGGTGCCTCGGGGACCCGCCCAGCCTGGTCCGTGGGTCTCGCGGCAGCGGGGCCTCCCTGGGGCACCTGAGCCACCCATCCCTGAGCAAAGCCACCGACAGTGGGGGAGGTGCCACCATCGGGACCGGTGCCATGGCCGCTGTGCGCCCCACCAGCAACCGTCCTAGACTGGGCCCAGGGTCAGGGCGAGGGTCGGGGTGCCCTCTGGCCCCCAGGGTCCTCACTGGGCCCTTCTGCACCCTGCGCGTGGCGGGAGGTGCTGGCCAAGGATCCCGGACAGGCGGGGCTGCCCCTGCGCTGGCCCGTGTCCCTCCCGCTGTGACGCCCGCCGCCCCGCTGGGCTCCCCCCAGGGCTCCTGCCACCGCATCCCGCTCCTGCCTGGGGGGCGCTTGCTGCGGCCTGCGGGGGAGGGGCGGGCGCCAGGTGGGGGCCTGGGGCCCAGAGCTGACCCGCCCCCCCAGGCAGCCGGCATCTGGGCCGCATGGTGGTGGGCCCCCACATGTTCCCGCGGGGCAGGCCACAGGAGCACTGGGACCAGATGCTCTGCGCGCCCGGGGAGCTGGTGAGGCGCTGGCACGCACTGGGCCGCGCCGTGGAGGAGCCCCGAGCCCGGGACCTGCGGTGGCGCCGGGAGCACCCCCACTCCGCACCCCGCACCCCAGGAGCACCCCTACCCCCCACCCCGCACCCTGCGCCTCAGCCTGGAAGCCAACACCAGAGGGGACACAAAGCCGCAGCTGCTCCCCAGCTGGAGGCCCCCTCCCCGTGGGGCCGCCTGGCGCCCCCCACACCCCCCTGATCCCAGAGCCCTGGCAGGGCCACCCCGGCAGCACCTCAGGTCGGCGGAGGGGCCTCAGCAGCCACGCAGGACACCCCAGCCCTGGGGTCAGCCATCAGCACCGTGGCGGCTGCGCAGGACGCAGGTTCTCAGGGACTCGCCCGTGGGCTCGGCATCCGCCCGTTGTACAGGTGTCCCCGGGCCCTGTGGTCTCCCGGCGACAGAACTTAGCCCATGTGTCTCACTTCAGAGGGAGCGGTGACAGTGCGTGGCCACAGCACAGCCATGACTGGACCCGGTGATGGCCGGACGGTGACCGACGACCCATGACCGCCTCGGGCAAGCGTGCACATTCCATGAAGCTCGTCACCGCCTCCCCACGATGCTGGACTCAAGGTGATGGGCATCAATGCGCCGGTCACCGTCACCTGCCGGGGGCCTTGCTGTGGTCGCGAGCCGGACAAATGAATCCTGGGTCTCCCGGTGGCGGAGAAAGTCAGGATTGTCACGCTCTGTGCCTCTTGTACTTTGTGTCTGATCCCTGTCACGGCTGAAGGTGGCCTCATCCGGCAGAGGGTGTGCACCCTCCCACAGAGCGCACACCACGGCCACCCCACGGCTCCACCCTGTCCCCACGTGTGACAGCTCCACGCCCCCATCCCCTGTGTGTCACGGCTCCACCCTGTCCCCATGACCCACGGCTCCACCCTGTTCCCACATGTCACGACTCCACGCCCTCATCCCCCAAGTGTCATGGCTCCACCCTGTCCCCACGTGTCACGGGCCCACCCTGTCCCCGCACCTCACAGCTCCACCCTGTCTCCACGTATCACAGCTCCACGCCCCCATCCCCCACGTGTCACGGCTCCACCCTGTCCCCATGCATCACAGCTCCACCCTGTCCCCACATGTCACGGCTCCGTGCCTCCATCCCCCACGTCACAACTCCACGTCCCTGTCCCCCACGTGTCACGGCTCTGCACCCCATGCCCCATGTGTCTCAGCTCCATGCCCCTGTCCCCCACGTGTCTCGGCTCCACGCCCCTGTCCCCACGTTTCATGGCTCGCACACTCGTGCCGTCATAGAGCAAGCTCCTCCGCCAGGCCTGCTTCCGTGTCCCTGGGGCCTGAGCCAACAGGCACCAGCCGCACCCGCATGTCAGGGGGACGTGGCACCTGCCACTGGCCCTGCTGGTGAGTCAAGCATCCCCCGTGCAGGACACAGTGAATGCGGTGTCTGACTCACAGCTGAAGACTCTCAGCGGCAGGAGGCTGTCGCGCTGGGCCCTGTGGGAGGGGATGGAGGGGGGCCGGGGGCAGCAGGGTGTCTGCAGTCGGGGTCAGGGCAGGACATAACTGGAGGGGGCAAGCGGGGCTGCCTCGGTCCTGCCCACTGGGCGCCTCCGGAGGGAAGCCCTTCACCTTTGCACAAAGCATTTGGAAGGAGCTGGTCAGCGGCCATGCCAACAAGTGCTAGCGCGTGGCAGGATTCTCATGGAGTAAATACACCCGTTTGGGGGCCGTCTGATATCCCTACAACTTTGCATCTTCAATCCATTAACATGGTATATCCCTCCGTCTCCTCTGGTCGGTCTCTCTCTACCTCCAATTTTTAAGGATGCCGGTATCATTCATTTTTTGTTGTTTCGTTCATTTCAATGTCATTTATTTTAATTCCACATATATTTTACAGTGAGCGAGACATTACTATTATTACTATGTTCCATCAGGATTCACTTCTATTCACCCCCAGCATCGTTCTTTCTTTTGCTTTCCCTTCTCTCCTGCACCTCTGGGACTCTACTTGAGATCATTTTCCTCCTACTTGAAGAACTCTTTTTAGTATTTCTTTTAGTGCAGATCCACTCCCAGCAAATTTTCTTAGTTTTGTAACAGAAACGTCTATTTCAAATTCATTTTTAAAGGATTTTGTCTTTGTTTTTGTGGAAATAGAATAGGCTGACAGTTTCTTTTCTGTCAGTGGTTTAAAAATTACGTTCCTTGTCTTCTCCCTTCCCTCATTCCTGTCGACACATGAATTATCCGTGCTGTTGTTTCTACTCTGAAAGTAATGCATCTCCTTCTACTTCCCACCCTTTGTGTTTTTTAATATTTTATCCGTATCTTAGGTTTTCAGTAGTTGGAGTACGATGCACCTCCAGGACTTATCCACCCTGGGAGTAATAAATCTTCCTCGGTTTGGGAAAATTCTCAGCCCGTATTTCTTCAGATGTGGTTTCTTTTCCCTTCTTCCTCTCCTCTGCTTCTGAGACTCCAATTACACGCTTGTTAGATCTTCCTGCAGCTCCCACAGGACTCCGAGCACCTGCAGTTTCCAGGCCCTACGTCTGTGCTTCGGCCCAGTCTTCATGCCGCCCTCCTCTGTTCCACTACATCTTCCTTCCGCGAAGTCTAACTGTATTAAGCTATATGCCGAGGCCTGCATTTTAATTACTGCATTTTTCCGTCCTAAGTTTCCACTTGCTGCTCTGTGATGAGCTCCAGCTCTCTCGTGCAGGGAGAGCTCTATTTTGCCAAACACACCTGATCAGCGGGTCAGTTTTATTGTGTATGTTTTCACCCTCGGGTCCTGTTACGTGGTGTGTTTGGTCACATATTGTCCGACGCTGACCATTATGATAAACGATAATGGCTCCAGGAGACAGTAGTCCTCCGGACACGGTTCACGGTGTCCTCTGGTTGACAGAATGAGGGGAGGTCACCTTGATCCAGTCTGGTAATGAACTAACTGGGGTCTGGGTTGCAGGATTTTTGCAGGGTTTTTTGTTGTGTGTTTTTTGCTGTTTTTAGAGAAAGTGTGAGTGTGGGGTCGGAGTGACGGGGGGAGGGAGACAGGAATCTTTTCCTTTGTGAAGATTTTCTTTATTTGACAGAGAGGGTGAGAGCGCAAGCAGGGGGAGAGGGAGAAGTGGGCTCCCCCACGGAGCAGGGAGCCGGATGAGGGACTCGATCCCATGGCCCTGGGATCATGACCTGAGCCAAAGTCAAGAGTTGGATGCTCCACCGACTGAGCCACATGGTGCCCCTGGTTGTAGTTTTTCTGAGGCTCCATGACCACCCCCAGGTTTCCCCCATTTCTAGGGTGTAGTGTTTCAAGGACACCATTTGGATCACCCGAGGAGGCTCTGGTGCGATGACTGGGCTCCTCTTCCTTGATAGGTCCTGGAAGTCCAGTTTTTATATCCCCAGTGTCATGCTATTGTCACAAAAAGAAAGGAAAGGAAAGGAAAGAAAGAAAGAAAAAAAAAAAAAGCCCAGCTGTCATCCAGGGGCTTTCTGCATAGATTGATTCAGGTTCATAAACCCAGCAAATGCCTCAAAGGGAAAGAGCCCTCCGTGCCTGAATCCCCTCCTGTCTACTCTCCAGCTGACACCCCACTCCTTAACCCCCGGCCCTGTGTCTGCCCCGTGTCTGTCCCGCTGCAGACACCGGGCCGCCGCCCTGCAGCCTCTCAACCATGGCCCCTGCCCTGAAGCCCAGCCTCTGAATGGAAATCAGTCCTTCCTGGAGGGACGGGTCCACGGACGTCAGGCCACCTCCGCGTGCTTTCCCTCTCTTGAGAGCATGGCCTGTTGAACACCTGTCAAGTTGGCAGCTGCCAGGAGCTTCGAGAGATTTTCTGTATCCCCTTCAGCTTCCCCAGTCGTTCCCCGGCCTGAATGTCAGCCCAGCTCACATAGAAAAGTCATTCTTTTCTCAGAATCCCCAGAAAAAGAGTCCCCTCTTGTCAAAGACCGAGAACCACGCGATCCTGGGAAGGCTGGTGACCCCAAAAGGAGGAGGGTCGCTCGTTTGCCACAATTGCGCATAGCAAGCAATTGCGACACCTCAGCTTGTGCTTCTGAGTGTCTCCTTGCCCCGGCTGTGGCGGGCTGGGCGTGAGCCCCGGGTTGGGGTGCAGCTGCTTCAGGTCCCCGCCAGGCCTGCTCCGGTGCATCCTCCTGCCACAGGCCCGGGAGCCGGGGCCCCCCTGGGAGAAGGCCGACCTTCTGCTGCTGCCAGGCTTTATGTAATAGCCCCTCGGCCGAGGATGCTGTGTGGCCAAGGTCAAAGTGGGGGGGTGGGGGCGGTGTGCAGGGAGCCCAGGTGCTGTTTCCAAGAGGAACTGCAGCTGTGCCGCAGCCACAGCCTGGGGGCGGGGTGGGGGTGGCGGTGGCGGGATGCCCCAGAGCAGGCACCTGCTGCCCATGGCACCTGCTCCGCGGGGCCTGCTCCGCGCTGGCCTGTAGGCCTTTCCCATTGCCCACTGCCCACTGGGGCCGTCTGCCCGGAGCCGACGCAGAGTCGCACTGGCCCAAGGGTCAGGGTCAAAGGCAGAAGGCGGTGCGTCACCCTCCTCCCACCCCTCATCTCCGCCTGTCACCTCTCACGGGGCGCTCACCCTGGAGCACGTCCATCGTCCGTCGGCCGTCGGAGCATCTGCCAATGAGGATTTCCAGACAATGCAATAAAGGCCTTTAAAAGGGATGGGAGGTGCCGCCCTCCCCCTGCCGGGAGAACCCCAGGTACCAGGTTGGCAGGGGCTCCAGGGACTCACGGGGGAGCGACCACCCTCGGCTGGGGGTGACCCCAGTCCCGGATCGAGTCCCGCATCAGGTCCCCGCGCATGAAGCCTGCTTCTCCCTCTGCCTGGGTCTCGCCTCGCTCTGTCTCATGAATAAACACGTGAGATCTTAGAGAGAGAGAGAGAGAGAGAGATCAGCAGAGCGAGAGGCTGTTAAGGCGCCCGCAGGAGAATGCGGCTCCTGTGTGCCCTGACCGAGGGCCTCTGTCCCCACATGGCCCCGCCGCCCCCTCGCTGCCTGGTTAGCAAGCTGGGGGAGGAGTGGGAGCCCAGGACGCGACAAATAGGAACCCAGTGCTTGGGCCCGATTCCGCCGTAGCCTGCGGGGCGTGGGGAGGGGGGTACGATGACAGTGTGCAGGGTCCTCCAGGAGCTAAGGATACAGCTGCCTCACGACCCAGCAACTGCACTGCTGGGGATTTACCCCCAAGACACATGCGGGGCAACACGGGGACCCCTGCAGCCCAGCGATCCCAGCAGCGGTGCCCCCGAGAGCCACGCCGTGGGAGGAGCCTCGGTGCCGGGACAGACGAGGACCAAGAAGACCTGGTCTGTGCGGACATGGGTCGTCCTCAGCCCTTGGCACGAATCCCCTCCCGGTGCTTCCTCAGGGGTGATGCTGACTGCGGTCGCTCGGAGGAGAACAATCATATGGTCTCAGTCATACAGGGAATATAAGAAATAGTGGGGTTTTAGGGGAAGGAGGGGCACTGAGTGGGAAAAATGAGAGAGGGAGACAAACCAGGAGAGACTCCTGACCCTGGGAAAGGAACAAGGGGCAGTGGAGGGGAGGCGGGCGGGGACGGGATGACTGGGTGACGGCACTGACGGGGCACTGGACGGGATGCGCACTGGGGGTGATACTGCATGTTGGCAAACTGAATTTAAAAATGTTTCTAGGGATCCCTGGGTGGCGCAGCGGTTTGGCGCCTGCCTTTGGCCCAGGGCGCGATCCTGGAGACCCGGGATCGAATCCCACGTCAGGCTCCCGGTGCATGGAGCCTGCTTCTCCCTCTGCCTGTATCTCTGCCTCTCTCTCTCTCTCTGTGACTATCATAAATAAATAAAAATTAAAAAAAAATGTTTCTAAATCCAAAATAAATAAAAATAAAAATGGGGAGAAAATGAAAAAAGAAGTGAAGTTGCAAATTCCAACTACACGAGACTGGACATTTTAAGTGCTAAACACAGTCTGTAGGTAGGAGTTATATACAAAGAACTTGTCGTCCCCCAAGAGTGACCAGCATAGTCCAGGGCCTTGTCCTAGATGTTATGGGCGGGGGGGGGGGGGTGTGCGGAGAGGCCACCTGCCGGCAGCTTCCAGTGCGGCCCTGGGAAAAAGAGAAGTAGTGTGTTGATGCGATGCCACTGCCAACTGTGGCCCCTGGGGTCTGGGACCTGAGCTCAGTCCCACGGGTGACAGAGGGCAGGTCCCCAGCCTCGGCATCTTGTGGGTGATGGATGCAATTAGTCCCCCGGTCCCCCCGCTCCCCCAGCGTTGTTCCAGGTGTTTGGTTCTCAGAGGGGGGATCTGCTCAGGGGGGCGGGGGGCCCACCGTGGAGCTGCACCTGCTCGGGGAGCTCGGTGGTGGGGAGGACCCCCCCCCCCCCGCAGGGGGCATCGCCCAGGGCGCAGAGCAGGAGCAGGGGGCTGACAGGCCGGTGCAGGTGCCCAGGGTGCTCTCCCTGCCCCCACCCGGGGGCCGGAGAGCGGGACGGATACACCTGGGCCGGCACCTTCCACTTGTGCACCTGCAGGGCCAGCGGTGCATTTCTCCCCCTCTCCCCACCCCCTCATCTTCCCCTCTTCTCCCTCCCCCCCACCCCTGCCCCCCCCTTTGGTGTCAACTCTGGGTGCTTGTCCACTGATGATGGAGGCTGACCCGCATGTGACAGCGCCCCCCCCCCCGCCGACCTCACACCCGTACCCTGACGTCGGGGACTCAGTGCACCCCAACCTTGCACCCTGATGTCAGGGACACAGCCCCCACCGACCTTGCAGCCGCACCCTGACGTTGGGGACTCAGTGCCCCCCCACCCCCAACCTCACACCTGCACCTTGACGTTGGGGACAGAGCCCCTCCCCGCCTGCTGTGCCCGCTGCGCCCTCTGCCGTCCAACTCGGCTCACGGCAGAGCACCTTGGAAGGACGTGGCTAGGAAATTGTTAACTGGTCAGCCAGCCTTCCAGACTCTTCCCTGGCCCCCCAAAGGCACCTGTCCCTCCACCAATATAACCACTAACCTGGTTTTTGTGGAAATGGCTGCTTTGCTTCTCCTCCATGACGGGGCCGCCGTCAACACCGGGCCACCGGCCGCCGCAAAGCTCACAGGGACTGTGACGGGCGCTGCTTCCTCTTGGGCTCCTGGACTCTCCTTGTGTTAAGACACACTGTAGGCTCGGGGCGGGGAGAGGGTGCCAGGGAGAGGGCACAGGGAGAGGGCACAGGGAGAAGACACCAGGACTGGGGAGAGGGCACGGGGCGAGGGCCCCAGCGCGGAATGCAGTTGCTGGTCACAGGTGTCCGGCTGTCCCCACCCAGGAAGCTACCCCTCCTCCAAGTCCCCCACCAGGTTCACTTCTCCCCACAGCCGACTCCCCGGTGCTCTGCATCCTTGTCCACACTTGGTCTCCTCAGTCCTATTTCCATCATCCTCTTCCGTAGGCCGGTCCCCACGGTGGATCTAGTCCTTGCCGGATGGCGCCGACACTGCCCGTTTGCAGGGCATGCGGTCATTCCGGGTCTCCTCCGTTACGAAGAGCTTGATCTTACCTGCTTCTCTGTTGGGTTGTGGTTTCCTCACTGACTTGTAGGAAGTCGTTTCAATTAGATGTATTCCCACTGTTTCCTCCCATTCTGTTTCTTTTTTAATAACTAATACATTTGCAGTTGATTTCCTCCCATTTTTATGCCGTTCTTTTGATAAATAGAAGTTTTTGATTTTAGGGCAGCCCGGGTGGCTCAGCGGTTTGGCGCCTGCCTTTGGCCCAGGGCGTGACCGTGGGACTGTCCCCAGATCGGGTCCCATGTCGGGCTCCCTACATGGAGCCTGCTTCTCCCTCTGCCTGTGTCTCTGCCTCTGTGTGTGTGTGTGTGTGTGTCTCTCATGAATAAATAAATACAATTTTTTTTAAAAAAAGAAGTTTTTGATTTTAATGGAGTCAGACGAAGCAATCTTCTATATTAGTGTTTTCTGGTGCCTCCTTTTTAGAAGCCCCGTAGATGCGCCAAGCATCCTCCCTCGTTGGCCTCCACCATGCTCGTGGCCATACAACGACCTCTCGGGGCTGCGTGTTCCAGGCCCTGTGGAGGCCCGTGTACGCTCTGACCGGGATGTGGGAAGGCTTGTTCCCGCCTTCCCTAAAGTTGCTTCAGTAACTAATCGAGATAACACAGTTTCTCACCACCTCCCTCCCGGTTTTGGACACAGCTGGCGCCTCAAGGTCCGTTACGTGTTAGGCCCTTTGACCTCAGCAAGGTGCTCTCCACACATCCCTTCACCCTATAAAATTTGTGGACCTAGGTCTGACTCTGGGGAGAAGAACTGTGCAGCTCTGGATTGCCACCCGCCCAACGCCTGTGTCAGTGACTTTCCCTGGATAAACCTGTGCACACTGCATGGAGCCATCCGTTTCATTTCCTGGTGTCGGAGGGCCTTCTCCCTTCCTCCTCCCCCACCTTCCCACGCGCCCCGTACCTTGGGATCACAGAGATACTCTTCTACACTATCTTCACATTGAGATAGAGAATCTACTTCAGATAGACGTTTCTGGAGTTATAACATTGGGCTCAAGGTTCTTTCTTTTTTTTCCCTATAGGGTATTGAACTATCCAAGCACCATTTACTGAAAAGCAGATCCTTTTCCCCCTTAGCCTGCTGCAGCACCTGGACATGAATCCAGTATCTGTATGGCTGTGTCTGTCCCTGGGCTCCTTCCGCTACGTTAATGAATTTGCGGCTCTCTATCCTAATACCGTCAGCTCTTGATCATCTGTAAGGCCAACCCCTGCTTGAGGGAGTCCGCAGTCTGTCTGGCTCTTCACGAGTCGTGGCCACTTGGGCGCGCGGCATGTGCATGTAAATTTTAGAATCGGCTTGCTAAGTCCCTCCCATCTCTTTTGTGATTTTGGTTGAAATTGCCTGGAGTCTGTATCCAGTCACGGAGACTCGTCTGGAATGCCGCGTCTGCCAGTTCCCGGACACGGCGCACGCCTGTACCGACCGAGCCCCTCTCTCACTTCCCTACCCAGTGTGATAGTGGCATGTGCAGGCTTTGTAGATCTTCATGACCTTTTTTCCTGGCCCATTGGTTTTCTTATACCATCATAAACAGGATTTGTTTTGTTTTTTTTTACATCGTTCATCTTGTATTTCTTGCTGGTATCTGCAAAGTGGGTCTTCCTCAATTGACCTTGCGCCCAGCAATCATGCCACGCTCGTTTATCTCTAGATTTGTGTTTTTAATACACCACAATCATAGTGCTATATCTTGGCTCCAATCCTTCTATTTTAACTTCGATTTTTTGCTTTATCGATTGGGCTGGGAACATCAGGAAAGCATTGGATGTAGGTGTTGCCACTGGACATCCCTGTCCGATTTCTGTTCCCGGAAATATTGCATCATTACTAAAAGGTCTCCTGTAGCTGTTGGCTCCTTAGGATCAACATCGTTAAACCTCTCCATCTCTCTCCATTGATGTAATGTACGTCTTGACAAAAACGAAGTGTGTTATACACTATTTCCTGAAGTGATCTTTCACTTAATGTACTATAAACACGGGTGTTTTTTTCATTGTTTTGCTTACTTTATTTTTTGTCTGTTTTAGCTTAAAAACAATTTTTTTCTGCCTATTCTTTTTTTTTTTTTACCAGCTTTATGGAGATACTCACAAGTCAATCAATCCACCACGTAGAATGTAGGACTCAATGGTTTTTAGGATATTCACTTTCCTTTTTGTCCTTCTCACTTAATGTGTAAATCGGTCTATCAACTTCTTTATACCGTCAGGGGCTTTGGTTAATATTGAATCAACTCCGCATCCTAGATCTTTTCAAGCAGCAAGAGCGCAGGACCATGTTTCATTGATTCTTTTCTCTTTTTGTTTCCCTCGTAGTTTTAAAATCATTTCCTTTGAATACATAAAGCCTTTCACGTTTTTGGTTTTGTCTATTATCTGAACTACACAGTGTTGTGGGGTGGTAATATTTTACCACCTTTAGGATTTTTAAGTTTATGTTGTGTTTATGTTCTATGCTATTAATATATTAGCAATATGTTTTTTGGTTGGGTTTCCTAAGATTATTTTTCTTTGTATACATTCCAGCCATTCAAAATAGTGACATGTTGATTCATTTAAGACTCCTTGTTACAAAAAAAAAAAAAAAGACTCCTTGTTACAACCACACATTCTTTTTTCTTCTGAAATCACGTGGCCATCATATCTAATGCTGAACAGGCATTTGAAAAATATTAATAATACACACTTCTGGCTTTCAACTAGAACATGCATATGATCAGTAAATAAAAAAGAAAGAAAAAGAAACAACCCAGTGAAATAAATGAACAAATGACCTGAGCAGGCCGTCCACAAGTCAAGGTGCATAGGCAACAAATAAAGCACATGAAAAGTTGCTCAACACCATCAGTCATCACAGAGAAATGCAAACCAAAACCGTGAACTAGGGGTGCCTGCGTGGCTCAGGTCATGATCCCCGGGTCCTAGGATCCACACACTGGGCTCCCTGCACAGTGGGCAGCCTGCTTCTCCCTCTCCCGCTCCCCCTACTTGTGCTCTCTGTCAAATAAATAAAATATTTTTAAAAA
The DNA here is from genome assembly GCF_048418805.1 of Vulpes vulpes. Lineage (NCBI taxonomy): Eukaryota > Metazoa > Chordata > Mammalia > Carnivora > Canidae > Vulpes > Vulpes vulpes. The sequence continues at coordinate 93,575,779 of NC_132783.1, read as the reverse complement.
TTAACTTTAAATAAATTTTAAAAAAAGACCATGAGCTCTTGCCTCACATCCAGTAGAATGGCTAAATGAAAACAATCGGCACCTGGGGAACAACTGGGGCCCTCATACCTGGCTTGTGTGTAAAGCCGTACAACCTTGGAGCACTGTTTGGCAGTTTCTTTGGAACTTAAATAGATATCTACCCTATAAATCAGCAATCTCAGTCATGGGTACTTGCGCCCCCAGACCCCAAAATGAAAATGTATGTCCACAACAAGACTTGCAAAAAGATGGGGGATCCCTGGGTGGCTCAGTGGTTTCGCGTCTGCCTTTGGCCCAGGGCGCGATCTTGGAGTCCCATGATTGAGTCCCACATCGGGCTCCCTGCATGGAGCCTGCTTCTACCTCTGCCTGTGTCTCTGCCTCTCTCTCTCTATGTCTATCATGAATAAATAAAAATAAATCTTAAAAAATAAATAAATAAAGTTAAAAAAAAAAAAAAACTTGCAAAAAGATGTTTATAGCAACTGTTCCTGACAGCCCCAAACTGGAAACAACCCAAATGACCTCCAGTCACAAAACATAATGTAATAAATTCCCATGTTGGCATATCACTCACCAATAAAAAGAACAATCTACTGAGTCCGTGAACCTCAAAAACATTGTGTGAAAAAAAGCCAGCCACAAAGTAATATAAACCGTCTGATTTTATTGTTACGACATTCCAGAGCAGATAAAACTCATCTATGGTGATGGAAATCAGAAACGTTGTTGCCGAGCATGAGCGGGATTGACTAGAAGTAGAAATGAGGGAAATTTTTAGAGAGATGGAAACAGAATTTTGATCAGAGTATTGGCTACAGGAATGTATTTGTCAAAATTCAGCAAACTGTACATGAAGATCTGTGCATTCTACTCCATATAAACCTTAACTCCAGGAAAAACAATCCGATTGGCCCAGCGTGAGTCAGGTGTCCTACTGACTGAGTGAGGAGTTCTTGCCGGGAATCAAACCAGGTGCAGACACAACCCAGAGACGGTGCATGTGTGCTTGGCCCCCCACTCCACGGAGCGTCTACACCTGCTGGTGCCGTTAGTTTCTGTATCGAAACCATGTCGTCCTTTCCTAAGTGTGGTAAGTAATCTTCTTGATACAGGAAAGTTGTATTCGTTAGAAATTAGGGAAATTTTCCTAGTGATTCCATCAGATAAAAACCACCATAAAGGAGAAAATAAGACCAAGCCGCCCCACCCCCCATCCCCCCACACCACCCCCGGGGCAACCAGGATACCGTTGTGGTGAGATCCTTCCACTCGGAAAGATCACGATGCTACAGGACTTGAACGGTGCACGAGGACAGTCCCCCCGCCAGTGCGACACTTGGCCACAGGGTCTGCCAGCCTGCTACCTCACTACCTCGCGCTTCTCTGGGTTTGCTGGTCGGCTGACACCTGGAGGGAGCGGAGGGTGGAAAAGGTGAGGCGGGAGCCTGACCCAGTGAAAGCAGAGGGGCGCTTGCTGCAGGACAAGGGGAAGCTCCGCGCTCACAGGCCGGCCGTGGGGGGAGCGGGGGTCATGAAACCTTGTCCCTTGTCCTCCCCCCACCCCCCGCCCCCATCACGGCAGGAGCTGGGCCTCAGAGGCAGGGAAGGCACCGGGAGAAACGGCCTCACCCCCAGGTCCCATCCTCCTCCTGCGGGCTCCAGGGAGCTGGAGTGGGAGAGACGCTGTGGGCCCTCCCCCCCCACCCCCCTACCCCCCCCCCCCAGGCAGGGAGCTCACCCTCAGCACATGTATTCCTTAAGGGGCCGCATCAACCTCCTGATGACATACCAGGCTCAAGAACCCCAAAGACAGAATAACAAAGACAGAATAACAATTAATCGGCAAACTTCTTCCCCTCTCACCTATTTCTCACCCTATTGACCTTAAAAGGGAGGCCAGAGGTAAACTCTCAGGAAAGATGAACACTTGAGTCTCACTGTCCTGATGTGTGAACCATCTAGAGACCCTCCAGGAGGCACGTTCGTCATTTAAAACGGGAGACACAGGAACGGTACATTTTCTGTTTCATTCTATACTCTTTTGAGAAATTAGAGAGGTTTTCTTCTAAGAAAACCACATGACAGCATGTGCTGGCTTACTCAGGCTGTGCCGACCCTAAACCAACGTAAGACTTGTCGTGAATGACTTAGGGCCTTGGTCCACAGTAGTTTAGGAAGATTCTGGGATGATGATGATTTGTGATCACCGATACAGTTACCCTGTGGGAACTCTGTAGACTCTACTCCTCGGCACAACAGCAGGTGAGGTAAAAGCCCTCCTCTCACCTGCTCCCAGCTCCACTGAGTGTGCATTTCACAAAGTCAAGTGTCAGGGTAGTGCTGTCGACCCAACTTCCAGATGCATCTTCAGTTGTAACAAACCGTATTTCGAAGTCTGGATGCCACAGGCGACCCCAGTCTGGGGATGCGGGACTCGGCTCTGGTTTCTCAGCCCCCGTGTCCTCTGCTCTAAGGCTGAAGCATCCGTACGGGATCCCAGCGTGTCACCAGCATCCACCGAGGTATGTGACGCTGCGCCGTGCGCCACGCCAGTACTCTCAACGCCAAACTGAACTTATAGAGACTCCCTTGCTTTGCAGGTCAGGGTTTCTTCAGAGATGTCCTGTCCTTAGTGACTTAGGTCCCCCCCATGCGTTCTCGGGGGGTTTCACTTCCTCAGCCCCATTTGAGATGTTGCATCTTCCCAAGTACACTACACTACTTCATGCACGTCACAGTTTTCGTGGCAAACATCTCATATTTTGAAAAGCAGGTTCAGGGCAGCTGGGTGGCTCAGCGGTTAAGTGTCCGACTCCTGATATCGGCTCAGGTCACAATCTTGGGGTCGGGGTCATGAGATTGAGCCCCATATTGGGCTCCACACTGGGCCCAATATGGGCACCAGCCAGCTTCAGATTCTCTCTCTCCCTCTCCCTTTGCCCACCCCACCCCCACTCACGCAAAAATAAAAATGCAGGTTAATGAGTTCCTCTGTGAAGCCTTCTTGCATCTTCTGTTGTAACAACAGGTTTGTGTCTGCCCTGAATTCCCTTCCCTTATGGAAAGGCTTTCATCCTGTGTGGTTCTAGCCCTTTCAACCCCAGTGCCACACGCACCCCTGGCCCCGGGGGAGCATGGGTAACCTAACAGACTCAGTCTGAGTCCTTCCATGAAATTTGCTATCTGGACACTCACAAAAAAAAAGAGTCTCTTTTTCTATAAAGAGGTTTGGGGTTTCCTATTGCCATTTTTCCTCCATGTGGACGGGCAGGAAAGATAGGGCAGAGAGAGAGGAGGGGAAGCTCACAGGAGGGAAAGGCCAGTAAAGGGAAAAAGAAACATGATGGGAGAAGGGGAGCCAACAGATCATAGGGAGAAACTGAAGGGAAGGGAAAGAAAGAATTAATGGGGTGGGGTAACCAAACTTTAAGCCAATGGATGGAACTGTGCTTTAAGCTACTGCTACCTGTTACACGAGCCACCATTTCCCCCTTTTTGGCTCAAGCTAGTGTGAGTTCAGCAGAAGTCCGCAGGGTGGATCACGTGTGCAATTTTGTCGCCCTTCTTGAAAATCAGAACCCTCCTTCCCCAAAAAAGCCCCCAAGATATAAGAGGAAAGTCAGCACAGCTCTCAGTAGGGAAAGCCGAGTGCTTCTAACAGCCGAGGAGAAACTGCACGTGTTAATGTCAAGCACCCATGGTTCTCTAAGGCGGGAGAGCTTCCCTCTCAGCTGACCTGTCAGGAGGTGAAAAATGAGATTTCGGGGGACCCCTGGGTGGCTCAGCAGTTTAGCACCTGTCTTTGGCTCAGGGCATGACCCCGGGGTCCCGGGATCGAGTCCCACGTCAGGCTCCCTGCATGGAGCCTGCTTCTCCCTCTCTCTCTCTTTCTGTGTCTCTATGAATAAATAAAATCTTAAAAAAAAAAAAAAGAAAAAGAAAAATGAGATTTCCCTAAAACGCCTACCATAGCACCGCCAGACACAGGGCTGCCGGGGCGGCTGACATTCTTGGGCTAGCTGAGTTTCATAAAAATCCATGGAGTAGGTTAGATGTACTTACCTGCGCGTCTCCTCGGGTAAGGAATATGCCTGTTTAATTAAATACGTGATAATTGCCTTGGGACAGAAGGAAGTTATTTTCAGCTCAAATTAGGGTTCCTGGAAAGATGGTTTAACCCGTGAACGAGGTACCAAGAGCTGTGAGGGGCCGTTGGTGTGACCTGCTGTTCTAGGCTCCCCAAGTGCCTTGGAGATGTCTCCCCAAGCCAAGACGGTGCCGAGGCATCTCCTCCAGGGCTGTTCTGGGGCTGAGAGGTCAGGCCGCACCTCGGGGACCACGGGGAAGGGCGAGTTTAAGGGAACAGCACTCCCCGTGGGCCGACACTCACTGCGTAGCCTCCACATCAGAATTCCAGACTTGCCTCCACCGTCCTTTAGCCCAGAGAGAGCCTGGCTTGGAAGACGGCGGCTTTAGCCCAGAGAGAGCCTGGCTTGGAAGACGGCGGCTCTGGGCTGGAGGCTCCCCACCCATCATGGGGATTTCCTGGGAGAGCCAACTCTTATTTGAATGTCAGTGTCTGTAGGGACAGCACGGGGACAACTCTTCTACTCTCATCCTGGGGGCTAGATAAAACCCCGCAATCAGGGCAGCCCTGGTGGCTCAGCGGTTTAGCACCATCTTCAGCCCAGGGCGTGATCCTGGAGACCCGGGATCAAGTTCCGCGTCGGGCTCCCTGCATGGGGCCTGCTTCTCCCTCTGCCTGTGTCTCTGCCTCTCTGTGTCTTTCATGAATAAATAAATAAAATCTTTTTTTTTTTTTAATAAATAAAATCTTAAAAAAAAAAAAAACTGCAATCATCTGATTCATCCCCTCCCCCAAGAATTCACACACCAAGCAGAGCGCTTGTCCCTCTGCCCCCCCTCTGCCCCCTCTGTTGGTCAAGGACCCGGGAGGATTTGCTGAGAACTACTCACCTCCTCTACAGGAAGACGTCTGTCTGTGTGTACGCACTCTCTTGCACACATTTTTGCACGTTACTTTGAGGAGAATACAAAACCCCTGAGGTTCATTTTTAGAAAAGCCAAGTTACAAAAAAGAGGAAGAAAGAAGAAGAAGAAGAAGAAGAAGAAGAAGAAGAAGAAGAAGAAGAAGAAAGAAGAAGAAGAAGAAGAAGAAGAAGAAGAAGAAGAGAAAAGAAAAAAAGAAAGAAAGAAAGAAAGAAAGAAAGAAAGAAAGAAAGAAAGAAAGACAAAGCAACCCTGAATGAGAGAAAACAATTGCAATGAACCACAAGAATTTTTTAAAGCACATTATGGTAAAACAAACTTGTTTGTTTCTTCATGAATTTAGTTATTTTCAAGCAATGTTTTCAATCAATGAGCCCGCAGCATACTGCACGCATCTGGGCGAGGGCCACTGCACCGTCCTCAGCCGCGACTGCCAGTTTAGATGAGCTGCTTCTACAGTCTCGGTAAGAGAACAAATCACTGAATGCTCGTTAGTAATACGTAAACTCAGAAGGTGCTCAGCTTCTGAAAATGAACTAACACCACAACTCTCTTCCTCCTTTTGCAAAATGAGTTGAAGCAGGATGTTGTTTCCCTCATTTCCCATGCTTCTTTAGGGAAAGAAATGCTTGTGTCAAAATGCAGGCTTACACAAACCAACCCGTTGCCATCTGGGTCACAATTGGGGAAACTGTTGCGCATCCCCAGCTAATTAGAGCAGGATGGAGGGTGAGCGCAGCAGAGCAGCAGCTGCCCCGTCCTCTGGCCTGTGCCCTGAGGCTGGTGCGGTGCCCGCTGGCACAGAGCAGGGACCAGCACAGGAACCCTTCCTCCCCAGGGAACGGCTACGTAGAGTCTTTATCACTTACATCCTTCCTCTAGAAGCAGGAGAGGGAAACACCAAAAAAAGAAGCCAAAAACCTCAATGAATGTTCTTAGAAAAAAAGTTTTAATGTATAGATATATCACATTTCTCCATACAAAATATACATATATATTTAAAACCCAAGGGAAAGCCCCGTCCTTCATTTATTCCACAAGGCACACGACTCCAGGGCGGTCCTCGAAGGACCTGCCGCGTCCTCGGCGCGGGCGTCGGGGTGGAAATCCAGCAGGGAGCACTCCTGCTGCAGCGGGCAGCTGTTGTCGTCCAGCACGAACAGGCTGTGCACCTGCAGGAGCCACGGCGCCGCGCCAGCCGCCAGCAGTGAGTGCAACAGGTCTGCGGCCACCGTGCCGTAGGTGATTTCGGCCCAAGGCGCTGTGGGACACAGGGACATGGAAGCGCACGGCCAAGGCTCCGAGGCCCCCTGGGCGCCCGGCCCTGCCCCACCATCGCCCGCTCCGACCCCGGCGCTGAGGCTGCTCTGAGGCCCGACAGCACCTGTGTGGTCGGCCCAGCGGGCCTGGTGCGCCAGGGCTCCTCGGCGGGGACTGGGCCCCGGGGCTCGGATGGTCGGGCTTGGGTCATGATCTCTGGGGCCTGGGTTGGGGTCCCTGCCCCCGGGGAGCCCGCTTCTGCCCCGCTCGCCGCTCCTGCTCCCGCTCGCTCTCCCTTCAAATAAATGAAAACCAGCGGTGGGAGCTGGCGCTCGTGGGCCTCGGGGGGCCTGGGTGAGGGGAGCGGGCATGGGGGCTCAGAGGGCGGGCAGCCCACGCACAGGCCGCGCCACACTGGGCCCTGGTCCCGAGCCCGCGACGTCGGCTAAACCTGAAGCCGGGACACGCTAGCGCGGCCGGGGCAGGCCCACAGGCCCTGTGACCCCGGCGGCAAGCAGGCGACTGGGCCCACCACACGCAGGGCTGCCCTGGCCGTGGGGACCAAGTCTTCCCCTGCAGCTCACATGCTCCTCGTCCCCCTCCAGCTAATCACACCTCTGTCTTTACGCGGACAGAAAAGCCCCTGAGGTCCATTCTAATCCACGGGCGCCATCCACCCCCGCGCATGAGTGGTTCCAGCACCGCCACCCGCCCCGCAGCCGTGGGTATCTCACCTATAACTCTGCGGAGCCAGTCGGGAGGAATGTTGAGAAGCATCTTCTCCATCAGCTGAGATCCCACCCGGATGCCCACGTTACACCCTCCATCAGCCACAGTCATTACAGCTGGCCTACGGGGCAGGGACACGCGGCCTCAGGAACGCCTTCCAACTAAGGAAATGCTTGAATACAGTGAAATTCCAGAGAGCACTGGGTTGTTGTTGTTGTTTTAAAGATTGTATTTATTTATTCATGAGAGACACAGAGACCCAGGCAGAGGGAGAAGCAGGCTCCCTGTGGGGAGCCCAACGCAGAACTCGATCCTGGGACCCCAGGGTCACGCCCTGACAGCGGTGCTAAACTGCTGAGCCCCCAGGCTGCCCAAGCACTGGGCTTTTATGCAGGGTTCATTTTAATTCCTAAAACAACTCTAGGATGTTCTGAAACATCTTAGGGAAAAAAAGAAGGGCTCTTCTTTTTAAGAGTTTCAAACGATAAATTAATAAATTAGGCTTATTCTATGTTCATTTTAAAATTTCAAATACTAATATAAGAAAGCCTATTTTTACACTGTTGTGTGAATTAATTTTACAAATAAAAATAAAGATAATAATCGCAATATTTCACAATCACAACTTCAAGTTATTTTTCCCCACTGGATTCTTTCCTATTAAAACCAGGCTGCTTTACAAGTATTGTATTTATCAATACAACTATTGATAAATAGTTCCCTATTGATAAATAATATTCAATATGTCCTACAGTGGAATACTAAGTGGCTGTTAAAAGGAATGATGAAGGTTTATAAGTGCTATTAGGGAAGGGATGTCATTATGCACTCTAAGGAACAATATGAATAAAACAAAATGGACAATATTATTCTATTTATGTATTTTTAAAGGAAAGGATATACATGTGTTGGTATGAGCATAATAAATTATTAGAAGAACATACAAGAACCTCCTACGACCATGGAAGCAGCATGGATGGTGGATGGGGTACATGGGGAGGAACTTTTTGCTTATTTTTTTTAAAAAAGATTTTATTTATTTATTTATTCATGAGAGACACACAGAGAGAGGCAGAGACATGGGCAGAGGGAGAAGCAGGTTCCATGCAGGGAGCCCGACACGGGACTTGATCCCGGGACCTGAGCTCACACACTGGGCCAAAGGCAGGTGCTCAACCGCTGAGCCACCCAGGTGTCCCTACCTTTTGCTTTATATCTTCCTTTACAGTTTCTATTTTTACCGTGGTTATATTACCTCTTTTAAAAATTGTTAAAATAAAATTAAGAACACTTTTTTTTTTTTAATTTGAGAGAGAGAGGGAGTCTAAGCAGAGGGAGGAACAGAGGGAAAGGGACAGACAGAATCCTCGCTGAGCAGGGAACCCAACACATGGCTTGATCCCATGACCCTGAGATCACGACCTGAGTGGGAATCAAGTCAGACCTTCAGCTGACTGAACCACACAGGGGCCCCAAGAACAGAGTTTGGAAACAGACTGGTGACCATAGAGGAACTTATTGTAACAGCTCAAACAACACTACTGGTTTTCCCTCAAAAATCTACTTCTCCTTTTGCCTACATGATGATTCTAGGTCTTTCCTCTTTTTTGACTCTACTCTTTCCCCGTGCTCTGTCCGCCTCCGTTCTTCACCTCAGCAAACACACGCTCAATATGTACTATGTGCCAAGCACTGGGAATACAACTGGCAAACAAGACGGATCTGGGTCCTTCACTCAAGGAGCACACAAATTTGGTTTAGCAGTGGTGCCAAGGTGACTTCACAGGGATACACTCGTCTTTTCAACAAACTCTGCTGGGACAACTGGATATTCGCATGTTAAAGAATGAAGTTGGACCCTTTCCTCACATTAACTCAAAAATACGTCATTGCCCTATCTGTAAAGAGTTAAAATTATAAAATCTTTATAGGAAAATGTAGGAGTAAATCTCCATGATCTCGGCTTAGGGATGATACCTTTCTTAGATATGGTACCTTTTAAAAGCACAAGCAACAGAAAGGAAAACAGATAATAAAATACGTTGGCAAGGATGTGCAGAAACTTCACACATTCCTGGTAAGAATGCAAAATTGTGCAACAGTTTTGGAAACCAGTTTGGCAGTTCCTCAAAAAATTAAACATAGAGTTACCAGACGACACGGCAGTTCTAAAACATACGCCCACTGAACATCTGTACCCAGATGTTCACAGCGGTTATTCATAGAATAGCAGCCAAATGTGGGAACTGTCCAGATGCTGGGCTGCGGGAGGGGAGAAGTGATGGGAACAGGGCTCCCGGGCAATGAAAATGTCTCTTAAAAGGGGCTGTGGTGACCAAGGCACAGCCCTGTGAATATACTCAAGCCACCGATCGTCCCATTTAGATGGGTTCATTCGATGCTGCGTGAATCCTGTCCCAGGAAAGATGTTTTTGAGAGAAGACAGCACACGGGACAAGCACAAGCTGCAGGAGTACACGCATGGTGCCCTAATGGAAAATACGGGTGGGATTCGGAAGGCTCCTCGATGAGGTGCCACTAAGACATGGAGGAACCCTGTGGAATCAGGTGGAGGCAGGGACACGCAGGGAAGAGCAAGGAGAAGAACCTCGGCGTGTCTGAGGAATTGAAAGAAGGGCCGGGGGCTGGAACACGCGAGCAAGGGAAAGCGCAGCCAGAGATGAGGCTGCAGGGGAGAGTGTGCTGGAAAGTGCTGGAAGGTGTGTAGGTCAGGTAGTGGTCGCCCGGCAGCTGCACAGAGATGGACTGAAGACTAGAGACTACTGCTCGCAGGGTTCGAGCAAGACCCAGCAGCCCGGGCTAGGCCCATGGGCTTCTGGACCAGGAGCACCACCACGGCACTACAGCTGAGGACTCCACCCTGCATACCTCATCCTAGGTCACACCCTAATCAGGGGATACTGGTCTGTGAAGTCCTGTTCCTTCTCGGGAACAGTTATTCTTTCGACTGAAGATTCAAAGTCTGTCTTCTCCATGAGGGATATTTACTGGGTAACATTTTTGTCCAATAAACAATTACATTCATTAGAACATTAAGAATTACATAAAATAACATATACACTCTATAAGGAGCCTTGACTATTGATCAGAAATCAATTTTAATTCATTACACTTCTTATATAGCATATGCATCTTAATTTTCTTTTCCATAAAAGCAACGTTCAGAGTAAGAGCAAAATTCATTTGCTTATTTATAACACACGTACGGAAAGGAAAATAAGGCTTATGGATTCAGCTTCTGGAAACGTGCTTAATGTATACCATGATAACATGCTGAATACATTTGCATTTAGTTTTTAGGCACTGTAGTATTTAGAAATAGAGAAGAGCACAAAGAGGATCCCTGGGTGGCTCAGCGGTTTAGCACCTGCCTTCGGCCCAAGGTGTGATCCTGGGGTCTTGGGATCGATCCCACGTCGAGCTCCCTGCATGGGGCCTGCTTCTCCCTCTGCCTGTGTCTCTGCCTCTCTCTCTTTCTCATGAATAAATAAATAAAATCTTTAAAAAAAAAAAAAAAAAGCACAAAATACTGATGGCTAAGGACACCTGGGTGGCTCAGTGGTTGAGCATCTGCCTTCGGCTCAGGTCGTGACCCCGGGGTCCTGGGATCGAGTCCTGCGTCGGGCTCCTTGCAGGGAGCCTGCTTCTCCCTCCACCTGTGCCTCTGCCTCTCTCTCTCTGTGTCTCTCATGAATAAATAAATAAAATCTTTAAAAAAGAAAAAAAAAAAGAAAACACTGATGGCTATTTTATAAAGGCATCCAAAGGCATATAAAGGCATATTTTTTACAAGGTAAAAAGAAAAAGTTTATCCAAGATTTGGATTATTCGAAAAATGTATTTTTCACCTAGCTGGTCTGCCATTTTACTAAAGAACACTTGTAATCCTCAATCTCTAAAGTGAAGTTGGAAAACCTGAGGCACAGAAAAGTTAATAAACATTTTATTAGCTTCCACACTAAGACATTAGATCAGAGAACACTTTTAACCTTTACATTCCAATTACATGGTAAAGTATGGGATTCAGCTTCTTATGAGCCATTTAGATCTTGGTTAAAAATATAAACCAAGTAGGGGCAGCCCGGGTGGCTCAGCAGTGGAGCAGCCGCCTTCAGCTCAGGGCATGACCCCGGGGTCCCGGGATCGTGCTCCCTGCATGGGGCCTGCTTCTCCCTCTGCCTGTGTCTCTGCCTCTCTCTGTGTCTCTCATGAATAAATAAATAAAATTTTTAAAAAATATATAAACCAAGTAAAAATTTTCTTCAATAGAGCTGCTAAAAGACAATCAACTCTTCTAATTACTGCTTTTAAAGATCCCTGTTACAATTACTAGATAATTTTTGCTTTCGGAAATAGCCATTTATCACTCAGGGGAAAAAAGTTATTCTCTTGGACTAGGTCTAGTTAGTCCTGATTAGAAAGTAAGAATTGATATATGCAATTTTTTGGTCATGTCCAGTCATATAATAAAATACTGTCCATCCCACTGGCTTGCCCGGCTGCCTCACCTGTAGTATAGCTTCTTCATAGTAAACGGCAAGCAGCTGTAACACTGTTTGTAGATCTTGTTCTTGTCTGTTTCCAGTTCCAACCCACATTTTGCACAGCCAGTATATACCATGTCCGGAAGGGAAGAGAGGATGTTCCTCAGGGAGCTGCGGGCATTTAGAGCTATCTTCTGACCTGCTGTGATAGGAATCACTAGCTCTAAAATCTGGGCTTTGATTAGAATCACTCCTACAAGAGACAGAAAGAAGTATTTGTAAATTATAACTTTCATTTATGGACATGGTTAATGATACGGTTGAATGAGGCCACTTAGAGGATGTGCCCAAGGACTCATTCATGGTCTTCCCTCCTTCATTCTTTCCCTGGACAATCTCACTCACTTGCGGCTTCAGGGTTTACTCTAGAAAGTGAGAGGTGAGCTGCCTGTAACTAAGAGTGAAGATTTATTTGGCTAGTTTGGCTGCACAGGTGGCTGTTTTCATCCCCCCCTGTCCTGCAGAGTCATGCAAAATAAGGTCGATCCCTCTTTCAGTAGAAATCCCTTCAAAACACTTAAAACTAGCTGTGATCCTGTCTCTTCCCATCCTCTCTTCTTTTTTTAACTGATCATTGCTGAAAGCCAAACAGCAGGTCAGTTATTCTTCCAGTCTGTACATTATCCAAAAATAATATACCACTAGCTTATCCTCTTTTTAATCTTTCCTTTCAGTCTCCTGCCCATTACCATCCATACTCTGGGCGTTGGTATAGAGCACGTGAGCATGGAGAGTCCTCATTTACCAAATGTGTGACTCACCAGGACCTCGAGCATGTTCATTCACTACTCACTGGCTCATAAATTCACCTGTTAAACAAATACTGGGTATCTGCTATCTGCCATTTTCTAATTTACCTTTGCCTTATTGTATACTAGTGAGGTGTGAGTTCATCTGAGTTTATCTTCTCCCTTCCTCTCCAGATTCAGTTGAAAGCCTTTGTTAAGCCTTTGGATTTGCTTCTTCATCCTTTTAGTTGGCAGGACACTAGGGGTCAGGAGCTCATCCTTCTGGCTACCTGTTCTCTTTTTGGGATTATCTCTTCAAGAGTCCTGCTAATGGTGATTGTCCTATTCCTAAGTCCTTCTGTTTGCTTTAGTCTCTCGGTGCCCAGAGACTGTTTCGTCACCTTCTCCAAGCATGCCCTCCATCCCTACATGAATGACAAGAGTGTGTAGTGGTCAGCGTACCCAATAAACTATAGCACACTGTACATCACACCTTTCCACAGACATGTTGTGTCACTAAGAAATTAATGAAAGAATTCCATAATTTTAGAAAGATGTTAACATCACTCCAAACATTTTCTAAATGTACACATCTCTATAAAAGAATGAAAAGTTCGTGATTAATGTGGACTCTGCTTTCAAGGGGCTTCCAGCCTGCTGGGCCCTGACATTCTGCTGATGATAGGGCCAGTTGCTGAGTAGGCACCCTCATTTCTTGACAAGGGGCCAGCCACTGCCTCACCCCATCCAGCTTCTGTTAAGCTTTGTGAAGAGAGCAGACCCTCCTGGGAAATTCTCTCATGTTGAGCTCCCTATCCCGCTCCTTTAGTTGTGAAGCAGATTAGGAAAAAAGTTGCTTGTACTTCCCTATGTTCTCTCCATTTCTGTCTCAAAAGCACATCAACAATGGCAGAAACTACAACTTCAGGCCTCAGAGCTGAACATAAAGAAAAGGAAAAGTGGCTAAACGGCCCCCTTTGACACAGCCTATCAGGGACTGATTGTAACAGCACAAAGCTTTTGCATGGCTTACCAATGGGGAGCCCACCTCGAGGGCTTGCAAGGACATTCCCAACCCCAGCCTCAACCCCAAACCAAACCTTCAGAGCTGTGAGCACCTATTTTATTAGAGTTCATGATGGTGATTTTTATTTTGAAATCTAATTCTACGTTAATTCCAGAAGGTAACTGCTCTGTGTATGCAGTAGATAAGACAGCTGACTTCTCCATGACAGCAAATGAAATGTAGCTCCTCCACTGCCCGAGTAGAGTTAAAACCTTCCAATAAAGAAAACTTCAGGCCCACAGAGCTTCACTTCTACCAAACATGTAAGGAAGAAAACATTCTAATTCTAAACAAACTCTTCCAGAAAACTGAAGAGGAGGATCTACATCCCAACTCATTCCATGAGCATTATTCTAATACCAAAAGCAGAAAAAGCTATTACAAGAAGAAAAAAAAAATCTATCGTTCATGAACACAGACATAAAAATTCTTAACAAATGTTAGCAAATTAAATCCAGCAATATATAAAAAGGACACATCATGACCAAGTAGGGTTTACCTCATAAATGCAGTTGTTTTAACATTCTAAAATCAATCAATTATATTAAAAGATTGCAAAAGAAAAACTGTAAGATCACTTTAATTGATGGAGAAAGAGTGTCTGATAAATTCTAACATTCATTCTTGATTTTAAAAGTTTTTCAGCAAACTAGGAATAAAAGGCAATTTCATCAGCTTCAGACAGAGCATCCAGGAAAACTCTAAGTCAACGTCATACTTAATAATGAAGAACAAATGTTTTCTCCCTAATACCAGAAACAAGGTAAAAACGTTTGCTCTTACAACTTTTTTTCAATATTATATTAGAGAAGTTATCACATGTAAAGGGGTGAGAAGAATAAAGAAAGGACATCCAGACTGGAAAGGAAGAAATAAAACTCTTTATTCACAGATAACACGATCATCTATATAGAAAATTCAAATCTACCAAACAGTTACTATTGAGCTTAGTGAGTTTAGCAAGGTTACAAAAGACGAGATCAATATACAAAAAAACAATGATATTTTTACATAATAGCAACAAACAATTAAAACTGAAATTTTAAAAAGCACCTATTGGGACGCCTGTGTGGCTCAGCAGTTGAGCGTCTGCCTTTGGCTCACAGCATGATCCCGGGATCGAGTCCCACATTGGGCTCCCTGCATGAAGCCTGCTTCTCCCTCTGCCAGTGTCTCGGCCTCTCTCATGAATAAATAAATAAAATCTTTAAAAATAAAAAAAAATTTTAAATAAAGAGCACCTATTATAATAGCAGAAAAATAGAAAACAGGAATAAGTCTGAGAAAAGATATGAAAACCCTGTTTTCTGAAAACTATAAAACACAGCTAAGAGAAATAAGAGACATATTTTGTTCATAGGTCGGCAAACTCAATATTAAGATGTCAATTCTCCCTCAAGTTGATGGATAGCTTCAAAACAATCCCTGCAGGCATTTTTTCTAGAAATTGACAAACTGTAAAATTCACAGAATAGCCAAAACTACTTTGAAAAAGAACAAAAGGAAGGCAAACGATATCTGATTCTAAGGCATATTATACAGCTATAGTGATCAAAATAATGTGGTACTGATGTAAAGATAGACAAATAGATCAGTAAAATAGAAGAGAAAGCCCAAAAATAGACCACATACAAGTGGACAACTGATTTTAACAAAGGGGTAAAAACAATTCACTGGAAGAATGGCAATCTCTTCAACAAATGGGGCTTAAACAGCTGGGTATTCGTATGCAAAAAGGAATAGAGCTCCCAGCCATGCATCACAAAATATACAAAAATTAAACTCAAAACAGATCCTGGACCCAAATGTGAACCCTAAAACTCTAGAACTTCTAAAATAATATAGGATATAAATGCTTGTGACACTCAGTAAGGCAAAGATTTTCTAAGTAGGAAATCAAGAACATCAGTCATACAAGAACAAATGGATAAATTGGGAGTTCATCAGAATTCAGAACTTAAGGTCTTCAAAAGGCCTGGTTAAAAGAATGAACGTACTAGTAACAGACTGGGAAAACATATCTGCAAAGCCTATACATAACAAATAATTTTCACCCAGAATATAAAGAACTCTCAAAATCAATAGTAAGAAAATAATCAACCCTTTGTTTTTAAGTAGGCAAAAGATTTCAGTTGACACTTCATCAAAGAAGACATATGGATGGCAACTGAGTCCATGAAAAAATGTTCAACATCATTAACCAATAGGGAAATGCAAATTAAAACCACAATGACTTATCATTACAGAAATTATAAAGAAGGCCCATACCAAGTGTTGACACGAATGTGGGAAAAACAGAACTCTCACACGCTGCTTGGTGGAAATGCAAAATGCCACAACCACTTTGGAAAAGTTTGGCAGTTTCTTAAAAAGTTAAACATGCACCTACTATATAACCTTCAGCTTATTCAGCTACTAGGTATTTATTCAGGAATAAAGAAAGACTATGCCCATATAACATCTTGAACATGAATGTTTATAGAAGCTCTACTTACAAGAGCTAAGAGCTGGAAACGACCCAGATGCCCATCAGCAGATGGACAGATAGACAAATCATGGTACGTTCGTACAACAGAATAAAGAAGAATGAACTTATGTGCACAAAAGCACAGATACGTCGCGAAATAATTTACTTAATTAAAAATGCCAAGCAACACAGTGTACATAATGTATGATTCCATGTATATAAAATCATAGAAAATTCAAACTAATCTCCAAGGACAGAAAGCAGATGGGCTGCCTGGAGGGATGGGGGGGAGCACGTACCCGGGGAAGGGTGACATTACAAAGGGGCAGCCTGGTGACGGTTTCGTGGGTTTCGTGTCACAACTCACCAGTATGAATGTGGACACTTCAAGTGAGGGTGGTTCACTGTATGAAAATTATACCCTAAAAATTCTGTTAAAAATAATTTTAAATTTGATGCTCTGAACCATATTTGAAAACCACTCTGAGTTATCTTCTGCTCTGCTTATGGACACAAATGGACACAGCTTTTACATTCTGGGGATGGACCAAAAGGGGGCATAGCACGCTAGCAAAAAGTCCTAGAAATATACTTGAGACTCTTAACACGTGATCTCTTAGGAGTTTCAACTCATTTCATTTTGGGTCAGATTCTTTTTCTTAGAACTGTAAAAATAATCTTGCTTCACTCAAACCACATCTAACATTTAATAAAATCTAAAACTATAAGAAGCTGGAAAATTATTCATGTAAATGACAGAATAATATTAAAATTTAGTACCAAGATCCAAAGTTCCTGAGTTATTCTTAATAACTTAACCTTCATAAAAGCACCAAAAATGATAATCTCATACAAATTCTGAGAAAAAAATTTGACCGAAGATTTTCTTCATTAAAAAACTTACATAACTATAAATTTACAGGCACATCCCATATTTTTCTACCCTCACTCCCCCTCTAAAAACAATTGCTACAGTAGCCACCAGAAAACATTGTTAATTTCCAAAATTGATGATCATGGACACTTATTGATTGTTGGCATTTAACAACCTTAAATATAGTTTCAAATGCAGTTTAATCTGTTACACATTTTACTAGGAGTTAGCACACTTTTAGCATCATCTCTGTACTGAGGAAGCCAATACAGTTTAATGAAAAGTATTTCCTGCTAAAACTGTATCAACTTATCTAGTCATTTTCACCATTTTATTCTCTTCATTCCAAAGTGTATGGCGTATTGAACCTAAAACATATTCCTTTTACTACTACACTCAAAATTAATTACTTTAATGGTATTAAGTTCATGAAAAATGTGTATGTATATAAAATCCATCACCAAAGGCAATCTTCTGCATAGCTGTAGTATGTTTCTGAGGATGAATTTTATACACATACATGCACACACACATAAATATGTGAGTTCAGGAAGTCTGTTATTACATTTTACTAAGGCAGCAAGCAAATTGCATGCATTCTGTATCAATGCTAAATTTTAAAAACCATGTACAGGTAACAGTTTAGTAACTTGATAAAATGCTTATCTCAATCAACTGACTCTGGTTAGGGTCATTTTTCTATTTCTGGTTTATTAAGTGATAAGCAGCTTGTATATGTATGCAAAAAATATTTTTAAGTGATCCTTAATAATTACAACTTAACCTCAAAGGAGAAAGCTAAGAAGATGCAAATATCTGGCTGAGTTCTTTACAGTGATCTATATTTCCCTCCCTCCCTCCCTCCCTCTCTCTCTTTCTTTTTCATTTCTTTTCTTTCTTTCTTTCTTTCTTTCTTTCTTTCTTTCTTTCTTTCTTCTTTCTTTCAAGATTTTACTTAATTATTCATGAGAGACACAGGGAGAGACAGGCAGAGACACAGGCAGAGGGAGAAGCAGGCTCCATGCAGGGAGCCCCATGCAGGACTTGATCCCGGGACTCCGGGGTCACGCCCTGGGCTGAAGGCGGCACTAAACCACAGAGCCACCCGGGCTGCCCAACTTTCATATTTAATTACACATTTTTTCCCACAAATGGTAGCTTGCCTTGCTTAAATTAAAATGAGGAATATAAAGATCTTACCTGAACGCTTATCTTCCAGGTGTGTTGCCAAATCTGAGATCTTCACAAAGGAGGGTGTGTTTTTTTGAAATTTTGCTTTAAACGTAATTGCCCTTATATCATCATCAAACAGGCACTCACAGGATGACCAAAATGTTGTATGCAATTCTAGGCTTTCTACGATATCATTGTGCTGAACAAAAAGATATTTAAATTCCCAAATATAATCTTAAACAAACAAACAAAAACAAAAAGTCACCAAAAAGGAAATAATCCAGGCTCAGAATCAGATTAAATAAATTGATCCAATTAAGTCAGTTAAATACAACTTTCATCACACTAAGGAATTTGGGTATAAAAAGAAAAATGTGAATTACACTGTTTCAGGGCATTGGGATGAGGATGCTGGAGATAATTTTATTTTTTAATTTTTTTAATTTTTTTATTCATGAGAGACACACAGAGAGAGGCAGAGACACAGGCGGAGGGAGAAGTAGGCTCCCTGCGGGGACCCGATGTGGGACTAGATCCTGGGACCCTGGGGTCACAGCCTGAGCCGGAGGCAGACACTCAACCGCTGAGCCCCCCAGGTGTCCCTGGAGATAATTTTAATTAAAGTTTTTCTAAAGATTTCTTGGTCTCTTAAACAGTCATAATTTATCATAACCAACTGCTTCTCAGAGTAGCTAATTCCTGTTTTGATATCTACAGACAAAGGTTTTTAAAACTAGTAAGGCATAGAAATGGACACACATCCGCCATAATCAATATCTCTCACTGATTTTCAACACCTTCATTTTCTTATTTAACTAATTTTTCCAGGATAAAAAAAAAAAGCATTGAGAGACAATTGCAGCATGTATTTTTAGTTCCCTCAGCCATAATTGTAATGGTTAAAACTGCAGTGGCACAGAGCTTCTTGCCAAATAGTCCCTATTCTATTTTAATACATTCAACTTCAAATTCTAATAAAACAAAAGTATTTCTTGGCACTAAGTCTTCTAATAATAACAGCTGTCTTTTTAGTTTCCACTTCTTCAGGCCATAAATCTAATTCACACCCTTCCCCACCACCACCTCCTTAGTTTTTTCCCTTAGTTTCTTCTTGAAAAATGGAAAATCTTAAAACAAGTCAGTAAAGCTGTATAGATAGAGCATCATTAGAAAGAGCTAAAGCATATATATTCCAAGTCACTGCTTAAAAACAATCACTATTTTTAAAATAGTTTGCTTCAGGGATCCCTGGGGTACTCAGCGGTTTAGTGTCTGCCTTCAGCTCAGGGTGGGATCCTGGAGTCCCGGGATCGAGTCCTGCATCAGGTCCCCGCAGCGAGCCCGCTTCTCCCTCTGCCTGTGTCTCTGCCTCTCTCCCTGTGTCTCTCACGAATGAATAAATAAAATCTTTAAAATAGTAAATAAATAAAATAGTTTGTCTTATTACAAAATACATGCTTCTAAGTTAGAAATCAGATTAAATAAATAAAATAACAGCCATAATCTCAATACCCCCAAATAAACACAGTTAACACTTTCAGTGGACATCCAGTTGTTTCTTCTTTTTTTTTTTCATCCAGTTGTTTCTAATTTGTCTTAATATGCCAAATATATTTTATATGTCATTAAGTATTATTCTATATTATTTAAAATACTATACAGATATGCCAAAAATCTTTAAAATTATTATAACAATTCCCTATTTGGGGGCATGTTGGTTATTTTTTTTTAACTGTTAGAAAAAATACTGTGATAAATGCATTTTTAGCTACATCTTCATTCATAGCCACAATAAATTCCTAAAAGTGTAGTTATTAGGCCAAAGGTATTCTAAATTCGGTTTTCATATGCATTGTCGGTAATCTTTAGGAAAGGTTTTGCCAATCTACATTTCCAATAGTTTATGAGAGTAGCTATTCCCTTGTATGTTCTGTATCAATTTCTCAGGAGAAAAATCATGTACTGTCATTATTTTATGTGTGTGCCTTCAATTACTAGTAAGTCCATTTTTTTCCATACATTCATTGGCCATTTTTATTTCTTCTTTGGGGACATCCTGTTTATATCTATTACTCATTTATCCTTTCAGATATTTGTCTTTTGCTTTTGAATTATTTTCTAACAAAATGCAACATTTTTTTTTCTGGCTTTTCACTTGCCTTTTAATTTGGTATATGGTGATTTTTATGTATAGTTCTTGTTGCTGCGTTATGTTTAACCTACCAATCTTTAGATTACAAATAAGTTTGCTTATATTTTCTACTACTCATTGTTTCTTTTTTGAAAAAAAATATTTGAATCTCTAATGCACCTGGAATTTATTTTGGCACAAATATTAAGTATAAATTTAATTCTACTTTTTTCTCAAATTGTTAGCTCAATTGTTATCTATCTCAAACAGTACTTACCTTCTTTTTTTCAAAAGGAAAAGTTTGCTTTATTTCTTAGTTATAAATAAAATGTATTTACTATAAAATATACAGTAAGACAAAAGAGTCGTAATAGGTGAAATAAGATTGGCCAATGTTCTAATATAATGGGTATAATGGGTATTATAATAGGTACTTCATTATATTACACTCTGTATACTAAATCTGAAGTTTTTGCTAAATGTATAAAAACTAAATGCAGATTCACACATGCATAAAATTCAAACTAAAGGCATAAAGAAAAAAACACAGTAACCACTGCTAGCATTTTAGTATATGTAGTTTCAAATTATTTAATGTATACACACACTCATGGTCCCACTTTATTAAAATGGGATCCTATTATACATGAGATTTTATAATCTACTTTTTAAACTAAACAGTAACATCACATACGTCTCTCCAGGCTAGTGAACATTCCTATCTTTGGTGGTAAATACCTTTGTGTGTCCACTCAGACCACAAATGACCCTCAGCTGTCCCCCACCCCACCCCCCAAAAAGCCCAGGCATTCCTATTGTACCTTCCCACCCTGTCCCAGGGCCACAGTTGATTGGATCTTACTCAATCTGGGCAATCAGATATTCTTTGCTGGGAATTTGGAAATGGACTGGTCTCTTAAAAGGAAAAGGAAGATCAAGGGCTACAGGGTAAGCATCTTCTGCTGGCTTCCATGTGGTTGAAAAGCAGAGAAAGTCTGCACTGAGTGACTAAAGCAGACAGATGGAGAAACTGCAGCTCCCAGTTCCAAGTGCCCGTGAGCCCATCAAGCTCTTGCCCTATGTACTGTGAGATACCCCTGTACACTCCATATATATGCCCCCTAACTGCTGAAGTTAGCCAGAGAAGAGTTCTAGTTTGGGTCACTGACAGCCTTCTGTGCCCAAGTTCAAATGGAATTTATTAATACATTCCAGGAACTGGAAAACCCTTGTGTACAGCATTTTCAAACTTGTGATTTCTTATCATTTGAAACAAAATTTTTCCCTCCTCAAACTTGCTTCTCTTAGTCCTTAAAGATCGGAAATGTTGAGTGAGTGGTTGCTGATCTGTATTTTAGTCTTCATCCATCCATCCATTCATTCATTCACTCATTCATAAAGCATTTACGAGGGCAGGCACAGGGCTATGTAATGAGGATACAGGGATGAATAAATAAGTTTGGTAGAATGCTTGTATTCACGGAATTTATGATCTATGTTATAGATTTTTTGTTATTTATTTATAATCTATTCCTATTATTATATAAGCTATGTCATATTTATAACCTATGTCAATTAAAGTGATTATGTATATACGTATGAGGTCGCTCTGAGGATATGATCTTGGAGCTGAGAAATGAAGGAGACATCATGTGGGGAGCTGGAGGAGAAAGCACTCCAGGTAAAGGAATCATAAACTCAAGATCCTAAGGCAGGAAAAGGACTGGCAAGTTCAAGTATCAGGAAGTAGTTGTGTGCAGGTTAGACTAGCAAGTCTGAGGGAGGCTGGTAATGGAGACCATTTCTAATACATTTCTATATTTAAATCGTGAAGTAAGGGTGTGAGTAGATTTCAAACCTCCATACAATTATGATTTGCATGAAGTATAATTACAAATGTTGGGATCATTTGCATTACCCTGTGCTTAATTAATAATGTCACGAGAATATTATAATTTGTTATACTTTTAAAATTTTAGACTTAAATACCTTCAGAATTTGAATTGGAATGGCATTTAGTTCTAAATAGCTTATTTTATGTACCCAGTTATTCCTAAGAAGTGTACAGTATGAAGTCTACCTTCATCAGGACCTAAACTGTGATCAGAGCTCACTACAAAGCCCCATGCCTATTTCAAAAGAATGTGAATTTGGGATTTCTTGTAATTCTCCCCCAAAACATCAACTCTGATCAACAAGTATTCAACAATGATGACTAAGTGATGATCACTTCTGATTATATCACCTAAATGTGAGTTTGTTACCCTTAGAACAAGTAAAACCAGTGCCCAATATGGATGTTAATGCCAAAAGAAATACTAAACGAATGGATAAAATGCCAACAGTTTCTAAAAGTAGAATCACTTACTTAGATGATCCTTCAAATTGGTACTTTTGAAAAGAACAATTTTGAGGTATTGAGGTGGATATCAAAACTTAAAAATGATGGTTGTAAGTATGCTGAAGGAATGAATGAACAAAAAACAACTCTATCTTAATTCCTGGTTTCACAAATTTCCAGTATTAACCTAAATACCACAGAATTATCCGGAGACAACTATAATGACTCTTCTACTAGCTAAATAACTACTACTTTTAGAAGAACATTCATGTTAAGCATGGAGCAATCTGCTCTGCTACAAGCTCCATCACAAATGGAGTAACACCGTTGACCTACATTTTTGTTTCACATGCACTAGACTCATGTCCCCGGCTATGATATAGTGGTCAACTGACACATGTTTGTCAGATTTCTCAACTGAACAAATATTTACTATTGTTTGATCCTAACATGAAAGTCAAAAGTCAGACTTATCTCAAAGCCTGGTCAGAGGCTATTAATGATTAAGGGAGAGAATGTGACAGATCATATGCTTAGATAACTATTTTGTAGGGAGAAGTTCGGGAAGAGACATTAACTCTTTCAAGGAAAACAGAATGAGTCACACACTTAATCTCTGGAATAATTCAGCAGGATAAAATAACTCATAAGCCACTAGTTAAACCATCTCTGACTATTTACAACAAAAGGATCTCACAATATCAAAATGAAGATATTATACGGTTTTATTGAAACATCAATGCCACTTAATTAAATTTATCCTAAATTATTAATAACTCATGCTTTAAGGAAAAATGTAATCATGGGTCATATTTAAAACATAAGCATGCTACAGATGGCTAATAGTCCACACTTTTAAAACAACTGGTATAAAAACCTGGAACACACTAATTTATGAAACAGGAACATTGAGACTTGAAAGGGTTAATGCAGCTCCCCTAACATCTGCCTTATAACCAGAGAGAAGTTTATCCATCAGAGTACTCTGGCTGAATAAAAATTGTAGAAGCTTCTCCAGATTTCAATTTTTAAAGAACGTTTCCGGAAGGAGATAAGATCTTCACTGAAAAGGTAAAGTAGTATACCTGGGAATAAATGGAAGCTTTTCTTTGCCACTATTAATTGTAGAGGACTTTTTAGATCACTAAATTGCTTACATGAGATGTAAAATCATAAGAAATCTGAGGAAGAACATTCAGTTATGAGCGCCTACTATTTCAAATGTAGCCTATCTTCTTCTCTTAAGATGTTCCTCATCTTAGGCTCTTAAGCATTAATCATTTACCTAACTATAAATAGGTTAAATCCTTTTTGGTATATTTACCTTTTTTCCTTTGAAGTTGAGGGTACCAGGCTGCTCCAGGACCCCATAATACAAGCACATAATGTTGACCTTGGACCTGTTCCACTGTTAACATAACTTTCTTTTGCTTCTGTCCTCTATAACTGTATAGTGCCTCTGGAAAATAAATATTTCAGCTAGCATTACTTAATCACACAGAACACCATACTTTAATGTCTGATGATAAATAATAGTAATAACCAAATAATATACTATCAAAGTCTTGTATCTTAATTACTTTATAATCTAAAATTAAGAAGGTGCCCCCCAAATATTTACCTGTCAGTACAGTGATATCAACGACTCTTAGTACTGCATGGACTAGTATGTCTGGCTGCAGCCGCTCCAATTCTACAAATTCTATGCTGTTCATTTTCTGAGGCTGCCTCTGAGGAAGATCTCTGAGATAGGAATGTTCAGAAGACACATATGCCAGTAAGTCTTGAAGTACAACACCATTAACTATACCGGAATCTAAGAAAGAAAAAACATACCTGTGTATGAAAGATAGCAAAACTCTACCTTCCTAACAACACAATATTTTCTTAGAAATTTTCTTTATGTTGTAAAGTGTGATTAAAAGTAAAACATGCTTTCATTTCTAAAAATACTAACTTTTTCTTAAATGTTTAGGTGCAAAAATATGCTTGATATTTTTAACCAAGGGAATTAGAATTATTCACTGTCTCCAAAACAACCTGCCCAGCTCCCTTCTCTATTTTGTTAATGATAGCATTTTTCTATGAATTTCGGTGATTTTCTATGAATTTCAGTATTTCGGTGATTTCTTTGACTCCTCCACTACCCTGTTATACCCAGTTGTTTCCCTAACCCCTGCAGTCTGATTTGCTCTTGTCTCCCCCAACATCCCAACTGCTACTGTTCTTCCCCAAGACTCTTATGTTTCTCATCTGAAATACTCTTATGGGTCATCTAACTGACTCTTTCCCTGAACAGGCTGCCTCTTCCCCACTTCTAAGCCTCCATCCTCACCACTATCACTGGCTGCAATGCTGTCATCCTCTCTGCCTCTCCAAATACAACACAGAAAAGCAATCACTATACAGAGGCTCCTAGTAACTTCTTCCCCCAGGGCTTTTATCTCCAGCTCTCATTTGGCATTTGAGCGTGTGCTACATTGTAATATTTCTCTTTTTTAAAAAAGATCTTATTTATTTATTCATGAGAGACACACAGAGAGAGGCAGAGACACAGGCAGAGGGAGAAGCAGACTCCCTGCAGGGAGCCCAACGTGGGACTTGGTCCCAGGACCCCGGGGTCACGACCTGAGCCGAAGGCAGACGCTCAACCACTGAGCCATCCAGGTGCCCCTGTAATATTTCTCTTGATTGTTAAATCAGATGTTTAGTTCTTTGGTCATTATATCATTTAAATATTTTCCTTTATTTTTTAATTATTTGTTTCAAATTTTTCTCATTTTTTGAGCTATACTTTACATACAATAAAATGCATAATTTTAAATGTACAGATTGATGAGGTTTGCTGATTAAAATTTAAATTCCCTGAAGGAAAAGGAAGTATATTTGAATATACAGTAGACTGTTGACCAAAATAAGATCCTAGCAAAAAGCACTTAAGTACTTTTTTAGAAGGTTGGGTCTATCTGCTGATTTCAGTAGGAATGAAACAAATGATTCTTCTTTCCTTCTCCCATTAATATTCTCATCCTAATGTATTTCTTGCACTAAAGCCTCATTATTCATTCACTTATCAGGAGACCATCCACTATGAGCCAGGCATTATGTCAGGTGCTAGGGATACAAAGAGGTATCTTGACACGATACCCACACTGAAGGAATTATCGACCTCGAGATAGGCAATAACAAACACTGGGCTGAGGGGGTGAGAGATACATGTAAGCCCTCCTAAGAACACACAAAACCACCGCCCAGCCAAGTTGGAAGAGTCTTTATTGAAGGAGTATTTTAGCTGGGTTTTGGAAAAAATATCCTAGAGTTTTCTAGGTAGTAGATGAAGGAGGGGGTATATTTCCAGGTAAAGAAAAAAGGGATCTGTATTCCTTTATATACTATAGATGCTTCTGGTAGTCTGATGAAGCATATGAATCCATCATCAGAATAATAGTTTTAACAGCCTTATTGAGATATAATTCACATACATAAAATTCACCCTTTCAATGTGTATCATTTGGGGCATCTGGATGGCTCAGTCGGTAGAGCACACAACTCTAAATCTCAAGGTAATGAGTTCAAACCCCATGTTGGGTGTGGAGCCTGTTTTTAAAAAAAAATTTTTTAATTAAAAAAAGATAGGGGATCCCTGGGTGGCTCAGCAGTTTAGCGCCTGCCTTTGGCCCAGGGCGCGATCCTGGAGTCCTGGGATCGAGTCCCACATCAGCCTCCCGGCATGGAGCCTGCTTCCCCCTCCTCCTGTGTCTCTGCCTCTCTCTCTCTCTCTGTGTCTATCATAAATAAATAAATAAATCTTTAAATAAAATAAACAAAATAAAAAAAGATAATGAAGTGTATGATTCATTTTTTTTTAGTATTTCACAATGTTGTTCAACTATTGCCATCATCTAATTTTATAACATTTTCATTACAAAATCATATTTTGCAATGCATAAAATAAGATTGCAAAACCAACCACATGGAAATAGAGCAATCATGTGCCTCATTAGTACATTTGATAACAAAATATAACAGAATATGTAACAATTACCATAATTTCAAACCAGTGACAGGCATAAATTATATTCAAGTTATTGGGATGCCGGGGTGGCTCAGTGGTTGAGCATCTGCCTTTGGTCCAGGGTGTGACCCCGGGGTCCTGGGATCGAGTCCTGCATTGGGCTCACGCATGGAGCCTGCTTCTCCCTCTGCCTGTGTCTCTGCCTCTCTCTCTGTCTCTCATGAGTAAATAAATATTTTTTAAAAAAATATATTTGTTATCTTTGACAACTGTAATGTGATATGGTGGCCAAGACACAGGCACTGCTGCTACTACTGTGCATTGTTGATGCACGATGGAAGCAGATGCTCATATTCAGTTAGCTGTCGGAGAAAATAGAGATGTGATGCCTTCCCATCCACGTTCATGGACCCTTTAATGCGGAGGAATCAATTTTCACAGACAAGAGTAGGAGGAACATTTAGGAGGCTAGCAGCCCCCGGCGGGAGACGATAAGTGCTAGAAACCAGGCAAGACTGCGGAAAGGGGTGTCAGACCTGTGAAAATAGTTTAGAGGTGGAACCCAAGGGACAGTGAGATGGAGAGGATACAGAAAAGATGAAAGATGGTATCAAGATTCCTTACGCAGCTGAGCGCACGGATGAAAATAAATAATAAATGCTTGAAGGTTTTTAGAACCTGAAATCTATTCTAGTTAAGATGACTCCATTAGTCAATGACTTCTATGAAGCAATGGTGATATCACTGACAAAGGCAAGAAGCGTAAGAGAGAAGAACAGATGGCGGGAAAGAGCAATGAGAGCAAGAGAGGAAGCGAGAAGACCCATTCGATTACAGCAAAACCCAGTTCCAAGCAGCTTTGACCGTGGCTCCAATTCGTCCACCAGACATCCTGATCCCTCTTTTGCAATATTCCAGCACGTGTGGAATCAAAATTCAGATGGGTTCAGATTCTGACTCTGTCAACAATGAGTTCTGTGAACTTATATACATGACTTCTCTGGGCTTCATTCTTTGTCTACAATGTGGAGTTTTTCGGGGAAAATACAAAGATCTCTGATATCAAATTATTTATCCCTGCTTTATCAGACAGAAACACAGGATTACTTAGATTCCATCTAAAACAGTCTACTTCACAAAAACATTGTATTAACCTTTGATTTATACATTTAACTTAATCATTTCAATTTAATAATATTTAAGATAACTTTATGTCCTATCAAATTATCAGGACTAGGTTTGTAAAATACATAACACCTCACCATAATGAGGAAAGAGCAGAAGTCTTTTACAAAAGCACAACATATTGATCGGAGGTAAGAATGTTCTCCTGAGTTGTAGCCACTTGCAAACACAAAAACAAAAACCTAACCAAATTGATGTATCCTTTCAGAAGAAAAACAATTACAGTATTCTCAAAGTATCAACTGATAACCATTCCCCTAAATCAAACAAAAAAGAATATACTTTAGCTACCAACCTAAAACAGGGCAATATAAATGTTAAGTATAAAAACAAAGAATTTAAAGTAACCTTCAAAGCTTCTCTAATTTGGGACACCTGGCGTGGCTCAGCGGTTTAGCACCTGCCTTCGGCCCAGGCTGTGGTCCCGGGTCTTGGGATCGAGTCCCACATCGGGCTCCCCACATGGAGCCTGCTTCTCCCTCTGCCTGTGTCTCTGCCTCTCTCTCTGTGTCTCTCATGAGTAAATAAACTCTTTAAAAAAAAATTAGCCTTTAAATACATTGAATATTACTTACAACTCATTTAGCTCCATAGAAATAGGCTCTCCCAGATGTGGCAATACTTCAAATACTCATAATAAAACATCATTACACTTACATCTTTTCAATGAGAAATTGCCTTTTCCATTTTGTTGCTTCCAGTTTCCAGGCTGTTGCTAACCCACGCCCCCCCGGGGAAGCACCTCCAGTAACCAGACCGCAGCACTCACGCCATCCCTTCGTCCTGGGCCTAGCAGAATCCAGTCCGTACGCTGCTTTCAACAGTTACTGAGGTTTGATCTTGTCTTCCCCCCACCCACCCTCCTGTGTAATTATTTTATTCACGTGTAATACAGTTGGGTTCATTTGTCAGTATTGGTGTTCCCTTTGAGCTGCCCCCTCCACTACATTTTAGTTGGTTTTGATGGTTTTATGGTGGGGATGGGAAGCATCACTGTGAGTCAAGGCCACACAAAGAGACCCACTCAGAGAAGTGTTACTCCCTCCCTTCAATGTTACCCTATTTCCATTCCCTCCTTCCTTTTGTCCTTTTCCTACCCATTCTCTGTAGGTAACTAGTTTCTTTGGTTTGTTTTTTTCTTTCCTGCATTTTTTTTTCACAAATGAGGAGATACACGTATATCTTATTCCTCCCCTCCTTCTTACACTAAAGATGGCATACTAGGTTTACTTCGTTGAGCTTTGTGTTTTTCACATAGCAGTATGTCCTGGAAGTCACTTCCTACCA
This sequence comes from Vulpes vulpes, assembly GCF_048418805.1. Classification (NCBI taxonomy): domain Eukaryota; kingdom Metazoa; phylum Chordata; class Mammalia; order Carnivora; family Canidae; genus Vulpes; species Vulpes vulpes. The sequence goes on along the minus strand of NC_132783.1, from coordinate 93,546,924 downwards.
GTTCAGAGCTCCTTTTCATTCTTTGTCACGGCTGCAGAGTACTTCACTGCAGGAATATACCACCACCTGATCAGTCACTCTGCTACATAGGGGTGTTCTGATTTTTCCCAGGGTCTGGCAATTAGAAGCACTGCCCTGAGTAACGTTGTGCGCGTGTATTTTCTCATTGTTGTATCTTCAGGACAGACTCCTACAAGTAGGCTGGCTGGGCTGAAAGCTGACTAGATAGGTCATCCTGTTAGAGCGCCAAATAGCCCTCCAGGAGAACTGCGGCAATTCTCATGCCCGCCAGCAACGTACAAGAGGGCCTGCTTCCCGCAGCCTAATCAACCGCATAGGCCGCCATATTTTTTAATTTTTGCCAATCAGATAGCGGGAAATGAGATCTCTGTGTAGCTTTCATTTGAAAGTCTCATGTCTTTTTCCCATTTTCCTATCAGTCCTTTGTCATCACTCAATTTGTAGGAGTTCTCTATATATTAGGAATATCAGCCTTTTGTCTAAAGCATATGTTGCAAATATTCTAAGTTGCCAGTTTTCTTTTGACCTTGTTTATGGTGCTATTGCTCGGGCAAAATTTTATTTTTCTATAGTCAAATTTATCAGTCTTTTTTTTTTTTTTTACTGTTTCTAGATTCTGAGTAATAGCAAGTTTTCCCTACACCAAAATAATAGAGAAATTCACCCGTGTCTCCATCTAGCAGTTAATGGTTTTACTTTTTATATTTAGATTCTTAATCCATGTGAAATATATCCTTTTATCTTGTATGAGATACTGTTCTAATTTTGTCTTCTTTCTAAATGACTATCTGGTTGCCTCACCACCATTGATTAAAAAGTTAACCTTTACCTCAGTGACCTCAGATAACATCTTTGTCATATACTAAATTATATGTATACGGGTCTAATTATGATCTTCCTATTCCACTGGTCTATTTGTCTATTTATGCACCAGAATCACATTGTTTTAATTATAGAGGCTTTACAGTTTAAAGCCTGTCTGGTGAGCGTGGTCATTCGTATGCTTACTTTTTCAATGTTTTCTTAGCTATTCCTGCATGTTTGTTTTTCCATATGAACATTAGTATCAAGTTGTAGATGCCATACCACAACTTCCTAATATTTTTATTAAGATGGCATTGAATTTATAAATTAACCTATGGAGAACTTTACCATTATAATGTTGAGTCATCTTATCCATGAAAAGGGAATGATGGGTTTCCATTTGTTCATGTCCTTATTCTTTCTGGAGTGGTTACAATTTTTTCCTTATATAGGTTTTGCAAAGTTCTTGTTAAATTTATTCGGAAGTACTTTCCTTATTGCTTTTGCAAATGAGTTTTTCCCTACACTTATGCCCTCTGTTTAGTGTTTGTATGTATGAAGGCTATTGTGTTTTTAATTTCATCTTTGACTCCCTGGAATTTTTCAGATTTATCAAAGCATTTGTGCATATAGTTTTTACTCTTCTTCACCTATTCAGATACCTCTTCTTATCTAGTTCTACTGGTTGGTAACTCTGTATACTGATGACAAGTAGGAGAGAAAGTGGACATACTCATCTTGTTCCTTACCTTGATTTCAGTGGAAATGCCTCTAGTGTTTCTCCATTAAATAAGATACTGACATTAGGACTAAATACTTCTATTTTATCGACACAGTACCAATTGTATTGTAACACTGTATTAATACCGCATTTATTGATACTGAATAAGAAAGTATTCAGTATCCCTCAATTCTCATTTCCTGGAGCACTTTTTATGTTAAGTGAGTGTTAAATTTCTCAACATCTATGCAGATAATCATATAATATTTTCTTTAGATTTATTAATATGATATTCAATATTCATGAATCTTCTAACATTGAATATACCTTTCCATTTCTGGAAAAAAAATCTCACTTGATCATTATTTCTTTAATGTTGTGCTAGATTGTGTTTACTAATTTTTTTAGACTTTTTATTTAGACTTCATGCATCAAATCTCATGTATAAAACTGGTCTGCATTTTTATTTGTAATGACTTTATTTGGTTTAAGGGTCAGTGTTATATTTGCTTTCTAAACGGAATTAGGAAGTTTCCTTCTTCAATACTATGGAATAATTTTTAGAGCATTGGAACCATCCAGTCTCTGAAGGTATGGGTAGAGTACTTCTGTGAAACTGTCTAGGCCTGGCAGCTTTTTTGTACATTAGTTCTTTAATAATTGTTTCTATTTCTTCTATAGAAACTGGTCTGTCTAAACTATATCTCAAATCCATCTATTTCTCATTATTTCTACTGGCTACCCATTACCACTCAGCCTCAACTACTATAATAACTTCCTAACTCCCTGATTCTGCTCAGCCCTTCACAACCAGATCTATGGTATTCTCCATCTTTCAGAGCATTCGTCCTCACCCGCAAATATTATATTTGCATGTCTGTTTAGTTTCTACCTTGTCTGTCCTCCCACAGAAACACCAGCACCATGACGGCCAGCACCAGGCGGACGCTGTTCACCACTGTACCCCCGGTGCACAAAGTGCCTCAAACAACGTCAACACTTAATACGTATCAACTGGGTAAATGAAGAACTCCACTTTAGGTATTTTCCGAGAATATGTCAGTGCTGATTTCCAGCTGACCAGCTTCCCTAGAACAGAGGGAAATCTCACCCCTTCCCAAACACCACAGTTCTTTTCTGCTTACCCTGCCTTTCTTTGAGAATTCTTATTATTCATGGGTTGGAATTCCATGCTGTATCTTCCATATGTGCCTTACAACTTTCTTGTTATTATAAAGAATATCTTCCTTAATCAGTATCTTTCTATATACCAATAGCTATTTTTCTGTGACACTGTTTCACTATTCTATCAAATCTATTCTGCTTATTTCTTCTCCTGTTAATACTACTATATGGTTATTTTGTATTGCATGCAGTTTCAATGCCCCATGTTCATTCTCTCATTTAATCCTCATAGCAACCCTATGAGCTACACATATGTATTTTACTTCCCATATCACAGATGGTACAGTGAGGTTAATTAAGTACCTTTGCTGAAAGACATAGACTGTAGAAGTGGTAGGGCCAGGATTCAAATCCTGCTCTATTTGACTAGCAGGTTATACTGTCTCCCTTATTGTGTTTTCTTTTTTATTTCTGGGAGGAAAAGACAGCAGCTGGGCTCTATTCTGAATAGCTTATTTAAAGAAGAGAAATGGATGTCAGAGAAGGAAAGTAGTCTTGCCTCACAGTGGTGGACTGAAAAACAAGGATACGGACCACAACTGTCTGACTGCAAGGCCCATGTTTTTCTCATTAGCTCAAGGGTTCCTAACCACAGGCTGGGAAATCCTACAGAAGAACTTCAGAGATCCATGGAACCATCTGGAATTATACGCAAAATTTTGTGCTTAGCTCCCTAAGTCTGTTTTTCTGCAGAAATGGCCCATAGCTTCTCAAAGAGAACTATGCCTCCCTAAAAGGCTAAGGACCATGTTTCTTATGTGGACTCTAAGAAAAGTATGAAAATGGAACCTGAACCCCAATATTTCTCAAAATATTTATGATGTACAATGCACAAGTTTATTTTTACAAATTCTATTTTTTTTTAAAGATTTTATTTATTTATTCATGAGTGACACAGAGAGGCAGAGACACAGGCAGAGGGAGAAGCAGGCTTCCTGTAGGGAGCCTGATGTAGAACTCCTCTGAGGACCCCGGGATCACGCCCTGGGCCCTGGGCCAAAGGCACACGCTCAACCACTGAGTCACTCAGGCGTCTCTATAAATTCTATTTTCATTCTTGCTAAAGAAAATAAACCAACACTGGCCAGCTAACCTATTTAGAAAACATTTTGTAAAACTGCCATTGTAATTCCATTTTCTAGTATGCATATATACTTTAAATACTAAGAAATTATCATATTTAAAATGTGTCTTACATTCTTCAGGCTGGACAGATGAGTAACTCCCAAGATTTAATAACTGACTGGTAAATGTTGATTGTAGTATTGTCTCACCAACCCAATGATCTTCGTGAACAGTAACATCTAGAAAAGAGAAAAAAAAAGTTCTGATTATGTCATAAATTCCTTCACGTTGTAGTTAACTTAGCAATTGTACCAAGGTATTATCCATGTCTCTCACATGCCAGGCAAAAAAAGTTCACAAGGGTTAAATGATCTGCCTAAAGACACAAAATAGTCAAATAGCAATAACAAAATTGCTTCTGTATATTTGAACAGTATCAGTATGGAAGCTCACTGCTCCACAAAGAATGGTTTAATGGCTTTGTTTACATAAAAGAAATGTTGTAATGTCTATTTTGAGAAATTAAAAGGAAATCATTTAGAGCCAGGAAGCAAAGCAATGGTTCCAAAGCAGTAGTGCCTAGGAGAGTAATATTTAGTATGCATTTATCTCTTCTGCTATAAACACATAAGAATATAATATAAGGCATTCTTAAGGGAATTCGATTAATTTTTTTCCCCCTCAAAAGCATGGTAATCTTCATCTCTAGATGTTAAAGTGAAAGATTCTGGAAATAAGGAATACTTTCCAATAGGAAAAAGAGAGTTGTATGAACTGAGATGCACTACAGAAGAATCAGAGAATGGAACTAAATATACTAACAGGTAGAAACAATTCCAAGTAGAGCAAAAACTGTTAAGTTAGAGACAGAGACAGATGGACCCCAGGCAGGATATAAGCAGTGTAAAAATTGTTAGAGGTATACAGATATCCTAACAGCAGCAAATTTTTGAGATAGTAAGAAAGAAAAACAAGGATGCACAAATTCCAAGTACTTAGTTCCAAATTTTTACCCAAACCATACCCAAATAGTTGTAATTTGTTAGTTCTATGGAATTAGCCAGGTCAATTTAAATGTAAAGTCATCCTGAACTTCCACCTCTCCCTCCCCACCCTTCTCTTGACTACCTCTTGAGTTTCCCCACAGCCCTGCCAAAATTGTTTTACACTATACATTCCTCTCTCTCCTAGCAAGTCCCCTTCCCACCTCGAATCCATTTCCCCAGTGCTAGTGATTTCTCAAGAAAATTAATGTGATCCATTTACTTGTTTAAGAAACACTCAGCGGCTCCCCACTGCCTGGCCAGGAAGAGCTAGCAGAGCATTCTAGACTACTCAATCTGACCATCAGGATGCCTGCTCTTCAGAACAAATTTCAAGGAGAGACTTTGGAAATCTAGGTTGTAAAACCTTTGTTCAGGTGAGTGACTTGCTAATCACTGGTGATAGGGTAGGGTAGAATTCACCCGTCCAGCCTTTGCCTCCAGGCTCTCCCGATTCCCACTCACTGATATGTCCCAGAGTGTCTCCTATTTGTTCTTGAAAACCTGTGGTTTTCCAGTTAAGTGCCAGGTCCTCTTCAAACTCTGGCCAGACAGTCCTCCCTTATAGCACCTCTTCCTTCTATTGCTCCAAGTATGATGGCAAAATGTCAACTATATCCCTGAACATCATGTGATCTGGAATATATCTGGGCAGAAAGATGTTCAATTCTGGGGTGTATATCAGTAGATAGTATGAGATATCCCATGTAGAGATATAAGAATCTACAATTACATGCTGTTAATTAAAATGGAATTTCATCCATAAATTCCTATGTAAATGTAATTTCAGAACTAGGACAATAGAAAAGTATAGATTTCTCTTTTTTCCATGAAGTTTTCATCTGTCACACAAAAACAAAGGAAACATTCAGAAATTGGTGAACTAGGGGCAGCCTGGGTGGCTCAGTGGTTTAGCTCCTGCCTTCGGCCCAGGGCCTGATCCTGGAAACCTGGGATGGAGTCTCATATCGGGCTTCCTGCATGGAGCCTGCTTCTCCCTCTGCCTGTGTCTCTGCCCCTCTCTCTTTCTTTCTCATGAATAAATAAATAAAATCTTTAAAAGGAAGGAAGGAAGGAAGGAAGGAAGGAAGGAAGGAAGGAAGGAAGGAAGGAAGGAGAAAGAAGAAAGAAAGAAAGAAAGAAAGAAAGAAAGAAAGAAAGAAAGAAAGAGAAAGAAGAAAGAAAGAAAGAAAGAAAGAAAGAAAGAAAGAAAGAAAGAAAGAAAGAAAAGAGGCGAACTAGATAGATTTTTTTTACCAAGGATAAGGCAAAACAGAAAAAACTGGTTTTTTAAAAAAGATGCTCATCGAAATAATCTAAATACCCTATAACAGAAAAATGGCTAAGTAAAGCAGTAAGTCATGTGATAAAAGGTTACCTAGTTGCTAACAACTGCATGGACACTAGGAAAAAACACAGGGATGGCAGGTTTGAGTTTCCACCTGTCAGGTAAAGTCCTCCTGTGAGGCTCACACAGTGACAATAACCATGGTCTGGGAATCTGATTTTGTCAGCACCCCAAAAATAGATTTCAGTTCTGCAACATAAGCTCACATTAAACAAGTTAATGAGACAAACAAACAAAAAACAGAACACAATTATTTAAATTTACAATGAGGCACTGATTGCCACAGAAACATTTGCAGCAGAGTCTCATGTAGGCGGTCTTATACCTGGGAAGCCAGATCGTAAGCAAAGGGCTGCCTGGTGGGCACTGAATCAGAATAGAGGGAGCTAGATGAACTGACTTTCCAACAAATAAGACATGGTCAGTGGGCGGGGACTGCGCTGTGATTGTCGGCTACAATCCCACACACCTCTTTATGAGAAGCTGACCCTGACAATCTTACCTACACACGGAAGGTGTTCTAGACAAGGCCTCTGTTCCCCCAGCAAACCACTTGGTAGGAACCACCAGTGACTGCCTTATGTTTTCTTTTTCTAAGCTTCTAAGGCCCACCCACCCTTTTTTACCACATTCTTTCTTTAGATATGTTATTGAGCTTAATCAGCTTCCTCCCGCCTGGGACTCGTCCATAAAATGACTAGAATCTCTGTTCTAATACACTGTGTATTTATTTTCAATTAATGAAGAACATGTACAAAAAAAAAAAAAAAAAAGTTAGATGTCTTAGGTCCGAAAAAGCAGCAGGATAAAAACTGTATGTTCTATTTATGATTACAACTGTATAGTAAAAATATGGGTTCTGGAGTCTAGGTTGAAATCCTGGCTTTGCCAGTTCCTAGATGTGTGAAACTGGGTTTACTGCTTTACTTTTCCGGATCTCAGTTTCCTCAAAGTGAAAAATGGGGGCTAATGATCAGTACCTTCTTCACAAAGCTATTGTAATGAACTGATATACATGTAAAGTTTAAAACAGGGTTGGACACAAAGTAAGTTCCCAATAAATACCAACTAATTATATATGTATGTATACACATTTTAAGGAGCAGAGGGAAGATAACTGGAAGGTAACACTCCAAAACTCTACTGGTGGTGCTATGAGGTTGCTTTAATATCAGCAGTTTTCCCTTTCCATATATATTATTAAAATATTATTTTAATAATTAAAAACACAATAGAAAGTCTCTATTGGTCCCCTCAACAAGAATGTGATGTGTACAGCATTATCAGGGATTAAGTAGTAGAAACCCTGTCCTTTCATCCTAAGACTGCTAATATAGCTCAGGAAAACACTTAAAAAATAAGACATCCGTAGACAAAACCATAAGAAAACAAATAGCCTGATGATATGACCTGAGTGCTGACACAGTGAATGAAGGGGAGGAGCAGCCAGGGAAGGCTTCTCAAAGGTGAGTGGAAAGAAGGGACAGAACCAAGAAGGCTAGAGCAAAGGCCCAGAAATGGCAGGGACACGGGATATGGGGCAGTGGTAATTAGGAGACCAACCAGGATACTGGATAGGGATGGATCATGCTGGCTCCCACATAGGCACACGGTAAAAAGGCTTAGAGTGCAAGGGGGAGAAGCCTACAGCTTCAAACTGGCACTATCCCGTGATGACCTTACCTGTAAGCAAAATTATATCTCCGGGAAACACCGTAAGTGCCCAAAATGCTGCAGTCCTCCACAGAGAGACCTTCTTCTTAATTCCTGACTGGTCAGTTACCGCAATTGTTGCTAAAGGCACTTTACAGCCAGAATTTGGTCCAGATTTTATATTTATTTCTTTCACATGGCATGGAGATAATACCATGACTAAACAATTATACTTCCGACTTTTAGAATCACAATTTTTTATTAAAGATGTGTTTGTAATGCCCCTAAACTTCCCATCTCTCTGGTTCTCTGCTGCAGTAGGATCTCCTGCATTGGAAACCAACTTAATTTTCTTGAATGGTTGGAGGACTCTGGGCAGAGTTTTTGAATGGCCCAACTTCTCTTCAGGGATCCAACTTCTTTTAACAGAACTTTTGTGGAAGGTATTGAGTTGGGAACACAGCATTCCTGAGCCATATGGCTCAATGCATACATCACTGGGTGGCAGTTCATCTTTAAAATTGAAAAGCTCCTGAGATCCTATATTTTCTTCAAGACCTTTATCAGGTTTCATGTGAGTGTCACTACTTTTTGTTTCAGGACAAACAGGACTAAAGAGTTCAAGGGAATGTGCTTGGTTTTGTCCACTTTCATATCCTCCTGCAGAGTCATCATTAGGCTGAATCAAATTATCTTCAATTATTCTTATTTCCCTGTGACTTGCCTTTGGTTTGCTCTCCATGTTTACAGTCCCTTTATTTATAGAGTTCTGTCCTTTAGACTTCCTTTGAGATAAAAAAGCAACCTGGCTGGAAGTCATTATACTAAGAAATTCAGTATCAGTAGATATTTTAAGGTCTGTGACCTTTCTAACAGCTTCAGACCTTGGCTTATCTTCTGTCTCCAAGGAAGAGAACTCTGGACGCTGGTTTTGTACCTCATGATGCTCTGTTGGTACATACTTCGTCCCAACAGCTCCTGGCCCTACATTAATTTGTTCTGTACTAGAGACCAAATCTAGTTTAGCTGTACACTTATGATCTAACTGAAGGAAGTTTTTTTGAAAGTTTTGGCCAAATGTATTTGACTGATCTTTATGCTGTTCGTCTGTAATTTTCTTATCTTCGCTGAAAAGCTTTTGATACTTTTCTTCTTCAGTTAAATGTTGAGCCTTGCCCTTAAATCCACATATTTGCACATCGGAGCTAGTTGTATCACTCACCCCCGAAGGGGGACTCTTCTCGGATTTTACGGTCTGTGTTTCAGAAACACAATGTATAAAGTCTTCTTTCACATGAACAGGTTCACTCAGAGAATTTGTTGAAAAATGAGCATTAGGAAGATCTGGAGGGCCATTAGCTTTTAAGACTTGATAGTCTTCAAGAGTTTCATCCCTCAGATGTAAAGAGTGTTGATTGTATGACAGCTGAATTTTTTTCCAGGGGTTCTCAGTAGACATTAAAGAAGTTCGTTCCTGTGATACTGTCATGTTCAATGGACCAACTGGAGCACCCCAAAAAATGTGGACCTGAGATCTTCCACTCATAGTTTCTGAAAAAAATTAAAATGAGTTTTTTCTCAGATTTTTTATATATTAATATTAACTTAATAATATGCCAACAGCAAATGTAATATAAACTATGAATCAAAAACATAATAAAGGTTATTTATATTGGTATTCCATTTAACTACAAAATTCATAAAAATAGAAGAAATCATAAGGAGAAAACAAAAGAGCCCCAAAAATCCTCATCTAAAGACTCTCTTCAATAAATTATATGAAATACTGAAAAAAAAAAAAAGACAAAAAAATAAAGCTAAGTACACTAACATCAAATGGCATTTAATAACATGTAAAGGACAAGTTAGTAGAGAAGGAAAAAGAAAGCATTTGTTTCATTGTACTATAGTCACCTTTAAATTTCCTGTTTTCTTTACTCTGTAGATTATTTCAGTAGCTTTGGGGCCTCCTTCCTTTAACTGTGAACCCAATTCCCAAGACCAAAATAGAAGGTTTGAACTGGAAGGGAGAGAAAATACAAAACTGAGACTTGAGGTTCTCTTCAAAATGTAGAAGTGATTGTGTCATCTGTGCTCACGCCAATCTGTGAGCACAACTAGGAACTGCTTCTGTATTTTTAAATCTTCTCTGCAATACAAATAAAAAAAAAAATAAGAGTAGTCATTTTGTAATACATGGATCAAAGAAATTCGTTGTGATTTAAACTTTTTGTCATTAACTATGGTGCCTGATATAAGTACACCTAAGTGAGCATCATATTTACTGAAGCTAAAAATGAGGAATCGTACCACTATTTACTTCATTATTACTGACTTTCAAAAGGAATTTATGAAATAGATCTGGCCCTAGAGCTTGCTAAGAACTTTTTCACAGTGCTGCAGGGTCAAAAAGACAGATAAAGTTCTCGGCCTGAACAAAAAGGAGAGGAAAATAGTGAATGTAAACTAATACTTTAAAAATAATGTACTAAATCCTACAGACTATAAACAGGAAACAACCATCTGCTGGGGAAGAGAGCTGCTGGGGAAGGCAAGCACTGTGGCTGAGAGCATTTAAACAAAACAAACAGTGTCTGTAAAAAGCAGAGTTAAGCAAAACCATGGCACAACTAAGGGCTTTTGATCAGAGTACAGGGTCCTTTGTAAAAAGGTAAGGTTTCAAATCATAAAAAGTCCATATGGAAGTACAAGGAGTCTAGAAGTACACAGAAAGGAGGAACCGGCAAGAAATGACAACTGTAATCTCCAGTCCTTCTTATCATCCTTGAGGATTTGCTCATTGTCACCTTTCCAAATCTAATAATCTATCCGACTATAATTCTTGTGATTCCAGTATCAGTGTGGATGATCCTTCCAATTCCCTGGCCTCTTGGCTCCTTGACCTCCTCTCCTCCTTTGATTATATTTCTCCACCTTACCCCAGTTACCTATTCTTATAGTCACATACCCTCCCCATTATCAGTAACTGCACACTTTCCTAAATTCAATTTTAAGCTTATTAGTTTCTACCATTTTTCTACTTATTCCCTCTAAATGCACTACTCCAGCAATTCTTTCAACATACAGGACCTACAAATGATCGTAGGGACCACATTTTTACAGCTTCATTCTTCACTTCCCTCCTTAACCAGCTTAGATCCTGTGGGCCAAGGTTAAAATCACTCTACCATACACCACTAATTCTACTGCTCTCCTCGCTAAGGTATCTGCCCAGCTGAACTCAACCACTGGTTGAATCACCACCTACCCTGCAGTAGCCCAATGGCTACAAGTAACTAGAAAAAAAAATACACTTTCATCTGAAAACAAGTCTCATTTTAAGTTCATGACCACTAACCTCCAGGTGATACCCAGCAATCATCTCTCCCTGTCCACTCACTAAGCTAACTCTTCCATGCCTCTTCATTCTTTAAATCTCCAGCCTCTCTTCCTTGATCCTGGAGTGCAGCTGGTGACCATGCTACCCTTTCCACTTACAACCTCTTAGCAACATACCTATCAACCCACCTTGTCGTATTATACACTGTGCCCACCTTCCTGTCACTATGGATGAACTGTCCATGCTTCCCTGCAAGACCATGTCTTCCTTACTTACGTATTAGGTCTTATTCCCCTTTTCTTCCTCAGGCTCCAACAATTCTCCCCTTCTCTCCTATGTGATTGATTTTTCTCTCTGTACTGGAGCATTCCATCAACATACAAACATGCTGGTTTTTGTTTTTTGTTTTTTTTTCATGTTGTTACTCAGCTCCTTTGCCCCTCCAACCATTCTGCTCCTCTCTGCAGCAAAATTCCTTGAAAAAATTGTCTAAGCTCCTTCTCCCATTTTCTCTTAAACCCACTCTTGGGGAGCTTTGGTCCCAACCACTCCACTGAAATAGCATATTCCAAGGTCCCCAGGAGCTTCCACACTGCCATGATAAGTCAATTCTCCATTTTCAGCTTACACAGCCTATCAGCAGCATTTGACACTGCTGACCTTGCCGTCCTTCTTAAACCCTCTATCATCTGCTTTAGGGATACTACACCTTCTTGATTCTCATTCCACATGGTACTGCCTCACCACGTGCTCTCTCTCGGGCTCCTCTGCTAGCTCCTCATCTCCAGAACTCGTGCTCAACAACCTGTCCTTGAGTCTCTAAGCTCACTCCTTAGGTGACTTCACTGGGTCTCAATACCTTCTCTGCGCTAATGACTATCACCCATCACAACCTCTCCTCTGAACTCCTGACTCCTTAACCAACTTTCTACTTACTCTTCATTACCACAAAATGTCTAATAGGCAGCTGTACAGAAAAGAGTTAACACAGCAGGCCTCAGACTACTGTCCTTAAAAAGGCTGGCTTGCAAGGTGAGCCTGGGCTGGCATCTAGGAATTTAGATTCCAGGAGGATTCCCACCATTCCTTGATAAGAGTGGCTCACCCTGCCTAACCTATCTATGTAAACAATGTTATGATGAACACCTGCTTTCCTTCTGAGAGGCTGGGACTTTGATATGTTATACAGATGATAGGTATGTGACCAGAACTCCTTAGAGAAATGGCTGATTTCAGGTCTGGAGCAAGAAATGTATAAGGTGAACCAGAAACATCATACCAGAAAGTAAGAAATCTATCAAAAACTACTAGGATGGTGTCAAAAGAACCCAGAAGCCAGCTTAAAGAGGTTCCCACTGGCCAAATTGAACAATCTGAGCATCATTTAGAATGATTACTATAATCATTTGGAACACACCAAATACGTTTAAACCCAGGAGTTCATAAAGATAACTAAAACAAACTCACTTAGTGATCACCTTGGGAGGACATAAGTGACTAAGCAATTGTTTTTGCTTTGTTTTGTTTTGTTTTTAGCAATTGTTTTTAAAAGCTGGTGAATGACGGGAAAGAAACTCTATCTTGTCTTTCTTTACTAAACAGTATCTCAAGATGACCAACTATTGGAAGAGAAAAATCTCTCTTTACAGAGGTATCATGATGTTTAAAAAAAAAAAAAAAAAAGAGGGGCACCTAAGTGGCTCAGTCGGTTAGGTGTCTGCGGCTCAGGTCACGATGCCAGGGTCTTCAGATAGAGCCCTGAGTCAGGCTCCCTGCTGAGATTCTCCCTCTCCTCCCTGTTTGTGCTCTTCTATCTTGGTCTCTCTCTCTCTTGCTCTCTCAGATAAATAAATAAAATCTTAAAAATAAATAAATAAATAAAATCCTTAAAAAAGAAAAAAAGGATGATCATGGGAGACTTTTTAAGCAAAAGAAGTTTAGAACCTAAAAGTCCATAAAGAGGAGAATGGAATATTCATCATGGGATATTCAGAGACAGATATGGCAGCAAAAAGAAGTAACTGAGAGTTATTTGTCAACACGGATACATCTTACAAATACAAGTCCCAATGCTGGGTTTGAACTTATGGCCCTGAGAGCAAGACCTGAACTGAGATCGACAATCAGACACTCAACTGACTGAGTCAACCACAAATACAATTTTAAATGAAAGAAACAATTTGAAGAATATATAACTTTGGGTATCAATATTGAATTTTTTATATTTTTATAATTTGAGCATAGTTGACACACAGTGTTACATTAGTTTCAGGTGTACAACTTAGTGATTCCTATTCGACAAGTTTATACATTATGCTATGTATATATAGCATATATGTCCCTTAAGGGGAGGAATGGAGACATAATAGGTAAAGAGTACACAAAGGGCCTGAACTGTGCTGAACATGTTTGGTTCTCCTTATATTGTTCATATATATTTTATAATATTAAAAAAATCCTAGGAAGAAAAACATTGAGAATGTCATTAAGGATGATTTTTAATTTTTTTCTATATTTTAAAAAGTTTTATTGTGTTGAATAATGAATATGGATTATTTTTGTAATAACCCAAATCTTTTTTGCTTGGTAATTCAGGCTTTTCTTTCACAACCCCCAACTGAATATGATGGTCCAATAGCTGTAGAACAATGGACCTAAACCTAACCTTGCACAGCAAGAGCTGAACACAATGACGGCAGTTAGTGATGTGCAAGCAGCTAAAACAAAGACAGACTGCAATTTTCAAGGTTTATAATGGTGAATTACTAGTATGGAAACAAATTCGTGGTAAGTTTAGGTGTCAAGTTTTGACAGATAAAAGAGGACGAAGCCTCCCTAAGTACTGTAACGACATACCTCACCCTATCTAATCCTCATAGAAGAAGAACTCACATAAGGCGTAACAGGCGCAGCGGGTCAATCCGCATTTTGCCACTTATGTCACTTCAGATTGGCCACCAGGGGGCCCCCGAACAGCAGAGCCAAACCCCCGATGTCTGAGGGGCAGTCAAATCAAGCACCAGAGGACTAAACCAGGCTGACAGGCAGGTGACAGTACTTATATTTAAATCAAATGCATAAAATTACTATGATAATGACCATCCCTCTCTCAAATCTCTGGGTTTCTCTCCAATGGTTTCTTCCCTTTAATCTCAAATCTTAAAAAAACAAAACAAAAAAAACAAGCTTATATCTTTGTTCTTCCTGTTTATTCTTCAACTCACTTAAATATGGCTCTTACTCCACATTTTGCTATCACACTCTTTCCTACGAAAACCAATGCCCTTTTACAGCCAAATCCAAAGGTCAGTTTTTGATCTTGATCTTACTGCCATTTGACACTTTATAAATCCCTCTTTCCTGAAGCATTCTTTTTTGATTCGGTGAGAGCATCAGATTGGAATTACTTTGTGCTTAAGAGACAGATAATTGTTGGTTTATTCATTTAATAATTCACATAACAAATACTTAGTGCTATTTGCTGGGCATTATGCTAGGTAATGGGAAGTCAGTGATAACAACAAGGAGCTTTAAGGAGCTTAGAGTCTAATGGGAGCAATAAAATGACAATTATAAAATAGTAATATTGAGCTGCCACAGGATTAAATGCAGGGTGTCCCTAGAAGGCAGGAGGTGATGGCAACCAACCAAAGTAGAAAACTGCCGATTATTTGCATTTTTCATAGACTCTTTGGACTACAGTTAGTAACAAAAATGTTGAAACTGAATTTAAATAAAATCAGAAAAAAAGTGTGTGATACAGCCCCCAAGTCCCCTCCCCCCCACCTCCCCAGCACAAGAGCCAGAAAAGCAGCTTTGGCTGGCTGGCCCAAGAGACATACAAGCTACAAGTAATCTCCAGAACGTTTACAGAGAATATAAGACACTCACTGCTTCTGTGTCCTCACTTAGCCTCTTCTCCTAAATGCCCTGCAATCAGACTTCTATTTCTTACCTCTGTTAAGACAACGTGAAGTTCAAATTGTCAAATAGGTACTCACAGTACTGGGCTACCCTAACTGTAAAACTCTCCCTCATTTCTGGAATGCTGTGCGTTCAACCTTTTTTTTTTTTTCTTCTACCTCCTTGGTTCTTCTTTCTTTCTTCTTAGATCATCTCTTCTTTTGACTCCACACAACCCTGCAGATTTTCACTAATCTCATTCATTTAACTACTGAATATCCAATTATGCTTTACCAATCTATACTTAACCAACCACCCTCCCTAATGTCAGACACACTTCTAGTCTATGTTTGATACAATCACAGTAGATAAAAAAGCAATATTCTATTTATCCTCTTTCTTGAAGGCAAAATCTGACTAAATGACCATGGATCTAAATGGATTACACAGTTCTTGGGCTCAATTCTAGTAAAGTTTACAGTTACAAGGCCATGAGGCCATAGGTCCTCAATTTTCAGAGCCCTGTGTGCCCTCTAGATAGAGGAAGATGGGGAAGCACACAGGGTGACACAGGGTATCTTCAGAGTTCAGAGAAGATCTCCCAGGACAAGAGATGTCTGAAATCAATTAGTTCTATAAAACACAAGGTTATCTGTCCCTAATTGTTACTTCTGTATGCCTTTACTTGTCTAAATATACACCTCTAAGTGTATATTTAAGTGTGGAACTTCCCACCCACACATGAAAAAATGGACAAGAAAGTATGGTCCTGTTAATTCAAAAAAGAGGAATTTTCTTAAAGGTCTTTATATCTATGGCTGCTGCTATGAAATCCTGTAACTGACAGAGGAGTTGTGAGCGTATGAACAGGGAAATAGGATGTGGTGAGGACAGGGGGAAACAAAACATTTATCAAAGCAAAAATACACAGACTGCAAAGTTAAGTTATTGACAATTGATAAATTGCAACGATTCTAGGATATGTTTTGAGTGAACTCAGAGGGTTAAAGCTCATTAAGATACCAGATGAAACTTGCAAGTACATACCCATTACCGTAGTTAATAATTAGCCAATTTCTCAATCTGCAGAAGGCCACTTCAGTCAGAAAGACCAATACAACCATAATCCTTTATCTTTAGAGTGGTCAGAGTCTGATGAATGGGTCAAAGATTTATAAAAACAGGATGAACTGTATCAGCAAGTTTTGTCTTGCAGAACACTGCAACTAAAAATGCTTATTACAAAATATATGTGGTTAAAAGAGAGTGCCTTCTCCGCCTTATTACCAACCTATAAAACTCACTGTTATAATGCCTTTCCATGTCTATTTTACCCAAAACACTAAGCATCATAAAGTTATTCAATAGCATTAAATGACAAAATGAAGAGGCAAGACAGGGTTGTAAATGAGAAGCATGGGTTTCAGGGTAGGATAGATATGGGTTCCAACTCTACCGCTTACTAAAAATGTGAACTTGAAATTGTCGAAGCTAGGTGATAATTACCTGGGGCTCATCATTATTATTCTTGCTTCTTTTGTAGATATTTGAAAACATCCATAATAAAAAGTTAAGTTTCTTTACCCGTCAAGTGAGAATTATGTTTATCTGTCAATTGAGAATAACATCAGTCCCGTCTTACAGTGTTGTGAGATGGGCACACAGTACTCACTCAATAAATGTGAGTTTCAAACCTTGGAAACTCTACACACAACTTGGTAAGACAAACAAAAAAACCAACCCATTATATTTCCTCCAAGGTTTTGGTTTTTTATGTGTATTTTTACATAGTTGCAACCATAAAATTGAAATAATTTTATATTCTGCTTCAGTGGTTTTATAGGGCCACCCTTTTATGTCAATCTGTAATCTTCCTAATCATTTTTAACACTCACTTAATACTTTAATGATGACTCTAATTTAGTTAACCATTACTCTCCAATTCATTAATTTGTTTCTAACTTGTCATTATTATAGCCCTTGCTGCAATAAATGGTTTGGGGCATTCAACATTACTTTTCAATTATTTTCTGGTGGTAAACTTCAGGTATGAGATTATTGGGTCAAAGACATGTCCATTCTTATGGCTCTTAATATGTATTATCATGTTGTTTGGAAAGGAACTGAACAGTTTATAACACTACAAACGATAGCTAAGAGTTCCAGCTTGACACAAATTTGTTAGCTTCCAAAAAAAATAATTTTACTAGTAAGGGGACTGAGCTACTTTGCTGCTGTTTCATTTGCATTTCCCTAGATATGTCCAAACAGGGAAAAAAAATAGTGAATTTTAAATTACATTTGGATGAATATCCTTAATATATAAGGAGTATGCAAGCATTTGCATACATGGGCATGCAAAGTAATAAAAAAAATGGGGAAAGAAGCCAAGCAGGTATATATAGCACTGAAAAAATATATGGTTAAAAACAAAGAAAACGTGTACTCCTAATAACCTGAAAAAAATTTATAAATTAGTGAGAAAAGATTTCTACCTATCAAACTATCAAAGATTCATTTAAAAGTTACAAGGGTGCAGGGAAATGACTTCTACCCAAAGAGTTTTAAATTTGTAAAGCCTGTCTGGGGGATGATATGGCAATGTATGTCAAAAGTCTTAAAATTCTGCATCCCTTTGGCCCTTACAATTACACTCCTAAGTTTAACCTAAAGGAAAAAAACCTCATATACACTCTCACTGACTTAGCTACAAAGATATTCGTAACAGTAGTGTATAAAATGTTAAAAAAGAAACAAACTGAGGACAATGTGCATCTATTGAGGTCTGTGAAGTAAGTGATGGCATAGCCATACAAAGGCAAACTACATAGCCACTAAAAATCATGAAGATAGGGCACCTGGGGGCTTAGTTGGTTAAGCATCTGCCTTGGGCTCAGGTAACGATCCCCGGGTCCTGGGATGGAGCCCACATTGGGCTCCCTGCTCAGTGCGGGGAGGGGGGAAGTGGGGAACCTGCTTCTCCCTCTGCCCCTCTTACAGCTCATGCTCTCTCTCTCTCTCAAATAATAAATAGAATATTTTTAAAAATCATGAAGACATAGCACATATAAAAAATTTCCTCAATATATAACAGGGAAACTAGAGAAAATTGCATATGGAAAACTGTATTTTATATTTTAAAATATAAAAATTCAGTATTCAGTTTACCACTATTTACCTTGAAGTTAGAAACCATTTCCCTTCCTATGTAAGAAAAAAATGTGTTCTCCACGGTAACTGATACAAGTGGTGGCGAAAAAGTAATAGCTCTTTTATGCTTTAGCCTCATTTAATCAGTCCAATGTGTTATTTTCCATCATTGTGCTAAGAAGTGAAGTGGAGTACTAACAACCTACTAATAACCTACGTATTATATACATTTGCACTGAATTCTACTCTAAAGAATCACCAAGAGCTACTAAATGCTAGCACCTGAATTTCCCATTTAAAATGACAGAACAGTGCCACACTTTATGTGACCTATGAAAGGATAAAAGATACAGTATTTGTCCTAAAAACAAAAGCAATTGGAGTTTAAAGCTATTACTTTTTCTTGTAGCTAAACTAACAGCTACTAAAAACAAACCCGGGAGCAGACAATTGAGTCCTTAAATCTCCTTGCATAACCTTGATTTCTTTTAGGACACTCTGGTTTTCACGTGAGGAGTGTCTTCCTGGGGCCACGGCCACCTGACGTGGGACAGGCAGTGAGCGTGCAGTACGCTGGGAATGTCCTTCCCACGCTCTGTTCCAGTATGCGCCTTTCTCCTGGTGAGGTCCAAGCATTTAAACAGGAAGCGAACCTTAATCTACCTGCTTTTTTACCATCAGAAGATAGTGACCAGGCACTTGGATTTGCCCAGAAGAGTCTTATTTTAAACGTGCTATCCTCGTGGCCTGGTCAGTAGGGTTCTCTCTCCACTCTTCCAATGTCCCAGTGCAGAGACACTATATAGTCACCGAGTTAAGAACCACACAGATACAGGAATAAATGTTCTATTAGTGAAGAGTGTGCCTCTTACTACATTTCGTCAGAAACATTATAATAATAGGGACAATTTAAGGGGGATCCCTGGGTGGCTCAGAGGTTTAGTGCCTGCCTCTGGCCCAGGGTGTGATCCAGGAGTCCTGGGATTGAGTCCCACGTCGGGCTCCCTGCATGGAGCCTGCTTCTCCCTCTGCCTGTGTCTCTGCCTCTCTCTGTGTCTATGTCTCTCATGAATAAATAAATAAAATCTTAAAAAAAAAATAGGGACAATTTAAGGGAGAAAGGAAACAACCTGTTCAGTTTTCCTGTACATTTTTTTTTAAAGATTTTTCATTTATTTATTTTGAGCAGCACATGAGCCGGGAGGAGCAGCAGAGGGAAAAGGCAAAGCAGACTCCCTGCTTAATGGAGTGAGCCACCAGGCACCCCTCTTGTACAATGTTTTAAATAATGAAATACTAATGGAAATAAGGTTGAACAGTATCTAAACATTGCAACATGCATTTAAGAATCTCACAAAAGAGGGGATCCCTGGGTGGCGCAGTGGTTTGGCGCTTGCCTTTGGCCCAGGGTGCGATCCTGGAGACCCGGGATCGAATCCCACGTCGGGCTCCCGGTGCATGGAGCCTGCTTCTCCCTCTGCCTGTGTCTCTGCCTCTCTCTCTGTCTCTCTGTGACTATCATAAATAAATAAAAATTAAAAAAAAAAAAAAAGAATCTCACAAAAGAGATAGGAATTAAATGAGGTAGAGAAGAGAATGAATGTGTTTGGCAACTAAGGAGGAAAAAGCGTCTGGCCGACTAGTTCTGCAGACAAGTTCTTACAAAGCTGCCAACAATGGTATTACACCTTTTGGGTCCAGTGTTCCAGGGAAATGCCTCAGCAAGATGTCAACTTGACCAAGGTTCATGCCTTCTAAGGAATTCCGGTCAGATCCTAAAATATCGCACTTTGCCTCCTCCTCCCCCACACCACCTAATGGCAAAGGGACTGAACTCTGAGGGGGTAATCACAGTCCCGTAAGCATTAGCTGGACTCCAGGGTCTGCCTGCCAACTCCCATGCTTGCTACCATCTGCATCCACGCCCTAAAAAACATAAAAAACAAAACCAAACCAACAAACCAAGGGGAAAAGGACAAAAGATTTTGCAGCTTAGGCTCTGACATTCCTTTGTAAAAAGTAACACTCAGGGACGCCTGGGGGCTCACAGTGGAGCCGCTGCTCAGGGCGGACCCCGGGGTCCCGGGATCGAGTACTGCATCGGGCTCCCCACAGGGAGCCTGCTTCTCCCTCTGCCTGTGTCTCTGCCTCTCTCTGTGTGTCTCTCATGAATAAATAAATAAAATCTTAAAAAAAAAAAAAGCCACAGTCAATAAATGGAGGCTCCAGCCTCTAAGTTCCTCAAGCCAAAAAACTTGGCGTCCTCACTGATTGCTTTTTCTCCAAACTTCATCTCCTAACTCCTCAAACCCTTTTAGCCCTCCCTTTAAGATTCCCTTAGAATTTGGCCACTTTTCTCCCCCTTCACCTGCTCCTGCTCTGGCTCCAACCACCATGGTCTGGATGAAAGGCAACAGGTTCCTAACTGCTATCCCCGCTCCCCCGCGGGAGCCTTGGCCCGGGTCACGCAGCCCGTGGTCATGGAGCAGGCTGGAGCGAGCGAGTCGGGGTCTGTGCTGCTCACCCCTGCCCCTACTGCCTTCTGCTCCCGTCTTCACACATCCCTCAACGGGAGCTCGCTAGAGCCCTGCAGCCCAGGCCCAAGCATCCTCAGAGCCCTGGCCCAGGAAATAATAAATGGCTTTTACAAAAACATCTTTCATAATCCCTTCTTTCCTATCTGACTCATTTTCTCTCTCCTCCCCTTCCCCCTTCTCTCTCACTCTCACTCTCACTTTTCACTATAATGATCGGGCAATGTGATGTTAAGCTTCTAAGAAATTAAATATTCAAATTTTAAAACCTGTTGCTTAGCAAGTTGAAACAAAGTTAAACTACAGATGACAGAAGGAACCCACCTGACCTGATCTTACACTTTCTTTCACCGTCCATATCCTAAAGTATAACCCAGCACCTAGGAGTACTTGCATTAACATTCTTCCCCTAAACCCGTTTACTAGTTTTTAAATTTTCTTAATTTAAAACATTTGTGGGGTGCCTGGGGGGCTCACGATGGAGTGTCTGCCTGTGGCCCAGGGCGTGACCCCGGGGTCCTGGGATCAAGTCCCGCATTGGGGTCCCCACAGGGAGCCTGCTTCTCCCTCTGCCTGTGTGTCTGCCTCTCTCTCTCTCTCATGAATAAATAAAATCTTTTTTTAAATAAAGTATTTGTAATTAAACGTTTGATAATGGCACAGGTAAGTCTTAAGAGTCCTGTCCAGGGATCCCTGGGTGGCGCAGCGGTTTGGCGCCTGCCTTTGGCCCAGGGTGCGATCCTGGAGACCCCGGATCAAGTCCCACGTCGGTCTCCCGGTGCATGGAGCCTGCTTCTCCCTCTGCCTGGGTCTCTGCCTCTCTCTCTCTCTCTGTCTCTCTCTCTGTGTGACTATCATAAATTAAAAAAAGAAAAAAGAGTCCTGTCCAGTGATGAGTGACAACTGTCTACACCCACGTAACCATCACCCAAAACAAGACATGGCACATCTGCATGGACCTCTGGAAGTTCCCTCCTATTCTTTCTTCAACGGTTTCCCTCCCTCTCCAACCTACAATTATCTTCTGATTTCTATCATGGTATAATAGTTTTGCCTTTTCAGGGACTTCATACAAACCACATAGTATATGTTCATTTATGCCTGGTTTCTCCACACAGTGGTTTTGAGACTCATCTGTGTGGCTAAGTGTATCAGTTGCTCAGAACTGCAAACACACCACAATTTATCCATTTTCCTGTAGATAGAGATTTTATTGTTTCCAATTTTTAGCTACTAGGAATGAGCCTGCTATGAACACTTTTGAATTCATAATTTTGTGGATATGTTTTCATTTCTCTTCATTAAATACCTAGGAGTAGAACTGACAAATCATAGGATAGAAATGTGTTTGATTTCATTAGAAATTGCCAAATGGCTCCAAAGTAGCTATACCATTTTCTGTAACCACCAGCAATGTATGGTACCAGTTGTGTCACATTATCCCCACTGCTAAGCATACTTAGTCTTTCCCTTGCTAGTCGTTCTAGAGGGTGCGAAATGGTATCTCACTGTGAGTTTACATTGCTTTATTTCCCTGCTAAGTGATGTTGATGCCTTTGCAAGTGGTTATTGACCATTAGCATGTCCTCCTTTGGAAAGTCATGTCTTTTCCTCATTTTGTTACTAGACTGTTCCTCTTTTGCTCATTTTTCTGTTGGGTTTTTGCAGTTCTTTATATCCCCCAGATACAAGTCCTTACACATAAAAGTGCTAGAAATATTTTTCTCCCACTCAATTATTTGATGCTGGACACTTTAACTGTTGATTTTTACTGTATTCATTTAAAGAGTGATGGATTTAGTTTGGCACACAGTTGAGTTACTTACAAATCATTTGATACTTTCCAAACATGCTTCCGAGCTTTGTTAGGGTCGGTTTAGAGAGGGCTTCAGTCCACGGCTAATTTAACCCCAGTTCAAGATGTCCAGCCAATGTTCACGTATGAAACAGTCTTTCCTCTGTACCTAGTACATACACACACTATTCCAAGCCCCTGGAATTGTTCAGTGTGCTGATTTCAGGGTGGCTTTCCCCAGTTTGGTGGAGTTTCATACTTTGCATATGCAGATGAGTATTCAACAAAAGATTCTAGAAGACCCTCCTATAGATCTACAAGTTCTATGGGTTTCTTTCTTTCTTTCTTTCTTTCTTTCTTTCTTTTTTTTTTTTTGATTTTATTTATTTATTCATGAGAGACACAGATACAGAGAGAGGCAGAGACACAGACAGAGGAGAAGCAGGCTCCAGGCAGGAAGCCTGATGCAGGACTCCAGGATCACACCCTGGGCCGAAGGCAGGTGCCAAACCACTGAGCCACCCAGGGATCCCCTGGATTTCTGTGTAGTACCTACTGCTCTAGTTTTTTTAATCCCACAAACTCTAGTTGCCTTAGCTTCTCTAAACTCTCCTGGGCTAGTTTTGGGTTTCCCTACTCTGTGCTGCAATCTAGAAAGTGCCTATAGGCAGTGTGCTGGGGCACCTACAGTGCTCATGTCATTTATCTCAAGGATCACCAATGTCTGAAAGCAGCTGTTTCATATATTTTAATCCTGTTTTTCAGTTTACAATAGGAGGGCAATCTTCAAGGCGGTTAATCCTACACGGGAAGATGTACCACTTTCATAGAATCCCTCTTGTGGTATGTTATTCAACCTACTTAGGGCTTGCTGACCTCTTAACTCTGTGAATTGAGGTCTTTCGTTGATTTTAGAAGTTCTTGACCACAGTCTCAAGAATGTCTGCTGCCACTTTTCTTTCTAAAACTCCAAATTCACATACATTAGAGCGACACCCCCATAGGTAGAGTTCATTTCTCCCTCTCCCCTCCTCTCTGCTCTCATTTGCCACGTTGGATAACTGCCATCGACAAGGCTCCACATTCATTGATCCTATCTTATGACATTTAAGAAGCTTTAAGCCCATGTGTAAACCCAATCTTCACTTCTAATATTGTATTTTTCATTTCTAGTATTTCTATTTAGTTCTGTGGTAAAGTTCCGAGACTCTGCTAAAAATCCCCATCTCCTCATGCATGTTGTCCACCTTTACCATTAGATCCTCCAGCATTCTGTTTTTCAAAGTTCTCTTTAAGTCTCTATCTGATAATTCCACCATCCGGATCACCTCTGGGTCTCCCTCTCCTGGCTATTTCCTCTCCTAACACTTGGTCACATTTTCTTGCTTTTTCTTCTGTCTTGTAATTTTTATCATAGCCCAAACATTCTGTATAAAAATACATTCATGATTGAAGTAATATTTCACTTCTAGAAATAGATATGGCGGGGGGATCCCTAGGTAGCTCAGCAGTTTAGCGCCTGCCTTTGGCCCAGGGCCCGATCCTGGAGTCCCGGGATCGAGTCCCGCATCAGGCTCTCTGCATGGAGCCTGCTTCTTCCTCTGCCTGTGTGTCTCTGCCTCTCACTCTCTCTCTCTATGTCTATCATGAATAAATAAATAAATAAATCTTTAAAAAAAAAAAAAGAAAGAAAGAGACATGGCCCTTCTGTCAGGCCACTGGAATGGGGTCTGGGTCAGTCTTATCTATAATTAATCTGGGTCTTGGCTTTAATGCAGCTTTAGTTTGATGCAGTCTATCACTGGCTTCAAATATTTAGAGGGTGGGAATCAGGACTTTTGCTAGAGCAGGGTCCGGGATCCAAGCCCAGGTAGGATTCCAGAGATCTGCTTGTGCTTCTCAGCTAAGCCATGGGCTTTCAAAACTGTGGGAGTGCTTGATATGTACACTGTGACTGAACAACTAAGTAAACAGATGGCAGATGGTGTGAGCCAGCTTTCTCACTACTAGAATAAGAGTTTACAGATAAACAAGGGGAGGAATTTAGAATGATCTATGTGGCAACAGATTTGAGTTGGGTGTGTCAGTATGAACTCATATTTAGCTTAATATAGATATAGATGGGTACATACAGAAATATTTATAGATATGTGTATAGATACAGATTAATGCACCAACAGTTCCTGGCTCTGTCAGCTGAGAGGGCCTACAAGCACAACATCTCAGGAGCAACAAGCACACCTAACACCTAGATCTTGGTTTCCCCATTCTCTATTCTCCAAGGAACCAGAGCTCCTTGGAGAAATAGCTGACTACAGGACTGTGGCAGGAAATGTACAAATAAACCTGGAGCATCACGCAGAGCCAGAAGAAAGAAAGTGCTTGCTCTCCCTCGCCCTTGCTCTCTCCCTCTCTCTCTCACACACACACACAATTTGATGGGGTTATGTCAAAGAGACATGAGAGCCAACTGAAAGCTCCCAACGGTCAAAGGTGGAACAAGTTCACCAACAAAATAAATAAAGTAGTAACTGGATTATAACCTCAAGTATAAAATAAATATCCATGAGTCCATACTGTTAAAGAAAATAATTGACTAAGTAAATAAATGAGGGAAAAGAGACAAATTTCCTGCACGGGAGAATTCCAGGTAATTTATGTAGATGCTCCACCCTTATGGAAGGAGAGCATAACTACCCACTTCTTAAGTGTGGGCTTGAAATAAGTGACTTCCTGCCACAGACTGCAGTATGGAAACAGAGAAAACAAGAGTAACTTACAGTGGAGAAGCTCGAAAACCACTACCTCGACCAGGTGATCAAGCTCAACACCAACACTGATAAGTCCTGTACCCTTAATATGTTGAAAATGGCAAATAGCCTCTATGGTCTTCCTCCTCCAAACCTAAAATCCGAATCATGAGAAAAATATGAAACAAATACTAATAGAGGGATATTCTACAAAACTCCTCAACAATACTCCTCGAAACTGTCTAGGTCATCAAAACAAGGGAAGTCTGAGAAACTGCCACAGCCCAGAGGAGCCTAAAGAGACATGACAACTAAATGAAATATGGAACCCTGGATGAGATCTTGGAACAGACAGAGGACATTAGGTAAAATCAAAGAACAT
Source organism: Vulpes vulpes (assembly GCF_048418805.1). Taxonomy (NCBI): domain Eukaryota; kingdom Metazoa; phylum Chordata; class Mammalia; order Carnivora; family Canidae; genus Vulpes; species Vulpes vulpes. The sequence goes on along the minus strand of NC_132783.1, from coordinate 93,521,230 downwards.
CTGAATAAAGTATGGACATTAGTTAAAAATGATATATCAGGACGCCTGGGTGGCTCAGCAGTTGAGCGTCTGCCTTCAGCTCAGGGTGTGACCCCGGGGTCCCGAGATCGAGTCCCACATTGGGCCCCCTGCAGGGAGCCTACTGCTCCCTCTGCCTCTGTGTCTCAATACATAAAATTTTTTAAAAAAATAATATATCAATATTAGTTCATTACTTACAACAAGTATACCATGCTACTAGAGGTGTTCACAATAGGGGGAAATCAGTGTGGGGCATAGAGAAACTTTCTGTACTATCTTTGTGATTTTTCTATAAAATTCAAATTATTCCATGGGTTCCATGCTCAGCAGGGAGTCTACTTGAGTCTCTCTTTCTCTCCCTCTCCTTCTGCCAACCCCTTATGCTCACTTGCACTCTCTCTCTCAAATAAATCAAATCTTTAAAAAAAAAAAAAAAACTAAAACTATTCCAAAAAATAAAGTTTATTCTCAAAAAAAAAAGAAAAAACCTGGGAGCTCTCTCTCTGCATTAAGCATGACTGCCAGGTTTATCACTTATTCTCTTTGCTTTCCCATCCCACACTTTGCTTCCTGCAGCATAGGTGACCTCCCTCAGCCCGGTCTTCCTCCCCAGCCTTCCTGCTGGGGGCAGCTTTCTACACTGTGTGAAGGCCTGGAATGAATGAGGGGAGCTTCTCACCTCTCCTGCAGTCATCCTCAGTCCTTGGGGACTGAAAGCACAGAGCTGCAGGGGGGGGGGGGGGGAAGCATCTCCAGCTCTCTCTGCCTTCAGCCTTCCATAACTGAAAACCTAGGGCACCTGTGCTGTGTTTCTCTCAGCTCTCCAGGTCTACTCCTTCACCCCTGTTCAGTGCCCTGTGCACTTGAGGAGAGAGCCCTGGGCCTCAGGTAGGGGCTGTCAGTGGCACTTCCTGGCCCAGATGTGTGCTTTATAACCTGTGGCTGAGGGCTGGAGGCAGACTTGCTCCTTGGTGCAGAACTGGGGCTCATCAGGGTTCTAGCCAGGTGTGCCAGCCCTCCGGCACGGGGCCACACGAGCCACCTGAAAGTGTGGCTGGCTCCTCCTTTCCTCCATCTGTGGCAGTTCCCCTTCTTGGGCTGTTCACCTCAGAGCAGCCATGGGCCTCTTCTCTACTGTGAAGCTTTTCGTTACTTTCTGGAGTTTAATTCATCTAGGTTTCCTTGTATCTTCACTCGCTGATGGGTTTTTAAGACTATGATTCTTACTTGGCTTCTGCTGGTTTTCAGGGTGACGATAACAAAAGCCTTGTAACTTTGTACATCTAAGTGTACAAAGAAGCAGGATTCTTTCCCCAACATTTCTGATGCTTCGCCCGCCCCCCCCCCCCCCCGCCCACTGCCCAGCAATAAGATTTCTGCTCAAATATCCTCTCTAAAGAAGCCTTGCCTGATTGCCCTGTCTAAAAATGTTTCAGCAGATCTGGCAAATCCACAGGGACAGAAAACAGATCAGTGGTTGCCAGGGGCTGGGGAGAGGGAGGAGTAGAGAGTGACTGTTTAATGGGCACTGGTTTCCTTTTGGATGTGATGAAAAAGTCTGGAACCAAACAGTGGTGATGGGTACATAACATGGTGTATGTGCCTTAATGCTATTGAGTTGCACACTTTAAAATGGTAAGGATTCTGTGTGTTTTACCACAATTAAAAAAAAGAAAAAGAAGAATAGATAAATGCTTAGGCAAACAAAAAAAATCTAGCAAGTTTCTGAGAAGATGGAAAGATTGAGCATACACATTTAATTTCATTCTTTCCCAAAATTGAGCTGAAATGCTAATAAAGTATTTTTAAGGCATAGAAAAAAGTTTGAAGGCCGGAAAGCAGATGGAACAGTAGTAACTACTAGCAGATCCAAGAAAGCTGAATCTTAAACCAGGAATGTAGAAAGCCAAAAACTAACCTGACTTAGTCCACAGAATTCTCCAAAGGCACAGGGCCTGGTAACAGATGGTACCTCTGGAAACGGGTGAAGGGGACACCAAATTAGGCAGGTCAGTTGAAAGCTCTTTAAGAAACGGCTTCATCTCTCAATGCCTTCCTAAATTTCATGTGCTTAGGTTAACTGTGCCTCTCTCACCAAGGTAAAATTCTAGAGGGTTATTCTCTGAAGAGGATTTCTGAACAAAGGAGACAAAGCACACTGCAGACAGAACTTAATGAAATCAGGGGATTAAGTAAGCACATACATATACTGAATGCTGAAATCCTCAGCCTTTTCCCCTTACTCAGCTCCCAGGGAAATGCATGTGGGCTTTCAGACCTCAGGCAGGAGATTAAAAGACTTCTACAAAAGGGAAATGAAGGGATCCCTGGGTGGCGCAGCAGTTTAGCGCCTGCCCTTGGCCCAGGGCGCGATCCTGGAGACACGGGATCGAATCCCACCTCGGGCTCCCGGGGCATGGAGCCTGCTTCTCCCTCTGCCTGTGTCTCTGCCCCTCCCTCTCTCTCTCTCTCTCTCTCTCTCTCTGTGTGACTATCATAAATAAATAAAAATTAAAAAAAAAACAAAAGGGGAATGAAATCAGAAACAGAGATCAAGTGCTCCCTAGTAGACAGCAAAGCCAAGTCCCCGGACAGTGAACTCTCACAGTCAACAAGTACCAGTGATGTACTCAAAGCTTCTAATCAACCTTTCACAGCCCAGGATTATTACTCATCAGAAAAAAAAAAAGAAAAGAAAAGAAAAGGAACTTGGTGGAATCACAATATTAACCAAAGAAATTTTTATTTTATTTTTTAGAAATTCCTTTTTTTTTTTAAGGTTTTATTTATTTATTCATGAGAGACACACACAGAGAGAGGCAGAGACACAGGCAGAGGGAGGAGCAGGTTCCCTGCAGGGAACCTGATGCAGGACTCGATCCCGGTACCCTGGGATCATGCCTTGGACCGAAGGCAAGACGCTCAACCACTGAGCCACCCAGGTGTCCCAATAACAATGCTTTTTAAAAGAGACCTTGGAAATTAAAGTTAGGGAAATTCATCAGAAAGAATAGAGAAAAAAACAGATGATAATAAGGAAAAAAAAATGAATTCAAGGTCCAGTCAAGATAATTCAATATCTTGTACAGTAGAGGCTCTAGGGATGCAAAGTAAGAGAATGAACCAAGAAAGCAGACACAGGAGAGAAGAAATAGAAGACCCAACACAAAGGAAAAGAGAGCCCCTGACATAAGAGCTGAGCTCTATGGGAAAGCAGAAGCTACTCTGCACTGCAGCACTTTGCCCTAGGAGAAATTTCCTCAGGACGATGACGTTAACAGAATAAATTATGTGAGAGAAAACAGGAACTCTGGGCAACGGGTAGAGACTGTTGAGTTCAGTTAGTGATAAGGACACAGAAAATCATACAAACCCAAGTTATGCCCTAAACTAAAAACTCAGGTAACATCAATTCAAATATGTTATTTGAAAAACCACAGGCAAATCCCAAACAGTGAAGACAGTCGAGAAGTGTCACCTCTGGGAAGGGGTAATGAAGGTGGGGGACTGAGGATCCCTGTTTGAACAATCCCCAACAAATGACTTAACTTGCTGAACTGTATAACCTTGAAAAAAGTGTGCACAAAAGAGTATGGAAGATGAGGAGAGTGCAGAAAACCCACCCCGACAACAAAATCTGACCTGTGGGAGCAAAGAAGTCCCACAAAGTAACAAATAATGAGATTGGATGAGTTTGAGGGGGGAGACAAAAGAGCAAGAAAGAAGTAACACTACTTCCACGATATCACAACACTTGTTAGGTGCACGATGTCAACAGCAGAAATTCGTCGGTTTCTGGGGTTCAGTGCCCTAGTCTGTAAAGCAGGTGTAACAGTATCTCTCACAGGACTCTTGGTAGGCTTAAATCAGATAATGAACATGAAGTGCTTACTGCGATGGCAGATATAAATATTATTAACACGGTTAATAATTCACTCTTCTTTAAATAACTGAAATTCTTTTTTTGATATCAATTCAACCAATTAAATTGTCACAATACTGAAGAGTTTACTTGAATGCTTACCTTGTCTACTCAAACATCAAGGCTTCCAACCCTTCCATCAAGGTCTCCTAAAAAAGGAGTGAGGGAAAGAAACTATCTGAGAGACAGAAAAAATGTTTATAAAAACACTCATCACACTAAAGAATTGATTGTACAAGAAAAACTATCAGGTCACCATGCTTTATCTTACACTTTCTAGTTGATTATGATCAATCATTCACTCACCAAGCAAGTCAGCAATTAGAAATGAAAACTTTGTACTAACTGTACATTAACTCAGTAATGCTGAGGCAAGAATTTTTCCATTTCAAAAAAGGCAAAGTCTCCAACCTATGCACACACTGTCTTCTCCAAGTTCACTGAGACTTTGTTAGAAAGCTTGGGAAACATTTTTCCAAAGAAACAAGATTATGAAATAAAGCTGTAACCCTGGGCAATCACCAAAGGCCAATTTAATCCATAAGTACCTAAAAACCTTAGAAAAAGAAAGGAAGAAATATAGCCATGTTAAATGACTTTCAACCACTACTTTTATTTTTCCGCAGCTAGCAAAAAAATAGCTCTTATTTGAGATCAGACATTATATCACCCCTGGTTTCATTCATCTTTTTATCCTTGTAAAAACAAGCTGTATATACCACAGTAGCTGCCTTATCTCAGAAGCTTAAAATTTTAACTTAATGGATGAATAACTAGAATTAAAAGTACTATTTGAACTACACTCTTTCTATGGGGAAATGCATTACAATTTCCAACTGAAGGAACACCTTCCTGTATCTTGGCAACAAGACCAGTTTGAACACCAAGAATAATACAATGTCAGCAGACCCACCAATATAATAGTCACCCTCCTTAGAGACTGTGTTTTGGTGGGAGATCACTCATACTAATGCTAAGTATGTATAAATCACTAAATTGGGTTTTCATAATATAAAATCATAATTTGGGACGCCTGGGAGTCTCAGCAGTTGAGCATCTGCCTTCAGCACAGGACTTGATCCCGGAGTTCTGGGATCAAGTCCCACATCGGGCTCCTTGCATGGAGCCTGCTTTTCCCTCTGCCTGTGTCTCTGCCTCTCTCTGTCTCTCATGAATCAATAAATAAAACCTTAAAAAAATAAAAAATAAAATCATAATATAATACATAAAACTTGACCTCCTGACTTCTTTCCCTTTACCAGTACTTTAAATAAAAATAGCAGCCAAACATTCTTATCTGGAAAGATTTTTCCCCTAGTTTTATTGATATTTGACATACAACAGTATGTTACTTTTTAACATACACAGCATAATGACTTATATGTATATTACAAAATGATCACAATAAATCTAGTAAACATCCATCACCATACAATCACAATTTTTTTTAAACTTTTTTTTTTTTTCTATGATAGTCACACACAGAGAGAGAGGTAGAGACATAGGCAGAGGGAGAAGCAGGCTCCATGCACCGGGAGCCCGACGTGGGATTCGATCCCGGGTCTCCAGGATCGCGCGCGCCCTGGGCCAAAGGCAGGCGCTAAACCGCTGCGCCACCCAGGGATCCCTACAATTTTTTTTCCTTGTGATGAGACCATTTAAGATCTATTCCCAAAAAAAAAAAAAAAAAAAAAAAAAACTATTCTCACAGCAACTTCCAAATACACAATACAGTATTTTTAATTAATTAATTAATTAATTATTTGAGAGAGAGCGAAAGCTGGGGTGAGGGTTGGCGGGGGGGAGGCAGAGGGAGATGGAAAAACTTAAGCAGACTCCGAGCTGTGTGCAGGGCCCAGTGCAGGGTTCAGTCTCACAACCCTGAGATCAGGACCTGAGCCAAAACCAAGAGACTGACACTTAACAGACTGCACTACCCAGGCACCCCCAGTGTAGTATCTTTAACTACAGTCACCATGCTGTACATTACATCCCTGGAACTAATTTATGTTATAACTGGATATCTGTAACCTTTGACCACTTTCACACACTTCACCCATCCTCTGCCTCCGGCAACCACAGATTGGTTCTCTGTTTCTGGGCCTTTGGTTTTTTTGTTTTGTTTTGATTTTTAGATTCCACAACTAAGTGAGATCACACAGTATTTGTCGTTCACTTAGCATAATGCCTTCAGGTTCCACCCATTTTTTATTTTTGTAAACTGCAAGATTTCCTTCTTTTTTATGACTAAACATTCCAGTGTGCGTGTGGCACATACCACATTTTCTTTATCCATTCATCCACTGATGGACATTCTGGTTGTTTCTATGTCTTCGGTACTGTAGATAATGCTGCAATGAACACGGGGGTGCAGATGACTCTTGAAGACAGTAATTTCATTTCCGTCAGATATATGCCCAAAAGTGGAATTGCTGGACCATGTGTAGTTCTATTTTTAATTTTTTGAGTAGATTTTTGATTTGTGGTTTCTGTACTACTTTTAGTGCAAAAGCTTAAGAATTGCAAACTTAATACCATATCCCCCCAAAATATTTTTAAAAACTGTTTAAAAGATCTGATTAAAGCCCAGTATTCACCCCCCTCACTTTCTCTCTCTTTCAAATAAATAAAATCTTTTTAAAAGGTTGGGGAGCTGGGGGGCTCAATTGGTTAAACCTCAGAGTCTGGGACTGAGCCCCGCAGCATCAGGCTCCCCGCATCTTCCCCCTGCTTTTGCTTCTCTCTCCCTCTCTCTCTGTGTCAAATAAATAAATAAAATATTTTTTAAAAACTCCTTTATTTAGATTTTTATTATTTTTTTAATTTAAATTCAATTTGCCAAGATATAACACCCAGTGCTCATCCCATCAAGTGGAACTCCTTTAATTTTTAGTTACTCTAGGAAAACAAATCAATCTCTATAATACAACTATACAAGGGACTCTTGGGTGGCTCAGCACTTAAGTGTCTGCCTTCAGCTCAGGGCATGAGCCTGGAGTCTCACATGGGGCTCCCTGTGGGGAGCCTGCTTCTCCCTTTGCCTATGTCTCTCTCTCTCACTCCTCTCTCTGTCTCTCATGAATAAATAAAATAAAATCTTAAAAAAAAAATATATATATATATACACACACACACACCCATACAAGAATAATTCATGAGAGAGAGGGAGTAAGAGAGCTTACTTCAAGCTTTTTGGAATAACTGATAATCTCATTCCTTTTCCAAACACAAAATTCATATAGATTGTCACCTTAAATGAGACACACATAAAAAGCACTTAAGCTCCAATCTAGCATCAGAAATTATTCCATAAATGTTATTTCTCTTGAGCACCCTTTCTGCTCTAAAATTCAATACACCCAATAAAACCAACTTACTTTATTTCTTTATAACAATTTCATTTTATGTAAATTTATGAACACTATATAAATATTTGTTAGAACAAATATAAGAGGTTGAAGAGTTGATAATGACTGACAACAACGGAAGCAGAGACATAAATAATGTCATCAGCGGAGGAGACAAAAACATCTCTAAACTACCTACAACATTCACATAATAACCTTAACATAAAGATTTTGAGGCCAGATCTTTATGTGACATTTTTGAAAAATATTTGCACATCCAAGAAAATTTAATCATAAGTAATTAAACCTATATTGAATTTTGTTTCAACAATGTTTTCTGTTATTTGAGTCCTTTCTCTTTTCTTTTTGATAAGTCTGGCCAGAGGTTTATCAATCTTATTAAATCTTTCAAAGAACCAGCTCTTACTTTCGTTGATCTGTTCTACTGTTCTTTTGGTTTCTATTTCAAGAATGTTTTCTATTAAAAGAACAATGTTTGGGGCACCTGAGTGGCTCATTTGGTAAAGTGTCTGCCTGTGCCTCTCAAATAAATAAATTAAGTCTTTAAAAAAAAAAAAAGGTCATGGTCTCAGGGTCATAAAATCAAGCCTCCCATCAGAATCTGCATTCAGTAGAGTTGGTTTGGGATTAGCTCTCTCTGCCTCTGTACCTCCCCCTGCTCATGTGCACACATGCACTTTCCCTCTCTAAACAAATAAAATCTTAAAAAAAAAATCACTTCTGCTGAACCTGATTCCAGGGAAGGCCAACGTCAGTCACCTACATAATCATATGCCCAATGTTCATTCAAAATCTTCCTGGCTGCTCTTAACAGGGTTAGAGTAGAGTAGGCCCTCGATATACACCAACTACCAATGTATATTATCAGATTAAATAAAAGTCTCATCTTAAAATAATAAATCTCTTCTGTGCCTGCACAAACCAGGCAATGTAACCAGATGTTTTATACATATTATTACTCATTTCAACCTCATGATACTTTACGGACAGGTTAAGTAATTTACCTAAGGTCATAACACAGTCGGTTGTGAAGCCAGAATTCAAACCAAGGTCTGTCGAGCATACGATCACTTTTGCTGAAACATTCCAAGTGTTGGCTACAAAGGAATATACTGAAACTGAAATTAAACTGAAAACAGTTTAATTGGCAAACACTCGAATTCTCTCTTGAACATGGCTTCTTAGTGTTTAGGGAGTGAGAAAGTGCTTGAAAATAATACTGAAGAACAAAGTGAGGTAGGTGTCTGGGAAAGCATGTAATGCACCGGAGGCCCACTATGTGCCATGGGCCATGCTGGCTATTTTAAATGCACGAACACTCCACTGTTACAACAATCCTGGGACGTAACTATTGGTACCTCATTTTTTACATAAGAGGAAACTGAAGCTTAGAAACTCCCAGAAGGTCCAGGTTTATAGAAGTTGCAAGCCATAAAATTGGGATTAGAAATCAAATTCAGTCCATCAATAAGTATTTACTGAGTGCTTACAAGGTACCAGGGCTAGAAGAGGTACTTAGGATAGAATCCTAGAGAGATCCCCCCACATACAGCTCAAAACAAACCCATTTTCTTTTTGCTGAAGGAGTAAGTCATTGGGCAATTGCCAAATCTCCATAAATTGCTTTCTCCTTTTAATCATTTTATTTTAGGGGACGCCTGGGGGGCTCAGTGGTTGAGCGTCTGCCTTCAGCCCAGGGAGTGATCCTGAGGACCCGGGATCGAGTCCCGAGTCGGGCTCTCTGCATGGAGCCTGCTTCTCCCTCTGCCTGTGTCTCTGCCTCTCTCTCTCTTTCTGTGTGTCTCATGAATAAATAATTAAAATCTTTCAAAAAATCATTTTATTTTAAATAATTATTCATGCTTTGGTTAGATGTGTTAAGTACTGCCCCCCCTAAACTCCAAAGTTGAGTGCCAGGAAAACTGAACAAACCTCCAGTAGCAAGGGTAAAAATAGGAGCAATTCTGTCCTACATGCATGATTCTGAACATACTGCTGAATGGAGAGGACCACTTTGGAATATAAACTTCACATGTTCTGGAGGATGGATTAAACCCTTTAGCATTCTGTGAAGCTTCTCAAGGTCTGGCAGATTTTAAATGACAACAGTGAAATTTCAAAAGGAACAGGATAAGTCAGCACCAGAGCTGGTTTAACATTAATAATAAGTGATCTAATAAATAGGTCTATGTTTGCCCAGTCAGGCTTTGCTTATTATGTCAGTTGGAAAGCCAGAAGGAAACTGGTTTTAACTCCCATACAACCTGTATCGGGACAACATCACTTTATCAGAAAGGTAGCTGATGTCAGCGTTAACGCTGAGGCAGTTCAAATGCAAAGTGACCTTTCTTTTCCAACTAATGAATTTCCAACAATTCATTCATGGTATAGAATTGAGAGCAACTACCATTGGTCGTGAGCTTTCTATGTGCCAGAAATTCTATGAATTTTCTCATTTGATTCACAGCCACCCTGTAAGATATTAACCTTATCTTTCATAGGAAGAAACAGAAGTTTTGAGAAATAAAGTGACTTTTCTAAGGTCACATAGCTTGTAGAGAGGCACAGAGGCAGAGTCAAGGTTCAAGTTCAAGATGTCAGTTACCATCATGTTCCAAAGCACCAAAAAGCTGTCAGTTTCTTGTAAATAAAAATTTTTAAAGATGTTATGTATTTATTCATGAGAGACACAGAGAAAGAGGCAGAGACACAGGCAGAGGGAGAAGCAGGCTCCATGCAGGGAGCCCGACGCAGGACTCGATCCTGGGACTCCAGGATCACGCCCTGAGCAGAAGGCAGACACTCAACCACTGAACCACCCAGGTGCTCTTTGTAAAGAAATTTTTAATTAAGAGCACAGAAAGCAGAGTAAAATAGCGATTTGGATTAAAACTGCTTTAGTACATCAAACATAGTGTAAAGTGATGTTGACCTTTTAAAAATTCCTAGGAAGGTCATTACAAAAGACAATATAAAATGCCCTGAAGTTAAAATACTAGCCTCTCAATAACATTTTAAAGTAACAAATAAATATAGTATTTACTATTATCAACAGAAAACCAAGATTTTTTTTTTTTTAATGTTCTATTCTAAAATAATGGTGTTTAAGAGACTGCATTAGTGCAGGCTGGTTACAGGCAACACTTCCAAGTTAACTCCATGGAAGACTAATCCCTAAAAAAATATTGAAAGACCATGAGCCTCCAATGTTAAATAAGCTTGAGAAAAATGCTGCACTGAATACTAAACCGTCTTCTTTTAGGTTACAAATAATACAAGGTAGTACATGAAAATCCTCTGGAGCCAGTCTATCTGGGATGGCATCCTGGCTCTTCCATGTACTAAGTCATGCTATGGTAACTTTGGGCCTGTTATCTCACCAATCTGGACTTCAATTCTCTCATCTGTAGACAAAAGGACGTAATTACAGAAGAGAGACTTGTTGTAAAGATTAATATGTGTGGGACTGTTAAAACAGAGCCTCAAAATACTAAGTACTCAATAAATGTTAAATCATTAGTGGTAGTATCATTTCCCTGAGCTTTATTAAGCTGATGAACGTTGATATTCACCGTTTATCACCAAGTGGGAAAGGGATACAGTATGTAGCTTCTTCTCAAAATTGTATGATGGAACCTACTTTTTCACAGACCATCAAGAAGACTGGTTAACGTCCTCAAAACCAAAAACCAAAAACCCATACTCTCAAAAACAATACAGAATTCCACCACCAAAATAAAATCTGCTTTAAAAAAAAAAAAAAAAAAAAAAAAAAAACAAGGTTAGTGCTTCCCAGTAGCTGAACACATTAAGGTGCTAAAGGGGCAATGTGTCCAGAGTGCCCGTGGAAGTGCCCCTTCCCCCATGCCTTGTCCTACATGTCTCTTCCATTTGGCTGTTCCTGAGTTGTATCCTTAATAATAAACCAGTAACACCTCCTTACAGATTCCAGCACATAGATTTAGTGCCCTGAACCTATACGTGTAATGAAATGAAATACCATTTTGTTTTCTATTCCATAGCTCACACTGGCTTCAAACCACCATCTGCCTCATCAGATCAGTCATTCAATTATCTAAAACCCTGTGTGTTACCTATTCAGTCATCATCCAGCCTGGAGTTATCTGAATAAGAACAAAAATGTTTTCCATTATCAAGATATGGCCATCTATGTCAGTCTCACATCCCCCGTATAGATTTGAAAATATTCAGGTGGTGTTTTTTGCATTTGGTGTTTACTGTGACCATTTGCAAAATTTAGTCGTTGCTGGAAGTGCCAATTATGTTACCCTATCATTAAGAATTTTTCTAAGCAGTATGTGTCAGGATCTTCAGAAATGCTTATAGCCTTTGAACAAACAAATCCATTTCCAAGAATCTACACTATGGAAATAAATAAAGAATACGTGATAAAATTTTATGCAAATACATATATCGCCATATGGTTTAGTATTCTAGAAAATTAGAAATACAGTTGACCCCAGGACAAAGTGGGTGTTAGGGGCATTGACTCCCACACAGCTAAAAATCTGAGGGGGAGCCTTGGGTGGCTCAGCAGTTTGGCCCAGGGCCTGATCCTGGAGACCCGGGATCGAGTCCCACGTCCGGCTCCCTGCATGGAGCCTGCTTCTCCCTCTGCCTGTATCTGTTTGTCTGTCTGTCTCTCTCTATCTCTCATGAATAAATGAATAAAATATTTTTAAAAAAGAATCAAAGTATAATTAACATACAGCATTACACTAGTTTCAGATATACAGTATAATGATTCAACATTTCTATCTATACATTATTCAGTGCTTATCAAGATAAGTGTTCAAGAGCACATATCAATATTCTGTTTTTGTTTTGTTTTTTTACATACCAATATTCTTAGGGGTTTGTAAAAATACCGTGCATCATGAATCTAAGTATTCCTTAACCCAAGGAAGTCTGAAAGTATATTTTAAATATGTCAAAGATCAATGTAGTAGAAGTTTTGGTTTTAAGAAAGCCATTTTGAGGGGATCCCTGGGTGGCTCAGTGGTTTAGCGCCTGCCTTTGGCCCGGGGCAGGATTGTGGGGTCCCGGGATCGAGTCCCACATCGGGCTCCTGGCATAGAGCCTGCTTCTCCCTCCTCCTGTGTCTCTGCCTCTCTCTCTCTTTCTCTCTCTATCATAAATAATAAATAAATAAATATTTAAAAAAAAGAAAGCCATTTTGGGAGAGGTAAAACTTCAAGAATATGGTTTTGCAACTTTATAAATGGACATGTTGGGATCCCTGGGTGGTGCAGCGGTTTAGCGCCTGCCTTTGGCCCAGGGCGCAATCCTGGAGACCCGGGATCAAATCCCACGTTGGGCTCCCGCTGCATGGAGCCTGCTTCTCCCTCTGCCTATGTCTCTACCTCTCTCTCTGTGTGTGACTATCATAAATAAAAAAATTAAAAAAAGAAAGAAATTTATAAATGGACACGTTTTCTAATTCTGAAAATAGACATTTAATGCTTTTCACCTTAAATAGGATTTAAATATTGCTGCAATGGTATTAAATTTATAAGTGATCAAGAAGATCAGGAATCATTCCTATTGCTATTCTCTCCTTTTGGGACTCAAAACTTCTGATATTTCCCCTCCAGCTGGCATCAGCTTCCTCACTCCAAGGCCTATCATTTCTCATCCCGATTTGGACCCAGGGGATCCCTGGGTGGTACAGTGGTTTGGCGCCTGCCTTTGGCCCAGGGCACGATCCTGGAGACCCGGGATCGAATCCCACGCCGGGCTCCCGGTGCATGGAGCCTGCTCCTCCCTCTGCCTGTGTCTCTGCCTCTCTCTCTCTGTGTGTGTGACTATCATAAATAAATAAAAATTTATAAAAAATAAATAAATCCGATTTGGACTCAGGATCATCTCTACCCATCTGCCCACCCTGTAGAGACAAGTCCGTCAGGGTCAAGGGTCCAGGCGACCCTGGCTAAGTGCTTCCACCGTGCGGCCCTCCTCACCTAGGCTGAGCCCCGCCAAGGAAGAACACTGCCCCAGGCCCCACGCAGGCTTCTTTACGACCCACTGAGCAAAGGCCAGACCGCCGAGCCGGCTGCATGGCTGTGAGGACGGTGCAGTCATCAGCTCCATGCAGGAGCCGAATCTCGGTGCATCAGCATAAACATTTTCCCACAAAACTAATACAAATGTGGAGATCAGCCACGACCACCCCGTGTCTCGTCACCCCGTCCAGGGCCTGGGCCGGCGCTCTGCTCGCTCTGCCCGTGTCTGCGGTGCCCCCCGCCCCCCACCTGGGCTGCTCCTCCCGACGACCGGTGCTGCGCCTGGAACCCAACGAGCACCTCTCAGCCTTGTCTGGTCCGGGCTAAACCTGGCGCCAGCTCCGTTCCTGCCTCCTGCCCACAGCCCGCGGGCGGCCTGGCCCCAGCTCAGCAGGCCGTCCTGGCCCTGCCCCTCCACTTCTGCCATTGCTGACCGCCCGGCCCTTCTCATACGCTCCCCAAGGACTTTGGGACCCCGTTCGGGGCCTTCCTGCCCGTTGCTCCAGACCGATTGCGAGCACCTCGCTTTCTGCAATGCCCCTGCTTTACAGTCCCGAAGCGGCCCAACCCCAACCCTTCACCTCTCTGCTTCAGAAACCCAGTCCCTGGCCAGCTCCTGCTCCCCCTGGGTAAGTTTCAATTTAACTTAATCTAAATTCTAACCCCCAGTCTCCACCACCCCATGTCCCAGATGCCACTTTGTGGTCTCCATCATTCCCTCGTCAGCCTGGACTCCATGGCCCGTCACCTTGAACACCATCACTGCTGGAATCTCTTGCTTCCCTTTCTGCCTCATTGGCCCGTTTAAACTCAGACCACCAAGGTCAATCCACTCCTTCGCCTTGTCTGCTCAGAGGCTTGGCCTGCTGAGCCTTGAGATGGGGTGGCGGGTGGGGACCACTCACACACCAGAGCCATGAAAAATGTGTCATTACAACTCATCGAAGCAATCCTGTTCAGTTAGTTCCCTCATTTTCCCCCATGGCCAGCTCAAAATTCTCCCTTTCTCCTCAGACTCTCCCCTACAATCACCATCTTCTGTCCCTATAATCTCAGCCAATGACTACATCCCTGCCACTCCACCAGAAAAATTCATCAAGTGTACCCAGGCCCCAAATTCCTCACCTACCACCCAAACACTGCTCTCCATTGACACCATCCCTCCTTCCATTATTCCCATGGTCAGTGGAAACTATATTCCTGTTCCTACTCAAATCTCTTATCTTTACTCCATTCCCTCTAATCCTAAGGATAATGTTCAGTCAATCTCACATACCTCCTTCTCCCTGTATCGTTTTCCCTTTCTTTTTTTTTTTAAGATTTATTTATTTATTTATTTATGATAGACATAGAGAGAGAGGCAGAGACACAGGAGGAGGGAGAAGCAGGCTCCATGCAGGGAGCCCAATGTGGGACTCGATCCCAGGACTCCAGGATCACACCCTGGGCCAAAGGCAGGCGCTTAAACCACTGAGTCACCCAGGGATCCCCAAGTTCTCCCTCTCTACTGACTTCTCCTGTGAAGCAAGTAACCATGCTGACATCTCTCTCATCTTGATACAACATGCACTCTCCCTACTATCCTTCCAGCTTTTTGAAAAGAATGTCTGCACTGTCTCCACTCTTGCAACCGCTCACTCCTGGTCCTCAGCCATCTGGCAATGTACCCGCAGCACGGAGATTCCACCGGAGTGTCTTCAACAGAAGACAATCAATCAGCAACCCGTTGCTCCACCCTTAAGTCAGTTGACCTATTTGAGATCGGACACAGCTGATCACTGTTTCTTAAGGCGTCTCAGTTTTCATTTAACAACATTTACTGGAAGCCTACTTTATGACAAGAACTGGGGATAAAATGATGAACATGGCACAGTCAAGCCCTCAAGGAGCTTAGAGTCGAGAGGGGGAAGCTTCTTTGAAAATTCAAACCCTTCTTTCAACCTCTCAGATCACTCCTTTCTTTCTCTACTTACTCCCTCAGGACTCCTTTCTTTGCTCTTCTCACATCCATCCTGGGACTACCATGTTACACTGCCTCCTCACTGATGATGACAAAATATATATCTCTAGCTTAGAAGTCTGTCTTGAGTTCTGGACCTACTCACTCTCTTGAAAAGGTACTGGTACTTCAATATCTCACTATTTTGATAGTATCCTCATGCACAAACGTTTTTGAATTTTGATGAAGTCAAATTTATCTATTTTTTGTTTGTGCTTTTGGTGATGTATTTAAGAACCTATTGCCTAATATAAAATCATGAATATTTACAACTATATTTTTTTTCTAAGAGTTTTATACTTTCAGCTTTTAGATTTAAGACCTTCATCCATGGAAACCATAATTGTCAAAAGCTAAGAATTTCACTTTCAAGATCTAAGGGTTTTTAAAATTCTAAGACCTTGGCTTTAAATATCACAAACCAAAGCAAGAAAACTTTCCTGGCAGAGTTTATACTGTAAACTACAGCATCCAGGAAGCGGCAGGTAATGGCGTAAGTACAGTTCTCCCACAACAATCAAGAGTATATAAAAACTGGGGGGAGGAATACAGAGAGAAAGAGGAGGCAGAAAATAAGGAGAAGTTTGGAATTCTTAGCTCCTATCCCATCTGAAACTAAGTCTTGGGGTGAGAAAGGGTGAGAAAAATCTCCAGTATGTTTGTGCGGAAGGACCCAGAAGAGAAGATAACCTTCTTTCCCTTTCCTAAGTTATGGTCCAGGGAACATCAAGTCTTTTAGCAAAACCCTGCAGCTAGCACTGCATCCGTGTTCACAGCCAATAACGCGTCCAGACCATATTCCTGAAAAGCTGCCTCAAAGACCCAAGCACATCAGTTTGGTGCAGGAACTATTAAGACGTTTGCTTTGGGCCAGTTTGCTGAGGGCATTCGATCATGAGGGAGAATATAAATTTTAGTTTGATGGTACTAAAAACATAATTCAAAGCTTGGGACCCACATAAAATAAATGATGAGCCTAAAGAAAGAGTGTCCCCACAATAACCTGTAACTCTTAAGGGCAACATCCTCAGGGTAACAGTCATCACAAAGAAAACCAATGCCTGAAGTCTTCTAACCAAGGTTTGCATTGTTTGATGGCCCAGGAAACTGCAAACCTTGGATTAAGTGGCATGTGGCCTGACCCTGGCCACCTATAGAATGAAAGATAAAAAAAAAATATAAAGTTGGAAAACACAAAAAGAATAGGTAAGAAACACTGAAGATAAAGTGAAGGAGGAAGGAACAGGGGGTAGAGACAGGATTGGAAGAGGTAACAGTTGCAAATGTTCCAGAACCTGAAAAGATCTCCATCTCTAGAGTCAAAAATTGCAAAGAACAAACATGCAACAGAAGATACAGGTAAAACCATTAAACTGATCCAATGAAGAGACTCTGTCTAGCGAGGTGCCCTAGCTAACCTCTGCCGTTCCTGCTTCTGCCTCTCCTTCCCCAGCAAACCCACAGATGCACACCCTCCGGCCACAGGGAACTATGGTCCAGTTAATCTAACCCAGACCATTCTGATCAGGCTTTCTTGGTTTAAATGAATGACATTTCAACCCATTCTAAAGTGGGGAGAAGGATATTGTAGACACCTGGATTAGAAAGAAAACTAAAACTGGAAAGCCATTTTTCTGGCCACATCAGAGGTTTCTGGCCAGCATTTAGACTGGACATGGCTGGGTACCTGCCCAAAAGGCAGTCAGTCATCTGTAGCCTGAGGAACAGGGGATGAAGGTCACAGGGTACCAAACATGACCATCACATAGAGCTGGGAGCATAGAGGCGATTATGATTAAGATCAGTGGTAGAGTTCCAGGTAACTCAGCAAGAAGTGTGTCGGTCAACACGGCAATTTGGCTGAAATGACAGTTAAAAATCAATCTACCTGTACCAATGTTAATTTCTTAATTTTGATAAAGGTATTTTGGCTACATCAGATGTTATCATTGTGCAAAGATGGGTGAAAGAAACTGCAGTATCTTGTATATATTTAAATTATCTCAAAAAAATTATCTCTTCTATATATCTAAAATTCTTTCTAGAAAAAGTTATTTCAGGGACGCCTGGGTGGCTCAGCGGTGGAGCATCTGCCTTGGGCTCAGGGCGTGACCCTGGGGTCCTGGAATCGAGTCCCGCATTGGGTTCCTCACAGGGAGCCTGCTTCTCCCTCTGCCTGTGTCTCTGCCACTCTCTCCCTCTCATGAATAAATAAATAAAATCTTTTTAAAAAGTTATTCCAGGGATCCCTGGGTGCCGCAGAGGTTTAGCGCCTGCCTTTGGCCCAGGGCGCGATCCTGGAGACCCGGGATTGAATCCCACGTCGGGCTCCTGGTGCATGGAGCCTGCTTCTCCCTCTGCCTATGTCTCTGCCTCTCTCTCTCTCTCTCTCTCTGTGACTATCATAAATAAATAAAAATTTTTAAAAAAAGTTATTCCAAAACAAATTATTATAAATAAAACTATTTCAAAATTTTAAAAAAATTTAAAAGTGGAAAAATTGAACACATCTAGTCATTGTTTTTTCAATGGTTAGTATCTTAAGTACATCACGGAATGTTTTTGTGAACCTAAATACACATTTTTAAGTATCATTTTTTTTCATATTTCAGACTTTTGAGGTCTTATCCTATTCTTTACAATTCAAGGACACCTGGGTGGTGGCTCAGTGGTTGAGTGTCTGCCTTCAGCTCAAGTCATGATCCCAGAGTCCTGCATTGGGCTCCTCAAGGAGCCTGCTTCTCCCTCTGCCTATGTTTCTGCCTCTGTGTTTCTCATGAATAAATATTTTTTAAAAGTTAAAAATAAAATTCAAATTCAGGGGTGCCTGGGTGGTTTAGTCAGCTGAGCATCTGACTCTTGATTTCGACTTGGATATGATCTCAGGGTCACAAGATCCAGCCCCACGTCAGACTCTTAGTAGAGTGTGAAGCCTGCTTAAGATTCTCTCTCTCTCAGGTATCCCTGGGGGGGCTCAGAGGTTTAGCGTCTGCCTTCGGCCCAGGGCGTGATCCTGGAGACCCGGGATCGAGTCCCACATCGGGCTCCTTGCATGGAGCCTGCTTCTCCCTCTGCCTGTGTCTCTGCCTCTCTCTCTCTCTCCCCCTGTGTGTCTCTCATTAATAAATAAATAAAATCTTTGTAAAAAAAGAAGATTCTCTCTTTCCTTCCCTTCCCTCTGCCCCTCCCACCTCCTCACTTGCACACTCTCTAAGAAAAATAAAATTCAAATTCATTTGACAGTTATTACTGTTTTAACTGATAACTGTAGAGAAAAATTAGGAAAACATAGATGTTCCATAATGAGAACCAATATGAAAAAACAGTGATTTGGATTAGAAATAACATGAGTCTGCAGAAATGGGTTAGGAATACATCTAAGCATCCCTTGCTGTCCCATCTGTTCTGTTTCTGAATTCAGACAGCAAGAGTTGGGTCAGTGAGGAATACCTGTAGTTGAAAACGCACAGTCATTGCAGGCTGATGGGGCAGGTTTTCTGTTATTCTCATGTGCACACTTTTTAATTTTTCTCTAAGAAAATGTTAAAATAAATGAAAATTATAAGAGGCAAGGAATTGGAATTTGTCAGGGCTTAGGTGTTTTAGTTTTTTTCCAATTAAATTTTTTCTAGTTAAAGCCAGTGTGATTGATTCTCTATTTCCTTTTTTTTTTTTTGTATTGTATAATGAAAGCAGCAAGACAAAGTATGAAATCACAGAAGATAGTGAAAGTCTAGAATTCTTTACAATACTTATTAAAATACATCAAATTGTTATTAAAAAATAATTCCATTTTATATCTGACCTATAAAAAACACATGAAGGTAAGGAGACATACTTGCTTTAATTCGAGCTTCTCGTTACAACTTCCCTTGTTCTGAAAGTCTCTCTGTATCAGCACCTTCCCGCTGATGTACTGCTGTTCACTGATACTTCATCGTTTTTTTTTTTTTTTAAATAGCTGACCAGAACTTTCACTGTGGATGGCTGGTGATATCTAGAATCTAAGATGAATCCCTTTGTATTTCACTGTTTTTAGATGGCCCTCCAGGACTACAATTATAAAGATTCTATCTTTGACAAGAAAACTGTGGAGGGCAAATATATGTAAAGGGCACTTTTACATTACATGTCTGCCTGACGCATCTTCAAAACAGTCTTATCTTGGGGCACCTGGGTGGCTCAGTTGGTTGGGCGCCGGACTCTTGATTTCAGCTAGGATAGGATCTCAGCGTCATGGGACCACACTCCCATGGGTATGCAGCCTGCTTGGGATTCTCTCTCTGTCTCTCCCCCCACCCACCCACCCCGCATATGTGCGAGCTCTTTCTCTCTCTCAAAAAAAAGTCTTATCCCAAACTGTGCTTCTGATGGTATGAACTGTAACACAGAGACTCCAATGAGGCTGTCACTCTGCCCTTAGCATAAACACAAGAAAGGCCAGATTAGCCCTCTTACTGATTTAAGTCACTCGTCTGTGTGTTACACCATTAACAGTTGCTGCTGGCAGCTTAATCTGAAGATCCTATAAAATCATCTGAGCATTTGATATTTCTTTATAAATCTCAGACTTTCCTCCTGAACTTGAGGATGGGTTTCCAGGTTCCGTTCTACTTTCCTGTCTGGCAATAAACACCACAGCATGGAGATACTGCCTTAAAAGCTGCCAGTGTCCCCCACCCACACCAAAAAAGAGGCATACTCTTAAAACTACAATCATTATATAAAATCTCAAATCATTACATAAAAAAATCTCAATCATTATATAAAAATCTCTGAACTAGACTCAGCAAATGTCTCAAAGTAGAAAAAAATAAAACATGATGACAGTTTTCAAAGGGAACTAGACTCTGCAGATTTCTCAATGTAGAGAACAGAAACCACAGGCATAATTCAGTGTTATATTTAAGAATGCTTCACCTCTCTTAAACTGCGCTGATATTCTAAGGGAATATATTATCACAGTGAGAGCACAGAGCAGGGCAGTTATTTTCTGGGGCAAATCAGCAAACACTGCTGGTTGCCAACTTCACAATTATTCCTCCTGCTTTCTTCCTTGCTGGCAGTGCCTATCTGTCCTTTAGAAGTTCAGAGTGTCAGAAAGTCCTCTTTCCATCCTCCTCTACAGCAGGGGCATGCCACAGAACCCATTCCTAACTCCTGAGGCCCACCCAAAAGAGCAGCAGCTGGCTGGCAGGGCTGTGGAAGTACGTACGGGAGCAAACTGCTGTTCTCCCACATAGCTCTTGGTTGTGTCTGGACATGACCCCTGGAACTGATGGAGCAATCTTCTGACCATGAGGAAAGATACCACCAAGCTGCTGATTGTAACACTGGGAAAGTTCTGATAGTATCACTGAGCCCTCTACCAACAACTGGAGAAGCCTTGCCTCCAGGCTTCTGGTTAGATAAGGGTTATCTCACTTAGTTTGTAGCTTTAGCCTAAGCCACTTTTCTTTGGATATTATTGCTTAAGGGCCAAAACATCCAACTAATACAGCTAGTAAGTATCTGTTCACTTTGAGATCCGAGAGTTAGATCACTGCTACTTGGCTGACCCCAGCCACTTACCAATGTCTCTGTCTTGATCCATCGTACTGCCTCATTCATGTTTTTCTTTTCTTTCACTAAGAGTGGACTCAATGTAATCACACTCACATCTGTACTTTATGATAAAGTCAGTTTCTTCACAACTTTTCACATGATGGCCAATGAGAAGGTGCTTTTTGTTTCTCCAGCACACAAATAAGTGTCTCAATTTTAGCAAACATTTTCTTACTATTCAAACTCCAATCCCATATTACCCATTCAGATTACATTCAGCTCACAAGTGATCTGAAATTTCCAAAGAGAAGAGGGTGGGGTGCCTGGATGGCTCAGTTGGTTAAGTGTTCAACTCTTACTTTCAGCTCAGGTCATGATCTCAGGGTTGAGATGGAGCCCCACGTCACGCTCCACACTGAGCAGGGAGTCTGCTTGAGATTCTCTCTCTCTCTCCCCCTCTGCCCCTCCTCCTGCTCTCTTTCTCTAAAATAAAATAAATAAATAAAATCTTTAAAATTTCAAAAGAGGAACTGTGAAAGCTAGGATAAAGATTTGGTTAGGGATCCCTGGGTGGCGCAGCGGTTTGGCGCCTGCCTTTGGCCCAGGGCGCGATCCTGGAGACCCGGGATCGAATCCCACATCGGGCTCCCGGTGCATGGAGCCTGCTTTTCCCTCTGCCTGTGTCTCTGCCTCTCTCTCTCTCTCTGTGACTATCATAAATAAATAAAAATTTAAAAAAAAAAAAAAAAAAAAAAAAAGATTTGGTTTTATAAAGAGTATCTACATAGATAGATAAATGAAGCTGGGTGGTGAGACACCTGGATTGATGAATAATTGAATGTGTTATCCTTTTTACATATAAGGAAAACAAAAGATCTCAATTAAAAATAAAGGAAAAAACACAGACATAATGAATTGCATACAGGTGAGTTCAGAATCCCACCATAGGGATCCCTGGGTGGCGCAGCAGTTTGGCGCCTGCCTTTGGCCCAGGGCACGATCCTGGAGACCCAGGATCGAATCCCACGTCGGGCTCCCGGTGCATGGAGCCTGCTTCTCCCTCTGCCTGTGTCTCTGCCTCTCTCTCTCTCTCTCTGTATGACTATCATAAATAAATAATAATAAAAAAAAAAAATTCAAAAAAAAAAATAATCCCACCCTAGTACAGTTATTTTTAAGAAACCTATCCATTTCTAGTATACTATGCTTAAAGAGATAAAGTTCCTACAATGAATTTTCATATTTACTCACAACATGGAAAGAACCCTTAAGCGAGAGTTGATAAAACCTTTGTTGAATGTTATTCAGTAACGCAGCAAAATGAAAACTTGAACAAACTACACAAGTAGATATAGGTGACATTTAATACAGTAGGATAAACAGTTTTTAAAAGGAAAAAGGCTACAAACCCTGAAAATTTCAGATCCTTTTCTGGGATATAGTTTGCTTTTTACTTACTGAAAAAAACATGCTCACTAAAGGGGACAAATGAAAATTACAAACTTTTCTGAAAATCAGTTAGAAGCACAAAAACAAGTATTAGAAAAAATGCTCCTGAAAATTAGAGCACAAAAGCTTGAAAGATAATCCATCATGCACCAAAATGACCAAACTGGAAAGAAAAAAAGAACTAGAGGATACTCATTTTTCAACCAAATTGCTATTTGTTTTTTTTTTTGTTTTCTTTTTTTTAAGATTTTATTTATTTATTCATGACAGAGAGAGAGAGAAAGGCAGAGACCCAGGCAGAGGGAGAAGCAGGCTCCATGCAGGGAGCCCGACGCGGGACTCAATCCCCGGGTCTCCAGGATCACTCCCCGGGCCAAAGGCAGAGCTAAATCACTGAGCCACTGGGGCTGCCCTTGTTTTTTGGTTTTTTGTTTTTAATGTATTTATTTATTTGAGAGAGAGAGAGATGGCAGGTGTGTGGGGGGGGGGTTGGGGGGGAGGTAGAGGGAGAGAGAGAATCCCAAGCAGACTCCCTGCTGAGTGCAGAACCTAACACAGGTCTGATCCACAACCTTGAGATCATGGCCTAAGCCAAAATTAAGAGTTGCATGCTTAACTGACTGAGCCACCCAGGTGCCCCTCAATCAAACTGCTATTTAATTATGATGATCAAATTATTTTTAACCCAACTGTATGCTAACCAATACTCTCAAATCATGGTCTCATTTACCTTCAGGTCTCTGCATATGGTGTCCCTTAGTACAAGATTCCCTTCTCTCCTCATATTCAACTGGCTGATTAACAAAGTACTACTAAGCACTTGTGAACTAAAACCTATTGAAACATAGGAACACCTGGCTAGTTCAGTCAGCAGAGCATTGCAACTCTTGATCTCTGGGTCATAAGTTCAAGCTCCATACTGGGCATGAAGATGACATAAAAATAAATTAATTAATTAAGTGTCACAAATAAAATATATTTTTAAGAAAACTATTAAAATAAGAAAGATGGTGACCTAATAAAAGAAATATCAAGATTCCTAGTTCCTTTTTTTTTTTTTTAAGATCTTATTTATTTATTCATGAGAGATGCAGAGAGAGAGAGAGAGAGGCAGAGACACAGGCAGAGGGAGAAGCAGGCTCCATGAAGGGAGCCCGAGGTGGGACTCGATCCCAGGTTTCCAGGATCACGCCCTGGGCTGAAGGCGGCGCTAAACCGCTGAGCCACCTGGGCTACCCAAGATTCCTAGTTCCTTGTTTAGAAGTCATGGTTTATAAAATTAAATATTTGACTTGTCTACATAGAGTAACCAATTACATCAAATAGGAACAACTTTATAGGAAAACAAATTCTGACCACTGTTAAATTCTTCCTAAGTTCAAATTCAGTACTCATACTTTAAAAGGCAAAGACATTCTGAGATGAGAAAGTCTGAAAACTGATGTTCTATGTAACAGGTTATTCACTGTAGCACTGCTGTAACTTCAAGGTATTGGAAGCATGTCCATCAACGAGGGACTAGGAAAAATAATAATGGTACACACATACAATGAACTACTGTGCAATAACAAAAAACAAATGAGCAGTTAGGCAGTAAAATAGAATAATCTATTGGAAAGGAAGAAGTAAAACTATCTCCCTTTACATATGATCTTGTATATAGAAAATCCTAAGAAACCCACTAAAGTAATGATCAGAATAAATGAGCTTAGCAAGGTTAAAAGATAAGAGATCAATACACAATAACCAATTCTATTTCTGTAATGTGAAAAGAAGAACTTAAAAAGGAAGTTAAGGAAACAATTCCAATTATAATAGCATCAAAATGAATAAAAGGCTCAGTAAAAAACTTTTGTTTTTAAAGATTTATTTATTTATTTAAGAGAGCATGTATGTGCACAAGCGGGATAGGGAGGGGCAGACGGAGAGACTCTCAAGTAGCACTCCCTGCTGAGTGCAGAGCCCCAAGACACAGACTCCATCTCACCGCCCTGAGATCATGACCTGAGCTAAAATAGTCAGACACACTTAACCAACTGAGCTACCCGTGCGCCCCTCAGTAATAAACCTAATGAAAGAAGTACAGACTTTTTTTTTTTTTTAAGATTTTATTTATTTATTCATGAGAGACACAGAGAGACAGAGACCCATGCAGAAGGAGAAGCAGGCTCCATGCGGGGAGCCCAATGTGGGACTCGATCCCAGGACCCCGGGGATCCCTGAGCTGAAGGCAAGACGTTCAACCACTAAGCCCCCCAAGCGCCCCCAGAAATACAGAACTTCTATTCTGAAAAGACAGAACACTGCTGAGAGCAATTTTTAAAGACCTAAACAAATGAAAAAACATCTCATGCTCATGGGTCAAAGATGTGGTATCATTAAAATACCACCCCCCAAATTGACCTACAGATTCAACACAATCCCATTCCAAAATTCTAGGCAGAATCAGAGCAGAAATTGACCACCTGATCCTAAAATTCATATGAAAAGTCAAGGGATTCAGTATAACCAAACAATTTTGAAAAAGAACAAAGAATACTCAACACTTCCCAATTTCAAAATCCACTACAAAGCTACAATACTCAAAATGGAGTTCTACTAGCATAAAGAGAGACATGTGAACAAGTGGAAAAGAACTCAAGAGTCCAGAAATAAATCCTCACATTTAGGTCAATTAATTTTTGATAGAGTGTGAAGACAATTAAATGGGGGAAAGAAATAGCCTTTTGAACAAACGGACATCCAGAAGCATAAGAATAAAATTGGATTCCTTTATCATTCCGTATAAAAAATCAACTCGATATCCATTTTGAGAATATTTTGTCCACTCCATATACAAAACTCATTCCATATACAAAAATCAACTCAATATCCATTTTAGTTCTTTTAAAATATGAAATAACTAAATGTAAAGACCTAAATATAAAAGCTAACACTATAAAACTCTTAGAAGAAAACACAGATGTAACTCTTCATGACCTCCAATTAGACAATCATTTCTTAGACATGTTAACAAAAGCACAAGCAACAAAACATTTATAAATTGGACTAAAAAAATAAAAAATGTTTGTGCTTCAAAAGACACCATCAAAAAAGAGAAAAAACAACAGAATAGTAGAAAACACTTGCAAATCATGTATCTGATAAGGTATTTGTGTTTTGTTTTGTTTTTGTTTTTGGGGGGTTTTTTTGTTTGTTTTTTGAGATTTTATTTATTTATTCCTGAGAGACATAAAGAGAGAGGCAGAGACACAGGGAGAGGGAGAAGCAGGCTCCATGCAGGGAGCACGATGCTGGACTCAATGCCAAGGTCATGCCCTGGGCCGAAGGCAGATGCTCAACCACTCAGCCACCCAGGAGTCCCAATAAAATCTTTTTTTTTTTTTTAATGGGAAAAGGAAATGAATAGACATTTCCCCAAGAAAATATATGCAAATGAGCACATGAAAAGATGTTCAACATCATTAGCCACCAAAGGAATGCAAGTCAAAACTAAAATGAGCTATCACTTCACCCCCAGATAATACTATGTGTTGGGGAGGATGCAGAGAAAATGCATTCCTCATCCACTACTAGCAAGAATTAAAATGGGTAGTCTGTGGAAAACAGTTTGGCAGTTTCTCAAGGTTAAAACCTTTTTTTCCAAAAGGTTAAACAGCAATTCCATTCCTAAATATATACCCAAGAGGAGTGAAAACACATGTCCACACAAAAACTTGCACAAGAATGTTCATAACAGCATTATTCACATCAGCCAAAAAGTGAAAATAATCCAAATGTCCACGATGGATTAAAAAATGTGATAAGGCCATACAGTGAATACTATTTAGCCATAAAAAGAAATGAAATACTGATCCATGCTTACAACATAGATGAAATCTTTACATTATCCTAAGTAAGAGAAGCCAGTCACAAAGGGCTAGGTATTGTACCATTTGGTCTAAAGGAAATGTCCAGAAGAGACAAGTATAAACAGACACAAGGTGGAAAGTATGTATTACTTTTTCAAATCATTTTTTAAAATGCTATGATGTTCTTTTATTTTTACGCTATGTCTTTCTAAATCTTAAAATTCTTCTTCTGAAATATTCTTAAAAGCACTTGAAAACACAAAAGCATACAATACATCAAAGTGAAATGACCTAGAATTCTAAAACAGCTAAGAAAAACTCATAAATGTCAAAGGCAGAAAATTGATTTGTCTTTGTTGAACATTATCAAATGATCAAAACTCCCTCCAAGTTAAATCCTGGCTTCCTTTTGAAATGGAAATTACTACTAATTAAACTTTAATTTGCAAAATAACTGTATATTTTATAGAGGCAATCATCAAGGTAACCTGCAGAATTGTTGAATCACTCCATTGTACACCTGCAACTAATATAACACTGTACGCTAACCATACTGGAATTTAAAATAAAACAGATCATCAAGGTAAAGCTGAAACTCACGAGACCTTACATCACCAATTAAACTAAATGCAACACATACTTAAAATATTTCTTGGCATTGCGGCAATAGAGTAACTCTCGTGTGAAATACACAGGTTTGAGTCTCAGCCCGCTATTTACCGGCTAGGCGACCACCAACAATCTACTCGGTGTCTGGGAGCTTCAGTTCCCTCTTGCATTAAATCAGGAATTATAATACCTACTTTAGCTTAAAAAGAAATACTCAAACTACTTACTAAATGGGGGGAGGGAGAGTAGTGTAGTTTGGAAATTGTCACTCTTTAAACATCTGAAAAAAATTTTTTATGACTTCTAAAACATAACGAAGACTTAAGAAATGAAAGCATCTAGGTTCATAGGGTTCTCATGGAGCCATTCGGTAAGGCTTTTATACACAGGAGGCTGTCCTGGGTTAAAAATGATCTCCTTGCTACTTCCATAGCCTTTCTGACTTTTGAATTCAGATGAATAAAACTTGGAAGAAGCAAAGTTAAACATTTATTTTTCTGAAGGATATGGTTATCACGAATGAGATAAACAGGGTAATAAAACTAAGCTTTTAAAACCACTTTCCCCAGAACATACCAAAGAATTTAATTTGAAGAGAAAAAATGTCCACACGTTTACGGATGCTAGTCCACTTTATTCTAAAATTTTAGGATTTGGGGTTTGGTTTTCATGGGGTTTTTTGTTTTGGTTTTTGTTTCTTTTCTCTTTTTTTTTTTGCAATGTAAAATGAAGCCATCAAGTGAAAAGCAAATTGGTACCTTCATTTGCTTAACCAAGAAGACAAATCCAGGTTTCAGTTCAGAGAATAGTTTTCACTGGAAAACAACCAATAAAAATAATGACACGTTTATCTATACCAAACAAGATAAAATATAATGTGCGTCTTCTTGGCGTTGAGAGCACCGAGAGGGCCGAGCCATCTAACCCACGCAGGTTTCCCTTCACACCTGTCAGCGCCTTGTAGGAATCAAGGCCATTCTCTACCGTGGCGTAACAGAGGAGTGAGGGGAGTGCGGGGACGCGAGGTCGCTTCGCAGGTCAAAAAGGTGACACTTTAAAACCAGCAAAGTAGGGATCCCTGGGTGGCGCAGCGGTTTGGCGCCTGCCTTTGGCCCAGGGCGCGATCCTGGAGACCCGGGATCGAATCCTGTCGGGCTCCCTGCATGGAGCCTGCTTCTCCCTCTGCCTATGTCTCTGCCTCTCTCTCTCTCTCTGGGTGACTATCATAAATTATAAATAAAGGGAAAAAAATTTTTTTTAAGAATAGAACCAGCAAAGTACACAGGGACAACTACAGCCAGGCATGTGGCCTCTGGTCGCTACCTCGTCTAACAGACAGGGTTCCCGGCTTGAAGCCGCGCGGCCCACCCGGAGTGCAGGGCGCAGAGCCCCCCAGGGGCAAACGGCCCCAGGACTGCAGAGGCCGCTGCAGCCCCAGGTCTGCAGAGGCTGCCCCAGGCCGACCCCGGGTCGCAGCCCCAGGTCTGAGGGCCGCAGCAGCTCCAGGCCCGACCCCGGGTCGCGGCCCCAGGTCTGCAGAGGCCGCTCCAGGCCCATGCCCAGGTCTGCAGAGGCCGCTCCAGGCCCAACCTCAGGTCATGGCCCCAGGTCTGCAGAGGCCGCTGCAGCTCCAGGCCCGCAGAGGCCGCTCTGGGCAGCGAGGGCCGCCTTCCACCCTGACAGCGCCCGGGGCTGCGCGGGGCAGCGCCGACGGCTCCCCGGGGGCTCGGGCCGCGGGGAGGGAGTCCCCAGCCCCCCCGCCCCCGCCGCCGGCCGCCGGAGCTCGGGCGGGGGAGCGGACGGGAGCGGCACCGGTGACTCACCCGGCGCGGCCCGCGCCAGGCCTCGGCGCCTCCCCCGCGGGCCCGGGACCCGCCGCTCAGCGCCCCCAGAGGCAGGAGAGCCCCTGCCCCGCCGGCCCCTCCCCGGGCTGCTCCCCCGCCCCCCGCGGGCTCCTCCCCGGACTGCCTCCTCCTCCCCCCGCGGGCCCCCCTTCCCGGAGTCTCCCCCACGAGCCCTCCCCCTCCCCCGGCGGCCCCCCTCCCCGGGCTGCCCCCTCCTCCTCCCGCGGCCCCCCCTCCCCCGGCGGCCCCCCTTCTTTCCGGGCTGCCTCCCGCTCCCCCCACAGCTCCCCCATCCCCGGGCTGCCCCCTCCCCCGCGGGCCCCTCCCCGGGCGGCCCCCCCGTTCCCGGGCTGCCTCCCGCTCCCCCCGCGGCCCCCCCTCCCCGGGACGAGGTCGGGGGCGCGCACAGACCTGAGACACCGCCTCTGCGCGGGTCCGCTCCTCCCGCCGGGCCGTCGCCCCGCCCCCCGCCGCGCGAGCATGCGCACTGGGCCCCGCCCGGCCCCGCCCCCGCGCCCCGCGCCCCGCGAGGCCGCGCTGAGCCGAGACCCGGCTCCCGGGGGGCGCGCCCCGCCCCGCCCCGCCCGTCGCAGGCCGCCCGGGCCGCGGCCCCGAAGCCCGTCCTCCCGCGCGGCGGCGGGCGCCCGAGGGGAGGGGACAGCCCGGGGGAGGAAGCCGCCGCTTAAAAGGGCGGCGCGGCCGGGCCGAGCTCCCTGCGCCCGCGGCCCCCGCCCGCCGCCGCCGCCGCCGCCGCCGCCGCCATGTACCGCCGCCTGGGCGAAGCGCTGCTGCTGCCCCGCGCCGGGCCCGCCGCCCTGGCCTCCGCCGCCTCCGCCGCCCCCGACGCCGCCGCGCTGCGGGGCCGCGCCCGCCCGCAGCCCCCCGCCGCCCCGCCGCCCGCGCGGAGGCACTACAGCGAGGCGGCGGCCGACCGCGAGGACGACCCCAACTTCTTCAAGATGGTGGAGGGCTTCTTCGACCGCGGCGCCAGCATCGTGGAGGACAAGCTGGTGGAGGACCTGCGGACGCGCGAGAGCGAGGAGCAGCGGCGGAACCGGGTGCGCGGCATCCTGCGCATCATCAAGCCCTGCAACCATGTGCTCAGCCTGTCCTTCCCCATCCGCCGCGACGACGGCTCCTGGGAGGTCATCGAGGGCTACCGGGCCCAGCACAGCCAGCACCGCACGCCCTGCAAGGGAGGTGAGCCCGCGGCGCCCCCCGGCCTCCACCCTGCCGCCCCCCGACCTATCCCGACCCCCGTCCCCCGACCCCCGTCCTCCCCCACGACCCCTGCCCGGGCCCAGCACAGCCCGCACCGCACGCCCTGCAGGAGAGGTGAGCCCGCGGCGCACCCCCCGCCCGCCCCGCCCCTGTCCTCCGTCCCCCGGCCTCCACCCTGCCGCCCCCCGACCTATCCCCGACCCCCGTCCCCCGTCCTCCCCCACGACCCCTGCCCGGGCCCAGCACAGCCCGCACCGCACGCCCTGCAGGGGAGGTGAGCCCGCGGCGCACCCCCCGCCCGCCCCGCCCCGCCCCTGTCCTCCGTCCCCCGGCCTCCACCCCTGCCCGGGTCGCGGGCATCCCCTACTCCTCGCCTCTCCCCTCCTCGCACCCCCCAGCCGTCGTCCTGCACCTGCCGGGTCTCGGGCACCCCCGCCCCTCTTCGTCCTCCCCTCCTCGCCGCCGCCTCCCCCCCAGGCCGGGTCGCGGGCGTCCCCCCGTCGCCCTCCCCCCGTCGCCGCCCCCCCCCCCCGCCCCGGTCGCGGCACCCCGGGCTGGGCCTGCGGATGCGGGCGGCGGCTCCGTGCTCGCGGGTGCAGGAGGCCGGGTGGGCCCGGCGAACGCCCTTCTGGAAATGGGAATGGCCGGCCCGATCTGACGGTGCCTTTTTCAAGTTTTTGTGAGCTTCTATGACTCACCGGAACGCAAACTATGAGACAATTATTTCCAGGGTGGTTTTTTTGGGGTTTTTGGTTTTTTTTTTTATACGCTCCTTTTCACATCCGCGACAGACGATCGGGAGACCTACAAAGTGAATTTGCCTTTTCGGTTTGAAATCTAGACCGTGTACTAACAGATGACTTCACTAATGACACGTTGGTCTTTTAAGGCGAGTTATTTTTCTGCCCTGACAGCTTCTGTTTTGCACACACACACACACCAAAAAAAAAAAAAAAAAAAGCAATACACGAGCAAGGTATCATCTCCGACAAACAAACACCAGGCGCCGTGACAGTAAATCTAAAGGGTGTAGAATGCAGGCCGGCCCGCCAGCCAATGGAATGAAATAGCCCTGGGGGTGTGTACTGGTCCTGGCTAGCACCAGATTTGAGCTAGGGGAGAAGATAAGTACTGGAGAAAGGAGCTGAGTCGATTACAATTTGGTAGTTACCCAGTTATCCTGCAGTTAAATTTGGGAATATCTGTACATTTGGCTTCTATACTGTCAGATTGCTTCCCTTGAGGAAATAAACTCTTAAAAATTTTTTTTCCCCAAGAAATTGCACAATACATGTTTAAAGGTGCCTAGGCATAACCTAGAAAGAAGGCACAATCGCTTTTTTTCTACTGAAAGAGAATGATGTCCGATAAAAGGCCCAGGAAGTTGAAGTCTTGCTGGAGGCTGCTTGGCTAACAAGCACAGAAGATGTTGGGCTGGACCCTTTGTCTCCACCATGAGCCTGGTACAGTGTTCTATTCTACTAGCTGAAGTCTAAGGATAGTTTTTAAAAATCTCTCTACTAGAGAAATTTGAGCCCTGCTGGCCCTTCCAGCCTGGGAACAAAGGTTGCCTGAAACTGTTTAATGTTTTACTTGCTAAATCTGCATTGACCCCACCCTCTTCTGGGACATACCTTTAGAGCTTAATTATCCTCTAGCTCCCTTTCCTCTTCTCAAACTTACGTTTGAGCCACTTTGACCTCTAATTTCCCTTTGTGCCTCCAAAATTACATAAAAAGTACAATCTCCACCATCCTCTTCCTTCTTCCTACCACTCCCTTATTCTCTTAAACAAGAATACACGTTTTAGACTCCCAAGAAAACCAAACAAGGATGTTGGAGAAAGAGAAGTTAGCAAACACTAAATTGCAGTGTTTCTTTAAAATGGCCGTCTAGTTTATATTACTATCCTGTTGGCAATATTTTCCAGTCACTTAAGAGATAAGCAAATAAACCAGTATGTGTGTTTTTCTGCAGGATCTGATTTCGTGTCCTTGAAGTTCTTTATAATCCTGTGGTCTTTATAGGCCAAGCCCTCTCCTATCTTTAAAGATCTCAACTCCACAAATTTACTAAAGCAACTAAGATTTGCCATAGTTTTGTCAGTCCTCCTCCTCTTGTTGTCACAGCAGTTGTGATACCAAAATATTGAACCTAGCAACAAACCGCATCAGCCATATTGAGGCACTGATACCGTAGCACTTGCTTGTACTGAAGTGTAAGATACAATTCTCTCCTCAATTTATCCCATTTACCAAAAGGCATGTACTGAAAGCACTGTCAACTCCCAGCATATAAACACAGAAACCGAATTGCAGCTAATAACTAGTAGCAGGCATTGGAAGATAACATGGAAGAAAATTGGCCTCTATAAAGTGATAAATTTATTATCTTAAGAAAGTTGAAAACTTTAAGGAGGTAAATAGGATTGGGAAGGGTTATATAGCTATGAAGGCCCTTGAAATATTTTGATGTGCTTAACATAACAATCAGTGTGCTAAATAGTTGATCAGCAAAATTTGAATAATGTGGACTTAACCTTTTGCTTTCCTGACACTCCAAGATCTTCCCATTTTATCACCTTTATCAGACTACAGAGACTGTATATGCCAGGATCACCGTATTCTGGTAGTTTTTGTCTCCAATTAAACATTTAAAGCTGAGTTGTTTGGGGGGTTTGTTGTTGTTTTTAGATTTTATTAATTTAAGAGCAAGAAAGTGGTGGGGTGGAGCAGAGGGAGGGGGGAAGCAGGTTCCCCACTGAACAGGGAGCCCAATGTGGGGCTCGATTCTGGGACCTTGAGATCGTGACCTGAGCAGAAGGCAGATGCTTAACCAACTGAGCCACCCAGGTGCCCCTGGGTTGGTTGATTTGTTTGTTTGTTTGTTTTTTATAAATTGTTGACCTCATGGATTACACTCTGGTCTTAGAAATATAGAATATATTAGGTGATTGAAATTTTTTTTTTTTTAGGTGATTGAAATTTTTAAGGGTCCTTTGAATAATCCCTGTGACTTCAGTACATCTTGCCCTTTTAAGCACACTTTACTCTCACCGCCTCTACTGCCTTCTCTACCATTGTTCTCAAACACACACACACACACAAGCCTTGTCTGCTCCTCTTCATCCCATTCATCACCCTCAGTGTTCTGCATCTAATCTTTCCTTGAGCAACTTTCTACCTGACTTTTCCAAAATACCATTTTCAAGGTTGAAGCAAAGTAACAATCTAATTATAATCTGTATGAGGGTAACAGGTGGTTTTGAGACCTGGGGTGGCTGATGTGTACTTTATTCCAAGTAATATAGTGCCTTTTCAGAAAGTGTATCTTTGGCGAGAGAAGTACAGATTGATAATAGCAATTCATTGATGTAGGAGCAATTTAACTTTCCCAGCTTGTCCTCCCCTATCTTCTTATCTTCATATTAAAACTAATATTAACCTAGAAGTCCCTGTTACTCTTCCTTCCGTCATAGAACTTTCTAAAATTACCATAATTTTAAATAAAGCTAATAGATTCTGAGTGGAATAGTGTGATACACTGACCCTAAATCTTTGACTTAACTGTAAATATCAGTACCAAAAAAAGAGGTATAAACTCTGTTAACCCATTGACTTGTTTTTAAAGAGCCAAAATGCAAAAAAGGAAACAGTGGGAGGTAGACTGTCTTTGTTCTTGTCTCTAGGGGACAGGATGCAGGGGTGGAGGCCTTGGGAGGCTGCTCTGGATTGGAGTCAGTGTAGTATTAGTCCGCGGTCCTCTGGGCTGTGATGGTGCGGTGAATGGTAGTACTTTGGAGGAAGACTGCAGAAAGTACTGATCCTGTTTAGAAAACAACACATGCATGCTCTGCCTTTACTGGGGAAAAAAAAAATTTCTGACTTCTGTGCCAGGTTAACAACCATCGAAACTTGGGTAACTTTGGTTTTTGTTCGTTTGTTTAAGATTTTATTTCTTTTTGAAAGACACAGAGAAAGGCAGAGACATGTAGGCAGAAGGAGAAGCAGGCAGGGAGCCTGATGTGGGACTCGATCCCAGGACCACACCCTGAGCCAGGGGCAGGTGCTCAACCACCGAGCCACCCAGGCATCCCGGTAACTTTGAATAAACTCTCACATTCTCTAATATTCTTGAAGTGTGAGTGTGTGTCTGCATCTGCTCCCACAAGATAAAATGTAGCCTTAAATTTAGGATTTAACTCAATCTGAAAGTTCCACTAGAAGACAAGTAATTTGTAATGTGCTCTTCCCTGCAGCCCTCAACCCTGAGGTTTCTGTGGTTGCTGCCCCACTGCTGCTTTTTTTAATCCTTTTAAATTAAATCCAGAACTGGGTTGCCATCATAGAGGCCCTTGAATTTCATAGAAGCCAAATGCATGTGACCTGCTGCCATCCCGCACCTCGAGTAGAAAACGAGGTTAGTGGCGGCGACTCCGCATCCGATGGCCCTCGGGCCTTCCCTCACTTGGTCCAAATCCCCGTAGCTGGCCAGCTTTGGCAGCGAAAAGCCCATATGCGGGCACACAACCACGGCCCTCTCATTATGCAGGGAATACACTGCGGGAATTGGAGCATCAACAATTGGAGGACAAGCACCAGTGTATTAAACCCCAATGAAATTGGCAGTGCTTGAATTTTAAGTACAAGAAATAAAAAATGAACATGGACTTTCTGGCCTATAGAGGGAAGAAATTGGGTATGCAGCTATTGATGATGATTTAGGTCAAGAAAATTGTTTTTTGTCCAATGATGTTAAAGGTGCTGAGGGTTCGGCCAGAAACCAATAAAGGCCAAAACACTAGCTTTTTGGTTGTTGAAGAATTCCTAGGCAATAGCCTGACCTGGGGCTTCTGGGGCCGTGTGGGTTTTTTCCACTTATTTTGCGTAATAATTAGATTTTTGTTTTATAAAAAAGATTTCGGACCTCATATCACCTCGATAAAGGATTCGATTCCTAAACAGCCCATGATGGCTATACCCAAGAAACTCCTGTTAAAATACCTACATAGCCTTCAAATGTTCAAATAGCAGTTAACAGTTATAAAATGAAAAATGAAGCAGCTCTGCCCCCAGATCTTCCCCATAAAATAACTGAACAATTTTCTATCCGAAGCCATTCCCTAAAACTGACAGTTGCTGTCCCAGCGAGGCAGAGTTGTCCCCTCTCCAGAGGCAGACATGAATGCAGGTTGCAGTCTCGTGAGGGCTGAAGCGTTCACCTACAGGATCATAGATGGGA
The DNA here is from genome assembly GCF_048418805.1 of Vulpes vulpes. Lineage (NCBI taxonomy): Eukaryota > Metazoa > Chordata > Mammalia > Carnivora > Canidae > Vulpes > Vulpes vulpes. Next base: position 93,486,138 of record NC_132783.1, on the reverse strand, counting down.
TCATAGCGGGATGTAACGGGGCCCTGTAACGGGGCCTGGGCAGGCTTAGCAGGGGCGGAGCCGCATCCCGCCAGAGGGCTGCTCCAGGCATTTCCTTTCACAAAGGCGGCAGCACCTGGGACATCCTGCCTCTGCACAGGTCAACCGGCAGAGCAGGGGGTAAGCTAACAGCTGACTTTGCCGAGCTCTCTGCGGACACCAGGCACTTTGCTAAGAGCTTTTCACGCATCATCACTTCTATTGCCCATAACAACCTCATGAACACAGTTGTCCCCTGTTTTCAAATGCAGACTCTAAGGCTGAAGAGTAAAGACTCCTGGAAAGGCTGACACACCCAGATAAGTAGCAGAGTTGGGGTTCTGACTCCAGCACCCCCCTCCTTAATCATTGTGGTTTATTCGTGTAAAAAAAAAATTACATCCTAAGCAATGGTTGAGAGCCATGTCATGCCCTGCACACAATGACTCCTAACACTTTGGATCATTTGAAGTGTGTTAAAAGCTACTAGAAGGCCTCCCTCTTCCCTAGAAAATGCATATGTATTCCAACAACTATGCATATAAAACTCGCCCATATATGAAATCTTTACAGGTCCATTTATTCCAGGGGGAAAAAAAAGCATTTTGTGCATTTGAGCCTTATGATGTACATGAGCTATTTTTTTTTATCCCTTTTACCAAAAAAGAAACTGCAGGGAATAATAGTCAAGGGTGAGAGTACCCATATTGGAGGTGTATTAAATAAGGACTGTTCATTAAAAGCTGTAGATTATATTCCAAATCTGTTTTTCCATTATGTGTTCGTTTTCCCTGAAGACAAGAGCTTTAAACTTTATGCTTAATTAAGGAGCATTCCTTAGCTCGTGGGGATTTCTGATAGTTAACCTGTTCATTGCAGGTCCTGCTCTGTGTCAGGTACTATGCTTTTTTGCTGGGGGAACTATCCATAAGAAAGCTTTAATAAAACCAAAAAAAAAAACCAAAGCTGATTTTTTTTTCTCAAAATGTCTTTTAATCGATTTCCTCAAAATAGAATCCCAAATCTCTTATGGTATCTGTGTCATTCTCCTTTTGCTTTTAGCTCAGTATTCTATTTTCTACATTTTCCTTTCCCAAAACCAGTCACTAAATGACACGATTGAAAACCTACTCAACAATGCATTGCTGCAATTGGAGTTCCAAAAAGAAACCAGGGAGCGATAGTCTTAATCTGTAAGCAAGGAGGGCTGGATGGGAATTGGATGGGGGAAAGAACATTTTAGATAAAGAGAAGTAGAGGGGGTAACTGATTCTCAGCCCCAACGACAGGGAGGACTGTGTGATGGCATCCTGGGACAGACTGTGTGTTTGTAAATCGTGGAAAGTGTGGTTTTATGACATAATAGATACTGATTTAGTCTCTGCCCCCAGTTCCTGACACAGAGCTCCTAAAATCCTGGTAATTTCCTGAGAGCCTGTTTTGTCCTAATATTTGGTCTTTGACTCCAGTTCCTGACACAGAGCTTCTAAATCCCTTGGAATTTCCTAGGTGATAGGAGCATCTTTTGTTTCAATGAGGCAACCCTTGGTGGGCTCCTGGATAGCTTCAGGATGGCAGCTGGTCACCAGAAAGACTAAGCCATGATGAGTAGCTTGGAACTTTCAGCCCCATCCTCTGTCCTCCTCCATGGAAGTGAGAAAAGTCGGATACTGAGGCAACAGCCATCGTGCCTACATGAGGAAACTTTCATAAAAATCCCTGAACTACTAGGTTCTGAGAGCTCTGGTGCACATCCACGTGCCTGGAGGATGGCGCGCCTGTTACCCAGGGACAGAAGCTCCTATACTCAGAACCCTTATAGTCCAGTAAACATGTAAAGGCTTTACTTGAGTGCCGTGAGCCATTATAGCAAATTCTCAAACCTGAGGAAAGGGGATCGTAGGAGCCTCTGGTTTGTAACCAAGTTAGACAAAAGTACGGGTACCCTGGGCACCCAATACTTGGGATTAATATGAAGGCCAGTCTTGTGGGACTAAGCCCTTAGTCTGTGGAGTCTGCACTAACTCCAGGTAGTCAGTGTCAGAATCGAATTAAACTACGTATGACAACTAGCTGGTGTCCACAGAGAATTGAAGAACTGGTTGTTGGTGTGGAAAACCCACACATTTGGCGTCAGAAGTGTGCGAGCAGAAACAGCTTTCTCTTCATGCTTGTTGGGTGGATAATGATAAATCTGGAAGGGCCCAGAAGGCTGGGCAGCAGAGGAGCTGAGAATGAAGTGATAAATTACAGCAAAAGAAATGAAAAGCCACGAGCGGATAAAACATTTTGAAGTAAGGATAGTATTTCCCAACAGGTAGGATCTCTCAATGAAGAGAAAGGTCAAAGATAAGTCAAACTTCTAGCCTGAGGAACTGTTAGAAAAAAACAGTAGTATCAGGGACTAAAAAGTGTTAGTAGGAAAGGACTGAATTTTTAAAATAAGGAGATCTGGTGTAAAATGTTCCTTAGGAAAATTGGAAATACGAGCATATGTTATTTTCTTGATCTTACTTTTCTTAATATAAATTTATTTTTTCTTTTTTTATAAATTTATTTTTTATTGGTGTTCAGTTTGTCAACGTCTTGATCTTACTCTTGGAAAGTACAGTCGCTCTACTTGTGGTGCCCATCCGTTCCTTGTCTCCTGTGTCCCTCAAATTCTCTTCCTGCTCTTAAGATCCATCTCAAATACCACCTTGGCTTATTAATAATTTATATGAAACAGGGTATCTGTAATTTCGATCCTTTACCCTTTGAACCGTTTTATAACAAGTTATTGTTATGTTTTAATAAATGTCCAATTTTACATTCACTTTTACTAGCATCATTTCCAAGACCTGTTTGGTGAGAAGGTGGGACTCAGTTTACTGCTGTTATCAGAATAAGCAGTCTGTGAAACCAATGAACAAAACCCTCCCCTCTTAACGTATAATCTTTCCTCCATCCGTTGGGCAGTAAGTTCAATACATAAGCACCAGACAAAGCTCTATGTTCAATAGATAGTATGTATTTAAATGCAGGCAAATTATTTGGGAGGACATACACACACACACACACACACACACACACACACACACACACTTGCTATGAATGGTCACCCGTAGAGAGAAGATGGGGATTACATAGTGCTAGTTAGGAGAGATTTCAGTTTTTCCTGTGTTTCAGCTTTGATGAGCACATATACGTAGGTGTTCTATAACTTTTAAATGTTAATGAAAAAGAAGTGAAATATTTTCCCTTTCATTTCTCCAACATCAGCTAAACATATGCTTCCCTTCCCAGAACTTACTAAGTTTGTCTCTTCCACTCAAAGATTTTGATTATGGGTTAGAACACTTAAGTGTTCGCTTCCTTGCCTTCTTACACAGACATGGACACTGTAAACAAAAGCAGTTAAAGGTATGCTTTTCCTTTGCTCCTTGCAGTGTGGAACCAGTTTTGATCTGAGACTTCTCATACCTTCCGTGGTCGTTACTTACTGATGTGTGCTGGTTCCTCACTGCTTATTGCTCTCTTCTCATTTGTAATTAGGTTATGCCATTCTGTTGCACATTAGGAAATTATATTAGTATTAAGTGAGAAAAGCTATTCTCATGAGTAAATGGCAAGAGGGTTAGTGCATGCATTTTAAGAGTTCTAAGGCCTTTTTGTTTTCCTGTGAGTTCAGTGCCTGTGATAGAACTGGTTTTCTGAAAAGTGAAAGAATATAGTTGGAAATTGAATTTTTAATAAATCAAGCCCTATTAAAAGATTTGGCTCAAGTAATTTTTAAAACCATTTGGATTTTCATGAATGTGTTTAGTTAATGATTCATCGTAAAAAAACAATGGTGACTCAGTTGCTAGGAGCTTTTTTGTATGTTTTTGGTTTTGAGTCAGCTGGCAAAAGGAAAAAAATTCAAGCTACTCAGTTGTGGTTTTCACTGAATCTTTTTCAAAGTAAGGAACTGGTGTGGTTTCTTCATCACTATAGCAACTTCAGCTAATTTTCTCTTGATTTTTTATTCTAGAAAAACTTAACTGTACACCAATCATGAAGCTCTTGAGGATAAGGAATATCTTTAAGACTTAATGTCATTAAGTCAAAAGGCAGAGAAATGCTCTCCCTGTTGTGTGGCGTGCAGATACCTGCATGTTATTAATGTTCTTTTGAAACATCTAGATACCAGTTAGCTCAAAATAGCTGCATGGTACAGTTCGTTACTCTTCGGAATAAATGGTCTGATTTCAAAGCTGTGTCACCAACTATACCAGGTTTGGTAAATAATAAACGTTTCTATTAGGCAGCCCTGGACTCCTGCTTTCCACTGAAAGTGTTCACCTCCATCGTGATACAAGTAATCACTTCCCAAATGCTAGTGGTGCTAGTAGCAGCAACATAAGATAACAGGTAGTGCTGTGGAACTTTAGGATACCAACAAAAAAATCATAATTTACTTTTCTTCCCATTTTTGAAATAAAATTTTTGGTCCATCTATAAGGGGTTTTTGTGTGTGTGTATGTGTGTTTTAAGATTCTATTTATTTATTTGAGAGTGAGCCACCCAGGTGCCCGCAGTCCTTCCAGTTTCCACCCTTGTGCCCATCCAATCCCTGTCAGTCTGGCTCACCTTTAGCCTTCTCTACCATACTTCCCATCCCAAAGAAAAGAAGGAAAGGTGTGGTTTTAGAAAAAGTAAAAATATTCAGACTTGCAAATAAGATCTTATTTCATTTTGGTTTAAAACATTTTAAGGTTTCCTGATGTTCTTGTATGTATATGTGTTACCTGTTACTTGGCTTTACTGAATGTCTTGTCTTCAAATTCTGTATTCTTGGGGATCCCTGGTGGCTCAGCAGTTTGGCGCCTGCCTTCGGCCCAGGGTGAGATCCTGGAGACCCAGGATTGAATCCCAAGTCGGGCTCCCTGCATGGGGCCTGCTTCTCCCTCTGCCTGTGTCTCTGCCTCTCTCTCTCTGTTTCTCATGAATAAGTAAATAAAATCTTTTTTTTTTAAAAAAAATTCTGTATTCTTGAAAGATAGGCATTCAAAAATGCTATGTTTTTCCCCTTTAAGAACCTTGAAGTTTAAGATGTAGGGTCTGTACTAACTTAAAGTAGTCCGTGTCTACTTAGTCTACATAGTCTATAATATGCTCTGTATGCATTTAATATGTTCCTATGATCTGCGACTCTTATCTTGGGATCTCCCTTGCATAGCCCAGTCGTGCCAGGATCTCAATCCACTGGATTTACAAATAGAGTGGGAAGCGACTTCATTTTTGCCATCACACTCTTAGCATCCAATAGAACGTGGGTAAGAATTTTTAGGCGACAGTATATTTTTATTAATTATCTTCGGTTTCCAGTGCTTTCCCTTAGGGATGGGTGAACTCCTGTCCTGGGGCTTGTTTGGTCCCCAGTACTGGTACAGTACAGAGTATTTTATTTATGGCTCTACTTGGAGAGTTTGTTCCAGACTAACAGTTTCAGTAATCCTGTGCTAGTGTGTCTGCCAGCTTAGGGAGTAAAAACATTTATGTGTATCGCTGATTAATTAGAAAGCTGAAACGAAAGCCTGTTTTTTCTTCAGCCTGGCAGTGCCACGTGCATTCCTTCCTCCGCCCCCTCTGCCCCCACTTCATCTGCTCCAGGGCTCAGCCCCCTAACTCTCCTCCTCGTCCTCCTTCCCTTAGTGCTTCTCCCTTGCTTCATGGACTCCTCCGGGCTGGTGTGCAAGGTAGTTGACGTAACTACTTCTCTTCAGTGGCTTGCACTGGAGCTCTGGCTGGGTGTGGCTCGGAAAGAAAATTGCACTTTACAAACAAGAATTCCTGGGTTCCGTCCAGCAGAAACATGTTTTTTGTTAAACATGTACAGTTTCTGACTCATCATTCCAAGGCTTCTGCAATAAAATAGACATTTTGTTTACACCAGTTTGTACAACGAAGAGTCCAGTTTCTAATTAGCATTAAAGTCTAGAATAATAGGATTACTCTCGGATTTGTGAATGTTACTCTTCAAACTGTGTTTAGTTTCCCACTGAATGCATTAGATTTAAACATTGGATAAGGGAAAATAACTTCTCCCTGCCCTTAAGAAAGCAAGGAAAGTGGTAGCTACACTTGTGAGCATAGTATAGTATATAGGATTGTCCAGTCACTGTGTATGCTACACCTGAAACTGGTGTGATTTTTTTTTTTTTTGAAAGAAAACAAGGGAAATTAAAATAACTTAGCAACTACTTCCACAGGCACTAAAAGAGCAATGAAAAAACTGCTTTGTGTGTGTTGTAGGAGAAATACTAATCCTTAATAGCAGACTATTTTACTGCCCTCATTCATCTTGAGAGGTAATGAAATCAAGATTTATTAAGCTGTTTGTTTAAACTCCTATCAGTTTAAACTTTTTAAAACCTGAATTTCTTTATCTGCCTGTACTCAGTAATACTTGCAGTAGCCGTGATAATGGCAGAGATGGAAGCACTGGCCCCACGCAGGCGCCATGCCGGCTGCCTCACAAGCACTGTCCTGTGCAGGCTTGATTCAGACCCTGGGCACAGGTCTGTGCCCCCAGGTGAGCAGTGCCCTTCCCTGCACCCAGCCCAGGTCCCAGCCTAGTAGCCTGGTTTCCACTGAGTCATATGCCATGTTACATGGTTAACATTTTTACTGATTTTAAAAACACATTGTAGTGTTTAAACAAATTTTTTTTATATTAAAGAAATAAATGTAGAGATGCCTGGGTGGCTCAGTGGTGGAGCGTCTGCCTTCAGCCCAGGTCATGACCCCAGGTCCCCGGATCAAGTCCCGCATCGGGCTCCCCTCAGGGAACCTGCTTTTTCCCTCTGCCTGTGTCACTGCCTCTCTCTGTCTGTCGTGAATAAATAAATAAAAGCCCTTTTTTAAAAATAATAAACAAATGTTCTTTATTGCTTACAGATTTTTTTTTCTGGAGTACTTTTAGGACCTGAATTTTCTGCCTCTTAACTACTTCCAGCCCTTCCATAGTATATGCAGACACTTCCGGTGACTTGTGTACAACTTAGAGGCTTATCAGAATTTTTAGTGACCATGGCTTTTCTGTCTTAACGCCTTAGTTAAGAAATAATGATATATTTATTCACCACACATTTGGGCACCTAATACGTGCATGCCATTTTCTATGTTAGGTACCAAGATTTAAGTTAAAGCAGTGCACAAAATAAAGTCTGTCCTCTTGAGCAGCTAGCTTCCCAGGTGGGGAAGTCAAGACAGTAAACAGTATAAAGTCAGCAGTAAAACATTAAGGTAAATGGGACTAGAGAGTGGGGATGAGGAAGGTGCTTTTTTAAAGAATGTGGTCAGGTAGGGCCTCTTGGAGTGAAGAAAGTTCTAATAGAGGCCTGAACAAAACAGGGAAGCAAGCTCTATGGCAACAGATAAATATAACTGCTAGACCTTTTAAGAAAACTGTCATTTCTAATCTAAATTTTTTGAACTCCCTGCTACCAAGTCATCCAAGCCAAAAAGTAAAAGAAAAAAAGCCTTCACTGAGTTGGTTGCCTTCCTCAAAGCATAAAAAATTCCATTTGAAGGATTTTTTTTATCTTGTGAAGCCATAGTTCCTGCTGTCTGCCACTGGGCTGTACGTTCCTGAAGGACAGGACTGTGGCTCATCTCTTCATCTCCAGGAACCTTGCTTGGTGCTCTTAACTGCTCCCACCAGAATGCAAAAACTGCACTCCCATCCCTGTCTTTTTCTCTTAACCACCAGAATACTTAAAAATCAAAATCAGTACTCCTCCTGTAGCCCGTACAAGGTGATAGGTGTCCAATTAGCAGATTTTCCTTGACTTTGTATCACAAGCCACTTGAAGTGTTCTTGGAAAAAAACAGGGTGTAAAATGCAAAAAGTGTGGGCATTTCCATTTCTAGCACTTTTTCTTTTAACCAGCCCAAAGGATGTTCTAAATACATCCCCTTTTCTCACCCCCCTCCCCCGCCCCGCAGGTATCCGTTACAGCACTGATGTGAGTGTGGACGAAGTGAAAGCTCTAGCTTCTCTGATGACCTACAAGTGTGCAGTGGTTGGTAAGTGATCTCCTTTGTTGCTCCCTGAAAATGCTTTGGGGAAATATGTTAACATACCAGGTTACCTTTAGGATGTTATTTAAATTGCACAGTTTAATGCTTACATAATTTTTCAATTAGTCTTAATTAAGATTTAATCTGTTTTTTAATGGAAAAATTTTTATGGGAACTAATTGGATTTTAAGTGTAGATTTTTTTTTAACTGCTTTTCCATACTCTGTAAGTAAGACCAAATCATAGTAGAAGGAAAATAAGTATTTTTTTTTCTTTTAGAAGTAGTAAAGCACATTGATTAAATATGCATAATTTGCCCGGCCTTACAATTTCTGTTCCACTAGAATTTTAGTTCAAGGACATTTTAGAAAAGATAAGTGTTGATCAATGTTTATTTCTTGAATTTTCTGAAACTAAATCTTAAAGAGTCACGTTTGAATTATTGTAATATCACATAGTGCTTTCTGCCTCCGGAATTTGTTTATCCTTTGTATGGAATAACAACTTGCAGCCTTCTCTTGCAGATGTGCCATTTGGGGGTGCCAAGGCTGGTGTTAAGATCAATCCCAAAAACTACACTGTAAGTATCAAAATGACATTTGTGCACATGGTGCATTCATAAAGGACTTGAAATTACAGGGCTTCTATGTGTCCCCCATACCAGTGAGATTAATGGCCCCTATTTTAAAGGAATGGAAAAACAAGTAAATAATTAACTCACTGAGTGTGGTGCCATATAAAGGTCACCTGCTTAACATCAATGTCCTTTTTCATTTTTACACTTGGTTAAAAGGTAATTAACATTTTCATATTCTTAGGGCATTTATATCCATCCATGTTACATAGTCTATAATATAAATATAATATGCTCTATATGCATTTAATATGTTCCTATGATCTGCGACTCTTGGGATCTCAGAACCTAGTGACAGCCTAATTTAGTAAAAATCTTGTTTATCCTATCAATTCCAAGTTAATTTAAGCTAGCTGTTACTATGCTTTAGCTCTGAATTAACATCTGTTACAAATATTATATATATATATATATATATATATGATTTCATTCTTTTTTTTAACCATTTAAATGAAAATGTACCATAGGGATTATTCTTAGGGTCCTATATTAATACAAAGAGAACAGGAAGTGCATTTGAGCCCTAGTTCTACTGTTTGTTGTTTGTATAACCTATTTTCTGATCTATCATTTCCTTATCTTCAAAATGGGAATGCCTGCTTTATAAGTTGTAAGGATTACACAAGAAGATATATGAAAATGTCCTATAAATAGAAAATATGAGGCAATTATCACTTATCTCCACCAGTGGTTTTCTATCAAAAACATTTGTTTCCTTGTTTTGTTTTCATTTGTTTCCTTTATAGGATAATGAATTGGAAAAGATCACAAGGAGGTTTACCATGGAGCTGGCAAAGAAGGGCTTTATTGGTATGTATTACCTTGTAGGCTTGAGCACGGAGTAGGAACATCTAAAAGGCAATTTTCTTAAGTTAAACTCCTGTTTTTATCTATATGCACATGGGTAGAATTGCCCCTTTACTTTGAAAAACTTGGGCCTGTTTTGGTAGGTCTCACATAGAAAAGCTCAGGTTCTCAGTATGCAGTGTGGACACCAGGGGGATCGCTTCCACCTCTTCTGCTTGGACAATCTCTATTGTGATATCCAGAAATATTTTAGGAAATAAATAATACCTGTTTTATAGATATTTTTTTTAATATGTAATAGTCACTTTTACAATAGTCTGTTCTGCAAGCAGTGAAAAATCTGCTGCTTTTTGGAACAAGAGCCTAGAGCAAGCTGCCCCTTCAGAGTAGTGGGCACAGGCTGGGAGGTGAGGGGCTCACCCTGATGACTCCATCTGCCCTCCCTGGCGGGTCTTGAGGGCCCTTTGTATCAGGAACAGGGCCCTTTGTATCATTTGTATCAGGAACCCCGGGGGTTCCTGATATTTGTCACGAGGCCCTTTTTGCCAAACACTAGATTTCTAAGAGTGCTGATCTTCAAAGGCTTGATGTTTTTGCATTAAGTGTCACTTGATGTTTTTGCATTAAGTGTTGTATGTTTTATGTGAGATGTGAATATTTGCTATGATGTATAAATACTCATCATTTAGTCAGTTTTTCAAGCAAATGAAGTCTGTATATTTCTTTTTCGTTCTAGAAGGATTCTAATTTGTTTTTATAACATAAAAGTATTTAACAGAATGTTTGCCCTTGTAACATAAAAAAAACTGACTAAAATAAGAAAGAAAATCTACTTTCTCTGTTTTCCTGCCCCTGTGTTTTTGTTCCCCAACATTCTCCCCACTGTTAATTTCTATGAACTTAATTAAGATATGCTTCCTTTGAAATTTGCCCTCTTCATAGGAAAAAAAGAGCATGAAATAAACTAATACAGAAATCAATATAAGTAGCACTAGAGCTTGACCAGATTTGGTCTGTTGTTCATCATTTCACAGGCATTTGGATTCTTGGCATGCCTCCTCAGCACTGCTGTGAATCTGTCCTGTCAGAATAGGGGGGTGCCGGGTACTTGGAGGGTACTGCCTCCTTTACAGAACTGCCTACTATTGCTGAGATTTGGTGAACTGCAGTCATGTTCAGCCTAGAGAGCCTCATGATTTTTCTCTTAGCTTCAGTCGCAACGTGTTTAATAGTCTTGAGTCACTTCAGACTTTATTCGGTATTTATTGCCCATACCTAGAGTATAACCAGCTTCATTTTCTCTATATTCACAAGTACCTTGGGATTCCAGAGGTTAAAAGCGATTCCTGGAAATAGTGAAAACCTAAATAATGCAATTTGACTTCTTTGTTGAAGCACAAAAGCCTCATTGACTCACAATGCAGCTAACCTGACACCTGGGCTCAGAAAGCTTTGTAGCATCTGGGGGGGAGGGGGGGATCCTTTCTCTCCCTCCAGGGCCCAGAACTGGTCCTGAGTAAACCTCTGCAACTTAGGTCATTTATTTCTCCCTTACTTACTGACTTGTCTTTCCACAGTTTCAGACTGTGAGTTGGACGTGGGCCTGAGTCCTGGCCCAGGCACATCCTATGCCTTTAGGAAAAGCTTTTCATTTTCTGCAAAGAAGTCAGCTGGGCTTTTACTAAGGATTGCAGTGCTCTGCAGCCCAGTATGGAGGGAAGCCGTCCTACCTGGCTAGTGCTCCAGTCCCCGAATACTGAATGTCCTCAGTTGTCATTCTCCTTTCCCTTCCTTCCCTGATGGTCCCTGGTTTTCAGCACAGATCTTACACTGCCTCTGTTACATTTATTCATAAGAACTTTTTTTTTAATGCCGTTCTAAGGGATATCAATCTATAGTATTCTCTTCCTGTGAGGCCCTGATACCAGTATAATACTGGCCTCAGAGAAAGAGTTAGGAAGTGTTCTTTCCTCTAGTGTCTTTTTTTCTTTTTTTTAAGCTTGTGAAAGCTTGGTGTTTATTCTGTTGTGTGAGTTTAGATACCACCTTTGTAAACTGTAAAGTTCCCTTGGTAATCCAATGTCTCCATTTCTTTATAATTTTCTCAGCTTTCCCTGCATCAAAACTGGCCTTTCAGCTCCACCCTGTGCTCATGTTCTGTTAAAGCAGCTGTGCTCTTTAGTCAATTTTTCATCTTTTTTATACTATTGTGGGATTGACTGATGGCATTTTAGCTTTCCCAAGGTTATGTACCTGTTTTACAAAGTGTGGATGTTCAGACCTGTTCTCTGTTAAAATATTTGAGTATTTTTCTGTAATTCAGGTTTTGCTTATAATCCGAGCATTGCTGTCCATTGATTTTATGTGAAGTAGAAAACTCATAAGCCTAATAATATTTTGTGATTTCGGCTTTGGATAGGGAGCGCTGTCTCATCTTAGGCCATCTAGATGAATTGAGGTTTTTGAGAAGCCTCAGAATTTATCATGGTACATTTCCAGTTTACAAACTGCATACCTCAAACTTGCCCCTTGCCAATAGCCCTTTTCCACTTGAAATCGTGATTTGATGCAACAAGCATACTTGACACTTGATACTACTAAAAACGTTTGTAGATCCCCCTTGCATTCAGGAGCAGTTTATCATTTACACCTTTGGAGAAAAGCAAATCCGATCAAACAAATCTTTACGAACGTCCTTGAAGTCTTGCTCTCAAGGAATGGACATTGTGAGCAAATGAGAAGAGTAGAGCCCCTTTTACAGAGGATAAGACTAGAATAGGGCATGAGTCCCTCCAAGGAGGAGAGTAAGGGGTAGAGTGATTTGCGGGAAGTCAGACTTCATGAGAGTTAGAAACTGCCTAAGGGAAAGGGTGCTCAGATGCAAGAGAATGACAGATTGGCTGTGGGCCAGGTGGGAGCGGGAAAAGCTTGACCATTTCCGAGTTGTCTTAGACCAGTTATGTAGCCATTGCATCACAGCCTGTGCAGAGAAACACACCTCCTTGGATGTGGGCCCCAAAAGTACAGGACAATATTAAAGCATATGTTATTCAGTTGGTTAAGTAAAAAAATACAGAACTTGAGTACTTAGAACTTTTCTGTGGGAGACTTCATTGCTGAATCATTTTTAAAGTTCTATTTTTCTGAAACGTTAATGGGTTTGTATTAGTTAACTGAAACAATACAGAAAGTTATAAACAAGGCCGAAGTGGAAACATCGTGAGCAAGTGTGAGGTATCCATATCCTTCCAAACCTGTGCACACATACTACATATACAGGTGGAAATAAATGCATGGAGACTATACACAGGCCTGTCCAGAGAGAGAGAATTTTATGTAAATGGAACCTCTATACATGCTATACAAATCCTGCTTTTTTTCCCCCACATAATGTGTTTTGGTGAGGACTACAAGCTTTTTACTGGCTGCATAGTATCTCTTTATGTAGATACAGCATTCTTATTTAATTGACCCACTAAATGGGATGTTTTTGTATTTTATATGTATTTGTATCCCTCCCTTGACAGATTTGAGTGGATATCATTTAACACATCTTTAGGGGCACCTGGGTGGTTCAGTGGTTGAGCGTCTGCGTTTGGGTCAGGTCGTGATCCTGGGATCGAGTCCCACAGCAGGCTCCCTGCATGGAGCCTGCTTCTCCCTCTGTCTGTGTCTCTGCCTCTCTCTCTCTCTCTCTCTCTCTCTCACATGAATAAATAAATAAAATATTAAAAAAAATAATAATAACGCATCTTTACCAGAGATCTCGGTGTGGCCATTCAGTATTAGCGCTGACACTGGCATTTGTTGCTGCCGTGGAGTAACTTCTTATCCTCAAACTTTCTAATCTGCTGTGATCTGAGCAATTGAAAGCTGAGGCCTAAAACTTTATGTACATTGAGGAAGCTTTGAATAACAGGTCAAAGCCCAGGTGAAATTATGGGCCTTAACACTAATGCTTCAGCAATGTGTATTTTTTTTCTTTTTCTACTTGATGGGGAGGGCTTACACCCCCATAAGCGGTACGGTTCTGTGCTGCCTCAGACACAAACACTCCCCAAGCACAGCACTCGTCCTTCTGTAGGCAGGATGGTACTGTTCTCTCTGGTTGTATGTAGTTCAAGGAGCTGAGGTCAAGAGGGACACACCGAGATGCCTATGCTCATGTATTCAGAAGTCCATTTGAGTGGCTTCTGTCTGTTAGCAGAACTGACTTCCGAACAATATCTCAAGGCAACGCCAGAGGGAGAAATTACCCATATAACATTTGTGTGTGTGTAAATTTTGTCGTGACGCATTTAATGAGTATTTCTATGACTTCAAGTAGTTACCCAGATGAAATCTAATGTTTTCTAACCACAGTAGCTTTGTTGTAAAAAATTACAAGGATTTATGTGTTTGAGATGAGTTCATCTTAAAAGCTAGTACAATGCCCTTTCCTTGTGCCCCCAGGTCCTGGCATTGATGTGCCTGCCCCAGACATGAGCACAGGTGAGCGGGAGATGTCCTGGATTGCTGACACCTACGCCAGCACCATAGGGCACTATGTGAGTACCCACCCAAAGCCCTGAGATCCTCATTTGCTGTCTACAAGAAATAACAAACTGATTATGTGGATGGAGAGAATTTGCTGGGTTCTTCTCCCCTTTAATCGTATCTTGAATTTGCACATTATTTTACTTCCATCTCTCTAGTCGTAAACCATAAACGTAGCGTGAACCTGGACTGAGCTTTCACTTACATACCACCCCATCCTGAAAGCTGGGATGGGACCTCAGAAACGATCACCTACCAGGCAGGGGAGGACATGATGTAAAACACTAGAAGGGAAATGAAGAAGCCTTCAATTCTGACTTCCCGCAAAGAGCTTTCATTTAAAGAGGAACTAAGACACATAAGCAGATAAGGTATGGAGATAGGATAATACATGGAGATGAGGCCTATTTAGAAATGTACTAGTAGAGCGAAGAAGTACATGAACCAGGACAAAAATCTCAAGCTCTAGTTTTGCTAGTGAGAGGGGAGGCTCTGGCACTGCCCCTTTCTTCAAGGAGCCTGGGCTGGTGCTGTTAGACTGCACTGGAGCCCAGGGCCACGAGGCCTGGGGAGAGGCGTTGGCACCTGACAGAGACTCCATAGGACTGGAATTGGATGTGTTATCAAGGAAAACAACCAGGAGGACTTGTGTCTGAGAGACCAAGCAGAAGTAGTGCCACTAATACAGAACACGAGAAAAACAAACTTTCTGTTCTTGAAAGGGATGGAACTTTGAAAAACATTTAAGGAGTAGGAAGAGATAGGGAGTTGAAAAGACATTCATTTAAAATGTATCTATGGGTAGCCCAGGTGGCTCAGCGGTTTAGCGCTGCCTTCAGCCCAGGGTATGACCCCGGGGTCCCAAGATCGAGTCTCACATCAGGCCCCCTGCATGGAGCCTGCTTCTCCCTCTGCCTGTGTCTCTGCTTCTCTCTGTGTCTCTCATGAATAAATAAAATAAAATAAAATATAAAATAATAAAAGATAGATAGATTGATAGATAGAGCGAGCCTCTGCCAAACAAGCAAGGTATTCAGTACAGTTGGGATAATTGGGAGCACAGGGAGTCCTGATGCTGGGACAAGGCGTAACAGGGCCCGGCCAAGCCTCCATAGGTGAGGTCAGAGGAGGCCTCCTTGAAGGAGTAAGCTCTGGTCTGCACTCTGATGAATAGGATCACTTACGGAAGGGACGGGGCTGTGAGTGTTGGAGGCAGAAGGAGCCATTGGGTAAAGTTCTGGGGTGCAGAAGTGAACTTGAGGCTGAGGGAAGACTGGGGTAGTCAGAGTGGAAATCCAGAGAGTGGAGTCTAAGAGAGGCCACTTAGAGGAGAATCAGACCAGATCATAGGACCAAAGTCTTTGCCTTAAAAACAGAAGGACGCTGGTGGAGTGCTAACTAGAAGCAGGGGCATTTTGACCTTCACTGTGTGCAGCAGGGAATGGGACTGTTGGGGGCAGGACCATACAGGAGCCCAGGAGATGGGGGACCCTGGCCTGCGGTAGAGCTGGAGACAAATGGACAAATGGGGGAGGGATGGATGGATTGATTGATTTGATTTGATTATTTATTTATTCATGAGAGACAGAGAAGTAGGCTCCATGCCGGGAGCCCAATGTGAGACTCGATTCTGGAACTCCGGGATCTCACCCTGGGTGGAAGGCAGGTGCTCAACCGCTGAGCCACCCAGGAGTCCCAAGGAAGAGGGATTTAGAGGGAAGGTGGTCAGTTGCAGAAGAAGGAGGAGGGCGAGGAGCTCCACATGCCTCATTGAGGGAGCCGTGTTTGGGAAGAAACGAGTTCAGCAACTAGATCATCCATCTGGGGGACAAAGAGTGGAACCAGGCTGCAAGGAGCAGTTGAAGGAGGGAAATGGGGCACAAGGAGTAGCCTTCACAGAGAGGAATGGTGCTGGGCGCAGAGCGGAAACAAGACAGGTGCCTGCTGCCCAAGGACAAGGGTGGTTGGCAATTGTCTGTCTGTGGGCTTCACGTTCATCCTTGCAGGAGATGATGCAAGAGAGACGGACAGCGGAGGTAGCAGAGTCCTCCAAGGGAATAAAGGCCTCGTGAATTTTCCTTTAAAGGGCCCTGGGGGAGGGGTGCCTGGGTGACACATTCGGTTAAGCATCTAATTCTTGGTTTTGGCTCTGGTCTTGATCTTGGTCTTGAAATCAAGTTCCACGTCACACTCCAAGCTCGGTGCAGAGTCTGCTTGAGATTTTCGCTCTCCTTCCCTCTACTTGCTCCCTCTGTCTCTTTCTCTCTCTCTCTGTCTCAAAATCTTTTTTAAAATGTTGGGGGGAGGCCCTAGTGGCAAGATGAGCCCTGGAGAGAACTCTTGCCCCCAGAGAAGGAAGGGGGCTGCAACTTGCAGTAGAGGAGCTCAGACATTAGTCTGAGGACCTGAGAGGGTGCAGACTGTGGTTGGGAGCGTGAGCAGACCACCTGGATTCAGAATTGGCTCCCTTACACACCAGCTCCATGGCCTGTGGCAGGCCTTGAGCGCCCTATGCTTCCATTTCCCGTATATAAGATGACAATAGCAATAGCTCCTAATGATTAATTGAATAATAAAATATAATGCACTCAGAATAGTACCCACTCCTGGAGCACCTGGGGGGCTCGGTCAGTTAAGCACCTGCCTTCAGCTCAGGTCATGATCCCTGGGTCCTGGCATTCGGGCCCCACGTCTGGCTTCCACACTCACCAGGAGCTTGCTTCTCCCTCTCCCCCTGCCTGCTTATGTTACCTCTGTCTCTCTCTTTTTCAAATAAATAAATCTTTTTAAAAAAAATAATAGTACCCACTCCTTAGTAAAACACACAAGACAACAAGTATTCATAAATATTAAATCGGTAAATTGCGAAAATCCCCTGAAATAAAACGAGCAGTATGAGATGCTTCAGAGAATTTTGGTTTTAACTGCCATTCCCCAAAATGATGTTTTTTCCATGTCCTCTTTTGATATTAAATGAGCTCCAAATTATAGTCTCTGTTTTTAAACAAGACACTAGACTGCTTAGTGCCAAGTAGTAGACACCACATTCATTATTCATAGCTTACTGCCAGGGGTGACCACAAAAGAAAGTTTTGTGAGGCACTGCCAGCTAAACCTGGCAAAGGGCTTCCCTTCTTAAAGTGATAGGAAATCCAAAATTAGGGCCTAAGGTCAGGAAGCTACTGTTTTTCTTACTTATTTCAGATGTAAACCTAAACCTGCCTCAGCTTTTGTGTAATCTGCCCAGAAGTGCAGGCCGCGGAGTGAGGGCGTGTGGTCCCTGGGCTTCTGGGACAATCAGGTGTGCTGGGCGCTGGGCAGCTGGCACTGGGCCTGACCTCAGACGGGGTTGCTAGCGGCTCCGGCATTCACATTTGCACTGTGTAAAAGCATTTGGCTCTAGGTTTGCAATTCTGCGTTCACACAAGTGTTAATTATTCATGAAGGGAACTGTGGGAAAATTGATTTCTGTAAATCACTTTACTGGACTGCCTTCTTTTTTTAACTTTTATTCTTTTTTTGTTGGCGATTTACAGCTAATACAATTCTAAGTTGTCTCTGTAAAAACAGTTAAACACACACACACACAAAAAAAAACCTTAAAAAAAATAGTTAAACACTACAGATAAAGACCAGGTTACTTGTTAACTCACCCAACTACATCTATTCGGGGGTAGGGAGAGTGTGAAGTAAGGCATTGCGTCTTCCTTAGTGGGTAGCAGATTGCCCCACAAGTTTATTAAATAGTCCATAATTTATCCACAAATGTAAAATGCTTCCTTCTTTTTATGTTGATTTCCTGTGTATAATAGGGCCATCTATTTTTCCTGCCCCACTGACCAGTCTATTATTCTACATTGTTCTGGTGGCTACATTTATGGATATACCTGGAAGGGAAGTTCTCCCAAGCCCTTTCTTTCTTCTAATTACAGTTTCTGAGCAAGAATACATGGTCACTTCACAGAGTACAGGAGGACAGATGGTAAAGACTGTTACTCCCCCACCCTGCCCCCGGAGCTGGCGTTTGCTTCCAGGGGGTCCTCCACTCACACTCGCACAGGAGCCTCTCTGTCTAACCCACATGTACCTTTGTATTTTCCTATCTCAAATGATACCATACCAAATACACAAAAAATTTAAGTTCCTAGAAGTAGAATCTTTGGATTACTAGGTATTTTTATTTTGGTAGGCATTCCAGATTGCCCTGCAAACCCTTTAATTATTTTGTCTTTTTTTTTTTTCCAAATTTCTTGAATACTTTTGTTAATCTGTTCCTTTAGTTGAACTTTGAATATTATCTTTTAAAGTAGCATTTAGGGGATCCCTGGGTGGTTCAGTGGTTTAGCACCTGCCTTTGGCACAGGGCGCGGTCTTAGGGTCCCGGGATCAAGTCCCACGTCGGCTCCCTGCATGGAGCCTGCTTCTCCCTCTGCCTGGGTCTCTGTGCCTGTCCCTCTCTCGCTCTCTCTCTCTCTCTTTATCATGCATAAATAAAATCTTTAAAAAATAAATAAATAAAGTAGCATTTTATTGAATTTCTAGATTAGTTTGGTGGGAGAGTATCTTTACAATGTGGAGTCTTCTCATCTAACCAGAACTACCATGATACCTCTTCCTACTTAGGCTCTGTTTTGATAACATGTTCAAGTTTATGGTAGGTTTTAAGACACATGTAGGATGTATATCCAACTTAATAGGCCGTAAGTACTTTTGAAGGAATAATATTTGTAAACAGAACTATCTCTACTTTTGTGACACTGTTATTTGTACTTAATAATGTTAAGTTCCTAAAAACTATTTCTCCTGTTGAAAGATAATGATTTTTTGTTTTTTGTTTTGTTTTTGAGAGAGAGCGCACTAGCGGGGAGAGGGAGAAGCAAACTCCCACTGAGCAGGGAGCCCACACAGTGCTTGATCCCAGGACCCTGGGATCATGACCTGAGCTGAAAGGCAGACTTAAATTTAACCCACCAAACCACCCAGGCACCCCATGAAAATATGATCTATTTTATTATATTTTTTTCTAGGAACAGAAATCTAAAAAAGTGAGGCATATCCCTATTGGTGAAGGTGTATATAGTCCTCATAAGCAAAATAGTTAGACAAAAATGTAAAGTTTTGACTTTTTCTTGCAGGATATTAATGCCCATGCCTGTGTCACCGGTAAGCCCATCAGTCAGGGTGGGATCCACGGGCGGATCTCTGCAACTGGCCGGGGAGTCTTCCATGGGATTGAAAATTTCATCAATGAAGCATCTTACATGAGTATTTTAGGAATGACACCAGGGTTTGGAGATAAAACGTTTGTTGTTCAGGTAAAAATGTTTGCTCTCTTGAAGAATAACTGATATACATAGAGTAAGTTTTTCAGTGTTTTTAGATTTGCAATTTTTAAATGTCATTCTTTTGAATCTCTGTAACTATTAGGAGGATGTTTCCAGAGTAATACATGCTTTAATTTCTAAATCTTGATGACTAGATTCATGTGACTAGAACCACTTTCAGTACCTCACAGATACGTATGAAACTATCACCAACTTCTTTTGGTCAGTATTTAAATTGAAGTTGTTTTCAGAAGGGGAAACATTTGCACAATGATCCAGATTTCAACTTTCAGGAAGAATTTCTTTGGTATTTGGTTATTTTACAGAGTAGAATATAAATTAAGTTGAATGGTACTTTGTTTTTCCCAAAGGAAATGTAGAAAAATGTATAAAGACTACTTTGTACCATTCCATCCAAATAAATTTGAAAACCTATATGAAACCATTTGAAATGGACAATATTCCAGTAATATCTAAAAACATGTACCAGAAAGAGAAAAGATTCATGAATTTGACTATATCAAAATTCAAAAAGATCTTTTACCTAAGAAAAATCAGTATAAACAATGTAAAAAGACAAAGTTTCCAACTTATTCTACTGAAAAGTTTCAACACTCATAACATAAACAGCATGTAAAAACTGAGAAGAAAAAGAGCAAATAACTCCAGGGAAAAACAGGTTAGTGAAATAAACAGATAATTCTCACAGGAGTAGAAATAAAAATGGTGCTTACATATATAAAGATGTTCTAGCTCCCTCATATTTTTTAAAAAATGCATGCAAAAGAAAATGACACAGAGGAACTGAATGGTACTTTAAAATAGAATAGAACTCCTATTCCTCCCAGGGTGTGACATAAGGCATCTGGTCCAAGGGACTGAGGACATGGGTGGCATGACTGGCTCTTTTATAAGCCAACCAACCTAAACTTCTTTAGGACTCACTATCACAGATATCAGAAGATGGGATTCCACATGGGACATTTATTGCTGAAGAGAAGCCATTCAGTACATGGTTTCTTGTGACAAAAGGATCTTGAGAATGACTTCTAAACTGAGAGAATGTGTCTTGGTCAGAATATGACTCTTCCGTCTACACTGTGTAATTGTTCTCTCTAGGGATTTGGTAACGTGGGCCTGCACTCTATGAGATACTTACATCGTTTTGGTGCTAAATGTGTTGGTGTTGGTGAATCTGATGGGAGCATATGGAATCCAGATGGTATTGACCCAAAGGAACTGGAAGACTTCAAATTGGTATGTTAATCTAAAGTCTGAACTGTGACTACCCCAAATATTGTAAAGTTGAAATAAGTCTTACTAATATCTATTTCCCTTGTTAATTCTTTAAAATGCAACCCAAAGATTTGCTCTTAATAGATGAGTCTTCCTATCATGGGCACTAATTGTAAACACTGAAACTGCAGTGCAGCCATTAATTCTGACTTCTCAATCAATTCTCAGCAACATGGATCAATCCTGGGCTTCCCCAAGGCAAAGCCCTATGAAGGGAGCATCTTGGAAGCTGATTGTGACATCCTGATCCCCGCTGCCAGCGAGAAGCAGCTGACCAAGTCCAACGCACCCAGAGTCAAAGCCAAGGTGAGACCTTGGTACCAGTGTGGAATGACCGTGAGGGTCATAGAAAAGTTCTCAATTGGCTTTTCTCTTTTTTTAACTGCTTTGTTGAGCTATAATTCAAATACCATACAGTTCACCCAAGCGTAAAATTTAGTGGCTTTTTGTGTATACACAAAGCAGTGCAGCCATCCATCACCGCGGGTTTCCTCTTAAACCAAACTTCCAAAAAGTGGTTAGGGATATAGAAGGGTTTTATATACTTTATTTATAGAACAAAAGACTTCTTACTAATTTAATTAAACTGGACTTCTTCTCCCCATTGCCCCTTGCACCTGGTGTAGGGTTTCAATGGCACTGCTGGCATTTCTGTATGTCCTGACTCTCTTGCAGATCATTGCTGAGGGTGCCAATGGACCGACAACCCCAGAGGCCGATAAGATCTTCCTGGAGAGGAACATCATGGTGATTCCAGTAAGTCATCTGTGTTTTATATGTACTTGGAATCCTCTTCTATAAGGAATGAGAAAGAGATAATCATTAATTTCCCAAACTATAGTAAATCCCTCACCTTTATTTGCTTTTAAGAAAATACAGTAGAAGCATGGTTAGTGTAAAAAACCTGACAATTTTCACGTTGACCTGAACATTATTTTCCAACTTTAAGCTTTCTTGATTATGTATTTAGCCTGCTTAATAATCCAATTCTATAAATGTATATTGTACTAGAAATATGAGTTCCAGTTAAACTCGGAAGCTTCTGTGTAATTTCTAACCTCATGCATTTCAAATGCCCCTTGCCTCTTTACTCCTATGAAGAATGTGTGCCTGGGTTATCAGTGGGCAAGCATGGGTTCTATACCAAGGATTATTTGCAAGTGGAAGTTAGTGTGGATTTGTGATGCATTTAGAACTTTTGTTGAAAACATTTAAGAGGGGATCCCTGGGTGGCGCAGCGGTTTGGCGCCTGCCTTTGGCCCAGGGCGCGCGCGATCCTGGAGACCCGGGATCGAATCCCATGTCGGGCTCCCGGTGCATGGAGCCTGCTTCTCCCTCTGCCTGTGTCTCTGCCTCTCTCTCTGTGTGACTATCATAAATAATAAATAAAAATTTAACAAAAAAGAAAACATTTAAGAGATTCATTTCAACTGAAACAGACTGCCCCTAGATAGTAAGAAAAGGAATGCTGATCTTCTCGTGAGGGGCGCTGTGGACAATCCAGTTCTGTGGTTAGTGGGCAAGCAATTTTGTCTCAAGATTTTTTTGGTAGAGAAGCTCTAACCAAAATTGATCAAATACTTGTTAGTTAATAAAAAAAAGTTATTTTTTTTTTCAAAATGGGAAAAAACTCAAGTGGATTGGAAAAGACATTTGTTAAATTTTAAGTGTGAAATCCCTGATGCAATCTAAGATCTATTTGGGGAGTTTAAAGTATAATCTATTTGCCTTGATATAAAAATGGAGCTCTGATGTTCATTGAAAGCGTTTATTAAAACCATGATTTTCTCATTTCTTTGGTGTCTTCCCTGTCACATTTTTGTGCCTAGGACCTCTACTTGAATGCTGGAGGAGTGACAGTGTCTTACTTTGAGTGGCTGAAGAATCTGAATCATGTCAGCTATGGCCGTTTGACCTTCAAATATGAAAGGGATTCTAACTACCACTTGCTCAGTGAGTTCCGATGACCTTGTCCAAAAAATCTTGGGGGCCAGCTAAAAGTCTGGAAGAAGCTTACACTTAAGAAAGGACTAGTTTCCTTTTTTAATCTCAGAGAATTTACTCTCAGAACAGAAAATTATATTATTCTGTCTCATGAGCCTGAGGACCAAAAGTATATGAGTTTTTTCATGGATATTTAACTTACTAACTCTTTCAAATGTATTTGCATCCAGATGTTGGTTCTGTGCTGTAATGTTCTCTGAACATAATCTATAAATTAGTAAATAGAGTATCCTTTTAAGCCAGACTCTCACTGGTACTCCTCCATTCTGATCTCTGGTTGCTCTTAGTGGAGGCCTTTCTAGTGTCCAAGAATTTTTGGAGTCTCCTGATGAGAATGTGGCTTTTCTTTGCCTAGAGTAGGCTCCAGAGTTAATGGGCCAATCTCGTCCCGCTGAAGTAAGGCCAGACCTCCAGCCGAGCTTCACTGAGCCCACTCTGAGAATCTGGGTGAAGTGTTCCATCCATTTCCGTTTCTTTTTCCCTCAGCATTTTCTTTTTCACAGAGCCAAGGAAAAACCCTGGTAATGGGTGTTATGGAAACAGAGCACTGACCTAAATTCACATTTATATAGGAATTTGGCAGAGTTCTAAATGATTAACCTGTTAACGGCATTAGCGTTGAAGGCTTCTAAACTCTGTGGTGGTTTCTGGGTCGTGGATATAGTTGGAGACTACTTTTGGTTCTACTTCATTTTTTTTTTCCTACTAGCAGTATTTTAACTTCACCTCTCGGCTTTCTGCAGTGTCTGTTCAAGAGAGCTTGGAAAGGAAATTTGGAAAGCATGGTGGAACTATTCCCGTTGTGCCCACAGCAGAATTCCAAGACAGGATATCGGTGAGTGCGCTGTGGCGGGCTGCCCCCCCCCCCCCCCACACACACACACACACACACACGCACGCACGCTCCTGGTCCTTAGCCCCCGGCAGGTGGATGAGGGTCACAGGGGGTCAGCAGCCGGCGGTGATGATGGGACCCATGTGTGCTCTGCATGTGCCTGTCTCATTATTCTAAACGGAGTAGGATTTTAGTTTAAAATAATCGCTCTTCTGCTCTTGGTACTTTTGCAATACAGATGGCTCAACAGGTGATTCTAACCTAATTGTGAAGAATTACTGTGTATCCTAACTCTTAAGCTTCAGAGAAGTGGAAAGAATTGAAAAGTAAATATTAGGAGAGCCTGGCTGGCTCAGTTGGAAGAACAGGCGACTCTTGATCCCTGAGTCGTGAGTTCGAGCTCCACGTTGGCAAAAGGGATCCCTTAAAAATAAAAAATAAATAAACTTAAAAAAAAAAGAAAAGCTTTACAGAAAACATTAAATTGAACTATATGAAGAATTGAAATTGCTTTGTGGACATGAACAGGAATGAAAGGAAGCAGGTAGAAAAGGTATCAGAGTGAGTTAGCTGACGGGACAGTAATAGTTAGTGCCCCTATGTCACAGAGAACATCTTCCTCGTAAATGGCAGAGACCTTAAATACAGATTAAGGTTTCTTTAATGTATTAAAGTAGCAAAAACCATAAGTGAATGTTCTACTCACCGTGCTGTGGTGAGACTAAACCTTTATTGCTGACGGGACGGACTGGCGCAGCTCTTGGGGGATGTGACGGGCTCTCAGTCCTGCCCGTGGACGCTGCCCTAACGTCCCGACCTCTGGGACCTCCTTCTGAAGGACTGGATGGCTCCGCGTGTGGTGCCATCATGGGGACGTGTTCACTGTCAGGTTTTTAAATCAGGTTTGATTTCAGAGTCTACATACACCTGCAGGGAAATGGCTCAAGTATAATCAACCTGTCTCTGTGTGAAACGTCAGTCATGGGCAGTGCCGTAGGCAGCACGGCGTTGGGGCCAGGGCGTCCTTGGGTGCTAGCCGCTGCCCTGGTGAGCCGGCCTTCTGGGGCCCCCTGCGCCGGCCCGCCCACCCCGCCCCCGGCCGAGCCCCCGGCGGGAGCCCGGGAAAAGGCCGACTTGCTCTACCCTCTGTAACCAGCGTTGGCCTGGTGTGTGGGCCTCCCTGTTTCCAGACGCTCTACGTGCCTCAGAGGTCGGGCTTCGGGGCTGTCCTCACCCCTGACTCACCGGCTGGCAGGGGACCTAGCGTGTGGGTGTACAGCACAGGCTCTTTCCAGCGCCTTCCCCTAGCTCCCCGTCTAGCTCCGCGCTCCCCAGGCTTGCCGTGGCCCTGCCAGGACCTGCATCAGCAACACCCCAACACGACACCATGTGTCCCCGGTCCCCTCCTTGTATAACGTAAACCACGGGCTCCATCATTAGCCCCTCCCTCGCCTCCGCATGCCCCCCGCTAACACCCGAACCCTGACAACCCCAAGCGTGCCCCCATACGCCCGTCCCCTACGGGCAGGAGGCCCTGCCGACTGCCCAGCCCCGACCCGAATCTCAGGTCCGCGGCCGGGCCAGCTCTCGCTTCTCCCTGTTTCACTTTCTCTCTGCCACCCCCTGAGTACCTGCCCCAGGAGCATTGGGCAGAGACACCCCCACCCCGGCTCCTAGCGCCTGCACCCTGTCTCCTGGTCCCAGAGCGGCTCTGGATGCCTCCATCTAACCCCAGTGGCCTGTTTTCACATCCCCAAAGTGTGCAGCTGGGGCTCCCCGTCCCTTCCGTCCCACCTCAGCAGTCGTTTCTATCCTGTGCTCCGTGCGGCCTCAAAAACAGTCCGGGCCCTGGGGGCTCATCTGGGCGTCTGCCTTCAGCTCAGGTCATGATGGCGGGGTCCTGGGATCGAGTCCTGCTTGGGCTCCCTGCTCAGCGGGGAGCCTGCTTCTCCGTCTCCCCCTGGGCTCCCCCCAACTTACACTCCCTTGCTGTCTCTCAAACAAATAAGATCTCCAGGAAAAAAAAAAACGGCCTCAATCCTGGTTCCCCTTCCCAACTTTGTTCGTGTTTGTCTCCCTCATAGCAACGCCCTTAAGAGTCGTGTACACCTGCGTGCGGTCCCTCCCCTCCACTCCCCTCTGTTGACGCCCCTACCCGGACCCCCGGCACCCTGCTGTCCTCTCCCGGTGCCAGTCAGCACCTGTTCTCACAACCGACAGCACCTCCAGGATCCCTTTCTTCTCTCGCCTCCTAAGACCCCACAGCCTCTCGGGCCTCTCCTTCCACAGACATTCCTTCTGTTCGCCCTCTGCGACTCCGTCACCTCCTCTCCAAGCCGCAGCCGCTGGATCACGTCCGGGTCTGATGATCTCCATCAGGCATGGGTGTTGGCCATCTCCCCCACCTGGACACTGGTCCTTGAGGGCAGGACAATCCCTCTGCCCCCGGGCCTAGAGAAGCCCCTGGCCAGGCCCCACGAGTGTTCCATGAGGAGCGCATGATAGGGAGTCCGTGCCCCACCCAGGAAGTGCCTTGTTTCCTCTGTGACTTGATAGGACAGAACAGAGTCTACCGCGGGCACTCTTGATACAGGGGTGACAGGTACGCGCCTCCCAACGTGATGCGAATGCTCGCGATGGAGGGCAGCTTGGACCCCCTTTGGCAGGTGACCCTGTTTTGAGTTTCCAGCCGGCGTGGCAGGATTCATAGCTGACGTGGGGCTGGAAACAACTGCCTAGAGGAGTCTGATGAAGCAAATGAATCATGGGAGTAGTTGGCAGCAGGCAAGCTTACTGTGGTCGAGGACCCTGGTTGGAACAGCCCAGCTCTCGTAGCCGCCGCCTTTGACCGCGGCCAGCCCCCCTGGGTGGGGTGACCACGGGCACAGCGTGGGTGGCACTGCTGAGTGCGGAGCCCGGGAAGAGCAGGCCAGGCTCCTCTGTGCCCTGGGCCCACACCCCACCGTCCTGCGTGCGGTGTCCCCCTGGGATCCTCTTGGTGAGTATTGCCGTTGCGTGGAATGAAGAGTAAACGGTAGCCGCACCACCACCACTGAAGCCGCCGTCCAGGGACCGCGGGGCAGGGCTGCATGCCAACCTCAATCCTTGTGTTCCCAGGTGAGCGTGTGTGCGTGGCCATGTTAACCGTCTGCTCCTCCCCTAGGGCGCCTCTGAGAAGGACATCGTGCACTCTGGCCTAGCTTACACCATGGAGCGCTCCGCCCGGGTAGGTGCCCGGTGCCCCTGACGGGCAGGGTCTCCAGGGGCTTCATACACTTCCCTGCCGGGCCCGGGGGGAACCGGTAATTGCAGGTTAGGCCACCGTGAGGTGAAGTTCGGCGGTTAGCACAGGCCCCGACACCGGCTGGCTGGGTTGCCCTGCAGGCTTCAGGAGGCTCCCTTGCCAGAGAACGAGCATAGGCAAAGGGTGACTTGGTCCTTCATTCAGGACTTGAAACACAATTTGAGTCCAGTTTTCCTAATTTCTTCTTGTTCAGATTCTGTGTGGCTTTAAGTTGAAATCGCGCAGGCAGACGTTATTGGTGGTGCTTGTTGTTCGGTCTTTTTAACGAGCTAGTAGTTGACACCCTGAATTCACCCTTTTAGAGTAGACAGTCTGCACGCCCAAGCACCCTCACAAGACTGCCTAGGCATGGGCAGCCCGTGCTTAGCTCTGTGGAATGCTCACGGGGCCCAGCAGGGAGCTTGCTGCCTCTAGCAGCGTGTCCCAGAGCTCCAGGCAGGGGCAGCCTCCTCGGGGTGGGGCTGCTCGGCACCGGGCGTGCCGCATGCCCTCACGCCCGTGTCACTGTCTCCTCCTGCCTTCCAGCAAATCATGCGCACGGCCATGAAGTACAACCTGGGCTTGGATCTGAGAACGGCCGCCTACGTCAACGCCATTGAGAAGGTCTTCAAGGTCTACAATGAAGCTGGGGTGACCTTCACATAGACGCCTGGCTGACCTCTTCACCGCCCTCTTCCCCCCTTCGTCTGCAGACCCTTCACAAGTTTACATGTAGCCACAGAAATCTCTCGCGCGCGCTCTCTCGACTTACTAGATAATGGACATCACGCTCAACACATCAGTCCAAATCCGCCCCTTTGAGAAAAATTAAGGTTAGGGGATCATGTACCGGCCGACGAATATGGAACTAAAAACGACCTGTGCCACAGAGCCATTTGGGTATTTTTGCCTTTAAATGGAAGGTCTCTTCCCTCCAGCTGTGCTGCCTTGCTTCATGGCTGCTCTGGGAAGGTGGGACCCCCAGGGCGGATCCTGGGGCCGGGAATGCACCTGTTGCCCAGCAGCAGCCAGTGGCTTACTGCCTCGGCTCTGGACGAGTCTGAGACCTGCAGTAGCTCTGACGCCTCTGAGCAGCAGGTGTGGGGCATTTTCAGAGGGTGGCATGGTCCTCAAGTGACTTACTGGTATTTTACATCAGCAAAATAACTCAGTTTTACAGATTGCAACAAAGATAAAAGCTGTTTCTCTTTATGCATTTTATTCTCTTAGAATAAAATACATGCTGCTGTAATAAAATTGCCTTTAATCACTTACCAAGCCTAACCTTGACTCGAGCAGTGAATGCCTATAAACATAATAAATGAAAAGAAGCTAGTATTTTTATAATATAAAACAGTATCATTTATAGCTTATCAGTCATGTATTGTTGTCCAGCAAAAAAATAAGTCCAATGGAGAATTAAGTTATCTTCACACCTGCCAATGGTGGAGGCTATTTTTGTTAAGACTGTCAGAATTTACTAACCGCAGTTACGACATAGAGTCCAAAGAGTGCAGTAACCTCCTTATCATGGTAATTAATTGTTCTCTTCTGAAGATCTACTGTGTTGTCTAATTGAACAATAATTCAAGTAGAGCGTCCCAGAAAAAAACCACTTGGACTCCCGCTCTGGAGTCTAGCTGGCGGCTCCGAGCCCTGCCAGGGGCCCCAACTCGGCCTGCCTTGGCGTCCCCTGAGAGGCCTGAATTCTGCTCGCAGCTTCATTACCACTGGGCTGGAAACATCCTTGGGTTGAGTGTTTTGTTTGGGAGTTATTTCACGAGGGCCTTTTGAACAGTAGTGTCCCAATGAAGTACTAGATATTATTTATGTAAGAATGAGCTTTTTTTTTTTTTTTAAACAATATCCTTTCAAAATTTCTAACTACTTTGTAACTGCATGACTTAACCTGGTGATAAAAGCAGTTATTAAAAGTCTACCTTTTCCAAAGCTTATGCTTCCGGTGTTTCTGTGTTTTTATATTTGATAGTAACTGTTTTAGGAAATAATGAAACTAAGTCAGGTCTCTAAAGTTTTTGAAACGACCACCTGTGTAACATTTCTTCCCACAGTATTATGAGCCGTCCAGATTTCTTGAATTCTTCTGTGTTTCATTCTGTTGAACAATATTGGTGGCTCTTGGCAGAGGTTTTAGTACTGAAAGCTGACATGCTCAAGTAATTTTTAGTCTTTTTAAGTAGAGGAGCATTTCATTGATTAGGGTTCTGTTTTTAATGACTTAGCCACAGCATGTAACCACTTTAGACGGACTGCTGACCGCTGTCAGCAGAACTAGATCCCGGACCTGACTACCAGTCACCTGGCTGCCAAGTCTGGGGCTCAGCTTTCAGCCGGACTCTGTTTTGTCCCAGTTCTGCCCAGAACATCTGCAGTACTGAGGCCTGAGTTAGGCGGTAGGTAAACAAGACCCCCGGCTCCAGGGACATGGAGGCCGTCCCCGCTGGTCTGTCCACTTGCACTCTGGGCAAAGGCTGAAGTAGGGGGAGGGGAACAATCCAGGGCTGGGCAGTGGGTTCAGGTCGCGTGAAAGGGGGATGATGGGTCTTCCTGGTGGCCCTCGGCTGACCTTGGGACTATTTATAGTGGTTTCTTAGAGGGAAGATCCAGGGAAGATCCACAATGACATGTGTTGCTGGTGCTAATGTCAGAAGCCAGGATGGTGCCTGCTGGCTCCAGAAAGCCAACAGACTGCTGGTGTCCGCTTGGTTTCTGGAGGTTTGGACCTGAAAATGCTGGTCAATTAGTCTCTCCGCTTCACTGAAATTGGACAGCTTATTATTTCTCATTCTTCTGAGAACTTGCGTAGAAGGCTCTAAAGGGAATTGCTTCCGAGGTAGCCGCACGTGGCCCCGGTTACACACGCAGAATGCTCTGGAGTCTTTACTGCTGCCTCCAGCATCCCTGCTCCGGAATGTAGTCTAATTACCCCGATAGGTGAGGGTTAGGGAAGTGAGACGCAGAAGCTTCCTGTCTGGCAGGAATAGAAGCACTGCTTCTGGCAACTCCCTAGGATTGGGGACTTACTCTTTTAAGAAAACCTTAACCTCTTAACTCTCTGGCTTTAAGTAAATTCGCTATTCCCCAAGGACCCCGTAGACTTTCTTAGCCACACTACACATTCAAACAGCGCACGTGGACACCGCTACGGACCTTGCAGAGGGACCCCTGTGAAAGAATTTTTTTTTGCTTTGTTAACAATTTTCTTTTTCACAAATAACTTTTCTTTTATTGGCTTCTTTGTTTATTTTCAAACCTCACACAGTGATTTAGTCCATCTCAACCTCTGTACTGTTGGTGGTGGGGGCCACATAGTTCCTTGTCGTGGGATCTACTTTGTAGGATGTTTAGCAGCATCCCTGGCCTCTTCCCATTAGAACCGATGGCATCTCTTGGATACGCCGATCAAAAATGTATTCACGTTGCCAAGTGTCCCCTGCGGGGTTCCCTATTGAGAATTTCAAGTCTTACTGTGAACAACAGCTTGTACCTCCAAATCTATACGCCCGGCTTCCCTCAGCTTCCACTCCGCAGGGGCAGCCACTTGCAACAACCTCAAATGTTTCATTTTCATTCTATTTAAATCCTTTTCCCGTTTTTTTTTTTTTTAATTGGGTTATCTTTTTGTGGTTGACTTCTAAGAGTTCTTTGTTATATTCTGGGTGTGACCCTTATCAGGATTTGCAAATATTTTCTTTCATTCTGTTGATGTGTCTTTTCAATTTTTTGATGGTGTCCTTTAACACAAATGTTGCTTTTTTTTTTTTTTTTTGATGGAGTCAGATCCATTTATCTTTGGTTGCTGTGCTTTAGGTGTTAGAGCTAAGATGCCATCGCCCAACCCAAGGTTACACAGGTCTGATGAACAATAACAAACGTTTAAAGAAGAGTTACCACAACTCCTTTTCAAACTCTCCCGGAAGATGAAACACTTTATGAGGCCAGCATTCTGATACCAAAGCCAGACAGACCTCACAAGAAAAGGAAAACCATGCCAATATCCCTTACGATTGTGGACACAAGAATACCCAGCAAAACACTGACAAACTGAACCCAGCAGCTCACGACAGGTGTTACACATCACGACCAGATGGGACTTAGTTCAGGAATGGAAGGGTGGCACCACGTAAGATCACAGTCACACACTCCACTGATAGGATAGAGGGAAAGAAAAACCACCTAATCATCTCAATCGACGTGGGGAAAGCAATCGATAGACCTCTTCGTAACAAAACATACGTGCTGTCCCAGAACAGGTGTCCACAGATACAAAAGGCCGATTCATGCTGCCGGGGGCTGGGGAGCGATTAGCTAAGAGTGTGGAGTCTTTGCTGAGACGGTGTAATAGGGGATTTTCGGTTTGGTTAGTTTTTTTAAAGATGTATCCATCTATTAGAGTGTATGCACGAGGGCAGCCTGGGTGGCTCAGCGGTTTGGCGCTGCCTTCATCCCAGGACATGATCCTGGAGACCCGGGATCCAGTCCCACGTCAGGCTCCCTGCATGGAGCCTGCTTCTCCCTCTGTCTCTGTCTCTCTTGTCTCTCATGAATAAATAAATAAAATCTTAAAAAAAAAAGTGCACGAGTGCGGGGAGGGGCAGGAGAGATGAGAATCCCAAGCAGACTCCCCACTGAGCACAAAGTGATACACAGGGCTCGGTCCCACAAACCCCAAGATCACCACCCATGCCAACACCATGAGTCAGATGCTCAACCCACTGAGCCACTCTGGCGCCCCGAGGTGATAACGAAGTTTTTTTGTTTTTTTTTTTTAAGATTTTATTTATTCATGAGGCCCAAAGAGAGAGGCAGAGACACAGGCAGAGGGAGAAGCAGGCTCCATGCAGGGAGCCCAACACGGGACTCGATCCTGGGTCTCCAGGATCACGCCCTGGGCCGAAGGCAGACACTCAACTGCTGAGCCACCCAGGCGTCCCAATAACGAAGTTTTAAAACTAAGAGTGATGGTTGCACAACATTGTGAATACAGTATGTGCCACTGGACTGTGCTTTTTTTTTTTTTTTTTTACCTTTTTAAAATTTAAATTCAATTTGCCAACATAACTGGACCGGACACTTTAAAACACTTAATTGTATGGTATGTAAATTTCACCTCAATTAAAAATAAATGAAGGAATTAAAAAAAAAAAAAAACCGCTATCTCAGAGTTGAACTCCTGGAACCATCCAGGGAGCCTTGTTGGCCAAAGTTTCTGGGGCAGTGTCCTGTGAGCGGAGTGGAGGCGGTGCTGCCATAAGCACAGTGTCCTGGGGAAGCTCACACAGAGCGCTGCACAGATCCGGGGGTTCAGGGGGGGGCGGTGTGGCACCTGCTGGTGTTTGGATCTTTGCAACCCTGCAGCGGGTCGTGACCCTGGTGGGACAGGCTAAGGCCTGGGTCCACCATGTGTCCCCTGATGACAGCAGGGTCGGCAGCAGGGAGCGGCGGTCCGATGGGTTAATCCGACTGTGGCCCTGTGAGGACAGATGCCTGTGGGTGCTGGTCCACCGTCTCCCTGGGCACTTTGAGGAGGTGACCCTCCTGCCCGTGGCCTCTGCGGTTTCTGATGAGAAGTCACCTGGGAATGTCATTGAGCCTCTCTCTCATGTGATGACTTGCTTTTCTGTTTCAAGATTCTTCTCTGTCTTTGGATTTGAACAGTTTGATTAGGGCTATGCCTGGTGTGCAGTGTTTGCATCTTCCTACTTGGAGTTCACTGAGCTTTGTGGAAGTATCGGGTTATTACATTTTCATCAAATTTGTTTTCAACTGTTATTTCTTCAGTACTCGTCCTGCCTCTTTCTCTCCTCTCCCTCGAGGACCCCCATTGTACACAGTGATGCACTCATCTCTAATCCTCTTTATTTTTGTTCATTTGTTTGGCTTTCCGTTCCTCAGGTTAGAGAACCTCATTTGACGTGTCTTCAAGTTCACAGATTCTTTCATGTGCCTGCTAACGTCTGATGCTGAGCGCCCTGATGAATGTTTTATTTCAGTTGTACTTTCAACTCTAGAATATCTATTTCATTCTTTTCTATAGTTTCTATACCTATTTGGTATTGGTCTTACACTTTTAATCCTGGAGATGTGCTTTCATTTAGCTCTTTGAACATGTTTAAAACAATTGATTTAAAGTCTTTGGGGGGAAAAAAGTCTTTGGTAAGTCCAATATTTTAGACAGTTTCCATTTTCCCCCCTCAAATGCGCCATAATGTCTTGCCTTGCATATCTTTTTCTTCCTGAAAACTAGACATACTAAGTGATGTAATGTGGCAACCCTGAAATAAGATTCCACTGCCCTCCCCGCAGATATCTTGTTGGTGTTTATTGTTGAGTGTTAGTTTAGTGACTTTCCTGAACTAGTTCTGTAGTCTGCTTTCTTTGTTGTGTTTTGCCATTGAAGGTTCTATCCAGGTAGCTTCATGGTTAGCTAATGATTGGACAGAGATTTCTTTTTTTTATTTTTTTTTTAAGATTTTATTTATTTATTCATGAGAGACACAGAGAGAGGCAGAGACACAGGCAGAGGGAGAAGCAAGTTCCCTGCAGGAGCCCGACGTGGGACTCGATCCCGGGAACCCGGGATCACAACCTGAGCCAAAAGCAGATGCTAAACCACTGAGCCCCCCAGGGATCCCTGTTTATTCTTAATTGGTTTTACATAAATGCTCCTGGGATTGCTGTACACTTTTCGTTAAGAATTCTGAAAAGAGTTGATTCTGACTATATTTTTGCCAGTTTTCTCATTACTTTTATGGAGGAGAGAATTTTTGGACGGCTCCACTTCACCAACTTCTCACTACCTATTGCTTTTTATAAACATACCTTTAGATAGACCTTGTCTGAGGCTGATGTCATACCACTCGGTGCACAACACGCACAGTGAAGAGAAAATGACAGAAGCACTTATTCTAGAACAGCATGCTACAAGGTGAAGTTAAGGAACTGTGGGCAGCGCTTCTCCAGCCCCTGTGGCAAAGGACAGATTTGTTTGTTTGTTAATCTAATGCATCAGCATTAGGCATGTGATCCTGCTTCCTGTGACTAGTTCACATACAACTTGCCATGCAAGTTCGACAACCAGAGCTGTTTTTTACCTTGTTCAACAAGCACCATCTGCTGATCACACTCCTGGAGGGCCAGGCAATGTCCCTTTTTTTAAAAAGATTGTATTTGCTTATTCATGAGAGACACAGAGAGAGAGAGAGAGAGAGAGAGAGAGAGAGAGAGAGGCAGAGGGAGAAGCAGGCTCCATGGCGGGAGCCCAATGCGGGATTCGATCCCGGGATGCTCCACCGCTGAGCCACCCAGGCATCCCTCAGTGTAGAAGTTGCTAAATGCTCTGTTCTTCACTCATCCTGTCACCAAGTGGTAAATGATGTTTCAAACCAATCAACTCTGAGTAGCAAGCACTTCAGCAGCAAAGGACCTTGACTAAGCCAGTGTGTGCCCCCTCAACAACATTTTAAAATCTGTGTGTGTCGTGTCGGCTTTCTCTTAAATTCAAGCATCACGACCTGTCATGTAAGGGAGGAAGCTCCTTCTGCTCCCACGGACACAGAGATGAAATTCTCAGTATGTCTGCTGTGTACATGCTACCAGTTTTCTTCTCTTTTTCCACGAGTATGACCTTGCTTTATAGAAACCAACCCTTCCTACGTATGTATGTCATAGCTTCTAATTTACTCGGACATTCCCTCGTTCTCCGTGACAGTCGTGGGAATGCCACTTCACATACACGTGCAACAGTCCTTAACCAGTCCCCACTGGTGGCCATCTGGGCAGGGTCCCACTCTTCACGCTGGGATATGGTTTCCAATACACTAGAAGTCCGCGTGTCAGCGCTCACTCTGCGCCAAGCCCACTAAGCAGAGCCAAGCCCGCTGTCCAGGTGAGTCTGCCGGGCGTGTGAGGGCGTTGCCAACGCTCGCTATTAGCTCCAGGCCGCGGTGGTCCGGGTGTCCCCTGCTAGGCCTATCTGTGGGTGCCTGTGCACGCTGGCAGGACAGTCTCAGTAAGGGGAATTCTCCAGTATCTCCCACGATTCCCTCCCTCCCCCTCCCTCCCTCTCCCTTCCTGTCTCCTCCTCTCCCTCCCTCCTGCTCCCCCTCCCTCTCTCTCTACCTAGGATTAGACTGGGGAATTCAAAAGTCATCAGGGCCCAAAGCAACATGCGAAGGCCAGATGTAGCTGTGGCCGCACAGGCTCCACGCCAGGACGCTAGATGTTCCCGGGGCTGTTCGCGACTTAGGAGCCACTTCTTTAAAAAAGCCAGAAATGTGATGACCAACTCTCATGCTCCTTAAAACACCTTTTCGTCCAATTTCTGTGAAGAACCAGTAACTTCGGGCAAGATAAGGAAGAATGTTTCCCTGCCGAAGGCCAAGCTAGGTGCCGCTCGCACACGTCTACCTCGTGGGTGCTGCCCCTCGGGGCGCCGAGAGGGCTGGGCGTTCTCAGCCGCTGGCTCCTGGGGACTGACCGGGCAGGGGCAGCTCGCAGGGCCCGTAACTACCTGACCCGGTCTGTGACTGTCTGACCCCACACGTGCTTCTCCGGGGCCCTTTCCAAACACAAAGCACCGCGAGTGAGCCTGCTGGCCATCCTCCACGGGGACGGATCACGGAACCCCCAGGGGCGTGTGCGCCCGATTCTGCGCCTTCCCTGGGGCTGTTGGGGGGCACTGGGGTATCGGGGGCCCTGGGGTGTCAGGGGGCAGTGAGGTGTCTATGGCCCCAGGGTGTCGGGGGGCAGTGAGGTGTCAGGGCCCTGGGGTCTCGGTGGTCAGTGAGATGTCGGGGAGCAGTGAGGTGTCAGGGGCCCCGGGGTGTCGGGGGGCAGTGAGGTGTCAGGGGCCCCGGGCAGCGTCTGGGCAAGCCATCTCTTAGGACAGGTAGCCCCACCCCTGACGACCAGCAGAGCTCCGTGTCGCTGGGAGAGATGCATGGGGCGGGGACCTAGTGACCCAGAGGGTGCCGCAGGCTGGCCTCCGCCCCGCGGGGACCTGGGGGGCCCGTGTTTCCGTCGCCCCAGGAAGGAGTGGCCACAAGCTGGTGGGGCGGCCCTTTATTGAGGCGCGGGAGCCCCGCAGGCCTGCTCACTGCCCCCGCGGGCCCAGGCCCTCCACGGCATGGGCCACGGCACCCGTCACGGCCTCCGTCACTGTTGCAGTGACGTCCTTCACCACTTTCTCCCCGGAGTCCTGGGCCTTCTTCAGGGCTTCGGCAACGGCTGGCGGAGGGAGGGAGGCAGTGAGCGGGCAGCGGCCAGGGAAGGGGGGGGCCACAGCCGGAGGTCCCGCAGCCCCCAGGTAGAGGGGCGTCCTCCCGGTGCCGCTCTACTGCCCTTCCTTTATGGCGGAAGGTTGGGAGGGTCGTACTGGGGGGTTTACCAGGCCCACCTGGGCTGTCACAGGCTGGTCCCCACTCACAGGCCACCCCGACTCTCCCAGCCGCTGCCCACTGCGGACACGGGAACGGCGTCCCGGCCCCGGCCCTGACCCCGGCCCTGACCCCAATCCCTGACGCCGGCCCTGACCCTGAGCCCTGACCCAGGCCCTGACCCCAAGCTCTGACCCAGCCCTGACCCCGAGCTCTGACCCCAACCCTGACCCCGACCCCTCACCCCGACCCCTGGTCCCGGGCCCTCCATCACCCCAATGTCCGGGGCCACTGGGTGCCTGGCCCGCCTGTCACCTCATGTTTACACAACTGGAGTGTTTCATGGGAGGGGCCCCAGTGCGCATGCACGTGTGCTGCCATGGGTGTGTGTCACCGTGTGACCTCCACGGAAAGAATGAGGACTGTATCTGCTCTGGCGAGGCGCCCCTGCTCCCAGGTGGCCGCGGGGCACCAGCTGGCCTCAGTCTGGCCAAAGGGTCAAGACGGGGCTCACCTGCTGGGCCGGGCTGCGCTCCCACCCTTGCTTCCCTCTGGCTCCTCCAGCAGCTGCCCTGCCCTCCTCCCCCACCACTCCCCCCTGCACCCCGCACCCCGCACCCCTACCTTTCTTACCTTTCTCTCCGGCCTCCTTGGCGTGCTCTAGTACCTCCTTCACCACTCCCTCCACGGCATGAACTGGAAAGATGAGAAGCCCAGAGTGAGAGCCCACGGCCCAGGGCATCCCGGGCATCACCCTGGGCGGGACTCCCCGGTTTACATCCGCGACTCGGTGGGGCGGGGGCAGCAGTCTGAGAGCCCAGCAGACTCCTGGATGCCCGCCCTGCCTGGCAGCAGCTGGAAGCACAAGTAGGCCTTCCTTCCTTCCCCCGCGGGGCCTGGGGCCAAGGGCGGCCTGTCCCCAGGTCAGGGCACCTCTGGGGTGCGGGCCCGCCCCCGCCTGATGCCGCAGGAGGGAAACGGATCCCCGAGGGGTGTCTGGAGTTGGGGGGCAGCAGCCAGCCCGAAAGGCTTTGGCGTCAGGAGTCGGGCCGCGGCAGGGGCTGGGGCCAGGGGACGGTGACAGGGGCAGGCCACTGAGGCCAGCAGACGACACAGGGCGGGCAGCGGGCGGCCAGGCACAACCGGGGGGTCCTGGACTGGCCTCCCGACACAGTCGCGGTGTCTGTGGACAGACAGGGTCTGCTGAGGACTTTAGAGAAATTGGAAATGGCCTTTGGCCCCAGGGCCGACGTGGAACCCAGTCTCCCGGTTCCCTTTGAAGCTGTAAACCGATGGCCCAGGTGGAAACGGCTCTTCCCTCCTGTGTCCAGGGCTGCTCTGATGCCCGAGGGTCCCAGCCGTCGAGGCCCTCCCAGCACCTCCCGGGGCCTCCCCTGAGCTGCCGTCCCTCCTGCCCTCGTCCTAGGCCCCAGGGACGGGTCTGAGCCACAGAAGCCTGTTGGGGCCACGGCCACTCAGGATCCCGCCCAAGCCACCTCCGCCCCATCCTCGTGGGGCCAGGGCCCCCCAGGCGGTTTGGGATCAACCTCCAACAGGCCCAGCCCTGGGAGAAGGGCCCAGGGAGAAAGGAGCCTCAGGGTGCTCACCAGCCTCCTCAGTGGCCTTCTCAGTGCGGTGGGCCAGGCCCTCAGCGGCGAGTTTCCCCAGGCCTCCCAGCATGGCGTGGCGACAGGTGGCAACTGAGCAGGGTGCAGGGCCTGGGCCCGCCTGCCTTTATAGACGCCTGGCCCTGGCGCCTGGGCCGCCAAGTGGGTCAGGGGTGAGTCAGCGCAGGGGTGGGGAAGAGGCCGGGTGGGGCCCCGAGCTCCGACTGCAGCCCTGCCCCTCTGGCTGCGAGACCCCGCACCCTGGGCCGGGACCCTCCAGGGCCCACGGAGTCAGCTCGGGACAAGGCCCTGCCCCACCACGGCCTGGGCGCCTGGGGAGGCAGGAGGCCGGGTGGGGCTGCGCGCCCACTCGAGCCTCGGGCTTCCAGCCCGCCGTCCGGGATGCCCAGGGCGGCCTAGTTAGGGGCCTGAGGGCCCAGGCACCTGGGCACCTGGCAGGTCCCTCAGCCCAGGAGCGGGGCCATCGGGCCCAGGAACTCAGCCTGCAGTGTCTGCAGCTTTCACTGGAAATTTCATGAGTGTGTGTGGGGCTCATCCTGCGGGGTCATCACGGTGCCTGGCCCAAGGCTGAGGAGGACACAGCACTGACCAGAAAGCCAGTGGCCCCTGGCTGGCAGGGAGCAACTCACAGTAGCACCGAGCACCCAGCACCCTGCACAGGGAAAGCCTGGCACGGGACGAGGCCCCGTCACCCTGCGCTGCGGGCCTGGCTTCTGGGAGGGGCCCTGCGAGGTCAGTGCGCCCCCAGGAGGCCCTAGTGGGGGTAGAAGGGGGACCCACCACCACCGGGCGAGGTGTGCCTGGCCCTAGCCAGAATTCCAGAAAGCCACTCTACCAGCCCTGACCCGTCACATGCCTAAGGGCCAGGCTGCGTCCCTCATTACCCGGGATGGACAGACGCCCCAGCCACGTGCCGCATGCCGCACCCATTAGTCACGGGCCCAACCGAAGCCTCAGTTTCCGCGTCTATAAAATGGGGACAGCCATGCCCTCGTGGCCGTGGCGCTGGGAGTCAGGGACCGTGTGCCAAGCTCCAGGGGACTCTATTCCCCGCCCCTCGTCGCAGCTATCTAGGGGAGGCTGCTTGGCGGCAAGCCCCGGGTGACCGGCGCATGGGGCTGGGGTGAGGCCTGACTAGTGTCTGCCCACCAAGTGCCACAGCCTGACAGCCCCCACACTCCTGCCTGGTGCTGGGAGACCCGCGCCGTGGGCAGGGCCCCCTCGGCCTCCCCGCAGGAGCTGGGAGCCTTCAGTGGCCTGGAGAGGCCCGGCTGCCCGGGACGGCTCGGGCCCAAATCTCCGTGCCCTGGCCCAGGTCTGCTGCCCTCGGCCTTCGGGCTCCAGCTCCGGCTCTCAGCCTGTGCACGGCGCTCCCACGCAGGGCTGGGCTCCACCAAGGCCTCAGGCCCAGCGGCACGGCCTGCGAGAGGCTGAAGATGACCCAGCTGGCGCCACCCCGGAAGAGGCCCCAGGGAGCAGCTGGGAACATGGGCACCTGGGCCCGCCTGGCCTGAGTCACAGGTCACGTCCAGCCTTTCCCGCAGGACAGTCAGGCCCTCAGAGGAGCAGACTAATCCTCCCAGTGGAATGTGGTCAACAGCCCATTTGGCAAAGGACCCACTGGCTGCATCACTCTGTCACGGAGCGCCGATGTTTCCAATAACAAGTTGCCAACTTAGCAATTACCGAATCTGAAAAATAAAAATAAAACATGTTTATTTTAAATGCTCCAGTCCTCGGGGCTGTCTTACGTCTAGAGCAGGACACCTGCTTTTGTGTGCTGAGCTGTGGGTGTCATAAATGTCAAATTTTGGGGATGCCTGGGTGGCTCAGCGGTGGAGCATCTGCCTTGAGCTCAGGTTGTGACCCCGGGGTCTTGGGATCGAGACCCGCATGGGGTTCCCCTCAGGGAGCCTGCTTCTCACCCTGCCTGTGTCTCTGCCTCTCTCTGTGTCTCTTGTGAGTAAATTAAAAAAAAAAAAAAAAAAAAAAAAGAGTCATCCTGGGCCCGTATGGATGCCGAGGACGGCCGTGGCTCTAGGAGCCCCCCACCCCGGGACAGGAGCAGCAGCCACCAAGCAAGGAGGAGGGTGTGGGAGGATTAAGTACCTGCCCTCCCCTCTGCTCTCCAGAATATTCCCCACTGACTGAACTCAACTGGGGCTGAGGGGGGAGGCCTGCTGAGGCAGTTCCAGGGCAGGTCCCAGGCGGGGTGGGGAGGAGCAGGTGGGCGCAGGTGGGCGCAGGTGGATTCCCTGTACGCAGCCCGCAGGCTCAGCCCGCCAGAGCGCAGGCAGCGGGGCAGCTGCTTAGTTCCGAATAGTCGCCCTTCTCCTCTGGAGACCATAGGGAGGAGAAGGAGGAGGAGGAGGTTGAAGGCCACTGCCAGCCCCACACACATCCAAGCCAGGAGCCAGGACACAAGCAGGGGAGCCTGGCGGGAGCAAGGAGGGAAGGCAAGGAAGTGTGGTGGGGCCAAGGGCCCCGCAGGTGCGGGGACAGGCCTGCAGCTCTGGGACTAGACGGCCCTCCAGCCAGAGCTCCTTGAACTGAGGACGTGGAGAGAGAAGGAAGGTGAGGCCCAGGACTTGGCGGGGGAGGCGGACTGCGGAGGAGCCCCGCGTTCCCAGAGAAAACTCGCCCCTGAGAGGGCAGGGGCTGAAGCCTGGAGGCTGGGACTCCTCGAGGCCGGCTTGGCTCTAAGAGGCCGCGGGGCCAGGGCTGCACACGTGGGTCCAACTCTCCGGGGAGGAGCGTGGGGGACCTCGGGCCCTGGCCCCCTCCCAGACAATATCCCACCAATACTTCAGATGTGGACTTGGGATTCCCAACAGCCTCCCATGTCGGGAAGACAGGGGCTTCCCGATGAACGCCACGGGTTCCCTCTTCCTCCTCAGTGCCTGCCGGGCTGCAGAGGGCTACCGCGTCACCCTGCCCCAGCAGCCGGCCCTCTGTCTCTATAGTGAATAAATCATTAAAGAGAGAAAGTGGAAAACAGAAAATCCTGCTCCTTGTCTCTTATATACTTTGTAATTTGACAATAATCAGAGCTGAGAAGTCAAGGGGAACTGAAATGTAATGTTTTGTTTTGTTTTTCAAGAAGACTTTATTTATTCCTGAGAGACACAGAGAGAGGCAGAGCTCCAGGCCGAGGGAGAAGCAGGCTCCTGGCGGGGAGCCTGATACAGGACTCGATCCCAGGACCCCGGGGTCATGCCCTGGGCCCAAGGCAGCTGCTCAACCTCTGAGGCACCCAGGCACCCCCCACAACGTAATGTTAGTGACCCTGTGTTTGGCTCCATGAGGGACTGGAATCTGGAGAATCAGGAATTATTTGGGGGAATCGCTAATGGAAGGGTTGATCAAGACCAGGTGCAGTGGCCGCAGCCTTCTCCCCTGCAGCAGTCCTCCGGGGGGAGGGAGCTGCACGCGCCAAGTCCTGGGGGGCAGGAGCAGGGTCAGGCCCAGGCCCAGGGGGCAGGGGGCAGGGAAGCAGGGGGCAGGGGGAGGGGAGTGAGACGAAGCTTCAGGGCTGAACACGGGGAACCACATCCTCTTGTGGGTGCAAGGATGCGCCCCGGGACTGACTGAAGGAATTGCCCCCCCCCCTTCCTTTCCCTTCCCGCTCTGCGCTCCCAGCACCTTGGCTTGTCCTGGGGCTTGTTCCCTGGTTACAAGTGGCCGCCAAGGTTGCAAGCATCACCTCCAGCCACAGAAATTCTCTTTTT
Organism: Vulpes vulpes; assembly: GCF_048418805.1. Lineage (NCBI taxonomy): Eukaryota > Metazoa > Chordata > Mammalia > Carnivora > Canidae > Vulpes > Vulpes vulpes. Next base: position 93,444,601 of record NC_132783.1, on the reverse strand, counting down.
TTTTTTTGGATGGAAAGCTCTTTCCTGAGGCACCCTGGCCCCCAGGTGCGCTCCCCCCCGTCTCCTTGGTCGCAGCTGGGCCCCCCCAAACCTGGGGCAGTTTTCAAGGAGCCCTGGGTCAGGAGGGATCTGGGTGACCAGGGGAGGGACGCCCCCGGAGCGATGCCACCCAGCCCCCCTCGTGGCCCCAGGACCTCTCCCGACCCTGCCCCACCGGGGGCGGGCCCCGCAGGCGCTGGAAGGGCCCCAGCCTCGCAGACCCCCGGCCTCCCCGTGGGCCGCGGGGAGCAGCCTCGGGAGCACACTAGGCGGGGAGCAGGGACCCAGGGGTGGGGCCGGGCTGGCCCTGGGGGAGACCTGGGCAGGCTGCCTCGCCGATGGGGACGCGCCACCGCCTGGGGTCCCGGGAGCGGGGACGGGGGCCCGCAGAGCAGGGCTGCGCCCGAGGGCGGCCACCGGGCAGCCCCGAGCCAGGGGGGCGGGCGCCCCGGGCCGGCGTCGCCTGCGTGGGCAGGTGCTGCGGGGGGACCAACCTGCGGGGCCGAGGCCCCAGGGCGCTGCGGGACCCACGGAGGGCCTGGCGGCGCCGGGCAGGGGCGCTGGGCCCGGGTCGCGCCCCGCGGACCTCTCCCGCTGTCGGGACCGCGGCCCCTCCCCGAGGCGTGTGGTGGGCGGGGCTACGGGGTTGTGGGCGGGGCTCCAGCGGGCCTCCCTGGGGCGCGTGGTGGGCGGGGCTACGGGGTTGTGGGCGGGGCTCCAGCGGGCTCCCGGGGCGTGTCAGGGCGGGGCTACGGGTTTGTGGGCGGGGCTCCAGCGGGCCTCCCCGGGCGTGTGGTGGGCGGGGCTCCGGGGTTGTGGGCGGGCCCGGGTGTAATGGGCGGGGCTCCGGGTCGTGTCGTAGGCGGGGCTCCCGAGGCCCCTCCCCAGGGCGTGTCGTGGGCGGGGCTCCCTCATCCTGTTCCCCTCCCACCGGGGCGCGGCTGCTCGGGCGGGCCCAGCTTCCGGGCCTGGCGGTGACTCACCGCCGGGTGGGGTTGGCGCGTAAACACCCCGCGGGGTGTGGGGGGTGAAGTCCTGCTCCTGAGACTCCGCGTCGTCCCCAGGGCCCCGCCACCGGAGGTCCTCCCAGCCTGTGCTCCCAGCCTCCAGGCCCAGGTCCGGGTTCCCGAAGCCCCTGCCCTTGCAGCCCCTCGCCCCCCTCCCCCCTGAGCTGAGCCCTTCGAGCCCGGGGGGCCCTGGTGTCCCCTCCTAGGAGGGTGGGGTTCCCGGAGTGGGGGGAGCCGTTGGGGAATGGGGGACAGGGTGGCCCCTGATGGCAGCGGGACGCACGCCTACCTCTGGATTTGCAGTTGAGACCTTGGGCAAAGACCCTTGGACACTGTCGGCCTGAACTCTGGCTGTCCGGTCGGGGTTTCTGGATATGGGGGCTCAGCTCTAGGCACAGAGGGCTGGGCCCAGCTTGTGGAGAGGCATGAAGCGGACACAAGGTAGGAACCAGGGCTTTAATAGGGCAGCAGGCCAAAGGCTCGCTGCAGCTCAGGGCCTGGAGGCCAGTCATCCATGTCTCCCTCTGGCATTACTTGAAGCCTAATTTTTTCCCAAAACCTGAGAAAGTCTCAGAGGCCTGGTTAGCAGTCTTGTCGATGGTTTCCTGGGTGGACTTGGCCACCTGGTCCATGGCTGGGGAAGGATAGGAGAAAGCAGATGAGAGCCAGGCCCTGGGAACCAGAGCCCTGGAGGGTTGGGCTGGCCTTGGTCACCATCCCCAGGAAGCAGTGTGGGCAGAGGGCCTTCAGGGCAGAGGGGTCCGGACGAGGGCTGCACAGGGTGGGGATTGTGCTGGGGCGCCCACCCTCCTGCCCACCAGCCCACCAGACCTTTCTGTCCTGCTTCTGTGGCCTGATCCACCACTTGCTGGGCCGACGCTCCTGCCGCAGTCACTGGAACAGAGAGATGAGGCTTTTAGCCCCTGTCGCTGACCACAGGGCCCCACCCCTGCTCCCCCACATCTGTTCTTTCTCTAGAGTAGCCTGTCCTACAGGCCCAAGGGTCCGATGCCATCGAAGTAAAGTCCTTTGACTAAGGCTATCCAGCCCGTGAGGCACAGGCACCCTTTCCATTGCCTCTGGGGTGTTGGTGGTTATTTATAACTCTGGGCTCCTCCCCTCTGCCCTGCTTCTCTTCCCAAATCCAGGACTGCAGAGAAAAGTATCCCAAGGGAGGCTGGAGCTGGAATCTGGGCTGGCGCTGCTCCTGGGCATGGCGCAGGAAGGACCCTGTCCCCTTTTCCACAGTTTCTCCCCAGAAGTCTAATGCAGATGCCTCAGTTGCCACCTTCCGTGCTTGGGGACTCGACTTCTGCGAGGCCCTCTCCCCCTGTCTCCGTGCCTTGCCCCAGAGGGCACACAAGCAATGATGCTAGTGCCTCGGTGGGCAGGCAACTGGAGGCATTAGGAGATGAAGTCCGGAGAAGAGGTGACGCTTCCAAGGTCAGGCCATCTCCTCTGGACCCGAGTTCCTGCCTGTGGTGAACAGGGTTTCCAGGGGCTCAAGTGGGTCCCACCTGCTGGGTGAGCCTCCAGAGCTCTGACTCATCCTTTTTGCTGAACAGGAAAGAACCTGCTTTACTCAGACTCTGGGCCAGAGGGGCGGGGGGGTGCGTCAGGCAGGCCCTGGGTCTGGCTCCCAAAGCCTCCCCACCTGGCCTATGTGACAGAACCAGTCTGGGCCACAGATGGGGAAGGTGAGGCTGGGAAGGAAGGGCCTTGTACACAGGCTTCCTGGTAGCACTTTGGTTCCAGGGGAGCGACTGTGGGGTTCCCTCAGTGCTGAGGTGGCCCCTCAGCGACTGGGGCCCTGGTGAAGGAGGGAGTTAGTTTGGGTGTCGTCTGTTGACTGGGACATGGGCCGGACACACTGGGAACTGGAGTCCAGAGGGAGGCTGACCTGGGACTGGAAGAGCAGCTGGGGGGGGTGGCGCTCCTCACCTTCCCTATCCCCAGCCTGCCCCCCCCCCATCCCCCTGCAGCCGTGGAACCTCAGGCCTGAGGAGGAAAGAGCTGGAGGTGGAGAAACAAGGCTGGGGACCTGCCCTCTGGGGCGAGGGGAGGAAGGCTCTCGGGGTGAGGACATGGAAGGAAACGGGTGGGGGACAGGACAAGGCCGGGGTTGGGCCCCTTCCACCACCCCATCAGGTCCAGTGCGCCTCGCAGAGCCCAGGGCAGAGATGGTTCTGGGGTGTCGGGCGCTCGCCCCCGGCCTTCGCCCTCCCCTAGGGACGGGGGGCTGCTCCGGATGGGGTGGGCCGGTGCCCCGTGCAGCCTCCACCGCCGCTCCGGGCGATGCCCGGTCCCCCGAACTCCTGGGGCACCCTGTTTCCCCAGGAAGGCACCCCGTCCCGCCCGGGCCCCTGGGCAGGGCCTCCCCAACCGCCTTGGGCCCGCAGCCGGGTGTCCTCACCCGCCTCCTGGGCCGCCCCCTGCACGTGCTGCTTCAGGTCCTGCAGGCCCTTGCCGGCCATGGCCAGGGCTCCGCTCCGGGAGGGCGCTGGGTGCTGGAGCCAGTTGCCCTGGGCCCCGCGCAGTGCCGCTTTATAAGGTGCCCGAGGGCCCGCCCCGCGCGGGGGTGGGGTAGTGGGGGGGCAGGGGGGAGCGGGGGTACGGGGCGGTTCCCAGCAGACCCGCCCTGGACGACTGGGCCGCGCTCCAGCCCCCCCAACCCCCCCCTGCGCATCCTGCCGGGCGGCGGCCCCACCGGGTCTGGAGGGGCCGAGGGGTGCAGGGGTGGGGCGGGGGTGCAGAGAGGGGCTGGGGTAGCGGGGCGCCCGCGGCCTGACCCCCAGGATGCGGTGGCCGCAGCCTCGAGGCTGAGATCCCGCAGGAGCGGCTGCTGAGCGCGGCCCCGGCTCCACGGCAACCTCGGGGAAGTGGGCGGCGCTGGTGTGTAGGGAGAAACTGAGGCACGGGGGCGAGCGCGGCCCCACCCAACGTCCCAAGGCGGGGCCTGGAATCCGGTCGCTGGGTGTGGACCCAAAGCCCGGCAGCGGCCCAGCCGCGATGCGCACAGCCCGCAGGGACCCCGCAGCGCCGCCCGGAGACACCCCCCCACCCGCCCGCAGACCTCCCCCAGCAGACACCCCCGCAGACCCGCCGCAGCAGGCAGGGCGGGGAGGGGGCAGGTCCCGGTGGCGCCCGGAGCCCTGGCCGGGGTCTCCATCGCGGGTCCCCAGGGGCCTGCCAGCTGGACCGGACGGAGCCTCGGGCACCTGAGGTCCCCTCCCCCGGGCACGCTGCAGAAGCGGTGACCCCCCTGTGCGGAAGCCGCAGAGCCCCGCGGAGCTCGCTCCCGACGCTCCCCCCGCCTCCCCCCCCCCCCCCCCCCGTCTGCAGGCCCCGCCTACCGTCGGCTCCCGAGGGCTCTAACGCGGGGGAGGAGGGGGCGGGAATAGGGCCGGCCCAGCGGCTCTCAGGCGATAGGCACCTTAGTCACACTACTTGGGTTCACATACCCCCCAGGGCAAGTCCCTCTCTCCCAGCCTCAGTGTACCCCATCCTGGATGGGCAGACAGGGGAGACAGTCTCCCCAAAGTGCTACTGGGAGGGTTAAAGGGGCGGTGGGGGGGGTCCTTCCACTGGGGCCATTCACCTCGGGCTTCTCATGTAAGAAGAGGGGTACGGGGAGACCAGGTGTTCCTCGAGGAAAGTCGGGAACAGCCCCAGGAGCCCACAGCACATAGTAGGGGTCCTTTTTTTTTAAACGTAGGCTCCATGCCCATGGTGGAAGCCAACCCATGGCTCAACCACTGAGGCACCCAGGCCCCACACCCACGGGTTTTTAAAGGCTAAGAGTACTGCAGGTGCCATGGGGTGGGTTACAGGCTTCCAAGACGGGGCACACCTAGATGGTTGGCATTTGAGCCCAGGAACGGGCCCTGAGTAGGTGTGCAGGGGAGGAGTCAATCATCACCAGGCACCCTTCTAGGTTCCTTCAGCAGAGGCAGATGGCCCTGGGAGCCTAGTGGTGCACTGTCCACAGGGACTGGGTCTAGGTGTCCCCCCCCCCCCCCCCACCACCAGTCTTCTGGTCTTGCCTCTCCTCTCTTCTTCTTACAGTCCAAAGAACTCTCAGGCACACCCAGGCCCCAGGTGGACGCTCCCAGGCATGCATGGGCCTGCTTGTGTGCTCACCTAGGAGCAGTAACCACCCCGACTGCCCTGAACCTCTTCCAGACCCTTCACTCCTCCCACGGTGGGATTTGGGGGCCTGGGGGGGCAGCAGCCCTCTGCTCCTTTCTGCCTCCTCAGCCGCAGGTGCCTGTGGCCAGCAGGCTGGGAGACAACCCTGCTCAGCTGTGCTTGCCTGGCTTCTAGCCACCAGGGCTGGCCTTGACCCCTGCTTGCCACCACTGAGGCAGGATGACAAAGGGGTGGTCTCCCTAGTGGCTGAATGCAGGCGTGAATTCAGCTCTGGCTGGAGGCTTGGGGCAAGTCACCCAGATGAGCCCAGAGCATCTGGGTGCCAAAGGGGAAGGAGCCCCTCGGCTGCCTCTGAACAGGACCCCGGGCACGATGCCCATAGCACTTCATATAGGGCACCTGCCAGCCTGGTCCCCAGGTTGTTTTGAAACCCTGGCAGGGGTGGCATCTGCCATAAGCACACCAGTCCACACCGTCGGGGTGGCTGTAGCAGAGCATGGAGTTAACTGGGCAGCTCTGGAAGCAGGCAACCTTGGCGTCTGCCCAGGCCCAGGCTGCCTCGCTCTATGCTCTCAAACAAGTTATTTAACCTCTCTGTTCCTCCGTTCCTCAGTTCATTCTTGGGGAAATTGGGGTCATACCAACAGTTTGTCCTGAGGATTAAATTAGGTGAAGTGCTCAGACCTGGGAGGGGCTCATTTTTACTACTTTCAAGGTGGAGGCTTGCGCTCCTGCATCCCAGAGGTCCTCTCTTCTAATGATCCTGGACACGACTTCTGGTGACGGATGAGGAAGCCCAGCTCAGGCTGGCTGGGGCCCAGCAGGAGGAGCCATGGGGTCACGCGTGCGCCAGGAGCGCTCAGAGGCCTTGCCACGGACCTAGTGGAGCAGCTCTGGTTACCGTGGGCTCCGGGTACGGCGCTGGGCTGTCTGCGGGAGCCACAGGGGGCCACTCCCTCCACGTAAAAACACAACTGTGTGGGCATCCCGTTGTCTCTAGGGTGCCTATTCTCAGGAGGTTCCCGAAATGCCCAGGGTCTGCCTGCGGGGCACCTGGCCCCAGGCCTGCTTCCCAGAGCCCTGGCAGGCTGCCCAGCTCCCGATCTGGGTGCGGCCGCACCGAGGGGGCCCGGGCCCGGGAGGCCGGCGCGGAGGGCTTGAGTTCTAGTTGGAATTTATTTGAATTCACAGCAGCATCTGTGGGGTCCGAGGGGCCGGGGGTCGGAGGCCTCGAGGGAGGGAGGGGGCGGAGGGGAAGGCGTCAGAGGCAGCTTGGGCGGACAGGCCTGTGGGGCGCTGGGTGTGGGCGCAGGGACACGGGCACCCAGGTCTCGCTCCAGGGCTGGGCGCTCCGAGGGAGGGTGGCCCGAGGCGGAGGCCTGCTCCCTGGGGCCTCCACGGCTGACTTGCGTGCCTTAGTCTCCTCCACTCTTGGCCTGGGGGGAAAAAGTGACCCTCACACACAGCCTGACGTGGCCACCCCGCGTGGACAGGGCCAGGGTTCATTCCTGGGGGGACCTCACGCGGCTGCCCTGAGCGCTCTGGGGCCCGGCGGGGAAGCAGGCCCAGGGCCCTCTGGGAGCCCAGCACTTGCCTCCTCAACCACTTCCTCTTGCACTCTGGCTGCCTTGTCCTCCTGGGGGGCCGCGGGTTGTTCTAGGTCCTCCTGCGGGGGGCAAAGGGGAGCATGTGGGCTGTGCGGAGGCCGGCCACAACCAGGGCTCGAACCCCGCGGCTAGTGGAGGGCGGGAGGTGACGGAGTGTGAGACCCGTCTGACCCCGGGAGCGACAGCGCCTCATGGGGGGCCACCGCAGGGGCGCCAGGTGCCCTGCAGCCCAGCTTCGCTCCCCGCAGGCTCCTGGGCAGCACACGGTCCTGTGGAGTGGGTGCGGTGGGGTGGGGTGTGGTGCAGTGGGGTGAGGTGGGCGGGCATAGCCCTGAAACCCTAGCTCGGCCTGCCTGGCCCCATCCTCAGCGTCGCTGAGTCACAGGATCGTACACCCTTGTCTGACTGCCCCCTAAGTGACCCTCGGAGGAGGGGTATGTCATCTCTGTTCATGGGGCCAGGGAGGCTGAGCACCTGGCTCAAGGCCTTGGAGCCCAGACGATGGGGCCGGCAGGGATCAGGTTTGGCTTGCTCCAGGCGCATCCCTAGCCCGACAGCACCCTTCTCTCTCCCTGCCTCCTAGATGGGCTCTGGGCTCAGCAGGGCCGCGGGGGGCCAGCTGGGGTTACCCAGTCCTCCCACTGCCTGCGTCCTGCTCCCTTGCCCCAGCCCCATACTCACCTAAGGTGGGCTGCCCCGGGGGGCGGTGGAGCACAGCTGCACCCAGCGCCAGCCGGGGTAATCAGCCTGGATCCCAGTCTTAGCCCCCGAGGGGCTTTAAAGGGCACCAGACTGTGCCAGCCGTGGGGCAGGCCTTTGGGCAAAGGGTGGCGGCCACCTGCCTTGTCCCGCTGCCCCGCGGCACCTGAGGCCGGCCGGTGGAGAGCTGTCAGGCGGTGCTGCATCCCCGAGGCTCACTGGGTGGGCATCCGACTGGTTTTTAGGTGTCACCAGGGAATGTCTCCCTCGGGGCGCCCCCCAGTGCTCACCAGCCCTCGTTCCAGGCCCTTGCCACACTCCAGGGCCTCCCTAGCTGGGGGCTGGGGGTCGGACAGGCCTGGGTCCCAGAGCACCTTTGGGTGGTGCCCAGAGGCACAGATGGTCACCAGCCCACTGGGTGCTCAGGGCCATCCAGGAGAAAGTTTCCTGGGGGGCGCTCCCACCCCCCATGTAGGCACAGGGTCACCGGGGCCACGGGGGTCACCAGGGTGCAAGGGGCGGGCCACTCAGAGGACATGGGGCCCTGGGCTGGTCCTGAGGGTGGGCGCCCAGGGCCCCGCACTCCCCGAAGCCGGGGTCGCCAATGCTTGGTCACTGGAGCTCCCCGCCCCGCACCCAGGCCCTCGCCCTGCCTCACGGCCACGCCCTGTCCCCGGGGATTTTTTTGGATTAAACGAGTTAATAAGTGTAAAGTGCTCCAAGCTGAGCCTGCTTGGCCAGCTGGCCACCCACCCCAGGCTGCCCTGCACCGCCCCCACCCCCGCCCCCGCAGTGCCCCGCACCTGTGCAGGGTGGGGTTCCGAGGGGGCGCTCCCCCCTCCCCCCTGCAGCCTGGTGGCCTGGGAAGTGCCGCCCAGGAGGCCGGGGGACCTTGCTTGCCCTGGTGAGCTGTGCCCCATCACCCCATCGAGGAGGCCAGGAGCATGTGGGAGGAGCCTCACTTTGCAGCAGCCACACCCAGGGGCCTGGAGGTCCCGTGGTGCCCCCACCCGCGCTTCCCTGGAGGTGGGGGGGGTGCTGTGGGGCTGCTCCTGAGCCTCCCGGGAGGGGCCTGCTGGGGCGGGGACCCACCTTTCGCACCACGCCAGAGGTGATGGCGATGTTCTCCGCTTCCTCCACCGTCTTGACGGCCACCGTGTTGATGCTGGTGACCACGGCCTCACTCACAGCGTTGGCCTGCTCCTTGGTCTTCTCAGCCACTGCAAGGGGACGTGGCTGCGGCTGGGCCCTGTCCTCCTGCGCCCCCCCCTTCCCCCAGTTGGGCCTGGCCGGCTAAGTGCTCAGAACTGGAGGCCCTGGGCCACCCCCGCTGACCCCAGAGAAACCCTGAGGCAGCAGGAGGCCCTGCAGGGCTCTGGGTCCCAGCTGCGGGTAAGGACCCTGGGCCGGGGGCTTCAGGACCAGCCGGGGCCCCTGGAGGTCCTGGCCCTGCGGCCCCTGTCCCAGGCTCCTCACCTGAGGTCACGCTCTGCACCACATTCTCCTTGGTCTTGGCTCCTGGGGAGGAAACGGGGGCGTCAGGGCAAAAGAACAGCTGGGCAAGCTGTGGGGTCAGCGGCAGTCCCTTCAAAGGCTGCTTCCTGCCGCATCTGGAGGAAGGGGATGGATGGGAAGTGGCCGCCGGGCAGGGGCGATGGGCAGGGGGCTGCCAGAGGCCAAGCTTGCCAGGAAGTGGCGCAGGACAGAGCTGAGTCACCGGCTTCCGAGTGGCTGGGGGGCTGCCCAGGACCCCGGGGCTCGGGCTCCTCCCCCTGCCCCTCCACAGGGTGGGTCCCTGGGTGCTGAGCACCTGCTGGCTCGGCCCATGGAGGCTTCTCATGGAGCCTGAAGGGGGTGCTGGGGCGGGGACCTGGGTTGCATCCGTGCCCCCTTGCACGTGTGGGTGCACAGACAGGCATGTCTGCGGGCCGCCTGCCCTCTCGCTGTCCTGCCCCAGGGACCCTGGGGGGCAGAGGGGCAGAGCAGAGACGGGGGACACTAGGGCTGGGGTACAGGGGACGGGGGCTCCAGGGCCTGGCACCCTGCTTCAACAGCCGGGTCCCCCCCATGCCTCCCTGGGCCTGGGGGCTCAGGCTGGGCCCCAGGGCTGGCCTGCCACGCCTTGCCTCGGCCGCACTCACCCACATACAGGACCCCCTCCTTGGTCTTCTCGGCCGCCTCCGTCACCCCCTGCTTGGTCTTCTCCACGGCGCCCACCACGCCCTCCTTGGCGATGGAGAAGCCTTTCTTGAAGACGTCCATGGTGTGGGCAGGGCAGGAGGCTGAGTGTCGCGGGGAGCGGTGGCCGGAGCTGGTGCCAGCACTGCTGCAGCCGCCTCCCCGCCACCGCCTCTTATTGACGCCCGTGAAATATTGATGATGCGGCGGCGGCGGGGCTGCTGGGAGCAGGGGGGGAGGGGGAGGGGGGCTGGGCGGCTCATCCCTCACCAGCCCTTATGCATCCCCCACCCACCCCCCTGCCTGGAGCTGGCAGGCCCGGGGCCAGTGTCTGCCCCCCAGGGACAGAGGCGCTCAGAGGGGAGGTGGCTTTGCTACCAGCGTCCCAGGTAGGGCGGGGTCAGGGTCCTCGGGCCGGTCAGGCAACACTGGTCAACCTCCCGCAGGACCAGCCTGGGCTGCCCGGTGAGTCACCAGCACCGGGGTCACCCCCCACAGGATCCAGCAGAGGGTTCAAGGAGGGCTCCCCGTGGCCCAGCCTCCAGCCCCCAGTGCCACCCTCGACGCCCACCCCGGACACCCCATCCCTGTCTGTCTCCACCACCTGCTGGCTCCCACAGCCCGGGGCAAAGGGCATGGAGTAGGCCTGAGGTGCCCCCCGTATCCCGGCCACCAGCGGGGACGGGCAGCAGGCTCCCGGCCACGGACCCCCTTCCTGTGGCCCCACTCTGCCCCGCACTCCTCTCCTGGCTCCCGGGGACGCACGTGCTGTAGCCGCCTCCTGCGCCCCACACCTCCCGTGTCCCTGACCCGAGTCCTGTCGAGGCACAGGAACCGGCCTGGGTAGTTGGCTGCCGTGGGGGGGCGGGGGGGGGGGCCGGACGGGGCTCGCCTGGTGGGCCGGCCCAGGCCACTTCCTCTCTTTGTTGTCTCTCTGCTTTCTTTTCCTTCTGAGACTTAAGTCGAAGACGACGTCACCGTCAGCAGCAGTTGGTGCAGCTGCCGCCGCCCGGATGATCCTGACGCTGCTGCTGGGCCTCGGGGGGCCCCTGGGCTGGGGGCTGCTGGGGGCCTCGGCGCAGGCCGCAGGGAGCCGGGGCTCAGATCCGCCCAGCCCTCGGCCGCCTGGGGCCTGGACAGCAGAGGCTGAGGACCCCGGCGGGGACCCTGGCAGACGGTAAGGGCCACCTGACCTCGGGGCGGTCACGTGCGGGAGCCGAGTCCCAGCCCCGCCGGACAGGGTCTCCTGGGACCCCGGTCGCCCATCCACAGCATCCTCCCACGTCCTCACCTGCTGGGCCGCCAGTGAGGCTCAACAGGACCACGTGCCAGGCTCCCTCGGGAGCCCCTCCCCCCCAGCCCGGACCGGGCGCCGCAGGACGCTCCGGGCCTGGCCGTGGCAGGTGGGAGACCCGGGGCTCGGCAGGATCATTTCTTGCCATCGACCCCTTAGCATGAGAGGGGCGATAGGGACAGTCCTTTCGGAAGTTTCCCGCCGGCCCGGCAGTGGCTGCAGTTCTTGGGAGCAGGTGAACTGACAGTGGAGCCTACGTGAGGCTGACCTGGCCCAAGTCACAGAAGACGGACGCCCCTGGGCCTGGACTCTCGCCCGAGGGGGGCTGGTGCGGGTCCTCAGGCTGGCCCTGGGGTAGGCGGCCAGCACGCAGGGCGCCCTGCTCCGGTCTGAGCCCAGGGGGCCCGCGGCAGCCAGGGAGCACCCCTCCGGGGCCCCGCTGGACACGGGCGGTGGCGTCAGAACCGGACCCCCAGTCTGGGCCCAGGGCCGGAGCTGGAGGTCCCTCCCTGGGCCCATCTCAGCTGTCCCCTTCCCAATGTTGGCGACGCTCTCGACAGCCCGCGTGGCGGAGGAGCCCGAGGCTCAGCAGCTGCCCCAGTCACACAGCCGAGGGCACACAGAGCCACCCCCACGGCTCCTGGCGTTCATACGGATCTGGAGTGAGCGGCGTGACCTACCCCCCGCCCAGTGTCCGTCGGGCCTGCTCAGGGTCACACCGGCTCAGTGCAGGGCGGGGGTGGGGGGTGGGATGGGTTGGGGACGGGGGCAGGTGGCCGGTGGGCTGGGGACACAGGTGACTCAGGTCTGCTCTCAGGCCGCCAAGCCCAGTCCCCCCAGCCCTGTCTCCTCCGACTGGGCTCCAACCCCCCAGCCCTCGTGGGCCCTGCGGGACGGGGTGCGAGGAGGGCGCCGGCCAGGACGGCAGCTCCCGGGGAAACGCGCCCAGCAGGCCCGCCCGCCCGGTTGTCAGCGCCTCCAGGGGCCGAGGGGCTGGCGTGAAAGGAAGGAAACGCTGCTCAGCTTCCCACCGATTGCTTCCTCTGTGAAGGGAGAGGCGGAAGGGCCTTCGGGGGCCCCCCAGGGCCATGGGGAGGTTGTCAGGGACCAGGCCTCCGCGTTCCCCCCACCTGTTCCTCGTACGCACTGGGGGCCCTGGACACGGGCCCAGGTCACACTATTTGCAAGGACAGGTTCAAAGGGAACAAGTGGGTGCCGGGTGCCGGGTGCCGGGCCGCAGGGTGTGGGTGGGACGTAGCTGTGTGCTTCCCACAGCCCGGGCCCCCGGCGCCGGGTGCATCTGGACTCTTGCGATGCTCTGTGGTTCCAGTGGGAGTGGGACCGGGCAGCAGTTAGGATGGGGGCCCGTCAGTGCCTGCGTGGGGGCCCAGCGAGCCCAGGGCAGGGTGCTCCCCTCCAGGTGCTTGGGGCTGCGCTGCCCTCTCCACGGGCCGAGAGGCTCAGAGGGATGGGGACGCCACCCCGGGCCACCAGCTCTTGGGGACGTCCGAGCGGGGCCCACACCCAGGTGGGGGTAGCGCAGGGCAGGGCCCTGACGCCGGCATCCGTCTGGCCCTACGCGGCAGCACCTGCGATGCTCTGCGGCTGAGAACTCGGGCCCGGAGGCGTCAGGCCGGAGGCAGGGGTGGCACTGGAGCGCAGGCCACAGCCACCTCCAGGGCTGCAGCTCCTGCCCGGGGCCACCGGGAAGCAGGGCCAGGCACCCCCAGGGGATCCCGGCCCATGGAGGGCCGCAGGCCCCTGCCTCAGCCCCTTCCCAACCCACAGACAGAGCCGGTGAAGTGCTGTGACCAGGGCTGTGCTGTGTGGGCGTTCGGCGTCCACCGCCCCCCCAGATGGTGGCACCTGCACGTCCACCCACGACACTTTCCCTGGAGCTGGAGCTCGCTCCCCCTGGCCTCCGTCCCCTCCCTCTGCCCCCAGGGAGGCCGGAAGTGGGAATCATCTCACATATCCTGGGGGGTGGGGCGGCCTTGCTCAAGGCCACCCTGGGTCCAGGAAGGGGGACAGGAAGGGCCACACCCCCCACCCCGGGCTCCGGCAGATGCTCTCCTGATGGGGCGCAGCCTGGGGGGGCTGCAGGGGGCCCCAGAAAATGAGGGCACATGGGGGTGGGAGGGTGGGGGGGGAGTGCACTGAGAACAATGGGGCTCAGGCTCTGGGGCCAGCACGAAGCTGCCAGGAGCCGGAGGAAACCAAAGCAAAGGTCAGGAATGTTCCCAGGGCCCATGGGCCAGCAGCCTGCATGGTGCCAAGGGGACGGGCTGCCAAGGGAGGGGGAGCGCGGGCGGGTCGACAGTTGGAGCTCGAGGTTTGGGCAGGTCAGGAGAGAAAGTTCCTGGGCAGGAAGGGTGGGCGGCACCGCCTCCGGTCCCAGGAGCCTGGGGTGGAAAGTCCCAGCGCCCCCCCCCAGGGCAGGCTGGCACGCACCCACGGTCCGGCAGGGCCTCCTGCAACCTGCGCCCCGGGAGGGGGAGCCCAGAATGCGGCCTGGTTGCCCGCGGGTATTTCTCAGCAGGCATCCTGGCCTTCGGACTGCGGGGGGCCGGCTGCTGCCATCCTTGGCCTGCGCCCCCTACGCGCAGGTCGCACACTCCCCCAGAACCACTGGCCCCGGCCCCGGCCCCGCACGTCCCCGGCACCTGGGCGGGAGTTTTGGGTCCTGGACTGGCCTGTGCAGGGGGCCGCCCCGCCTGTGGCCCCGAAGCTGTGGGTCCAGCTCTTGACGTGCTGAGTAAACATTCTTTGCCTGAAGTCCGGCGGGTTCCATGGGCATGTGACCCGAGTGGCCGCAGAGGGCACCCACGGAAGGGCCCCCCACTGGGTTTGACACCTGTTGTCCACAGTCTCGCCTGGCGCTGGGCGCTACAGGTTATACAGTCAGCTTCGTGTGAGGTGTTTGCTCTCTGCCCCTTTATGGAAGAACTGCGCTGACATCAGGGTCAGGGTCAGCTGTGGCTAGGGGCTAAGTTGACACAGTCAGAAGCCCCTGTCCTCACAGGTCCCCAGAGGCAGGACCTTTGGCTCCCCAGGTGAATCCTTTGCCGTTGACCTGCGTCTCTAACTGACGTGTTTAGATTGCTGCTTCTTGGGAAGTAGCAGCCCCCACGATTCAGCTTTCATTCCCACCCCATACCCAAACCCCATTGTGCACACGTAGGTGTGCAAGGACACGTACATGTGCGTAAGTGCATGCACACACGCACCACCTGCCCCTCCTCCTCCCGTACTGTCATTTTGAGTATCTACATCTACGTGACTGTTCGCTCCTCCAAGTGGAGACTTGAGAAGAAACACCCCGCGAGTCCTCCCAGCACCCCCGCAGCTTCCTACCTTCTGTCTTCCCTGGAATAAACAACTACCTCCATTGGTTTTTGTTTCTTTGGCTTAGTGTCTCTGTCACTACTCAGCCCCAAACTCTTGGCCCATTCGTTGTCCACACCTGCTCTCCCCCTTCGTCCGTGTCAGGTGCTTGACCGCCAGGGTCTCTCGGTGGCGTGGCTCTCGGAGCCCTAGCTGTGCTCCGGTCTGGACACTGGCCTACACTGCCTGCCCGTGGCTGCACGGGGCGCTCCCTGTGCCATCTTCCTGGGGACTCCCTTCCCCTCTATTCCCTGCTGGAGTTCCTGTCTCCTGACACCCTGCTTTCCTCTGTCTGGGTGCTCTGGCTTGTGCAGCTGGGGCACCTCTGGCAAAGTGGAGCACCTCCTGGGCTCTGACTTGGAACTCCCAGGCCGCTTGAGAATGCTGAGGCCCAGCTCCAGCCCCAGACACTTGCCCCACTGATCTACTGCAGCCCAGAGACTCTTCTTTATGAAGTGCCACACGGTGGCTTTGACGCGAAGATCTGACGGCAAGATTCCAAAGCACTGCTTTAGTAGCTCCCTGATGACGAAGGGCCCTGGGGTGGGCAGTGTTGTGAGACCTGATTGGTTGAAAATGTGTTTATTCTGCTCCCTTGACTTTGATAGTTAGGCTGGGTATAGGATTCTAAATTGGAGATATTTTCCTTTCAGATTTTTATTTTTATTTTTTTTATTATTTTTTTCCGAGCAGAACAAAATAAAATTTAATGGTCTTAAATGCAAAAGTAAAAACAAACAAAAAACACAAAAAAGCAAAAGAAAATTAACAGAACAACCCAAAATGTCAAGGCAGTTATGCAGAGAACTTGGGAGGGTTAATCTTTAAAACTACAAATCAAAAAAATTTTTTTTTGTTAATAGATAACTGGCAAGAAGTGAGTACTTTTCTGCTGAGTGTTCATATGAAAGCAAAGTTTCAAAACAAAATCTGACTAAAATGGAAACAAGTCTAGCGCTCACGAGAAGGGATGTAAGAAATACAATGCTCTAATGTTTCTGTGTTTTTTTTTTAAAGATTTTATTTATTGATTAATGAGAGACACACAAACAGAGAGGCAGAGACACAGGCAGAGGGAGAAGCAGGCTCCCTGCAGGGAGCCCGACGTGGGACTCGATCCCGGGTCCCCAGGATCAGGCCCTGGGCTGAAGGCGGCGCTAAACCGCTGAGCTACCTGGGCTGCCCTGTTTCTGTATTCTTAAAATATAGAGCAATCTTAGGCATTCGAGCTATGTGAACTGCTCTTGGAAAGTGGAGAAATGGTTGGGAACACCAGCACCTGGTGTGCGGGGCACCGTGCATGCAACGTGTGCACAGAAATCCGGGATGTCAGAGGAGCAGCATGTCTTCAGGCATGCCCTGGAGTTAGATCTGACTCTGGAATATACTGGAGTTTCCCTGAAACTCTTTGGTCCGTTCCCACTGGCGCCTGAGCTTATGAAACCTGTGCGTGCCCTTCTCTGGAGGGCCTGGCATACAGCCCCCCTCCCCGGTGGCAGCCCCCCGTTGGACGGCCTGCTGCCACTGCCAGGACCCCTGCAGAGCCCTGGGGCTGAGTGAGCAGGAGGTGGCAATGGCACCTGCTTGGGAAAGCAATTTCCTGTCAACCAAAGCTGAAATCGCTTAAAATGTTGAAGCGGTTGAGAAAACGCACACTCAGCATCTAACATCTTTCGTTTGAAAACTAAAACTAAAAGGTCATGCCTTTTTTGTTGTTTTTTTTTGTTCGTTTGTTTGTTTTTTTGTGTTTTTATCCAGTGTGTGGAGACACCAAATGAAACGAATGTTAGTCTTAGAAGTTAAAGCATGCTTCAGGCTCACCACCGTCCCGAGGGACTGGTTAGTCAATGCGGTCTACTTAGATTTCTGTTTAATATATATTTTAAAGGAAATAACGTAAGAAACTTACATTGGTTTAACATGGTGGGATTTCAAACATTTGAACATGTCGGTTGCATCCCCGAGTATAAAAACCTTTTCACTTCTCATTTAAACTAAGACAAACACTTGTGAAAATTGGTGCAAAATGAGTTGTACACTAACAAAAAAGTTTCAACTTCTTCACTCTTAATTATCTATTCCATACAAAAAAAAAAAAAAAAAAAGCATGAGCAAGTTATTGTGGGACTTGTTGGTTTTGCAGGAAAGCTGTAGGATTTTGTCTCCCAGGTGGGAGCTGTTCAGACTTGCTATGGCCATGGCGGCTTCTTCATGGTTTGTCATGGTCACAAAGCCAAAGCCTTTGCGCTTGTTGGTGTTGAAGTCGCGAATCACTTTCACATTGGTGACCGCCCCAAAGGGGCCAAACATCTGCCAGAGGATCCCCTCATCAGCATCCCGCCCGAGGTTGTAGATGAAGATGCACCAGCCTGAAGATGCATCGCCTGGGACACTGACACCAGAAAGCCCACTCGTGATCTACACCCACAGGGGAGAACCTGAATCTCTGCGCCTGGCGGCGAACCGGGCCTCCGAACCGCCTGGCGGGCGAGCAGTACCGCTGGGAGAGCAGCGCCACGGGTTGGTTCCCATTGGGGTTGGCCCAAACCTCACTGTAGTGGGCTCAGAGGAACCTGGGAGTTTATGACCATTGAGACTGGTAATTGCCCCTTCCGCCTCCAACCGTGTGTCGAACCGGATAAACGCAACCCCTCTGGACAAACCTGTGGTCTGATCCGCAAGGCCCCGGGAGTTGGTGGCTCCCCCGAACTGAGAGAGCACGCCCTCCCCGTCCGGGTCACGGTCTGCGGGAGCCCACCGCTGCGCAGGTTGGCGTCTTTGATGACTTCTGAGCTTGGGGTACGGACGACACCTTGATGGCTTTTGGCTGGAGCCGCAGGCCATTCGCATGTGGTTGCTCTCGGCCCCTTCGGTCACGTGGCTCATGGCGCGGTGGCCGGGCTGTGCCCTCTGTCTTACCCCGAGTGGGTTCTGCAGGGTCATGTCACCAATGCTGCTGAACGGACTCCGTGCCTCATCCTGGGTCACGCCTCGAGGGCAGTAGTTGACAGTTAAATTCGTTCTCCCGATATCATCCCCACGGGGTTTGGCCACGTGGTCTTCATAACCATTAGACGTTGGATTTTTAAAAAATCTGGACGTGGGTGGGCGGGCCCGGGGCTGCTCCGGAGCGGGTGGCAGCTCCTCCTCAGCGCGCTCCCCTTTCAGATTTTTAAAAGCATTTTATTTATTTATTCATGAGAGACCCAGAGACAGAGGCAGAGACACAGGAGGAGGGAGAAGCAGGCTCCACGCAGGCAGTCCGACGTGGGACTCGATCCCGGGACCCCAGGGTCATGCCCTGGGCCGACGGCAGACGCTCCACCATGGAGCCCCTGGGTGCCCCAGTAGCTTCCTATTCTTGATTCTTGGATGCAGTCATTTCCTTTATCGATCTGGGGCTATCAGTACACATTTGGGGGACTTCTCTGCACAGTGCTGGCTTTTTCCAAGTTCATTCTTCCCCCCAGTTGCTTTTTCCAACCTCCCCCCTTTTGTACGGAGAACTTTCTCAGGAGTCGTCTCAGATGTCTGCCCCCTTGAGAGCAGACTACGAAGCTGGTTGGACCTGGGCATGCGGATGCGGCTTCCTGACCTCCTTCGTCACACTATGCCCTGCTGGGCCATTGCACAGGGAGCCCCTGATGTTGTCGTGTTTTCGGTCCGTCCTCTTGAGTGGGGTCATTTTCCTGACACGCTTTTTCAGTCTGCTGCCAGGGGGGGAAGGCTGGCTGCCAGGCTTTGAGAACCGAGTGGGAACTCAGTCTGGGGGCCCAGGCCTCGTAACGGGTGCCGTCACTCGGTCCCCCTCACTCCTTCCCCGCTCCACCCCCGCAGAATCCCTGTGCGGTGGTACCCGGCGGCCCCAGGTCGGAGGCCGGCCCCAGAGAATACACCCCCAGCCCGAGAGCCGCGCCGCTCCACCTGCAAGGCCCCCGACACTGCCTCCTGCTATCTGACAAGTGTGCCCCTTCTCTCTGCGTCCGCCGCTGTCACCCATGGGACCTGCCAACATCTCCCACCTACATCCCTGACACAGCCGCCTATAGCTCGCCCCTTCCTGTCTGTTCTGTCCCCAGGAGCCAGGGTGGCTTTTTCACAGCACTTCCCTGCTCAGACCCCTTCATAGCTTTCCGTGCTCTGGGGACACGGGCCGGGTCCCCAGCGGGCACTCAAGGACCCCACGGCCTGGCCTCTCAGCATCTCTGTGCCCCTTGCCTGCCCAACCCCTGCACTGTGGGCCGTACGCCTGTCACAGCTCCTGGTGCCTGGTTACCACCTCCCGGATGGCTCCCTGGGTCCTAGCAGCTTCCACGCCACCTGCGATTGCCTGCTTCCCCTTGGGACCCTGCAGGGAAGGTCTGTGTGTCTGTATTGGCACTGGGTGCTGCTCAGCTCAGTGGCCACGAGCTGAGCGATGCGGGTCGTTGCCTCTTGCTACCCCGGAGAGCCCTGGGAGCTGATTACCAGGCGAAGGAGCCTGGTGAAGGGGTGAAGGGCAGAGACCGAGAGGCTGCACGCGACCTCCAGCCCTGCAGAACTTCCTGGAGTGGGGACTACTCTCAGCTGTCCACTTCCATGACTCTTTGCAAGTCCGTTTCCATGACGCGGGGAATGGCCAGGGTGCAGGCGCCCTCCCCACAGCCTGGTCTGCTGTCAGGAAAGAGGTGGCAGTGACGGGGCAGCAGTGTTGTCAGGAGCCAGGCCCCAGGTCCTCACCTGCACACTTGGAGGAGCGGAGCAGCTCCTCCATCCGAGACATGGGCGAGGGGGAAAGCCCTAAGTGCCTCGCTCCAGCTCACATGGACTGGGCGGCAAGGATTTGAACTCAGGCCTCTTTCCAGCCCCAGCAGCATTGTGCTGCCTCCCTGGCCCCAAGAGAAACCCCCGAGAGCCCATCCTGGCCCCATGGGTAATTCTGTGTGATTTTGGGGGTGCTCTCAAGCCTCTCTGGGTTGGCCGCTGGTTCAGGGGCCGTGGTCAGATGCTCCTGCAGGGCGGGTTTCCTGGAGCTTTTGTCCTGAGTGGAAGGAGGGATGAATAATGCAAGAGTGCTCTCTTCTCAGGCTAATGGGTTCTGGAATCCCAGGCATCGGGTGTGGGTGGGCGGGGAGGCAGGGGTGGGGCTGGCACCACTGCTGACCTCCAGGCCAGATCGCAGGGCGGGGGAGGGGGGGGGCTGGGGTGCTCAGGAGGCCTCTCTCCTGGCTTGTCTTCCAGTAACTGGTGCCCTTACCAGGAGTCCAGGCTGGTGACCTTTGTAGCCGCTTGCAAAACAGAGAAATTCCTCGTCCACTCGCAGCAGCCATGCCCGCAGGGGGCTCCGGACTGCCAGAGAGTCCGAGTCATGTGAGTGGGGGTCCGATGGGGCAGGGCGGGCCACCCTCTCGCGTCCCCCCTGGCTGCCCTGGCGTCACCGAGCTGGCCGTTTCTCCCCAGGTATCGCGTGGCCCACAAGCCGGTGTACCAGGTCAAGCAGAAGGTGCTGGCTTCCGTGGCCTGGAAGTGCTGCCCTGGCTTTGCGGGCCCTGACTGCCAGCACCACGGTAGGGCTCCCCGGGGCTCCCCACCCAAGTCCGGTGGGTGCTCTGACCTGTGGGCTCACCGTCGGCCGCCTCCCGTCTGCAGATCCCACGGCCACCCCTGAGCCCGAGGACCCAGGTGACGGCCTGCAGGAGCCTTGGGACGGGCCCGTCGCCTTGGAACCTGGTATGCTGCTTGCCTAGAAGGTGCAGGAGGGGTAGGCAGGCGCGGAGAAGCGCTCCCAGGCCCTTTCTCCTGGGCTAGGGCAGGGCCAGCTCGGGAAGTCTCTGTGCCCCGAGCGGCAGAGGCCCTTCTGTGGCTCTGGGGCAGCTTGCCCCCACACCGAGCAGGCCAGAGTTGCAGGGGCCTCGGTTGCCACCCACTGCCTAAGCACATGCACCCCCTTCCCTGACTCCCTGTCCTGGGAAGGACAGTTTCCTCTGGCACCTTCCTTGGCCCTTGAACAGTGCGAGATCCCATGGCCTGCAGGACGCTTTCCCACACGCGCCCTCCCAGGGCCAGGAAGTCATGCCACCCTTGGTGTAGAGTCCGCACAGAACCACCCAGAGGCACCACTCGTGAGGCCTCTCCAGGCTGGGCCACGTCTGGGATGGTGAGCGAGTCTCGTCATGCGGTGAACGCCTATCTCTTGGCAAGGGCTGCCCGAGTGGCACAGAGAGGCCGCGTCCACACAGCCAAGGAGCAAAGTGTGCCGAGATCGATTAGTCATGTCTGCTGCGGGTCCTGGGTGAGGGTGAGGGTGAGGGCTCGTGGGTGGGCATTCCCCCCTCTGGAGCTGAGCTGCTGAGCTCCTGCTCAGAGGACATCACCATTCCCCTACCCCCCCCCCCGGAGATTTCCGTCTGAACCTGGAACTTTCCTTCTGTGTACCCCGTGGTCTGGCCAGGCCCGGGGAGGCAGGCCTGGACGCTTGTCTCCATGTCTCCAGGCCAGCGGGCTGCAGAGCTGAGCCACGTCCTGGGGCGGCAGGGGCGCCTGCTGGAGGACCTCCAGAATGACCTTCACCAGGTGGCAGACGGCCTCCCGGGCCTGTGGAAGGCCCTGGAAAGCAACCTCACAGCCGCCGCGATGGAGGCAAATCAGACGGAGCCCGGTGAGGCCCGAGGGCAAGAGAGGAGGGAGGCCAGAGGGCCAGGATCTCAGAGGACGCACCCTGGTCCCTGCTGGGGGAGGGCAGCATGGGTAAGAGCGGGTCTCTGTTGCAGAGGTTCCCGGCACATCCTTGGAGCAGGTGCTGCCGCTGCACCTGGACACCTTCCTGCAGGTGCATTTCAGCCCCACCTGGAGGAGCCTCAACCAGAGCCTGCACGGCCTCTCCCAAGCCCTGAGAAACCTGTCCCTGGACGTGGAGGCCAACCGACAGGCCATTAGGGGAGTCCGGGAGAGCGCGGTGGCTAGGGCTGACTTCCAGGAGCTCGGCGCCAAATTTGAGAGCAAGGTCCAGGAGAATGCGCAGAGGGTGGCGCAGCTGCGGCAGGACGTGGAGGAGCGGATGCACGCCCAGCAGCTCTCCCTGCAGCAGTCGCTCTCCGAGGTCCAGGCAGATGTGGATGCCAAGGTCAAGAGGGCCCTCAGGGCCCAGGAGCCCATGGGGGCAGCGGCCAGGCCCGAGCCCGAGAGCCTGCAGGCCAGGCTGGGCCAGCTGCAGAGGAATGTGTCGGCGCTGCACGCGGCGGCTGGCCGCAGGGACGCGGAGCTGCAGGCCACCCTGGCGGACATGGGGGCCACCCTGGCGCAGCATGCCGACGAGATCAAGGAGCTGTACTCCGAGTCCGACGAGACCTTCGAGCAGATCAGCAGGGTGGAGCGGCGGCTCGGGGAGCTGCAGGTGAACCACACGGCGCTGCGTGAGCTGCGCATCGCCCTCATGGAGAAGTCGCTGATCCTGGAGGAGAACAGGGAGGAGGTGGAACGGCAGCTGCTGGAGCTCAACCTCACCGTCCAGCAGCTGCAGGGCGGCCACGCCGACCTCGCCAGGTATGCCAAGGACTGCACCTGCCAGGAGCTCCCCACGGGCCTGGACGGCGTCCCCGACGACCTGGGCGAGCGGCCCCAGCCCGACGGCTCGGAGCTGCGGGCCCTGAGCAGCTCAGTGGCGGCGCTGGCCCGCGCGGTGGCCGCGCAGCAGGAGGAGGGCGAGCGAGCGCGGGCAGACGGGGCGCGGCTGCGGAGCGCGCTGCGGGCCCTGGACGGCGAGGTGCGGGCGCTGCAGGAGGCGCAGGCTGAGGCGCGGCAGGAGCTGGGCCGGCTGCGCAGCCACTTTGCGGCCCTGCTGGACGACGCGCTGCGCCATGAGGCCGCGCTGGCCGCGCTCCTGGGGGACGACATGGCCGAGCGGCTGGCCGAGGACCCGGCTGTGCTGCCCCTGCGCTACGAGCACATCGTGGCCGCCCTGCGCGACGCCGCCGCCGGGCTGCAGGAGCAGGCGCTGGCCTGGGGCGCCCTGGCCTCGCGGGTGGATGCGCTGGAGGCCGTTGGGGCGGCGGGGCTGGCGCGAGAGCTGCAGCGCCTGGACGCCGACCTGGGCCGTGTGGCCGGCTGCTGCGGGCCCGCCGGGAACACCACCCTCTGCGCCACCGTTGACGGCCTGGGCCAGGCGCTGGCCGCCACCGGGAGTGACCTGCAGCGGCACCAGCGCCTCTTCCACAGCCTCTTTGGCAACTTCCAAGGGCTCCTGGCGGCCAACGTCAGCCTGGACCTGGGGCAGCTGCAGGCCATGCTGAGCCGGAAGGGGAAGAGGCAGAAAGGGCTGGACAGCACCCGCAAGAGGGACAGGAAGCAAGTGGAGCCCGGGGCAGACGAGCCCGCCAGAGGGCCGGTGCTGGGGCAGGCAGGTGAGTGCACGAGGTCGGGGCGTCGGGGAGGCCAGGGGGACCCGGGGGACTGGGGGGACCAGGGGGACTGGGGGGACCGGGAAGGCATATGAGTGCACAAAGTTGGAGCATCGGGGAGGCCGGGGGGACCCGGGGAACCAGGGAGGCCGGGAGGCCAAGGAGGCAGGTGAGTGCCTGAGGCCAGGGGTCGGGGATGCTGGGGGACCAGGGGGACGGGGGGGACCCGGTGGACCAGGGGACCAGGGAGGCCGGGAGGCTGGGGAGGCAGGTAAGTGCCCAAGGCTGGGGCCTTGGAGAGGCTGGGGAGGCTGGGGCATCAGGGAGGCCAGGGAGGCAGGGAGGCAAGTGAGTGCCCGAGGCCAGGGCATCAGGGAGGCTGGGGGGACCAAGGAGGCCGGGAGGCCAGGGTGTTGGGGAGGCCGGGGCGTCAGGGTACAGGGCTGCCTGCGTGGGAGAGGTTGGGGAGGCTGCGCCCCAGGAGCACTGAGGGCCAGCTTGGCCCTGACCCGTTTGCTCAGGCCGGGGCCTCTCATGCTGCCTCACGGGCAGGAGGCAGAGGTCGCGGGGCGGAGGCTGGGGAGCCCGCGGGGGCCCCCACTAAATGTTTGAGGCTCGTGTCCACACCGCTGGCCAACCGTCATTGGAGCTGGGGTAGCCCCAGGCCCGGCCTCAGATCCTCCCGCCTCCCCGCCATGCCCCGCAGTCTCTAACCTGCTCCCCTACAGACACATGCACAGGGGCTGGGGTCACCTGCCGCGGCAGCCCCCCAGGAGGGGCTGGGAGGCCTTGTGGCCCTGTGGTTGGCGCTTCCCGCTGCCCCGCCGGGTCCCCGTGCGTGGCCATATGGAGTCGCTAACGGTCAGGGCCCAGGGCCTGGTCACACGGCCGTAGGTGGCACAGGGAGCCCTGCACCCTGCCCGGCGGTCTCTAGGGTGCTGGCCCTTCCTTTGCGACAGGCCCTTGACGCCTGGTCCCTGCAGGGCCCCGGGGCCTGGGTCGCCAGCTCGGAGGCTGACGTGTGTGCTGCCCCCATTCCTGGCCCCCCCATCCCTGCGTGTGGCCTTGGGAAGGGGACCCTAGACACAGGTGACTGTACCCTGCCCGGGGAGGCTGGCCCCGGGGCTGTGGCCACTCCTCCTCCGGACACAGGACTGGGGACAGGGCCGCCTTCGGGCTGTCTACACTGCGGGTAGCCCGGTGTGTGGGAAGTAGCGGCCTGGCTGCGGGGCCCGTCCCAAGGTCGCCTGCCCTGTGGACAGCGCACAGCCCCTCGCGGCCAGTGCACCTGCCGGCCTCAGTTTCCTGCTGCCTGCAGGCGGCTGTGGAGGGCTCGGGCGGGGGCCCTGCGGGGTCCCTGCGGCCGGGCGAGCGCCCAGCTCCTGTTGGGGTGCTGCAGGGCCGCCCCCTGCCCGCTCCGGAGCCTTCCAGGATGAGGCGCGCGGTCCCCACCCCGGGCCTGCTGCTGGGCTGGGAGCCAGGCACTGGGGCTGTGGGGGGCCAGGTCTCTACACACTTGGCGGGGCCCTCCCATGGCAGAGCTTGGCTTCATCCCCTCGGGCACTCGGAGTTTGGTCTCAGCGAGGAGACGGACAGACAGCGGGGGGAGTGCCCAGGGGACGTGGCTCATCGGTGCCAAGACCAGGGTCATGGCCGGAGCCCGGGGTACGGCACTTCCCCTCCCGTGGCCCCGTCCTGCCCCCCTTCGGCCCAGGCAGCCGGGAGGCTGTGGCTCACCGAACACTCGCCCCACGAGGTCCCGGTGCTGGCCCGCGTGCGTGGGGGCGCAGGCTCGCCCTCTGGGCCCGTCTGGGTCCCTCAGCCCAGGCTCCGGGTGGGTGCCCCAGCGTGGGGGGCCGGCCGTCTCGCCCTGGCAAAGCCGCGCAGCTTCAGGCAGCCGTCGAGCGCCCGCGGCCCCGGTTTCCCCAGAGGAGGGAGGCCTGGCTCTCGGGGCGTCAGGAGGGGAAGGGGGTGCTCAGGGGGCAGAGACCAGGCGCTGGTGTTCCCGTCTTGCTGGCCTGGCGGGGGCTCTGCGGCCCGAGGGTGCCACTGGGGCATGGGCCGTCAGCCAGGGTGCCCGGTGCCCCTGCTGGCAGGGGATGGGCAGGCATGGAGGTGCGATGTGCAGGTGGGGAGGCGGGCACTGAGCGGCACCCTGCGTTCCAGGCTCCCCCGCGGCCTTCTACGCCAGCTGCTCAGGAGGCACCGCGGCCCCGCAGACCGTCAAGTTCAACACCACACACGTCAACGTGGGCGGCAGCTACTTCCCGGATCACGGCTACTTCCTGGCCCCCGAGCGCGGCGTCTACCTGTTCGCCGTGAGCGTGGAGTTCGGCCCCGGGCCGGGCAGCGGGCAGCTGGTGTTCGGGGGCCACCGCCAGACCCCTGTGGGCTCCCCGGAGGACGGCAGGGCAGCTGGCACGGTGACGGCCTTCGCGCTGGCTGAGCTGCAGCGCGGCGAGAGGGTGTGGTTCGAGCTGACCCGGGGGTCGCTGAGGAGCAGGAGCCCCGCGGCCTCGGCCTTTGGGGGGCTCCTGGTGCTCAGGACCTGAAGGCTGCCCGCCCAGGGCGCCGCATGGGGCCTGCTGAGCTGCGGGGCCTGGAGGTGACGGTGCGGAGAGGAGCCCGAGGGCCTGCCCGGCGGCCCCGGGTGCGGGGAGCATGGACCCGCGCGACGCCCACTCGGGGGGTCCTGCCCGCCCTCGGCTGCTCTCCTGTGGCTGCGACCTCTAAACCCCCTGCCGCCGCCTCCCCCTCATCCTCCCCAGGAGGAGTACGTTATGCTGGAGGTGACACTGGGGACGACGCCAGGAGCCCGTCCCCCCACCTCGGAGCAGCGGGGCAGCGGGGCAGCGGCCGGCGGCGCCTCTGCTGGGAACGGGCCTGAGGCCTGCTCGAGTTACCAGGGAAGAGAATCCCCCCGTTCCCCTTAGTTCTGGTCCTTCCCTAGTTTCTCTGTGACCTTTGCTTCCCGTCTTGTCCTCCCTGGTCCACAGGGTGGAGGCTGCCACCTGCCCAGCATGACCCGGAGCTAGCACAGCCGTGCCCTGGTGGCCCTCCCGAGCCTCATGAGCGCCTGTCACCGGGAGGGGGGCTGAGGGGGGAAGTGAAGGCCGCATGTCCAGATCTCCCCGTCACGACCCGCCTAGAATAAAGCACTGCCCTCCGAATGCCTGCCTGCTGACCTCGCGGAGAGCAAAGGGACCCGGGAAAGGGGGTGCACACGCAGGACACAATGCAGCTATTTGGGGCAAACGCGACTCCCCTAATTCCGGCCGCTCTTGGTCCAGGGAGTTCCCCGTAGAGGCCTCGCGGGGGCAGTGGCGGGAGCACTGGGAGCTGCACCGGCCCCGTAGCATCGGGCCCTGTGAGCGACGAACAGGCTGGAGAAGCCAGCCCGGCCCCAGGGGCGTCCGCGCTCTGGCAGTGGGCGTGGGGCACAGCTCAGCAGACCCTTCTCGGGCCGGCAGCTGCTGCTCAGCCCTCCTCCCAGTTTTCTAAGGTCCATGGTTCAAGCACGTGTCCCTGGAATGGACCGGCCACGCTTCGTGCGCTGCACTGGCCGGAACACGGGTGCTAAGGGGACGGAGGGCCTGGCCACCGGCCCTGACCTCAGATCCCCCCTCGGGAGCTTCCCCGTCGGAGCGAGGTGCCTGGTGCCCGTCGGCCGACTTCATTGTGGATTTCAGGGCTTTATGATGTGCGTACCAGGTCACACTGCCTCCTGCCACTCCCCCCGGCCACGGCCTCTGGCCCAGCGCGGCCCTCAGTGGCCAAGGCCAGTCCCAACCTGAGGCGTGACCTGCCGGGCCATTCCCGGCCCACGACTGGACTGCTGCTCGCAGGGCGTCCGCCCCCCCGAGGGACCCTCTGCACCACCTCTGCGCCTCACGCCCATCACCCCGGGCCAGGCTGGCTGACCACCGGGGAGGCCCCAGCGTGGTGCGCTCTCAGCATCTAAGATTTCATCGGGGGTGTTCTGCCCCCCAGCAGGGCCACTTGACCCCCCGAGGGTTCACGGGGCTGACCCCCTGCATCCGGGTTACAGGTGCAGGCGCTACTGCTGAATCGGGCCCGTGGGTCACTCCGGAAGCTTCTGGGACGAGAACTTGAGAGGCAATGGCTGTGACATAGGAAGCTTTCTAGTAAACGAGACCTTAACCACCAGGCGAAGTGCACATTTCCTGTTCAACACATCTATAGGGCCGCCTGGGGGGCCAGCGGCGCAGCGCCTGCCTTCAGGCCCGGCCGTGACGCCGGGGCCTGGGATCAAGTCCCGTGTCAGGCTCCCCGCGTGGAGCCTGCTTCTCCCTCGGCCTGGGTCTCTGCCTCTCTCCCTGTGTCTCATGAGTAAATAAATAAAATCTTAAAAACAAAAAAACAAAAAAAACCTTCTGTAATGAGGACACCAGATTGACACGAATTCTAAGGTTCAGTTGACAGGTTCATATCTCCACTACGGCATTCAATAGCTCTGGGTGCAGATTCCTTCCCGGGGCTCCCCAGGTTCCCCCTGCTGGGTGCAGACTCCTTCTTAGGGATCCCCAGACCCCCCCAGGGTGCAGGCTCCTTCTTGGGGCTCCCCAGCCCCCCCTGGATGCAGACTCCTTCCCGGGGCTCCCCAGTCCCCCCAGGGTGCAGACTCCTTCCCGGGTCTCCCCAGCCCCCCAGGGTTAGCGCCCTTCCCTGAGGCTGCAGTGCAGGCCCCGGGCTGAGCACGAAGCTCCGCAGCTCAGATCTGGCGGGGAAGCGTCTTCAAGGGTCATATTGACCAACAAGGTGCAGGAAGCAGATCTGAGGAGTTCCGCGGTTTCTGAAAAACGGGAGGTAGGAAGATTGGAGGACGGGAAGCGGCGGAGGGACCGAAGCCCAGACCTTGGGGGACGCGGAACCAGGGGCGGTTTTGGGGGCGCGGAGGGCGCAGAGCAGCGGGGGCCAGCGCCTGGCCGGGCGGGGAGCTTGGCACAGCGGTATGGGGAGCAGCGGTGGGTCCCCCAACTGGCGACGGCCCGACTAGGAGCGCACGGACACCTGACCTCCCACACTTCAGACACAACTGTCCCTGGATTTCCGGTCCTTGAAGAATGTTTTTGAAACATTTCGGAAACTGCCAGTGTCCCTGGGACGTTCATCTCGAAAACGTCGGAAACTGCAGGCCGTGTGTCGCCTGAGTGCCCCACCCCAGTCCCCCCCCCCAACCGTCCCTCCCATCCCCCCGGCCCGACCACGGGCGGCGATGGGTGGAAAGGAGGTGGGTGGGAAAGGCCAGACCCCCAGGCAAGAAGGAAGGAGCACTTTTTTTTTTTTATAAAGATCTTATTTATTCATGAGACAGAGAGAGGCAGAGACCCAGGCAGAGGGAGGAGCAGGCTCCACGCGGGGAGCCCGACGCAGGACTCGATCCCAGGACCCGGAGTCACGGCCTGGGCTGAAGGTGGCGCTGAACCGCTGGGCCCCTGAGGACCCGGCAGGAGCGCGTCCTAACGTTCGGCTGTTGCCTCGTCGCTTCTTGATAAAAACAGGCAGGCGAGGAGCAGGGCCCCACGGGTGCCAAGAGGGGCACCCATGCCGTGGCCTGTGGAAACCACGGTTACACTCGACAGGACCCAACACTCAAAACACTGAAGGTTTTGGAATATACAGGTGTCTAGATAGAAATGACACGGGAAAGTGGAAATCTTTTTTTTTTTTTTTTAAGATTTTTTTATTTATTAGAGAGAGAGCAACAGAGACAGAGACAGAGGGACAGAGACAGGGACAGAGACAGAGACAGAGGGACAGAGAGACAGAGACAGAGACAGAGGGACAGAGACAGACAGAGAGACAGAGACAGAGGGACAGAGAGAGACACAGAGAGACAGAGCATGCATGAGCAGAGGCAGAGGCAGAGGCAGAGCCTCCGCTGAGCCGGGAGCCCACGGAGGACCACGCGGGACCCGACCCCGGGACCCCGAGATCGTGAGCTGAGCCGCAGGCAGACGCTCGACCAGCGAGGCCCCCAAGGCCCCGGGGAGCTGGAAATCTTGTTTGTCGCCCAGGTGCCGGCCTCCGATCGGCGTCCTCCACAAGGGTGTTGGGTCCTTGGCGACGTGGCCGGGACACGCAAAGTACTGGTGACCGGGGAGCGTGTCGCAAGCGCCAACAGGTACAACGAGCCAAGAAAGGCTGGCACGTGGCCCGAGGGCTCCAGGGCCAGTGGCCCAACCGCCAGGGCTCAAGTCTGGATCCATCTGAGCATCAAAACCCACGATGGCCTGAGACTAGAACTTGCGGAGTTGGAGGGGAGCCTGCGGGCTCCTCCGACCAGGACTCAGGGCTCCATGGTCAGCAGCGCGGCTGTGCCAATGCCAGTAGGGTCCCCGCCATCGCCACGGCCGCACTGCATGCCCATCGGCGCAGCAAGGCTCCAAGTGTCTCCTCACACGTCACCACGAAGGGAAAACCAGCACCCGACGGTGAAGCAGCCAGGTCTCACCCCAACGGGGGTCGACAGTCCCCTCAGGAACGGGACCCATGGCGCGGTCTCCCGCTGGGACGCCCTGGCAGGGACAGACGTACGTGGGCGGAGATGCTGGCCTCTGGCTCTGGAACATGTATCACAGAGGACAGACCCCAGCTCTCCAGACCTGCTTCCAGATTAAAGAGACGAGGGGCCCCGGGGGGCTCAGAGGTTAGCGTCTGCCTCTGGCCCAGGCCGTGGCCCCGGGGTCCCAGGATTGAGTCCCCCATAGGGTCCCCGCAGGGAGCCTGCTTCTCCCTCTGCCTGCGTCTCTGCCTCTTTCTGGGTCTCTCACGGATAAATAAAATCTTTTAAAAAAAATAAAGAGACGTGACACTTAGTAACGCAGGACTCTAGACAGACTCCAGCCCTGGGAAATGTGCTCAAGGGACCATAGCAGGAGCGGCAAAGGTCTGCGGGTTGTGGTTCTGCTGAGAATTACGAGGGTGTCGGTGTCCACTTGCCCGATTTCGGGAGTTGCACGTAAGTGGTTTTGTAATAGAATAGAGAGGGCACAAGCTCTTGATCTGACCCAAGCGGCTCAGCAAGGGTCACGGGCGACTGTGCGTGTGTGCATGAACATCCCAGCACGGGCCGGTACCATCCTGTACCCACACACTAGCAAGGCCGTTGTAGCAAAATGTGGGGGTTGACGAGTCCGGTTGATGTGTAAATGCCATTCCTCATATTCCCAACTTTTCGGGAATTTTGGAATTATTTCCAAATAAAAAAAATTTGGTTGAAATAAAAAAAAATGTAGGGACACCTGGGTGGCTCAGTGGGTTAGGCGTCTGCCTTCAGTTCAGCTCATGACCCTGGGGCCCTTGGATAGAGCCTATCAGGCCCCTGCTCATCGGGGACCTTCTCCTCCCCACTGGTTCTCTCTGTCACTCTTTCTCTCTCAAATAAATAAAATCTTTAAAAAATTTAGATGGGCTGCAAAGTGGAAGGTAAGATGGGTCATGTGACAGACACGTTAAGAAAAGTGGAAGAAACATCCAGGGGACCTGACATCTGTCAACAGGAGTCCCAGAAAGAGCAGTATAAAAGGAGGGAAATAAAAGGTGGAAGCTCCACGGTGTGAGGAAAGGTTGAAAGCACCACATCAGTACTCACACAACCAAGGTACCTACACAAGTTCAAACTTCAAAACATCAAAAAAGAAAAAAAAAAGAAAAAGAAAATTCTGTTTAAGAAAGTATTTATTTTAGAGACACGGGGAGGGGTGGAGAGAGAGGGAGAGGGTCTCACGCAAAGTCTATGCTTAGCATGGAGCCCATGGGGGGCTCGATCACACAACCTGAGCTGAAACTAAGGCGGATGCTCAACCGACTGTGCCATCCAGGTGCCCAAAAATTCTGTTTCTTGAATGGAAAACTAAATTACAAAGGCCTGAATTAGACACATCAGACTTACTGACAATGGGGATGCTGGAAATGTTGTCGGTTAGGTCCCATCTCCCGCCAGTGCTAGCCAAGGATGAGGACAGAATCCAGTTTTTATACATCTTGGTTTTTTATTTTATTCATTTATTATTATTTTTATTTTTATTTTTTAAAAGATTTTTATTTATTCATGAGAGACAGAGAGGCAGAAACACAGGTAGAGGGAGAAGCAGGCTCCATGCAGGGAGCCCGACGCGGAACTCGATTCCAGGACCTTGGGATCAGGCCCTGAGCCGAAGGCCGACGCTCAGCCGCTGAGCCCCCTGGGCCCCCCCTGAAAGGATTTTCGGCGGGAACATTTATACTGATGTTGGACTTTCGACAAGGCAGCACTTCAGGGTTCCTATATAAAACTTCGGCTGAGAAGGGAGGAGGAGGACGCAGCCCCGGGGATCTGGAATCGCCCTGAACGACACTGAGCCACTGAGCACACAGGACAAAGTGCAAGCAACTGGACGAGGACCGGCCCAGGAGGGGTGCAGGGGAGCAGGTGGGCGTGCACACACCTGCCACCCAGAGGACAATTCCCGCTTCAGAGGGTGACTGTGGCCCCACCTTCCGGCCTCCTGTGCTCTCTGCGCCTGGACAAAGCCTCCGAGGTCCAGCGGCGACTGGCCCGTCCTGCTCTTGCCCGGAGCTCACGCACGGACCCTGCGGGACCAGGGCAGTGCCACTGCCCTCCCCACCCAGCGGGCCTGCTCCCGGGCCCAAGCCAGGCTCCTTAGGGCCTTGCCTCTGGGTTCGCTGCCAGAAGGGCGCAAGCATGAGCCCCAAGGAGCGAACCAGCCCCCCGAGTGAATGAAGACCTAGTGTCTGCTTGGGGCACCCGGGGGCTCACGGTGCAGCATCTGCCTCCAGCTCAGGGCGTGACCCCGGGGTCCCGGGATCGAGTCCCCATTGGGTCCCCGCAGGGAGCCTGCTTCTCTCTCTGTCTGGGTCTCTGCCTCTCTCTGTCTCTCCTGAATAAATAAATACAATTAAAAAAAAAAAGAATTACTTAAAAAAAAAACATTTTTTTTTTTTGAATTAGCATCTGCTTGATGTTACCTACCAGGGTTGTATTATTCTGGAAGAACAGGGTCCTCATTTCCTACCCTCTTCTCCACTAGGGCTGCTGCTAATGGTACAGAAACCCTGGAAGCTGTCACTGTTGCAAGTCCTCCCTCCGTGAGAGTGAGACTAGGGGGCAGGGAATCGAGCGTAGCGGACCGGGGTGCAGGCCACGCGCAGCATCGGGCAGCTCGGGAAGCCCGGGTGCCCGGGCCGCAGGGCCACGCGGTTGTTCCAAGAAAGCATCGCACAGGGACAGCAAGCGGGGCTCCCAGGAAGGCCCTGCAATAAGCGACCCCAACACACACTTCTGGGGCGACGCCACCTAGTCCCAGATCCCTCCTGAGCCACCACCACCCGGGGTGGGGGTGGGGGGCCAGGAACAGCGCTGTTCAGGGTCCCTGGGTCCTGGGAAGCCGCCCGCCAGTGCTACGGCAACACTGACCAAGACCCTTAGACGCATGGGCATTTCTCCCATCTTACGCAATCCTTTCAAAGTTCGTTACCACTAGTCCCACTTTCAGGAATCTAAGAATTAATGTATGATTTAAAAGATTTATGAACAAGGATGTTCAATACATTTGTTATATTTTTGAAAACAATGGAAATAACCCAAGTATTCAACAGGGAATTACAAAAATAAATTATTCCATCTACTTGTTAGAATCTTATGTAGTCAATTTTTTTAAGGTTACATTTTCAACGCGTATTAATGACATACTATGATCTCAATTTTGTAAAAAAAAATATGCAGCAGAAAAAAAAAGACTGAAAAGCAACATTCAAGTGTAAATAGGGTCACATGTGGCAATAGGGTTGTGGGCGATTTTATTTGCTTCTTTATTCTTTTTGTTTCCCAAAATTTCTGCGATGAGTACATACTTTGAGTTAGAATTTTTTTTTTTTTTTCAAGCGAAGCGACCCTTCCGTGTAGCAGGTTTATAACTGCTCAATGTACACCAGGGAGAGAGTGCGGCCACCTACCTGCCATGCACTCGACACCAGATTCCTGGTAGCCGAGGCGGACACCTCAGGGACGCGTGTATGAACATCCTGACTTCCATCAGAAAGGCTCACCAGACGCGTGACCTCTGATACACAATACAGTCCGAGTTACCACAAAACACATCACTAAAGTATACTAAAATAAGGTTATTTACTTAAAAATGATACACTGGATGTAATCTATATATAGAACAAAGCAATTAATGGTAAACTTAATAAGGCACCTTTTAAACCAGATGCTGTACAAAATACATTTAGTGTGTTACATATCAAAGATGAATCTGTATTTTTGGTGTTTTACAATTGCATAATAAAACCGTTTTTAACCCTTCTTTCAATGTCTATGTACAACTTCCCTAATGAAGCTATAATGGTATTTTCATTTTATACAATATATACTACATTTTAGTTTCTTAATGGGCAAGGACAACGGTCACTAAAAGGGCTTAAATGATTCCATGGAAAGCATAGTACAGAACACGAGCTAAAATTACAATAATACATTTAATCCTTTGCAAAAGCAGCATTCACATAGTTTCCTTATGGGATTGATCATTGCATGTGGCTTCCTTCGCAGGCTGCTGCCCGAGACTTAACTCAGCTTTTACGAACATGTCAGCTTTCTGCAGTTTCCACTGTGACTCTCCTAAGAGCACTGAGGGAGCTGAACTGCTCCCCTATGTTAACAGCTGACCCAAGCAAATAGTAAATACCACTCCTTTAAGCAGAATAAGAGATGCAACAGTCTTTAAGAAAAAAAATCAATTAGTATTTCTGTTGGGATTATTTTAAGTATCTGTAACATTTCCAAACAACGTGTATGAAAAGAAACTCAAGAGATTTAGTTTATAAAATCTTGCCTGGAATAAATTATTCAATATCAAATTTGATTTTGGGCCAGTTTAAGAGATACAGGATTCTTTCAACGTTATATTACATTTTTGTTCTAAACAGAAGCAGAGCATATGAAAGAACATGGTACTGAGTAGTTTAGAGTGAACAAATAAAAGATCCGGCCCATTCTAGGAAAACATAATTTTCAGAAACCATAGGCTGCTTTCTAACTTTAGGGACACTTCTAGGCGATCGGAAATGCAACATAAAAGGTTGACCGAAAGATCTTTCGTGAAAACATTTCCAGAGAAATTGGATTCAAATTCTGTACTTCAGAAACTTGCTTTGGGTTTTTGCTTGTTCTTATGTTTTACTCATTTAAAAGGATGACAGACAGAAGCCACACATTTTTAAAATACTAAATTGTGAGTGGGGCCCAATAATGCCTTCTAGGGTTTTATAAAGTATTAACTACATGGTATCAGGTAATACTTCCTCTTAGTCTCTACGTGTTTCCTTTATTGGATGAACTTAGAAATTTAACAGTGAGAGTAAAGAGAGAAGAAAGTAAGTTTCGAGCATATTTTTTGGATTTTAGGATTTCAAACATGGCATCATTTGCTTTTTAAATAACATGCTACCTTAGAAAATATTTTTATTGAACAAGTTGCTGAGGTTAATTCTTGATACCACTTTTAATAGATCAATTTATTTTAAAAAATCAACATAGTGACCTTGTACGTATATACTATCAGTAATGGTCTGCTTCTACACGCTATTTCAACATTTGTAAGAGAGCTTGCCTTTCTTTACATACGTTCTTTGTTATTAAGATGACAAATAATGTTCAAGATTTATAGGTTAGCCCATAAAAAATAAAGCACGATTAACCTTAGATTAAGGTCAGAGCTCACAAGTGTTCTTAAATCACAAGGCAACATGGGTCAGAATCTCTCTCAGTATAGGGGAGAACATTCTGGAAGAGCACGTTATTGGGTACTATCTACACGTACATTTACTCATCTTCATCAACACTTCAAACTTCAATTATGTTAGATGAAAATTACTAAACTTGGTTAAAACGGTTAAAGCAGATTCCAAATTTATGAAGTCTGATGTACGTATAGATAAATACGTAAGAGTTTCATCCTTAAATGCCAGTCATATTTTTGGTAATGGACGGATTCATGCTCTGATTCCTCCCCTTTAAAGATTTTTAACTGGATTGTGATATAATTGTGTTTATTTTGTTACATTCAAAGAAAATGATTTCACTTTATGCCCCCATGAGTGGTTTGCTCAGGATAAGACAGTATTTAAAAAGGCATTGCAGAAGTGTAAGTTTAAGTAAAGCAGAATTATTCCTTGCGATAACAAGGCATCCATAAAATACGTAGCATTTTATTGAATAACAGCTATATGGTATAGATACAGGTAATGAGTAGATACTGAACTTTTGCCTGACTCTTCATTGTCTTCACAAGTTATGGAACAGAAATCATAAAACCAAAAATCTCAAATGATTCAAATGCCCAAAATAGTCGTTAAGTTTATATCAGCTCTGAAATAGAAAATTCTAATTGGAGGATCCTTTCATAAAGAAAAATTGAGACGACAGCATCTTGATAAAAGTCTATGCCGGAATAACAAAGTCCTAGATTTTGAACGCATGAATTCTGAAAATTTATATGTAGTTCTACTTTATAACATTTTTTTTTTCCTGATGATCTTTTAATTTTCTTCCCTTAAGGATGGGATCTGAGGTACACATGAGAGCTGGTTTCTACAGTCTGAATGTATGTACATATATAAAATATGGTCGTAAAGGAGGTGTTTTGCAAATAAAGCATATTACACACAAAATATAAATAACTTCCCTTTTAAAAGTTACTGAGAATAAAGAATATAGAACAAGGTTATAGGCACTTACATTGCTATCAAATGCAGTAATTAGTAATTCACTTCAAAAAGAAGTGTTTTATTTAGAAGTTTCATGGCATTGGAAGTTCCAACTTTGGAGAAGATGCTTTTCATGACAAAAGTGAGGATTACCAAAAAGAAAGAAAGAGAAGAAAGGAAGGAGGGAAGGAAGGAGGGGAGGGGAGGGGAGGGGAGGGGAGGGAGGAAAAGATGGTGATGAAAGGAAAATAGTCCAAATCTATAGACACTTTAAACTTCTTTTGGCTTTTATATCAACTTTTATGTTAAAAAATAAAGTTGGCAGAGAAGCTAGCTCACTTGCAAGGTAAATAAATGGCTTTTGTGTGATTGGAGAATCTTGGTCAGATAATGCATTTTTTTTTAAAGCACAAAACCAACAGCCACCAACATCTTCCTGTGCATTCATAAATTATTTTCTTCTAATCCAAATGGCAGCAGAGGAATCCTGGTGTGTGCGGTGTGTATACACACACACCAATATCAAAGCATGACACACTATCCTAAACTAAGTAGTGTCCCAAACAGATCGTAACCCATAGGCTGTTTACAAAGGTGGAATACAAATAGATTAATTTTCCTCAGGTAGAAGGCAAAAGTGTATATTTCTCCATCTCTGCTGAATTCCTTTATCTTCTTAGTAAGGCTTTCACAGAAAGCACCATTTTATGAACAGAGAATTCAGTACCCAGAGTCTGACTGTAGACTTATTAAATCAGGATTGAAGTCTCGATGCAGTTCATAAAAACCCAATAAAAAAAAAAGTCATCAAAAACCACATTTAAAATAAAGCTGTCCATATATAAAGAAGTGTTTCGAAGTTCCCAGCTTGTATTCTACAGAGTACTGAAAGGTTTAATATTAGCAGCCTGTGAAGGTGTAGTGAGGAGAGGGTCTGAGAACCAAGTCAGCATCCTTACTCTAGCCTAACGCCACCTGTCCCTTGGGTGAAAACAGTTCCTGCAGTCCAGAGTTCGTCCTCATGACTGTTTCACCGTCAAATCTTGACATCCTGGGACTCAACCATCTTGGCGAGGGTCTTCTTGATCCTCAGAGCCGTGAGTCTGGAGGCCGGGTTGTGCGCCCAGCATTCCGACATGAGCTTCAGAACTGCTCGGAGACACTGAGAAGCAAAGAGAATGGAGTGAGCACATACAGGTCTCTGACGACAGTTACCAATCACCTCCTCAGGGCACGGAGCTCCACTTACTTCATCGCTGTTCCATCTATTGGACACAATTGGCCGCAAACGTTTGACACACACGACCTCACGCATATCTTCATATGATGGATCGTTGGGCACCATATTGTAATATGGCAACTGGTACTCTTCCACGATCCCTGCAGGCAGAGAGGAAATGCAGTGAGCACAAAAGTGACTCAACAGAATAGATCAACCTACTCAGCACCTCTCTCTGGACTTTGGGAGTAAAAATGGATTCCTACATGAAGAAAAGAATTATAGGCTGAGTGATTCACTTTTAATGGTAAATGTGTGTTCTCTTTTCCTATGCCTCCATGTTTCCTCAATCTCCATCAGTCCCCGTCATACCTGTGGACATACCGATATCCCTTAAGAAAGTAAGGTGAAGCACTCATTTACCTTCAATTTTTTATTTTACTGCGAGAGAGACCGAGAGAGCTGCAAGTGCTCGCCAGGGAGGGGCAGAGGGAAAGGGAGACTCCATGCTCAGCGTGGAGCCCAACGAGGGGCTTGATCTCCCAACCCTGAGATCATGACCTGAGCACCAACCAAGAGTCGGCTGCTTACGTGACTGAGCCACCCAAGTAAGTGCACCTTCAATTTTTAATTTAATTATTTATATACGTGATTGTTCTTACTGACGAATGTGGTTTTTGTTTTACAGTTTGCCTTGTTTCCTCCTGCAGTAGAAAGACAACGTGATACACGGAAAAGAGTTAACACAGCAGGCCCGAGACTGCTAGCCTTCGAAAAGGCCTGCTTGCAGGGCTGGCGCGGGGCCGCTGTCTGGGAACTGGTTGCATAAACGATTCCCTCCACACTCATACAAAACTTTCCCTAAATGATAAGGGCCACTTACCGTGTGTCTAGACTGTTTGTACAAACAATATGGTTTATACTGAATACCTGCTCTCTTTCTAGGAGTCTGGAATTCTGGTACGTGCTAGGCGCAGGGTACCCACATGACCAGCCTCCAAAAATATCTTTGGCTACTAGGTCTCTAATGAACTTTCCTAGATGACAATATTTCACATGTTGTCATTAACTCACTGCTGGAGGAATTAGGCACATCCTGTGTGACTCCACTGGGGGAGGCCTTCTGGAAGCTTGTGCCTGACTTCCTTTGAACTTTGCACCATGCACCGTTTCCCTCGGCTGATTTTATCTGTATCCTTGCACTGTAATAAATCCCAGCTATGTGGACAACTATATGCGGAGTCCTGTGTGTCCTGGTTGTGAAATCACAGACCTGGGAGTGGCCTTGGGATCCCGGACATATATGACACCTAAACTATACGAATGGAGCTGTTACTACTAACATAACCAGAAGCCCACACCTGAGGTCTTACCTCCTGTGATACAACGACGAGCCATTTCCCAAATGATCAGGCCAAAGCTGTAGATGTCGGCCATTATGTAGGGCTGGAAATGGTTTTTATTCAAGCTCTCATCCAGCACTTCTGGAGCCATATAGCGTTTGGTACCCACCCGGGTATTCAGGGGCACATCAACTTCATTTGTGTCGCTGAAACAGAAGACAGTGTTCAGGTTGAGGGCCAGGAACAAAATCGCTCATCTTACATTTTTGTCGCGTTTTGTAAGTCAGCCTCTTCCTCTGCACGCGCACACACACACACTCCACATAAATATATTAAAATAATGAAATTTAAAAAAAATCTACCTATTTACCTATCAACCAATCTACTATCTCCACATTCCCTTAACAGGAGTCCTTGGGACCAGATAAGATTTTAAAATTTAGCATTTTCTAGAGTTTAGAAAAGTAACAGATCCTGTAACTGTATGTTACACATTACACAACACCCCGGGGTTAAGAGGGCCCGGCGGTGGGGGAACACCATTCAGAATCATTATTGTCCCCAGTGAAAAGCTAAGTATGAATATTCATATTATCTTGGATAAAGACAATAAATACCTCACATCAGTTCAAGTTTTGCCACCAAACAAGTTTGTGCCTAAGAAAAAGGACGGTACTAAATATACAAAAAAGCAGTAGATAATTATGTCCTGGAACAAGCGAATGTGAAAATAAATTGAGAGGAATCATTAGCTTTTTCTGTTCTCATGTGATAAACTCAGCCTCTGTGACATAGGATTACATTTTCTTTTTAGGTCCAACCAACTTAATTCTGTTGTAAGTAATGTTTACATAATCATACCGGCAATCAGTAACAAATGAGGTTTACTGGTTTTTCAATATTTGAACTAAATTTTAGAGTTAGAAGACACGAAAGCTTTGTTGCTTAGGCCCTCAATTCTGGTGGGTTCTGGAAACTACTCTGAAGCCGAGATTGATATAATGTATTTTAGATTTTCTTTTTCTTTCTTTTTTTTTTTTTTTTTTTTTAAAGATTTTACTTCTTTGCTCATGAGAGACACAGAGACAGAGGCAGAGACACAGGCAGAGGGAGAAGCAGGCTCCCTGCGGGGAGCCTGATGTGGGACTCGATCCCAATCCCAATCCTGGTCTCCAGGATCACGCCCTGGGCTGAAGGCAGCGCTGAGCCACCGGGCTGACCATATTTTAGATTTTCTTAAAGAGTTCCTGATGAGTATTTGAGCCAACGAACACTACAAAGATACAGAACGACAGGGTCAGAGCACCGTAACAACTAGGGAAGATGATTTATGTTAATATTAATGTTAATTAATATTGTTAATGTTAATATTTGCTTTATTATAGACCTGTACTTTTATTTTATAACCTGAAATGAATTCTGAAATGTAAATTGGCTGCTGTATCTTAGAGTTGTAACAATTTTAAAAGTTTCAATGGTTTCCTAAAAATTGATAATTCTGTTTAAAAAATATTGACAATTTCAAGCGGTGATGGAGAAGTGGCATGCCTGTGACCCTGTTTCTGGGAGTGTTTACTGACGCACACTTCCCAAAGGGGTAGCTCGCAATTATGCTATACTTTATTTAACAGGCACACACTCTGTTCAGTCCCTTCTCTAGGAATCCACCACGAACAAATACTTACACAAGTAGCCAAGGATATTACATAAAGGGTAAAATACAATTAAAGCATTTTTTAAAATAATAAAATAATAAAGTAGGGACTTAGTTGGGTCACAGATGAAATAAATTATAGTCTATCCACATAATGATGGAAAACTGCATCAATCTTGTTAAAGAGAATGAAGTAGACCTACATAAATTACAACAGAATGATGTCTAAGACAATAAAAAGCAGGAAATCAAGAATTATGTGGAATAGGATGTAATTTTTATTAAAAAAAAAAACAACAAACCTAAAACAGAAAAACAAAGCACCAAGACAAAAAAACCCAACTATTGATATCACCAGTTAAGCCAAATACTTGTTTGGGGTTGCGCTGTCCTGAATCCAAAGAGGCAAGTACCTGCGGGAGAGGACAATGTCACCAAGACAGCAGGCAGGGAACTGCTTACCTATTGAATTTAACAGCAAGACCCAGGTCAGCAATACAGCAACTTCCATTTCTCTTAATGAGGATGTTTTTGCTTTTTAGGTCTCGATGAGCAATTGCAGGCTTTCCTTGGGTGCCATAAATTTCTGTGTGGAGATGGCACAGACCACAGGCAGCTGAATAAGCCAACTTGAGCAGGGCTCTGGTGTCCAGCGTAGCGCATTTCAGGAAATCATACAGAGATCCGTTTTCATGGTAATCAGTAATCAAATAGAGCTGAGTCCAGGAGCCTGTCCCTTTAATGTCTGCTGCTATGAAACCTGTTCAATTAATGAGTTTAAAGGGTTATTATCAGAGATGGTAGGAAGGATAACGTCTGCTCATTCAGGATACTGAGAATAACTCAGGTATTGTATATAGATAATAAAAAAAGTTAATTTTCCTAACAAAATCTCTCGAGTGTGTACCATTTTCCCTGCCATTTACAAAGACAGCTCCACACTTCCGCAGTATATTTAAAATGATCTTAACGATCAGCATGAGAAAGACCATCGCGTAACTAAGGGGAAGATCTCAGGTCAGAAAATAACCTGAGGAAATAAGATCCATCGACAGGATTCTCTAAGCATGAAGAACTTTAAGAAGAAATGTGGAAAAGGTCTGTTTCAAGTTGAAAGGTGGACACGTTAAAATAATAAAGTAAAAGTTCAACCAAGAGTGTGCTGCTACCTGAGCTAGCTCCCATTTGCCCACCAAGCCTCAGCGCAGGTGCCTCCCTGACTGGCTCCTGATCAGCAGGCCTGTGCTGCGGCCTCTTTCCCGTCAGGTCCGGGGGTGCTGGGCTGAATGGCAGGCACCCCCACCCCCAGGAATTCGTGGCTGCTTGGAACCTGTATGTGACCTGATATGGAAGAGGGTCTTTGCAGACACAACCGAGTTCAGGGGAGGTGGGCCCCGATTCAACGACCGGTATCCCTACAAGAAGAGGGGAGTGTGGACCTGTCTCCAAACCAAGTAATCTCAGAAAGTGCTGGAAATCACCAGAAGCTGGGAAGAGGTAAGGAGGGGGCCTCTCCTAGAGCCTTGGTCCTGCTGACACCCTCGTTTTACACTTCTGGCTTCCACAACTCTGGGAAAATAAATTTCTGTTGTTTCAAGCCACCCAGGTCGCGGTGCTCTGTTGTGACAGCCCTTAGGAGGCTGAGAGTCACGTGTCTGGAGCACTTGGGGCAACGTGCGACGCAGTCTCTAAACTAAAGGGCGGGGAAATGGTAGCTGAGAGGCCAGGAGAGCTGGAGGGCAGGCGGCCACCCGACTGATCAGGACAAACCCGAGTTTGTTTTCTGTTTTGTAAGTGGAGGCGGGGAGAGGCGAAGGGCACATGCGGTAGTCACACCTCAAAGTCACTTAAACCTCCTTTAAAAAACCTGGGCTGTGACTGTATGAGGAAGCCTAACAAGGCAGCCCTGCTTCCGAGCTGAAACTGCCTTTTGTTGTCCCAGGCGGATGGGCAGGAACGGGGTCTGGGCGTTCGGGGCCCGTATTGAGCTGCTCCTCCCTCGGGTCTCTTCCAGCTGTATTGTGTGGGCTGCGGCCGCAGGCGTGCGTGTACCCACCAAGAATGTTCTCGTGGCGCATCAGCACAGTCTGGTAGATTTCCGTCTCCCGAAACCAGCTGGCCTCCTCCGTGGTGAAGAATACCTTGACCGCC
Organism: Vulpes vulpes; assembly: GCF_048418805.1. Taxonomy (NCBI): domain Eukaryota; kingdom Metazoa; phylum Chordata; class Mammalia; order Carnivora; family Canidae; genus Vulpes; species Vulpes vulpes. The sequence continues at coordinate 93,402,770 of NC_132783.1, read as the reverse complement.
ACCTTCTCCCCACGCCATTTACCCATCCACACTTCTCCGTACCGGCCTTTCCCCACTTGCCGAACCATCTGAATCTGCTTGGCGATAGTTCGCTGAACCTGCACGGAAGAAAGCGAAAGGTTTGTGGAAAAGCAGCGGCCGAGGGATGCAGGGGCCTGTCCCCGCCCACGGCACCGCCCGCCCCAGGCCCAGTTTCCGACGTGAAACCACACGTGGCCCGGCCAGGTGGCGGGCTGTCTGCGCCCACCCGGGGCGGGCACCTGGGCAGGCCCGGTGCCCACGGCGCTCCGCACCTGCCCTCCCTCTGTTCTGCGGCTGTGGCCGCATCGTCCTGCAGCAAAACCAGGTGACAGTGACGTCTTCTCTGCAGTCACTGTGCCATCGCGCGGCGGCCGCCCGCCTCTCCAGCCTCCTTTGCTATCGTGACCCACCACGGCCCTCTTGGCCACCCGGAGTCAGCTGCTGGAGCTCAGTGGCGCACGTCCCCGTCCCAGCTTCTCTGCACGTGCAGTCCCTGCGGAGGCCTGTTTCTCTGAGACCCCTTCAGGGTGCATGCACACCTCTCCGCTGCTGCTCTTACAATTATGATTTTATTATTTTTCTACATGTATTGCTTGGATTCTACTTCCTACTCCAGAACACAGACATCGTTTAGGGGGACACCTGAGATAGAAATGCTCTCATTCATTTTTATTGAACCGAAGATGCACGGTTGTTATCGCCACCTGTCATTCTCAGAAGCGCTTGTGGCCATTCCAAATTTCAAAGAACCCCAAGGTTCAGGTTGGAAACACAGTTAAAGTGGACTAGATTTTGTGCATACCTAAACTGACTGGCTTTATGTATCATTTGTTTCAGAATTCTTTTGTAATTTTTAAAGAAAGTCAGGATTACTGAGGTACGGAGCCACAAGCAATAAAATCCACTCTTGGAGAACTGTGTTCCCTCTTGCCTCCTGGAAAGTCAGTTCCCCTTCCTGCCCGCCCCCAGGCCCTTGCTTCACTGATCTGTTTTCTTCCCCCAGTTTTCTCTTTTCTAGAATATCACATAAATGAAGACATGCAGTATGCAGTCTTGTGTCTAGCGTCTTCCACTCAGCAGGACACACTCTGAAAGCCGCCTGTATGGCTGCTGCCTGGATCAGCATCTGTTTACCGAGCACTCACGTTCCACCATATGACCCAACCACGATCTGTTTCCCATCTACCCACGGGTGGCCTTTTGAGTTGACGACGATTTACGTCTTATGAGTAGAGCTGCTGTGCATGCTCCCATTTGAGCCTCTACGTGGGCACGTCTGCACACCCTTCTGTGGTAAATGTCGTGGAACAACTGCTTCATGGTAGGAAAGCACAGGTTTCACTTTTCTGTCAACTGTCACCTTGCTTCCCAAAGTGCCTGAAACGTTTTCGCTTCAATCAGCTACGTATGTATGAGATTTCTAGTTCATCCAGATTCTTCCCAGCACTTAATATTCTTGGTCTTAGCCACACTAGCGGATGTGTAGTATCTTGCTTTCATGCTTAATTTGCACGACCCTGCCTTTTCACGTGCTTATTTGCCATTCCTTTCTCTTCTTTTGGGAAGTACCTGTTCGAATCTTTCGTCTTTTTTTAAAAATTGGGTGTCTTATTACTGAATTGTAAATGTTCTTTATATATTGTCCAACTCACTCTTTCAGATCTGTGTTGCCAGGCTGACTTATTTTTTCCTTTGCTTAAGTGTCTTCTGAATAGGAAAAGCTTTACATTTTGAGAAAGTCTAATTTATCATTTTAAAAAATGATTTCTGTCTTTTGTGTCTTAAGAAACTTTTGCTTAACCCAAGGTGACAATGATTATCTAAAACATTTTCTTACAAAGATTTTTAGACTTTAAGTTTTACATTCAGGTCTATGGATCATTTCAAGGTAATTTCTTATTTGGAGATAAGGGTCAAGATACACGTTTTGGGAAATGGATGCTCAATCTTCCTTGCACTATTTGTGGAACAGACTGTCTTCTCCCCACTGAATTACTCGGGCACCCAAATCAAGTGATATTTGTGTCCATTTCTATACTCTTTATTCTCTTCCACTGATACACATATCTATCCTTAACCTTAAAGATCACATTATATAGGGGCACCTGGGGGGCTCGGCTCAGTGGTTGAGCGTCTGCCTTCAGCTCAGGGCATCATCCCGGAGTCCTGGGATCGAGTCCCTCCTCGGTCTCCCCGCATGGAGCCTGCTTCTCCCTCTGCCTGTGTTTCTGCCTCTCTCTGTGTCTCTCCAGAATAAATAATGAAATCTTAAAAAAAAAAAAAAAGACCACACTACGTTGATTATTGTAGCCTTACACTAGGTCCAGAAATCAGGAAGTGAACCCTCTTTGTTCTTTCTCAAAATTGCTTGGCTCTTCTAGGTCCTTTGAATCTCCATATAAATGTCATATCCATTTATCAATTTCTACAAAAGTTTGCTCTGATTTTGGATTGAATGGAAATATAAGAATATAAGAAACTAGTTATCAACTTAGGAATAAATAAAATCTTAAAAAATTTTTTTTGTTAAGCTTATTCTTAAATATTTAATGTTTTTTTGAGGCTATTTTAAATTTTTTTTTAATTTTTATTTATTTATGATAGTCACACACACAGAGAGAGAGAGAGGCAGAGACATAGGCAGAGGGAGAAGCAGGCTCCATGCACCGGGAGCCCGATGTGGGATGCGATCCCGGGTCTCCAGGATCGCACCCTGGGCCAAAGGCAGGTGCCAAACCGCTGCACCACTGAGGCTTCCCTTAATGATACTGCTTTTCTAATTCCTAACTGCTCATTGCCAGTGTACCTAAATTCAATGATTTCTGTGCAGTGACCTTATATTCTGCAACCCTGACAAACTCACTTATTGGTTGTTGTAGCTTTATGGTATCACCCTTGAAATTTTTCTGTGTAATCATGTTGTCTGCACATGAAGACAGTTTTACCTTTCCAATTCAATTACAAAATTATTTAATTCAAGAAGTTTAAAAAGATCAATGGATTTACTTTTTTTTTTTAAGGTTTTATTTATTTATTCATGAGAGACACAGAGAGAGAGATACAGGCAGAGACACAGGCAGAGGGAGAAGCAGGCTCCATGCAGGGAGCCTGATGCGGGACTCGATCCCGGGACCTCAGGATCATGCCCTGGGCCAAAGGCAGCCACTTAACCCCCTGAGCCACCCAGGGATCCCAATGGATTTACTTTAAATCAGTGCAACCAAACAACTAAAAATATGTCTGGATATCTAGTATATGTTAAGTTGAAATAGTTATACTTCTCCCAACCAATGAGTGTAACCTTAGCTGCAAGGAAGTTATACCAGATTCCTCTTCAGGTTGGCTGTTAAAAGCAAACTTGGGAGCTAACTCTAGCACTGACACAGCACTTCATGATCACATTTTCTTTCCTAACTTTGCCTGTGGCTCTTCTTACTACTGTCTATTCTATTTCTTTTGTTTCATATTTCTTATTTTTAACTGATTTCTCCTTTCATGACTGCAGCCATCTTTCTAAATAAGAAGGAAAAAATGTATCTAGTAATGTTCCCTAATCTGTAACAGTTACGCTATCTACCATCATCTAAGGACACATTCTGCACCAATAAACCATTCATGTTTGTATGGCATTTTATCTTACCAATAAAGGTAGTCCGGATCCACTACCAGAGCTCTGTGACTGGTCAATGAGGTCTTTTAATGATTCTCCAACTGGAATAAATGCTTCATCTTGTTCCAAATCACGATTGTAACGACGTCTGCTTGAGATGCTCTTACAATAATGTCTTTTAAAAAAAGAAGAAAATAGCCTACATTAACATTCCAAAAACTATAAAATTCTAGGATAAGAAAAATCTTGAGGTTGTTGATACCATCATCTTTCCTTCAGACAGGATCACATCCAAATTAGTCTTATAGGATAATAGCTCCTCTGTTAAAATAATGTCCAAAAATAGAGTTTATGAGATAGAGTTCTATGTACATGTTAAAATGGAAAGATGTCCACGGTGCATTGGTGAGTGAAAAAAAAAAAAAAAACAGATTAAAAAACAGCATGTAGAGTGTGATTCTAACTAATAAATTTAAAAAATTATATATATATATATATATATATATATATATATATATATATATATATATCTACATACGCCTAAAAAGATCAGAGGAGGGGATCCCTGGGTGGCTCAGTGGTTTAGAGCTACCTTCGGCCCAGGGCGTGATCCTGGAGACCAAAATCGAGTCCCATGTCGGGCTCCCTGTATGGAGCCTGCTTCTCCCTCTGACTGTGTCTCTGCATCTCTCTCTCTCTCTGTGGGTCTCTCATGAATAAATAAATAAAATCTTAAAAAAAAATCAGAGGAGATATATAACAAGTTATAAATAACAGCTATTTCCAGGGATGTTGGAGTACTCATTTCCATTGGAATTTGTATTTTGAATTGTATCAAAATTAACAATGAATATAGTTCCCTTTTTAAAAAGGGAAAAGAATTTCATGCAAAAGAAATCAAACAAGTTCTCTGAACTCACTCTGACAGGTCTGAAGTTTTTACAATTTTAAATTATGAAATATTTCAAACATACAAGGTAGAGATTTAACCGCCACCCACATGTAGGCCACTTAAAGACATGTTTATTTTAAATAAATAAATGTTTGAAATATCTGAAGCTCCTGTCATTTCCCTGATAATTCCATTTCCTTCCTTTACTCCTCAGAAAGAAACACTATCCTGAAAGGTGGTTATATCCTTCATATTTGTTCATCCTTCTACCACGATGTCTATATTCATAAACAACACTGTTTCTCTGGATACAAGTGGACACAAATAACGTAAGTTGTGTTATTACTTGACATCTTGCTTGAAAAAATCTTCCATACGCTTTATGTATTTACCCAGGCCCATACATGTTTACAAACAATAGTTCATATTTATGGATGCAGAGTGGGTCAGACATTGTTCTATGACTCACTGCATCTTTATACAACTCCTAAGAGGTGAATACTACTGCTCCTATTCTACAGATGAGGAAACCATGCCCAGAGGTCCATCATTTGTCCCAAGTTAGACACCACCAAGTAGTGACGCTGGGTCTGGGAGCCACAGCCTCAGTCACTACTTTCTGTCAAGGAAATGATTTAAATGATACCTAGGGTTCTTGTTAGGAATTTACCAAATGAGCTATTTGATAATTCCAAAAGTCTGTTAGTACAAATAGTAATGCAAAAAATATTTGTGTGCCAGCCTCTTGTGCAGAAGTGTAAGAATTTCCTGAAGGTACAAACACTTTCAATTTTAGTGATATCACTAAATTCCTCTCCAAAATGTAATAAATTTATAAAGTATAATAATAATATTAGTAATAATATTACACTATAAAATATTTATATATTATTATACTTTGTAATACATCACAAAATATTATAATATTAAATGTGCCTTTCTCCGTATTCTAGTGCAAACTTGTAACTGGCACATTTTTAGGCTGTTATCAACCTGATGGACATGAAATAGACTCATTTTCCCCTGACTTCTGAGGAAGTTCATATTTTTTCCTATAGCTCATTTTTTTTTCCCGTAAACTGCCCCTTGTATTTTTTGCCTATTCTGTGACGTGCCTGTTCATGCTATTCAACAAGGATGTTTTATCTTTTTTCTTCATTGATTCATTAGGAGTTCCTTATATAATCTGGATGCTAAACCTTTGATAATTATGCTGTTAAGAGTTTTCCCTCCATCTGTCAGTATCATGTTGTTCCACTTATAGTGTTTTACATTAGTTTTTAATTTTAATGTTGTTGAATTAAACATCAATGTCCTCCCTTTTTGACATACACTTTTGTGCTTGAAGACTGTCCTCTCAACCCTAATGTCATTAGCACATTTTAAAGGTGTTAAAATTTTGATTCTCTCATTTAGCCCTTTAATCCATTTGGCATTTAGCGTAAAGGATGGAAATTATAGAAAACATCAAGTCAGATTTGTTTTCTCTGTGGACAGCCCAATATACTTATCTATTTTTGAATTTTACTTTTAAAACTTCATATGGGTAATTGACTCAAATGGTTTAAAATTCAAAAGGCAGGGATCCCTGGGTGGCGCAGCGGTTTGGCACCTGCCTTTGGCCCAGGGCGTGATCCTGGAGACCCGGGATCGAGTCCCACATTGGGCTTCCGGTGCATGGAGCCTGCTTCTCCCTCTGCCTGTGTCTCTGCCTCTCTCTCTGTGTGTGACTATCATAAATAAATAAAAATTAAAAATAAAATAAAATAAAATAAAATTCAAAAGGCACAAAAGGATGTGCAGTGAACAATTTCCTCCTGCCCCATCCCTACACCAACAAGGAGAACTGGAACTCTCTCTAGTAACCTTCAGGAAAGCATTTATGTCTATTTAGATTAAAATATATACATTGTTGTTCACCTCCTCTGCTTTTTTCTTTCCCCCCCTTCCAGAAATAGTAGTAAACCATACACACTGTCCTGCATCTTGCTTTTTCACTTAGCAATACATCTGGGTGGTTATTCCACAATAGTCCATAAAAAGCCTCCTTTTTCCTTTCATGGCTGAACAGTATTCCATTGTATGGCCGTTAACTATTCCTTCACCAGTAACGTTTACATTGTTTCTAGTCTTACTTCATACAAGGCTGAAATGAAAACAGTTTCGGGCATATCTGTATACAAATTGCTAGAAGTTAGAATTGAATTTGGAATTTTGATGTAATGCTCTACTGGTCTCCTTAAAGGTTATACCACTCACAAACCTTCCACCATTGTAGGACAGCCCATCTTCCCCACACTCTCACCCACACCCTTGTGTTATAACACTTTTAGAACTTTGTTTTTAATTTTATCCAAGCTCTATATTCTTTTTTCAAAAAGTATAATGTTCCTCGTGGCTTAGTAACAAAACAGCAGGTCCCACCTCTCCTCCTTATCTATTTTGCATTTCTTAGAACTGAACACTTTCAACCCCTGTAATCTGATTTAACGCTGTTAAACAAGTTTCCTTGTTCCTTTGAAGATTTTATTTTTTTAGTAATCTCTATGCCCAACGTGGGGCTCGAACTCACAACCCAGAGATCAAGAGTCGCGTGTTCTTCTCACTGAGCCAGCCAGGTGCCCCAGCTGATAACCTCATTATTTCTAAATAACGTGCTTAGGTTGACATTTTCAGGTTTTCAATCTTAAGCTTTAACTATTGTCTTCACATCATGGAAGATAGCAATTTTAACTCATCATTTAATATCCCTGCCCCTTCCCCAAACAGAAATATTGTCTTCACATCCTCTTAACAAGGTATTTGTTTAGATCAATATTTAGAGTCTGCATTATTCTGACTATGTAAACTCTATCCACACGTGGATCTCACTGCATGTCATGATCTTTTTCTTTCCTACAAACCCTCTCACCCTCCAGGCCATGGGCAAAGGTCCATTACTTCTGAGTTAAAAAGCAGAAGCAGATCTCTGTGCCTCTGGGTCATGTGTAGGAAACACTTCCCTTGCCCCCACTAGGGAAAGATTCACCGATGAAAGAAGTTGTGCAAATCAAAAGACAATGAAGTGACATTTCTTTTTTTTTTTTAAATTTTTATTTATTTATGATAGTCACACACACACACACACACACACACACACAGAGAGAGAGAGAGAGAGAGAGAGAGAGAGAGAGAGAGAGATTGAGGAAGAGACATAGGCAGAGAGAGAAGCAGGCTCCATGCACCGGGAGCCCGACGTGGGATTCGATCCCGGGTCTCCAGGATCGCGCCCTGGGCCAAAGGCAGGCGCTAAACCGCTGCGCCACCCAGGGATCCCTGAAGTGACATTTCTAAAGAAAAAAAGTCAACCCAGAATTCCATATCTAGTGAAAATACCTTTGGAAAATGAAGGCAAAGGTTTTCAAACAAACTAAAGCTGAGAAAACTTATAGCCGGTAAGCCTGTACTCCGAGAAATTGAGTCAAAGGAAGTTCTCAGGCAGAAGGAATATAAAGAATGAAAACTTGGGAAAAATGGATAGTGATGAAAATGGCAAAAATAAATATGAATATAAAATACATTTTTTATTTTCAATCTCTTTTTTTAAAGATTTTATTTATTTATTCATGAGACACAGAGAGAGAGGCAGAGACACAGGCAGAGGAAGAAGCAGGCTCTATGCAGGGAGCCCGACATGGGACTTGATCCCAGGTCTCCAGGATCACCCTCCAGGCCAAAGGCAGGCGCTCAACCACTGAGCCACCAGGAGTCCCTGTTTTCAATCTCTTTAAAGCTAACTGGCAGATCTTTTTAAAAGATGTACAATAAAAGTTTATTTTTGTTATCAAATGAATCATTATTTGGCAACATTTTTTGCTACTATTGCTTTAATTTTAAAATCATCTATTTCTTATATTTAACTACTGTGGGACTGGGAGTCCCCTAACAATGGGATGATGGACCAATTAAAAAAATCCAGAAGTAAGTTTTATGTTTGGTAAATCAATCTGTGATTCTGTTTTGCAAGCAGATATTCTGGGCCAAGGGGAGGTTGGTAAACAACAACAAAATTTAATGAGTATCTGTACGCCAAGCCTGAGGGACGCATCAATTCACAATGTTTATTCTAATTAATTCAAGAGAACAGTGGTAATTTATCAGCTGGCCATCATCAATATTAATGGACAAGTAATCTCTGCTACCATTGAGATTCCTGTCCAATGGGAGAGACAGACTTTTAGGCAAATGATTATGAGTAAGTCAACAAATGACTACAAATGTAAATTAACTAAGATGAAAGTGGTAAATGCTTGGGAGGGGGGTGCGTAGATCATGCGATCTAACGATTTTTTTAAATGCCAAAGAAATCACTTACAAAAGAGTTCAGAAATTCCATGTCAGAGGAAAGTACCGGGAACCAGCAAAAAGGTACAGAACTGATCACTAATCTAGAGTGAAGGGAGGCCAGAGAGGAGGTTTTGGAGAAGGTACTGATGTTGAGGGCCATGTTATCATGAATATAAATCAGATTCAAAAAGAATAAATTTGCAAATTTATCCAGACTAGAAGAAAACAGTCATCAGAATAAAAGTAAAACAAAATATTAATGAGATACATAAAAGAGACTAACCCTACCAAGTCGAAATATATATCCCTCTTTAACATTCATCTTACCCTTTTAGGGTTGCTGTAGATAGTAGCTGCTGTAGAACTTTAAAGTCAAGTTCTAAAATAGCCCAAATTGCTAATTTTGTAAAGCTGATCAACTGAGTCTTTAAGTCAATAAAACTAGTACATAAAATTCAAAAGCTAAATAAATTGGCAGTCATGTGGTTCTCTGTAGTTTTAGTTTAAAATGAAATGAACAGTTGGCAGTATCTGTGTTGTTTTTTTTTTTTTTTTAAACAGATTGTGTTTATTTATTCATGAGAGACACATACAGAGAGAGAGAGGCAGAGACACAGGCAGAGGGAGAAGCAGGCTCCGCTCCATGCAGGGAGCCCGATGTGGGACTCAATCCCAGGTCTCCAGGATCATGCCAAGGGCCAAAGGCAGGTATCAAACCGCTGAGCCACCCGGGCTGCCCACCCTGGTCCTTTTTGTTAATCCTTCCTCACTGTTAGCTTGTGTCAGGGTTAATACCTTGACCTCCGCTGCCAGTGCTCTTCACACTTTTGTGTGACTTTGTGCTTCCACCTGGCATAATTTTCTCTCTACCTGAAGAGTGTCCTTAAACATACTTTGTGGTGCAGATCTGCTGCTGATGAGGTCTTTCAAGCTTCTGTATGTGTGAAAGTCTTTAGTTCTTCATTTTTGAAAATTATTTGCTCTGCATAGAGAATTCTAGGTTCATGACTTTCTTTCCTGGAGTAATTTATTATTTTTATTTTTAATTTTTAAAAATATTTTATTTATTTATTCATAGAGACACAGAGAGACAGAGAGAGAGGCAGAGGGAGAAGCAGGCTCCATGCAGGAAGCCCGATGTGGGACTCGATCCCAGGACTCCAGGATCACACCCTGGGCTGAAGGCAGGCGCTAAACCGCTGAGCCACCCAAGGATCCACTCCCCCGGAGTACTTTATTTAAATAATTTTAAAAAATTATTTATTTATCTGAGAGAGCGAGTGGGGGCAGGGGCAGAGGGTGAGAGAATCATGACCACCACCACCATCCTCCACCCTACCCCCTCCCCGCCCCCTGCATGGAGCCTGCCGGGAAGCTCGATCCCAGTACCCCGAGATCATGACCTGAGCCAAATCAAGAGTCAGTCCCTTAGCCGACTGAGCCCCCCAGAAGCCCCCTTCCTTGAATACTTTAACATGCTGCTCTGCTCTAAGCATGGTTTTTCCTGAAAAGTCGGCTATCATCTTTACCTCTCTTCCTCTATACTTAATCTGTCTTTCTTCTCTGGTCACATTTAAGATATTTTTCTTTATCACTGGTTTTGAGCAATCTGATAATGATGGACCTTGGTGTCATTTTGTTTGTGTTTCTTGTACTTTGGTTCTATGGGTTTACAATTCAATTAAATCAGGAAAAAAATTTGGTCATTATTTAAAAAAATATTTTGCTCTCTCTCCTCTCCTTTGGGAACTCCAATTATATATATAGGGCTGACCCTTAAACAACATGGGTTTGAACCGCACAGGTCTATTTATATGCAGATTTTTTCAATACAGCATAATACCATAAATGTATTTTCTTTTCCTCATGATTTTCTTAATATATTTTCTTTTCTCTAAGAGCTTAGTCTATTGTAAGAATATAGCGTACAGTACACACCACACAAAAAATATGTGTTAATCAAGTGTTTATATTATTGACAAGGCTTCCAATCAATGGTAGGCTATTCATAGGTAAGTTTTTAGGGAGTCAGTTCTACACAGATTTTTGACTGCACAGGGGTTGGGGTCCCCAAACCCTATACTATTCAACACACACACACACACACACACACACACACACACACATCCCAGGCTTGAAGTTCCACAGCTCACTGGTACTCAACTCATTTATTTTCAATGGCTTAGTTTATTTAGTGTCTATTGCAATGTCTTCACTCCTCCTATTTTCCTCTACAGTACCGAACTGCCATTAATCTCATCCAGTTTACATTTCATCTCAGATAATACAGATTTCATTGCCTGGAGTTTGATTTGGGTCTTTTTTGTATCTTCCATGTCTCTGTTTCACTTTTTTTTTTCTGTTTCACTTTTTTGAAAATATAAAATACAGTTAAAGAATTATTTTAATGCCCTGTCAGCTCATTCTAAATTCTAGATCAATTCTGGGTTGGTGTTTTTGATTCCTCATTATTGATTCTTTTGGCTGTATTTCTGCACGCCTGCCTGGTGGTTATTGATTGGATGGCAGACATTGTGAATTTTACCTTGTTGGGCGCTGAATATTTTTGTATTTCTCTAAATATTCTTGAATTTTGTTGTAGGATGCAGCTATCTGGAAACAGGACAGTCCTTCTAAGGTGGGACCAGTGTCCTGTTTAGCCTAGGGCTAATTATTCCCCAGACTGAAGCAAGACCCTTCTGAGTACTCTCACCAAAGCCCTGTGAATTATGAGGTTTTCAAGTCCCACAGCTGGTGGGAACAGACACTATTCCCAGGCTTGTGTGAGCATCAAACACTGTTTTCTCCAATCTCTTCAGGCACCCTTTCCCAGCCTTGGGTAGCTTCCTCACTTGTATGTGCTTATTAAGATTCAGCTTGATTGATAGGAACCTTCTGCAGGTATCCAGCCCTCCTTCCCGTGAAGCACTTTCCTCTCCAGTACCCTGTCCTGTGAACTACGGCTGCTATTCCTGCCCAGACTCAACCACATCTCTTGGAGTCAGAGTCCTGTGGGCTACACCTGAGTTCCTCCTGTGTTCTACAGCTAGAAACTCTCTCCAGGCATAAGGTGGTCCATCATAAAGCTCACTTCATTTGTCTCCTAATTTTCAGGGATTAGTATCCTTCAATGCCTGACCAGCACTATTAGTATGTGAGTAGGGTTTACTGATTGTAGGCTTCACCGTAAGATAACTGCCTGGGCCATCCTACTGCGCACACTGGGGCCAGTATGTCTAGGTCTTTTCTCTTGGGCTAGATGGATTTCCCCTGGAAGATTCTTCCTATCTGTATTTTGAACAAGCCCAGCTGGCGGGGTTCTAGGATAGTTGAGGGGCCCACCAATTGGTAAGCAGATGGTCGCTTGACCTCCATGTTTTCACTGTAATACCACACCCTAAGAATCTTTGTTCTTTCCAGAAGATACACTTCTAGCCTTCTGTCAGAGAGATGGTACAGAAGAAAAGGAGTAAGGAATCTCAGCCTCTGTGGTACTGGCCTTATAATGAACCTCGCCTCCTGATATGCACGTCTTTATTTGGTTCCCTTCCATCATATGGTATGGCTGACCTGCGTGACCAGGAGAATGAGGCAGGAGCAATGGGGACCTCTGAGTCTAGATCGTAAATGGCTTTGCAGTCTCCACCTTGATCTCTTGGATCACTCAATCTAGGAGGAAAAAGCCAGGCTTCATGCTGCAAGGACTGTCACTCAGGCAGCTCTGCAGAGGCTCACGTCATAGAACTACAGTTTCCCACCAACCTGTGAGCCTCAGAAGTGAGCGACCTTTATCTGGGAAGGTGAGCTACGAGCTCCAGCCAAGCCTGCAGGCGAGCACAGCCTCTGCTACGTCTGGCTGGATGTCAGGAAAGGTTCTGACACCCCGTCAGTTACTCCTGAATTTCTGACCCACAGTGAGAGATGATAATTGCTGTTTTCAGCCACTATGTTTGGGAATGATTTCTTAATGCGGCATTGCATAACTAACACAGCATCCGACTTTCTAACTGCAGACTTTCAAGCAACCTCTTGGTTTTACTGCCACTCTCAACTCTACTTCCAGAGATAACTGGTACCGCCAATTCTTGAGCTTCTTGGAGAATTCTATGATATAAACTGGTTGCTTTTTTACTTTCTCAAAATTCAGCCTAGGAGTCTGAATTTCTAGGTCTGCAAAGTCACTTGCTACTCATCCAAAAGCTTCACAAGTTCCAAAGTTTTTTGCTGTTATCTCCTGTTGTCCTTGTCCTAGTTGGACAAAAAAGTTAAAAACTCCTTATTGAGTTTTTACTGGAGGCAACAAAAGTAAGTATGCACAACCTGCCTCTTTATCTAAGAACCTTTGCCAGTTTAACAAGTGAAAAACATTTCAATATGTTTTAATTTATATTTTCCATATTGTGAGTATTCTTGAGTCATCTTATAAATTTTCTTTCAAGAGTTGTATTTCCTTTTAGGTAAGTATGTATTCATTTTTGGGGGGAGCAGGACTATTTTCCCACTAAACTGCTAGGTCTTTTTCTTCTTGATTTAAAAAAAGCTCTCCATATATGAGAAATCAGCTTTTTCTAATACAAGATGCTGATATGTTTCACTGTTTGTATTTTGTTATGGTGGTTTCTGCTACATGGTAAAGTTTTATTTCTATGTAGCTGACACAATTACTTTATTTTATTTTATTGTTTTGTTTTCTTGGGTGTGGCTTTTTTTTTTTTTTTTTTTTTTGGCTTCCCAGTTTTGTGTCAGACTCAGAAAGGGCTTCCACACCCAGGGATTTTTTTAAAAAAAAATCTTCCATGGTTTGTTCCAGTGCTTTAATCACTTCATTTTACATGTCAAGCTCCAATATAGGTAAAATGTATTACAACGTAGGTAACTGATGAAACTTCATCTTTTTTTTTTTAAAGAAAACTTTACTTTTTCTATATAGTTATCTACTACCAAATCCATTTATCGAATCATCCATCTTTTCCCCAGTGATCTGAAATGTTACCTTTCCATATACTAAATTTCTTTTTTTTTTAAGATTTTTTTTTTTAATTTACTCATGAGAGACACACACAGAGAGAGGCAGAGACACAGGCGGGAGAACCAGGATCCCTGCAGGCAGCCTGATGCAGGACTGGATCCCAGGACTCCGGGCTCACACCCCAAGCCAAAGGCAGACATTCAACCACTGAGCCACCCAGGCATCCCCTAAATTTCTTTATATACTTGGATCTATTTTTGGGTCTAGTAACCTGTTTTACTGATCTCTCAGTCTATTCATATGCCATTAAGACAATGCTTTATTACTGAAGTTTATCCCCTTCTCTAATTATTGTTTTCTTTTGGCAAATGTCTTCTGAAATCATGATTAAACACAAACAGTTCTGAAGCCCCAAATAACTAAAGAATGATAATGTGGTTGGCTTCTTGGGACAGATGTTCAATATTCAGATATAAGAAGTTCAATATGCTATAAATAAGAAAAATCAGAAATACTCATGAACAAAAACAAGAAGTATAGAGTTGGGTTCAATTAACTGATTAGTAGGAAGGTCCTCTTTTCCATTAAGAAAAATATAATCTAGGGGCACCTGGGTGGCTCAGTGGTTAAGTGTCTGCCTCTTGCTCAGGTTATGATCCCTGGTCCTAGGATAGAGCCTTATGTCAGGCTCCCTGCTCAGTGGGGAGTCTACTTCCCCCTCTTCCTCTGCCCCTCCCCTCCGCTTGTGCTCTCTCTCTCTTAAATAAATACAATCTTAAAAAAAAAGAAGATTATAATCTAGTTAGTTAAAGGAGACAGAACCAGAGAATACAAGTTAATGGTGTCTGAATTGCATTCAGCGGTCAGTAATTGCTGCATACTGGCTTTTAAAGAGCAACTGCTCGTATCTAATATTCAACAAAATATTTTGTATCAAAATAATTATCTTTTTTTATCAAAATAATTATCTTACTTGTAACAAAAGCAGCTGGAGAAGATGATCATAGCAATTATGCAGACAGCCATAGAAATGAGCACGACCAGCCATCGAATGCTGCCATCAAAAAATGGACCTGACAAGGGAAGTAAACAATGAAGTATACATATTATCTTTCTTTTACATATTAAAAGAGAAAAAGAATTTTTAGTATTAAATTCTAAAAACCCTGCTTGTTATTAAAACCAGAGAAAATATTTCATTGAAAATCACGATCACATTCTTCTTGGCTAACCTACCTATAACAACAGGGGGCAGTGTAGGTTGTAAATACTGGTTACATAAATTGGTCCGACAACATTCTATCGTCCGGCGTAGCTGGGCTTTTGGTGAATCCTAGAGGAAGAGTATTGATAAAATTAAAAATGGCTTGATAGTTTAAGTTGATAATGAGTTTTTAAAAATATTCACAAATACAATTTTAATTCAGTTGAGAGAATAGGACCTCCAAATTTTATGTATAAAAAAATTGAAAAATTAGAATTTGTGCTCAGTGAAGACTGTGAAATGATTTTTCTTAAGGAAAACATGTACATAGATGGTGTGTTGGAACACTGGACTATAACTAAATTACAAACAAAATTTCAAAAGTATTTTTCACCAAAACTTTGGCATATCTTAATATATTACTATTCATTTGTTTTTAGTAAAAATGTAAGTCATGGGATCTTTTCCTTAAAAACACGGGTAAGACATTTAATCACAATGACAAACAAGGAGAGCATACAGGATCTCACGGCAGGCAGTACTGAGACTACTTAAGTGGAGGGTGTCCCAGTTTAAAGAAAGGAGATGCCAGGAAAGGCAGTCAAGTAGAGAGAGAAGATATTGTCTTCTTAAAACAACTACGCTGAAACTAATGAGCCTCATGTAGAAGCCAGTTAAAGCAGATGTGGAGAGAACAAAGACAAAATATAGAAGCCATATTCCTGAGTTTCATAGAGTCCACCCACCAGATATGAGATGCATCCCCAATAGGTCAGAAAATGAGCACAGGAAAAGACTGTAGTCATGAGAACAGACATCAACAATTATGTGTGAAGTTTTACTTGATTGGTACAGTACTGGACAAGTTATTAACCTGAATGCTGACATTTAAGCACTGCCTGGGAAAACTGCCATTCTGGACCAAAATAGTAACAGAAAGGAACTGCTTGTCATTATAAAAGTAGCAACAATATAAGCAGAAATTGGCCATGTTATTCTTAAATATCAGATGGCCAGAAAGGAAAAATTTCAGTATGATGAAGCGTAACTTTAAAAAGGTAAATAGGAGTCCATGACTGACTTGAGATTCCAACAGGGAAGATGGGTTAAGAATATTTGGAAACTTCTAAAAGCACCAAGTTTACACTTTAATGGAATTTTTAACATTAAAACAATTATTACTTTTAATTGATCATAAAAAAAAAGAAAGAAAGGAAAGATCTGTTAGGAGTTATACAGATGACTCTCAAATAATCCCAGATAGAGAACATTTACAGGAAGAAGGATAGAATGAAGTCTATAACCGAAGATGAATACAGGGACTATGAAGCATCCAAGAACAGTAGCAGGAGGGCTAACGATCCAAATGAGCTTAGTCCTGCAGAAGAGAAAATGTAAAGAAAAACCAAGAAAGAGTTTCTCTGGCAGTGCTAGAAGAAAGGCCACCAAGCAATGGACGTGTTACTGACAAAACAGCAGGTGACAGAGGACAAAGATCAGCACCATGTGGTGGGAGCCGCTCTTGCAGATGCAGGAAGAGATCCTCCAGGGCTTCTGTATTCTGCACGAGTGCCTGCCCTTGAAGCCGAGGCCGGGTGATCAGACCCCAGCAAGAAAAGAGCACCTGGGAGAGGGCTGGAAGGCAGGTGCGACAGGAAGAGTTCAGGAAGGGCCAGTGTTGGACACTGAAGAGCTAAATGGGACACTATTTCTTTTTTTAAAAGATAAAGCACTTTCCCAACTATAGTTCGGAGGCAGCGTGGTTGTATAGAAAAAGCAAGGGCTCTGGAATCAAAAAGCCTATTAAATCCTAGCTTTGCCACTAATTTTGTGAACAATGAACTTCTCTTTGGGCTTTCCTTTCGTGTGCTGCAAAATGAAGGACAAAAATCCCTACCTTATAGAGTAACTGAGAGAAAATGAGGTAGCATGTCCCAAGTATCTAGCTTATTACATGCAAACAGTAAATATTCAATAATTAATTATTCCTCCTCTAGTGAATGTGACATGATCCTAGTGGGGATTCTAGAATAAGCCCCAAATGCTTATGAACTCCTGGAAGAGTCCATGTGGCTTCACCAAGAAACGCAACATGAGCCTCAGCTCTCACCTTTCTTAGATGGGTTAACTACAGGTCTGGGTAGGCAAAGAGCAGATGACCAAGCTGAGGGAAGGATCCTTCCTGTCCCTGCACCCCCCACGTCCATCCTCCACTCATGTCCACTTGTATGACTTGTCCAAGTTATGTGAGCTTAGGGACTTAGATTTGAATTACAACACTGTTTGGAAATGAGGTTTTCGGTCCCAGGCCTTTGATCTCTAAACCAGGAGAAGGGCGACTGTGCTAAGGGAGAAGGGAACAGAAGCTGCCTGGGGAGCCCTGTTCTCAGGCGGCCCAAGAGTAAGCAACAGGACTCAGGCTCTGAAAAGCAATTCCCCTAAACTATTCACGTGCCTATATGACTCTTGTGTAACAGTCTGTGTGAACCTAGGGATGCACATAATCACCTTAAGGACAGACCAGTTTTATCACCAACACGGTAAAAGCTAATGTTTACTAAGCCCTGTGTGCTAAACTCTTCACATATTTGTTATATCGTTTGATCCTTGCAACCTCTTTACAAAAGAGAAAACAACTCTAAAAAAGAAAATTTCAGGGATCTCTGGGTGGCGCAGCAGTTTAGCGCCTGCCTTCGGCCCAGGGCATGATCCTGGAGACCCAGGATCGAGTCCCACATCGGGCTCCCTGCATGGAGCCTGCTTCTCCCTCTGCCTGTGTCTCTGCCTCTCTCTCTGTATATCTCATGAATAAATAAAATCTTAAAATAAAATAAAATAAAATAAAATAAAATAAAATAAATAAAAAAGAAAATTTCCTTGCCCCAAAGTTCTGCAGCTAGTAAGCAGCAGTATTTGGATTTGAATACAGCCTGAGAAGTTTAACAACTAACTTATATTAGTGAATTCAATTTGCAATGCACCTAGTTTAGGGGGCTTGCAGGATGCTGGTTTTACTGCTGAGCTTGGTGCTCTAACCAGAGTTATTTCTTCAATATTTTTAGTGTTTAAAAAAATGTACATAATGTGTGGCTGATAAACGTCAAATGACATGAAACTGGGAGAAATAATCAAATTAGCATCCCCCCAATCCTGACAAATTACAGCAAGGACTAATTCTAACATGATAACATCTAACATAGGCAAGTATGTGACAACTGTTTAACAGAACTCATTCCATTCCCATCCTCCTATTTGCATCAAGAAACCTAAAGAACCAATAAAGAATTGGAGAGACATGGCTGAGTGCTGGCGGGAGGGCAAGATGGGATTTCAGCTGACAGGCAACTCGACAGGTTAAGAGTGCGCTATGACATTCCACCATCTAACACGACATTTGGCTGTACTTAGAAAAAAAGGGAAAGGATCTACTTATTCTCTGTTTTTTTTTCCTTCTGGTCAAAATACACTCAATTCTGTGTATTACACTGAGAAACCAGAGTAACTAAAGCTGATCAGACACGGAGCAGCTGCGGTGACGGTGAACTAGCATTTTCACCCGGCAAACACTAGGGGGTATGGGGAGGAATGCAGGATAACAGAAACACACTAAAAAGCTTTCTTCACACAGTAAAGGGCTGTCTTATTAAAGAGGCTTTAGATTTGTCTTCTGTGGTCCAAAGGGGCAGGAAGAGATTTGTAAGCCATTAGGAGGAAAAGCTTTCTAAAGATCAGGTCAGGCTGTTCGTAAGATGAAATGTGGAGGTGGTTTTGGAGGTGAGGAGTCCCGGTCACCAGAGGCGTCATACCTAGAAAACAGATGGGGTGCAACATGTGTCTATGTGGGGGAGGAAGTACAGAGGGGCCGTGTGGATCCCAAACTTTAGCAGAAGTTGGAACATACAACCTTTAAAGTTTCTATCAATCCTGAGAATTTCTTAATAATGGGAATAAACTTCCTAAAATAGTCGAACCTTAAATCTGTGAACAAACAGTTCTGTCTGAAGCTGTTTTTCAAAAACATTGGAAGGATTGCTGGGGCAAAATTACCATACAGGATTTTGAAGGGATTAGGTTTATATCCAAGAGCCATCGGGATGTTCATAAACTCTTTATGACCAGCCCTCTGCTGCTTTGCTGCTGCTATTAAAATAGCTCCACTGAGATTTCCTTACAAGGACTTAACATTTCTAAGTTGTCTCAGTGACACAAAGGTTATTGCCCATCACCCTAAAGTCTTCCCAGTCAATTTTATGAGCCACGGGTGATACTGTGACAACATTTTTTTGCAGTCATGACAATTTAGAAACAGGATCATCAGAAACTTTTTTTGTAGGGCAAATAATCTGGAACCTCAATTACCGCAATCCTACTACCTTGGAGTAAGAGCCAAGCTTTGTCCAGTATCTCCGATTTACAAGAACATACACTGATGAGCAGATCAAGTACACTGCTCCTGGGAAGATGAATACTTTTTACGTGGCCCCCTCCCTTCTTCATTTCATAGGCCCCAAATTAGATCTTACCTTGCACTGAAAATCAGATCCTTCATATTTCATACACCCTGAAGCTAATGTGGTTTCTCCCTGGTCATCTTCTTCTATGATGGCAAAGCAATGCCCATTAGTTCTAAAAGAAAAGACCCAAAAAACCAAAACATGTAACTTCACATCAGAAAGTACCAATGAAATCTCAGTCTGAATGTGCCTGGATACTGATGACCTTCAGTACCTGGTTTTTTGAACTACAACTGCATTCACATGTTATTTTTTGGCACAATTCTATGGGTTCTCAGGCAAATGAGAGAGGTCATGCCTCAACTAAAACCTAAAGGTCCAAGGTGGAAAAAGATTTCTATTTTTTTTTTTGAAAAAGATTTCTATTAAAACGGGTTCTCTAAATATGAATTAAGTAACTTCTCTTTGTAAATCATAGTCATGTGATCACAGAGAATTGATTCATAAAATTTTACAGAGTAAACAATTTTATGTTTTAAAAATATGCTTAAAAATGGCTGCGTCTCTCAGGCGCCTGGGTGGTTCAGTGGGTTGAGCCTCTGACTCTTGGTTGCAGCTCAGGGAGGTCATGATCTCGGGATTGTGGGGTCAAGACCCACACTGGGCTCTGTGTTCAGTGGGGAGTGTACTTAGACTCTTGTTCCCTCTCCTTCTGTCCCTCCTCCCACTTGCATGTTCTCTCTCTCAAATAAATCAATAAATAAAATCTTTTTAAAAAATAAAAACTTTTTTTGGTGCTCCTACTTAGCATTCATATCAGTAAGTATATTGTTTCTGCTTAAAAGACTCTTGCAGAATTATTAATTTTTTTGTAAGGAAAAAATGCTAAGTCTGGGGCAAAATTTTGTTAAAATTAATGATTCAGTTTTATTCTGGGTTACTAAGCCACTAATCACAGGCTTATACTACAGACAAGAAGTTCGGCAAGAAATTACTTGGTGACATGGTGCGGAACACTTCCCTTTAACAGATCACCCCGGCTTTCACAATAAATTCAACCACCACCAGAGGACAAACAACAAATCTAAAACATGATCAACTGTCATATAATTTCAATATTTTACATGTACACTTTTTTGTTTTATATCTGCTGATATTCAAAGAGCATACAATTATTAGGAAAGTACAAAGTGGGACGCTATTACTTCATAACAGGGACAGAATTAATTAACTGATGGGACTGAGTTGTTCAGGAAATTTTTTTGGCTAGGAAGCCAATTCTTCAATGTCCCCAAATAATATGGAATAGAATTACACGATCATATATAAATGTATTGAATAGTTAACATAAAATTAAGTAGGAAAATTAAAATTGTCATATAAGCCAGATTTGGATTGGGAGCTCACTTGTAAGAAAGTAACATAAAATTAATTAAATATCACAATATCAACTCCTATCTTTCTGTAAAATATTTCAGCCAATTCAGAATTATAAGATTTGGGGTCAATTTCTATTTTTGGTAATCTCTAAATTTTCTACAGTAAGTATCAGTAAACTTTATGATAAGAATATTATTAAATACACTCAAAATGTTAGACAAATACCAGATTCCTTTTACCTCCTTTAAAAAGGATATTATAATGTTACTGTAAGAAAAGAACCATCAATCATGCAACAGTACTAAATGTTCCCATATATACAACAAGAAGCTTTTTGGCTCTTTGGAAAGATACCATATAAAATTAAAGAAAAAAAAAACGTAGACAATGTAAATAATTTTTAAAATAGCACCAAATGCACTCCTATTTTCATAACTTCAAGGAAGACTGCAAAAAATACTCACATGCATGTGTTATTAATAGCATCATCCGGGCAGTGTCCTGAGCAATAGCACTTCAAAAAAGGCAAGGTATCCTCTGGTGCTAAGGTTACTCCATTTTCCGATTTTTTCTGGTCAGAGTCCGATTTCATCCCAGTACCGTGGAGCATACTGTCTAGGTTCTGCCCTGTGTTCAAATACGAAATCTGTGAATAAATCACTGCTGAAAGCTAATTCTTTCATTTCCATTTCCAAAGAGAGGTTCCTAGGCTTTCTTATTATAGTATGGCAGCTACTGTGCTTAATTAAAAATACATTTCATTCGTTCATTCGACATCTGATCATAACCTCTTATGCACAGAGTAACTGTCCCAGGTAATGTGAGACACACAGAGAGGACCATGTCACAACTCTTGCACCAGCAGAGGCAAACAACGTGGCAAATGTAGACTATGGCTATAACTTGTAGGACATATACGAGATGGGAAGCGATTTCAGGGAAGGCGGAGATTGTTTCCAATCATTCAACAGTACACAAATTATGGTTCTTAGACTCTTTGGCTCAAGACGTGGGAGCAGCTTAAAAAAAAAAAAAATCCTTTATTTGTGCCTCTACATGGAAGTGGACTTACTAAGCATCTCGCTTTGGACTTTAATTGCTTAAGTAAGGGAACTGTGAGAGCAAAGGGACTAATCATATTATCTGGTGCCTTTTATCTCAAGGTCATTGGTTCAAATCCAGCCCATGCTGCCAGAAACTGAAGGTTACTGTAGGGCAGCAGTTAGCTTATGAAAATAGAACTGTGTTCTTGCATGAGAGTCAAGTAGCTTCAAATGACAGATACTGTCATATTTGGTACTGAATCTTTCAGGCTGAAATGCAGAACAGAACTAAAAAAATGTTTTAATAATTTCTCCCTCCTTCTGAATCGGCTGTACTTGGCTAGCCTGTTCCTTGTAGGATTGACCTCCAGGGAATAAAATGTAGAGCCAAACAGGTATAAAATATTAAAAGAATTGTGCCTAAGCAACATTTCATTATAAATGTTAAACAAGTGGTTCAAGTGTAACATGGACTTGACTTAAATTTAGCCATCCTGATGGGATGAACTACTGAAGAGAAAAAGTAACACACATACAAAATACACACACTGATAACAGGAAAAGAATATGCTGCTAATTAAGTTTTGGCGATTCCATGCTTTGAATTTTAATGATTTTCATTTAACCCTTTAAATTGATAACGCTTAACGACCTCATTTATGTTAGGAATGGTAACTGTAAATATTAACAGAAGGGTGGGGTGGCCAGGAACAGAAGAAATCCACTGGGCTAAAAATGAGGAGAACTAGACTGTGGTCTACGATGGTCCTACAATGTTCCTACCAGGTTAGTTCTCTGGATGTTCATGAACAAGCCATGCCACTTCTCCAGGCCCCAGTTACTCAGTAAGAACGCAGGAAGCATTACTTTAAATATGGAGAAGCTCAGGGCATGATCCTGGGGTCCCGGGATCGAGTCCCACATCGGGCTCCCCGCAGGGAGCCTGCGTCTCCCTCTGCTCGTGTCTCTGCCTCTCTCTGGGTCTCTCATGAATGAATAAATAAAATCTTTTAAAAATAATAATTCCTGCCCAATTCAACAGGTTATAAATATAGATGAAGTGAACGTACAACAAAGGCCTTAATTACATATAAAATAGGGTACAAATGAAGATATTATTTAATAACGAAGATCACACTAAAAGATCACCAATACCTAGAATATTCAAAGTTATATCATGGTCAATACACATAATTTCCCAAAACGTGATCTGAATTTAGGAAATCAAAAATCCTAATTATAATAGTTTGCATCTGGGGTTTGTATTACCTCTTAATATTTTAACAGAACATTAATGAGAGGCCGGCTATGTGCAGGCAGGGTGCTGAGACTGACCTGGTCCTCGAGAAACTTGGAAGGAGACAAGGGAGAAATGCAATAAGCACATGAACACACTGTGAAGAGTGAGATAATACAAAGGCAAACAAAGGAAGGAGCCTGTAACTCAAACTCAGGCTAGGTGTCAAAAGCAATGAAATCTACGCTGAACCTTAAAGTTGTAGGATTTCTGTAAACGGGTGCGGAGCAAAATACCCAGCAACAGGCTCTCTGCACTATCCCGCTAGGTGATGGCACTCATTCCCATGGTTTAAACCCATCTCTTTGTCGATGGTTCCTGGGTTCCCGTCCAGCTCTGAGCTGCTTAAGTAATCTCAGAATTAACCTGTCCAAAATGGAAGTCTTGATGTATCTCCTCAAACCTGCCTCCCCAAATCTTTTGGCTCAATCTCCAAAACAGATCTCAAGTTTTTCCATTTTTCTCCACCTCTGCTATCCCCCGGGCCCAGCACGCCATGCCACCGAGATAGGAATCTGCACACTGACCTCCCCCTCCTGTTCGTGGCCTCTCCCATCCATTGCCCACACAGGAGCCAGAGGTATCTTATAAACATAAATCTGATCCTGTCACTCCTCCGCTTAAAACCAATTAATGGCTCCAAATGGGCTCAGAGTGAACTGCAACCTCCTTCCCTGTGTCACCGCCAGCAGGACCCGGGCCCCGTGTGTCTCTCCAACATCACCTCACAGCACCCACCTCCACCACGCTCAGGCGCATGAGCCTTGTGTCAGCTCCCACAATATGCCAATGACTTTCTACTCACGAGCCCTGTGCTGACAAGGCATAAAATGATGAGGTTTGGGGTGGGCCAAAGCTATAGGTCGTATTTCAAAACAGGTGCATGCAAAAATATTTCCAGCTCACACGCTCAGCAGAACAACTCAGAAAGAACCACAGATACAGATATAAATATGAAGATGAATAGCTCAAACGTGCAACGGACTAGAGAACAAATTTATGCCACCTCCTTTGTCATCAGTGGCAATTTTTGGTATCAATGATTTTACATTTTTATTGCTGACTACATAATTTTTCTTACTTTCCCAGTAATCTATGAGCTTCCTTTGTATAAAGCGGAGAAAGTACTCCCCGTCCTCAAGGCGGAATGTCTAGAGCAGAAATCTGAAGGCAAAAGGTAGGAGAGCTGGAGAGACCACTGGGACATCGAAGCTTCGCATGTCCGAAGCAGTCAGGAACAGTTCTTTGTGTACATGCTGCGGAGCGCTGACCCCTCAAGGTGGCCTCCAAGCTGCCCCAAAGGGCAGTTTGTATCATCCATCTCCTATTCCTTCATCACCGAACGCTGCGAGGGCCGGGCACAGCCGCCCATGGAGAGGCCTTCGGGAAGCCGGCGGCCGGGGCTACATGGTACCCGAGTCCCGACGAGTGGCCGCGTCCACGCAGTGGCCAGGCCTCAGGTCACACACACACACACACACACACACACGCCCTATTATAAGTATTTGCGCCTCCATGTGATGCACAGCCCTACTCTCAGGAGAGACAACTGTTTCGTCTAATCCAACAACTTCAGTTCCATGCCCCTTGCCACCGTTTACACAAGACAATAAATTAATTCTGGCCAACAAGGTTAGAAGGAAGTCTGCTGGGGAGGGGCAGGGGGTGGGAAAGGAGAGGTGCCTGGGAGATATCTTTACCAATTATTATTATTATTTTTTTAAAGGCTTTATTTATTTATTCATGAGAGACACAGAGAGAGAGAGGCAGAGACACAGGTGGAGGGAGAAGCAGGCTCCACACAGGGAGCCCGATGCGGGACTTGATCCCAGGTCTCTGGGATCACGCCCTGGGCCAAAGGCGGGCGCCAAACCGCTGAGCCACCCAGGGATCCCTATCTATCTTTACCAATTAAAAAGTGATGCAAGAGACATCCATTCTCCTTCTACCAAATTTGCCAGATCTACATGTGATATCTGGCCCCACAGCAGCCACATAGTGGCCATGAAGTGAGTTAACTGACGGCTAAATTAATAGGTGGAGAACACAGTTAAAGAAAAAGAACTTGATGAGCCAAGGAATTAACTTAAATTTAAGTCCCCCTACCTTAGACTTCTTATTTTGTGATATAACATTTTTCTTCTTGTTTAAGCTGTTTTGAGTTTTTTTTTGTTGTTCTTGTTACTTATAGCTGAAGACACCTTAACTGACACAAGAGAAAAAGTGTGTACCAGACTCCTTAAGTTGTCCAAAGGGTATCTCTTTTCCCTACCTTCCTAATTGACCAAACTCTGAAATTGTCTGGTGGGACAAAGTGTCCAGTCAGAGTCAACAGACTTAGATTAATCTAAGCTGACTGTGACAATCCTGTCTCCCAGTTTTCCAGGAGCCCCAGAAACTGTCTCAGTTTATCAAACAAAACACAATAAAATCTGCCGGCAGAAGGTTAGTTTCTGGGGACATTTTGCTTTCCTGAAATAATGTCCAGCTGAGATCAGTGCTGACCCTTTCCCCATTTTTCCTTCCTCCAATGCAGATAACAGGACCCGTTTTGTAACCATTAGGGAAAAGCCAAGAAACTAGAGGTCAATCATGACACCACTCAACTACTGAATAAGCACCAGCAAACATCTACCATCTACATCAAAAAATAAATTTGTTTAAGTCACTGTTGGATAATCAGTTACTTAAGCTAAGATCCATTTCTAAAACTTGTGACCAAATCAAAAACAAGGACTAAATAGCGATTAGATGTTAATTATCAGGTGACTCATTCTTTGTTCCAATTTGAGTAACTTTATCTCAATGTAAAGGACTTCAATCTTTATCATAACATTTAATGTTCCAGAAATTCCTGTTTACATCTAGGATACATGTTATTGTTTCTATTTTATAACAAGGAAACCAATATATGGAGAAATTTACTTTCCCAAGACACAACTGAAGCTAAAATTGAAGCTAAAAGGCAAATTATTTCCACTAATGCCACTCTCTAATCCTTCTTAATAATCTCCAAGAAATAACATTTTCTTTTTTTTTTTTTAATAACATTTTCTTCTACATTGGCTTTAGCTCTTTTAAAGACTAAGTATTTTTATTTTATTTAAAGCAATTCTCAGGGACGCCTGGGTAGCTCAGCGGTTGAGCATATGCCTTTGGCTCAGGTTGTGACCCCGGGGTCCTGGGATCGAGTCCCACATCGGGCTCCCTGCATGGAGCCTGCTTCTCCCTCTGCCTGTGTCTTTGCCTCTCTCTCTGTGTCTCTGCCTCTCTCTGTGTGTCTCTCATGAATAAATAAAATCTTAAAAAAAAAAAACCCAACTAGATGAAGGCTGGGCGCCAGGGTCAGTTAAGCGTCTCCCTTTCACTCAGGTTGTGATCCTAGGGTCTTAGGATGGAGCCCTACATGGGGCTCCCTGCTCAGTGGGGAGCTTCTTCTCCTTTTTCCTCTGCTGCTCCCCTGCTTGTGCTC
Organism: Vulpes vulpes; assembly: GCF_048418805.1. Classification (NCBI taxonomy): domain Eukaryota; kingdom Metazoa; phylum Chordata; class Mammalia; order Carnivora; family Canidae; genus Vulpes; species Vulpes vulpes. The sequence continues at coordinate 93,376,102 of NC_132783.1, read as the reverse complement.
TCTGTCTGCCAAATAAATAAATAAAACCTTAAAAAAAAAGCAATTCTCAAACTAACCTTTTTGAAAGGAAGTGTAACAAATTTTGCTATTCATCACAGAAATGTAATTCTTACCGAGATTTTTCACTTATACCTGATAACTAACTGCCAACTTATTTAATCTAATAAAAGTTTATTATAGAACAACCTGAATCAGGGTGGGGGAAAGTATTTTGAATTATATTGCTTCTGTGAGATCTACATAGATTTTTTTTTTTTAAATTGAACATCAAATACTGATTACCTGGGTGTGAGATGGCAAATATGCTACTATTAATTTAACTCATCTTTAAAACTATGACAGCTTTGGCTGATGGTGATCAAGACATACAGCTGTTAAAATAAAGGTGTTTTATTAAACAATTTGGCATTTCACCCATAAAAGTGGCTTTTAGAAGAGGGCTCTCTATACTCTGAGCAAGAAAATAATAAAAGGTATTAACTGCATCTAAGAGAAAATATGAAGCTACAGATTATATTTTTATCTTTAAAATGAAAATGTCAGGGGCACCCAGGTGGCTCAGTCAGTTAGGTGGCTGACTCTTGGTTTCGGCTCAGGCCATCATCTCAGGGTCGTGGGATCGAGCCCCACACTGGGCCCGGGGCTCAGCAGGGAGTGTGCCTGAGATTCTCTCTCTCTCTGCCTCTCTCCCTGCTAGTGCACACACACACACACTCTCTCTAAAATAAATAAATACATCTTAAAAAAATGAAACTGTCAAAACACTTACGCTATTATTGTATTTCTTGCCAGTAGAAATTAATCTTTATCACCGTGAACGAAACATCATGAAAGAACAATCTGTGATGACATAAACTTAAGAGGATGAATATACCCAATATCTTTAATCTAGACTTCTTTTGTGAAATAGTATTATCTCTTCAGTTTGAAATAATGTCCTAATTAAAACACCTGGGAAAAAGCCCATGTGCAAATATAGCCCATCTGATCCTCAGAGTCATCGCAATATTTTCTTGCTTGGGAGTTCCAAGCTGTGAACAAGCTGTGAAATTATAATGCTGTTCATAAACAAAACTTTGAGTATCCTATCAAGAAAATTTAGTGGTTAGCACATACAAGTGCAACTTACCTTTCTTTCTTTCTTTTTTTTTTTTTTTTTAAGATTTTGTTTAGGGGATCCCTGGGAGGCGCAGCGGTTTAGCGCGCCTGCCTTTGGCCCAGGGCGCGATCCTGGAGACCCGGGATCAAATCCCACATCGGGCTCCCGGTGCATGGAGCCTGCTTCTCCCTCTGCCTGTGTCTCTGCCTCTCTCTCTCTCTCTCTCTCTCTCCCGGTGCATGGAGCCTGCTTCTCCCTCTGCCTGTGTCTCTGCCTCTCTCTCTCTCTCTGTGACTATCATAAATTAAAAAAAAAAGATTTTATTTATTTATTCATGAGACAGAAAGAGGCAGAGACATAGGCAGAGGGAGACACAGGCTTCACGCAGGAAGCCTGATGCGACACTCGATCCCGGGACTCCAGGATCACGCCCTGGCGGAAGGCAGGCGCCAAACCACTGAGCCACCCAGGGATCCCCTTTCTGAAGTTTTTTTTTTTTTTTTAAGATTTTATTTATTTATGAGAGACAGAGAGAGAGAGAGAGGCAGAGACACAGGCAGAGGGAGAAGCAGGCTCCATGCAGGAAGCATGACATGGGACTCGAGGCGGTGCTAAACCACTGAGCCACCGGAGCTGCCCCCTTTCTGAAGTTTTTTAATGACAAAATGATTTAAAAATTATTTACATTTATTCCTTATTATATTTTAAAGGAGACAGGAATTTTAAAACTATGTCTTGAATACCTATTACCTTGTGTCTTAGTCTTATTAGGACAGGTACTTTATATTTTATCTCATTTAATCTTCATTAAGACTTAATTTGTATATCATAATGCCTATGTTATGGATAGGAGAACAGGTTCAGAAAGGCTGAGATTTTACAAACATTTGAAAATGTTTTTATCACAGTCAAACACAAAATTATCTGGCATGTATCTGTTCTTTGCCTTTTTACTTAAAAGCTATGCAGGCATACTGAGCCTAACTATTCAAAAAGGGCCGTGAGTGGAAAGGACAGTTTCAAGAATGAGTGTCTTAAACGTAGAAATAAGTTACTGAAAAAGACGGTAAGATTACTTAACACTGATTTACCTTGAACATAAGAAATGATGAACAGATAGGCTCCCAATAATTTGATGTAAATATACAGCTGAGTCATTGTTCAATTTTAATGTTTCCTGTACACTGTCACCTCTAATCACTGGTCTTGTTATATTACTAATTTAAATGATTTTTATTCAAAGAGATTTTCTTGTTAAAGGTCTCAATCACTTGACAATGACTCCAATTTCCACTGTTTTCTCTTGACTCCTGAAAAATAAAAATATAAAAAAGGTAATGAATATAACTATATTCATAATTATAATAATTATAATTCTAGATAATTCTTCATAATTCTAGAAGTTTTCAAAACTGAGAAAAACAAATGCTCAAACATACCTTTAAATAATGAAACACATTGGTGGGGGGTGAGGGGGAGACAGAAAGAGAGTAGCGAGAGGGGCAAAGGGAGAAGGGGAGAGAGAATCCTAAGCAGGCTTCACACCTAGCACGGAGCCCGATGTGGGGCTCGATCTCACAACCCTGGGATCATGACCTGAGCCAAAATCAAGAGTTGGATGCTTAACTGAGCCACCTAGGTGCCCTAATAATGAAATATATTTTAAAAGATTAAACGTTTTAAAAAAGATTTTATTTATTTATTCACGAGAGACAGAGAGAGGCAGAGACACAGTCAGAGGGAGAAGCAGGCTCCCTGTGAGGAGCCTGATGCAGGACCCCGGACCCTGTGGTCATGCCCTGAGCTGAAGGCAGACGTTCCACTGCTGAGCCATCCAGGCGCCCCCATTTTTAAAGATTAAAGCTATCTTTATTTACAACAAAAAGGCACTGCAATTCAAAAGCTAAAATAATTCAGTAATAGGTTGCCACCTCTTCTGATCTTAGATTAAGCATATGTGAAACAAGTACACTAAATAATCCTTTTTTTTTTTAATTTTTTTTTTTTTTTTAATTTATGATAGTCACAGAGAGAGAGAGAGAGAAAGAGAGAGAGGCAGAGACACAGGCAGAGGGAGAAGCAGGCTCCATGCACCGGGAGCCTGACGTGGGATTCGATCCCGGGTCTCCAGGATCTCGCCCTGGGCCAAAGGCAGGCGCCAAACCGCTGTGCCACCCAGGGATCCCTACACTAAATAATCCTAATAGTCTTTTCTGGTTGCTCTAATTTAATTAGTAACAATTTCTAAATATACTAAGAATAAAGCAGGAAAAACTGAATTTGGAACTATTCATCAGTAATCTTTCAAATCCTAACAGATGTGATAGAAACACCTCAAATCTCTGTAATAGTTTATTCTATAGAAGAGAAAGCCTACCTAGATAATCACACATATTTAAACATGCAGTGTACTTAATCATTAAAGCAACAGAAATATATCTTAAAATTATTTTCCTAAAACATTACAAATCTGACTTTACTAGTATAAAATTGAGTTTTATTATGGGTGATGTGAAACGTAACCCCCCCATTAAGATTTGGCAATTATAAAATAGTTGAAATAGGTAACAAAAAACCCCTCACTAGTTCGTATATAGATGAATATAATTCTGTTTTTCCTCCCATCCTATTGGTTCAGACAATCTGATTTTATTGATTTTAGTCTAAACTATTCCTGAATGAAAAAGATTTTATTTATTCATAACACAATTACTCCCGGCATGATTTGTACCATAAACAACCTGAGCGTTCTATTTTATCAATCTAAGAATTTTTCACTTTAATTAGCTCTCCAAAGGCACCGTATTGAGGAAATAAGGTTTATAGAATATCATTTATATTATGCATTTTAATACATGTTACTTCTAAAATCTCTGCAACTTCTCACTTCTCTAATATTAAACTGCTTCACAACTACACAATGCTGAGAGAGTAAGATGTAAAGTCTAAAATAATTACCGGACACCACTTATAATGTGGCTTAACGGCATTTCTTGGGAAAACTCTCTTTTTTGAAATTACACAATTGTGATTCTACGGATACTTGTTCCAGGTTTCATATTCAAAAGAAGTCTGCAGTATAATTCCAACCCTGCTGTCTCACCATATTTCTTTTTTTTTTTTTTAAGATTTTATTTATTCATGAGAGACGGGGGGGGGGGGGGGGGGCGGGCAGAGACAGAGGCAGAGGGAAAAGCAGGCTCCATGTAGGGAGCCCAAAGAGGGACTCGGACTAGGGACTAGGGACTCTTGGGACTGGATCCCAGGTCTCCAGGATCAAGCCCTGGGCTGAAGGCGGCGCTAAACTGCTGAGCCACCAGTGCTGCCCTCATCAATTTATTTAAAGCTATACCTCCACCTAAACTACTACACTGTCCTTCTCACTGGTCTGTTTCTGCTTTTGTCCCCTCCAGTCCATTACATAGAAATCAGATAATTGCTTTCCCATCCCTCTTAGATTTAAATCCCAGATCCTCCACTCTTGCCTGATCTGTTCCTTGGGTTTTTGTTTGTTTCTTCAAACTCACATCTCACCAACTTCCCCTTATTCTCACCATTTCAGAAACATCATTCTCCCATTGCTCTTTTCTGCCTCCAGATCCTTGTACAGGCTGTTCCCTATGCCTAGAGCTCACCTGTTTCTTTACCTGGCTAACTCTTCAGATCTGATTCTTCAGATCTCCGTGTATGTTGCTTTTTAGCATGGCTTCCCATAGTCTCCTCAGATGAGATCAGGTCACCATCCCATGCCTCTCTTGGACCTGGCACTTTTCTTTCCTCACACTTAGGACAAGTTATGCTTACATATGATTTATACTGTCTTGTTCAGTGCCTGACTGTTTTAATTGTCTTGTTTAATGACTATGAACTTCTTGAAGGTTCATTCTGTTTTGCCTTCATCGGTATATTCTCAGTGTCCAGTACAGAATCATGTATATATAGGTACTTAATAAATACTTAGGAAATCAATTAATAGTCAGCGGCAGGAACACTGTTCCCACAGTACTTCAACTTTAGAGGGAATCCGATGATTCACTTAATTGGTCTAGGCTCCTTTCCATCACGTCTATCATGTCCTTGACAGAGGTGCATTCACACTTTGTTCCTTTGGTTCTCTGTGAGCAAAGGTCCCTGATCTCTGAGTTGTATCTCAAGTGTAGTCATTTCCCTATCCTTTGCATTCCGTTCATTCCTCTCTAAAGTGTTCAAGAGGCCTGACCAGGTGGGGTAAAGTAGGGTGATGACCCTCTTTGATTAGGGCACTGTGCCTCTATCCCTGCTTGATAAGATTCCCTTCATGTCTTAGCAGTTGTCATAAGCACTGATGCATATTGAGCTGGTCAGTCAGCTAAAACCTAACATTTTTCTTTTAGAGATTAAGGCTCTCCATTGTTGGGTTACAAATGAGGCAGTTAAAGCCATTTTACCTTTAAGCCTTCCGCTGACCAGTACGCTGTTCTCTCTACAAGTTATTGCAGTTGTTTTTAGGTTATCAGAATTTCTTAAAGATGAGATTGTCACAGATCACACCTGTTACTTCCTGTGCCCTGTTATAAACATGTATGAGAGGAGACTATATTGAGCACCTATTCTGTACCAGGCTCTCCTACTTCCTAACATATAATTTACATTGTATAACATACATAAAATATCCAACAGGGCAGTCTAGGATAGTTAACACATGGACTCTGGAATAGATCTCCTTGATTAGAATTAGAGCCTTGCCACTTGCCAATAAATTCCTTAAACTGTGCTTGCCTCAGTGTCCTCATCTGTAAAATTAAAATAATAGCACTTACCTCATAAGGTGGCTGTGATGATTTGATAAATTAATGTTAATATATCCATAGTGTTTATAATGGTGCTGGTGCATAATTAGAGGTGAATATGTAGTAGCTATTACCTCATTTAGTTCTTAAAATAATTATGAGTTACTAATATAATTTCAGTTTTACAAATGAAGAAACTCATTCAGAGAGGTTAGGTTACTTATTTCAGGCAGATCAGGATTTGAACTTGAGCCCAGGATAGCAGTCACAGATGCTTATGTGAAAGAAACCAGACATAATCCCCTTCCTACGAAGGGGACTGTGACTGTGGCGGGTGCTTAGGGTCTCCTCGGCTGCTCTGCAGGATGCCTTAGTTTTCCTTCTGATGAGACTAGACCAAATAGTATGGATGGATTCAATGGATCCAATGGATATATTTCATAAACAGACTCAATAGGACTTAGTATTGGATTAGATGTGGGGATAAGTGAGAGTGAGGGTCAAAGAAGACCTCTACATTTCTGGCATGAGCAATTACTGAAATGAGGACAGGTGGATTTTGAAAGGAGTGAGGGAAAGAGATCAAGGGTTCAATTTTACGCATTTGAGATTACCCAAAGGGAATATCATGAAGCTTAAAGGACACATTTGGTACTGAAGATATAAAACTATTACGTCAACAGCATAGAGTATTTGAAGCTATAGCTCTGTATGGGATGGCCTTCTACGAATGAGAAGAGAAGAGGGCCCCAGAACACCAACATTCATTCCAAAACTAGATTAAGAAAAGCATTAACACCATGTGAATTTACTTGGCATTCACTGATAAAATCGGTTCACAGTCCAGGACCTATCATGTGTAACATTAATGTTGCTGGGATATACACTACTACTCACAAGTGATACTTTTTCACAGGTTAAAGAAAAAAACGATCTACCAAAAGATGATTGTGGTGATCTAAAGTATGTCCACAAATGCTCTGACAGTACCTTCAACAGGTGGAGCCCGCTGCCCTGCCTCGAGTTCCCACTGGTCTTAGTAAAATGATGGAGATGACAGTGTGACTTCCGAGGCTAGATCATAAAAGGCATTTCCAATTCCACCTTGCTCTTTTTTGAAACACCCACTTCGAGGGAAGCTAGCTGCCATGTCATAAGGACACGAGCCCCACAGAGAGGGCCACAGGGCGAGGAGCCGAGGCTTCCTGCCCGCAGCATGAGAGTGAGCCACCTCGTACGTGGATCCCACAGCCCCAGGGAAGCTTTCAGGTGACCACAGCTTCTCCCGCACCATTCATGAGACCCCAAACTAGACCATCCAGCTAAGCCCCCAGTCGATTCCAGACCCTCAGAAAATGCAGGAGACCATAAATACTTGTTTTAAGCTGCTAGGTTTGGGGGTAACTTGTTGGGCAGCAACAGAAGACATTCATTACTATATAATACAGTCATTATGAGAAATTTGCTAAAATAATAAAAAGCCAAATCACGGTAAGCTATTGCACAGACACCAAAAAACAAAAGTCTGGAAAGCATGGTCAAATCAAAGCATGACAAGAGAAGTGTAAGACAGGCATAATGCCCAACGAACTAACTGCTAAATATTTCTTTCAAAGGAGTAACGAACAGTATGCTCTTTATTTTAAAATTATCTCAACCAGGAAGGTTCATTTTTGTAGGGAGAAAACAGTTCCTAGTTCTACTCTATATACTATTAAACAATTAAACATATGTCCCTTTAAACCACAAGTTCTGTAAAGATGACATCAGTTTTTTTTTTGTTTTTTTTTGTTTTTTAAATTTTTATTTATTTATGATAGTCACAGAGAGAGAGAGAGAGAGGCAGAGATACAGGCAGAGGGAGAAGCAGGCTCCATGCACCGGGAGCCTGACGTGGGATTCGATCCCCGGGATGACATCAGTTTTATGTTCCAGGTAAAGGTATTTCTCATATAACACCTGGCAAAAAGAGTGAATTCTTTTTTTCTTTTTAAGATTTTATTTATTTATTCATGAGAAAGACACAGAGAGAGAGGCAGAGATCCAGGCAGAGGGAGAAGCAGGCTCCATGCAGGGAACCTGACGTGGGACTCGATCCTGGGTCTCCAGGATCGCGCCCTGGGCCGAAGGCAGCGCTAAACCGCTGAGCCACCCGAGCTTCCCAAGAGTGAATTCTGATGTCAGTTCACTGGTTTCAAATATCAGTTCCGGTATTTATTTGTGATGTAATTTGGGAGAAGTTATTCAAGCTGTCTAGGTCTCCATCTCCTTAGCCACAAAAAGGGAATGATATCACTCACCCAAATGAGTTCGCACTGTCCATCTTGGTATTAACCACTTAATGAGTAACAGCTGTCTTGTTCTTGTCGTGATTAGTTATTAATAACATAAATACTGATGACTTTCCCTTTATCTGTCTCATATTAACGGTTTCTGTAATCATGACACAGCAAAACAGTAACCACATTTTACAACCTTTTTTTTTAAGATTTATTTATTTATTTATTTATTTATTTATTTACTTATTTACTTATTCAGAGAGAGCAAGAGAGGGGTAGAGACCCAGGTAGAGGGAGAAGCAGGCTCCATGCAGGGAGCCTGACATGGGGCTCAATCCTGGGTCTCCAGAATCACACCCCGGGCTGCAGGCAACGCTAAACCGTTGCACCACTGGGGCTGCCCTGCAACCATTCTTGAAATGGAGTATTTTATAATTCTAACATCTGAAGATAACATATTTTTTAAATTCCTAGAATAACTCATTGGAATTTTTATACTAGGGTATCTTGCAAAGTTAAGGATATAAGGAAATGTAGACATTTGAAATGCTACATGATTGAAATTTCAAAAATGATGCTGGTGTCTAAGAGTCATTTTTAAATATTTAGTACAAACAGGGGATCCCTGGGTGGCTCAGCAGTTTAGCACCTGCCTTTGGCCCAGGGCTGGATCCTGGAGTCCTGGGATCAAGTCCTGTGTCAGGCTCCCAGGAGGGAGCCTGCTTCTCCCTCTGCCTGTGTCTCTGCCTCTCTCTCTATGTCTATCATGAATAAATAAATAAAACCTTTTAAAAAAATAAAACATTAAATATTTAGTACAAACAGCTATCTAAGTAAATTTATCTTCTGTTGCTATATACATAGATTGGTGCTTCTTCTTTGGGAAAATAAAACTAAGGCAAATCATTCAATAAAATATACATAATTTGGGGATCCCCGGGTGGCTCAGCGGTTTAGCGCCTGCTTTTGGCCTAGGGCGTGTGATCCTGGAGTCCCAGGATCGAGTCCCCCGTCGGCCTCCCTGCATGGGACCTGCTTCTCCCTCCTCCTGTGTCTCTGCCTCTCTCTCTCTATGTCTATCATAAATAAATAAATCTTTAAAAAATAAAATATACATAATTTCTTTTCAAATAAAAAATTAGGAAGCTTAAACAGAAATAAGGCTGAACCAATAGTTCAATCAGAAAAAAAAGAAAGAAAGAAAGAAAGAAAAAACAGGAAAAGGCTGAAGTCAGCTGAAAAAACAAAGTCAAGTCATTCTTTCCTCTTCCCGTCAAGCCCCCCACCCTTGATTCGCACTTTCTAGGCTGAGGTTCGGGAACGCTGAAGCGGCTGGCGGGCTGCCGGCTCCGGCCCTGCCCCCCCTCCCCCCGCCGCAGGCGCCGGGCCCGACGGCTTTCCGAGCAGGCGGGCTCCCTGCAGACTTTCTGGCTCCACGGCCATTGTTCGCCAGGCTGCTCCGCTCCTCCTCGCTCCTCCTCGCTCCTCCTCCCGGCCGGTCTGTCCCCCCCAGGCGGCTCCTTCCCCGCCTCCCACCGCCCGGGGCTCGGCCCAGCGGCGCGCGGTCCTGCGAGCCTCCTGCGGACACGGCCGGGCGTCCCGAGCGAGCGCAGCTCCCCTGCGCGGTCCAGGCCGAGGCCCCCGCGTATCGGCCTCTGCGTTTCTGCCCAGGCGGCCCGTCTCCACTCGGGGCCTTCGCTTCCTGTGACCGGCGGCCGGTGCCCGCGGGGCCGAGGCCTCGGGAGGAGACGGGAGACACGGGAGGGCGCGGGGGGCGTCCTCGGGGCATCTACGGGCTGTTTCCAAATCTGCCCTCCGCGTTCGGCCTGGCACCGCCGCCCCTAACCCAGGCGCTCCGCCGGCTTCCGAGCGGCTTCCCGAGCGCTTCGCTTCATTCAGCTGAACCGACCGGCGCGGGCGGCCCTGCGGCCCAGGGCGTGACCCCGGGTCCCGGGATTGAGTCCCGCGTCGGGCTCCCGCGTCGGGCTCCTGCGTGGAGCCTGCTGCTCCCTCCGCCCGGGACCCGCCTCTCTCTCTCTCTTTCTCTCTCTGTGTCTCATGAATAAATAAAATCTTGAAAAAAGAATAAATAAACCAAACAGCTCGCAGATACTGAGGCGAGGCCGAGGCGGCGCTCGGCTGGGCCTGGCAGCTCCGGCTCCGGGGTGGGTCTCCGCCAGCCGGGCCTGCGGGCAGGTCTGGTGAGCGCCGCCGCCGCCGGCCCCAGGACAGCAGCCCAGGAGCTCCGCCTCCACGCGGCCGGCACCCCGCGGCTTCCCCAGACCGCGCAGCCCGGGGCACCCCAGGGCACCCCACGGCACCCCACGGCACCCCCCCGCCTGAGCCCACGCGGACGGCGCTGGGCCTGCTCCGGCAGCACAGCCAGCAGCGACCGCCCGCCACAGAGGCCGGAGGCCCGCGGCAGGTCCCCCCCCCCCCACCCCCGTCACCCGGGTAAGGACTTCACGAAGGAAGCAGGCGGGGATTCTTGACTCCAGCTTCTCAACGCGGCGAGGAAAAGTGAAGCTCCGCTGCGTGAAGGCCTCGCCCGAGGCCCCACAGCCGCGACGCGCAGGCCGCGGCCCAGCCCTGCTCCACCCGCCCCTCCAGGGTAACGGCGCCCCAGCGGGTACCCCTGCTGCCCTCAGGGGAGCCCGCTCCGCAGGGGTGACGTCTCTGCAGGGGTGACGTCTCCGCAGGGATGACCTCTCCACAGCGGTGACCTCTCCACAGGGGTGACCTTTCCGCAGGGGAGCCCTCTCCACAGGGGTGACGTCTCCGCAGGGATGACCTCTCCGCAGGGATGACCTCTCCGCAGGTAGTCCCTCCGTAGGTGAGCCCTCTCCATGCTCTACCTTGGCGCCGCCCACCCCCAACCTGTCACAGGCTCTGCCCAGGGGCAGAGAGGAGGCGGGGGAGGGGGGGTTTCCGCCTCAGGCCCGGCAGGTTCTAGAGGGTCCAGCTTCCAGGCTCCCGGCGGCAGCTGCCCCCACAGAGGGCCGCCCGTTGTCACAGCACCAGACCCTGACCCCGTCTCTGAGGCCTGGTAGCTGCCTCCACTCCATTTCGGCCCAACCCCAGGGCCCCTTGGCTCCCCAGCCCTCCACACCTGTGAAGTCAGTCACTGTGCTCTCCCGGTTCTTCCCACGGGAGCAGCCCCCGGGGTGCCCCCTGCCCGGGCCCTGGCAGGTCCCAGTACTGTCAGGAACAGGCCTCAGGGGAAGCCCCCGGACATGCCACACACAGATATTTATGTACATTCACTTCACCAAAGAGGAGCCCACAACACAGCTAACATTTCCGAAGTGCTTATCAACTGCACTCTAATATAGATTTAATGTAGCTTCAAAGTGTTCTAAGATATTCTGAGGAACGAATTCTTCTAGACTCCGCGTATTTCACTACTTCTCCCACAAGTAGCCACAACCCATCCAAGTACCTGGCTGGGCTTCCCATTCTAACCTATGAGACCCAAAGTCAAAATGCTTGAAAGAACACCAAAGTTTGGTCATCAGAACAGATTTCTCATTGCCTTAAACAGCACTACACGTAATCAAAGACTTTCTGGGTTAACTCAATAAATTCCTGTGGCCAAATAGTTAATTCAAATGCTAAATCAATCTTTAGTGGAGTATGTCCAACTTCTGGCACTAAGTAAAAAAAAAAAAAAAAAAAAAAAAAATCAAAGCAGAACTTTGAAAATAACAAACAAAAAAACCCACCCATATTTCACCCAGGAAACCAGATCAAAATATATCTGTATCTATGTCCCCAGTATGAAAGAACAGCCTTTCAAAAACAGTCATGAGCTTTTGTGTGTCCCTCCTAAGAAGATCTGGAAATATGTAGGTGACTTTTTGGTTGGTGACAAAGGACCAAAATAGAAAATGCAATGCAGCGTGCAGGGACGATCCCTCAACACAAAGAACTGTCTCAACCAAATGTCAACAGTGCTCTCCTTGTTGAGAAATACTGATTGATTCTTGGCTAAATGTCGTTTTTCGGGTTCTAGACGTTCAGAAAGCAATAGCATTAGGCCTCTAGGAAGAAATATTATCTTGATCAAACTAATGTCTTATTTTACTTTTTTTCTTCTTACCTGACCACTTTAAAAAAGAATCCTATTTTTGCTGTATTAGCCACAGTGCTTGCACAAGGCAAAAACATTGGAAAAAAGTCAACCATTTCTCTTCACTTTTTCTTTCTTTACAAATTTTTTTTTTTTAATTCAGAGCACACACCAGGTTTCCCGGAAGCTGTGGGAGTAGAGTCTCTGTCCCAGACAGAGCCAGTGCGTGTGCTCCATGCTCCGCCACAGTGAGGAGCTCGGGGAAGGCCAGGAGACTACCCTCTCAGGACTGTGGCTGGGCCTGCAGAGCCGCGGCCCCTTTCAGACTGAATACGTGTAACAGCAGCCCCAGAGGCTTCTGGCAGTTGCCTGGGCACCTGAAGGGAAACCAGAGCTAGGAGAGTAAAAGACTCGAAGAAGCCAGGTCCTGGGAGCAGCAACCTTGCCTGAAGCCTGAAGAACGGAGGCATTTTTCAGTTTACAATCAATAAATTCCTTTTATTTTTTAAGGTTTATTTTAGGTCAGAGGGAGTCCGTTTTTCCGTTACAACAAAAAACATTCTAGTTGATAGGAAGGCTTAAGGGAAAAAAAAAAAAAGGAAGGCTTAAGGGAAAGGCCAACTTGAGTATTCTGAGTGAGATTAGCATAAAATTAGTAATTCTGAATAAACTAAACAACAACAACATGGAAACACAGACAGGGTAGGGGGGGTCACTTTAAAGATAGCTCAAGTAGGTACAAATTTCCTTAATGCTGTGCCCCGCAGCTCCCACCCAGGCCCAGGTCCCTCCAGCTCAGCTAAGGACCGTCACTCTCCAGGTCTTGGCGGCCGTTCCTGACGCTCCCTCCTTCCCTCACCCCCACCTGGCCTCAGCCAATCCGTGGGCTCCAGCTGCGGGACGCCCGGGCCCACTGCTCCTGACCCTTCACCGCTTGTTCTGCCTGGGCCCCCGAGCAGCCTCCCGAGCGGTCCCCCCACTGCCCCCCATCCACACAGCAGCCCAGGAGTGACTGGAGGCACATCAGGTCACAGTGCCCCGCTCGCTCACCGTCTGCCCTCGGGACTCCAGCTCTCCGACGACAGCTGCCCTGGCCTCCGCGTGCCTGACGCGTGCCAGGCCTGGCCCTGCTGCAGGACCTCTGCCTAGAACATTCCTCCTCCAGACAGCTTGCTACCTTACCTCTTCCAGGGGCCTACCCAAACATCCCTCTTTTATTTAGTGTTCTTGCTCACCCTATTTAAAACTGCAATCCCATCTTCCCCCCCGGCACCCCGAGCCTCCTTCCCTGATACACATCTATTTTTTCTCTTTAGCACTTGTCATCCCGTAATTTCATAGATGATTTACTATTTATTTTGTTTACTGCTTGCGACCTGCTGCAGAATGTATGCTCCGTAAGGGCAGGGGCGTCGCCCTATGTTCTCACTCTGTATTTCTAGCCCCAAGAAGACAGTCTGGCACACAGTTGGTACTAAATAAATATTTGCTGAGGGAAGGACTCGAAAATAGCAGAAGGAATTAAAATATCATGCCAATTTCTTTCACTTCTATATACAAAGGAGACCTTCCCCGGCGGGCTGTACTGGGGACAGACTATTCCATTTCCTTATCTCAACACAACTGAAATGATACAGAAACCATACTACTTCCTCCGCTCAATTCGAGCCCTGACTTGTGTCAAGATTCTGAGAGGAAAATTTTCCACTGTTTTCACTGCATATACTCGAGTCTGAGGTATAAATTAAAAGGTCTTAAGAAAATCTTGTTTAAGTAAACATAACTTCGCAAGATCTGAAATACTGCTGAAGGCAAACAATGGCTCGGGTTATACTCTGACGGTACCACACAGAGCAAGTTAAAGAACTGTGGAAATAATCACAGACAAAAAAAGAAAATACAGCCCTTTCTTTGGTACAAACCATGTGGTCTGACAAAGGGGACTTCAAAGGACCATCTAAAGTCAACTGCACTATATTTCAGTGAGTAGACGCAAGGAAAGGCTCAGAGGTAATATTTATATGTAAATGGTAGGTCGCCAAGGGCTCTGCATAGGAGGGTGTGTGTGTGTGTGTGTGTGTGTGTGTGTGTGTGTGTGTGTGTGTGTGTGTAATAATCTGATCATCAGTAATTCTTCCCCGGATTTAACCATGGACTATAGGAAACTAAACTTCGCAAACCCATAGGCCCATGAGAGAGCACCCTGGACATTACCAGTTCCCGCTGATTAAATGGGAAGCACCTGGAAACCCGGGAAGCGCTTCCGCTGGGGGAGGAAACATCTACTTTTTATGGTGTTACTCCGTCAGAGCGCTGGTCTAGAGCACTTTGCTGAACAAGGCCAGTGGCATGGGATGGACTTTCTGTTGCTTTTAATATCTTTCAGCTGCGATACCTAGTTTGAATACTTATCAACTTCTAATTTTACTTTAAAGAAAGGCCAAAAAATTAAATTAAATTTAAAAACAAAAATAAAAAGGGACCCCTGGGTGGCTCAGTCGGTTAGGTGACCGACTCTTGATTTCAGCTTTGGTCTTGATCTCAGGGTCATAAGTTCAAGCCCTTTTAATTTTTTTTATTTTTTATTTATTTATTTTTTTAAAGATTTTATTTATTTATGCATGAGACACACACACAGAGAGAGAGAGGGGGGGGGGGCAGAGACACAGGAGAGGGAGAAGCAGGCTCCCTGCAGGGAGCCCGATGTGGGACCTTGATCCTGGGTCTCCAGGATCAGGCCCTGGGCTGAAGGTGGCGCCAAACCACTGAGCCACCCGGGCTGCCCTCAAGCCCTTTAAAAATTTTTTTTTTTTTTTAATGATAGTCACAGAGAGAGAGAGAGAGGGGGGGGGGGGGGGGCAGAGACACAGGCAGAGGGAGAAGCAGGCTCCATGCACTGGGAGCCCGACGTGGGATTTGATCCTGGGTCTCCAGGATCGCGCCCTGGGCCAAAGGCAGGCGCTAAACTGCTGCGCCACCCAGGGACCCCCCTCAAGCCCTTTTTAAATAAGGAAAGGACTGTGCATAGCAGAGTCATCAGGTCAGGGGACCTAAGAGTTAGTTCAAATTCTGCCTTAACTGACTAGCTGATCCTGGCCAGTTCACTTCCCTCTCCGGGCCTCAGTTTCTTCATCTGTAAAATAAACCTTCCACCTCTCAGTCCTGTGAGTCTGTGAACTCTGCTCACTGAACGCAGGGCTTCAAAGATTTCACCTAAGGATCACTTAGGTATTACTGTACACCCAAAAGTAATGTAACACTACATGTTAACTATTCTGGAATTAAAATAAAACGAAGTGGGTTTACTACCACTGCTTTAAAAAAAAAAAAAAAGAATTACTTAGGTGCTGGGTAAAGCAGGGCAAACACCGTAAATTCCCACTTTCTTTCTCTGAAGTAACCACTATTCTGAATGTGGTATTTAACACTCATGTCTTATACCAAACAATATACAGCATGGCTTTGCCTGTTTTTGAATTTTTTCGAGCTGTATGAAAACTGTATTGTTGTTCTAGATGCATATTTTTATATTTGCTTATTCTTCACTCAACATTGTGAATGATTTCCCTGAAAGATACATGTAGTTCTTTTTCATTAATTTTCATTGTTTTATAGAGCATCCTCTCCCATAAGTATCTTATAGCTAGATTTATCCCTTCTCCTGCTGTACATTGCCCCATATTTTGGTATAAGCAATGCTTACAATAAGCATAGGCACAATAAGCAAAGCAATACATAAACCTGAAGAGTTGCTTCTGTTGTTGCTGTTGTTGCCTGAGTAAATCAATCTGCAAGGCATATATCAGAAGTAGGATTCTGGGTCTAATGGTAGTTTTGGTAGATATTTTGGTAATTTGACTAGGATTGTACCATTTTGCACTTCCAAATACACAACACTGATATTAGGACAATTTTTAAATATCCCTGAAGGACACAGAATACACTTTAACACATGTAAAGACATACTGCAGGGGATCCCTGGGTGGCTCTGCAGTTTGGTGCCTGGCTTCAGCCCAGGGCCTGATCCTGAAGACCTGGGATCGAGTCCCACATCGGGCTCCCTGCATGGAGCCTGCTTCTTCCTCTGCTGGTGTCTCTGCCTCTCTCTTTCTCATTCTGTGTCTCTCATGAATAAATGAATAAAATCTTAAAAAAAAAAAGACATACTGCATTATGTATAGAAGGGCTCAATACCATGTTTTCTTCCTATGTTCATTATAAATTTACTGATTTTTTTTTATCACATTCAAGTTCTCTTCTAAGTTTGGTAAGAATTTTCATCATAAATGGGATTGATTTTATTGTTTTATTTCCCCATCTATTGATATGATCATAGTGTTTTCCTCCTTCCATGTGTTAATGGATAAGTTAATTAGTAATAATCCATATTAAGAGCTTTCTTAAAGAGTAAACCATCTGTGGTAGTTTTTAAAGATGTCCACAAATTCTTTCGTATTCCTTTTTTCAAGAGGTGGAAGCTAATTACTTTGTGCGCTAGAGTAACTCCCCTTTAACAAACAGTAGAAAGTGAAAGTGACAAAGTGTTCTGAGAGTAGGCCTCCCAGAACAATGCAACTTTCTCTTTGCTCTTTCTTCAGTCATTCTCTCTAGGCTGAGGAACTCAGGCCTCCTGCCAATAGCCATGAGACTGCACTCACCCCAGTCAAGCTTTCAGATGAATGTAGCCCCTGCTGACATCCTAACTACAACCCCATGAGGTACCCTGGGCCTAAATCACCTAGGAAACTGTTCTTCAATTCCTGTGTTAACTTAAATTTTTGTTGTTTCAAGTCCCTAAACTTTGGGATAAATTATTATGCAGCAATAATTAACATACTATCCTTGAATTCCTGGGATACATTCAATTTTGTCGTTATTGAATAATAAATTGTCTGGGCTTTGTCCTTGGTTCCTAGAAGGGAACCCTTAAGGTAAATCCTTGGAATTTCCTGGATAATAGGAGTGTCTTTGTTATGCATGAGCCTCATAGATCATAGTCGAATGTATGACTCAGGTGGAGGCTGGTCACCAAAAAGGCCAACCATATGATCAGAGGGTTGGGGAGGGAACCAAACTCATTCTTCAGGGCTGAAGAATGAGTTCAATCATGTGGACAATTATTCAACTATGCCTACACAATCAAACACCAATAAAAACATTATACACTATAGCTAAGTTTCCTGGTTGGTAAATATATAAATGTGCCAGAAAGACAACATATCCTGATTCCTGGGGGAGAGGAGGCTCTGCACCTGGAACCCTCCTAGACCGCATTCTATGTCTCTTCATCTGGCTGGTCCCAATCTGTATCCCTTATAATAAAATGATCATTGTATGTATACCACTTTCTTGAATCCTGTGAGTCACTTTAGTAAATTGTCAAAATCTGAGGGGATCATGGAATCCTCCTGGATTTGCAGCCGGTTAGTGAGAAGTCCAAACAGCCTGGAGACCCCCAAACTTGTTACTGGCATTTCAAGCAAAGTTAGTCTTGGGGACTATGCCCTTATACCCGTGGAGTCTTAACACTAACTTTGAGTTGGTATCATCAGAATTGTACTGCAGTACTGTAGATACAATTATGCTTAAATACACTCCTGGATTTGTTTTGCTAATGCCTTGTTAAGTTTTACATCTATGTTCCTAAGTTAAGACTGGCTTATTATCATTTTATCCATGTCTGGTTTTGGTATCAAAGTTTTACTAGCCACACAGAATAAGCTGATGACCTTTCCTATTTTGTGTTCTCTGGTACAATATGTATACCACTAGAACAGTTTGACAGGACTCAGTTTTAAAATCATCTGGGCTACAGGGTACATGGCTGGCTTAGACAGTGAAACATGCAACTCTTGATCTTGAGGTTGTGAGTCTGATCCCCATGTTGAGTGCAGAGATTACTTAAAAATAAAGTCTTTTGGGGTGCTAGGGTGGCTCAGTCGATTAGGCATCTGCTTTGGCTCAGGTCGTGATTCCAGAATCCTGGGATGGAGCCCTGCTTCCAGCTCCCAGCTCAGGAGTGAGCCTTCTTTTCCCCCTCCCCCTCCTCCTACTTGTGCTTGCTCTCACTCACTCTGTCTTCCCCTCTCAAATAAAAACTTAAATAGATAAATAAAATAAAATCTTTTATTTTTTTTAAAGATTTAATTTATCTATTAATGAGAGACACAGACAGGCAGAGACACAGGCAGAGAGAAAAGCAGTTTCCGCACAGGGAGCCCAACACAGGACTCAATCCTGGAACTCCGGGATCACGCCCTGAGCCAGAGACAGACCCTCAACCACTGAGCCACCCAGGCATCCCAAAATAAAATCTTCTAAAAAAAAAAATAAAATCATCTGGGCTAAAGGCTTATCTGTGAGTACATGGGAGGGAGCTGATCTTTCAGCATAAATTAAATTTCTTTAATAATTATAAAAATATCCAGGTTTTCAGGGTGCCTGAGTGGCTCTGTCAGTTAATTGTTTGCCTTCAGCTCAGGTCATGATCTCAGAGTCCTGGGATTGAGCCCCAAGTTGGGCTCCCTGCTCAGTGGAGTTTGCTTCTCTCTCTGCCTCTGCCCAGTTTGTGCTCTCTCTCTTACTCTCTAATAAATAAATAAAAGCTTAAAAAAATCCAGGTTTTTTATTTTGTCAGAGTCAATTTATTAAGTTACTTTTTTAAAAAGAAAACTGTCAAAAAAAAAAGCTGTCATTTTATTTATTTATTTATTATTTATTTATTTATTTATTTATGAGAGTCACAGAGAGAGAGAGAGAGAGAGGCAGAGACACAGGCAGAGGGAGAAGCAGGCTCCATGCACCGGGAACCCGACGTGGGATTCGATCCCAGGTCTCCAGGATCGCGCCCTGGTCAAAGGCAGGCGCCAAACCGCTGCGCCACCCAGGGATCCCTGTCATTTTATTTAAATTGTAAAATTTATTGACACAGAATTACTCAAGGTATTCTCTTATTTTTCATAAAAAAAATCTCTCCTATATTTGAAGTCACACTCCTCCCTTTACATCCCCAATACTATTTGTGTTTTCTGGGTTTTTCTTGATTGTTCAAATGTTTTATCGGCTTTTTCAAGAAGCAGCTTTTGGGTTTTGTAATCCTCTCCTATGTATCTTATAAAAATATTTTTTTCCATTAATTTCCAACTCCAGTTCTATCATGTATTAGCTAGAAGCTTGTGTAAGTTTCTCTATGCATCAGTCCTCTCATCTATAATATAGGAATAACAGTACTCACCACACAAGGTTGTAAAGATTAAATAAAATAATCCCTGTAAAGCATATGGATCAATGCAAGGGCTAGACGGCAAGTGTTGGCTTTTTTAAAGATTTATTCACTTGAGAGAGAGTGCATGCACAAGGGAGAAGGGCAGTGGGAGAGGGAGAAACTCCAAGCAGATTCCCCACTGGGCACAGAGCACAACACGGGGCTCGATCCCATGACCCTGAGATCACGACCTGAGCTGAGCAGAAACTGAGAGTTGGACACTCAATGAATTGCACCACCCAGGTGCCCCACAAGTGCTGGCTTTTACCTCATCATCTACTTATTTGTCTTGAACTTATTGTTCTTTTCCTAATTTGTTAGATGCTTAGCTTATTAATATTTTTAATTTTTAATGAGCATTTAAGGCTTCAATGTGTCAGACAAATATTAATACCCAAATTTTCTTTATTGTTTAGTTCTAGGTGTTTTCTGATTATAGTGTCATTTTATTTTTGACCTGTGGGATTTATAGAAGTATGTTTTTAAATTTCTAACCATGGGTTTGTATATACTTTGTTATTCATTTTTAACTTCAGTGCATTTGTTGGCAGAAAACTTGGTTGATATCATTATTTGAAATGTAAAAGATTTATTTATATTTTTATATGTATTAGAATTTGCTGTAAATTGTCTAGTAAATGGCCATGTTTAATAAAATGCAAATGTCTAGAACAAATGAGCTTGTCATGCTCTCTGCTTAAAAATCTACGAATAAAAAAAAAATAAAAAAATCTATGAATATTCTCATTTTAATAAGGTGCTATTAGCAAGACATAAGAAGAATTGTTAGAATCTGGCCTCCGTCAGGTTTTCTAACACCATCCTCCCACTCCTCCATTCCTTTTACAATGCTCCAACTATACTGAAATCACTGTAGCTCTCTCTCTTTACAGGCATTCCCTTCAGACTTTCATTTCTTTGTGCAGCCTCGGGGCTTTACCAGGTTAACTCTATTTCATGCTTCAAGACGTGATCTATGAGTAATGTTGGCAGGCAATCCCTGATCCCTACTCATCAGGCTGAGGTGTCCCATGTCTGTACTTCTGGTACACCTGGAACATGTACCATAGCTGCTTCACAGCTCTTGGCTAACATTAATTTAAAAACTATTTATTAAACCTTAGTATGTGCTCTACACTGATTACACAATAGTAAATGAAGCCGACACGACTGCTCCCATGGAAAGACGTACATAGTCGATGTTTGGATTTATCTTGCTGCATAGGTAATCTCCATTTTCTGGCACATCACTAAGCAAATAAATGTTCAATAAATGAATAAAAGAAAAAAAAGATGTATTAATATCTTAAGGGAAACATAACTGAGGAGTTAAACCACATATACATATAGAAACCACATAATACATTCCAATATTCTTTATAAGTATGCCAGCATCTGAAAATGCATCTCCAAACCTTACAGTTCAAGCTAGTAACTAACAATCCAACAATCTGTATGTAAGTACTAGCTCATGAACTTAACTCCTATAATCACCTCTGATGATTTCTAGGTATCACAGAAAATAAATTTAGATCCAAGTCATGAAACAAGAATCTTAATACACTCAAAAGCCCTCTTCCTAAAATATTTCTGGCTTATTTCATATTTTGAATTACCTTAGTTCTAAGTTTAATAGCTTTTAAAAAAAAATCTTTATTTTTAAAATACTATTTATTTATTTGACAGAGAGAACACATGCACAAGAAGCAGGGGAGAAGGAGAAACAGACTCCACACTGAGCAGGAAGCCTGACACGGGGCTAGATCCCAGGACCCTGGGACCATGATCTGAGCCAAAGGCAGATGCTTAACTAACTAAAAACAAGCTTTTTCTTACTGTACTTTTTAAATAGTATGATGTAAGAAATTTAATATATTCTACATACTTTACAAATATATTAACTCATTTAATCCTTTTACCAACTTTATGAGGCAAATATTCTCATCATGAATAATTTTATAAAAATAAATCTGAAAATAAAGTACTGTATGATTTTTATTTTTAGAAAGATATTAACTACCAACATTAACTCAAGAGGAAGCAGAATACCTAAATACACCAAGAAAGTGACTGTACATGGAGGTCTGTGAACTGGACATGGAATAGAGGAGAGGGCTGTAGAGGGCAGCAGACAGGGGGCACTGAAGAGGAGCACAGGCTTTGGTGTAAACTGTTTAAGAGTTTATATAAGAAGAGCTCATCAGGGCAGCCCTGGTGGCTCAGCGGTTCAGTGCCACCTTCGGCCCAGAGTGTGATCCTGGAGACCCGGGATCGAGTCCCACATTGGGCTCCCTGCATGGAGCCTGCTCTGCCTGGGTCTCTGCCTCTCTCTCTCTCTCTCTCTCTCTCTCTCTCTCTGTCTCTCATGAATAAATAAATTAAAAAAAAGAGTTCATCAGACCTCCTGATTGGCCCTTACAAAGAGCAGATGGGAGGGAGCAAGAGAACAGAAGAAAGGAAGAAAAGGGAGGAAACAGATGAGCTCAACAGTTAAACTAGAATTTCTGAGATACCTGGATTGGAAACCACCTTACAAATAGGCAAATGTTTTGTTTATAAGACACTAGAGCAGGAAGGAAGCACTTCAGATGGAGGATAAGGACAGAAATTGAAAAGTCACTACAGAATATGAAAAGATGCTCTGGACACCCTTTGGCATCGTCTCCCCACAGTATCCGATAGCTGCAGTAACACAAATGGCTACCTGAACCTGAAAGTATCCAGCATGGAGAATGATCAAATAAGTAAGCCAGGAGTGTTTCTACCAACTTGAATTAAGAATAATGGTATCTTAGGGGTGCTTGGGTGGCTCAGGCAGTTAAGTATCCGACTCCTAATCTCAGATCAGGTCTTGATCTCAGGGTCATGAGTTCAAGCCCTGCACTGAGCTCTGAGCTGGGCATAGAGCCTACTTAAGAAAATAAATAAGAATAATGGCATCTTTGTTATGAGGAGGCAGTCCTCTTCATTGAAGACAATGTGAATAAAACTTTCTGTCTCTCTTGGGGGGAGTGGGTAGCATAATAACCCAAGAGGCTGGAGGCAAGGGCCACAGGATGCCTAACGGATGAGTTCTAGATTTCTCTACAGAAGGAGTAGGTGTGGGGCGCCTGGGTGGCTCAGTTGGTTAAGCGTGACTCTTGGTTCTGGCTCAGGTCATGATCTCAGGATCGTGAGATCGAGCTCTGTAATCAGCTCCCCACTCAGAGAGGAGTCTGCTGGAAAGTCTCTCTCTCCCTCTGCCTCCCCCCACTCCAAGCTCTCTCTCACTGCATGCTTTCTCTCTAAAATAAATCTTTTTTAAAAATGGAGGAGAGTAGGTATAAGACTAAGTTTTCAATGGTGTCCTGGATATACCAATAGAGAGGGCAGAACTCGTCTTTTTTTCGAGCCTGGAGCTATAACTGCTTTTCTACAATGCAGGGTTTTAAAAGGCTGCTAGATCTAACAGATCTGCTACTCTGCTCAAGAATCTTGCAGCTGCCAGTGCCCGAGACCCTGCAGAGACTCCTCTCTGAGCTCCAAGAAATCAGTAACAATTTGTTGGCTCCAACTTATCAGTCCAAGGGACAGAAACAACTCTGACTTCCATGCTGATTGGTTTGCCACTGAACAAGAGATGCCTACAGCCAGAACTCAAGGAGGGCTTAGGGAACCCAAGACCCCCAGAAGTGGGTGCAAACAAAATGCAATTCGCTTCAAGGGAACTCAGCAAGCAGGGGAAAAACTAAGCTCATAAGAACAGGTGGCAAAAACAAAAACAAAAACAGGTGGCTTCTACTTGGGCACAAGAGAAGGGTCAACAGTGCACACACACATAGGACACCCAGAGGTGATAGTCTTAGTAAAGGAAACAACTCGTGGATGTCGAAGGACAAGAGCTGCCAAACAGGACATCTATGCAAGATTTCACCCCCAAAGACACCGTCAGAGCATCAGCGTGTCAATGTGAAGAAAGGGAGTATCTCTGGGTTTCCATGGCGCTGGCAGATGATGTGCTTTTCAGTGACTGCTTTTCTCCTAAGGAACTTAAACATGGATCGTTACACAACCACTGAAGAGCCACTGAAGAAGGCTCAGAGAGAAGGGTACATTCTACATTCCTTACCATGACCTTTGCCCTGTACCTCCCCTTGATGAACTCAATTTTTGCTGAACCATTTTATATCCTTTTTTTTTCTTATTAAGATTTTATTATTTATTTGAGAGAGAAGGAGACCCTTTTATATCCTAATTGAGATTTAATGCTCAATGAAAGACGATTATACATTAAAAAAAATTTTTTTTTAATTTTGAGGGTGACTCAGAAGATTGATTAGGACCTACAGAAGTGGAGACTCTCAGCAGATTAAGTTCCAGTGCAAGCAGCCCTGATGCTCAATCAACTCAATGGTACTAGAGATAATCTGTGGTAGACAGAGAGGTCATGTAGGTTCTCTGCCAAGTTCAAATAGTAGAGTTGGCACGTAGACTTCTAGATTTTCTGAGGCAGGGATATGACCTCTATAATGCTGTATAAAAAGTGTAGCTCCTGGCATGATATTGGGCCCCTATAGAGAGAAAACCCAACCATGGAACATCAAGGATTTAGTGACTAGAGCTACCCATCATGATCTACCAAGTCACAAGGTCAGGTGCAGCAGCAACTTACTAAATGATGGAAGGAGCAAAACTGGGAAATAAGAGAGAAGGCATCTGGAGAAGAGGCATGTTGATGGTTCTACAAGAGTCAACCCAAAGTGCCAATCTTTATGTCTTATGGTAACGCCCACCACAGAGCACTAACAGAGAAGGTGCGTTTAACTACATTCCCGACTACAGAGGAAATGCCTTGTCAGTTGACTACAGCCACCTTTTGCTCTCGGCCACCTCAATGCTTGACCATGAGGGCCACGAATGGAGGAGCCACAGTGACAGAGAGGAAGGCTTTACACAGGCCCAACAGCCTGGGCTCCTCCTTATGAAGGTGACCTAATTACTGCCACTGACACATGTGGGTGTAGCACTGACACTCCAGAAGCGGGTCTGTCTGCCTTGCCCACAGTATACCCTATTGCAGCACCACTATCCCAGGGTTTACAGATTAGCTCGTGGGGAGTATCAATTATGGCCTCAGGACCAGGTACGGTAGTGGGGCTTTCTAGTGTTGAACAAAACACTGGGGAAAAGGGGCCAACAATACATAGCAAAACCTAAGTCAATCAAATACACACATACCAGTAACACTACAAGTTTTATAAGGATACAGTCATTCAAGGATATAAAGCAAACAAATCAGAGTGGTTTCCTACCGCAGGAGAAGATGAAAAGGAGAGTGGAGATCAAGAAGAAAGGAGATTAAATAAATCAATTGAGGGACTTTATAAAGAATAAAATAGTTTTACTGCCATAAACGGAAGACATGATTAACTCAGGTTTCTGAAACATAGTCTGAACTTATTGTCACAACATTAAATGGAAAGTTGATATTACTTCTTATGAATCAGAGGTTATCAAAATATACAACTATGAAAATGTTTTTTAAAATTCGCCTGTTCACAACCAGACAGGCGAATGTGTAATAGTAGTGCACATTCCACACTTCGGCAAACACTGTTGTCACTATTCTGGGATAAGAATGATAGAGGGGCTCTTTTAAATATATACATATAAATGTAATACGGTACAAGTATTAACTACTTTGAGAGCTTAACTAGATTTACTTTATTTTTTTTTAAAGATTTTATTTTATTTATTCATAGAGACAGAGACAGAGAGAGGCAGAGACACAGGCAGAGGGAGAAGCAGGCACCACACAGAGAGCCTGATGTGGGACTCGATCCGGGGTCTCCAGGATCACGCCCTGGGCTGCAGGCGGCGCTAAACCGCTGAGCCACCTGGGCTGCCCTAGATTTACTTTAAAGAGAAAACTTGATAGCAATTCACTCACAAAGCTTTCCTCAATAATGTAACATCTTCCAGTTCCACAATGTGTAATTACAAGAGTGACTACTTAATTTTCAATATAAAATGATGGAATATTTTTTAAAGATTATTTATTTATTTATTTATTCATGGGGGGCTGGCAGAGACCCAGGCAGAGGGAGAAGCAGGCTCCATGCAGGGAGCCTGACATGGGACTCGATCCCGGGTCTCCAGGATCAGGCCCTGGGCTGAAGGCGGCGCTAAACCGCTTGGCCACCTGGAGCTGCCCCGATGGAATGTTTCTAAATATTACGAAGTCCTAAATCAGTCATCAATTAAGAGCTGAAAAGAACTTTAATAAAAGCATCAAGACTAGCTAGTTTCACATCGTGAGGTAACGTAGTACCTCACTATCACGTATTTCTCTAAGGACGTTGCCACACTAATGCTGGTCTGTTCGTGGGAAACCACTGAATTCTGCTTTATGAGTTTCTTCATAGATCCCAATTCACTGAGCAGTAATTCCATTAAAACAAGATACCACCCTTCAGTAAAAGTGTCAGGATTACACCTAAAGAAATATTTTAAACATTTTTTTTTTTACCAAATAGTACATAGCATTTAAAACTACAGCAAAGGAGAAAAATAATAGACAGTACTTCTTTCTTTAAAAATTGTTCTTTTAAAAAAGGCGATACATTTTTTTTTTAAGATTTTATTTATTTGAGAGAGAGTGAGAGAGAAAGAGAGAGAACAAGTCAAGTGAGGGGTAGAGGGAGAAGCAAGCAGACTCCCTTCTGAGCAAGGAGCCCAATGCAGGGCTCAATCTCAGGACACTGGGACCACGACCTGAGCCGAAGGTAGATGCTTAATCGACTGAGCCACCCACATGCCCCAAAGGCAATACTTTAAAAAAAATTAATTAAATAAGAACAAAAAAGGCAATACTTTACTTTTTTCAATTTATCTCCCTTACAATATGCTAAGGCTCGAAATATAATGTACAAAAATATTTGTTGTATGTAAACAAATGAAGAAACCAATAACACAGTAGAATAGTAATTTTAATGTTTCTTTAAACTTAAAAAACTTAGGTCTGGGGAACCTGGATGGGTTCAGTCGGTTGGGTGTCTAGTCGGTTGGGTGTCTGCCTTTGGCTCAAGTCATAGTCCCAGGGCCCTGGGATCAAGCCCCACATCGGGCTCCCTGCTCAGCAGGAGTCTGCTTCTCCCTCTCCCTCTGTGCTCTCTCCCTCTCAAGTCAATAAATATTTTTTTTTAAAAGGAAAACTTAGGTCCAACCAGATTTGAAAAATTACCTATGTTTACTCTCAGCGCTGCCCAACATGATCTGTTTTATCCAGATACAAGGCGTGGGCATCAGCACCTCTTTCCAACAACCAGTCAGAAATCAGAAATCACTGCTTCTTCTCCCCTGGCATCTATTCCACATGGTCTTCCTTTTCCATTTCCACCCCTACTACCTGGATTAAATTTTGATTACCTCATACCTCACACCTCCTAAAACCTTCTGAGCCTCCTGACCCCTCACTCCATTTCTCTAATGACATATATTCACACATCACTGCTAGAGTGATTTTCCTAAAGGAAGATTTTCTTGATGTTACACTTCCTAGCCTAAGACCTCTACCATATTTATAGAGAAATACTCGTTTTCCATCAGCCAGCTTTTCTAGAAATACCTTTTAATTCTTTACCTATTCAAATCCTAACTCATCTTTCAAAGCCCAAATCAAACAATCCCTCCCATGCTCTGTCTATACTTAGCAGTTCTACAGAACTCTGATTAGGAAGTAATGACTTACTTTTCTGTCATTTATCATTTTTACCTGGCAGTGTTAGTGATCATTACTCATATTACTTATATACAGACCTTACTGGTATGACTGTAAATAGAAGATGCGGACCATGTTCTTTATTTTCTGACACTTCCATTGTGATTTGCTGCTACGCAGTTTAACAGAGACCAAAATAAGTAATATCCTACAGAACAAAAATAAGCGCTCTCGAGTCTTAAACTAGGAAGGAATATATCCTTAGAGTCAAAGAAATCAAGGGCGCCTGGGTGGCTCAGCCAGTTAAGCACCTGACTCCTGATTTCAGCTCAGGTCATGATCTCAGGGTCATGATATCAAGCCCTGCATCAGTCTCTGCACAGGGCAGGGAGCATGCTGGAGATTTTCTTTCCCTCTCTCTCTGTCCTTACACATTCCCTCCACTGCCAGCAGTTGTGCATGTGCACGCACACACACATCCAAAAACAGAAATATAGATCAGAAAGGACCTCAGGGGTGAATTGGCACTTGAGATTTTTTTTTTTTAAGATTTTATTTATTTATTTGTGAGAGACACAGAGAGAGGCAGAGACACAGGCAGAGGTAGAAGCAGGCTCCAGGCAGGAAGCCCGACGTGGGACTCGATCCCGGGTCTCCAGGATCACGCCCTGGGCCGAAGGCAGACACTAAACTGCTGAGCCACCCAGGCTGCCCGAGATGAGTTTTTAAAAGTTGACAGGGCTTCCACAAGAAAAAGTGGAAAAAGCATGTCAGGAGAAAAGAATAATAGGAGCAGAGAGCAAAGAAATACAGGCAGCTTCAAATCACTGGCTGAGGAGTGCCACACATACACGGAGGGGTACAGAGGAAGAAAACTGAATGTTTGCTAACAACCAATGCTTACAGGTTTTCATAATTTCAGGTAAGTTGATCCCTACCTAAATCAAGAGCCTCATCATTTCCTGCTTGAAACAATTAACAATTAAGAGCATCCTAATTGTCGCCTGCTTTTGGTGTCCCCCTCCCCCTTCCAAATTATCATCCATATCCCTGTAGGATTAATTTTAGCAAAACAAATTATGATTCTAAAATGCCTCTGTTAAAATTTTTCAGTGGCTGCCAACTATTCACAAAATAAAGCCTAAACTCCTGACCACAGCACTGAGTCCTTCACCATCAAGGTCTCTCCCCGCCTTGTCCCTCAAAGCTGCTCATATCCTGAATTCAAACCACACAAAATGATTTCTTCTGTCTGTTGTACAATCGATATACCTCAGGCTTCCCTTGCTTACGCTGAGCTCTTCGTGTGAAATTCTCTCGCCTCCCAAATTCCACTGGGCAATCTTCTCATCTTTCGAGACTCTACTCAAATATCACGTCCTATGTGCAAATATCACGTCCTATGTATCTCCTATGTGACTGTTCCCTCCTCTCACAGCAGTGAAGCGCCCAACCGCGAGGGCCCTGCGATATTTCAGGTGAAATGTAATGGAAGGGCCTAGCCTTGGATGGGGACGGGGGGACTGGAAGAGAAAGCACGGAAACATTCACGGCACACTCCGAGGCCACCGGGTGGGACTGGATCTCTGACTAGGGCAGGAAGGAATAGGTGAGGAACCACATCCGGCACCGAGACTCTGAGTGTGGGTAACAGAGACATCTGCTAACAGACATGGGAACCCCGGTGCGACGCGAGCGGTTGGCCATACAGGCCGAAAGCTTAGAGAGAGGGACACAAGTGAGATGTAAGGTTGAGAGATCACTATAGAGGTAACTGTTGAAATGAGATCAGGAAAAACATAAGGAAGAAACAGAAAAATTTCAAAGATAAAACCTCGTGGAGGTCGTTACTTAAGAGTAGGAGGAGAAGAAAAATTATGAAGGAGTGATTAAAGAAGTGGAGCTAGAAGAACACAGGGTCATAGAAACCAAGAGAACTGCAAAAAAGGGAAAATAGCAACTACTACAGTGATCAAAAAGTATGAAACCTAACAAAAGGCAATTAAAAAGTTGTAAGTGTTTTCAAAAGAGCAAAGACACCAGTGGGGCAGAGTGAGAAAAAAGAATGAGCACGCTATGGAAGCAGCAGCCAACTGCTGCAAAGCCAACTACCCTACGAGGAAAGAGTACAGACTACTTCATAGTATATGTCCTATTTATTTTTCTAAAATATAGATCCTAAAGAATTCAAACCTTTTACCTGATAATATGAGTCTGTAAATGGATCAAAAAAAAAAAAATTAATACACTTGACATCCCCTTTCTTAGAACGGCTTCTTTTCCCCTATCCTTGGTGTTACGACAGTTCCTAATTTTAAAACAAATTCTATCTCCAAAAACCTATTATTTTAAGACAAAATTTTTATTCTGAATTCTATAATGTGTGAAAGTTTCAAAATAATATAAGCATCCATAATCTTCCATTCTGAACTCTGGTTGTCTTTAGGGGGGATAAATACATCCTTATATATCATCTAATGCTTATTTTCTATAATTAGAGTGAAGAAAGTGATATCAGTAATAAATGAGTACTTTTTATTTTTGAAGACATTAAACATGAATAAGAAGGGGAAAATGTATTAGAACTACTTATGAACTCATAAAGGGTGTTTAAAGAAACTAAAGAGACTAAAATAAAGTTGCAGCAGTAATACATACACATGGACTATTTTCAATTCCTTCCTTCTTTCCTTCCAAGTTAGTTAATATACGGTATAGTATTGGTTTCAGGAGAATTCAGTGATTCATCACTACACACAACACCGCGTGCTTATCCCAGCATGCACTCTTCTTAATGCCCATCACCCAATTCAATTTAGCTCATTCCCCCACCCACCTTCCACGACTATTTTCAAATAGTTGATATGAAAATGTTCATATTATTCTAATTATTTTCTTAAGTCTTTTCCTTACCTCAGAGATGTGGCTAGATAAAACTGTACTTCCAATTTTCTCCAAACAGCTTTGACCTATGCTTCCATCTCATGAATTCCAAGACAGTATTAAACTGATGCATATTTTCATAAATCTGTTAAAAAAAAAGAGAGAGAGAGCTTACTTAGACCAAAAGAAACACACAAAAGCAATACTAAAAATCTGTCATGTGTAAAATTATATATTTTCAACATAAAGTCAATGAAATTCTAAAGTATTTTAACCTATCACTTTATCATTTTCCCAACCTCTGCCCAAAGATGTTTCCTATTTTGTATATTTTCAACTTCACAAAGGTAACAATAGTTCTGTGGAAGAAACTTCTTGCATGCAAAATTTCTGTATTAGCTTAGATTTCTGAAAGAAAAAAAAATCACATCTTAAAACAAAAAAACAGGAACAGTTAGAAGCAGCACTAAAATCCACAATTCTACAGTATTGAAATTTCTACTTAGGCCAAAAATATATTTGGCCACCCAGCTAATACCCCTATTTTTCACTTTCTATCACAAAATCTCAGTAGGTAGTTCTAATTTCAGTCAATCTTCTACCTACAATATTAAAGAACTGGAGGGGTCAGGAATCAATGGCACTGCTTGGTCTAAGCCCAGGGGATAGGTTACAACTATGTTTCCACTGACATTTAGTTCCCTTGCTGCGTTAAGACACAAAGTTGATAAATCTAAAAGTGGGAAACAATGAAAAATTCTGATTTATTTAAAAAGCATGTTGCTTACTTAGAGATCTTAAAAATAATTTCTATGAACATATCTTTTAAATGAAACTTCAAATAGCAAAGTATTGTTTCATATTTTAAAAGGAAAAATTTTAAGCTGTATGAACACTACCTATGTCCCATGGCAAGGTCAAAATGCCTTTGTCTTCAACTCCATTTAGAGGTATCGTTTGTGTCACACTGAGGTTTAGTAGTCTTGGCAATAATGACTGAATTCATGTAAACTGGGGCAACCTGAAACGGTCTAGCATATCAGATAGCAGCCTTTCTTAAAGACAAGAGTCTCCACTCAGCAGATGGGCTGCCATAGGACCATGCTAAATCTTTCATGGTCCAACTAAAGACAGACTGACCCTGCAAGCAATTAGTAATGCTTTGTCTGCATTTAGGAGCCTTAAACAGTCTTCTCAATGCACTGGTTACCCACAACTTAACTGGTCCCTAATATTTTTCAGGGTATTCACAGGACAATAAAACTCTTAGACTATCACTCAGAGAAATGAAGGCAGGAATGGAAGAGATACGGTGTTTAGGAATTTTTTTTTTCCTGAGAGGTTCATAGTCTTAAATAATTTCCCTTACATAATCAAAAAATAAATGCATTATGTTTTCATTTTAGAAATGACAAATATCTACCTCCAAAGCCACTCTTTATCAACAACTCCATTCTTCCCTAGTGGCGTAGGTGGAAGCAAAGAGGGAAGGCAATCACTGTATTACACAAAGCTAGAGATTAACCCATTCTCATAAGGGTTAAAACAATCCATCAAAATGACTACGTTTAAAAATATATGGCCTGATTCTAATTCTACCAGATATTTCCAATGGATCAAATAAAATTAACATATAAAGCATTTACTAACCATTGCTTATCATAGCACTGCTTATTACAAAACTGTTTCCGGGCAGCCTGGGTGGCTCAGCGGTTTAGCGCTGTCTTCAGCTCAGGGTGTGATCCTGGAGACCGGGGATCGAGTCCCACATCAGGCTCCCTGCATGGAGCCTGCTTCTCCCTCTGCCTGTGTCTCTGCCTCTGTCTCTCTCTGTGTCTCTCATGAATAAATAAATAAAATCTTAAAAAAAAAAAAAAACCTGTTTCCTTGGTGTGAAAAAAAAAGCTTCAGGCTAAATCTAAAGTTAATAAAAAGAAATATGAATAATCAAAAGAATCTTCAAGTATGCCATCTTCAAAGTCTGAGACCCTGAATTGTCTATTCTCCATCCATCCTCTCACATGCACAAATAAATGACAAAATATAAATCATCTAAAAATTGAATTTAAGACCAGCTAAGGAAAACCAAGTAAACATGACCTCATACTAAAAGATAAATTAAAAAAAAAAAAATCAAAGGACAAGATGTGCTTCACCATACAGGTCTGCACATCACTTTTTTCAAACTAGAAATTGTGCAAATAAAGTAAAGCTTTCCTTAACCTTTGCAATACAGTGCTACAGTCCTAAAAGAAGAGATGCATAAATATGTGCATGTATATAAAAAGGATTTTACATGGGCAAAATGCCCCCAACAGCTTTAATCTTTTGACTTACAAGGTAACTGACCACAGGCTTTTAGCACTAAGAACTTGTGTTTAACAACTAGAAAGATCTACTCAAAACTGAACACTAAACAAGTATAATAATGTTTTCGTCAAAGATTTTGTGTCTGAAACTTTCAAGCCTCTTAGTTCTAGAAAACACATTAAGAAAAAGGTAATCCTTTTAAAAACATATCAGGTCTTCTTAACGACAGAATAAGTGAAAAAATAAACATTTCTAGATATTTTCTTTCTAACATTTTATAATTCAGCAAACATTAGAATTTCCTCAAAGTTCATAAACTTTGTAAACAAATATGCAAAGTGCACTTTGATCCCACATCATCTATACAGAATACCTTTATTTACCATAAAAATGTACATCTCTCTCTTGGCTCTCAAAATCATTAAAGTCCTTAAACTTTAAACCGTCGGGGTACTTAAAACACCATTAACCATACAGAACCCATCAGTGACAAACATCAACTGTGGATATTATAGTCATCTCTGGCTCTGAGGTATTAGGATACCACCCATTCACTCCTTTATTAGTAAGATTTGCCTCATAGAAAAGAACAGCATACATACTCTTTTGATAAATATAGTCAGTCTAAAACATTAAGATTACTTTTGAGTTTGTACAAGGTGTCAAAAATAGTCATTTCCTAGTATTCACAAATTTAGCAATACTGACTGTATACTATTCCTTTTCACCACTCCAAATACTCTCCTCTTCCTTTCTCCTCTCTAAGCACCCATAGAAAGTACATTGTACAAATACTACTGTTAACACTATTGCTGCATCCATATAACCTTTTTTTTTTCATATAACCTTTTTTAAAAATCAGAACCATACTACAAAATATTTGACACAACATCCCAGCTGGGCTCTTAAACTAAAGGCATTATTACTGTTAAAAATTTTGGTAAATTAACTGGGAAATTCAAACATTATACTTCAGAAAAATATAATACAGTTTTTCCCATACATAATTCAAATGAACAGTCGATTTTGGTTTATCATGCCCTTCTATAATAAAGCAGGCAACCACATAACACAGAAAGGGAAAGTCAACTTATGGATGGGTTGTATTCTAAAAGATCACTTATAAATTGAATGTAAGCTTGAAACTGAAACTTGCAATGCTTTTCTTATAAAACCAAAGCTATAAACATTAGTATTAAACCTGTGATACAAACGGACTACAGTATACAATTCGATCATAGCACTCCTCTTTTTTTTTTAGCACTCCTCTGCTTAAGCATATTTCCATACTAAACTCTAAGCTTTTATTCACTGTTATAATTCTAGAATCTACTAGCACAACTGATGACACAGAGAAGGATTTCAACAAATATTAGCTGATCTGAAGTATTGAAGCAACAGCTTGATATGAAACTGGCTTGTCTAGAAAACCTTACCTATCTTAATTGTATCAGACAACCAAAAGACAAGGAGAAAAAACTTCTTCCAAAAGAGATATGTGAAAAAGATTAATACCAGGGTGAGAAATCTCTAATTTAAGCCAATTGTGGCCATTTCCATTCTCCTTGCCAATGAGATGGTTCAGTTATAAGCATCTGATGCAATTCCAGGCAGTACGACCAGAGACTAAGTTTGCTGGGGAGTTTCTGGGAAAGGTTTTCTCTGGCTGATGAAAATAAGATATGTAGGTTGGAAATGCCCCCGCTCCCACCCCCAGCCTTTGTGTCCAGGCAACTCTGGGTTTGACTTTGTCAAGTGGAATAATGGCGGCCGACTTACTTAGGACCATGAGGAAGGTGACAGCCTAAGAGGACAATCTAACAGATACAGAACAGCTCATTAAAAAACAGTAAGAATCTGGGTCTTTAGTGTTATTGTTTGGCTTGAATAAATCCTAAAACCGTTTTATTATGTTGGATCTTTTTATTATATTAAATCCTTTTATTGTTTAATTTTCAAATACTAAAAGCAACCCAGCAAATACCATGATTCAGAAACCAATACATCATTTACTTCCATGAATTCAACTGTTACTTACACAATGATAACTCAGCTAAATTTACCTCTCAATCCAGATCCTTCTTTTGAACTAGATATGTATTTCCTAAGTACTAAATATTAAATAGCTACTCCAGTGGCACATCGAGAAAACAGGATTAATATAAAAGCCTTCATCTACCAGCACAAAAACTGTTCATGCACCATATTCACTTTCCTGGCTAATGGCAGTACCAGCCAGCCAACTGTTAAAATTGGAAATCTGGGGAGCACGTCTTATCTTCCTCTGCTTCACCTATCATATTTAGGTAGTTACTAAATGCTGCCCATCCTAAGTCTGATACATCTCTAAAATTTCTCTCCTTTATATTTATACATATCTAGTGCAGGCTCTCCTCTTTCATTGCAACCTACCTCCTTTCTTACCTCGTTCACTGGACGTGTGTTTCTAAAATACAACTGTGCTTCTTGAAAAGATTATAAACATAACTCATTAAGAAAATAAAAATTTTAAACTATATTGAGTTTAAAACTATTTAAAGCTATACTCACCAGGGCAGCCCGGGTGGCTCAGTGGTTTAGCACCACCTTCAGCCCAGGGCCTGATCCTGGAGACCTGGGATCAAGTCCCACATTGGGCTCCCTGTGTGGAGCCTGCTTCTCCCTCTGCCTGTGTCTCTGCCTCTCTCTCTCTCTCTCTCTCTCTCTCTCTCTGGGTCTCTCATGAATAAATAAATAAAATCTTAAAAAAAAAACAAAACAAAACTATACTCACCAGAATGGCCATAATTAAAAAGACAATACAAGAGCTGGTAAGGACACGGAGAAACTGGAATTCTCACACATTGCCCTAAAATGATGCACCCATTTTGAAGAACAATTTGGCAATTTAAGTTAAATGTAAACATAAATGCACTATATGATCCCAAATTCCCTTTATAGGAACATACCCAAGAGAAATGAAAATGTGTCTATACAAAGACTTCTACACAAATGTTCTCAGCAGCATTATTCATGACAGCCAAAACTGAAAACAATCCAAAGGTCCATCAACTGGTGAACAGATAAAGTGTGGCATAATCATACAATGGAAAACTATCAGGTAATAAGAAGAAACAAAATATTGGTACATGTTACAACATGAATGCACCTCAAAAACATACTAAATAAAGAAAGCTAGATGCAAAATACTATATACTGGATGATTCCATGCATATTAAATGTTAATAAAAGGCAAATTTAGACAATCAGAAAGCAAAGCAGTAGTAGCCCAAAGCAAGGAGTAGAACTGTGAAATCTGGGGCAGTGATGAAAACATTCTATTTTTTTTTTTAAGATTTTATTTATTTATTCATGAGAGAGAGAGAAAGGCAGAAGCAGAGGGAGAGAAGTAGGCTCCCTGTGGAGCAAGGACTGGGATGCAGAATTCAATCTCAGGTCTCCAGGATCATGACCTGAGCCAAAGGCAGCCACTTAACCGACTGAGCCACATAGGTGTCCCAAAGAAAATGTTCTAAAATATTTATAGTGCAACTCTAAAATTTTACTACTAATAAAAAAACACAAGTGTATTTTTTAAATAATTTCCAACTGTGTGTAAAATGAATTTCAAATTCTTTAGGAGGCCATCCACAGATTGCTATAATCTGCTTTCCACCTATTTAACCTCCTTTATCTTCTGCTACAATCTCTGCCAAAAGCCTCCTGCTGGCCATATTAGACTATTTGCTATTTCCTAAATATGCCCACTTATTTTATGCCTCTACCTTTCTTCAAGCTCGATATTCTAATCAAAATGTATCTTCATCTTTTAGCCAAGTGAACTTCCATTTGTCCTCACAATGATCCATCTCAAATATCTCTTCTGTTGACTCCTCTTGTAGCGCTCAGCACATTGAGTTATGATGATCTATTTATAGATATATCTTACTTATTAAGATAACCCCTGTGTACAGCAATTGCATTTTACTAACGCTTGTTGTCACCGGTGTTTTGAGCACAGTCCACTGACCAGCACATAGGAGGTAATCTATATATTTTTGAATAAATGACTGGTGAAGAGTGACAGGGAAAAAAAAAATTCCCAAAACAGGTAAAATGAGCTCTGCACCACAGAGACATTTGTGTAAGTATGGTTGCAGTTGATGTTATATAAGAAAGAAAAACAGGCAGGGGGCGGGGGTGAATGGGTGACGGGCACTGAGGGGGGCACTTGACGGGATGAGCACTGGGTGTTATTCTGTATGTTGGCAAATTGAACACCAACAAAAAATAAATTTATTATTAAAAAAAAATAAAAAATTAAAAAAGAAAGAAAAACAGGGCAGCCCAGGTGGCTCAGCGGTTTAGCGCTGCCTTCAGCCCAGGGTGTGATCCTGGAGACCCGGGATCGAGTCTCGCATGGGGGTTCCTGCATGGGGCCTGCTTCTCCCTCTGCCTGTGTCTTTGCCTCTCTCTCTCTCTGTGTCTCTCATGAATAAATAAATAAAATCTTAAAAAAAAAAGAAAGAAAAACAAAAGGTCATCCAATCTCATCTAAATATTTATCAGTGTGGGGTGTGCTAAATAGCCACAATAAACAATATATAGTCATTAAAAAAAATGAGATACATCTGTCCTATCTGAACTGATATGGAAAGATATTCCAAATATCCTTAAGTTTTAAAAACTATAAAATAAGTCACCCCTTCATTATTAAAAAGAGAACTATACACACAAAGAAGAATGTGTGTGTAAGTGCATACATACACATGCAACACGTGTGGCAAAGGTGATGAAAAGGTATACACCAACTCATCTGAGCATAGGCAAAAAAGTAGAAACAACCTAAATGTCTATCAACTGATGAATGGATGTGTATCCAAGGTGGTATATCCATCCAACGGAGTATTAATCATCCATAAAAAGAACCAATTCCAATATAAGAGAGATGAACACTGAAAATATTACACTAAGTGAAAGAAGCCAGAACAAAAGGCCACATATTATATAATTCCATTTATACAAAATACCCAAAATATGCAATTCCACAGAGATAGAAAATATATGTGCTGCCAAACTAAGCACTCAGAGACAGAAAATAGACTAATGGCTGCCTAGGATTGGGGGTAGAGGGTGGGAATGGAGAAAGACACTAAAATGAGCATCAAAATGACACTAAAAGAAAAAGAAAGGCAAGTTAGAATTCATCAAAATTAAAAATATTTCCTCTGCAAAAGATCCTGTTAAAAAGATGAAGAAACAAGATATAGAGTGGGAAAATATATTTACAAATTGTATAATGTGACAAAGGACCCATCTAGAATATACTAAATCTCAAAACTCACCTTAAAAAAAAACATTCACCAAGAAACTGGGCAAAGAATATGAAGAGGGATTTCCTTGAAGAAGAAGATATCTGGATGGCAAATAAACACATGAAAAGATGCAATCAAGAACACCAGCCATCAGGGAAATGCAGATTAAGACCACTGAGATATCACTACACACCTACTGGAGTAACTAAAATAAAAAACAGTGATAACACCAAGTGCTGGCAAGAATATGAACAAAATGAATCTTTCTTTCTTTTTCCCCAAAGATTTTATTTATTTATTCATGAGAGACACAGAGAGAGGCAGAGACACAGGCAGGGGGAGGAGCAGGCTCTCCGCAGGGAGCCCAATGTGGGACTCGATCCCAGGACCCCGGGGTCACGACCTCAGACTGAGGCAGATGCTCAACTGCTGAGCCACCCAAGTGTCCTGAAAATGAACCTTTCATACATTGTCGTAAGAATGTAAAATGGCATCCTTACTTTGGAAAAAGGTTTGGAAGTTACTTTAAAAATGAAATACACACTTACATGTAACCAAACACACTCATGGTTGCAAAGAAACAAACAGGAATGTCACCAGCAATTTTATTTTTAACGGCCAAAAGCTGGAGAAAACAAAAACATCCTTCAAAAAGTGAATGGTTAAACAAACTCTGGTCCATCCATGCAACAGAATCCTACTCAGCAATAAAAAGGGATAAACCAGTGATACACAAAACAACTTGGGTAAATCTCGAAGGATTCGGCTGAGTGCAAAAAGGTCACCTACTGTATGATTCCATCTATAAAACACTGAAAATGATAAAATCACAGATAGAAAAAAAAAAACCCTCGAGGTTGCCATGGTGGGTACAGCTGTGACCTTTGTGGTGAGATTCCATGTCCCGATGGTGAGGTGGTTGCACGCAGCTACCGTAGAGGTTTAATTGGCACAATACTGTGCGTGTTCTGCTGGGAACTGGACATCACGCAGTATTAAGCAACCACTGGAGGAAGGTGAAGGGTACAAGGGACCTCTCCTTACTATTTTTGCAATTTCCTATGAATCTATAATTACTTTTAAGTAACTAAAATTTTTTAAAACCCTATTTTCTAAAAATGTTTTACCTCTGCTTCAAACTAGATTTTGAATAACAAAATAACTGTTCAAAGACTATTCAAGACACATTCTTCCTTTGAATCAGCTAGGAAACTTCAATTCTGCAGTGGTTTCCAGCATCCTGTGGAAATGAGAAGCCCCATAAGGGGAGTCTAATGAAACCAGCAGTTCCTACACCAAATTCTGAGCCTTTGGTCCTCCCTGTATCCCTCATCCTCTGAATGTGCAGAGCAGTTACCATTATCCGGGTGCCCATCTGTTCTAAGAGTAACAAACAGCAAGTTTGATGTAGCCACCTGCAGCAGACGAACCCCCAAATAATCTATCTATATATTCTTTCCAATTTATCCTTTCTGGCAAACAACATGAGAACCACTTCTATGTTTTCCATTTTAATTTTTCTCTACAATTCATTAGACAGTTTACACAGTATACAGAGACATATATATGACTTGATACATCTTCTTCCACTTACCAAGTAAACCTAATTCAGTCAGTGCAGAAATATCTATCACCCATTTATTTCCTATAAAATGGTAAGAAATTATCAAGAGAACATTTATTTTATTAGCTGATAAGTAAAAGTACCACAGGACAAGTTCCTCTGGATAGTTTCACTACATTATGTTAAAAGGAAAATTTCTAGTCACAACTCTGAGACCAAGACCTGAGCTGAGATCATGAGTCCAATCTCTAAACAACTGAGCCCCCGAGGCACCCCAGGAATTGATGTTAGATTGCTAAAGGTTCACCAATTCTTCTAAAAACATGCATTATTTCTATTTCTCAATAAAGCAGTAATACTATTTAGAATTAACATCATGAACACCAATTACAGAGTTCTGCTACAACATAGAGAAATCCTTAGGGACTAATTAATACATAGTGCTATTTGTTCCAGTTCTGAATGCTCCCAGAAGACTGCCGTGTTTACTTGTTTATTTGCTAGTTTGCTTATTTATTTATTTTAGCTTGCATCTGAATTTTTTAAAGTTTTCTTCCTTTGCTAACAGCTACCTAGAATGCATATTGGCTAACAGAGTAACAGCCTCCTCTATCCACTTTTCATTTATTTCATCCCCAAGAACCAGAAAACTAGTTTAACATAGCTCTGTGTTTCAGTGTCTACAGAAATAAAAAGGCTGCATATTTCAGCCTGAAATTGATGGCATAAAAATTGAATACATCTTCTATATGATCAAATAATGTTTATGCTTTGATACATATTTTTTAGATGCTGTGATATTTTTAAAAACCCACTTAAAGAAAAGGCAAAGATAAGACACCTCAATGAGTCAACTCAGGAATAAACAAAGATAGGAGGACCTAAGAGCTATAAATACCTCAACACTTCTAATAAGATCCTCTCTCAAAACTGTTCCTTTTGAATTCCTTATCTGGCTTAACATACAGCTGTTAACAAAAAACAATTTTTTTTGCCACCACCTAGTAAAGGTGACAATGTATATGCCCAAAGACCTAAAAATTCTAGCTGAGTATAACCCAGGGAACCTTTTGCATGTATCCACCAAAATGCACAAATAAGATTCACAGCAGCATTTTCTTAATAGTAAAAACCAGAGGAAACCCAAGTGTCCAAAAACAGTAAAATGCATAAATTATAGTATATTCATATAATGGGATTACCATATAGCAATGAAAAGAAATATATATCTCAGATGAGTAACAACATGAATGAAATCTCAAAATCAGGGATGCCTGGGTGGCTCAGCGGTTGAGCGTCTGCCTTCGGCTTAGGTCGTGACCCCAGGGTCCTGGGATCAAGTCCCACATCGGGCTCCCTGCATGGAGCCTGCTTCTCCCTCTGCCTGTGTCTCTGCCTCTCTCTCTTGTGTGTCTCTCATGAATAAATAAAATCTTTAAAAAAAAATCTCAAAATCA
Source organism: Vulpes vulpes (assembly GCF_048418805.1). Taxonomy (NCBI): domain Eukaryota; kingdom Metazoa; phylum Chordata; class Mammalia; order Carnivora; family Canidae; genus Vulpes; species Vulpes vulpes. The sequence goes on along the minus strand of NC_132783.1, from coordinate 93,335,415 downwards.
TAATGTTGAACAAAAAAGAATTCCAAGAAGAATACACATACACAGTGTGATTCCACTCATATAAAGCTCAAAAATAGGAAATATTTTTTAAAAAGCATATTAAAGGAAAAATACAAAAGAGGGAAAATGTAAGGAAAGGTCATGGAATAAAACCAAACTTAGGATGATAGTTTTATCTGGGAAGAGAGAAACTATTGTCCTGAAGCCTGGACAGGCTCAAAGGATGCCATTACAGTTCTTGAAATAGGAGGTTGGGATGGATATATTCATTTATTATTATTATTACTCTAAAAAGTACATTTATATTATATATACACCCTTGTATATAGAATACATTTTAGAATAAAAATTTTAGGGCGCCCCGGTGGTGCAGCGGTTTAGCGCCGCCTTCAGCCTGGGGCGTGATCCTGGAGACACGGATTGAGTCCCAGGTCGGGCTCCCTGCATGGAGCCTGCTTCTTCCTCTGCCTGTGACTCTGTCTTTCTCTCTCTCTCTCTCTCTCTCTGAATAAATAAATAAAATCTTAAAAAAAAAAAGAATAAAAATTTTATCTTAATCCAAAGTAAATATGGGTAACTGCTAATATTTTGTAAATCTGGGTATTAAGCATACAGGTGTCACACCACTTCTTTTATTTTTGGAATGTATCATAACTTAATTTTTAAAAATTAAGAGTGAAGCACTATGAAATTATATTTTGAAATCTAAGGACAAAATATCATAAACCTTTCATAGCAATAAATCAAAGCAATACTAAGCTATTATTAAATGAAAAAAGTATGAAAAAATGGACTTCTCCTGATATAGTCCAATGGAAAATACACAATGGTATCAATATAGTATTCATCCCCCCAAATTTTAACTTTAATCTAGTCATGAAATATAAAAATATAAGCAAATTAAGAGGTATCCTATTTTTAAAAAACAACAAGATTTCATAAAAGACCATTGTTAGGAGGGATGGGGGAAATATGGACTTATTCTCAGTTAAAGGAAACTAAAGAAATACGACAACCAAATGCAAAATTATCCTTAATTGGTTCCGGGATCAAAAATCAAAAAAGGGGTGCCTGGTTACCTCAGTTGGTAGAACATGCAACTTTTGATCTCAGGGTTTTGAGTTCAAGCCCCATGCAAGGTGTGGAGCCTACTTAAAAAAAAAAAAAAGAAAAGAAAAACAAGTAGGGAGGGATGCCTGGGGGGCTCAGCGGTTGAGTGTTGCTTCGGCCTAGGGCATGACCCTGGGGTCCTGGGATCGAGTCCCGCATTGGGCTCCACGCAGGGAGCCCACTTCTCCCTCTGCCTGTGTCTCTGCCTCTCTCTGTGTGTCTCATGAATAAATAAAATCTTTTAAAATAATAATAATAATAATAATAAATAAGAATAGCTATAAAGAACACTTTTGGAAAGAAAACAGGAAATTTAAGTAAGGGCAGTATATTACATAATGTAATGTTGATATCAAATCTCCTATGATAACGTAGCCCTTAAGGAAAGCAAATTTGTTCTTAGGACACATTTGCTATAATATTTAGGGGTAAAGTGTCAAGATGTTTGCAGATTATTGCAAATGGTGAGAAAAAAGGATATGTGTTTTTATAAACAGAGAAAGCAGATGAAGCAAAAGGTTAGCAAGTAAACTGGTGAAATAGGTTTTTACTATCTGTTCAAATCTTATTTTATGTAGTTTTAAAGATTTTATTTATTTATTCATGAGGCACAGAGAGAGAGGCAGAGACACAGGCAGAGGGAGAAGCGGACTCCCCAATGCGGGACTCCATCCCAGGACCCCGGGGTCACGCCCTGGGCCAAAGGCAGATTTTCAACCACTGAGCCACCCAGGTGCCCTTCAAATTTTGTTTTAATTTAAAAGCTTGTAAGGTAAAAAAATTGGGAAAAAATATGTACTTTATCAGTCATAAGTTATAATTTCACATATGATTTTGGCCAACGATGTCAGTTTGACAGACTAAAATCAAGTATGAACAGATCTATAAGGAAGTCCCGAAGATCTTTTCTCCCTCAGCAAATTCTAAAACTTTTTCCCTAGGAATTGTAAACTATGATTGCTCAACAGGATGAAAAATTACATTTTGCTTAAATGGTCAAAAATTATAGCTGTGCTTCTGAAACAAAGCATCATACTCAGTCTGAAGGCATACAGGCTTTTAAAAAATTGTTCAGTAAATCAATTGTATTTTGTACAATTTACAAATGTTTTATTTGATACCAAAGTAGATATGATCATACTGCTATTAGAACATATTTTCAAATGTCCTATTTAGCAAACAGAAGGATGTTTTAAAATTTCCTAATCAAAACACATCTATTTCCTAATGATGCATATCCATATTTCTCAGGATTGCTAAAGCAAGGTAATAAGCATAGAATGAATTACTCTAAAACACAGGTAGTTTCCCCAAAAACTAATTATACTTCATGAAAATGGGTAACACTTATCACCTCAAGGACATACTAGTCGTATCAGACTTTAATTAATCTTATAAAATACTTGGCTTAATTATTATTTACTAAAAACAAAACCTCATTCATTACTCGATTGTCATTCATCCAAATGTGAATATCAGTGAGACTAAATAAATGGCATTCTAGAAACTATAGAAAATAATTTTCGATTAACAGCACCCATATAAAATCCATCAGTTGTACAGCAATATGCAAATGAACTATGTCCAACAGGAGGGGACACGGACTACAGATATTTCCTCCAAAGGCTGGGTGTGGGACAGTGTTGCTACATGCCCGCAGATGGGTAAACACACAGGGAAGAAAGTTTTAGCTGGGAAGCCTGCATTTAAGTTCTCATCTCTATGTAATGAGAGGCAGGTAGTTAGTTAATTACTGAACAGCACCGTCTTTTAAATCGGTGAGTCACAAGCCTAAGGGAGGAGCTTATAAGCAGGATGAGCAACAACCAAGGCAATCAAGTTAGATTTCAAAAAGAAGCAACAACAGGTTGTGAAGACTTTCAGACAGACAATTAGAAGCACTTATCCCAATATAATGCACATAATCCAACAGCCTGACTATGGACTAACCACCTTGTTGCAAAACACGTCATGTACATTTGGGACTAAGTTTGTCAAGTTAGGTATCTTTGAACTGCACCAAATAGCTCTATTATCATCAGGCACCAGAGACTGAAAGAGACAGGAAGAAAAGATCACTTGGTAATACTTGTGAGGGCACTATAGTATATTTTAAAACATTTAAGACAGTTTCCTGCTGACAAGCAACATTTAATCACCATAGGAGTCACATCATAAATATATTAAAGCTTCAACAACAGTACCAAGATGACAACACACCAAGATGTCATACCACCACACATGATTATCTGAGAAGTATCAAAGACTGTTGCTCCACAGGTAGAGAGATCACTGGGGGCTGAATTTAAATTAGCCTTCAAAGACTGGTAGGGTTTGGCAGTATGCAAGGAGGGAGCGGTGCAGGTCAAAATGGGCATTCTATCAGGGGGCCTAGGGAAGGTGCACTGTGCCTGGCCACCGTCCCACCTGAGGCCTGGATTCTAGAGTGCTGGAGCGGGATAATCCATGTATGGTTTGACCCAGATGATACATACACAGCCACCCTGAAGCTCATGTCTGTAGCAGACATCAATACTCATTTTAGTTCTCTCTCCAAGCAAGCACTGGAGACCTCACAGTCCTTTAAATATAGAACACCCAAAATGTCAAGATGTTTGAAATCCACCTACCATTCTTCTAGAAGGAAGGATAAAGAGAAGAATACAAGGTTACGAGCATGGCCTCTGCAGTCAGACTGAGTATCAAGGTTAGAATCCTGGCTCCACCCTTTCCTTACCTGTCCTAATTCTTTGACCCAAAGTTGCTTAACCTCATCCACAGTCAGTCTGTAAAATAGGGACAGTAAGCACATGTGTCTGAGAGGCGGAGATCAAAGGAGTTAATGTAGATATAGCACTTAGAACAGTGCCAAGTAAATACATTCTAATTGTAAGATACTATTATTAGTGTTAGGCTATATGTTGGCAAATCGAACTCCAATAAAAAAAAATACAAAAAAAAGATACTATTATTATTATTCTCTATAAAAAAATCAGTTGTATCCTCAGAGTAATTAGAATTTTATAGGAGGGATAATATAAAATGTACAAAGATGTTGCTAAGTACAGAGAACATTCTGAATCACTGACAGAAACACCAGTCAATATTTAATAACAACGTCTAATAGCATCAAACACTTGCTAGTTGGCTTAAGAACTAAAGTACTGCAACAAAGACATCGTTCTCTATTTATTGAGCTTCGATTATTGAACATCTTCTATGTGCCAGCTACTGTACTAAATTTTATACATGTATTATGTTGCTTAATCCTCAAAACTAATTTATGTGGCAGGTACTTCTCCTAATTCCACATAATAGGTAAGAAACTGAGGCTGAGTGGTTAAGTAACCCCTCCAAAGTCTCGCAGTTTGTAGTAGGGCTGTGATTTTAATCCAGGTCAGTCAGACTCCGAAGACTGAGCTTTAATCCTAAACCACATGGTAGTCCCTCTTTTCCGCAGGGAATATGTTCCAAGACCCCTCAGTAGATGCTTGATAGCATATATAGTACCAATTCCTACATATACTGTTTTTTTTTCTTTTATGTGTCTATCTATGATGAGGTTTATTTATAAATTAGGCACAGTAACCAGTTAATAACAATAACTAATAATAAAATAGAGTAATTATAACAATGTACTGTATTAACAGTTATGTGAATGTGGTCTCTCTCAAAGGATCTTACTGTGCTGTACTTAACCTTCCTGTGATGGTGTGAGAGGATAAAAAGTCTACGTAATGAGATGAAGTGAGGTGGATAATGCAGGCAATGTGACGTAGTGTTAGGCTACGACCTGACATCTGCTTCCCAACCTCAGTTTACCACAGGTGATGGAAATTGCAAAAACTCAAACTGTGGATAAGAGGGGAACTACTGTATTTTCTGTTTCCAAATTCTGGACCAACTGGCCATGATATAACAAGAGTATAAATATAAAATACTACATTAAAATAACAACTTATGGAGAGAGAAGTGATTGCTAAAGGGTACAAGGTTTCACTTTGAGGATATAAAAATGTTCTAAAATTGACTAGGGTGATGGTTGCACATATTTGTAAATGCATCCGACTTGGTTCCAGCTCAGGTCATGATCTCAGGGTCGTGAGTTGGAGCCCCATAACAGGCCCCTCACTCAGCTTGGGATTCCCTCCCTTTCTCTCTCCCTCCCTCTCTGCCCTTCACTGAGCACACACACACACACACTCTCTTTAAATAAATAAATAAGTAAAATCTTAAAACATAAAAAAAGCAGATACAATATGAATTTGCTTTTGCTTAATACATTTTTTTTAAAAGATGGAACAGATATGGCCCCAAATTTAATAGTGGGTATCTCTGAGAGGTGGTATTATGATGGATAATTATCTTCTTTATACTTTTTCTGTATTTTTCATGTTTTGTATTGCAAGGCAACTTTAAGTGAAGTTCTTATTAAAAAAATAGGTAGAAAGATAGTAACAATTCCAAATACTTCAGAAGAGACAAATAATAAAACATGGAAGAAGCTGCTAAATTTGCTAAATGGGTCACTGGCAAATTCAAAGACAATGGCAAGGAAGATGTAAAAAAAAAAAAATTTGGGGGGGGGGTTGGGCAGCCCGGGTGGCTCAGCAGTTTGGCACCCGCTTTCAGCCCAGGGAGTGATCCCGGAGACCCAGGACGGGATGGAGTCCCAAGCCCACCCCCTGCATGGAGCCTGCTTCTCCCTCTGCCTGTGTCTCCACCTCTGTGTGTGTGTGTGTGTGTGTGTGTGTGTGTGTGTCATGAATAAATAAAATCTTAAAAAAAAAAAGATAGGGCTATTCAGGTACAGACTGAGATTTTGAGGGGTTTGGAGATGAAAAAAATGGCACATTGCCTCGAGGTAATAGTGTCAAGGGAAGGTTTTGTTGGTTTGTTTTTAATTTGAAAGAAAGAATTTGATCAGGGCAGTAATTGAACTGGAAATAGTCTGTCAGGGATGGAAAGAGACAAGGAGAGGAAGGTCTCAAAAGATAAATAAAGATGCAGCCTTAGAAAAAAGGAAGCATTACTTGTGAAACAGAAGAGAAGAAAAAAAACTCATAAAAAGAGATCTTTGAGATGGAGAAAAGAAATCAGAACTTACATTTGGCCTTCAAACTTCTCTAAAAAATATAAAGTGAATTCATCTTCCAAAACTGAAAGGGTGGAGGTTAGGCACAGAGAGAGAGGTATGGGGCCCTGGTACAAAATGCTGGACAGCAACTAGATTCACTAATTTGCCAGAACGAGGAATAACAATCTAACGATCGCATGACCATAAGAGAAAGTACTGCAGGGAGCTGGGAAAATCACTTCTTCCCCACAGTTAGCATGCACATAAATCTGCACCACTCAAAAACGAGAGAATTCACGGTATGCCTGGAAATTATCCCTTTATTAGTAATCCCTAGGTTAACAACCACTGTAGTAGTCTATGAAACTGATATGCTTTCACTTCTAGATGACATGAATTGTCAAAAGAAGCACCAGAGTTCAACCATAAATTTCAAATTTGACAGTAAGAAGGTAGTTTTCTAGGAAAAATCAAGTTGCAAAGATTTTTGCACATATTGTTTATTTATGTATAAACTTTGTATAATTGAAAAGTTCTCCCTAAACAGGTAGATCATTATGAAACATGGTATTTTTAGTAATTGTACTAAATTTCTAAAGCAGCTTTAAAAAAATAAGTAGCATTAAGTGCTGCCCATGTAAGAGTGAAACACAAGGACCCTGCTGGACAACCCTGTGGGTACAGGACGGATTTATTAACTAGTAGCCTTCACCACTGTAACTGGGCAGTCACCTGGTTGTGCACATACGAAGACCTTCAAATGTCAGGCTCTGTGGCTCTCTTCTCTGGAGTCATTCAGTTTCGTAGAAAAGTCGGTCTCCTCTGACTGCCAGTGTTCTACAAACAGGTTAGGAAAGGGACATGGGACAGAAAGTAAGGACACATCTCCTGATCCATCAAGGAGACTTCTGCTTAACCCCATTTATAGTGTACTCTTTTTCTGTATTTTCTCCAAATCTGGAGTCTCACCTGTGTAGTTTCTGTAGACAATCAAACACTCAACTTCTGCTAGGATACTGAATAAGTCCAGGAAGAGTCTAGCACTGTCCAAGATAAATATAATGTTTTAAGTGCAACCACATGTAAAACTTTAAGTTTTCTAGTACCCTCATGAGAAGAGAAAGAGTGGAAATTAATTTTAATAAATTTTATTTAACCCAACAGATCTAAAATGGTATTTCAATGTAATAAATAAAAAATTATTACTTTGACATTTTCTATGTTTTTCACACTTACAAATCTGGTGTGTACTCTAGATTTAGATTTATACTTGAGATTTAGCACAATCTCAGTTAGTACTAGCCACATGTTAATTGTTCAGCAGCTACATGTGGCTAGTGGCTACTATTCTAGATAGTACAGTCTAAGTCATACTAGGGTAGCAGACAACTCCAAAATTTCAACAACTCAACATAACAGAAGTTTACTTCTGTCTCATGTAAAATATCCAACACGGGGCAGGCAGTGTCTGCTTCACAGTCATCCAGGCTGATCATCTTGTTCTTGTATCAAATGAAAACATGGCTAGGTACTTCCTAAGTTTAAAAAAGAAAAAAAGACCAGAAAATCTTCATGGGCCTTTCACTATGTCAACCCAGAAGCGACACACACTTCCCCTGAAAGTCCACTGGCCAGATCAGTCACATGATACCCATCTAACTTCAAGGAAACAAAGGGATTAAATGTTCCCATATGCTTGGAATGAAAGGAGAAGTGGATGTGAAAGAGCACTAAGAAGTCATTACCACAGGCAGGCACCTGACTATGCGGACAAGCGTGAGACAGAAGATCTAAGCCCTAGATTCCAGAGCATAACTGTTTCTTATACAGAGTTTTAAACCAGTTTTTAGCCTGAAATCGTATCCCTGTTACATAGAACTAATACCTGCAATTCTGGGACATGGGCAGGGGTAAAATCCAGTTCGCTTGCTAGCATGTACCTCTACAGGCTAAACAGCAAGGAGGTATTCACTGGAGAGAACAGCAGGCAAATTTGAAAATACAAGGAAAACTGCGGAAGGTGTAAGAGTTGATGATCCAACTGCAGATAATGTCAAAGAGCCTGACAGCAAATGGTTTGAAGTTGGCATGGTTGTCCAACCTGTCTGAACTTGGAAAATACCCACCAGGCCTCCCTCCTGTCCAGGACAGAGCCTTACTCTAAATAAGAAACTGTTAGGAATAAAAACAAAACTGAACAGAAAAGCTGAGACAAAAGAAAGAGAGGGCTCAAGGAGAAGTAAGGGACAGCAGCAGAACCAGGATCAGTCATCTCCTCAAACACAATCGAAAACAATTCAGTCAAGTCAAAAATGCTTTCCTGCATCACTATTATTTCCTCTTAAAACATCCAGGAAAACTAATTTCAAAATGACCCAGGAGAAAGTTTCCAGATTCAAGTCTCATACAAGTTATTATAAGGCTAACCAACATCCTTTATACACAACTAAAGCCAACCAGAAGAGCACCAACACAAAACTGATAAACTATAACCTACGAAAAAGGTAAAAGCATTAAGTAAATTATATAAGGCATAAAAAACAACATCAGAATTGGAGAAACTCAGAAATGTGAGAACATGACTCAAAAAAGAATTTTAAGAATTTTGTTTCAGACATAAAGACTAAAAACAAAAAGCACAAGAATAAATAAACACAACAGGTAATACAAAAAGTATTCTAATCCTAAAAATAATTTTTAAAAAAGATTGTATTTATTTATTAATGAGAGACAGAGAGAGAGAGAGAGAGAGAGGCAGAGACACAGGCAGAGGGAGAAGCAGGCTCCATGCAGGGAGCCTGACGTGGGACTCGATCCCAGGTCCCCAGGATCATGGCCTGGGCTGAAGGTGGCGCTAAACCCCTGAGCCACCCAGGCTACCCTAAAAAATAATTTTAAAATATTTTAATGAAGAAATAAAAGGATTCTAGGAAAAGTGACAAAAATTGTTCTTTTATATAAATAGTAATCACAGAAGAAAACCCAAGAAAGGGAACTAACACTAAAAACTATACAAAAAAATTAAAAACTAATTCAAAGAAATTTTTCTAAAGTAAGATTTAAAACCACATGTTTAAGGCACAGAATGAATACACTTGAGAATATGGACACAAAATAACACCAAGACATATTACAGTAAAATTACAGATCTTTTAAAAGAATTAAAAATTATTTGAACATCTGGGCCAATATGTCAAGTACCTTATAAGGAAGAGAAAATTACATTATCAACAGATTTTTCCAAAGCAACACTTTATGTCAGAAAAAAAGTTAAAATACTCAAGGAAACAAAATGAGAGTCAAGAATTTTACAGCCAGTAAGACTAATTTTCAAATATAAACAAAACATATTATTATCACACAAAAACTCAGGGAATAGTGTTCTCATTAGTCTTTCTAGAGAAATCAACTAAAGAATAAGCTTCAAAGAGTCAATATGATTAGAGGAACATTCACATGACTCTGGAGGTGAGCATTAAGTAGTAACTTGTAGATTAAAAGATGATGAAAAGGAAAAAAGTGATGGTACATAATAGTGATATGACCTGATGATATAGAGAGTATAATTATCAAGAAATGAAGACCATATGAAAAAAATGTTAACTCTTTTCAATAATATTGGTGATGGATATAGTAATTTTGTTACTGTGAAACTGTCAGATATACAATGTGATAAATGAGTAATTACAGAGTAGTCTATCACTCCATGTCCCTGAAAACCACAATTCCCAATCTCTATTTCCTAGTACTATTCACTGAAAAGACCTAGAAACAAAAATCAAACAGTATCAATGAGCAACCCAAGAGTCCAGATCATAGTTTTGAAATACTTCTTCCCAATGAAGGAAAACAAGCTTCATGGAAATATTTCATGTTTGAGACAGAAAATTTTCAAGATGTTTGTGGAATGTCTTGCTTTATAAGGCAGAAAAAAAACCTAATCAACAATTATTTGAATGATGTCAAGAAGTCTCCGGAGCCAACCTGAAGAGACTCCTTATGGCCAAAAATGGGGTAGTTTTAGCTTTAGCAAGTTTAAGATTTGCAAAAGATTGAATCCCATCGAATGTGTTTAAATTTATGGTGAAAGATAAAAGAGAAGAACTAAGAGAAGAAGGTGAGGAGGAGGAGGAAAGAGAAAAGAAGCGAATCAATCACCTTCAGAGAAGATAGGGAGCCATTTCAACATTTTATTTTTATTATTTTTTATTTATTTATGATAGTCAGAGAGAGAGAGAGAGAGAGAGAGAGGCAGAGACACAGGCAGAGGGAGAAGCAGGCTCCATGCACCGGGAGCCCGACGTGGGACTCAATCCCGGGTCTCCAGGATCGCGCCCTGGGCCAAAGGCAGGCGCTAGACCGCTGCGCCACCCAGGGATCCCCATTTCAACATTTTAAAAACTATAATGAGGGACTCAGTCATAGGGGGCCCCCAAACTTTAGGAGTTTAACCTTCAGGACCTCTACCAGGCCATCACAGAAAATATCAAAGAAAAACCCCCTTGTGATTCTGCCAGAAAAAGGGGACAAAGTACTGTTTTGAAATACATCAGCACACTGTTATTCTTTTTTCTTTTTCCTCTTAAGTAGCTCCACACCCAACATGGGGCTTGAACTCATGATCCTGAGATCAAGAGTCAAATGCTCTAGAGACTGAGCCAGCCAGGCACCCCAGAAGCATTCTGTTAATCTTAAGGCCTTCCTTTTCAAGAAAAACTGTTTTAACAGAACCTAAATTATAAGGGTTCTTTCAAAGCCTAAGAAGCCTAGGTTAAGGGAAATGCCAAACTCTAGTCCAAGCTAGCCTTCCACGTGGGGGAGGGGAAAATAGCTAAGAAGCACCTAGGAGGTTCACAGTCCACAGGCACAGGCTCACTAAAAAAATGAGACCTTATCATGAGACTATAGAACACTTCCACTCCACCCCCCCTACCATACCTTAATATCGCACTACTAAAGGCCTATTTATAGCAGTTTCTTTTTACCCAGTACATCGTGTATAGCCAACAGGAAAAAATGACAAGGCACACTAAAAGGCAAAAACCAGTCTAAAGAGACAGAGCAAACATGAGAACCAGACTCTGATATGGCAGAGATAACACAATTATCACACTGGGAATTTAAAACAACTAAAATTAATGTGCTATGGACTCTGATGGGAACAGATACATAATATAAAGCCAGAGAGATGGACAGTCTAAGAAAGAAGCAAAATGAAATGGGTAACAAAAACAGAAGAGTGTGTTTGATGGGCTTACTAGACCAAACACGACTATGGAAAAAAATCTCTGAGCTTGAGGATTTATCTCAGTAAAAAATCTTCAAAACTGAAGAGCAAACCAAAAAAAAGGCTGAAAAAGATTTTTAAAAAGAATATCAAAGAACTGTGGGACAACTACTAAAAGTGTAACACACATATAACAGGAATATCAAAGAAATAATAGAAAAGGAAAAGGAAGGAAGAGGAAAGAAATATCTGAAACACTAATAACTGAAAAATTTTCCAAATTAATGTCAAAGACCAAACCTCAGATCCAGGAAGTTAAGAGAACTTCCAAGCAGGATAAATGCCAAAAAAAAAAAAAAAAACTACACCTAGAGAGCTCATTTTCAAACTACAGAAAGCCACAGATCAGAAATTAAAACTTTAAGGGAGACACAGGAAAAAAAACCCACCTTATGTATATAGGAGCAAAGATGAGAATTACATCTAACTTCTCAGAAATCATGCAAACAAAAAGAGTAAGATGAAATGCTTTTTATAAATATTTTATTTATTTGAGAGACAGTGCATCCACAGGGTTGGGGTGGGGGGATAAGGGGCACAGAGGGAGAGGGAGACAGTTTAAGCAGATTCCAAGTTGCAGAGCCCTACACAGGGCTCCATCTCACAACCCTGAGATCATGACTCCTGAAACCAGGAGTCTCTTAACTGATTGCACCACCCAGGCACCCTGGAATGAAACACTTAAGATATCAAAACAACAACAACAACAACAAAAAACCACTGGGGCACCTGGATGGCTCAGTCAGTTAAGCATTCAACTCTTGATTTCAGTTCAGTTCTGATCTCAGGGTTATCATTTCAAGCCCTGCACCGGGCTTCATGCTGGGTATGGAGACTACTTAAAAATCACAAAAACAAACAACCCACCAACTTTGAATTCCATAGCCTGTGAATTATTCTTCAAAAGTGAAGGAGAAATGGAGATTTTTATTAGCTGTACAAAAGTGAGGCAATCTGTCACCAGTAAACCTGCCTTTCTGATAATGTTAAAAAGAAGTTCTTTAGAGAGGAGGAAAATGATATAGTTCCAAAACCCAGATCAAAATAAAGAAAGGAAGAGGACTGGAGAAGGAATAAGTGAAGGGAAAATTTAAAACTTCATTTTTCTAATTCTTAATTGATCTAACAGATAACAAGTTAGTCACAATAACAGCGACAATGCAATCAATTATGTATGCTCACATATATGTATGTGTATACACATGTATGTGCTATATATAAATGAAATGAGTAAAAGCAATGATACAAAAGACATAATGGAAGAATTAGGATTATATTTTGCTATTATAAGGTACCTGCACTATCTGTAAAGCAGAATGGTGTTATCTGAAATAGTCCTGGGGTAACTGTAAATATATATTAAAAACTCAAGGGAAACTACTAAAAAAAGTTAAAAAGAAAAAAGTATAACAGATACAGTAAGAAAGGAGAGAAAATGAAATCACATTATATGTGCTCAAATAAAACCACCAAAGAAAAATCTAAATATGAGACCTGAAACCATAAAACTCCTAAAAGAAAACATAGGTAGTAATCTCTTAGTGGCCTTAGCAACATATTTATGGATATATCTCCTCAAGCAGGGAAAACAAAAACAAAAATAAACTACCGCAACTACTAAATAAACTACTAAAATAAAAAGCCTTTACATAGCAAAAGAAGGAATCAACAAAACAAAAAGCCATCCCTACCGAGTGGGAGAAGATATTTGCAAATGATATATACAATATGGGGTTAAGATCCAAAATATATGAAGAAGTTATACAACTTTACATCAAAAAGATAATCCAATTAAAAATGGGCAGAAGTTTTGAATAGACATTTTTCCAAAGAAGACATACAGAGCCCACAGACACATGAAAAGCTCAACATCACTAACCATCAGAAAAATGCAAATCAAAAGCACAACTAGATACAACCTACCAGTAATAATGCTACTATCAAAATCACCAGAAATAATGTGTTGGCAAAAATGCAGAGAAAAGAGAACCCTTGTGCACACCTGGTGGCAATGTATATTGGTGCAACCACTGTGGAAAACAGTATAGAGGTTCCTCAAAAAATTAAAAAGAGAAATATCATACAACCTAGTAATTCCACTACTATCTACCCAAAAAAGATGAAAACACTAATTTGAAAGATATATGCACCCTTATGTCCACTGTAGCATTATTTATAATAGACAAAGTATGGGGGAAAAAAAGACAAAGTACGAAAGCAAGCCACATGTCTGTCAACAGATAAAGAAGATGTAATATATATGTATATACAATGGAGTATTACTCAGCCATATAAAAGAATGACATGCCATTTGTGCCAATACGGATGGATCTAGAGGGTATTAAGCTAAGTGTAATAAATCAGAGAAAGACAAAATATTATATGACTTTACTTAAATGTGGAATACAAAGAGCAAAACAAATGAACAAACAAAACACAGAAACAGACTAAAAAATACAGAGAACAAACTGGTGGTTCTAAGAGGGTAGGGAGGTGGGGGCATGGGTAAAAATAAGTGAAGGGGATTAAGAGATAGAAACTTCCAATTATAAAATAAATAAGTCACACAGATTAAAAGTATAGCATAAGGAATATATACAATATTGTAATATCGTCTTACAGTGACACTATAGGGAACAAAGGTAATGTATGGAACTGCTGAATCAGTATGTTGTACACCTAAAATTAATATTAACACTGTATGTCAACTATACTTCAATAATTAATATTTTAAAAAAACCACAAAAGACAAAAAGAGGGAGACAAAAAGGGGCAATGAATAGAAAGCAATAACATATATGGTAAATATTAATCACATCAATGTCACTTCAACATCAAAAGTCTAAAACACACAAATTACAAGACAGAGAGTGTCAGAATAAATCAAAAACCAAGATCCGATTATATGTGGCCTACAAGAAAACCACTTTTTAAAAGACTGATTTATTTTAAAGAGTGTGTGTGTGTGTGTGTGTGTGTGTGTGCTTGAACAGGGGGAGGGACAAAGGGAGAGTAAGACAATCTCAAGCAGACTCCCCACTAAGCGCAGGGCCCAAAGCAGGGCTCTATCTCACGATCCTGAGATCATAACCTGAACCAAAACAAAGAGTTGGACTTGGGGATCCCTGGGGTGGCTCAGCGGTTTAGCGCCTGCCTTTGGCCCAGGGCGCGATCCTGGAGTCCCGGGATCGAGTTCCACATCGGGCTCCCCGCATGGAGCCTGCTTCTCCCTCCTCCTGTGTCTCTGCCTCTCTCTTTCTCTCTCTATCATAAATAAATAAATAAATCTTAAATGCTTAACCAACTGAGCTACCCAGGCACCCCAAGAAACCTACTTTAAATATAAATATATTTATATATAAATATAAATATGTATATTAAAAGTAAATGGATGGAGGAGTACCTGGGTGGTTGAGTGACTGACTCTCTTAGTTTCAGCTCAAGTCTGATCTCACGGTTGTGAGATCAAGTCCTGTGTTAGGCTCCATGCTTACTGTGGAATCTGCTTGAGTTTCTCTCTCCCTCTTCCTCTGCCCCTCCCCATTGTGCTCTCTCTCTCACTGAAATAAATCTTAAAAAAAAAAAAAAAGTAAATGGATAGAGAAAAATACACCACGCTAACACTAATCAAAGAAAGTGGGAATAGCTATATTAATTTCAGACAGGGATCCATGGGTGGCGCAGTGGTTTAGCGCCTGCCTTTGGCCCAGGGCATGATCCTGGAGACCTGGGATCGAATCCCACGTCGGGCTCCCTGCATGGGTCCTGCTTCTCCCTCTGCCTGTGTCTCTGCCTCTCTCTCTCTCTCTCTCTCTGCGACTATCATGAATAAATAAATAAAATCTTAAAAAAAATAATAATAATTTCAGATATAGTAGATTTCAGAGCAATATAAGTTATCAGAGATAAACAGGAGAATTACATAATGATAAAGCAATCAACTCTCCAAGAAGACACAACAATCCTTAATGTGGATGTACCTAACAATAATGCATCAAAATACATGACACAGAAGCTGACAGAATTGCAAAGAAAAACTAATGAATCCACTATTACAAGTGGAGACTTCAATACCCCTCTATCACAGAAATGGACAGATAAGACAGAAAATAACAGTAAGAATATGGCTGAACTCAACAGCACCATTAATAAGCTGGATATAATTGATACCTATCAACTACTTTATCCAACATTGGTAGAAAACATATGATTCTCAAGTTCAGATGGAACATTCACCAACACAGACCACAAATTCTGAGCCATAAAATATACCTTAATGAATTTATCAGAATCCATAGGTCTCTTCTCAGACCACAATAAAATTAAACTAGGGAAAAAAAAAAACAGAAACATAGCTGGAAAATCTGAAAATACTTGCAGATTAAACAATGAACTTCTAAATTAAAATAGGCCAATGAAGAAATCTCAAGAGAAATTTAGAATAACTTGAACTAAATGAAAACGTAAATATAACTTTTCAAAATGTGTGGGATGCAGTAAAAGCAGTACTTAGAGGAAAAATGATAGCACTGAATGTATGTATATATCAGAAAAAAGATCTAAAATAAAAAATATAAGCTGCCACCTAAAAAAAAAAACTAAAAAAAGTAAATTAAGTCCAAATAAGCAAATGAAAAAAAAATTAGAGAAGAAAATGAAACTGAAGCAGGAAATAAACAGGAAAAAAAAAATCAATGAAACCAAAAGCTGGTTCTTTGAAAAGACCAGTAAAATTGATAAAAAGATAAATGACACAAATTAATATCAGAAGTGAAAGAGGGGTTGGGTGTCTGGGTGGCTCATTGTCTGAGCATCCAACTCTTGACTTCCCTTAGGTCATGGCCTCAGGATCATAAGACTGATCCCTGCATCAGCCTGCGCTCAGAGTAGAATCTGCTTGTCCCTCTTCCTCTGTTCCTCCCTCAACTCATGCTCTCTCTCTCAAATAAATAGAAATATTTAAAAAATATATTTAAAAACATTTCCAAAAAAAAAGAATAAATGAAAGAAGGGGTATTACTACAGATCCCACAGTCATCAAAAGAATAATCAGGAAAAACCACGAACCTTTCTATGCCCGCTAATTAGATAACTTAGATGAAATGGACCAATTCTTTGAAAGACACAATGTGTCAAAACTCACAAATGAAGAAACAGACAATCTGAATAGGCATGTATCTACTAGAGAAACTGAATCATAATTAATAACCTTCTAAGACAACAAACATCAGGTTCTGATGAGTTCTCTAGTGAATTCTAGCAAACATGAAGACATTTTACCAATTCTCTACAATCTTACCTAAAAAATAAAAGCAGAGGGAATACTTCTAATTCCAGCTATAGGCTAGCATTAATCTAATACCAAAACCAAAAAGATATTACAATAAAATTACACTAATATATTTTATAAACATATATACAAAGTCCTGAACAGAGTATTTTCCAACAATGTATAAAAAGAATTATATGCCACAATCACATGGGATGTATCCTAGATATGCAACGCTGGCTCAATATTTGAAAAATCAATTAACGTAATCCATCACATCAACAGACTTGTTAGATACAGCACCAAAGCACAATCCAGTAAAGAAATACTTGATAAGCTGGGCTTCACTAAAATTAAAAACTTTTGCTCTGTAAAATACATTGCCAAAAGAATGAGAAAACAAGCCACAGACCAAGAGAAAATATTTGCAAAAGATATATCGGAGGATTATTTTCTAAAATATATAAAGAACTGTTAAAAACTCAACAATAAGAAAGCAACCCAATTTAAAAATGGGCAGAAGACAAAAGCCATCAATAAAGTTGTACAGATGGCAAATAAGCAACTGAAAAGATGTTCAATATCTTACGTCACCAGGGATTTGCAAATTAAAACAATCATCAGAGAGATGTTCCTACACACTTTTAGAATAGCCAAAATACAAAACACTGACAGTACTAAACATTGGTAAGAATACGGAGCAAAGGAACTCGTTCATTACTGATGGGAATGCAAAATGGCACAGCCACACTCTAATAAGAGTGTTAACAATTTCTTACAAAACTAAACATGCTATTAGCATATAATCCAGAAATCATGCTGTTTGGTGTCCCAAATAAGTTAAAAAGTTATGTCCACGCAAAAGCCTACAAAAGGATATTTATGGCAGCTTTATTCATAATTACCAAAAAGTAGAAGCAACCAAGACATCCTTCAGTAGATGAATGGATAAATAAGCTGTGGTGCATCCAGACAATGGACTATTATTCAGCACTAGAAAGAAACGAGCTATCAAGCCATGAAAAGACATGGAGAAAACTTAAATGCATATTACTACGTAAATCTGAAAGACTACCTACTGTATGATTCCAATTAGGGGGCTTTCTGAAAAGGCAATGCTATGGAGTCATTAAAAAGATCAAAGGTTGTCAAGGTTAGGCAACAGGAATGAATTGGCAAAACACTGATTTTTAGGACAGTGAAAGTATTCTGTATGTTACTCTAATGCTAGATAGATGTCATTATACATTTGCCTAAACGCACAGAATGTATAACACCAGGAGTGAACCGTAATGTAAACTATGGACTTAGGGTGATGACGTGTCAATACAGGCTCATGAATTATAACAAATGTGCCGCTCTGGTGGGGGCTACTGATAATGGGGGAGGCTATGGAGGAACAGGTGGTACATGGGAAATCTCTGTACCTTCTGCTCTATTTTGCTGTAAACTATTGTTTTTTAAGATTTTATTTATTTATTCATAAGAGACACACAAACACAGAGAGAGAGAGACAGAGAGGCAGAGACACAGGCAGAGGGAGAAGCAGGTTCCCTGTGGGGAGCCTGATGTGGGACTCGATCCCAAGACCCTTGGGACGCTCTGAGCCCAAGGCAGATAGATACTCAACTGCTGAGCCTCGAGGGACCCCAATTTTGCTGTAAACTTAAAACTGCTCTAAAAAAATCTATTTAAGGTATGTGTGTCTTAATGGTGTATTTTTCTTACATTTTATTAATATAATGTAATTCATCAATCCTAGGACCAACATTTTCACATTTTACCAACTGTAAAATCATGGACGCCTGGGTGGCTCAGCAGTTGAGCATCTGCCTTTGGCCCAGGGTGTGATCCTGGGATGCTGGATCAAGTCCCTCACCGGGCTCCCTGCAGGGAGCCTGCTTCTCCCTCTGCCTGTGTCTCTACCTCTCTGTCTCTCATGAATAAATAAAATCTTAAAAAAAAAAAACCTATAAAATCAGGATACATCCTAAAATATCATAGTATTATTTAATAGTTATCTTTTTTTTTCTTAATGCTTAGAATAACAGTGTATCAGTAGCTGCAGATTACACAGATATATGTACCATAGAATTAATCCATTCCAGATCATATAGCTTAACTTAAGGAAGAATTATAGATGAGTTTGTTAGTACTAATAACCAAATGCTTTTCATATACAAACCTTATCAAATGTAATGTAGTGGGTTTTCCACTAGCAGACTGACTTCTAATTAAGTCTTTGGTGGATTAATGACTTCAAGATTGTCAACTTTTATATTACTTTATATGATTAATCACCTCTACTTATTTCTCACTGTGCTACATTTTTCTTCCTAATCTAAACAATTTCTTCATTCAGATGCTAAGTAACTCAGATACAAGAATCATCGTATGCACAATCCTTGGATGTGTTAAGATCTGCCTTCATTTCTTATGCTAAGCATGCTTTGAAAACTCATCCATTCTAACACCTTCCATCAGATTTGTAAAGCTATTAGTGTTATTTTTTTAGTATTTAACAGATAATTTGTTTTTGGAATCCTATAGGAAAAAGGCTGGCTTTTTATCTATTACTGGTCCTTCTACCACAATTATTACATTTTGCCAATTCTTTCCCCTCACACCTTTCTGGCCATTTCTCTAGTCCTGCAAAATCTTACCCATCTGGTTTTATGGAGTCAGCTGAAAAAATTAATTCAAAGAACCAGATTTTACACTCTAAAATACCCTTTTTAAATCACACTTATGTATCCTCACTGAATATCAGTCAACTCAGTCTATTCCTGTTCCACCAGTTTAAAAAAATAAAAAAAGGGATGCTGTTGAATGTTAGAAATTTCTGTGGACAATGCCACCAATTGACAGAAGGATTCTAAGAAACATTTGGCAAAACTCCAGAAACCACAACGTACTTCACTTACTCATAAGGAAATGCACACTTTGTTTTCTTCACCATCACAACTTGGAATTTAGAAAAATGTAGTGATATAATAATCCTTAAAGAAATTTCAATATTTCTGCAGCCCAATTCTAACAAGATAAAATGCAAATGACAGGTGAGAGACAATTATTTCTGTATTAAGCCACAGAATATGATCCTTTTTTATTTGTCTGTTTCACTAGCATAATACCAGTAAAATCACTTATGCTTATGCCTGTTCAATTAACATGCAAAGGAATTTGGGAATAAGTGCATTCAAAAATCAAGTATCTTAAAGTTAATGAGTATTATGCACAATGAATAACAGTCTAAAAAATTACAGATCAGGGGTTCCTTGGTGGCTCAGTGGGTTAAGTATCTGCCTTTGTTGTGCTCAGGTCATGATCCCAGGGTCCTGGGACAGAGACCCTGAGTCAAGCTCCCTGCTCAGCTGGGAGCTGGCCCACTTCTTCCTCTCCTCCCCACCAGTGCGCTCTCTCTCAAATAAATAAATAATATCTATAAAAAAAATTATAGATCAGTATCTTGACAGGGGTGTGGGTTACAGTGATGTGTGCATTTTTCAAAACTGATTGGACTGTACAGATAAGACCTGCACATTTCATTTTACATGTGTTGTCGTATACACACAACAGACATCAAGTTTTAAAACTTAATCAATTAATTAGAATATGGAGTGGAGAAAAAAAAAATCCTGTGGGGATGGATTAGAATTGGTTATTTGTACAAACTAAAACTTTTTTAAAAATAATTTTAAAATGTATTTCCTAAATATGTTCACTGAAAGGGACTAGAAACAATGACACGCAGTACCAACAACTAATGCCTATATACATAATGTTCCTATATATTCTTTCCAGTTAACTCTAGGGGTGAGTTAACTGAGGATGACCATTTTTCCCCCTGTATCTTCACGTGTTTGTGTCCCAATTTCCCTTTTTTATTTTATTTTTTTAAAGATTTATTTACGAGAGACAGACAGACAGATAGCAGGGGGAGGGGCAGAAGGAGAGGGAAAGAATCCTCAAGCACACTACCTGCTGATCACAAAGCCCAACATGGGGCTTGATCCCATGACCCTGAGATCATGACCTGAGCTGAAATCAAGAGTCGATTGCTTAACCGACTGAGCCACCCAGGTGCCCCTCAATTTCTCTTTTTTATAAGGAACACATTGAATTAGAGGCCACTCTAATAGTATCATTTTAATTTGATGACCTGTGCAAAGACAGTATCTCCAAGTAAGGTCACATTCTGAGGCACTAGCAATATTTTATGAGGAAATAAATGGAATTTTATGGAGAAATTTAATGAGAAACAAGAAATTTGTATGGTCTTACAGTATGTCTCTATAGATTGTTTATTAGTTCTAATGGGGGAAAATAGTAACTATACAATGGAGAAAATGGACATCTTGACCAGGCAATCAAAATTCACATTACTAATGTAGGACAAGCATATTAGGCCTCTGAATATGAAACTCTGAAAAAGGACACATTATCATTTATGGAGAATTCTGGCCAGAGATGCACCACCTAAATCCAATAATGAAAACATGTCAGATAACTCCAAATGGTGGAATATAGCATAAAATAACTCATTTATATTCTTCAAAACTGTTAATGTCACACAAAATAAAAGACAAGTATGGACCTGTTTCAAAATGAGACATGGAGCTAAATACAGTATGTGATCCCACATTCAAACCTCTACTACAGGGAAAAAATTTCTAAAAAGGACTTAGTTGAGACAACTGACAACAGGGGAAGACAGATGTAGATTAAAGTACCATATCAATGTTGTATTTCCTGAATTTGATACCCTAAATATGATTACATATGAGAATATCCTTGTTCCTGTAAAAGAGAAAAATGCAGCAGAAATGGTAAAAAGCTATCATATATTTAAACATTACTCTCTAACAGTTCATCAAAAATTGAGTGTGAGTGTGAGTGTGTGTGTGTGTGTGTGTGTGTGTAGGCAGATGAAAGAAAGGGAGAATCAGAGAATGACACGAATTTGGAAAAGTGTCAAAAACATCTTAAAATTATTTTAAAATATAAAAAATACTAAATATTAAAATTAAAATATTTAAAAATCTTTTAGATAAATAAAAACAGGAAATTTGACACAGACATGTCCAGAAGAAACAGGGAGAAAACAGCCTTCTACAACCCCAGGAATGCTTGAGGCTACAAGAAGTTAAGCAAAGAAGTATGGAACAGAGCCTTCCCAAGTACCTTCAGAGAAAGTATGGCCTAGGAACAACTTGATTTTGGATGTGAGCCTCCAGAACTGGGAGAAAATAGTTTTCTGCTATTCTAAGCAGAAACAACAACAACAACAAAAAAAAAACCAAAAGAATTAGAACAGCAATAAAACCACCTACAGAGTATTATGCTAAAGTAAAATACTATTCAGATACCTGAGATACACTTTCACAAAATGAAGATTTTTAAGAACATAAATACGTGTATTCACTGTTGTTCACCAAAGTTCGAATAATCATCAAACATCAAAAAAAAAAAAATCAAACACCAATCTTGCACTCTAAAACCAGAATTATAAAAAAAAAAAGAATCAACCAAACCCAATGCGCTAGTCCTATTAAGTGCTTTAATACTAAACTCCAAACTGAGAATACATTAAAATTGATTTAGCAAGGTTATCATCATTTACAGATCACATTATATATATTTTAAATACTCCATTAGGATCAATGGAAAAAGTGTTTTAAAAAAAGAGTTGAATGGTTTAAATATACAATAATTAAAAAGCTATTTTTAAGATTTTATTTATTATTCATGAGACACAGAAGCAGAGACACAGGCAGAGGGAGAAGCAGGCTCCAGGCAGGGAGCTCAATGCAGGACTTGATCCCAGGACCCCGGGGTCACGCTCTGAGCCAAAGGCAGATGCTCAGCCACTGACCCACCCAGGTGGCCTTAATAAGCTCTTCGTATATTAACAGAAGTTTACAAAATATAAAGGAAAAATAATCTCACAATGGCACTTAAAAATATACTCCAAAACTTCACTAAGATTCAAAAGACTAATAAAAAAGGAAAGTATGCCATTTTATGAGTTAGAAAACTATACACTGTAAAAATGTCAGTTCTCTCCAAATCAATGAATAAATGTTAACAGGGTTTTTAATGGAATCAGACAAAAGGACTCTGCAGACATTTGGAAAAATAAACTTCAGAATATCCCACACTTTTGGGAAAAAAGGATTTGCCTCACCAAGTTTTAAAATATAGTGAAAGCAACATCAATATAAACAGTGTGATTCTACTGTCAAGACCAATTATAACAGGATACCAAGGGTAGATACAGAGATGCAAAAGAATACAATAAAAGCAACATCTCAAATCAATAAAAGGTGTTGAGAGAACTTTGTAACCATTTGGGGAAAAACTTAAATTGGATCCTTGCCTCATGCCACAAGAGTAATTCCAGATAAATAAAAGGTTAAAATGTAAAACTATAAAAGAAGTTGAAAATAATACTGCAATGGGGAAGGAATTTCTAAGTTTGACATCAAAACTAGAAACCATAAAGGAAAGGCTGATGTAAATTGTTATTGGAGATAGCACTGAATACAATTTTTCCTGTTTTATGCAGCAATCTTAATAAGCCTATAACAGTATTCCAACTACAGTGTGCTTTTAGGGTTGTGGCTAGGGCAGTAAGATCAGGGTGTTGTATTCTACGCATTTGACTTCATTTTAAAGAAAACAATTTTCTGCTTTGACAACTGGCTCTTCCTGTAACGGTCAGGAGGTTATTGGATAATCAAAAGTACTTACCTCCTTTTTTTCACATTTCTGTGATTGCTATCTTTGGTTGGAATGAAAAATTATCTAAAATTCAGGGAACTTCCCATAAGTTGATACTGAGTTACTAAAATGGATATCAATTTTTATTTTTTAAAGATTTTATTTATTTATTTGAGACACAGAGCGCACGTGCAGGGGGAGGGGCAACGGGAGAGGGTCTCTCCGGCTGAACAGGGAGCCCGGCTCCCACCTGCTCCCAGGGCCCCAGGACCCGGACCTGGGCCGAAGGCAGGTGCTTAACCAACTGCGCCACCACACAGCCCAGATACCAACTTTTAAAATTAGTATTCTAGGGGCCCCGGCGCTCAGTGGTTAGCGCCGCCTCGGCCCAGGGCGTGACCCCGGGGTCCCGGGTTCGAGTCCCACATAGGGCTCCCTGTAGGGAGCCTGCTTCTCCCTCTGCCTGGGTCTCTGCTTCTCTCTCTGTGTGTCTCATGAATAAATACATAAAATCTTTAAGAAAAATAAAATAAAATAAAATAATAAAATTAGTACTCTAAGTAAAAAAAGAAGTCCCTACACGACTTGGTTTTCTCCTCTAGCCCAGCGGGTACCAGTGACCCGAGTTGACCCCGTCACAGCAGGTGGCGCTGAGCAGGGCCAGAGGGGAAGAGCCTCCGGGCTCCCGGCCCCGCCCCCGCCGCATAGCCCCGCCCCCGCCGCCGTGACGCAGCCCCGCCCGCTCTCTGCTGCGTCCTCGTGTCCTCGACGTGCTCCCGATGCAGCGCGGGCCTCCCCACGTGGCCGCGCTCTCCGCCTCCTCGGTCCATCGGCGCGTTGCGGAGCGCGGCGCCCGAGGCTGCGGGGCCTGCGGCGTGGCGCCCACGGCGGCCGGGCCTACGGCGTCAGCACGGGGGCTTCGCCGCGGTGAGGTCCGCTGAGGCGGGACGGGGCCGCGCGGGGAGGGCCGAGGCCTGCTCTACGCCGTGCCCGGGGCCGCGGCAGGGCTGAGGCGGGACGAGGCGGGACGGGGCCGCGCGGGGGCACGGAGCACGGAGGAGGGCGGCGGCGCACAGAGCGGCGGCGCTGGAGCAGCGCGGTCGGGGCGGGCGGTCGGCGGTCGGGGCACGGGCCGTCCTGGGCGCGCCACACCCGCAGGTCACGCACGAGAGACCTTCCGCCCAGGAATGCCTCCCCACAGACGCCGGATCTCTTCCTCACGGCGGCATCGCTGACTTCATTCTCTTCATTCTCATGTTTTAAAGATTCCTGTTGATGTTCGAGTTTTCATTACGTCTTTTCCACACGTCGTGTTGACCATACTTCTCAGGATACGTTTTTTCTTAAGTCCCAAACTGTGGTCTTTTGACAGACGCGTGTAAAAATGTGCTTTATTTCCACAGAAAATTATACACTCGTGTTGTTCCTAAAATACAAGCGGGTCCATCTTCGATTTCTCGCCTTTGACGGAGATTCGCGGGGTCAGCTCAGAGGGGAATCGCCGGGGAGGGCCAGTGAACAGGGCGCCCGCGCCCCACGCCTGCTGTGGGCTGGGAACAAAGGACCTGCGCTGCCTATCATCCAGTTTTTCAAGAAGAATAAAAAATCTGGGCTTCCTTTTTGCAAAAATCTCCCAATTTTTAATCGTTTGCAACTAATTTTTAAAAAATACGGTATACGCCAAAAATAAAATGCCTGCAGGCCAAATTAACCTGACAAGGCTTTCTTTCTTTCTTTTTTTTTTTTTTAACAACCTCTTGTGTAAAGGAATCATAGCAGATCTGTTTATTTATTTCTCTTTCACTTTTTCTTGATTTTAGGTCACCCTTCCTTCCAAGCAGGGATAGCACAAGCTTTTACAATACTCAGAGATTGAAAGTGAGGTTAAAGACCTATCACCATCACCAAGTACCATTAAACAGTTCTCTTTTTTAACATAATACATCATATTTGCTTTTTGATACTAGTTTGGGGATAGGAATGGAATTCACTTTAAATTTACACTTGTTCTTGAGAAGTTTTCATACATCTATGTAAGTATGACAATTAGCATTTATAGAGCACCTTCAGTGTGCCAGGCACATTACTAAGCATTTTCACACTTTGGTATTTCATTAAAGCTGAAATTACCTTGTAAAGTACATTTTATTATCTCATTTTACAGACGACTTAAAATGGTTCACAAAGTTCTCAGTTTTTGTTTCTCTGCCCTCAGAATGCAGCAGAAATGGTTGGTTAGGCTTGCCTTTTTTTTTTTTTTTTTTTGACAGGTATCATCAATCAAGAATAATTACAACCATCTTAAATCACAGTAACAAAAATGCAAAGTAAAAGTATTGAAGGATGACAGCCTTTGGAAAAAAAAAAAAAAAGCTAAACCTTCATTCCAACTCCTTAAATTCCTTAGGTCCATTGATCTTCCAGGCACTGAGAGAGTCATAGTTATTTTCAAGACAAGTAAAATTGAAGTCAGCTCTTCTTTTTGGTTCATGTTTCTTTTCCAGGGCCTCTCAAAACACTGACCATTTTACAAAAATCAAAGCTTTTCATTAATTAAAGAGGACTACAAAAAGAGCACAGGCTGCTGCCACCACAGAATTCCTGGGCGTGTGAGCTAGGCCAGCCCGTGTGCTGGGCCCGGCGACACAGAAACACGCACGGTTCCCCACTCACGTGGAGCTCACGATTTCTAGGAAGGAAAACAGATCTTATCCATACAAACAGCAATTTCATGACAGTCATGATAAGTGCCACCAAGGAAATTTAGAATGGGGTGCTATGACAGCTCTGACAAAGTTGTGCAAATCTAAGTAAAACCTGGGCAGAAGCTCAGTACAATGAGGGAAGTGGAAAGACAACTGCTCTGATCCAGTCAAGTGGCTCCTTTAAGAACACTAGTCTGAAGGCTTACATTAAGTCTCTATAAATACCCAATTCTACTTATATTTTACATATCCTAGCGTAAGTTTCTGAAATTCAATTCTTCAAAGCCACTTACTCCCCTTATAAGACACACACACAAATAAACCTCAATATTTTAAAAAGAAAAACACCAGCATTTAAGTCCGAGACTCAATGAACATTTAAATACAATGTGCGTTACATATTTATATAAAATAAAAAATGAAACCAGTAACATTTATCAAATAATGTGGAAAGAATGGTTAAAATGCAACTTTTATTGAAATCAGGTGAAAAAACTTCACGTTAATTTTTTAAGTATATAGAAATTGTGATAAATGGGCCAATTACTTGGCTTTTGAAAAAAACGTAAGAATAACATGGGTTAGGAAGGTACAAAAGCAGCAAAGCGCTAACACTGGTCAGTCTTCCAGTAAGAAAACTGGCACCTAATAATATAAGGAATAAATATAAAAGCTTTTAAGATATGCTTAAGAAAATGTGTCCAAAATGTGTCTCAAATCTCTCTTGCAATTAATGATCTTATATAATAACAAATGTACAAACTGTTCAAATATACAAATACATATACATGTAAATACATTAAAGATCTCGCATGAGATTTATTTCCATTTTCCTATTTTCTTCAAGGTTTACCTACATCTAATTTTTAAATACATATGCACGCACTTAATGGTTTAACATCCTAGAGCAGTGTACTCTATTCTCACTAGTCACTTTTAAACATCTTCTCTGCTTCATTCAGGCATAGATTTGTTAATAACATAGGGAACCACAGGTTAATCTTCTTGCAACAAGGTCCATACATAGACACATGAAGTAGAGAAGGCCCATCTGGTCCTGACAATGCCATGTGACTTGAAGAAGGAAGAATTCACAAATGCTAACAAACTCAGCTTTTCTTGCCCCCTCCAAAAACTGCCTATAAAAGGATAGCTGAACCAAAACAGGAGTCATCTTATCATCCCATATTTATAAAAATCTAATACAGTTAAGGTACTCCACAGATATGATGTGACAGGAGCTAGAGGGAGGACACGTAACCTAGCTTTCAGTATAGTGTGGCTGGCTTTCACTTTCCTTGTAAAGTAATACCTACTCTACCACGTTACTTTAAAGATCCCCCATAATGGCACAGTGTTAGGCATTCTGTAGGTACACAAATGGTGGCTAGTATAATTATTTTAAATCAAATTAGAGACGGGAAACAAATACTGAGGAAGAAAATCAACAGGACAAACTGGCATTAGAAGCCCTACCAAAGCAGAGAAAAGGAAGAAATGCCCAGGAGCCTGGCTGCAATTAAAGCTTCATGGAGAAGGTAAGAGACAGGTTCTGCCTATCAAAAAGTCTTGGACTTCTCAGACAAGAGGGAAAAGGAGTGATTAACAGAGAAGCGGAGGTTAACACTACAGACTTAGGGATACAACATAGAAAGCCAAATCCAGTATCCTTATTAGTGGGCAAAAAAAAAAAAAAAAAAAAAAGGAAATACATTCATGCACTAGAAAGAAGAAAAACATACCCAATGCCCAATCACAAATTTTTATCTTGGGTAACTTTTTTCTTTTAGAGAAAGGGGGTTGAGACAACAGTCTGTTTAGAAAATATGACACTTACTCTAGAAATACTAAAAAGACTGATACAAATGTGACTATCTTGACTACTGATGATAGTGACCCTGTTGAGAGAGTATCAAGCAAAATTGACGAACATTATTAATACTTAAATGACCTAGAAATACAGGGGGGAACTCAATACTTTTTATTGGACTGATAATGTTTAACAGAGGTATGAGTGGTTTATAAATAATGCTTAAGCTTTTTAAACCCTCAGAAACGGGACAAGTTACATATAAAAGGTATTTATGAAATACAAGGATCCCTCACTTTTTGAAAAGCTCAAACTGGGCCACTTTGCTTTGATGATTATTTTCACTAACCAAAAGAAATCCAGGAAGGATTTTCACTTCTATGAAAAAAAGGCAAAAAGCAAAACCAGCGTTCAGTGCAGTGTGGCCGGGAGCCCCCCGCCAGGAGCTGCACCCAGCAGCCGGAGGGGCGCCCCGAGCACCCTCCCTGGAACGACCCTCCGCATCTCAGCCGCCAGTGCCCGGGCCTGGACTATCTGGGTAGACGAGAGCGCTTTACCTCCATTTACCTCATGCACTCATCAGCAAGATGTGTCCTTAAGGTATCAGAAACACCTAAGAGAAGTTATTTTTGGGGACTGGGAATGCTCAAAAATTTTACATATAAATTAACAGTAGTTGCTTCCTCACTTCATGCCATTTTGTTTTTTTACCAGGAACATTCTCCTAGGAACACTATTTTCAGAGAGCAGGGGAAACATGCACGTTCATTAATAACCATTTTTTAAAAATGATTTCCTTAAAGGTTAAAAAAAAGTTTGTATTCTTAGTAAAACTAAACTCGGGAAAATTACAACGTAAATTGAATTAACATTCAGGATATGGCACTGGGATTATTATGACAGTTTTTATGTGAAAAATCTTTTTAAAGTCTTCACTTATCAAAGAGCAGCAAGGATACAGAACAAAAGAAATATTGTAACTGCTTTGGGGACTTTTTACCACCATGTTTCGAAAGCACACAAACAGTCCAATTCATGCCATTTTGTGCCAGGAAAGCTATTTTTTCCCCTCAAAATACAATTTAAAATACTCTCCAAATTTAACTCAATATTAATTTGATTTAAATTTAACTGCAATATAAAAATATAATGTGTTGGCCTTTCAAAGAAAGTATCTTTTTTTAAAAAAATACCTCTAAATATATGAAGAAATAACCTAGGCTCACTTGGAAGCTAAACTATATAAAAGTAAAGCCTTTAATAGAAAAAAGTAGTGACTTTACAAATATTTAAGTTAAAATGGCTCCCTTTGGGGGCCTGTCAGAGAAAATATCTGTGTCTTGCTCCCTAAGTGGGGGCAGGGTTGGAGATAATGCAGCAAAAGCGAGCGTAGCCTCACCAGTGCCGCTCTAAACTTGAAGTGCACTGGTAGGCTCTGGAACAAAGAATGTGTAATTTGATCTCTTTTCCTTCTCTCCTCCTTCACAGCAACATTTAGAAAGTAATTTAACCTCTCAAAATGGCATCTTTGTGCTGCTTAGGGGAAAAATATCTATTCGCCAGTACAGTGTAAGGGGAAAAAATAAGAAATCAAATCACTTTTTAAAAAATGGTTTTTGCTTTATAGTGATATTTTTGTGTCAAACATCGAATATACAGACAAGCCAATTATAAACGAAGACTTTATTTTTGCTATGTGAAGGTCCGCTATGCAAGATTTAAAAATGCAGCTCAGGTTTTAAGAACAATTAGTCTTATTATCACGAGATGGATTTAGTATTTATTTTGCTTCTACAACACAGTAAATAGCTCCTTAGAAGTTTCCAAAAAAAAAAATAAGAATGCAAATAATCTGGGTAAATATGAATTTAAAATCTTAGTGTCTCAAAGAATTATGCAAGTTACATATACTTTTAACTTTTATAAATCTCTTCATTTATCCTAATTTAATAAAGAAGACAAATCAGTTTGAAAATCCAGAAGAGAATAAAAACCTGAAAAAAAAATTGTCAGCCAGGTATCAAAGGATACTGAACATTCTCAACACTGTCAAAAATGTTTAAAGGTAACCTAAAATATCAGCAAGATTTTATGACTCTTCCACATCTCAAAGCACTTCAACATTCATGACATAATTTGATCCTCACAACAACCTTGTGAGTTAGGTGGCCACGAATTTGCTTGAGACAGTCACAAAAAGGTTTGTGGAAGTCTCTCGACTCATCTATAGCCCCAAGCTATTTCTATTTCAGTGCATACTAGTAAATAGTAAACATTATTACTCCTTTTGCACCAGAGAGGAAACAGGCTCCGAAGTAAATAACTTGCATAAGGTCACAATGCTGATACACTTAACTGTAATCCTTACATCTATCAAAATACATAAATCTGACAATTTAATGCAATGTAACCGACAAAGAAGCCAACTGTGTAGAATTGTGGTCCCCTCAAAGACCATCCATGTCCTAACCCAGGGACCTGTGAATGTTACCTCGCATGCAAGGGACTTTGCAGAAAGTGAGATGAGATTATCCTGTTGGTCTCAATCTAATCATGGTCCTTAAAAGCAGAGAACCCTTCCCAGCTATGGTTTGAGAGAGACAGATGACAGAGGGTCAGAAAGATGAGACCATGTTGGCTTAGAAGATGAGGAGGCAGGAGGCCGTGAACTGAGGATTGTGGTCAACCTCTGGAAGCTGGAAAAGGCAAAGAATCAGATTTTCCCCTAAGAGGCCCTCCAGAAAGGAACACAGGCCTGCGGACACCTTGAGTTTAGCCTGGCGAGACTTGTGTTGGATTTTTGAGCTGCAGAACTGTAACCTAATAAATTTGTGCTATTTAAACCACTATGTTTGTGATGATTGTTATAGCAGCAACAGAAAACGAATGTACCCACTGTACTATATAACCAATTGTCACAGACTGAATGTTCATATCCCACAAAAATGCACGTTAAATCCTAAACACCCAAGGTGATTCGATCTGCTGGTGGAGGTAATGAGGTCTCCAAGGTAGAGACCTCAGGATGGGACTCCAGTCCTTATAAAAGGGAACCCAGAGAGCTCCCCTGCTCCCTCTGCCATGTGAAGATACAGAGAAGAGATGGCCATCTATGAACCAGGAAGTGGGCTCTCACCAGACAGCAGATGCCAGCGCCTTGAGCTTGGACTTCTCAGCCTCCAGACTGTAAGAAATAAATTTCTGTTGTTTGTAAGCCCCAAGTTTATGGTATCTCATAATAGCAGCCTAAACAGACTAAAACAATTGACTATTTTGTTTTTTAAAATCTTACGATTCTAAAAAGCAATCTATGAGCACACTGTCTAAGCAGAAATCCTGCCCTATGTACAGATGAAAGGAAAGTACAGGCATCCGTCACTACACAACTGGGTGTGGTTTTGCCACTAATGACATTCCAGCCCATTATACCTAGAAAGTCTATTATTAATCATTCAGTCATACATGTCTGCAGTTTAAGTGGAAATTTTTAAAAATTTTTCCTTTGACCACAAGTAAGCCTCTAAAAGCTTAAAAAATTATTTGGGATTCAATTATCATTAGTATAACATATACAATGGATTTAAACGACAAACATATTATAGATCTGATAAGAAATTAACAACATTAAAGGTAAAAATTTTACCAGAAATATATGTTAATGAGATGGATGGGGCTTTCATTTTTCAATTAGTTCATTCATCTGTTTGAATAATTATTGCTAAAATTAGGTGATTCAGCATATTGTTTTAGTTTTTATTTTTAAAAAATATTGTTTGAGAGAGAGAATGCACGTACACACACGCACACATGCGCGCACGCGCGAGAGAGAGATACAGAGAGCATGAGCAAGGGAAGGGGCATGGGGAGAAGCAAATTCCCAGCTCAGCAGGGAGCCCGATATGGGTTCTTGATCCCAGGATTCTGGGATCATGACCTGAGCCAAAGGCAGATGCTCAACCGTCTGAGCCACCCAGGTGGCCCTGTTTATTAATTTTTTTAAAGAAAGCACGGAGAAATTATGTTCATTTAAATAGGTGAATAGGAATGACAGGCATTTTGTCAGTAGTTACACAAGTTTTAAAATTCCTTCTGAGTTATTTGTTGAAAAATCCCATAGAGGTTTACCATCAAAAAGAGCAGCTGATTATTTCCAAAAACTGACATTGAAAAATCCATCAATTTCACTGGAAGCCATTAATGGATTTATTCCCCAAAGATTAAAGCTATTTACTTCCTCAATGCTAACACCAATATTTGGAATTGCCACTTTAGTGGTCCCCGAGGTTTTTGTTTAGTTTTGGGAGATATATTAACATACCATAAAATTCACTCTTTTAAAGTGTTCGATTTAGTGGCTATCAGCATATTCACAAACCTGTACGACCATCACCACTAACTCCAGAACATTTCATTACCCTAAAAAAGAACCTTATAGCTATTAACAAGCACACACATCTCCCCCTCACCTAGTCCACTGAGCCATTTTCTGTCTTTCTGAATTTGCCTATTCTGGACATTTCACATAAATGGAATCACACAATATTTAGTCTTTTGTAACTGGCTTCTTTCACTTAGCATAACACTTTCAGGTTAACCTGTGATGTAGCATGAGTCAGAATTACACTTCCTTTCATGGATGAGTACTGCACAGCATAGACAGATCACATTTTATTATTTATCAGTTGGTGGATTTGGGTTGTTTCCTCTTCTTGGCTATTATGAATAATGCTATGAACTTTCATGTGAAAGTCTGTGTCAACATAACATTTCTAATTCTCTCAAGTATGTACCTAAAAGTGGAACTGCTGGATCATGTTAGTAACATTATGTCTAACCTTTGGAGAAATAGCAGGTCATTTTCCCAAAGCAGCAGTATCATTTCACATCCCTACAAGAAAGTATGAATGTTCCCATTTGTCCACATCCCTACCAACACTTGTTATTACCTGTCTGTCTATTCTCACCATCCTAATTAATGGGTGTGAAGTGGTATCTAACTGTGGTTTTGATTTCCATTTCTCTGATGACCAAAGATATTAAGTACCTATCTTTCTATCATACTGGCCACCTGTACATCTTTGTTTTTCTTGTTGTTGCTGGGCCCCGCCCAGCTGGTCCAGCCGGTGGCACGCAGACCTACCAACCTGTACATCTTTGAAGGAACATCTATTCAAATCCTTTGCCCATTTTAAAATTCAGGGTATTTTTTTTTTTTAGTTGTAAGTGTTCCTTTCATATTCTGGACACAAGTCACTTATCAGACATATGATTTGCAAATATTTTCACCTACTCTGCGGGTTTTCTCACACTCTTGACAGTCCTTTGATGTATGCAAGTGTTTATAATTTTGATGACATCCAACTTACCCACATTTTTCTTTTGATTACTTGTGTTTTAGATGTCATATTGAAGAAACCAGTGCCTGATCCAAGACTACAAAGATTTATATCTACATATCCTTCTGAGAGTTTCATGGTTTAGCTCTTACATTTAGGTCTTTGATATGAGTTTCATGGTTTAGCTCTTACATTTAGGTCTTTGATATGAGGTAGGGATCCAACTCCCTTCTTTTTCAATTGAATACCCAGTTGTTCCAGCACCACTGTTTTGTCTTAGAATTATCTCGAGATCTTTTCTCCCCTGAAGTACTTCCACCACAAGGCAAATATATCATGGTAAAAGCAGGGACAGAGGAAGCCTTGTGCTATTCTTTTGTAAAATGAAAAAGGAGAACAGTGGAGAGGAATGTGGGGAAGAAGTAATTGCCTGAAAGACTGATTCACAGGAAGATCAATTTTAAGAAAGAACACATGCAGTTTAAGGTCTGGAAAGTTATTAACTTAAAACTATTCATGAGCTTGAGTGCCTCTAGGAGTCTGTGTCTGGGTCTAGGTCCAAGACCAACTTTTGAATACTGTGCTACACTACTTATGATAACAAAGTTATCACTTGTGAACAATTTTTGTATTTCAATTGTGTAAGTAATAAAATAAGATGGGGCTTAGAATGAATCTAGTGATAAGAGGAAGTCTTTGAGTTTTTCACCCTATGACCACTCAGCCAAATAGAAAAATTCACTCCTGGGGCACCTGGGTTAAGTCGGTTAAGTGTCCACTCTTCAGCTCAGGTCATGATCTCAGGGTTGTGAGACTGGGCATGGAGCCTGCTTAACGATTCTCTTTCTTCCTCTGCCCATCCCTCCAAAAAAAAAGTTTAGGTCTATTCCCTGTTTTACATGAAACATATTTGGTTCAAAGCATGCATTAATGGAATGGAATTTTTTAAATCTTATTTTATTAACGTAAGAGTAATAAAAAAAAAGCACTAAGATATTCTACCTGAGTCTACGCGTTTACTTTGTGCCTAGGCTCCCTTGAAACAAACCCTACTAGGATAGGGACATAGTAGGCATCACTGAATAGAAATGGTATGGTCAAACCTTTAGCCTCACAGTACACCACTTCCCTTTCCCCTAAAATGTATGTTTAGTCAAATTCTTTTCCTCTGAGATCAGTCCAAATTACAATACTGGCAAAACAGATATGCTATCTATTTCCTTTTATCACATAACTCTGACAGTTTCATAGGTTTGTAGTGTAACCCTGGGTGATTTCATTTCTCATACCTTTACTTTAATTGGAATTAAGCACAGACAGTATTTTCACACGTGGTTATTTATTAAATATTTCTGCCCATGTTAACTAACTGTTCACCATCTTTGAATCCTAATCTAAGTACTTAACCAAGAAATCTGAAAATTTTATTTTGGATTAAAAGCTTCCATCTGTTGGTTATATACTTCATACCCCACTGTTGTCTTCTTCCATTTTAAATTTTATTGGTTTTTACTGAGCAAAAATTATCTTTCAAGTATCTGAGGATTAATTAGTGGCCCTTTTCTCCATTGGTGTGTTGTTCCTGGTGCTCAACTTAAAACAGGACTGTTTCTGTACTCTTGTTCAATTTGTTTAATTATTCCATTTTTTAAACAGCTATCAGTGATTCTACTTCACATAGTGTGGTCTGAATTGAGATAACATGTTTGAAAAGAGTGTGAAATCTATAACGCAAACATTAAGTGGTATTGTTATGTGTAACTTCTAACTCTGATATCATTTGCAGAGTGATAGAGATGACATGTCAACCAGGTAAACACTGATTATTCAGTAGTGTTGAAAACCTAGCTGGCCGTCTGGTTTAAAAAAAAAAAAAAGAGCCCTATTGCACTCCTTAAATCAAAAATAAATTGTAGATTAATAAGGTATTTGAAGTAGAAGAAACTAGTTTTGTTCTCAGTTTTCAATTATTCTCAGACAAGGGGATGCCATTCTAAGCATGACACACCAAGTCACTAAGGGAAAGAATGGTAAGCTCTCTTTTGGAAAAGTGACACTTCAGTTGCCTATTAGACACCCACGCAAAGTATAAGTCCATATTATTCAGGAGGGGTTCAGGCTGGAGATTAAAAGTTGGGAATCCTCAAACACAGACTGTTTCAGAGCCTGAAGGTTGGATGAGATCAAGGGAAGACTGTGGCAAGGTATAAGTACCATGTCCTGGGCTTGCTACATGAGAAACAAACAACCAAGAGGGAAACAATGAAGGTTACCAGTCCTGGAAAAAAGTGAAGAGACTGTTTGTGTGCAGAGAGAATAAGTGACCACCTGTGTCAAGGACTATTAACGGGTATAAAAATTCAAGAGTAGGAAGAGAAGAGTCACAGGTAACCTTTGCAAGAGTAGTATAGGCAGGGTGTTGGGAGGGAGAGTCTAACCAGAGAGGGCCCACTCAAAAGATAACAGGAGGAAAACACTGGAAACAAAGTATAGGCACATCTTTTGAAAAAAAAAAAAAAAAAGGAGTGGGGGGACAGAGCAAGAGAAGGGAAAATGGGGTTAAGAGAGGCTGTGACATTTAGGATGAGAGAAAAGTATGCTGGCACACTGATGAGAATGATCCTACCCCACGAGAGAGAAGAGGCGGAATTAGATGCAGCACAGCATGGGGCGCGGCCCTTACTACTAGGATGGTGAGTTCGTCCATGGTGACAGAGGAAGGCAGCACACGGGGTATCTTCTTAAGGCATCTACTTTCTCAGTGAGAGGAACAGCGAAGTTGTGTACTGAGAGTAAAGAATGCGGAAAGTAATGTCAGAGGTCTGAGGAGGAGGAGGAGGAGTCTGCCGGACCAGCTGGGCTGGGCTGGGGGAGTAAATGGACCATTGGCGAGCAACACAAAGGGTTCATCTGACTTAACAGTCATTAACTGGAAGTAAGACTAATCAGCAAAGGTAATTCTCCAGCCACTTGCAGCAGCAAAAGTGCAAGTGTACAAGCAAAGCACCCAAATGAAAAGCAGAACTAAAGGGAGAAATAAATAGTAACACAACATTAGTAGATTTCAATATCCCACTTTTAATCACAGATAGAATCAGACAGAAGATCAATAAGAAAACAAGATCTGAACAACACTTTGGACCAAATGGCTCTAACAGACATACAAAGAACACTCCACACAGCAGCAGCCAAACACACATTCTTAAGCACACATGGAACATTCTCCAGGAGAGATCACATGTTAGGCCACAAAACAAGTCTTGACAAAGTTAAGAATACTGAAATCATACCAAGTATCCTT
Source organism: Vulpes vulpes (assembly GCF_048418805.1). Lineage (NCBI taxonomy): Eukaryota > Metazoa > Chordata > Mammalia > Carnivora > Canidae > Vulpes > Vulpes vulpes. Next base: position 93,298,797 of record NC_132783.1, on the reverse strand, counting down.
TCCAACCACAAAGGAATGAAACTAGAAATCAAGTGTAGGAAAACTGGACAATTCACAAATATGTGAAAATTAAACAACACACTCTTCAACTAATGGAGTCAAAGAAGAACTAAGGGAAATTAGAAAATATCTTGAGACAAATGAAAACAAAAACACAACATACCAAAACTTCTGGGATGCAGCAAAAGCAGTTCTATGGGGGAACTTTACAGCAGTAAATGTCTACAATTAATAAAGAGAGAGTCTCCAGTCAACAATCTAACTTTACACCTCAAAGAACCAAAAAAGAAAAGCAAACTAAACTCAAAGTTGTAGGAAGAAACCAATAAAGACTATAACAGAAATAAACAAAATAAAGGACAGAAGAACAAAAGAAAAACTCAATAAAAGAGTTTATTTTCTGAAAAGATCAACAAAATTGACAGACCTAAGAAGGACTAAGAAGAGAGAAGGCTCAAATAACTAAAGTCAGACATGAAAGAAGAAACACGACAACTGATGTCACAGAAAGAAAAAAGATTTAAAAGACTATGATGAATAATTATACATCAACGATTTGGATTGCCTAGAAGAAATGAATAATTCCTAGAAATACATAACCTACCAAGACTGAATCATGAAGAAAAAGAAAACCTAAACGGATCTGTAACTAGTACGGAGATTGAATCACTCATAAAAAATCTTCAAAAAAAAAAAAAAAAAAGCCCAAGACCAAATGGTTTCACCGGAGAATTTTACAGAACAGTTAAAGAAGAATTAATGCAAATCCTTCTCAAAGTCTTCCAAAAAACTAAAGAGGAAGGAACACTTCCAAGCTCATTTTATGACCTCTGATACCAGAGCCAGACAAAGATACTTATTAGAAAACAACTTTAGACCAATATCCCTGAAAAATATAAATGCAAAATTCCTCCACAAAATACTAGCAAACCAAGTTCAACTGCACATTTAAAGTATTACACACCATGACCAACTGGGATTTATCCTTGAGATGTAAGGACTGTTCAGTATAAGAAAATCATTAAGTGTAATATACCACATTAACACAAGGAAGATAAAAAATAACATGATCATCTCAACTGGTGCAGAAAAATCATTTGACAGAATTCAACATATAAAAACACTCAACAAACTAGAAAGTAATTACCTCAACATAATAAAGATCATATATGAAAAGCCCAATATCATACTCAATGATGAAAACTGAAAGCTTTTCCTCTAAGATCATGAACAAGACAAGGGTGACAGCTCTCACCACTTCTATTCAACGTACTTCTGGAAAGCCCCAGCCAGAGCAATTAGGTAGGAAAGAAAAAAGAAGGCGTTCAAATCAGAAAAGAAGAAGTAAAATTATCTCTATTTACAGAGGGCATGATATTATATGTAGAAATCCATAAAGATTCCACACGGGGGAAAAATAAAAACTTATTTGTTAGAATAAAGGAATTCAGCAAAGTTATAGGATGTGTACTCTACATTCAAAAACTAGCTGTGCTTCTGTATGCTAACAATAAATAATCCAAAAAGGAAATTTAAGAAAACAAACCCATTTTAAAAAAAAGAAAGAAAAAGCCATTTATAACAGAGTAGGGGGGATGGGCAAAATAAGTGAAGGGAAGTGGGAGCTACAGGCTTCCAGTTATGGAATAAGTAAATCACAAGAATACAAGGCACAACATAGGGAATCCATCAATGGTGTTGTACTAGCACTGTACTGTGATGGATGGTAGCTACACTTGTGGCGAGCACAGCATAATGTATAAATTGGTCCAATCACTATATTGTACACCTGAAACTAATGTAACTTTGTGTGTCAACTATACTTCAATAAAAATAAATACTAAAAAATAAAATGAAAAGAAAGAAAAAAGAAAAATGCTGAGATGGTTTTTTGTTTTGAAAGATGTATATTTACAAGTTTACCACCATAGAAGATGTTTCTAGTTTAGGACCATTTCAATGCTTTTTATAATAATTGACATGAAGCTGATCATATTAAAAAATATTGGCCTATTTAAAAAAAGAAAGAAAATACTTAGGAATAAAGTTAACCAAGGAGATAAAAGACTTATGCACTAAAAACAACAAAACACATTGCTGAAAAAATTAAAGAAGACACAAACAGAAAGACAATGTCCATACTGCCCAAAGCAACCTACAGATTCAATGTAATCCTTATGAAAATCCCAAGAGCGTATTTTGCATAAACAGAAAAAACTATCTTAAAATTCATATAGAATCTCAAAGGTCCCTGAATAGCCAAAACAATCTTGAGAAAGAATAACAAAGCCAGAGGCAAAACATATTAAAAAGCTACAGTAATCAAAAAGTATGTTACAAACATAAAAACAAACATATAGGCCACAGAACAGAACAGAAACCCCAGAAATAAACATTCGCATATATGGTCAAATTATCGACAAAGGTGCCAAGACTACACAATGGGGAAAGGCTAGTAGTTGCTTCAACAAATGGTGCTGGGGAAACTGGATAACCACATACAAAAGAATGAAGATAGATCTTTACCCTTACACTATGTATAAAACTTAATGTAAAATGGGCTCAAGGGGGGTGCCTGGATGGCTCTGTCGGTTGAGTGTCTGACTCTTAGTTTCAGCTCAGGTCCTGATCTCAGGGTCATGGATCAAGCCCTGTGTTGGGCTCTGCACTCAGCAGGAAGTCTACTTAGGATTCTCTCTCTCCCCCTTCTTCCCCTCTGCCCCTTCCCTCATTCATTCTTGTGCTCTCTCTCTCTCTCTCTCAAATAAATAAAATGTTTTTTTAAAAAAAAATGGATTAAAGACTTCAGCATAAGATCTAAAACTGTAAAACTCCTAGAAGAAAATATAGGGAAAAAGCTTCAGGACATTGGGATGGACAATGACTTCTTGAATCTGACACCAAAAGTTACAGGCAAGCACCACAACAAAAATAGACAAATGGGACTATGTCAAAACTTAAAAACCTTCACAGCAAAGGAAGTCCTAAAAAGGCAACCTATGAAATGGTAGTAACATTTCCAAACCACATACTGGATAGGGTATCAATATCCAGGATATACAAAGAATTCCCATTAGTAAGAAAAAATAATAGTAACCTAATTAAAAAATGGGCAAAGGACTTATTATATAGACTTTTCTCCAAAGAAGATATACAAATGGCCAATGAGCATCCAAAAGATGTTTAACTCGCTAATAGTGAAATTCAAATCAAAACACAATGAGAAGTTACCTCATACCCATTAGTATGGCCCTTGTAAAAAACAAAAACTGAACAAAACAGAAAAAAACAAACCCAGAAAATAACACGTGTTGCAAGGATGTGGGGAAATCAGAACCCTTGTGCACTGCTGGTGGGAACGTATAATGGTGCAGTCGCTATGGACAACCAGTATGGAAGCTCTCCAGAAGTTAGAAACAGAACTATCATAGAATCCGGCAATTCCGTCTGTGGGTATATAATAGAGAAGAATTGAAAATAGGATCTCAAAGAGAGATCGGAACACCTGTGCTCATGTGGCATTATTCACAAACCAAGAGGGGGAAACGACCTGAATGTCCATCAACAGATTCACAGGTTAAAAAAAAAAAATGTGGCCTATACATGCAATGGAGTGTTGTTTGACCTTAAAAATCAAGGAAATCTCGTCCTAGGCTAAAAACACAGATGAACCATGAGGGCACTGTGCCAAGTGAAAAAAGGCCAATCCCAGAAGGACCTGAAGTACATGACGTCTCGGCGGGCAGTGAGCCACTAAGTCGGGGCCAGCAGCAGGAGGCAGGAGGCTGGGCCGCTGCGGAGCTGGGCGAGGGCTGGCGGGGCTGCGAGGGGCCGGCAGCCGGACACCTGTGAGCCCCCGGAGCTCAGACTGGGGGACAGGGAGCCACGGGGGGTGCGGCCGGCGGTGCCGCTGAGGCCACGGGACAGCCTGGCCTGGAAGCCGGGCTGGGACGGCCAGGGGCGGCGCTCAGGGAGTGGGAGTCCTGAAATTGGGGCTCCAGGTCACTGGGGTCACCGGGGCCATGGCCACTGCTCCGTCCCGCGGCAGAGCTCAGCGACGAGGGCAGCCGTGATAGGGAGGCAGGACCGGGATGGCAGCGAGGAGTGGCCGCGTGGGACACAGGCGGCCGAAGGCCCAGGCCACCTGGGCCTGGGGCAGCAGGAGGCAGGACTCAGGGCTCCCAGCGCGCCAGCCGCCGCCCTGATGGGCCAGATGGGGAAAAGTGACATCTTTCGTTTCATTCGCCTCTGAAATGTTATGATTTAACTAGGAGAGCAGGCAAAGGCCGCAGCAGCAGCAGCACCTGCAACTTTGTGACCTAAAAAACCGGGTATTCTCATCCAGTTACATTGCTGCAGATAACAGAAAATATTATTTATGCACCATTATTTAAAAATTAGGGTAGTTAAAACCCACCATGGGGTTATTTAATGGGTTAATAACAGAACGGCCGTACTACTATATGTAAAAAAGTTTAATCACTTTAATGGCTGCATTTCACTCCAATTGGTTTCCTCAGTAATCCAATGTGTCCTATTCGACACATTTAAAGACATCAGTCTGAAAAGGGGGACGGACTGCCCAAAAAACTTCAGAACGCTCGAGGTCAGTAAGATGAACAGAATGGCCAGAAATGAGATCAATGGGGAGGCTCCAGGGGCTGGAGGGAAGGGGAGAAGAGAGATTAAACGCAGGCGTAGGTCCCCGTAAATTCAACGTGCCGCTAAACAGAATGAGGGAGGCGTAGAAAACGTTAAGGGAAAAAGGCAAGCAGCAACACAGACTGCATGATGCCATCTGTATAAAATTCAAAAAAACGGAAACAAACTTTTGTAAAGGGAGAGAAAATTTTAGAAGGACACCTGAGGTGACAACTGTGATTTAGAATGAGATGTAAACTGAGGAGAGAGCGAGAGAGGAGGAAAGGGGGAAGCTCACTTTTCCATCTTGTTGGAACAGTTCGCTGCAAGGGTGTTACATTAAAAAAAGAAAACAAAACAAAAAAGTTATTTTTAGGGGAATCCTCTTCCTCTCTTCCTTAGTACACTCTCTTGTATTCTTACAGGACACTAAGGGCTATGCCTCTGGGCTCACCAGAGAACAACTCAGTGATGCATTCTTCCAGAGAATGCTGTCTAAAAACAATTTTTTTTTTATAGCAGGTGGGATGGGCATCACGGGGAATGCTTCTGGCTATGTGGGGCCGTCATGAAACAAACCGTCTTGTGCTGGGCCCTCAGCTATCTGACTCCTGTGTTAAGGCAAGCAGGAAACTGGGAAGCTTCATCTCCTGGAGCTTTCTCTTCACGCTTCAAAACATGTCTGGGACAGGAAAGTGCAAGGCAGGCTCTTCCTTCCCTGAAGCCAACTCCTGCTGCTGGTCCCATAAGGAACCTACCGATCTTTACTGCACCGTGTGCAGGCCACGGTACTGAATCGCTTATTAGTGTCCCAAGTTTGTCAGGTGATTCTCCTGCTTTCTCTAGGTAGGTTATGCACTCTGCAAAGAGCACATGCAGTGAGTACAAGTCTTGACTTTCCCTTTCAAATATTTATACCTTTTTGCCTTTAGCCTCCCTTATTCCATTGGCGGGGGCCTCCAGTTAAATGCCTAACAGAAGCATTAAAATGAGCTTAGTGGGGCACGGGTGGCTCAGTGAGTTGAGCGTCGGACTCCTGGTTTCAGCTCAGGTTGTGATCTCGTGGGTCTGGGGTGGAGCCCCGTGGCCAGCTCCACATTCAGTGGGTAGTCTGCTTGAAGAGTCTCCCCCTCTGCCCTCCCCCCACCCGCCGCTCACTCTCTCTCTAAAATGAATAAATCTTTTTTTAAAAATGAGCTTAGTGTTGTTCATTTTTTCATAGAAAATATTTTACCAGTTGGATTTACTACATGCTATAAAGATAGTTTTTCCCTTATCAAGTTGAAGAAGTTTCCTTTTTTCCCTAGTCTATCAGAAGCGGTTACTGAATTCTATCTGGGATCTTTTGTCATCAATGGAAATGATCAAATTATTTTCCTTCTTTGATTTACCAATACAGTGTAAATGACAATAAAAGGTTGGCTTAGATCAGATCATCCTTGAATCCCAAGGTGAGTTCCTCCCTACACAGTTCTGACATTCGGCTGGATTCAGTTTCCTACTATCTTATTTTGGATCTTACAAGTAGGCGATAAAGGAAAATAGTCTATTGTTTTCTTTTCCTGTGCTGTGCTTCTTGCTAACAGAATCATGCTTGCTTCAAAGGGCATGTTCTCTTTTGTGTTTTTTTTCTTTCCTCTGGAAATTTGTGTAATATAGGGATCATCAATTATTATAAAGTCTTATAAAAATAACTGGCCCTTTTAAAGGGTTAACAACAATTTTTCAATTTCTTCATTGGCTACTGATGATTGACCTTTTTTATTTCTTCTGAAAATTTTAGTAATTTATATTTTCCCCAGGAAATAATCTGTTTCATTAATTTCTAGGAACTATGGCATGAAGTTATGCACAATATCCTCTTCTGAGGCTCTCATGTCAATATTCAAAGAGACGTTCCTCACTTATTTGTAATGTTTGCCTCCAGCTTGTTTTTTTCTTAACCAGGCTTGCCCAAAGTTGGCCAGCTTGATTCTACTGTCAAGGGCTCTTTCATTTTGGGGGCATCTGGCCGGCTCCGTTAGTGGAGCATACAACTCTTGATCTCGGGGTTGTGACTGCATGCCCCATGCTGGGTGTAGAGATCACTTAAAAAATCAAATCTTAAAAAAAAAAAAAAGTTTCGTTTTTCATTAACTTGTAATTTTATATCTATTAATCCTTTCGTTCTATTTTATTTGGGTTTATTTTGCTTTTAATCAGTTTAAGCTGAATATCTTGTTCATTCAGCTTTAATTCCTGTTTACTAATTTTTAACGATGAATTTTCCATAAAGTTTCACACTGGTGACATTGATATGTAGTGGTCTCACTGTAATTAACTTCTAAATTGTGTGATTTCAGTTATGATCATCCCTTTAAGCTATTCAAAAGGTGTGTCTCTCCCCTTGTCCTAAAGAAAGAAGATGTTTTCGTTTTGGAAAACATCTGACTTATGGGTCTGGTTTTTTGGGAGGAGGCATCTATTTCTTTTCATTTTTGTTGCATTATGGCCAGAAAATACAAACATAACCTTACCTTTATTTTTGCTTTCTGCAAATCTACTGATTTTCTTTATGGCACAAAACACGCTCACTTTTTGAGACTATCCCATGTGTTGGGAGAGCATACATATTCTTAAGAAATCTCTGCAGGAACTACAAGTCTTCATTAATCATCCAGAACTGAGAAATGTGAAGCCACTGAATACCAGGAGTTATTTTTCCTCCCAAAGCTACACAATACCTTATTTTGGCAACGTATCTGGTAGATCAACTTCTGATCACTGGGCTACTTGCATCCCACCCTTGAATCTGCGACTAGTGACTTGAGCGCTCCAGTACTAACTCCGGTCAGTCTCTGGTGACCCAAAGCAAATCCCTAGGCCCAACAATCCAACTGGCCCCACTTGGATCAGGGTTCCATCCTCACTCTACTCCACTACAGCCAGGGAAAGCAAGGTCATTGCTGAAACCCAAAGCTCACCCACAGCAGGCCTCCTCTACTTCCAGAAGCCTGGGAGAACTACACTCCTCTACTCTCTGCAGTGAGGTGAGCCAAATGCCTGGTTCTGACTGCTGAAGTTACATAATTGCTGGTTACGAGACCCTTCCATGTTTTCTTCCCTTCCATAGCAACCAGAAAAGCCATGAGGTCCAGCTACGGGAGCACAGAACCTCTGACAGGCTTTATCTCAGCTGCCTACTTCACTCAAGCTGTACATGGGGTGAGAAATAAACTTTCTGTTCTGTCTAGCCAATGAAATTCTAGGATTTTGTTCATTAATGAGGCATAATTTAGCCGATCCTAATTAATACCATCCTGCTGACCATTACCTGCCAGAGCTGTGGGGAAGTCAGATTCTCCAATATATTCCCAATTTATAATATAGGACTGACATCTCTAGTACAAATGAAATTTGGGGGAAAGGGTCTTTCTTTTCTACAGTCTCCATATTTTTCTAAAGACAATATATATGGTTTTCATAATCAGAAGAAAAATACCCTTTAAAGTGCTGATACAAGTTTCAGTGGACTTAGCACTTTGGAACTAGAAACTTGGCCATGTGTAGTCTAGTCCTGGTCACTTTCCTTCTGTAGAATGGAGAACTGAGACCTGAAGCATGTCCTGAGTAAGACCATCCAACCAGTCAGTGCTGGACTAAGGACAATTACTCAGGCCTCTGGACTGCCGAATCGAAGTCAGTCACAGTAACACATTTTAAGATTTCTTCTCTTTTCCTTTTAAAATATACTTTCTGTGAATCTCCATAGTCTATCCCCCCACTTTATTATAATCAGTTTTGTACATTATCTCACCATTATTTTCAACATAAATAAGCTTAGGTCTTCTACAATCTACTCTTCTAGTCCTCTAGCCTTTTCTTTCCTAGCACAATATCACACTGTAGTCATATACCAGGGAGGGTTTGTGATTTTTTTAATTTAAATTCAATTTGCCAACATACAGAATAGCACCCGGTGCTCATCTCATTACATGCCCTCCTTAACGTGGTTTGTGATTTTTCTGATGCTGGTCGCCCCCACTAGAGCACAAGCTCCATGAAAGCAGAACTCGGGGCTATTTTATTCACTGTTATTAATAACCAAGTCTGGACAGTTTCGGGTCTGTAACAGGTGCTTGTTACACGCTTTACCAAGTTGAATTACACTTTCCAAGTCTTAAAGACTTAAAAATAATTAAAGACCAAAACGAATTACCTCAGAGTCCTCTCTGTTTCTTCAGAAAGCCTGTTCTTCTTAGAAAGGTTAAGGGTTAGGGGCGCCTGGGGGGCTCAGTGGCTGAGCATCTGCCTTAGGTTCAGGGCATGATCCCGGGCCCCAGAATTGAGTTCCACATCAGGGTCCTCACAGGGAGCCTGCTTCTCCCTCTGCCTGTGTCTCTGCCTCTCTCTGTGTGTCTCTCATGAATACATAAAACTTTTTTTAAAAAGAGAAGAAAAGAAAAGGTAAGGGTTCTATGGAAGGGCCAAGAAAATGGAAGGTTTTCAGAAAGGATACTGCAATAAAGCCTCCTAGAAACCAAGAAAAGTGGGAATGAAGCTTTGGGACAGAGGAAGTTCAAACATACAGGAAGGGCACCTGGCTAGCTCAGCTGTAGAGCCTGCAATCTTGGGGTCACGAATTCAAACCCCACGGTGTATGCTTGCTTACATACATCCATATGTATTAAAACAATACTAATAGGAAAACAAAGCAAACCTATTTCTATTTAAATCATACCTTTCCCTCTTTCTTATTAAAAAAGGAATTTGATGTAAAATATAAAACTTTTCCCATACTCTCTCCATTCAAACTTAAGAGGAATTCACAATCATTTTAATTTCTTGAGATGGACATTTAAATAATTGATTTTTAGCCTGTTTTTCTGATACATGTTTTTAAAGTTGTAATATTTCCTCTAAGTACAGAATTAACTGTATCCCAAATTTGCTGACATGTATTTTCACTATTATTGAATCCTATTAATTTCTAATTCCTCCATAACTTTTTATTTAACCCATGGGTTTATTTTTTTTAACTTTTTTTTTAAGATTTTTTTTTTTTTTTTTAAATTCGTGAGAGACAGAGAGAGAGAGAGAGGCAGAGACACGGGCAGAGGGAGAAGCAGGCTCCCTGCAGGAAGCCTAACAGGGGACTCAATCCCAGGTCTCCAGGATCACACCCTGGGCTGAAGGTGGCGCTAAACCACTGAGCCACCGGGGCTGCCCTAACGCATGGGTTTAGAAGTACATTGCTTAATTTCAAATATTTTTCTTTGTAATTGATTTCTAATTTAATTCCACTGTGGTCAGAGGACACCATGAATGGTTTTAATCTTTTGACATCTGTTGAGGCTTGCTTTATGACTAAAAAAATGGGTCATATTCTATCCTCATTGAGTATGGTGCTCTATATTAAATTTTTCTTTGTATTGTTTGATTTTCTACATCGATGAGTTAAGGAGCATTACTGCTATCTTACAGATGAGGAAAGACACAGAGAGAATTGTCAAATCAATTTACCAAAATTGCTAGTTGCACAGCAAGGAAGAAGCATATCTGGGATTTAAACCCAAGAAGAGCTGGATTAATTTAAACCCAAGTGGAGTCCGTGCTCTTAACCACTGTGTAATAACATTAAATTTTATAGGGATGCCTGGGTGGCTCAGGCAGGTAAGCTTCTGCCTCTGGCTCAAGGTCGTGATCTCAAGGTCCTAAGATTGAGCCCAGCGTGGGGCTTCCCACTCAGCAAGGAGTCTGGTTCTCCCTCTCCTTCTGCCCCTCCCCCAGCTTGTGTGCCTGTGTGTGCTCTCTCTCTCTCTCTTTCAAATAAACAAAATCTTCAAAAAAATAGAGTATGGATATATCTGCATATACATATATATGTATGTTATAGATACACATAAAAACAATGATCCTAGGACAAATTGTTTTCCCTCAAATAGGGAAAAATTTTACTAAAACAGAGCCCCAAAAATAATGAAGAGCATTTTTTTATCAGAAGTGCTTAAGATGTGAATTTGAAGGGATACTAACACTGCATCCTCAGTATCAGCAAGCTATGCAAAAAATAAGAACAGAAAAAGAAAACTGGAAAGAATTATACTAGTATGATCAGTGGTTATTATGAAATGTTGGGGACTTCTATCCTTTATGTTTTACTTTTCCAGGATTCCTTAATCCCAACTACGCATCACCATTAGAGGAGGGGGAGAACACAAGAGCTTACTATAAGCCTTAACTGAACTGACAATTTTCTATTTTAATTCTCGAGTTAGGAGATAGTGTTACAAGAGAATGAAAATCACAGGAGATAATGGGTCTAGAAGTGCTGTGTAAACTATAAAACATACAAATGTTAATAATTACAAAGCATCCCAAAACTAAATAAAAGCTTTTTCATGCCTTTCCCCTTTTAAACTTCAGCTGCTTTAAAATGCCTAACTTTTTAAAAACATATTTGTTTAAACAAATTCAGAAGAGCTGAGTTTTGAACAGCAGAACAGTAAACTGCCACATACCCTTGAATACTGGCAAAAAAGAAAGCAATGACAAATTTTACAAAAGCATCTCTCTCTCAGTATCACTGAAAATGCCCTGATCTGTAATTTAATAAAATGTTGATTCAGTGCTGACGATATAAATAGGAAATCTACATTTAACCCAAAAAAGTGGTGTTATTTCCGGGAAAGAATTTTTATAACTCCTAAAAAAAAGAGGAATACTTCATTTAAAGATGAATTAAATATACACTGTATAACCAAAAATGTACATATCATAATTAGTGATAAGAATATATGCTCAGTCTATTGAGGGTATGTTTTCCTTTCAAAGTTTCTTCTGCTTTTTCTGCACAGAATCTATGAATAAAGAATGCACAGCTGCCTAGCAGATGTATAATTTCGGTGTTTAGATTCCATTCTTTCTAGCTCCATTCTGCTGGAGGTTTTGGATTTTCTATTTCCATATGGTTTTTGACCTCCCTCCATTTAGGTTCTACCTCCCCACATCTTATTCTATTTTAGTCCATTATTACAGAAAAACACATTAAATTTGAAACATCTTAACTTTCTTTTTAAAGCTTAGAAGTTGCAAAGCTGAAAAAGAAAGGGAGAACATATAGGAAGAAAGATTATCAGGTAACGAGAACAAGACAGCCCATTTCCAAAACTTCCTATTTAGATAGCCCCCCTTCCCTGGAATTAAGCCCCACCTCAACCCCAAGTTTCTTATATTTCAGTTTAGACATTCATGCTTAATGCATGAAGAGAAATTCCAATTTTGCTCACCTAATTTCCTCAAACTCTTAAGTTATAGTAAAAACATTCAGTTAAAAAAGAAAAGAAAGAAAGAAAAGAAACAAGAAACATGAAGCTTTCTTTTTTTTTTTTTAAACTTACACTGCACATACCGAAATGTTTACAGGTATCATATTTGTATAATATGAAATGAAGGTTTTTTCTTTTTTTTCTCGGAGCTTCTCTATGCTTTATATTTGTTCAGTGAGCAATACTTTTGTAATCAAGAGATTAAAAAGGCTTTTGTTTTGTTTTGAAGAAAAACCTAGAAGGGAAGTAGGGTTTTTTTTAAACGTCTACATGCCATAATCAATTATGTTTAATAATTGCTATGAAACAACCCAAACAATTTAATAATATTCCGGGGGACAGTCTCTGCATCATTAACGAGTAAAAATCAGGTTTCATTTCCCAACCTACTTGACTCCCAAAACTGTCCCATAGATGGGCTTATTCACTTTCATTTTCAAATGATGTGGCAATATTTTTTCTTTTTTTCCTCCTGTTCTCCCACAGGGTAGATTTTAAATGTACTGTAAGAAGTGATACAGATCACATAATTATGTCAAGCAAATATCTGCCCGGTTTCAACTACTTTACAGTTACTGCCAAGGCAAAGCTGTGAAAAAAGGCCTGTGTGATCATCAACAATTAAACTTGTAATATATCTCAGAAGTGAGATACATAACATCAGTAATTTTTTAATGATATCTATGGGAGGCGTTCTGGATAAATGCTTTAAAAAGCAACTGCATTCCACCCGCTGGCCTTTGAATACTGTTTTCTCTATGATGCAAAACAAACATCAGGGAAGTCATGGAATACCAATCAACAAGTTATCCCTGGACAGTTTCTAACAAATTTTAAGTATTGAAAAGAAAAACAGGAGTTAACTGTCAAAAGTCAATCAAATTTGACCCATCACGTACATATATCGAGACCTCGGGTGGAGGGAATGTTTCACGGGGTACCTCCGTTCACACACCGGCAACAGAAGCTGGCACAACTGAAGTAAACCATGTCAGTTGTGTAGGGTGCACATCCTCCTCTTAAAATTATCCCACTCTCTTTGGGAACGAGTATAATTGTGTGGTTACGCACACGTCCCTGGAGTCAGACCACCTGGGTTTGAGTCCTTAGCTCTCACCCCTCCCAGCCACAGGACCCTCGACAAGCTACTTCACCTCTGTGGCCTCACTCTCCTCTTGTGTTGAAGGAACAAGAGCCACACCACGTCCTAGACCCTTTGTAAGGATTAGATGACCTAGTATGTGTAAAGCATTTAAAACAGGGCCAGGGGCAGAGTCAGGACCGTATGTAAGGTATCATCTAGTCCCTTCTCATCTTTTATTTTATTGCTCTACAGGATTTAAACAAAAACTCACTCACCTCTTCTATGTGAACAACACTGAAAGTTCATTTAAAACTTCATGGATTCAAAACCTCCTATACTGAGTCATATATATTAAGCTAAGTCTTTTTACTGACTACTTTTTATTTTAATGTTTCCGAAGTTTGACAAACTCCAACAACTCCATAAAAACTAAGGAATAACATATTTTACTTAATGTCTCAATTAAAAAGGTCATTATACCCAGTCTATAAATGTGAAGCACACTAGTTAGAATTAAAATATGCTTAATGTTAAAATCATATTGTGCAGAACTGGAATGTACTGGAAACAGAACCATGAAGCTGAGCCTGTCCCGTGTACTACTCTAACAGCTTCAAACACAAGAGACCCGGGGCTGCCGACGGAGGGGCTGTGGCAGGAGTGGACACTGGGGGCTCTCAGGTCTGAGGCGGTGCAAACACGGCAAGAGCTTTTCTCTTCCTCCCACGTTTACCTCCAACTCTGGTTGGTGCAGATCCCGGTCCCACCCTCCAGTGACGTTGGGGACAATTCCTACAGCTTTCCAGGAGCCTTCAGTCATAAAAAAAAGTGCAGCTCCCCGCTGTTTAAAACTTTCATCTGCAACCTTTCCGTCCTCTCCTTCCCTCCAAAAAAACAGTGACAGGGAATAAAGGGAAAAGGAGAAAAAATAAGTGGGAAATATCAGAAAGGGAGACAGAGCATGAGAGACTCCTAACTCTGGGACACGAACTAGGGGTGGTGGAAGGGGAGGTGGGGGGGGGGGGGTGACTGGGTGACGGGCACCGAGGGGGGCACTTGACAGGATGAGCACTGGGTGTTATGCTGTATGTTGGCAAATTGAACACCAATAAAAAATAATTTATTTTAAAAAAAAAGAAACAGGAAAAAAAAAAAAACAAATTCAGGCGTGGCGGAGGCCCAAGAAGGTCACCTAGGAAGGGGTGGGGCTGGCCTGCGGGGGACCGGGCGGGGAGGAAGAGCACAGCACAGGCCCCTGCGGGGAGGAAGAGCACAGCACAGGCCACCTGGAGGGGCCCCTCAGCAGCGGCTGCCACCACCCGCCACCACCCCGGCCCGCAGCCCAGGGATGCCTTTCCTCCGGGGTCAGGCCGGGGCTGAGGGGCAGGGGGCTCTGACCCGACCCCCAGGTGCCCCGCAGAGCCAGCCCAGACAGCTGCAGCCCGGTCACGTCCACACTACTCACTGTCCCTGTGTCCCCAGAGGTCTCCTTATCCCTTTTCTTTATCCCTTACTCAGGCCCGTGCACATAAGCCAACCAGTTCCCTAACAACCACCGTCCGGGTAACGACAGCTCTGGTTCTGCTCCCTTTCCCTGGTACCCCAGCCTCGAGACTGGTCTCTTGGCCCTCCCCACAGTAAGCTTCCAAGGAGAGGCCACCCCAAGGGAGCGAGAAGGGGACAGTACGCACAGTGCTCCCCGCCTAGGCCAACTAGCCCCTGTGGGGACGCCAGCTCTAAAAGGTCTCTATCACACCCTGGTAAGCCCCAAAGGATTCAGGCCACTAAGTGCTGGGGATGTCTTTAGGACGTCGAATCCTTACTCTTTAGTCTGAGGTCCTACTCCCCATTCTGAGCTAATTAGGAAAGTCTGATGCTACTTACTTCTTAGTTTTTAGGGTTTTTTTTTTTTTTAGATTTGTTTATTTATTTTGAGAGAGAGGAAAACAGAGCACAGGGGTGAGGGGCAGAGGGAGAGACACAACCTCAGGCAGACTTCCTGCTGAGCACAGAGCCCAACGTGGGTCTCGATCCCGACCATGAGATCATGACCCAAGCAGAAATCTAGAGTCATACATTCTACCAACTGAGCCACCCAGGTGCCCTAAAATTCCACACTTTTATTTTTTAAAAAGATTTATTTTAGAGAGAGAATGAGCAAGTATGGAGGGGGAGGGGGAGAGAATCTCCAGCAGACCCCCCCACTGAGCACGGAGCCTACACTGATGGGGGGGGGGGGCTCCATCCCACAACTCTGAGATCCCGACCTGAGCCCCGTTTACTTCTTATTCTTACTTGTTTGACCTTGGTGAAGCAATTAACCTTCATTAGCCTCCGATTCTGAACATATAAAACCAAAAAAAGCAACGAAATCTCCCATTATCAATTTGCCAGTACTGCTGACACACAAGAGTACTTTGCAAATTCAGATGTCCGTGTACCTAAACATAACACAAACTTCCAGAAGGCACCAGGATTACGTCCACTCTTCGAGGACCTAGACATACAAGCCGTCCTAACTGCTTCCGCCCCTTCTCCCACACAAATCCTCTCTCAAACGTTCATCCCCACTAACATCCATTAGCCATCACTACAGCAAAAATAGTGTTCAGTGCTTAACTGTATTAATTCATTTAGTCTTCACAGTAACTCCGACAGGAAACTATTATTATCCTCATTTTACATATGAGGAAATGAAGCTTAGAGAGGATTAACTACTTTGTGGAGCTCAGGTCACAAACCCAGTAAACAGAGAGCAGGAAGGAAGGAACACAGTAAATACAGAGATAGGTAACTAAGCACATAAATAATTCAAGGTTTAATGAACGTTTTAAGTTATTTGGAATCCAGATAAACAGAAAGTCCCTGTAATCATATCAAGATCCTTTTATCTTTTTAAGCAATTAGCAGCTTCTTTGTATAAAAATTTTACTTAACCTTAACTGTGTGACCTTTTCTTATTTCTTCTGAATGATGTGACCAGTAGAACCTGTCACAAACTGGTAAGATGCTAAGAAAGAATAGGAAACAGTGAATAACTTAGGAAGAACAAAAGCTTAGTGAACACCATTAGAGTAATGATGCCACTTGATTAAGAAACAGCATTATATAACTGTGGGACTATAATCAGGAAGGGGGGATGTCTATAATAGTACATTGCACTTCATTTCAGATATTTGTAGTTTTGAAGACTATATTTTTAAAAATGTAGTTTAAAGAAATTTGACTTATGTTCTTTATATTTGAAGTACTTGGGCAGCCCCAGTGCCCCAGCAGTTTAGCGCCGCCTTCAGCCCAGGACCTGATCCTGGAGACCCAGGATGGAGTCCCACATGGGGCTCCCTGCATGGAGCCTGCTTCTCCCTCTGCCTGTGTCTCTGCTTCTCTCTGTCTCCCTCTGTGTGTGTGTGTGTGTGTGTGTGTGTGTGTGTGTCTCATGAATAAATAAATAAAATCTTTAAAAAAAATAAAGTACTTAGTTTTGTTTTAAGACAGAAATTTCACTTGCTTATAATCCCTTGCCCTAGCAACCAGAAACAATCAACCTGGCCACTGCCAAGAAGGAAAAACTTTTCTTCTACCCTCTTAAGTTCTGTGTTGGGGAGGATCCCTGGGTGGCTCAGCGGATTGGCATCTCCCTTTGGCTCAGTTCATGATCCTGGAGACCCGGGATCAAGTCCCACATCGGGCTCCCTGCATGGAGCCTTCTCCCTCTGCCTGTGTCTCTGCCTCTCTCTGTGTCTCTCATGAATAAATAAAATCTTAAAAAAAAAAAAAAAAGTTCTGTGTTCGGGGGCCTGCAAATTAAACTGACAAAAGGCAGATTAGCAAAAGAAAAGATAGATCTTTATTCACTCACCAGCTTTTACAGAAAAATGTGACTAGAGAGACAGAATTTGAGGCCCCAGTGTTAAGAGGGGAAGGAGAGGGGAGGAGGGCACCTATGGGAAGACAAATGACTTTTAGGATAAAAGACAGACGGGGGCCCTTGGGAGGATGGATAGGATATATATATGTGACAATGCCAGTTTAGGTGTGGTGCTACTTTCTCTTTCTTCTCCCCTCTAGGGATGAGAGTCAATCTCCCCTGGTTTCAAAACTCTGTGGAGCAGCTTTGTGATGATTTCTTCTTCAAAGCTATGCTTTTAGGCAAATAAGGAAGTTCAGGAAAAAAAAGCCTATTCTCAAATACCTTCAACCCAAAATAATTTTTATGCCACAGTGATGTATTCTGGACCCCCTCACCACCAACATGTACATTATCTGAACACTCACTGTGTACAAAGCACTGAATTAGTACCCAGGACAAAACAAAATATTTTAGGACAAAATTCAGTCACCAAGGAGCTTATAAAATAAGTAGAGAGTATCAGACAACTTAAAGTTTTTATTTTTTTAATTTCTAAACGCTCCTACAACATCAAAGGAATTTTTTATATATCCTGAACAAAAATAAAAAACAAATGACAAAAGAACTGCAATATGCCAAGGGAAGAGTTAATATCCATACGCCCAAAAAGAATTTCTACAAAATGAGTAAGAAAAAAGATTACGAAAATAAACAGAGGAGAGAAAAATGCAAAGAACCAACAAACATAAAACTCCGCTCAACCTTAATCAAAGGAACAGAAATTAAAACTATAATACTGTTTTTTCAGCTGGCAGGCTAGCAAAAAGATTAAAACAGACTGATGTCAATATGCGTTGGTGAGGGGTGGGGGCAAAATACTCCAACACTGTTGGCTGGAAAGTAAATCGTCACAAAGGTTTTGCAGCAGTTTGGCACCGTAGCAGACACGCATGGCTTCTCCTACAGTAAACATATTTCTAAGAATTCATCCTATAAAAGTAGTCTCACGGGACACGTACAAGCACACAACACCACTGACAATGTTTCTAAAAAACCCAAAACAAACTGGAAACAGTCTTAATAGTCACCAATAGAAGAATGGTAAATAAAATGAAGGTATATTCATAAAAGGAAATATTACTTGGCTACTAAAAAGAATGAGTAAATCAGCAGATCATGACACAGAAAGAGTCCTATTTATTTAGTGAAAACAAAGTTAAAGAAAGGAATGCACAGTATCACCTCGTTTTTTGGAAATGGGGAGAAGAAAAGAAAAAAATAAAGGCAGTCGGAAAGAAAGATTATACTCATCCCGGCGCCTGACTCAGTCCAAAGAGCACCGGACTCCTGGCTCCAGGGTGGTAACTGGGGCCCACGGTATAGACGCTACTTAACTAAATAAAACCTGACGGGGGGGGGGGGGGGCCGCCTGTGTGGCCCAGCTGTTGGGCTCTGGCTCTTCATCTGGGCTCAGTCGCGATCTCGGGTGGGGAGACCCAGCCCACAGGGGCCCCTCGCATCCCCGGGGGAGCCGGAGTCCCTCTCCCTCCTCCCTCTGATCCTCCTCCTGCTCTCTCTTTCTAAAATGAATAAATAAACCTAAGGGGAAGAAAAGAAAGATGACATTTATCTCTACACCCTCGACAGTGGCAATGGGGGGGGGGGGCAGCGGGGGCAGATCACAGAAGACTTCCACGGTCTACTCCTGGTCTGAATCTCCATCAAGTACGTGTAACTTCTGGAAAGAGAAGAAACTAAGGGAAGCTCTGTGGCCATACAGTTCGGCAAAGCATCCTGAGGTCTGGCTACACTAAAAGCCGAGAGGGCCAAGGACAAACAAACCTAATGTATCAAAAAATGGTACGAGAAACCCCAAAACACTGCCCTTGAATAATGATGCAAACGAGCTTTGCGGCGGGAACCACTGAGGAAGGCTTCACAGAGCAGGTGGGGTCCTGACGCACTCAGGACCACTCAGGTCAGCAGACTAGAAGGAGGGAGCGTCAAGGCAGCACTGTCCCTAGAACGTGTGACTTTAAATCTTTTACTACCATATTAAAACCGCAAAAATAATCCGGTGAAATTAATATTTCTCTTACTTAATCCAACTTTTCAAAACAGCATCATATCAATATGTAATAGGGGGCAGCCCGGGGGGCTCAGTGGTTTAGCGCTGCCTTAGGCCCAGGGTGTGACCCTGGGGTCCCGGGATCGAGTCCCACGTCGGGCTCCCTGCATGGAGCCTGCTTCTCCCTCTGCCTGGGTCTCTGCCTCTCTCTCTGTGTCTCTCATGAATAAATAAATTAAAATCTTTAAAAAATATATATGTAATCAGTATTTTAAAAGCATAATGAGATATTTTACATTCCTTTTTTGTACTATTTTCAAAATGTTGTACATAATTCAGATCAGCCACATTTCGAACGTTCAAGAGCCACCTGTGGTATTGGCTACTGTAGTGGACAGCAGAGGTCTAAGGACTCTGAACAGAAACTTAGAACTGAATATTTAGATGATGTAGGCTAATAAAATAGTAGTAGGAAATTAATAAGGCAAAAATGCAAACTGGGCCAGAGCAAAAGGCCAATCTCAGATAATTTGAATTTCATATTGTAAGCAAATGAGAAACCAGAGGAAAATATTTAACAAGTAGGAATGATGACTAAAGTACTATTTCAGGAAGAGTAATAACTTCTTTTTCTTTACTCAGATACATACATAATGAATTCTACACGCAGTTTTTTCCCAACATTTTTTTAAAGATTTATTTATTTATTTATTAATGAGAGAGAGAGAGAGAGAGAGAGGCAGAGACACAAGAGGAGGGAAAAGCAGGCTCCATGCAGGAAGCCCGACGTGGGACTCTATCCCGGGACCCCAGGACCACACCCTGGGCCAAAGGCAGGCACTAAACCGCTGAGCCACCCAGGGATCCCCCCAACATTTTTATTACATGAAAAATTACTGAAAAGAATTGTAAAGAATTATCTGCCATCAAGCAACTACATTTTGTTGATTTAAGATACAACTGAATAGTTACCGTTGAAATATTTTCATTTCCTGACACTTTTAAACAATTTTTTGAAAAATATGTTTTAAGAACTTTACCAAAGTTTAATGGCCTTTACCTTAACATTCCCTATCAAGAGTTTCTGTTAGCCAGAAATCTAAAATATTCTTTTCTTTTTTTATTTTTTTATTTATTTATGATAGTCACACAGAGAAAGAGAGAGAGGCAAAAACATAGGCAGAGGGGAAGCAGGCTCCATGCACTGGGAGCCCAACGTGGGATTCGATCCTGGGTCTCCAGGATCGCGCCCTGGGCCAAAGGCAGGCGCCAAACCACTGCGCCACCCAGGGATCCCTAAAAATATTCTTAATTAAATGCAAATTTGAGATATTCAAGGGCTTAAACTGCTGGACTACAATACAAAAAATATTAATTGCTAATAGGAAAACTACCTGCAAATTTTCACATACATAAAATAGTATCACAACCATGCAAGTCTCCTCCAGACTTAACTTCAAAACTGAGAGCCTCTAACATTTCAGATAAATTGCGCAAAGGCTAAAGAAAAAAAAAATTCACGCTCAAGAAATCAGATAAGAAAGCGGGGCATGAAAGAACAGCACTGGCCACAAGCCATTCCCCTGGCCACTTACAACGACTGCCAGGGCAGGAAGAGGGACTCGACAGCCAAGAGTCAGAAACCCGGTGATGTCATCACAACCAAAAGCATTACATGACCTGCAATTTCAGCAAGAAACTGCTCTGCACTAAAGCCATGGAATTTTCTTTACTTTTTTTTTTTTAAGTAGAAAATTATCTGAAGGTTCATCAAGTACCCTTCACTTTTTAAAATAAGGAAACAGATTCAGATAGGCTTAGCGAACTACCCAAGACTGCACAGTTAACTTAGCAGTAAGATGTTCATTTATGAAAACTTGGAAGCCAAAACCTAAGTGCTCTGCTGTTTATTTATAATTTTTCATGTTTCCCATGTCATCCACGTGAGATGCACTCCTTTCAGAACTTCTAAAAGTAAAAAAATGTTTGCTTTAAAAACTATTGAATACTTCCAGAAACATCCTCCCTCTGCTTTCTGGTCTAGTCCTTCGCTACAGGCCACTTTCTCAGGAAAGCCGTCCCAAGCACCTGCACCTCCAACACCACGTCTCCCTACTGTACACCCTTATAAGCTCCCTGTACTTCCCTGTGTCCATCTTAATAATGACAACAATGAGGCAAGTATTTGTGAAATTATTTAAGGTCTACCTTCTCTACCTAGGTCTTAACCTGGAATTTCTCTGGGCCATTCTTGGCTGTTATACACCAGGACGATATAACCATGTAATTATACACAAAATTGTTGTTATGTGTGTATTTTTCTTCAAATACTCAAAAAGTGACCTTAAAAAAGAGCTAAGAGAGAGTGGATTTATGTTGTTCACCTGCCCAGAGCCATCCTTTCTTTGGGGGAAACCACCACTTTTCCCATCTCTCACGGCTCAAGGAAGGCGATCGGGGCCAGTGTCTAGCGGGCTCTCGGACTGCTCCGGGCCAGTAAACTAGGCTGGCCAGGGACGGCACCCCACGCCGGACCCCACGCAGTCCCAACAGAATCTCTCTGTGAGACAGAGTATATGCACCTGGGCAAGAGGCACCCCTTTCACCTCTTGACTCCATAGCAGTAAGAGCCACATACGCCTGGAGTAGGCAGTGGCTGTCCGCTGCCAGATGACAGCACCTGCCTAAAAATCAAACCCCCAAAAATTTTTTTAAAAAATAAATAAATAAATAAATAAAAATCAAACCCCAAGAGTGGAGAGCAGAGAAGACCCTTGATTGTATCATCTGAACACAAGGATCCAACACGGATCTAGAATACTAGAGTATTTCTAGTCCTTTTAAAAACGTGAAGGGGGGGGGGGTGACAAGACTTCTTACCCTTTACAATAATAAGGCGAATTTGTCATCTGCAAGCAAAAGTCACTTGAGAGAGCCGTCCAGTTCTCCTTGATAGAATATACCCCCTACATGGCATTTGCTCCCAAACACCTGCCCACAGTCCTAACTTGTGTCGAACTCCAGCCCCATACAAGCAACTGCCAAGTGGAAATCTCTACTCGGTTGTTAAACTCTGTATTATCAAAACCAAACTGTTTTCCTCCACAAACCAGCTCTCATTTTCATCTCTACCCTATCAGGTTTCCAGGCTGGAAATCTGCGAGTCGTTCCTGCGTGTCCCATTCCTTCTCTCGCCCATAGCTAATTACTAAGTCCTGTCCATTCTAGACCCTAATTATCTGTCACCATCCTAGTCTGGGCCAAGATGCTACAGGTTTCAGGGTTCCTACAAGATTCATCCTCAGTCTTCCCTTCTCCAATACAACTATTTTATCCCTACACCTGAGATACCCCATCCTCCTCCTTAATCAGTAGCCAGTAGTTGTACACAGTAGAGCAAAAGCCGAGCTCCACTGCTTCACACGTTAGCAGTAGTATAACAAATGTACACCATAAAAAAAAAAAAAAAGTTCATCAGCGCACTGGGACGGTGCAAGTTGGTTGAGCGTCGACTCTTGATTTTGACTTGATTTTGAGTCATGGTCTCAAGATTGTGAGATCCAGCCCCACCACTTCGGGCTCTGTGCTCAGTGGGGAGTCTGCTTCAGTCTTTCTCTCCTTCGGCCTTCTTGCCCCCCATGCTTTCTCGCTCTCTCTTAATAAATCTCTAAAAAAACCTTCATCAGAAACATAAAAGTATAAAAAAGGAACAACATCAGAGTAGCTCAAATTCACCTGTTTTTAACAAATGATACTCAAAAATAATTTCCTTATCTAGTCCAAGTCTGTATGAACTTGGTTTGAGGACCCACTGGGCCCACCGTGATCTCATCTCCTAAGGCCCTACTCTAACCTACAAAACACACTGTTGAGCATCTCTGGGCACATCATTTTGTTTCTATTTTAAAGAAGGAGAGGCTTTAAAATATTAGCTATAAAAACAGATATACAATGATTTAGTAAAACACCCAAACATTTGCAATTCTTTTTATATTTACTTTTTTAAAAACTAAGTATATGATTGTTAATGATGACACATAGTTAACTAGACATTCTCTTTAAAATAGTCCATCGGGCAGCCCGGGTGGCTCTGCGGTTTAGCACCACCTTAGGCCAGGCCGTGATCCTGCAGTCCCGGATTCGAGTCCCACGTCAGGCTCCCTGCATGGAGCCTGCTTCTCCCTCTGCCTGTGTCTCTGCCTCTCATGAATAAATAAATAAATAAATCTTAAAAAAAAATCCATAAAACTGGCTGTCACAACTCTCCCACACATGCCCCTTTACATTATCTGTGCTATTTTGTGAAAATTCAGTTCTCAGAGCACCTGTATGTTCAGAAAATGAATTCAGCAAAAGAAATTAAGGGGGGAAACTACTGAAAGCTGGAGGTCAAAGTGCCTCACAATCAGACGGACAGATCTAGTTGTAGGACACCCCATCCAAAAATAAATACTTCTCTACACTGCCTCAAATCCTTTACTTGTTAAAAAGGTTTAACAAGCATCCTCGTAAAAAAAAAAATCTGTACTAAAGGAATGGGAGCTTTGAGTAGCTGACAAAAAAAAACCTATTTGTCAACTCTAAGGCACATATATTTTTCATATTTTAGCATCTCTGAAATTAGGGTGCCTCTTACAATAGATGACTTCTTAAAATTAACTAGAAGTAGATTTTCCTTATGAGTGGCCCATAAAAACATGATGCATCTTGTAACTGATACAATTCACTACAACTTAGCATTTGATCTTTTTTTTTTTTTTTTTTTTTTTTTTTTTTTTTTAGCATTTGATCTTTTAAGTAACTCACCTGGTAGTATGGACTCTGAGATATTTTTTTTTTAAGATTTTATTTATTTATTCATGAGAGATACAGAGAGAGAGAGGCAGAGACACAGGCAGAGGGAGAAGCAGGCTCCATGCAAGGAGCCCGACGTGGGACTCGATCCCAGGACTCCAGGATCACTCGCCCTAGGCCAAAGGCAGGCGCTAAACCACTGAGCCACCCAGGGATCCCCGGACTCTGAGATATTAAAAAGACATCCTAAAAATATAAACACCAATAAAAGGTAGAAGAGGAAAGAAAGAAAGACTTTCTAGTTCAAAATTTAGCCTAAGAGGAAACCTATTTTCCCTTCTCTCCCTGACCCTCTCTCTGCTCCCTAAATCTGAAAATCAGATCAGCAGCACTAGAACCCATGTCTAGCCACTGCTAGGCTATACAGGGGTCTTTCTCCATTTATTCATTTTAATAGGCAACAGAGGCCGTTACAGTCTGCAGTCTAGTAGTAGAACTAATACTTGTATACACATCACCATCCAAGCAACTCGCGGAACTGCATTCTTAACATACGCGTTTCACTATGTATATATGATACCTCACAAGTTGATTTTTAAAGCAGAATTTATTTTTACGTAATCTCTATGCCCAATGTGGGGCTTGAACTCACCACCCCTAGATCAAGAGTCACATGCTCCACCGACTAAGCCACCCAGGCACTCCAATAAAGATGACTTAAAAAAAAAAAAAAGACAAATTAAGAGCAGCCCCGATGGCCCAGCGGTTTAGTGCCGCCTTCAGCCCAGGACATGATCCTGGAGACCTGGGATCGCGTCTCACATTGGGCTCCCTGCATGGAGCCTGCTTCTCCCTCTGCCTGTGTCTCTGTCTCTCTCTCTCTCTCTCACTCTGTGCCTCTCATGAATAAATGAAATAAAATCTTAAAAAAAAAAAAAAAAAGACAAACTAAGTGAAGAAAATATTAGATAAAAAACTGGCCTAAAAAAAATCCCTTCCTTCAGAAGGAATTCTTTCAGAAGGGATTTCACCCAGAAGAAAATGGGAAAGACCTCAGAAAGGGTTTTTGGAAAAGCACATGTGCAGAAAGCAAAAATACTGGGAGATACAAATAAAGGAAATCTGAGGTAAACCCAATGGAAAGGACTTCATTTAATAGAAGACACTGGAAACTTGAGTAGAGAAATGACAAACTGTGCTTCAAGATTAACTTAAGCACAACTACATAAGATAATCCAGATAAATATGGAAGTGGAGGCAAGATCAGCTCAGGAGCGATGAGAACCTGAGTCAGTTAGCCAAAAAAGGGGAAATCATCAAATACACAAATATATATGCAATATATAATGTTACATACAAGTATGTATCAAATCAAAGAAATTTAAAGCAAAAGAATTATGTGAAAACCAAATAACAGATTTGAAAATTCAAAAAATTAATCTCTGAAAAAAATACTGAACACTAAAACTCACGCAAGAAATAGAAAACCTACACAGATCAACAGCTATTAAATAAACTGATATTCAAAGTCCTCTACAGAGGGGAAAAAAAAAAAAAAACGAAGCCTGAATGGTGTTATAGGTGAGGTCTACCAAACGCTCAAGATAATTCCAGTCTAAAACGCTCCTAAGGGGCACCTGTCAGTTGAGGGCCTGACTCTTGGTTTCAGCTCAGGTCATGATCTTGAGGTCAAGGGACAGAGCCCCATATCAGCTCAGCGGGAAGTCGGCTTGAGAGTCTCTCTCTCCACCCTCCTCCCCCCACGCTCATTCTCTCTCTGTAAAATAAATAAATAGAGGGATGGGGTAATTTGGTGATGAGCCCTGGGTGTTGTAGAGCAACTGATAAATTATCGAACACTACATCTGAAGCTAAGTATGCACTACATGTTGGCTAACTAAATCTAAATTAAAAGTAATAATAAAAATGAAATAAATACATCTTTAAAAAAATAAAAAGCTCTCAAATGAGAATAAGGAAAGTCGCCCAATTCATTTGATGAGACTGTTACAACCTTCATACCAACAGGTATCAAGACTTGTACCCGCATCACCAGGAATAAGGAGGAACAATACCACGAAAGTAAAAACAATAGATGCTGGCCTCAGATAGGATGTGACGGAATGGGGAAAGGTTTGGGTTTGGTATGACATCAACAGATATAAGGAGCACCAGGGAAACAAGTTTGGTAAGGAAGAGGAGTTCAGCCGGAACCAGAACAACCGGGTAGAGGCATGCATACAGCAGCTGGGAAAAACAAGGATTTGCCTGCAGAGGAGAAACAGAGAACAGAGACCTGAGAATTAATTCAGACCGAAGGGTGTGAACAGCACTAACACCAAGGGACTAGTGACAGATAGAAAAGTGATCTCCAAAGTGAAACCCGGAAAACACACATTATATGAGGAGAATAGAAAGAGGCAAAGAGGAACCCCGTCAGTCTGTCACTGGGTCCTCTGTCCAGCTAGCTGAATTCCTATTTATCCTTCAGAATCGTTCCAAAGTGATGTTTTTAAGGCCTTCCCCGATTGTCCCTGCACCACCAGCACCAGGTCAGGTTCCATTTTAAGCTCTTCTAACACTGTGCACTTTCATTATAATTAGTTGTGATTAATTATAGAATTCATTCTCCAATCTACATCTCCTCCACTAGACTTGAAGCTCCGTGAACGCAAGGACAGTGTCTGTGGTCGCATTCGACGACCTTGCAGGGCGTGTTAGAATAGGGCTAAGTGTTTGTTGAATAAAGTGGATGGGGGGGGGGGGGGGGGGGGAAGCCAAGGAAAGGCATTTCAAGGATGAGAAGTTGATGTTAAATATCACAGAAAGCTCAAGGAGCTGATTTAGAAGAGGGGCTTAGGTGAGTTACTTAGGTTACGGGTGACCCTCGGGAAAGTGAACTGCAGTAAACAAGGGGTTAAGAAGGGAATGGATGGCCAGGAAGTAAACGCAGGAAAAGTAAACTACTCTTGGCAATCTTCAGAGATGGCATTATGAAGGACTGAACTTTCATTTCATTTCAATTCTGCTGTTATTTTACAATTTTTCTTTAATGAACACATACTACTTTTACAAGGAGACAACTTTTTTCAACGTTAATAGGATCTTTAAAGGAGAAAGCAGCAACGTGACAGCTTGAGGGAGCAGCATGCTCAAGGGAAGGCTTTTGCAAATTGAAAAATTCTGAAGCGCGTTTGTACTTTCAAGGACCCTAAGACAAAGGAGAATAACTCCCACTAGTTAAGGAGAGGGGAGAAAAAAAAACGAAATAAGGTGTTAACTAGTAGGAAGGAGAAAAAACATTGCAGTGAGATGGAAGGAAAGCGATGACAGAGGCAGCCCAGTAATTCTGGAAGGAGCTCCCACTGAATGCCTCGAGCTTTTCAGTAAAAGGGTGTGGGGAAATGAGAAAAAGCTTGAAATCAGTTCCACGAATACTGTGCGCCATGGCGGGGGAGGGGACAGGGCCCCGAAAACCCGGGTGGCATTCCGGTTCCATGAAAAGAGTATTCTGAATTTCAATCACCCTTTTGTAGATGCGACCTCTTTCTGGCTCACAACTGCCCTTTTCTTTCCTTTTTTTTTTTTTTTTTTTTTTTTTTTTTTTTTTAGCTAGGAGTTTAGATACTTAAATAATTCTGGTTCACAAACTTTTTTATGTCAACAACCGAAAACAGCGATAAGCACCAAGTCCCATCCGAGCTGAAGTCTCCTTCTAAGTAAATACGGTGCAGAAGCCGCTCTGCAACTCGAGCCACCACACAGCGAGCATTTCCAGGAGGAGGGGCTGCCCCGGACGTGGGGCTCTGCACGGGGAGGCTCGGCGGGTGCTGGGGGCTCCTGGCCCGGCGGCCCCCGGCGGCCCCCGGCGGCTCCCGACTGCAGGGAGGCCCTGCTGCCCACCGGCTCGCGCGGAGGGGGGAACCCGGCGGCCGGGGGCGGGGGGGCTGGGTGACGTCACGCAGGTGGACGTCCCAGGTCGCCCCGGGCACCCAGGGGCTGGAGGCCGCCGGGGCCAGCAGAGCTGCGGCGCTCGGGGCGGGCGGGGGCGCGGCGCCAGGACCCCGCCGGGTGCTCCCCGGGCCTGCAGGGGCGCGCGGGGCCGGCCGGGGAGGGGAGCGCAGGGGAGGGGCGCCCCGCTCAGGTTCCCGGGGCCGCTGCGCGGAGCCCCAGGCCCGGGCAGGGAGGCCGCGCGGGGCGACAGGTGAGGCTCGGGGACCCGGAGACCCTGTGCCCCCCCGGGCCCCCCGCGCCCCCGCGCCCCCGCGCCCCCGCGCCCGCACCACGGCCCGCGCGCTCCGGGCCAGAGGCGAGCGCCTTTCCATTTAAGGACCCGAGACGCGTCCCTGCGGGCGGCCTCCGCGCACGCCGCCTCCCCACGCCGGCCCGACCCGGGGCGGGAGCACAGGGGGCCGGGGGGGGGCGCCGGGGCCGGGGGACGCGGCCTGACACTGCCCCGGGCGCCGGGGACCCCGCCGGGCCGCCCGCCCCGCCGCCGCCCTGCGCCCCCGCGCCCCCGCCCTCCCGCCGCCCCCCTGCGCCCCCGCGCCCTCGCCCCCCCGCCGCCCCCCTCCGACCCGCCAACTCACCCGGCCCCCGGGGAACTCATCGTCCGGCCCTCGGCGCGGAGCGGGGGGCGCGGCGGGGCCCGGTCGGCCTCCGCCCTCGGCGTGCAGCGGCCCCGGCCCGGTCGCCCCTCGCGCGGCCCTGCGGTCGTCGTCTCGCGCGGACGGACGCGCCGGAGTCCCAGCCCCCCTGCCCGCCTCCTCCCTGCGCCCTCCGCCCTCCGCCCTCCGCCCTCCGCCCTCGCCGAGCGCCAGCGGGCGGATTCCAATCTCGGCAGCCGCCGCCGCCGACACTCGCCGCGGTGGGGGAGGGGCGGGCGGGGGGGGCGGGGGCGGGCCTCGCGGGTCTCGGCCGCGCGCGCGCACTGGAGGCGCCGCCCCGCCCCGGGCGCGAAGGGAGCCGAGCGCGCGGCGGAAGCGCCCGAAGGGGCCGCGAGGTCCGGCGCCCCGCTGCCGGGGAGGAGGGCGGGCGGGCGGCACCGGGGCGCCGCGCGGCCGCGGGGGGGTGGTCTCCGCCGCCGCCCCCCGCCGCCCTGGCGGGCCGGCCTCCGCGCCGCCCGGGCCCGGCCTCCCCCCTGCACCCGGCGGTGGGCCCGGGACCCCCGGTCCCTCCCCCGCCCTGCACCTGGTCGTGGCCCCCGGACCTCCCGGCCCCTCCCCCCGCACCCCGTCGTGGCCCCGGGAGCCCCGCTCCCTCGCCCCCCGCATCCGGTCGTGGTCCCAGGACCACCCGCCCCGCCCCCCGCACCTGGTCGTGGCCCCCGGACCTCCCAGCCCCTCCCCCCCGCACCCCGTCGTGGCCCCGGGAGCCCCCGCACCCACACCCCGCGGCGCAGCGGCCCGGGGCTGGTGGGCGGGCGCAGGGCGGGCGCGGGATCCCGAGGGGCCGGTGACCTGGGGGCGCGAGGCCCGGGGGCGGCCGTGCAGGGCTCAAGGCCGCGGACTGCGGATCCTGCGGGGCCCCGCGTGCCCTCCGCCTGGAAGACGCGGGGAGCTGTCACCGCCTCCCTGGCCGCCCTCGGGGCCGGCGCGGGCACAGGTAGTCGGTCCCGGGGTCCCGGGGTCCCGGGGTCCCGGGGGAAGCCGTAGGCCGCCTTTTAACGGCCCGAGGTGGCCCGAGTCCCCTTGGTAAATGTTGCGACTTTGTAGCGCGGTAAATGAAGTCGCTACAAAAGCTGACTCCTCTAAAGGCCCTTTTATAAAGTCCCTTTTGCAGCTAGGGAAAAGGAAAGAGGGGAGAAAAAGAATGTGCCAGGCACTGCTATTTGTTTTTATACATTCTCCCCTAAAGAGATGTTTAGATTCCAGAGTATTCCCTTTTAATCTTGTTTAAATGTCTAAATTCTTTTACATTCTTGTTTAAAGACTTTTTTTTTTCTTTTCCTCCTCCCTTTTTCAAACCACCATTGTCCTTGTTACTTCAGATACCTTCTATAATTCCAAGTGTTTGTTTGTTTTCAACTCTGGTTATTCTCTTAAATTTTTTTTTTTTTAATGAACTCTTGGGGTGTCTCAAGTTTGAGAGTCACGGGTTGTAGTGTCTTGCTGGGCAGGGAGGATGTGCGATAAGAGTTTTCGTGCATCAATTAAAACATCACTTTCGAGTTTTTGATATTTTTGCTTTAATTTCAGGGGAAAGAGTGGACCTTTTGCTTAAGGAGATTCAGACTCATTGGCCAAAGAACTCACTGACGTATGCTGAGCAATGTGTCATGGCAGATAAAATCATGACAAGTGTGTTAATATACCCTCTGAAGCCTACTTTGATTTGGGGGCATATGAATCAGTCCATAAAATAGACAAGAATCTCAGGCTAAAACTTCAGTACATCAGATTTCTGAAACGTAGAAATTGGTGTTGCCCGGTTTTGTTATGTGTAGAAATGGCAGCAAAACAGAGGCCCCACGTTGCAAGTCATGAAGCCTTTGCCTCTCCTCTGTTCAAGTCTTTCAGACTTTACTCAACATCTTTTGTTCTCCGTAGAGAAAGCCCACCCGGTGACCAAGCTTAAAACCTTAGCATTTTCGTGGCCGGCAACCTGCCTGCCTACACCTGAGCCGGGCACAGCGTGCCCTCTAGTTCCTGGCATGTGCATGCACGCCAGCCTGTTTCTCCAGTTTGCCCACTAAATGAGCAGAGCAGCCAGGAAGCCCAAGGAGACATCTGGACACCTATTATCTGACCCCCAGATTCAGGCAACACTTCAAGGTCCAAGTTTAACAGATCTAACACATTGAACATTCTCTAACGTGACAGCTTTCTGTTAAGCATGTTAATAGGGTAGCTGGACGTGGGCTTTTTTTCTCTGCACAGTTTGAGGTATAAGGTCCCAACAGTCGAGGCTGTGTGCTCCAATCACCGAGCCTTAGTTGGGAATGTAAAATGACCCTTCTACAGCCCCCATGTGCTCAAAGACACCTTCCCTGATCACTTGTCTTAAATTAGCACCCAACACGGCCCAATTTTGTTTTCTTTATACCATTTTTTTACTAATTGAGATGACCTTGTTTGGTTGGTTATCAGTTTATGGTCTGAGTTTCTCTGCCCTCCCCGCCCCCCCCCCCCCACCCCCCAGAAGGTAAACTCCATGAGAGCAAAGACCTTGTCCATCTCGTTCTCAGCTGCTTCCTCAGAGCCTAGCTCCTGGCACACAAGTGCTCATATCTCTCAAACAAATGGGCGAGATAAGGATAGAATTTCCTCTAAGCATTTCTGAACCTTGTCATTAAGGACCTAGCTTTTAAGGGTTGGCATGGACTATGTTGAAAAGGATAAGGGTGGGTCAGGGCAACTGGGTTATACCATTTTCAGGGAAGGCAGTAGTTCTAGATTGATCCAAGTTAATCTATCCAAAGTCATTTTCCTATTGTAAAGATTGTGTGAGGCAAAGGCAGCGCTAAGGCTGTGGCTACGGGGAGAAGTCAGAGCCCGGCAAGGAGGAGCGAGGGCAGCAATGCCCTGGGCACGGTGAGACTTGAGGTTCGCTTAAAACCCAGTGTTAGATGGACAAAAGCATCGCAAAGAAAGGAAACAGCTACATTTTTCAGCGTGGACGCTGACAAGTTCTTGTACTGGTTAGTAACGCCTGTCATGGTTTAGAAGGAACAAGCCGAAACAGAAGTTGTGTTTAAGAACAAGGTGGTAAAAAAAAA
The DNA here is from genome assembly GCF_048418805.1 of Vulpes vulpes. Classification (NCBI taxonomy): domain Eukaryota; kingdom Metazoa; phylum Chordata; class Mammalia; order Carnivora; family Canidae; genus Vulpes; species Vulpes vulpes. The sequence goes on along the minus strand of NC_132783.1, from coordinate 93,267,336 downwards.
AAAAAAGAACAAGGTGGTCATCTACAAATCAGTGCCCAAAGTACAGTTCAAAAATCTCAAGCTTTTCTTGGTAACGGACTTCTTTACTTTTCCTCCTATTTTGACTTCTCAATCACTTGCTCCTCTTTCTATTTCCACTCCTGTTTGCTTCAAAGCACTTGTGTACAGGGATTAAAAGATGGTTCACCGAGACTCTTGCTGCAGAGTAGCCACCCCTCGATCCCACCCAGCCGCAGTCACAGTCCTCCTGTCCATGCTCTGGGTGCACCCCTGTCCACAGACCCTCGTCGTCCCCTGGCCCTGTGGCAGGAAGGCTTCCCAGAGCCCCAGGCCCAAAGCCAGGACCCAGACGTGCTTGGGGAGCCCCGACCGTGGCACCTTTCTTAGAACTGACTTTCTTAGCCCTTTCCTTGTGCTTGAAGCCCTGGCCTCCCAACCCATGTGGAACTTGAAGTTTCTCTGCCTGCCTGGACTCTGCTCTCTCGAGTCGGCCCCAGCCCTGCAATGCACTCTGCTGTGCATGGTTTCCCTTGGTGGCAACACTTAGTGACCTCCGGCTGTTTGTTCCAGATTCCCTCTGCCCGTATTCTGCCCATGTGCTAGGCCTCCTCTCCCCATTACCTCGGGCTGGACGTCCTGATGCCTGCTGCTCTCCCGGACTACCACCTGTTGTTTGCTCAGCTCTCTGGCTATCAGGCTAGAGGCCTGGAGTTCCTCTCACCCGGCACCTGGAGCTGGGGCCTCCCCACCCCAGCCCCGCAGTAAATCTTTTCCTTCTCCATTTTTAGCAGTCCCTCACCCTGCCTTTCCCTTTCCCGAGAGCAGTGGGTTTATGACTTACTGTACTTTGGTTATTTGTTAACCAGATAAAACCCAAACACAACTGGGGCGCCTGGGTGCCTCCTTTGATTGTCTGCCTTGGGCTCAGGTCATGATCCCAGGGTCCTGGGATCCTCCCCCACATGGCGCTCCCTGCTCAGTGGGGTGTCTGCTTCTCCCCGCCCCCCCCCCCCCCCGCCCCTTTCTCCACTCACCCCTGCTCATGCTCTTTCTCTTGCTCTCTGTCTCTCAAATAAATAAAATCTTTAAAAACAAAGACAGCAACAAAAAACAACTATATATATTATGTGTGTGTGTGTTTGCTTTTATCTGGTTAACAAAGTATAGGAGGTGTGTGTGTAAAAACCCATATCTGATTCTACTTGCTGCTCCTAAACACCGGTTCTACTCAAGTATTTCTTTGGGACCAGAAGCACAGAAACCCCTGCCTCTGGAGCTGAGGGTGATTACCTTGTGAATGGCTAGTCGAAGGAAGACAAGGTGTCGTGGTAAAGATCTGGGCTGAGATAATGGGGGAAGTGCAGTCCTGGATCAGGAGTGCTGAGTCATGAGCAGCTGTACTGCACCTGCTCTCTGTGGCCTGCATGGTTACCCAGATGTGTCCCAGGTGTGGGGGGTGCCACCGATGCGACCAGGCATTCTGGTTTATCCACCACACACGTTGGGGGTGCCTGTCCTTCTGCTGAACACAAAGTTCTGGGGGATAGAGACCATCTTATTTTCACTCCCCTGTATCCCCAGGATCTAGCATATGGCCTGGCATGCCAGTAGGTGGTTAGTGAATACTTAGTGGATGAATGACTGAATGCACTGGCATTTTATTGGACTCCTATTTTCTAAAGGTTTAAAATCTAGTAAAAAAAAAAAAAAAAAAAAGACCTGCAGATAACTCCTTCATTTGATATTTGCTTCTGAGTCAAGGTTTATTGCCCTGAAGATTGTTGATACTTCATTTTGTTCTCTACTGCTAGTTTCCCCTTACTCATTTATTTTGTTTTTATCAACTAAGGCAGGGTTGTATCATTAACTTTGAATTCCAACAGCTGGTTTTCAATAAATACAACTTGAGTTTTAGAGTTCTATATGCTCTTTAAGACAACTTCCTCACTTCTTTCACGGGGAAGCATAATCATACAGATATTCAACCAGCAGCCAATACCTGTCAGTGTTTCTATAAAAATGTAGATTATTTTACATGTAGTTTGCTGCCCGCCTTGACACCTGTCTTCCTCACTGTCTACCTGAATTGTATGAGCTGTCCTCCGACTTGGTCATTCCCTCTTTAACTGCTCTTGCTCAGTTTTTCCAGCTTTCTCTTAATGAAACAATACTGTGATCAAACATCTGGGAGCCACAGACGTGTGGCAATATTCTGTTAGGCTGGTCTCTCTGACCCTGCAACATGGGCCACATTCATTCTTTTGATGTGATTCCTGCCTGCGATGCCCAAGTACCACCTCTTGTGGGAGTCATCCTCGATGGCTCCATCCTAAACCCCTTAGGCTTTTCTCTCTATATCATTGACATTTTTCATAGTCAACTCTTTTTTTTTCATAGTTTCCTAGGTGTCTCTCCTAAATAAGATTTTATACCTTGATTCTCTTACATGTGAGTAGGGGCTTCTGAGCCCCCCAGCCTGGGGAAGGATAGGTAAAGACTGTCAGCATGCAGGGGGTCTCAAAACAGTAGCCCCACGCTGGGGCCTACCACTGTAATTACGAAAGTCTTGCTTCTGCCAATCCTTTGTTTTCAAAGTCCAACCAGAGTCAGAGGTGGTCCCAAACTCCTCAGCGCATCTGCCGGGCTGCCTCAAGGTCAGAGAGGGCATTCCTCCCTCCTTTCTGCCCTCCCTTGCCTGGCTCTTAGCACGGTTGCCGTGGTCACTGCACTGAGCATCAGGGTGCTTACCTCGCAGGACTTGACACCATTTGGATCCTGCTCCGTAGGAAAGGTGCTCCTTGGGGTTATGCAGCCTAATACCTCCACCTGGCCCTGCTGAATCCCAGAAAGCTACCACCCCAATTGCAGGCAGGGAGCCTCATCCCAGGCTTGCTTGAAGAACCAGCTTTTTAATTAACATTATACGTTTTACATAATGTTAACATATAATAATACGTACATGTACTATATACGTGTAACGTATCTTATTGTATAACATTAAATACCTTATACCTGGGCCGCCTGGGTGGCCCAGCGGTTTAGCGCCTGCCTTAGGCCCAGGGCATGATCCTGGAGACCCGGGGTCGAGTCCCACGTCGGGCTCCCTGCATGGAGCCTGCTTCTCCCTCTGCCTCTCTCTCTCTGTGTGTCTCTCATGAATAAATAAATAAAATCTTTTTTTAAAAAAATGCCTTATACCTTTCAGGGCATTTGGGGGAAATGAAAATGGCAGGATGTGTATTTGTCAGAATTAAGTCAGTGAGAATCCCATGTGAGATGTATGATTAATCAAAAATTTTATTTATTTGATCAAAGTGGATGTTCTTAATAACAAAAGTTGTTTTGGGTTGCCTGGGGGGCTCAGCAGTTAAGCGCATCTGCCTTTGGCTCAGGGCGTGACCCCGGGGTCCCGGGATCGAGTCCCGCATCGGGCTCCCTGCATGGAGCCTGCTTCTACCTCCGCCTGTGTCTCTGCCTCTCTCTCTGTGTCCCATGAATAAATAAATAAAATATTTAAAAACTATATTTAAAAAATAACAAAAGCTGTTTCATTGTTATACTTACAAAAATACACCCTTCTAATAAAAATTTAACCATATACACACCATATTTCATCAAAACTACGATGTTACCGGTTGTAAGAAGCATTATTTCATGTACAATTAGGAAAGAAAAACACTGCCAATTAAATTAAACTCTTGACACATTATCTGTTTTAAGACATTTGAATTTCAAAGATGATGGAATGTCTAAAAATGTGCATCTAAGAATTGATGAAATACAGTGTGTTTTAAGGCATCTACAAGGCAAAGCAACACCATACAGGCCAATAGTTTGAAATGCTGAGTTTCTAGGTTTTGACATATAATCTTATTTGTTTGTTATGCACAATCCTCGAATAGCCACACTATGAATGTTAACCACAAAAGCAGAAACAGCACAGTTCAACTGTATATAAACATGTAAAACAAAAGTGACTATCTTGGGATTCAGTCACAAAGTTCAGAAGAAACGCCAGCATCACGTCACAGGCATGGGTTATATTACAAATAAAAAAGTAACTTTTTGACAGCTGCTTATACTGAAAACATGCAACGACCAGAAGAATTGTAACGTGGATGTTACCCAGGTTTTTGTCTTTGGAAAAGTCAAACCAAACAATCAGAAAAATCTCGGCGGCGCAGTAGAATGACTTTACATCTATCCCGGAAGCTGAACAATAGTGCTCGTAGCTTATGGGGCCATCAGGAAAAGCCAGCTGTGGATTTCTTTCTAGTACAATTAATTGCTTCCGCTGTATATAAAATTGAAAGAATTGGGTGCTTTAGTGCGGAAAAAGGATATCCTGCTACACTGCTCCTATTTCCTCACAGAGGCTATTAGGGAGCCTTTTGCCATTAATTCACATGCATTGGATTATCCTGTGATGAAAGACCGAAAGGCTTTTCATTTTTATAGTTTCTTATCTCTTATTTATTTGGCACCTCTCTGGAGATACCTGCTCTTCTCCCAGGACTGGCTAATTGCTAGGATGTCAGAAGGTGGCTAATGACTGACTTCCTTTCCAGAGACTAATTGTGAGCCTGTCTCCGTATTTTTCTTTCTTGGAGTGGTCCTTGTCATCGCTGAGGAGTATTCTGAGCTACGTCATTATGGGAGATGACGGATGTGGCCTGCTGGTGCCAAGTGTCAGTCCCTGCCCGTCGCCCGCTTTGGGACCAGCAAGCGACCCATCTCTAAGCGCCTGTGGGGGCCTAAACTGCAGGGGGTGCGATAGTCACAGGCCGTGTGTCACTGTGTACATTTTAACTCCGTTCGAAGTAAATAAAATTAAAATTCAGTCTCTCAGCCTAGGCCCCCTAGTGCTCAATCGCCACGTGAGGTTAGTGGTGACCGTCGTGGAAGAGTGTGGCTAGAGGACATTTCCAACCTCACGGAAAGTTCTGTTGGCCCCGGTGGTAGTGCCTGTGACCTGATCGGCTCGGGCCTCCTGAACCTTATCTGAGCCCGTCTCCCGAACTGACTCTTCTCTGTTCCTATTCTCACCATGCAAAACAAAGGGCAGACAGACGGCTACCAGGCATCACTGCTATAGTTTGCTACCAGTGAAGTCTTGGTGGACGTGTCAAAGTGCCAGAAATAGAGGGTTGCTGTTCACGAGGTATAACATTACAGTTACGTGATAAGTGTTCTCACCACAGTAAAATAAATAATAAAGTTTTTAAAGAGTAGAAAATAAAAATAAAATAAAACCCTAGAAAATAAGCCAAAATACTAATAGTGGTTGTCTCCAGGTAGTGGGACTAGGATTGCTTTTTTCTTCTTCCTGTTTATACGTGTTTTTTTGGATTTTATTACGTATTGCTTTCTTAATTAAAAAATTACATCTGTTAAGCTTCAGGCTAAGGTGGTTTTATCCAGTCCCTTAGTCTGAGACAGAAGGTAGTCATTCTGAGCCACTGCTTCTTTAAAAACGACTCCCAGCCAGCAGCTTTTAATTGAGAGATCAGTATTCCCGTTTGATCGTTGATCATAGCATGAAAACCGTCAGAACCAGCCAACGGGGTGCCCTCGAGCCCTGCTAAATAGAACCGCAGACCATCCCTCTGGAAGAGAGGGCTCAGGGTCACTAGCAGCCCCCCCCCCGCCCCCCATCTGTTGATCTGTTGAGCACCTCGCCCTTCTAGAGTGCAGGGCAGTCTCCGGATCAAGGCCTCGCAGGTTACGGAGGCTCGTCGAGCTGAAGAGGGCTCTGGTTTTACCGCTGAGAAGAGAACCATAAAAAGGAGCCCTCGTTTCCTAAAAGTTCAGGCATGATCGTACAGGTTTAATTAGGAACAGCAAGGCTGTTTACAGCAAATTATAAACTGTATAAAGCAGACCTCAGAGGACACGCCCAGAGGATGTCCCATGAACCCTTACTTCTCCAAGTCCAGATTCAGCAGATCTGGCCTGGCGAGGTCGGGTGCTGCAGTGCCAGCCAGAGGAGTATCCCAGAAGTCCCTTTCCAGAACTTTCCATGACCAAAGGAGATGGCCAAATCGCTCGTGGAAAACGTATGTTTTTCTTTCCTTTTGTCCTCAAAACTTGAAGCCAATCCACCGTTTTCTGGCCTGCTACTGCCCTCACCCAGCAGAGAGACACTTCAGAATGAGCTAAGCAGTACGATATGGTGCGCAGAACACCAACTTTGGAGTCAGCATTCTGGCTGAACTTCTTGATTTTTGACCTTGTGTGGACTTGGTCAACCTCTCTGAATCCCAGTCTCTTCCTCTGTAACACGGGGACAAGTAACTAATATCAAACCTAATGAGACTGATGTGAAGATGACCTGAGAATATATGGAAATCAGTTGGCATAGAGTCAACACTCAATTAATTCTTGATACCTTTGTTTTTCCTTCTAGAAAGTGATCGGTCCATCAGTGTTTATGTTGAAGGGGAAAGAAAACAAACTGTAAAACTCTTAATGAGACTTACTTCAAATACAGCCCAGCACAGTTCAGTAATTAGTATAGAAGCTCTGGTGCAGCTTGGGCTGGGCTCCAGTTCTCCGTTCCAGCGTTCACTCAGGAATTTCCTTCCCTAGGAAGCCTTCGCTGCCCACCCCAGGCTGAACTATGTCCCTCCTGACTGGCCCCGTGGCACCTCAAGCTTATTTCTGGCCTATCATTTACCTCGCATTCTGCTTCTCAGTCCACAGTACCTAGCATTGGGCATGGAGTACATGATGTTATGGGGCATCTTCTCCAGGGCATCAGTTTACCTAATAATAAATGACTTAAAGCAAAGGGTGTAAAAACAAAAAACCAAAAAACAAAAGCAAAGGGCGTACCTTTTTTTTTTAAGCTAAAACATTAGATTATAAAAGAAATTTCAGAATTCCATAGGGTCCCTGGAGTGTTGGTTTTTTTGTATGTTGGTGGCCCTTTGCTTATAAGTCTGCTTTGCAGAAAAGCTGGAGAAGCATTTATTACCATAGGATAGTGAAATCACAGGGAAACTTGTGAGCTTCTTCCACCAGACTGTGAGCTCTTTAGGGCAGGAACTGTGCCTCATCAACCTCTGAACTCACAATATATAGCTACTTAGCCTGAGGCCAGGCTCCAAGTAGAGGCTCCATGAATGTGGACCTGAACTCAACTGTCTTCTCCCAGGACTTTGAGGAGAATATCGTATTTCCACTCAAGACAGGAACTTTGAAACTGTATAACGGATAGGACTTCACATTGAGTCTCTAATGGGAAGAATACAATTCAAGCTGTACTTTTTGGGGAGAGTATTTAACCTATCTGACCTCTGGCTTCCCGACCTGCCAGGGTCATGAAGATTCAGTGAAAAAAGATTCATAAGTGCCAACCACTGTCCTTGATACAGAGAAGGTGCATGGAAAAAAAAAAAAAAAAGAAAAAGAAAAAGCTTCTTTACTTTCCCCTGAAGTCACATTCTGGTTGTTAATCTACAAGCTTAGAGATGATTCTTACCATTTTAATGATTCCAAGCATCTCAAAAAGGACCTGATATCCATGGTTCGGGCTGAGCCAGTGCCTGGGGCTTCTTGTGTGACACTCTGGTCCTTCCTCCTAAACCTCCGACCTAATATTATATTGCCATTCCACAGCTTACTTACTGCCTCAGTTACTTTTCCATCAAATCTGGGCTTATCAGCTGGGAATAATTTAAGAAGAGGGTAGAAAGATACAACCACCTGTTAGGAGCTACAGGCTGCGAGTCAGGGCCCATTTCAAGCCTTACCTCACTCAGTAATCTGATTTACTCTCCCCACTTTGAGGCATGTCTCTGTCCTGGTTCTGGAGACAGCCCTGGACAAATATTGCCAATTCCTACCAGAGCATGAGCCAGGCAATCATGATCCCCAGATGGCTTCATTCTATTGGCCTGGGTCCAGGCTAGCTTTACCAGGAAACTAGTGAAGCTTAAGCGTCAGGGTCCCTCACTTTCAAAGGCCCCTGTGAATGCTGAGGGGCTGGAATGTTCTAGATTGAGAGAGGGAAGTCAGGTTACAACTGGGGAGCCTTCCTCCTTTTTTTTTTTTTTTTAATAAGATTTTATTTATTTGTGAGAGACACACAGAGAGAGGCAGAGACACAGGCAGAGGGAGAAGCAGGCTCCCTGGGGAGCCTGAACCCCGGGGTCATGGCCTGAACTGAAGGAAGACGCTCCACTGCTGAGCCCCCGGGCACCCCAGGGAGCAGTCATATGTACACTTTCCTGACAATCTGCTTGTAGAGCTTTCAGAAGAAAGAGACCTAGCGATCCCATGGTTCTAATCATTTGTTCTGATTCTTTCTTCTCATTTTATTTTTATTTTTTTTTAAATTTTTTAATTTATTTATGATAGTCACACAGAGAGAGAGAGAGAGAGAGAGGCAGAGACATAGGCAGAGGGAGAAGCAGGCTCCATGCACCGGGAGCGCGACGTGGGATTCGATCCTGGGTCTCCAGGATCACGCCCTGGGCCAAAGGCAGGCGCTAAACCGCTGCACCACCCAGGGATCCCCTTTCTTCTCATTTTAAATGACTGCTTGGTTTTAGAATTAATTTGGTGTTTGGAATTTTATTATAGTCTTTTTCTTAAAGATGGACCCGTAAAACCTAGATCCCAAACCAGATCAGGTCCTTACCCAACCTTTGCCTACTTTTCTTCAGTGCCTCCTTAGCCGAAGAGTCACAAGCGTGGAAGGGGACCCTGCAGGGGTGTCTGTAGTGATGATGACATGCAGAACGGACGTGCCCTCACTGCTGACTGTCTAGCTTGGGCCGCAGGCACACACTGGAGGCCTTTCACCAATTCTGCAAATGCAAGGACCCTTTGGCATTCAAAGTGCTTCATTAGAAGTGAAAGATAAGGCTCTGGTAACTGGATTCTCCCCCTGAATCTGCAAACTCTTTTGAAATAGTCTCTTTATACCTACTTTTATGCATCAATGAGACTTTGAGATGGGCTCAGGGAAGAGGACAGCTGACGTGCAAAAGGAATTGCAGCCCTCAGAATTTACTTAATGAAATGTTTTGGTTTTTTAAATGGGATTTCTTTGTGAAAGAAGGAACTCGGCTCCCAGTTAAGCCGCATCAACGGTGCCATGCTTTTGCCATTTCAGTCCTAAATCTCCCCAGCGCACTGCCAAGCTGTAGATGGGGGTAGGGGGGGATGGTGACCAATGCTTACGCTGCTGTGGAAAAGCGTTCAGTTTTCACAGTTTGGCTAACCCATAAAGGTGCTCCAAATGGCTGTTGCTTCTAGCTGCTTCTTGTGTAAACAGGTGAGAAAGACTTGGATAAACAGTCCGTTATTAAGTAATGGGAAAGTGCAAGAAGGCTGTGGAAGTACTGAGGGCAGAACGCTGGCCCCCAGCGAGGCCGGGACCAGAGGGTAAGGCCATGACAGGGCGACAGGCAGGGAAAGCAACGGGGCTGGCATGTGGGGTCTCGTGTGCAGGCCACTTTGGGCTTCACTGAGGGGTGGCGGGCAGCCGTCTGTTGGGGGAAGCAGGAGGTCGCATGGCCAGATTTATGAAGAACTCACTACGGGTGGTGAGAGGGAGGGGGCTGCAGGGGGCCCAGGTCCGTGAGCTGGGGACCTGACCGCGAGGGAGCCATTTGGAGCCAGGAGGGTCCTGAACTCTCCAAGACAGGTGAGGACATAAACCAGGCAGTGTGTGGGAGAGCGACCCGGTGACTCCCAGATTTTTGGGCACAGTGTTGGGGTGCCATCCCCTGCGGGGAGCAACGCGGTGGTGACTCGGCCAGGCAGGCCCGGGACTCCTGGGGGAAGAGGTGCCGGCAGCAGGACGGGGACTGGTCCTAGGCTACGTGCGCAAGACCAAGCACCAAGCACCCCGGCTCTTCAGACGGACGGCAGGGGTGAGGAGTGGCAGGCAGGTTACGGGGGCTGAGTTCACCCTGAACTAGTTGGGGGGCTCCTGGTTGCAAGTGACAGAAACCCAATGTAAACAAGCTCGAGGGGCGAGGGGACAGGCCTTGAATCAAGAAAGAGCTGCAGGCCCCGGCCCCAGGCTCCGTGCTGCTCACGTCTAACCTCGGTTCTCGGTGCGTTGGCTCTGTGCCCTCCTGCCTTGGCACTAGCGGCCTCGCAGCTCAGCCGCTAGCCAGGGTGAAGCCCATCTCCCTCCAAGCTCCGGGTTCAAGCAAACCTCAGGGGAAGGTTCTGGTAGTTCGCTGTGGTTCGCAGACCTGCTTCCTGAACCCAGCACCTGCCTGAAGGGAACCCGGGGAAGAGAAGGCAGGACTACAGCCACGGCCACTCCTCCGGCCTCGGCCTCGGGGGAGGCTTTCAGGTGGGCCAGGAGGCTGACCCCGGATATGCGGGTCCGAGGGTCTGAGGGGGCGCCCGAAGATGCAGATGTTTACCCATCAGAAAAGCAGCTCCCGGCCTTGTCAAAATTCATGGCTCAACCTATTCCCACAAGCTCAATAAGTAGATTAATTTAGGATCATTATTATTGAGATATCTCTTAATATGGATTTTATGGGGTTTCTTAATCTATTTTTTTAAATAATCTCTAGGGATCCCTGGGGGGCTCAGTGGTTCAGCGTCTGCCTTGGGCCCAGGCCATGACCCCGGGGTCCCAGGATTGAGTCCTGCGTCGGGCTCCCCGCATGGAGCCTGCTTCTCCCTCTGCCTGGGTCTCTGCCTCTCTCTGTGTCTCTCATGAATGAATGAATGAATGAATGAATGAATAATAAAATAAATAAAAAATAACCTGTACACCCATCTTGGGGCTTGAGTGATGACACTGCGCTCAAGAGCCACATGCTCGGCACTGAGCCAGCTGGCGCCCGTCGGGGTTTAGGCAGGACCCGACTGTGAAGCTCGTAGTTGAAACGTGAACGGTTCCCAGAAGATAGCGGGTCTCCGGGCAGTACGTGTGGTAGGACTCCAGTCAAGCAGGACACAACGCGCGTGCGGTTGGCGCGGCCGCGTGCACAGCGTGGGGCTGTTTGCCACGTTTCGGAGGCCGGCGTGGGCTGCGTGCACAGAGCGGCCTCCCACCCTTCACACAACCGCGCAGAGCCTGCTTTGCCATATGCAGCCAGAACTGCTGATGGACAGTCTCGATGTTTTTTTTTTCAAGTGAAAAGTATTGCAGGAAAAGTTAAAAAATTTTTTTTTTTGCTTTTTGAGCGAGGGAGCGAGCGGGGTGGGGACAGGGCTGGAGCGGAGGGAGGACCCTGAGGGGAGCCCACCCCGGATCGGCCTCACGCCCCGACATCACGGCCTGAGCTGCATCAAGAGTCGGGGCTTGCAGCCCACGAGCCGGCAGGTGCCCCGGGACGAGCCGAATGTATTCTTCTCTGCAAGTGGGAGTTCTCGCCTTCCCCCGACGGCCCTGGCCACCCTCCTGCCCCCCCCGACCCGGGCCCCCCAGGCCGTCAGCCCCACCTCAGCCCAGGTGTCACCTGCCCAGCAAGGTCTTCCCCGTGCGGCCCAAGTGGCGCCTTGCAGGCCCGGCTGCTGGGTGTCCCCGCATGTCTCAGGTCACAGCGTCACCCGCTTATCGCTCGTCCCCCGTCCCCACAGCAGGCCTGGCCGCGGGCTGAACGGCCGCCGCCGCCGGGACACATTGCCCGGCTGGAGCTCTGCGCTGTTAGGAGCCGTGAGAGGCGGCCACCCGCTGTCACCGGCCCGGGACGCCCGAGCAAGGCCCGGGCGGGTGCCATGTGGTGCAGGAGCAAGGCACCTGGGGAGCCTCGCCGTGAGCCTGAGGCCGCTCTGAAAACTAAATCTGCTTTTTAGCAACAACAGCAACCACATACGGTGGCCCAGGTGTTGAGAGGCTCTCGGGGAGGGACGGGAAGCCGCAGGGGCCGCCCCGCGAGCTCGGCCGGGAAGCGGGGGGCGGGAAGCCCACGCCGGCCCTGCAGTGCTCTCCAGTGGGTCCCACCGGCTGCACCCAGGCAATAGGCGACAGGTGAGGGCCGGCCGCAGGGCCTGAAGCCCTGGGGGGTCAGCAGATGCAGCCACGTCCCAGGGCCCACCCAGAACCCCTTCTACGTGCCAGGTCTGTATCATTAAGGAGCCTAAGTGCAGGGCAGCCCAGGGGCGTGGGGGCCCAGCGGTTGAGCACCGCTGTCAGCCCAGGGCGTGACCCCGGGGTCCCGGGATGGAGTCCCACTTCGGGCTCCCTGTGTGGAGCCTGCTTCTCCCTCTGCCTGTGTCTCTGCCTCTCTCTCTCTTTCTGTGTCTGTCATGAATAAATACATAAAATCTTTAAAAAAAAAAAAAAAGACTAAGTCCCGCTGAATGCCAGCGGCTACCCCTGGAGCAGCTTTAAATGATCATGTATTTCTCTTTAGAACCAACCCAACAGCAGTCAGTTATCATCCTGTTTTGCTGATCCAAACTGCTGGAACCTAAGTTCCGGGAGAATAGTGGTTTTTGTCTCTTTTATTTACTATTATGTTCCCGGGGTCCAGAGCAGCGTTTGGCATATAGCAGGTGCTCAGGAAATATCTGTCGAAAGAACGAATGAATGTACCAATAAACAATTCTGTGAAAAGGGCAGAAATTTAAAAAAAAAAAAAAAAAAAAAAGAAAAAGAAAAGGGCAGAAATTCTGGTACAAGGTAATTATACCAAACTCTGATCTGGGTGGTTCATATTTCTGGGCTATTTGTGTAACATTTCTCTTTTTTAAAGATTTTAATTAACTTATTTGACAGAGAGAGAGAGAGGGAGGGAGGGAGGGAGCCCAAGCAGGGGGAGCAGCAGAGGTGCAGGGAGAAGCAGGCTCCCTGCCGCTCAGAGAGCCCATGGTGGGGCTCAAGCCCAGGCCCCTGGGATCATGAGCTGAGCCGAAGGCCGACGCTTAACCCACTGAGCCCCGGTGCCCCATGTGATAGGCATTCTTGCTGCCCGCTTCCCCCAAGCATCTCTTTCTGAAGGGACATGTGGAAGGATTTAAGGAATCCAAAGATGGGACCACCCCATTGCTGGTAACGCTGACGATCCTGTTGGTATTTCCAACAAAAGTCATTGCATTTGGCTCTCGAAACACCTGTGAGGCAAGTGTCATTACCTCCACTTTGCAGAGGGATGAGAGACACTCTCCCAGTGTCACTGCAGTGATGCTAGATCAGCCTTGACCTGAGCCCTGGTCTTAACATGTCAAAGCCCCTGCTCATTCCGGGGCCCGCTCCCACATCTGGAAAATGCCCAGGGGCTCTTAGAGGCCCTCCAGCTTTACAGTCTGTGACTCTAGGAGCCTGGGGGCGGGGTGTCTGCATCTAAATTGCTACAGCTTTAAAAAGTGCTAAAATAGCATCTTGTTCCTTCTTGCAATTGCACAGCTCTTCCAAAATCTGATTGAGGTGCTAAAAAACTCAAGTAAATTGTGAAAAATTTCTCTTTTTATGTAATGCCTGGAAACAGAATACCTTAACAAAGAATGAATTGGTTTTGTGGATCATGATATCCTCTGAAAGGTCTTCCTTTTTAAAAAAAAAGAAAAAATTGCCTTGAGAGGGTTTCTCAGAGCTTATCTCAAAACAAAAGACATGGAAGAAAATACAGCAACTTTTCTAGAAATGAAGCCATTTAGAATAAAAATAAATAAATCTGAAATATTTCATCACCTAGTAGCCAAATAAAAAAACCTTTCCAGAAAGAAAAAAGCAAAGCTTGGTCTTCACTTTATTATTTACGTGGTAAATTCCCTTTGTATGCAAGATATTTGTATTATTCGCATATCCCTGTCTGTTGAAACGAGTCAATTAAACTGCTTGTTGGGCCAGACAGCCAACAGAGCAAGTGAGTTTTATGTGTGTTCATACTCCACAGGACATTTTGTTTTGTCTCAAACTTTTTTTTTTTTTTTTTTTTTTTTTTTGCAGCCACACAGAAATAATCTGCTTTTGGTGTCATGTGAAAAAAAAAAAAAAAAAAACCTTAACACAGAAAAATCTGTATTTGCACATCCTTTTTAGGTTTTATTGTGCTAAAAAGTAGATTCACACAAGCAAAAAAACAAAACAAAACAAAGAAACATGCAAAACATTTTTGTGCACACGTCTAACACACTTTCTACTTTTGAAATCTGAAAATTAAAAAAAAAAAAAATCCCAAAGCAAGAGTACTTGGGTTGAAACGCTAACATTATAAAAGCTACATTCCTGACACGAACACTGCAGACACAAGTCACTCCGTTGCAAAAAGTTAAGGTTTCTAAGTGTTACATAAACGTCAATAATGAGGAGACAAGAACTGTAGATCCAACTTGTACTCCCCAGAGGAACTATTAGAAATTGCCTGGCGTCCTAGGACACCCTGATGTTACCTTAAAGTAGATCCCACCTTAACCCCAAAGCTATACCCACCCTGCAAACACTGAGGGAACCCCGTAATCAGAACTACCTCCTTCTCCTGTTGCCTTTAAGATGGTTTTGCCCTTCTTTTGTGTTTTGGTGAATGAGAGTCCCTCGGATCGACACTCGGCTCTGAGATGTGGAAAATCCAAATCAGTTAGTGACCCGACGAAGTCCTCCAGGAGGCCTCCTTTCTCGTTCCATCCATCAGGTACTTCGAAATGATCGCACGTGCACGCGGGCACGGCCGTGTGTGCATGAGGCCTTTTAAAAGATATTTTTGGAGACTTAACTCTCAGGAACTTTTCTTTCTTTTCTCGAGACCAGTCCCTGAAAATGTGTTTTTGTTTGTGCTTGAAGAGAAAACCTTTTTTTTTCTTTTTTCCTAGAGCTTTTCTGTACAGCCAGCGACCTCCTTATCCCCGTATATTTGAACTTTCCAAAATTAACAGAATGCTCCAAGGTACTTGTTTGCAAGTCCTGAAAAATCTCAGTCACTCCCAGCAGGTTTTACTGTGTGGTCCTGGAGATGGACTTTCTTACCGTGCCGCAGGTGGAGAAGGGCCCTGTGATAGGAACACATTTAAGGCCCTCCTGGTGCTCCCTCGGGGACGGCTCCCCCCTTGGGAGAAAGGCCAGGGCCTCCTGCCGCTTCTTAGGGACGCATCCTGCGGCTTCTTTCTCCCCGGGGAGAGGGGACACACTCGGTAGGAAGGCAAGCCCTTGGAAGCCTCAGTTCTCAGAAGAAAATATGTTCTAATGCATTCTCGGAAAACATGCAAAGAGAAAACCCAAAGCAGGAGCGAGGAGAGGGGCGGGGCGTTGCAGGGGCCCGGGGCAATCGCCTGGCACCCCTGGAAGGCCTGCATCCCGTGGGCTCCGTGGGCCCGGGGCTTCCCAGAGGGAGAGGCTGTGCCCCAGCGGCTCCGCCCCAGCTGGGCCCTGGGGACGATGCCTCGACAATCTCATGATCTTGACTCTCAGCCCCAGCGGTGGGCAGGTACGTGGGCCCTGTTCCCTCCCTGTTCCCTCCCCGTTCCCTCCCGACAGTCAAGGCCATGGCCCGGGGAGGCCAAGCAGGCCCGGGCGACACCTGCCTCTAGGGACACGGGAGTGCGCTCCCCTTCCCAGCCTGGCTTGGGCTGGAGGGCGGGTGGGGGGGGGGCGGAGGGGCATTCTGCAGGGCATGGGGGTGCTGGAGGGCAGGGGGTGCGGGGGTGTGCTGGAGGGAAGGGGGGGTTGGAGGACAGAGGGGGGCCGGAGGGCAGGGGGCTAGAGGGTGCCAGGGGGGGGGGGGTTGCTGGAGGGCAGGGGGTGCTGGAGGGCACGGGAGGGGGCTGGAGGGCACGGGGGCTAGAGGGCGTGGGGGGGGCTGCTGGAGGATGGGGGTGCTGGAGGGCAGAGGGGGGCTGGAGGGCACAGGGGTCCTGGAGGGCAGGGGGGCGGGGCTGGAGGGCGGGGTGCTGGAGGGCACGGGGCGGCTGGAGGGCGCGGGGTGGGGGCTGGAGGGCGGGGGGGGGGGGGGGGGGTTGGGGGGGGGAGGGGAGGGCAGCCCAGGGCTGGGGGCGCAGTAGGAGCGCGGCCCCACGGGAGGCAAGACGCCCGCCGAGTCGCCTTGAGATCTCCTCTCAGGCAGCAAAGCAAAACTGGAGAAGGGCAGCTCCACCTCCCCGCGCACGTCAGGAAGGAGCTAAGCCTTCCGGGGACATGGGATGTGGGAGACGGAAGTGCAGTGGCGCAGGGCCCAGGCGGTGTGGGGTGTGGGCCGCAGCCCCCCAGCCCCCTCCCCGGCCCCCCTCCCCGCCCCTGGGGACACCTGCTGGGCCCCAGCCCTGCCTGAGGTCTCCCTCCCGAGGGACAAGGGACTGACGAGGAACATGCTTCCTTTTTAGGCGCCGAGAGCCACCCTCAGCCTTGGCTCTAAATATAGCCAACGGGCGGGTGGCCCTGCAGTGGCGGCCTTGCGGGGGTGGCCTGCGGGGATGGCCCTGCGGTGGCGGCCTTGGGGGGGGTGGCCTGCAGTGGCCGCGGGTTGGCTCCCCCGCCCGGGAGCGCGGTGCCCCGCAGGGTGACCATCGAGTGTCCCTGCAGTCCTCGAAGCCTGCCCCAGCCCAGTGGGGACCTACAGCTGCAGCCGCGGACTCCCTGGAACTCGGTCAGGCATCTTCGTTTGGCTTCTAGACTCAGCTATGCAAGTACGCACTCTGCGTGCAGAAGAAGGACTAAAATCTTACTTCAAAGGGCTCAGTAGCTTCCTGTCTCCCCCTTTACCCCCAGAAACACCAGCCTCCTTGCTCCTCTGTCGCCGGCAGCAGGCGGCCGGCCTGTCGGCGTCAGGCGCTCCGGGCTCCCTACACGTTGATGGCGTGCGCGTGCTTCTTGCACAGGGGCTTGTCCTTCTTGGAGTAGAACGGCTGTCCCTCCAGATTCACATGGCACACCTGCGAGAGAGCGTGGCATGAGGCACGGCCTACCTCTCCCCGCCCCAAGCCCTGGCGTGCTTTCTTTAGATTGTGTTTATTTATTCCTGAGAGACACAGAGAGAGGCAGGGACACAGGCAGGGGGAGGAGCAGGCTCCCTGCGGGGACCCCGAGGCAGTCACGACTGGAGTGGAAGGCAGATGCTCCCCCGCTGAGCCCCCCAGGCGCCCCTCACCACTCTAAAGTCTTAATGCCTTAAGCAGAGTAGAGGGTCGAACTACAAAAAATTTAAGACTTCCAAAGAGGAGCTGGGAACTAAATTCAAATGAAATTAAATGGAATACACAAAATACAAAAGATGAAGATGATCCATCGATGCTCTCCAAAAGGTACAAGAAACCAATACAAACTCATGAGTCACTATCCGCAGAGGCGATTAACATCCAAAAAAAAAAAAAAAATACCGTGAGTAAATGAACAAACCCATCAGAAAAAATTATCCTCACTAATAATTAAAGGAAAAATAAATCAAAATCTCCGTGAGAGACCACTGGGTACCTGTTAATCTAACAAAATCAAACAAACAAAAACCCTCAATCTTTTGTTACCTTTAATGTTACAAAACCGCAGCCAAAGTAAAAGAGAAAAAAAAAATACAAGCAACAGTAAACAATGCCAAGAGGGTCAGGCCTCCTTGCGCCCTGCTAGGGACACAGCCCAGGGAATCGCCCCAATCTCCTGCGGGGGATGCGGCAGCCCGAGGGAGCCCTACCGCACAGGAGGGGTTTATCTTGCCAAACCTACTGCATGGGACAAGGTAGGCTCAAGCGCAAAACCGAAAACCACTAAAACGTCTCTCTGCAGGGAGACGACGACGTAAATTCCCGCCGTACGTTGTCCAGTGGGATGCGGTCACGGGAAAGGTCAGTCCAACATGGGAAATGGCATGCGGGGAGATACTACAGGAAACGAAGAGGCAAAGTTATATGTCCCCGTGATGACAACATATGAGGGCAGTTTGAAGATGGCGACATCACAGAAAGAAGAAAACCAAGTAATATTTGTTGAGGTTACGGCAGGTCAGGCGGGAGGCCAGACCCTCTGTCTGCATGATCCCATTAATTCTCACGAAGACGTACGGGAAGGTATGACTTTCCCCCATCTCACAACTGAAAACTGCAGCTCCGAGAGCCAAGTGTCTCGCTGAAGCCGCAGACCAGGCAAGTTGGGGAGCTGGGTCTCCAGCTCCAGCTCGATTTCGATTTCCCCATGCCCCCCAGAAAGAGGGGCTACACTTACTTGAAATTGTTCTGGGCATACGGACGTGCACGGAGGTAGCCCTCCACGTTTGCTGGACTACGGGTGTGTAGGCCAGCCCTGGGTGCGGGATAGGCCAAGGTGTCGGCGTCCGCTGGGAAGTCACAGTGGCTGGGATGCGGCCCAGTGTCATAGAGGACACGGAATACACCAAACAGGGAGCACAGCTGGGGACCACATCCCAGACACTGACATCAGAACAGGTGCAGGAAGGGCTGCTCTTGTGGCTCAGCGTATGCCCTTAGGCTCAGGGCGTGACCCCAGGTTCCCAGGATCGAGTCCCGCATCAGGCTCCCTGAAGGGAGTCTCCTTCTCCCTCTGCCTGGGTCTCTGTCTCTCTCTGTGTGTCTCTCATGAATAAATAGATTAAAAAAAAGAAGAAAAAAAAAAGATTTTCTCTCCCTCTCCCTCTGTCCCTCCTCCCCTCTTTGAAAGAGGCGGCAGGGAGAGTTCTCACATACAGAGGCACGAGGATAGACAAATCAGCCTCTTGAGAGGATCTCAGGTCTGCACGTGTGACGGCTCTGAGACAGCTGGAAAGAAAAGTGGTGCCATAGTGGGCCCCTGAGCCAGTGAGAATGTTACGCCTGGGATTACTCAGGATGGCCGACGGGCCCTGGAAACCAATGACCTAAAACAAGTGACTGAGTGGCGCCTGGGTGGCCTGGTCAGTTAGGTGTCTGCCTTTGGCTCAGGTCGGGATCTTGGGGCCCGGGGAACAAGTCCCACATCAGGCTCCTCGCTCAGCAGGGAGGAGCTCCTCCTCGTCCTCCCCCATCCCTGCTCCTGTGCTTTCTCTCTCTCTCTCTCTCTCTCTCTCAAATAAAGAAATAAAATCTTTAAAACACAGAAGTGGCTGAAAGCATCGCAGGTGGGCGCGGTGATGTTGAGTGTAACCAGGCTCTCGTGGGCTTCAAGCTGCTGGTGAAAACATGAAGTTGAGCCCAAGGTCCGACCGTGAGGATGGGCCAGATGGAGACAGGCGGCTCTGGAGCCAGTCATCAAGGAGCTGCCTGAGGACATCTGGGGCTCGGCTGTGAGACCCCACCTTGTCTGGGACAAGGCTGCCCACTTGTGAGACCTCTGGGGTGAGCTGGAGAGCTACCCGGAGGCTAAAGACCAAGAAGGGAGGACGGCCAGAGCCTTGGGGGTGGCCCATTGATAAGATGGAGCTGAGGGCAGAAAACATCATAGAAAGGTCGGGCTCAGTGTCCTGGGCTGGGAGACTGGGGGATGCACGGTGGCTTCCTAGTGGAGACCCCCAAACTACTCAGCAGAAGGTCCAACCCGCGGGCTCTGTGGTCTAGTGACATCAGGACCTGGTAGGAAGGAGTAGTGGTCATGGCCAGTGTTGGAAGGCAACGAAACAGAGCAGCGGTCGCGGCCTGTGGCACCGCCTGCAGGTCCTCCGCTGCCCTCCTCCCCGATGCCCACACCAGTGGGGATGGGCTGGAGGCCGGGAAGACTCCCGGGAAGAGAGGAGCCCCAGGAAGACACCTCTGACCCGCTGAGATGGGCCCCACATCCCTTCCGTTGGAACTCAAGTTCCAAAGCCAGGCAGGAGCTTAATCCCTCACCCCACTTGACACAGCCCTTCTCAGCCATTATTTTATTTTTTTACTTTTATTGTTGTTTTTCTTATTGAGAGAGAAGGACAGAGAGAGAGAGAGGGTGAGCATGGAAGGGGAGAGGGAGAGGGAGAAAGAATCTTCAGCAGGCTCCAGGCTCAGCACAGAGCCTCATGCGAGGCTCAATCTTGCAACCCTGAAATCGTGAGCTGAGCCGAAATCAAGAGTCGGACGCTGAACTGACCGAGCCCCCAGGGGCCCCATCTCAGCCATCATTTTATATGCCTGAGGCTTTGGAGGGGCTGTCTTGTTCTGTAATTGCTTGTATGTGCCAACTTTGTTTTCCTTTCAAGATCCAAACTCCTTGAAGGTGGAGATTTGTATTTCCCCAAACTCAAGCAATATTTGGTAAATTGAAGTAGCCTCAAGTTATCTGCTCTCCTGAGATCTGACTGATGGGAAAACAAGCTTATCAGCTGGAAGAGCCAGTTTTGATCTTCCTAAGTCTGTTTGTTTTAGTTATAAGAAAACATATGTTCATCAAAGATGAGTTAGAAATATAAAGTGATGGAAAAGGACTCCCCTTGCCCCCCCCCCCCCCAAAATAATCCTCAGAGTTTTGCCATCAAAAGATTGCCTTCCAAAAATCAAAACCAAAACCATGTTCCTCTTCGGTACATCTCAGCAGGGCAGTGAGTGGCCCAGAGGCCCATCCTGGTGGAAGACGCAGGATTCACCAGGCTGAGTCTCCAAAGGACAGGATCTGCCTGGCTTCCCGGGTAGACCCTTTGGCAGCGCGACGGGTCTCTCAGGCCTTTACTGGAACTTGCTTGTAATCGTGGCCTGAACAACCCTATGCTCTCCTGCTCCTTCTGGTTTCTCTCTGGGGTTTGTGCCACTGTCAAGCTCAGCCAGACTCAGTGGCGCAAGGGAGCAGCCTCAGGCTCACCCTTTGCCATGGTGCCTTCTGCATGTGACATCAGCCTGCCCTGAGAGCACAGACCTTCTGTGCCACGGCCTGCCCTAGACCTTCTCCAAAGTCTCTTGGATCCTTCTAGAAGTTGGGCCACCAGGCTTGCAGGCGGTGTCTTAGCCTCAGACAAGCCGCGGCTTGAACGTAGGGGTCGGAGGGCCCTGTGGGCCTCGCTGAGCCGCGGCTCTGTAGGGGCAACCCAAAAGCTCATAAATCTTTTTTTTTTTAAAGTCCGTAAATTAACATTGTTGTCCCTCTTCGGTGGGGAGGGCCTGATGTAGGTAAAGGACCCTAAAAGGCCATTAGAAACAAATTTTCCAAAAGCTGGAAAATCAGAGTGTTTTGACTGAATCGTGTTGTTTCCTCCCCCAAATTCACATGCTGAAGTCCTGACTCCCGGGACCGTCAATCGACTCAGCACGGGGACACACCGGTGACCTTATCCAGAAGCAGGATCTTTGCAGATATAATTAAGCTGTGAGTTAAGTAAGATGAGCCCTTAATCCAACACGACCAGCGTCCTTATAAGAGGAGAAGCATATAGAGACGGACGCACGGAGAACGCCGCATAAGGACACACACGCAGCGGGCAGGCTGCCGGGTGACCCCGGGGCCAGAGACTGGGGTCCTGCGGCTGTGACTCAAGGAACATGAGGACTGCTGGCAACGGCTGGAACCTAGGCCCTGCCGACACCCGAAGCTGGACTTCCAGCCTCCAGAACCACTGAGAGCAGCAGCGTTTAGTCGCTGAAGCCATCAGACTGTGGTCGTGTAACCCCAGCCCTGGCAAGTGAAGGCTTGGAGTCAACACAGGGCACCCACCCCATCACCCCCTAAAAGGTGGAGTGTGGCTGTAGCGTGGAGCCCGGAGTGCAGCAGACTTTCTGGCGAGGGTGGTCCTCTACCGGAAGTCTATAAAATTGTCCGGTCTAAACCACGTGGATGCCTTAGACATTGCCACACTTCACCTCGAGCAGCTCTGCTAAAACAAACAGGACAGTCGTCATCGCAGCTCGCTGGTTTTCCCAAGTAAAGTCCAACCGATCGCAGACTCACATTACAGGCCTTTCCCAGGGAGGAATAATTCTCGGATCTTTTTTTTTTTTTTTTTTTTTTTTTTATAATTCTCGGATCTAAGCAGAGTCTCCACGTCAGTGAACTGACTTCCGTGTCCCCTCTCCAACCCCACCCCTCGCAGGGAAATGCATCTCACGGGGAAATGACCCGGCCGTTGAGTAGACCTCGACGGCACATGGGTAAGAGTTCATCCTGGGCCCATGTCAAGGCTGCCTGTCATGTCAGGAACTCACACTACTTAGGAAAGTAAAGGGATGCAGGTTCTATCAAAGGAGCCTTCTCTCAGCTTTTCATAGAATGAGTCAACGGGCTCCAATCCAGTGTTTCAGGGTGAAAATCTGGGGGAAAAATGCTCGAATCGCTTCATCATATCCACAGCAACTGCTAGGAAACCAGCCTGCTTGGCTCTGACCCAAGCATCATTTGCTGCTTCCAACTATGAGGGCCATGCTGGTGAGGAAGCTGCTGGCTTGAAGATCCTGAGAGGACACCCTGTTTTCCTTAATGGAATGGGGAGCCACAAGGCCACGTTGGTTCCTAAGTAACTATCAGTAATAAAACTCCGCTAGACTGTGACGTACGGAGGCGCCACGTACCTGCCGGCTCTTAAAAACCATCAGAATATCAGAATGTCACACTGAAAGGATGTGGAGAGCTGACCGCGCGGCCCCACTAGGCCCCTCCTGCCCCTCCTCGGAGAGTGAGAACCCCGGCCAAACACATACTGCGCAGATGAAGCAGGTGTCGTGCCAGGTATGCCCCAGGGCTTCGATGAACTTGTCGCCGGCCTCCACAGGGAAATCACAGCCATGACACTTGGTGCTGAACAGGTTGACGTAGTCTGAAATGAAAGGCAGAGTGAGGACCGGGCCTCCAGGCAGGCTGGGAGAAGCATGCTGGCCATGCTGACCCGCTGCCATAGCAATGACGCAGCCCCCCGGGTCACCAAGCTGGGGTAGCGGGTGGGACCTGCTTGGTTCCTCGTCATCATGCAGACAAAATGCTCAGCTACAGGGCTGTGTTCTTTTCCTAGCAATAATTGGCCCTGGGGTCGTATGGATTCACGCTTAGTTGCTACTCTGTGCTGGTTTGATTTGCAAACACTTTCCAGATCTCTCATTAACTTTCTACAGGGTGATTTTCTCCTCTTTTCTCTGTCACCCAAACAGACCAATCTCCCCAAAAAAGAAAAAAAAAGATGTTTCCCGATAGCTATGCTTAATTTGGAAGAAGGAGAGCCCTTAACATTTTTAGCTGTTAGACAGTATGTTCTTTGCCTAGCGGTTCTTTGGTCATTGGGCATTTGGGTTCATAACAAACTTCCGCTCCTGGAAACAATATTTGAGCTACTGCGTGAAGACGTGCCTCCCTGCCCCACATCACCGAAGCGGTAACAGTACCAAGTACTGTTTGTATGATGCTCTACAGTTCGCCAAGTGTTCCCGCACACATAGCCTCCTCCACCAGCATCTCGATGTCCTGATCCGTGGGTTAGTCAGTCCTAGTTTTCTTCCCACCCTCGACATGGTGCCTGGCACACAAGTCAGTACCCGACACATACGGCCCGAGAGCGTGAATGGATGAACCAGTGAGTCAACAAGCCCATGAATGAACTTAATCTTCTAAAAAAGTCCCTCAGACATTGAACTTTCATTGTTTTTCTGTTTTGTCTTGTGGATGAGGAAGCCGAGGCTTGCCAGAGTCACGGAGCTGAGATGCGGTGGGCCGGGTCCCAACTCCAATGCAAGGGCTGTGTTCTCTGGGCACGGGGGCAAGCGGCCGACCACTCGGTGCAGAACCTTCCAGATTCCTTCGGAGCAGCCGGACGCCTCTCACAAAGCCTTCATTCCCCTCCAGGTGCCCTCACCTCTCCTCGGCTCTGCCGCCCATGGCCTCCCCTTACAGCTTCCCGTCTCTGCTCCAACCTCCTGTGGGCGGCGTGCGCGCTCGCCACCCCTGCCCGCGAGCCAAGAGGCAGTGTGCCACGGGGACGGTGGGTTTGGGTTCTGAAGAACCAAAGCTCTGAGCTCAAGTCCTGGCTCTGTTCAGGAACCGGTCCTTCCAGGGGGAGTTGCCTAACCTCAGCGCCTGTTTCGGCGTCTGCAGAACGGGAGCACGAAGCGGTACTCGGGTCCCCGGGCCCTGAGCCATGGGCTTGCTGTGCGGGCTCGGGAAGGTCACGTATGTGGAGGGACTTGGCACAGGACTCAAAAACGTGGCTCTTACTGTGAATGTCTTTATAAATGACGAAAGAAGGGGAAGAAACGTGGTTCCGGGGCCTACTCGGCCCCAGCCCCATACTAATGCTTTTCTAGGTTTCCCGTTTCATCTTCACTGTGCAAAGATGCATTATTCCCATTTTAAAGACGAGGCAACTGGCCGCAGAGGTTCTATCCCACGGGCAGCACGGGGCCAGCTCCCTCCTCTTTCCAGGACTTCATATGGGGCCGAGGTCTCTCCTCTTTCCAGGACTTCCCACGGTCTCTAGCTCTCTGTCTGCCTTTGAGCTCTGATACCTTCCATCTCTCGCCTACTTTTCCCGATGCATGGTTTCCCGGTCCGGGTCTGACTGGCATTTGCCACGTGCAAATGCTGTCACAAAGTCAGAGCAGGTTTACGACTCCTCTGTGCTCTGCAGGAGCCAGCATGGGTGAGAAGCGGGGCCCCGGCCTGCCCCATCTCCGTTGGGGTGGAGCCCCGCGCCCCTCCTCGGCCTTCTCGCGCCTCACTCCGGGCCCAGGTGCCCTGGGCTCTCTCCTCTACCTCAGGCTTGTGCAGGAACCAGGCCCGGGCCTGGAAAGCCCTCCCTGCCTTGCCTACCTGGATCTCCCAGCCCTTTGGGCCAGGTCTTGCTTCCAGAAAGTCCTCGTCCCCCACCCCACCCAGGACGGCTGAGCTGGCCTTCCTGAGGGCTTCTCTGGGGTTTCCCTGCCTTCTCACCAGATTCGTTCATTCATTCAATCATTATCTCTTGACTATCCATTTATGGGCCAGCATATCGCAGGATAAGGTATCCGCTTGAGGTTTTTGAGGGCAGAGACCCACTCCTAATGCTCAGCGTCTTTCACAGTAACTGGCACACATTTGACGGACACGTGATGAATGGACAAATAAATGATTCGGGAAACCTTATTGATGATTCCTTCTCTCGTTGTGCAGCCTAATAGTAAAGCTCTTACAATGGAACGTCCAGTCTTGCCTGCCGATAGGTTTTTCTGCCTTGTACTTGATTCCGTATGGTCTGGAGAACTGCCACTTTGCTTTAAAATCTGGTAGCACAGGTCTTGATCCTAAAATTTTTTTTTTAAAGGTCACATATTTCATCATTTACCCCACCCCCTAAAAAATCTGAGAATATAATTGGAATTAAGTTTGTGCCTGTGGCTTCCCCACCATGAGCAAAATCTAGTTCCTCATGTATTTATTTCTTTATTTCTCCTATTCGGTCTTTGTAATTTTCTTTGACTAACTCACTTATGCCCCAAGTTGAATTCATACCCTGTAGTTAATGGATTTTATTGCTATTGTAAAAGGGTTTCCATCCATCAAATCACAGGTGCTCTCTCTGTTGAAAAAGGGCTTAGTGCTTTCCGAGAGCGGTGGTTCTCCAACGTTAGGATCACTCCAAGCGTTCACTAAAACACAGATTGCTGGGCCCCACTCCTCAGAGTTTCTGATTCAGCAGATCTGGGGTGGGGCCCAAAGATCTGCATTTCTGTGATCCTGATACCGCTGGTCTTGGGATCATACTTTGATTCTCAAACTTAACTGAGTATAGAATCATCTGGGTGGAGGTAGGAGGGTGATGAAATTCTGCATCTGTAGGTCTGGGAATTGACCTTCTATACTTTAAAGCTTCCCAGGTGACCATGATGCCCCATCAGGTCTGGGTGCTGCTGCCCATCCGTGAGGGGGGCTGACCTTCCTAGCTCTCTCATTCATGCACAAGGGATCATATGTGACAGTGTCAGCTCATCGTGGCAGTTGAGAAAATCCGTGAGGGGGGCTGACCTTCCTAGCTCTCTCATTCATGCACAAGGGATCATATGTGACAGTGTCAGCTCATCGTGGCAGTTGACAAAATCTTTTTGAGTCTAGATCCTATCATTCTGGCATTCTCCCTTCTGTCTTTTCTTCCAAGTTGTTGATAAAAATGATGACAAGGTACCACAACAAGACACCACCTCACCCTCATTAGGATGGCTGCTATCAAAAACCCAGTAAAATAGCAAGTGTAGGCAAAGATGGAGCAAAATCGGAACCCCGTGCATGGTTGGTAGGATCGTAAAATGGTGTGAGGCTGTTATGAGCATAGTATGGAGGTTCCTGAAAAACTCAAAAATAGAAATACCATGTGACCCAGCAATCTTACCTTGTGGCATATACCCCCAAAGAACTGCAAGCAGTTCACAGCAGCATTATTCACGATAGCCCAGAAGTGAAGCAACCAAAACGTCCATCAGATTGGGGGGGGGGGCGGGTGTTACTATGGAGAGGGGCAGTGATCATAGTAGAAATCTATCATTCTTCTGCAAGCCTCAGACACGAATTCTAGAAGTTGTAATGCTTTTAGTCAATTAATAATAGCAATCCAGGTTTTTGTGGGTTTTTTAAAAGGTCTTATTTATTTATTTATTTAGAGAAAGAGCATGAGCAGGGAGGAGGGGCAAAGGAAGGGGGAGAGAGAGAGAATCCCAAGCAGACTGCGCACTGAGCGCAGAGCCCAACATGAGGCTCCATCCCATGACCCTGAGATCATGACCTGAGCTGAAACCAAGAGTCGGATGCTTAACTGACTGAGCCGCCCAGGTGCCCCAGTAACAGAGTCTGTACTGGCAGGACGACACAGCTACTAATTATCTACTAATTATCTAACAATTATCACCACACACTCCCAATAAGGGAAAAGACATTCTTATGTTCTCCCTTTTACAGATATGGAAACTGAGGCACTGAGTGACCAAGTAGCTAAGTCATTCAATGGGTGAGACCTACAAAGAGATCTCAGCCAAGAAGCTTTTTGTCCTACAATCTGTTGCCAGGGGAGAATAGTGTTGCTGCTCTGCTTGCCCCCTGGAGGGGCTGCGGTGTTCTCTCCCTCCTGACTCTCAAGTCTGCGAACTCCCTGTGTTTCTTTCTGCCCTCAGCTTTGCTGCGCAGGCGCCGTTGCTCTGTTTCCCTTCAGCAGCAGCACGCTGGCTTCTCCCTCTTTTACTTGGTGCTGATTTTTTAGTTCGATCGTCTTAACTCCATGTCTAGGCACCTCTGCTGGAATCAGCCTCGCATCCTCTTCCGAGAGAGGCAGTCTAAGGGGCGCCTGGGCGGCCCAGTCGGTTGAGCTCCTGACTCTGGATTTCGGCGCAGGTCATGATCTCAGAATAGTGCCATCAAGCCTGGTGTCCAGCTCCCCCCGGGGAGTCTGCTTTTCTCTCTCTCTCCCCCTGCTCCTGCCCCTTCCCCACCCCACCCCCGACTCAGGCGCTCTTTCTCTCCAAAATAAATAAATAAGTCTTAAAAAAAATAGGCCGTCTATGAATAAATGAATAAATAAATGAGAAAGTGGCTCATCAGCCAGGACAGCTAATTCTCTAATGGAGCGCTCCCTCTACAATAACTTATTCCAAGTTTTAAGGTAAAATGTAACATTTTGGGGAACATAGAAACTCTGAATTCAGGCAGGGAGATTACGAGACTCTGAAGGAACATCGGAGGAGCAGGGAAAGGGATTTTCACGGGCTCCTGCTTGAGGGTTGCCCACTTCCTGGGGTTAGTTCTCACCACGCCACGTGGGGCAGGTGTTTCACAGGCCCCTTTGTACAGATGCGGGCAGTAAGGCTCAGACAAGCTGAGTAACTCGTCCAGGGTCACAGAGACAGCCCAAGGTGGAGCCTGAACAGAACCTAAAACAAAGTCCAGAGCCACAGCCTTTTCAAACTCCAGATCAAAATCATCTGGAAGGTTTCCCAGGTGGTTGCAAAATGCCAATGCGTGACCCACATATTTGGTGCAGAGAAGGGAACGGAGATCGAGCGTGCAAAAAAAGAGAAGATGAAGAAGGCGGCGCTACGGGCCTGGCCCCCGCCCAGCAAAGCCCGATTTGGCTGCTGGGAGCCTCCTAAGGGTGCCCCGGAGTGCGTGCAGGCAGGGGTCCCCATGCTGCTGCCCCCCCACGTGGGGCCTCCCCCAGGCACCGCGGTCCTACCTTTCTCACAGTAGGGCTCCCCGTCTTCCATGTGGAAGAGGCTGTTCCCGAAGGGCTTTTTGCAAGCTGCGCAGACGAAGCAGGTGGTGTGCCAAGTCTGCCGCAGGGCGTGCATCACTTCCTGGGGGAGAGCCTCAGCTCAGGCTGGGAGGGCCGGGGGCAGCGGGAGCTGGGCGCCCTCGGCCTCCGCGGGCGCATCCCGTCGGGGAGCAGGGCAGGCGAGCCCGGGAAGGGGGCCCTGGACGCGCGGAGCCCAGGCCCAGAGGGCAGGGAGCTCACACTCGCGTAGCGCTTGCTGGGGGCCAGGTTCTGTGACCAAAGCACCCTCGAGGCTGTTAGGGAAGCTGTGGTTCTCCCAGCTTTGCCTAGAGGGAGCGGCTGCCAATGGGAGCCGGGCCACCTGGGCACGGTGGGGTCACCGAAGGCAGCCTGTAAATGGACTACTTGCTTTGCAGCAGGGGCCCCGGCACCCAGTCACCTCTGCCCCTGCGCTCCTGGGGCACAGCACCCCCCCCCCCCCCACCCAGGACAGCAAGCTGCTCTCGCTGTCAGCCACCTCCTCCTCCTAGCTTCCCAATGGGGCCCCATGGAGGGGGTGGACGGGCAAAGACAAGGGTCAGGGGAGAGGTGCCGCCCACTTACCCCCATGATTTTGGTGTTGCACTTGGCGCAGATCGGAGCAAAGAACTGCTCATAACAGCGCTCGCAGTAAACGTTGCTCTGCTCCTCCACGAAGCACACGTCCGCCAGGGAGGTCTTGCAGTAGGCGCAGTTGAACTCCTCCGGGTGCCAGGAACGGCCCATGGCTACCAGAAAGGGGCCCCTGGGGGAGCGGTGAATGGCACCTGTCAGGCACCCTGAAAGCCTGGGGCCAGAGATTCTGGACCCCCAGCAGCGTGCAGACTTTGGCCCGATGACCCTGACTTTGTGATCGTTCTAATGAGCAAATGTGAAGTTCGGAAAAAGCTCTATGCAAACCGAGATTCATCGTTGCATCAATAACAATAAAGAGACAGCGGGGAGGGACTCTGGTATCTGCCGGTGGGGGGCAGGAGGCACGGCTACCCCGTCCTTCAGTGGACAGCTGATGACCGATGATCCACCGAGGAGGGCTCCCCTGCCCCGTGCGGCTTAAGAAGAAACGCGCCTTTGCCAGCTTGTTTAGGCCTCACAACAACCCTAACAGGTAGGACTGTGGTCCCCACTTTCAGATAAGGAGGCTGAGGCACAGAGAGGCGAGGCCAGCTGTTCAAGGCTGCAGACCCCGGGCACAGCCTGGGCAGCCCGGCTCCAGCCTAGCAGCAGAGCAGTGAGACTACGAGACGTTTTGCATTTTATGTTTTACTTTTCTGAACTCTCTACGTCCGTGAAAGGACTGGGCTTCCTTCCAGGGTGGCTGCTGCCCACCTCAGGCCTGAGCGGCCCTGGCCTGTCCGGGAAAGACCCAGGGTCAACCCTAAGGGAAAGCTGGGTCAAGGCCAGCACCACCCGCCGGCTTGCAGCATGCCCACCAGACCCACCAACAGCAAGACCCGGGGTCCCCGAACCCGGCCTTGGCCTGGGGGCGGCCCTGGCGCCCAGCAGCCTGCTGGGAGCTTCCTCCACTTACCTCACGCAGTCATCCTGACTCCCCAGGGACATGGGTGTCCCACGGGTGTGGAAGCTGGAGCCCCAACGGGGCCAGACAAGCTGGCGAGCCGGGGGAGGCTGAGGCCACCAGCGGGCAGCCTTCGTGTCCCCCCCACCCCAGGGCTCAGGGCACAGCTGACCATACCTGATGACGTTGTTGCAGTGGCCGCAGAGCGGGGTCCTGCTGCTGGCTGGGAAGCGCTCCGCCCGCTGCACGATGCCCCTGGCCAGGGGGGACACTTGGGGCCCCGGGGGGCCGTAGGCGGGGGCCCCTCGCGGCAGGGTCTGTCTGCTGGCCGAGCTGCTGCTCTTGCCAGGGGCAAACTTCTGAGAGAAGCTGTCATCCGCCACCCATGGGGGACGGCTGGCTGACTCCACGGGGCCGCCACCGTAGGCTGCGGACGGCGTGGGGCTGTATCCCGGGCCCGGGGCCGGCGAGGGGGTGTAGGGAGCTGGGCTGTAGCTGGGCCCCGGGGAGGGGCTGTAGGTCGCCGCGGGCACTGCCAAGCCAAAAACAGCCCAAGAAAAGTGCATCAGGAATTCCTTTCCCCCACGCCCACCCCGGCCAGGGCCCCGGAACGGAGGCCTGTGACCTGCCGCCTAATCCCCGTATTTGTGGAGGATGCAGTCCCCAACCTCCGGACGCCCAGTGCTGGACCCGGGAGCCCGCATGGGCTGGGAAGGGACATCAAGTCTCCGGAGGCGCCACCAGAGGCCTGCAGGTCGCGGGGAGCGGGCCCAGCGCGCCTAGGTCCCCCCGCTGGGCCGGGCCTGGAGCCGGGCAGCGTGGCCTTGACCCCAAGTGCTCTCAGTTGCACTCTGACTGGCAGCGGGACACTTGAAGTGCCTCAGGCCCGTGCACTTGCTGAACCGGGACCTAGTCCAGACCTTGGGACAAAGGGGCGGTTGGATTTTCGGGTTCAGGTTTCACGTTTAGCCATTAATCATCAGCTCAATTTGTACTGGGGGGAGCATTTCACCTTGGTTTGATCAGGGTGGGGGGTCTGAACCATTCAGAGGGAGCCTGCACACAGGGGCTGGGGTGACACAGATTTTCTGGCTGCCTCTGGGAGCCCCTGCTCCCCATCATGGCTTTGGGGGGCACAGAGTAGGCCTGGGCAGCTGCGAGGACATCACCGTGAAGTCAGAGCACAGGACAATGTGCTGCGTCCCTTCTGGAACCCCTTCCTGCAGCTTTCCCAGAGCTGAAAATTCTTTTGGGGTGACGACACAGAGGAGCACTGCAGCTGCTCACCCGAGGCCCTCCGAGGCCCGGGCCCTCAAAACACAGGCTTTGAGGTTCTGCTTCCTCCCACGTGGAGCCTGCACGCACATTCCAGCCAGGGAGGTTCCAGAAGCCTCACCTGCCGTCCTGGGGAAGCGTGTTGGGGCAGCCTCCCTCCATTCCCTAGCCTGCCCCTGTGGCTGCATATGCCGAGTGGTGCTGAGACAGACCCGTCGGTGTCCAGCTGGGAAGGAAGGTCTTGCTCAGGGGCTCATGTCCCCCCTGCCTCTGTCTCTCCCACCTGGCCCTCCTGACCACCTGGGGTGGCCTGTGGCCAAATGCTCTCCTCCCAGATGACTGGCCCTTCAGAGCCAGGTAACACAGGAACCTGTGCTGTGGGTGGGTGGATGGTGGGTGGGTGGGTGGGTGGGTGGGGAGCGGGAGGGATAAGTCCTCCAGGCCCCGCACTGGGGCCATCCTGGGAGCGATGCTGGCCTCGGAAGGTCACACCCTGTCTGTGAGGAATCCATCTTCTTCCCACTTACTAAGGGAGTGGCTGGGCTCCTACCAGGTCACCGGGCTAGTCTCCTGAACCATGAGGTCACTGGGGTGCAGACAGAGCCAGTAAATGGCAGAGTGAGTCTCCAAAACCATTCCTTTGCCCCAAGCTGCCTCTGTAAAGATGAGTCTAATTTCCAGAAAATCTTGCCGCACCATGTCATTGAAGAGTAACGACCGACTTGGAGGACATCCTACCCACTGGCATCTGCGCAGCACAGCCCTAGGTCGGGGCCCAGTGCTACTATGCCCTGGCCGTGTGTCCTCGGGGAAGTCCCTTACCCTCTCTGGGCCAGAATGTCCTTCTTTAAAAATGGCATTAATCATTCTTAGTACCTTGCGGGGTTATCATAAGGATTCGAGGGGACAAGGAATATAAAGTGCTTAGCCCAGTGCCTGGCACAGTGCATCACTTCACGTTAGTGAGGACAGTGACTCTGGGTCACCGGGTCTCTGGGCCTGGGTGGACTGTGAGCTCATCTAACTGCCTGATGGGCACCTGAGGGAACCGGTCCAGGGAGACTGAGGGGTATTGGGGGTGGGGATGCGAGATGTGACATCCTGAACTCAGATAACCTGGAACTGAGTCTGTGGCCAGAGGTAGGAAGCATGATGCCCCTGCCTGCCTCAAAGGGAGTGGCAGGGACCTCCTGGAAGGACATGATGCATGCACTCTGCAAATATGGGAGGCCTAAAGTCGAAGCATCAACACGCTTCCTAACAACCTGTGTAGCACCCAAGTGCCCAGAGTAGGGGGTCTCAAAGTGCTAGCAGCAGGGGTGATGAGGGGAATGTCAGCAGGGAGATGGTGTGAGGATAGCTGATCTAGTAGAATTTCAGTGCAGCTTCATTCCTCTCTTTTACACATAATGGGGTCCTAAGCAAGATTTTGTCCCCCACTCCTTTGCTTTGTAAAGTGGGGGATCTCGGTGGAAGGGGATTAAGAACAAAGCCCCAATCCTATGCCACTGCACAGCCCTCTGTGGCCAGTAAACTCTTGAGATGTGGCGAGTCCAAATGGAGATGTGCTACAAACATAAAATACACGCCAGATTTCAGGGTTTGGCTAGTGTAACGCTACAAAATGCCTCATTAATAATTATTTTATATTGATCATATATTAAGATGATGCTTTAAAGATACTGAGTTAAATAAAATGTCAACATTATTTTCACCTGCTTCCTTTTCCCTTAAAAATGTGGCTCACCAGGAAATCTGTTTTTACTGGGGCTGCCGCCCTCATCAGCACAGCGGCCACCTGGTCTCGCTGCACGCAATGCTTGCTGCGACCGGTGAGGCCCGGGGTGCTTTCCATCCCGTTCTGCAGCCGGAGGAGCGGAGCTGGGTGAGGAGCCTGGGTGACACCACAAGGTTTGGGGCTCCGATGTCCTGCTTAACCGCGGAACAGGCCGAGCGTGCCCCTTCCAAATCGGGCCCTTGCCCACTTTCCTGCTTCCCTCCAGCAACGCGAGCCTGTTCCCTCCGCAGGGCAGACTGTCCGCCCCCTCCGGAAGGCCTTCTGGGCTCCCCGGGCCAGCCTGGTCTGCACCCCCCCCCCCCCCCAGGGCTCGGCGGGTTGGAGGCCTGCGGACTTGGGCCCTGCTGGGGCAGCGCTAGGGACCTCGGGTCCCGCTGGGCTGTGCTAGGGGCCTTGGGTCCTGCTGGGGCTGCGGGTAGGGACCTCGGGTCCTGCTGGGCTGTAGGTAGAGTCCTCGGGCTGTGCTGGGCCGCACTAGGGACCTCGGGTCCTGCTGGGGCTGCGGGTAGGGGCCTTGGGTCCTGCTGGGCCGTGCTAGGGTCCTGGGCCCCCGCCGGGCTGCGGGTAGGGCCGGAGGAGGGTAGGGCCGGAGCAGCCTCCCCCCCCCCCCCCCCCCCCCCCCCCGCCCCGTGGCCTCCGCGCCCTTCCCGCCCCTGCCCGCGCCAGCAGCCGCTCCGCATCCCACCTCCCATCATCTCCCACCTCCCATCATCTCCCACCTCCCATCATCTCCCACCTCCCATCATCTCCCACCTCCCATCTCCGGGCCGGGGCTGTTGCTATTTCTACCCGACGGGCTGAGGCCCGGCTAAATTAGAAGGTGCGGGTCCATCTCTAATTGGCAAGTTCAAAAGGCCCCTATCGCACTCGGGGGCCGCGGGGATGTGTAATTAAACAAGGTGATTTCCGACTCCTTCCAGGTCGGGCCTGCCCCTCCCCCCGCCCCTCCCCCTACTCCCGCGCCCCAGGTGCTCCGCAGGGCGCCGCGCAGGCGCGGAGGAGGCCGGCGGGGTCGGCGGAGGGCGGGAGCGGCCCGGCCCGCGTCCCCGCGTCTCCCCGGGCCGCCTGCCAGCCGCCGGGCTCCCGGGACAGGGGACAGGGGCGGCGGCCGGGCGCCTCCTCCCCCGCGGGCGGGCGTGAGTTCACGTCTGCGCGGCCCGGGAGCCGCGGAGGGAGGGGCCGCCTGCGCCCGGCCCGGGGAGCAGGGGCGGCGCGGGCCGCGCGTCTTCGGAGCCCTGCCGCCCCCTGGCGGATCCGCCGCCGACAGCCCGCGCCCGGGGCCGCCCCAAGGTGTCCCGGAGGCCTCGCCTGCGCAGGGAGCCGCGCCCCGCCGCGCCGAAACGCTCCTGCTCCTGCGCGGGCGGGGGGCGGGCGGGGGGGGGATGCAGAGCCTCACCTGCACGGGGGAGTGTGTGTGTGCAGAGCCTCACCTGCACGGGGGAGTGTGTGTGTGCAGAGCCTCACCTGCACGGGGGAGTGTGTGTGTGCAGAGCCTCACCTGCACGGAGGGGGGGGGTGCAGAGCCTCACCTGCAGGGGGGGGCGCAGCCTCACCTGCATGTGTGTGTGTGTGCAGAGCCTCACCTGCACCGGGGTGTGTGTGTGCAGAGCCTCACCTGCACCCGGGCTGGGGGCCACAACCTCACCTGCACCCACTGGGCTCACCTGAACTCCTCTCCACCCTCTGTCCCCTGGCCCCAGCCTCAAAGGGCAGCCGTGTCCTCCGGCTCCCTGGATCCCTGGGAGATTGTCCCCCATCACAGCCAGCTCCGAATTGCTCCCTAATCCTGTGGATTTGGAACCTCAGAACTCGGAGTCCCTGCCTCCCCAAGGACAGGGGAGGACACATCCCGGGTGCCAGGTGCTGGGCCGCATGCTTCATTTCATCCCCAGAACACGAGGTCTACATAGCTTCCTGCCCATTTTTCCAGAGCAGGGAATTCAGGCGGCGGGGATGAGGTGCTCCGCCCGGGTGGGTGTGGGTATGAGGCCCACTCAGGAGCCGGTGTGATGCTGAAGTGGCCCCTCCGCCCTGCCTTCCGGGTGAGGGCCCCCGCGGCCCCCCGCAAACACCCAGGCAAGCTATCCGCAGTTGAGGCCCTTGCTGCCCAGTCCCCAGCTGCCCCCCACATCAGCTCTCCAGCTCCCCTGAGGTCTCTCATTGTCCCTAAGAACTCCCGTCTGCCTCTGCTGTTTCCTTTACCTCATCACTTCTTGATCAACTCTCCCTCTCTTGCAAGACACAGAGAAGCCCCGTCCCTGTCCCCATTCTTCCCCAAACGAGTCATCAGCGTCCTCACCCCACCACTGTTACCATAGGTAAGCAGAGTGCGAGTGTAATAATTTGGGAGGGGGCGGAGAACAGTGGGAACACTACTGCAGGAGGAAGACACCACCATGCCCTTGTATTCAGGGTGGCCCTAAGAGAAAGTGTAATGCTCTCCACGAGAAGTGTGCGCGCACCTCAAATCCTGTCTCAGCCACCCATGGAACTCGCACCAGGGTCGCCCTGGGAGCCCTTGTGACCACGGCCCGTGTGTTTGGCCGCCAGAGGGCACGGTTCACAGCCTCTCCTCGTGCCACTCCTTCCCCCCGACGTGGGTTCCTTGCCCGCATCCACACACTCATTTATACCTTCACTCACGACCTGTGCTGAGCAGGCCGAGTTCTAGGCCTGGGTCGGGTGCGGGGTGTACAGGGAAGAAAACCCGCCGCAGCCCTCCCTGCCTTCCTGGGAAGGAGGGGCCGGTGGGGTCCCCGGCGGCGGCCGAGATGCCCACAGCCCTCCTGTGACACACCCATAGGCCAGGCACACACGCCCCCCGCCAGCCGGGGACATACCAGCTACAGGGCTCTCAGCTGTGCTGCGGGGGACGGGGGCTGGGGTGTAAGCCACATTAGAATTGCCCTCGGGCTCTGGGGAGCCTGCCAGCCTGTGCCTAGGAAAGAGGGGCTCCAGGCCGAGTCCTCACGCCTATGAGGGGCTGGGCAGTGATGCAGTAGGGACCAGAGCAACAGAGCCGACGGCCGAGTGAGCTCGGCTGGCCCTGTGCTGGGTCACCGCTGCTGCTGATGGCGCCCCCCCCCCCCCCCCCCCGCCCCGCGCCCCCAGCACCCTGCCTCAGCGCAGGAAACCAGCACCAGGCGGGATGCGCATCAGGGCTGCCAAATCCCGCGGCATTTTCACTGCACCTGCAGCTGCACCTTGCAGCTCTCGCCCGCCCCACACTCCTGGAGGAGCTAGCTCCTGCCCTGAACCCTGGCGTCCTTCATCTTGAGCCTGGAGATGCCCAGCCAGGAACCCTACCGTCCTAGAGCTGGGCGGCTCCGTCCCTGGCTGCCACCTCCTCCCCAGGACCAGAGGCAGGCTCCACAGGACTCTGGCCCACACTGGGGGCAGGGGTGGGTGGGTGGGATGGCTCGGAGTCTCATTAGCAGGGTGCCTGTGGCCACAAACGCTCTGGGATGTGGCCGAGCAGCCACGTCCAGCCTGACCACACGGCCTCCCCTCTCTTCTGCCTCTCACCTGGCTGGTAGACAGAAGGCCGGATGCTGGCGGTGGTGACAACCCGGGGCTTGGGCGCAGGGGCAGCTGAGGCCTCACTGTATGTATGAGAGGCGGGTGCCGGAGAGGTCGCCTTGGCAGGGCTGTAGGCAGAGGCCTGGGGCCTGGAACCAAGGGGGGAGGAGTTAGCAGCCAGAAGGACAGCCCCACCCAGGCCCTGGGGCCTGCAGCCCTGGCCTAGCTCCTCCATCTTCAGGAGCCCCTGCGAGGAGGAAGCCTGACAGAGGTCACTGGGGAGCTACCCGAGATCCTGAAAGAAAGACCCTGGTGGCCTTGGAGGAGGGGGAGCTGCTTGCGAGTCTGGTTAGAACATACAGCCCCCTGCTGGTGCCGCCACCTGGGGAGGAGTCACCAGCCACACGGGGCGGGGCGGGGGGGGGGGGACATATGGAGGAAGCCCCTGACTCCCTGGGGAGTCAGGTGGGGCTGGGCCGAGCAGGAGCGGGCGAGGGGGGCAGAAGGGGGTAGCTGCCCCCATCCCTCAGCCTTTGGACCTTCTGGGGCACAGCCGCTGACCCCCCCATTCCCCTTCCTGCTGTTGCTGGAGGGAGCCAGCAGGCCTCAGGTCTGGGTGCTCCAGGGAGGGCTCCTGGGAAGCCGGGGACCCCCATCCCCAACACACACACACAAGTACATGCAGAGGCTTCTCTGCACAGAGTTCCTGTTGGCCTCTTCCCACGGAGTTGGCGGCCAAAGGCTCTGAGCAGCCTCTTGCCCCTTATGACCCAGGAACCATGGGATCTCAGGGCCGGGGTGGGGGTGGGGGGGAATGTGCCCCAGTTTGTCGCCCACCCTCAGGAAATGCCGTACTGGGCCCCTCCCCTCGGAGAGCTAAAGGCTGCAAGAACTGGGGTGAAGCAGCGTGTCCAACTTGGTCTCATTCCCAGTTCCACTCATCAGTGAACAAGCCCCCCCCAACCCGCCCTTTTTAAAATTTAAAACAGAAGGACACCTTATAAGCATACCCTTGGTCTCTCCCTACATCTTTCAGATCCCGTTGGGGACCACAGGTGCACACCCTGGGCAAACGGGGCCTTGATGGGGATGCTAGTGACCCCCCACCCCTGCCGCCAGCCCATGGCTTCCCACCTTCCTTCCAACTGCTCCCCATGGGCTGGGGCGCTGGGCAGAGTCAGTGGGTCAGGAGCCACCTTCTTCCCCAGGAGGGGTGGCCCTGGGTTAGATCCCACTGCCAAGCTCCTGAGTGGATCCATAAGGGTGTGCGGTGCCCCCGATGGTACAGAGTAGAAGCAGCCCTGAGGCCCGTGTCCCAGGCTGTGGGGAGCACACTTACCGTGCCCAGTTACCTCTCCTGGTGGGGCCGGGCCGTTTTCTCCCCTCCCCGAGCCTGCCTGCCCTGCTCTGCCCAACCAAGTGCAGGAGGGGCCTTACTAGAGGGGGCAGCACCAAGGGGTGCTCAGCTCCCATGGCGGCAGGAGGCTGGGGGTCAGGGGGCTTAGCCACTCTCCGTCGTGGAGGAAGCTTTGCCAGCACCCCGGCAGCCACAGGTCCTGTGTCAGGGGTTGGCGCTGGGGGAGGAGGCAAGGATGGAGGCAAGTCCCCATGCCCCCCACGGGCTCCCGGGGCGTGGTCCCTTCTGCCCCACACAATGCTGGAGCTCCCCCCTGAGCCGGGCCGGCGTCTGGAGCTTCTCCATCCGACTGGGGCGCATCTGCGCACCTGCCCACATAACAAGACATTCCTTACCCCTGCGAGCTTTCTTCCGTGTGTCCTTACCTGGAGAGATTCGTGTGCAGGGGCAAGCGACGCACTAAGGGACCCCAGGAAGCTGGAATCCAACAGCCCTTGGAAGCCCGGACGGGCTCCCCCTGAGGCTGGAGTGGGGCTGGGCAGCACTGGGTCCTCGTGGAGCGGGGGTGGCCGCGGCACACAGGCCCACGGGCCACTCTGCCCACCCTCCGTCCTGCCTCCAGCCGCACCAGGGGCCTCTGAATCCCGCCCCAGGGAACCCTGGACCTTGGCAGCGAGACCCTGGGAGGGGAGCACGGGACACTGGGAAAGCAGCTTGACAGCTTGAGGTGCCCACAGAGGGTCGTCCGTCTGGCAGCGACCCCGCGACCCCCCCCACCCCACGCCCCAGCCTCGGCTGGGAACGCAGGAGGTCAGACTGAAATGTGGCAGCTCCCGACACTCAGGACGCCCTGCGGGCCAGGGGGTTTGTGCCCACTGTGTCCCCATCCTTAAACACAGATGTTGCGTCGATGTCTTAGCAGATGAGAAACTGAGCTTCAGAGAAAGTAAGTCATTTTCTGTAGATTAGAGGCGGTAAGTGGAGCAGAGATTTAAGTCGCATGACGTCAGGTGCCTCTGGTGTCACCCGCTCTCTATCAAGACAGCAGAGAGGGTGAAGGAAGAGGGCGCACCAGTCACTAAGTATCTGCCCAGACCTGACCCACTTTACATGGTCAGGTCAACACTGCCTCTGCTGCCTCCTCCAGGGAGCCTCCCTTGACTTCCCCAGGCCATAGGGACAGTTGCCATTCTTCCCTTTATCCGGGTGGTTCGGGGCCTCTCTTTGTTATCTAACTGTGTGTGTCTGTGTGTGTGTGTGTGTGTGTGTGTGTGAGAGAGAGAGAGAGAGAGAGAGAGAGAGATAGAAGGAGAGACAGAGGCAGAGGGAGAGAGGGGGAGACTTTGTTCCCGTCTTCAGAACACGTGCTGGACGCAGGGCAGCACGGCCCCGGCCCCGCGCTGAGCCCCGCAGTGACCCCCAGTCTCCCTTTCGCTCTCAGGACCAGCGCGCTGGGTCTGGCCCCCCAAGGACCCCGGGGTCCTCGCCCCCTTGGACCCGGCGGCCAAGGGGTGGACGTGGGCAAGGCCTCTCCTGCCTCCCAGCAGAGGGCACGGCGGGCACTGTGGGCAGTTACCTCGGGCTGTCCGCAGGGCTGGAGGCGGGGGTGGCGGCGGCGGCACGGGCAGCGGCTGCGCTTGGGGGTGGCGAGGCTGCACTGCGGGGGGCGGCAGCGGGCGGCTGGGCAGAAGCGGGTGGCAGCGGGGTGGCAGCCTGGCTGGTGCACACTGGAGCATGCTCAGTGGGGGTGCTGATGAGGTGGGACCAAGAAAGACAACAGGTCAAGGGGGCCCCCGGCACGGGGGGTTGGGGGGCTGCGGCAGAGGCAGGCTGGGCGGAAGGCACCATCCACACTGCAAACGGAGTAGAATCTTCCGGAAGGCGTGCTTCCGGCTCCAGGAGAAAGCTCCTGAGGGCCCAAGAAGGAAGGGTGGCAAGCACTTGGGGGACCTCAGGACCGCCAGAAATGGTCTCCAGCCTGGCGAGTCCCCCCCCCCCCCCCAGTTTCTGGGTACGTCCTAATTCGTCCTTCTCGATCTATACTGTGAAGATACAGTGTGGTGGGAAAGCGGACTGCAGTGCCACCTGGGGCTCCGCCCCCATCCGTCTTCCTGCCCCTGCCCGTGTGGGCGCTACAGGCATGACGCGGGCCCGAATGCGCCCGGAGGTGGATGGACGCGGGCGGCCAGGTCGACGGCACCTGGACCAGAGGGGCGGCAGGGGGATTCCAGAGGGCAGGCAGCGGTGTCCCCGACTGGGAGAACCCCCGGGGTCTCCCACTCGCGCTGGCTACGGTCTGGCCAGCAGACCCAGGCAGCCCAAGGATCCCCGGGCCCTGGGAGGCTGCCCCACGCTCCCGAGGGATGGGCACATGCGGGCCCTGCAGTGGGGACAGAGAGGTCCTGTGCTGCCAGCGTGGATGGGCGGCCCGGGCGGGGGGAGGGGAATGTCCCAGCAAAGGGCGGCAGCAGCCGGGGACCAGGTGCCCGCAGGCCCACCTGCTCCCGGGCTCCTGTAAGTGCCCGTCCCCCCAGCCAGGCCGGGCACAGGAGAGCGTCGGAGCCTATGGCGACGGGACTGGGCTCCTGCCATCCGCATGGCAGGGCACCATAAAGATGCAGTTATGGGAAAGCAAAGAAATGCACGTTCTCTGCTCATGAGAGTTTGCACGAAGACTTGTAGTCGCTGCAGTAGCAGCAGGACACACAGCTCCCACAAGCGGACGAGACCGCCCAGGTGCCTGAGTCACTGGTCGGGCTCCTACCACCTGCCAGGCACGCGCCTGTCCTTCGTCCTCACAACAACCCCCGGTTACAGACTGTTTCACCCACGAGGGAGTGGAGGCTGAGGCAAGGCAATCGTGCAACCTGAGCCCGCACTGGTGCTGCCTGCAGGATCCAAGTGACGTGCAGGGGTCGGGGGCCTTACCCAGCGCCCCACGCGGAGCCTCAGGGAGAAAGAAACTTCTTGTGATTAGCGAAGCAGACTCTTTGCCCAACAAAACACACTCTTCCCCCTTGAGGACAAGCGGGATCCTAACCTCCCCTCTGGGTGTGCTTCCCGGGCCTGTGCTCAATGACTGAGCAAGGATCCCCCCGTTTGACCCCCGCCACGGCCCTGAGCAACGGGCATTGCCCTCCTGGCTTTAGGGGTAAAGAGCCCGAGGTCCGGAGAGACCGAATCTCCACTCCGCGGCACACAGAACCCTGGGGAGGGCTGGGGGCGGGGCTGGGGGGACGTGAGCCCTAATCACCGCA
This sequence comes from Vulpes vulpes, assembly GCF_048418805.1. Lineage (NCBI taxonomy): Eukaryota > Metazoa > Chordata > Mammalia > Carnivora > Canidae > Vulpes > Vulpes vulpes. The sequence continues at coordinate 93,226,631 of NC_132783.1, read as the reverse complement.
AGCCTCAGCCTTGAGGAAGGCGGGCTGCCCGGGAATCTTGGTCGAGTGTGGCCTCAAGCTTAGCAGGTCTGGGGGCCGGGAGTCTACACTGCGATCGGCCCGCTCTGAGCTCGTGGCACCATGGAGGGCCACGGAGCACCACGGAGGGCCACGGAGGGCCACGGAGGGCCACGGAGGGCCACGGAGGACCATGGAGGGCCACGGAGGGTCGTCCTGTCCCTGGCAGAAGCGCGGCGTGAGAGAGGCAGGCGTAGGGAGCGTGACCGGGCCGGGGAGAAGGGCACGGCGGGGGCCATGGCAGGTGGCAGGCGCTGTCTGCGGGGGGGCGGGGGGGGGGGAGCGTGCTTCGGCCCCGTGACTGTGCCACAAGCATCCGGGGTGGACAAAGCAGTGGCCGCGTCCCGTGCAGCCCTTTCGCAGCCTAGCAGCCGCGCTCTCAGGCCTGCGTCAGCGCCACGAGGCCACGAGGCCGCCCGCCATGGAAGACCCTGGTTTCTGGAAGCCATGCCTGTGAAGTCCCTGCCTCAGAAGGCACAGGGAGCGGCCCCCAGGCCCCCCAGGCCCTTCCCCCCGGCATGGGCAGGTGTGTGGGAAGGCTCGGGCTGACACAGGGCAAGCGTCTCCCCTCTTTGCCCTCCTTGACCCCGTTGCCTGCTCCTAGTGGCTTCTGGGAACCGAGGACACCCTGCAGGGCAAGAGTGATGGCGTCATGAATTCTGGGGGTGGGGGGGCGGCTGCAAGCGGGCCCCGGGAGGATTCATGGTCTTGCGTCCTGTGGTGGACACACCGAGCCGCCGGGGCCTGGGGAGGCAGGGGTGGCCCTGAGGCTGTCCCGCAGGATCTTGGGTTCTTGTTCAGATCCCTCTTGGCCTGAAGTTCCACAGGCCCCAGGATCCCGAGAGCAAGCGCCCAGGGAACGTCCCTGCCCCCACTGCAGGCTGAGGCCCAGGATTCGACCACCACCCCAGACTCAGTCATCATCCACCTTAAACATCAAAGCAAAACCCAAGCCAAACCAGCAAACCCCATACATCCTCCGACGCTCACAGCCCCACGGGGAGGAAAAGCACAGTCTGGCTGCGGCCCCCGGCTCACGTCTCCCTGCAGCCTGGTTGGCACCAAGGAGAGCGTGGCCATCCCGCCCCTGCCGGGTGCGATGGCCCCTGATGGGGGGAACGGCTGGGCTTGGGTGACGTGCTGGCTCTCAGGATCTGGGGTCGGCGGGCCTGGGCTGGCACCATGGGGGTGGCAGTACCATGGCTGAGCTGGGGCGTGGCTGCCCCCACTGAGGCCGTGATGCTTTTGCTCTTTGTTAGGAGAACGGAGCGTGAACGTCTCCACTGATTGGACGACGGCTGAACAGCCGTCCGGCGGCTGTTCTGGAAGTCGTTCACGCCACCAGCGACCTAGCTGGCATGCCATCCCACAGCCTCGTGCTGTTGCCCAGGCGGCCCTGGCCACATGGGAACAGTGGCGGGCGATCCCCGTGGGCTATAGTGTGAACCCTGAACCTCTGCTTGCTCCACGTGGCCTTCAGGGTGCCAAGTCCCCCGGCTCCGGACCACTGACTGTGATGTCCATCCCAGCCACAGGGGACTAGCTCATGGTTCCGGGACACCCCCCTTCTCGTCAGCACCCGTCGCCCCACTCAGCGCACCTGTCCACCCCCCCCCGCTCCAACGGCACCTGCCCCATTCCTAAGTAGTCCTGCAGATGCCCTCCTCCAGGGGGCTTTCCTGGTCCCGTGCGGGGAGGTGTGCCCCCCGTCTCTGGGCCTCGCGCGACCGGCCCCGCGCCATGTTCAGCACCGTCCACAGCAGCCCTTCTCACTCTGTTGGCACCCAGGCCGTTAGGCTCGGTGCCTTGGCCAATGCCCACAGACGCTGAGCGTCCCGTTTACTCCAGGGGGCTTTATGCAGATCCCCGGCCCGGGGCCGCCCAGGGCGCTCGTGTAGGGGCCGGGGTGTTGGGAGACACCAGGCAGGCCGTAAGCTAAGGAGGGCCTTGGGGCGGGGGGCAGCGGGAGGGCTGAAGGCAGGCGGCTGCGAGCCCGGCAGCTCTGACCGGTTGGCCCAGGTCCTCTGCCAACCGCAGGATGCCCATGGCCTAGGACGTGTCTCCCTCCGGCAGCCTGAGGCCCCCGCCTGCCCCTGGGCCTTGGAAGTCCCACTAAAGTTCAGCTAAATATAGGAAGGATGCCCTGACATGAGCAGAGCCCGCACCTGCCCGCCCACCCTCCCCCTGCACCTGGCCTGGCCATGGCCCTACACTCAGTGCGGGAGCCAGGGAGGGGTGCGGGGCCCAGGCGCAGCAGGCTGGCGCGGCCTGGGGCGCAGCTCCTGGTGGGCGGAGGGGCTCTCTCCGCGGCCAGCCCTCCGGTGGGTGGCCAGGTCCCTGGAGGCACAGAGGAAGCCCAGGCCCCGGTGAGGGGAGGGGAGCCACGGGGGCAGCTGGGGGGCCCTGGGGGACGGACCTTGGCATCTGCCTTTATTTCCAGCCTGTGGTTCCCTCAATCGGGGGTGGGCTGAGGGGTGGACGGGGGCAGGGAGGACAGGACCTGGCAGCCGGAACCCTCCTCAGTGCTCAGGGCGAGGAGGGGGGCTTCCACACCCGCCTGCCTGTCTCCCAGCTCCCCTCCTCTGAGTCCCGTCCGGGTCCCACCGAGGCCCACAGCGGTTCCCTCGTGAACTCTTTAGTCGGGGGGGGGGGGGGGGGGGCTTCTCTGGCTTCCTGGACCCACCCGGGCTGGGCGTGACTCCTCGTCGGGGGAGCTCTGACCTGGGGGAGGACGGGCTCACCTGCTGCTTGCGCCTGGCTGTGGGAGGGCAGGCTGGGGCATTCCAGAACCACCCCCAGCCCCACCGCCCGCGGGGTCCCTGGGGTCGGGACGTCAGCAGCGGGGGGCTCTGCTCTGGGCCCGCCCCCGCCCCGGGGAGCCGTGCCCCTGTCCTGGTGGTGCCTGGCCTCGCCCGCCTCGGGGAGCCCTCGCCCCTTGAGCGGGGCACGCACGGGCACAGCAAGACGGGGGCCGGTTCAGTTCATTTTAAATCCTCTTTATTTCAGAACAGGCCTGCATCTATGTACAGGGGGGAGCACTAGGGACACAGCACACAGCGCGGAGGAGCGCGGCCAGCGTCACTGCGGCCTGCGGGGCCTCGGCCTGCCCCGGGGACGCATGCCCTCGGCAGAGCCTACTCCGGCCGCCCGGGCTGCTCCGTGGGCTTATTCCGGGACGGCCCCGGCCAGAGCGCCTCTCCCCAGGGTGAGGATGCTGGCACTGGGCCAGGGGCACGTCCCGCTTCCCTTGGGTCTGGGCTACTTGGCAGCAAGCCCTGCCCCGACCTCTGATCTACCGCGAAGGGCCTTGGCGGGGGGCAGAGGGGTGCGGCTGGGCGGGGCGGGCCGGGCGGGGACCGGACCTCTGCTGTCGGCTCTGGGGCGGGCGGGCGGCTATCAGAGGCGCCCCCAGCACAGCCGCACATTCTCAAGCATCACCGTGGGGCTCACATGCCAGAGCTGTGTGGGGGGTGGAGGGTGGGAGTCCAGCCTGAGAGGAGTGGGGGGTTCCAGACAGCCTTTTAGCTTTTAACATTAAGGATTTGGGCCGAAAGGCCATGGTGCCAGTTGCGCAATTTGGCAAAACGTGGGCTGTTACGTTCCGTTTCAAACCTTTCCCTGTGGCACAGAGAGAGAGAGAGAGAGAGACAGAGACAGAGACAGAGACAGAGAGAAGAGGAGGAAAGAAAGGGGTTAGGGGATGTGTCCCATCGCCCTGGTGACAGCTTGGGCAGGGGGCATGGGAGTGAGGGGGCTGGTCCGGAGAGGCTTTGCCACCCACAGAGCGCTTTCCGGGCTTGAGGCGGGACCAGAGTCCCGAGGACGGGATGGGGGTGAGTGGGAAGCTGTGGACAGGGGCCTGGCTGGTGGGCCTGGGGGCCGGGCAGGGCTGCTTTGGCCGTGGGCTCTGGGACTGCACCAACAGGCAGGTGGGCCTAGCGAGGTCCCTGTCCCCAAGCTGGGCATCAAGAAGGAGCAACGCCTGTTCCCGTGACGAGGAAGCCTCCGAACCACCACTGACTGTTCCCCCCGCCCAGGCCTGAGCACAGCCAGGCACACGAGAGCACACGCGCACTCACGAGGCCACCGGCACACGCACAGAGGACCCGGACGTCCCACCGCTTCCCCCCAGGGGGGCCTCTGGGCTCCCCACCCAGCCTGCTGGGCCCCGGGCGCAGGACGAGACCTGCAAGGCGCCCCCAGACACGTGGGGACCCAGGAGAGGGTGCGCCTAGGGGACGCCAGGGCTGCAGGTGCCAGAGTCCTAGGCCATGCAGGTGGCAGGGCCCGCTGGCATCCTCCAGCCCAGGCGTGTAGCAGGCGGCCCAGGGGCCACGCGTGGCCACACACGCCACGTTTCCAGGCATGTTTAACCCGCACAGTGTTTGAAACTCCTTTTGAAACGTGATGGCTACATCCAGACTGGGCGGTAGTTAGTATTCAGTCGCCAACAGACACAGATGACCAGCTGGCACGCCCAGTAACTTGGGCGAACCCCCAGGGAGTGAGGCTGACAGGAGGAAACCAGCCCCGCAGGTCACGGGCTCAAGGATTCCGCGTACAGGACGTGGAGACGGAGGACAGCAGCGGCTGCCTCAGGCTGCGGGGCGCGAGCACGGTGGGGAGGGGGCTGCACCTGCAGATGGGGGAGGCCCCTGGGGGTGACGGAAACACCCCACGAGCGACTTTTTGCCGCAGGTTTGCAGATCCGTGACCGTGGGACCTCTCTGCAGGAGGTCTTAGGACATGCAACTCCCTCCTGACGCGACGCTGACCCAACGAATTGCCAGCAGGGAGCCGGGAGAGGAGCTGGGTCCCCACGTGGGAGGCTGGAGCAGTGCTGGTCTTACGTTCCTCGCGCAGCCACCTTTCCACCCGCCCACGTCTGCCCAGCGGCCAGCTCGCCCTCCATGCCTCAGCCCTGCTCCGCGCCTCCATCTGCGATTCCTACATCAGCCGCCCGCGGCCCACGTACTGGGAACTGAAGCCTCCCCCGTGCCAACGGGAAGCCAAGGTCCAAAGCCCGCGGAGGCTCAGCCGCAGGGCTGCGCTCTACCTGGGATCTCGGGGCGGGGGGCAGCCCATGCGGGGGCCCTGCTGGTCGCACGGTGCACGGCAATGGTGGGCCGACCCATAGAGACGCCCCGGACACAGACCCGGCCGCCATCCTCGGTGCTCAGGGACAGCCCCGGACAGCGGGCGACTAGCGGGGCTCTTCTGCTCACTGCTGTTGGTGAATCCCCAGGAGAGAAAGGATATGGGGATGTGCTGGGGCTTCTCAGGTGTGCCTGGCGGGGTCCTGGTTCCTCCAGGTGCGGTCGCCAAACGTTCTAGGCTGGCGAGCGCCAACAATGAGAAATCCCCGAAACGGACGTTCCCGTGGGGGAGGGCTGCAAGCTGGGCTGGCAGCAGGGGATGGTCAGCCCCTGGCGCGGGGACACAGCGGCCTTCCCCGGGGGGGGGGGCGTGGTGGGGAGAGGGCACTGAGGTGCCCAGAGGGGCCGCAGAGGGGACTGCGAAGACCCAGCCAGCCCCTGGGCTCTGTTGGGGGTGGGGCCCCGGATGGGGACCTGGAAGGGTTTTACGTGGTTTGTGGAGGACGGCGCGAGGCCACCCTCACCCTCGCTCCTCTGTGAACGTGTCACTTCCCACTTTGTTCCTTAACACTTGAGGCCTAAGGGAGGTGCCCAGGCAAGCACCAGGGAAATGCAGAAATCGCTCCGGTAAGATGTTTGAGCTACGAGCTGGGGGCCAGAGGATGTCCCTTGTGCACAGGTGACCTCCGGGATGGTTCCCCCAGGCACCAACAGCCCTAACCCGGCCTGGGACAAGCAAGGCTCGCCTCCACGGCCACCCCTGCCAGGGCTGCCCAACGTGGGCCCACCTCCAAGCCAGCAGACCCCCGAGCACGGGGGCAGCTGTGGAGACCTCTCGGCGATAGGAGGCTCGCTTCCGGATGGAGGCACCGCGGGCGCTCTGCTGCTGCAGACGGAGGCCAGCAGCCCCGGTACCCCTGCCCCTGTGGGTTGCCGGCCTACACTTTCCTAAGGCACGGGGGCCTCTCCTAGGAGGGGAGCCAGGTCCACGGCGGACGCCCGGGCTATCCAGGGGCCCACCTTGCCTCACCTGTAAGGACAGGGGCCCTGGAGGGTAGGCTCTGCCTCGGGCTGGCCGGCAGGTGGGCACCGGAGCCCCAGAGGGGAGCCACCTGCTACCAGGGGCCGCCCAGGAGGACGGCGGGGGGCTCCTGCGGACCGGGGAGGGGAGAGCATGTGGGGCCCTCTGACAGGTAGGGCGGCCCCGACCCCAGGCCACCAAGCTGCCGCCTGCTATGGACCCCTGCCACGGCTCATGCACTCCTGCCTGCGCCCACCACACAGCCAGTGGAGAGCAAGCACCTCTGCAACACGCAGAGGACACAGCGGCCTCTAATGGCCTGTGGGCCATTAGCCGCCCCGGGCCAGCCTGGCAACCTCAGTGGAGTCAGCGACTGGAAGCCCCCCAGGGGAACCCTGAGGTTCCTTCCTGCCAGCGCGCCAAACCGGGAGAGAGAGGAGGCGGCGGCCGCCCTTGGCCCACAAGACGGATCCACAGGGCCTGGGAGCGCGGCTTCTACCTTGGGCGTGCGGAAGTGTGGGCGTGGGGTTCGGGCCCTGGGGAGCAGGATCCCTGCCCCACCCAGACCCCGGCTGGGGACAAGTGTGCTGCGTCCTTCTCCCGGTGGCCCCTCGGGTGAGCCCGGGGCCCTGGCCGTGAGCAGTGGCCACAGCCACTATGTCGGACGCCGATCACAAGCTGAAGGGCATCGCCGCACCCGCTGTGAGCCTACTCTCAGGTCCTCGGGCTGCCAGGATGCAGGGAAGCGCCAGTGCCCACCCACCTCCTATGGCGGTGGGGAGAGTGCACATTTGGGGGAAGGCTTGGAGGTCGACTCCCCAGTAAGTAAAGTAAGGAAGAGGGAGAGAAGCGGGAGGCCTGTGCCCTCCAGGCCCGGGCGGGCAGGTCAGCAGGTGCCACAGGGCCCTCACTGCAGAGCCAGGGGCCCCGGGCTGACGGCAGGGCAGGGCCTGCGGGGGAAGCCGCTTTCTCGGGGTGGGGGCCCACACTGAGGGAGGAGCGGGAGAGAGCCTCTTGCTGGGCCCTTTTTCCAGGTTTCCCTTCAGAAACTCCTGCAGCAGCAGCTGGCGGGAGAGGCTATAAGGCCTGCAACCGAGTTATCACACCCCAGGATCCCTTGCCTCCTGCTGGGGGCTGAGCCATGCCCCCCCCCCCCCAGGGATCGGGCCCCTGGAGGAAGAACTAACCTGCCCACATATCCCCAGGACTAGGGACAGCCAGCCCCAGCAGATGCTTCTGGAAGGAGGGAACGGCCCACGAGGCCCGGAGGTGCCCCTTCATACCCCCTTCGGTGTTGTCACTCAGTAGCCCGGCAGGTGTCCCCGAGGAAACACGCAGGAGGGGAGTCCTGCCTCGTACACGGGGTCTGCTTAGGGTGACTGGCCCCCGAGGGACCCCCCAGGCAGGGCTCTGTGTTGTGGGAGGGACGGGACAGCCCGTGGGCCCCTGGCGGGGGCTGGGGAAGCTGGGGCGTTGTCAGGCCCTTCCATCGGGGCGCCCACTGGGGAAGGCAGCAAAGCCGACACAGCGTGGCAGCGACGGAGCAGAGCAGCAGGGCGGCCGCGGTGCCGTCCCACCCCACACGCTGCCAACTAGCTTTGGAGCGCAGCATCTCATCGTCCCGGTTCACGCCCTACAAGGTTAGGACCCATCTGCGCCACATGAGCAGGCCCGGGGTACCGCACCCCCAGCCGGGATGCCCCAGCCCAACAGCTGGAGTGGCCGAGATTGGCCAACATAAGGGCCCGGAAGCAAAAGCCACGTCAACTCTGAGCCGGCGCTGGAGCCCCACTCACCACGCAATCCTGGGGTCACTACGTGCAGGTGAGCCAGGGCCCAGGTCCAGGGGTGCCTGAGGCCCCGCCCTGACAGGGAGGCCGCTGCACGGTGTGCCAGCCCCAGCCACTGGCCCCGGAAGAGCGCGCATGACCCCGGCCGCCCGACATGGAGCTGCCTTGCAGAGCCCTGGCCTCACCAGGGAAGGCCCTAACAGGTCCCGGCGGGCTCCGGGGTGGCGCGGCCCCTTGCGCCCAGGTTCACGAACACCCGGCGGGACGCAGGTGGAGGTTAGTGGTCGTACCCCAGGCCGGCCACCGTGGGGGGGATGTGCCTTGAGCCCCCAGCCCGGCAGTGGCGATCGTGCCTCGAGCAAGCCACAGAGCTCCTAGGCCAGCATACTGGTGTGCACGGCCGAGTCCCAAGGTCGGTGCCCATGCCCAGCACACCCTCGGCGGGCCTGCTGCCCAGCCTCCAGACTCATGGGGGACGGGCCCAGAGGGGAGTGGGCAGGCGAGGCGGCCGGCTCGGTGCCCTCGCAGGGAGAGGTGCCCTCGTTCTCAACAGCCCAGCATAGGCCAAAGCAGCCCTGCCCCCTGCCCCGGGGACAGAGCCAGGAGAGCCCACAGTCCTGATGCCTGCAGCCTGGGCCCGGGGGAGACGCTCGCTGACCCCCTCACTGGCCTGGGACCAAGGCCCCCAGCCAGCCTGTGCTGGAGCCCGTCAGGGGCCAGGACCTTCCAAATACGTAAACTTGAGAGGTTCCTTCCGTGACTCATGTGACCCGGGAGCTGCCTGGGGAGGGACTGGGTTACAGGAGGGACACGGCCACCGAGCCTGAGTCCAGGCACTTACCTTGACCTCCGCAGAGCTTCCTCATCAGGGTCTTGCACTGTGGGTAGAAAATTGCCAATGAGGAGGACATGCGGGGGACACAGGGGTCCCCACCGACGACTGAGCGGCGCTTGGCCCTCGCCCAGAAGCTGGCAGGGGAAGGCTAGGCCCAGGGTGGGGCTCAGCCGTGGGTGGCCCACCGCTGGGGTCAGATGCTGGGCGCAGGACCCGTGTCACCCCGCAGCCCTCCCCGAGGCGCCATCTGTCCTGACGGCCCAGCCCCCGTGCCTCCCTGGCCGCCCCGTGCCCGCCTCACTTACTGTACTCTGTCCCGGTCATCTGGGCCAGGATGCGGAAGGAGCGAGACTGCAGGTTGGAGGAGCGGCGGGCCCACTCGTCAGCCTCGTCTTCCGGCTTGTTCTGGTTCTTGATCACGGCCTGGTACACGGGAGACGCGCTGTCCACGGCCAGGTCCTTAATAGGGAGGCTCCTGCGGGGCGCAGGGATGCCGTGAACGGGGGTCCAGGCTGGAGGGGTTCCTGACCCCGCGCTCCGCCCCGAGCCACCCCCTGCTGCTCACCTGCTCGCACCCCACACCCCGCACGCCCAGCCCGCCGTGCCCTCCCCCCACAGCCCCCCGGGGGCCCGGACGGGGCTTGGCCTGGGTCCTCAGTGCTCAGGGTGGACGGCGAGACAGCGACTCCTCTCGGATCCCTCCTGCCTCCCCCCAGCCCGCCCTGGGCTGACTGCACACACTGACCTGAAACCCCCTGCGTCCCAGCCGCCTCACCCCCCAGGGGGACGGCTGGGTCTCTTTTAAGGGAAGGAGGGGCAGGATAGGTCGTCTGAAATAATTTCCACCTCCCTGAGCAGCTCAAGTTTGGGGCTGGGGACGAAGGGCCTCCGGGGGCCTCAGAGGCTTCTTCAGGATCAGTCCTAGTCCTCCTCTCACTGTGGGACCCACACGGGGAGCCCCCAGGGCCGTGACCACCCTGGGAGGGGCTGGTGGGCTCCTGCTCAGCAGAGGCTCGGTGGGGCGGTGGCGTGAGGAGCCAGGCAACAGGCTTGTGGGCCTGGCACTGCCTGCAGGGGGAGGGAGGGCCTTCTGGGCTGGGAGGGCGAGGGGCAGGGGGCCATCAGTCCTCTGCTCCAGGGCAGCATGGCCTTTGGAGGGGGACCCGGTGACCTTCCCTTACACCCCCAGGGTCTGGCACACAGCAGGTGCTCCAAACGTATTTGAATGAATAACCTTAGCTCAGGGCCAGAAGAGACCCCAGAGCCCCTCGGGTCCAGTGCCTCCCAGCCTGAATCCAACTGCCCCGGCCAGTGAGAGCTGGGGGCCCCCCTCCCAGGAGTTAGGGTGAACCAGGCTCAAGCCTATAGCAATGAGGGCCTGGCTCCCCACCCTGCGGACCCGGGTAGTGGGGTCCAGCCTCTGCCTTATGGACGCCAACACTAAGGTCCCCGCAGGTCAGCCCATGAGCTCTCGGTGACGGCACCGAGGGGCCTGCTGATCACAGCCCAGGCTTCCCGGGTCCCACCCACTGTCCCTTCCCTCAAACTTGCTGCAGCAGCAACAGCTCAGAGAGGCGGTGTCTGCCCACCGGGGTCTCGCAAACCCTGGATGCTCACGCCTGGAGGCATGGCCCGGCCCAGGCGCTCGCTCAGCCTGGCGTCCCCTTGCCGCTGCTATGGTGGCCCCTCCCTGCCCGCCAGAGGGCCAGCTCCTAGGAAAGGGACCTCCCCGGGGCCCTCATCTTCTGGTCTCTCTGCAAGGAGCTGGAAGGAGGCACTCGCCTACTTTCCCAGGACTGGTCCCCGTGTCTGGCTCAGCGTGGGCTCTCAGCAGAGGTGCACAAAGGAGAGCAAGACTGCATGGAGCTGCCCCTGCTTCCCCGAGGGCCCTGCCCTGCCCCACAGAGCGACAGCTCCTGGCAGCCTCGGATCAGGTGGGGAAGACCAGCGGATCCTCGGGGCCCAGCCGGGAGAAACCCGGGGACACGCAGGGAGCAGCGGACATGGTAGGATCTCCCTGGGGAGGCCGCTTCTGGCACCGGCAGGAGTCCCAAGGGCTCCCAGGCAGCGGGGTCTGCTGCCCTTGAGGAAGGGGTGCAGTAGGGGGCACACGGGAAGGAGGAGGACCGTGCCACGGGAGAGGGAAGGTGTCCGCCCAGGCCCGGGCCTGCCCTGAGCCTGTCTACACAGCTCCGTGGTCCAGAAAGTGGCTGCAAGGTGGTGGCTGCCATTTCCCTGGAACGTGCCCTTGAGGTGACTACCCTGCTCCCTCCATAGCCCCGAGGGCTCCAGAAAGCTCCGCGGGTGAGTCCCTTAGGAGTCACACGGGCGGCTCCACTTCCTGCAAGGCTGTGCCAAGACCAGGGACTCGTGCTGCTGTTGTGACGGGCACCGGGAGTCGAGGGAGGATGGGACGTGCCCCACGGTCCTGGGCCCTGGGTCCGAGGCTGCTCTGGAGCCACTCCCAGAGAGATGTGGCCTCCCAGAGGCCCCCGGCAGGGGCCTCTCGCCACCAAAAGCCTTCACAGTCACCACAACGTCAAGGTCACCCCGGACACTGATTCCCCTGCAAATCTGCCTCGTCTTTGGCCTCGCCTGGGTGCTACTGCAGGCACTGGCTCCTCCAGGTCCATCTCCGGTGAGGATCCCAGGGGGCCTCCAAAGCCCCCTTGCCCTCTTCCCCCGCACAGTGGCCGGGCATGGATTGCGACATTGGTCTATGCCGTCCCAGAGCAGACAGGAAAGGCGGTGGGGAGCGCCCGCAAAGCACAGCAGAGATCTGTTCCCAGCCTTGGGTGCAAGGGGGCCCGTGTGATGTCATGACTCTGATTTCCCCGTCCGCAGGGACCTTATTCGAGGCGACCCCCGAAAGCACTTGCCTGCACAGGCCGCTGAGCATGTCGTTTGGCTGTGAGGTGGGTGTGAGGAGGAACACGCACAGAAGCACCGTCCTCGGGCATTTCCCACCAAACCCACACACCATCCCTCAACCAGACAGACGACGACGGGACAGACACCGCGGGATCTACTTACGCCAGCGGCGATGCCCTGCCAAGCAGAGGAAAGCCCAGCAGTGAGTGCGTGTCCATCAGGGGATGGCAGGGGCCGCGCACACACAAGGGAGCGGGGGTAGGGTCGCAAGTGAGTTACGGGAGTGCGGGGTAACGGAAGAAGAGAAAGAGACAAAAAGAAAACTGTCAGTGAGGAAGGAACTGCGGATTCACAGCAGAGAAGGAGCACCTTAGGGCGCAGGGGGCAGCGCCTCCCCTGCACCGTGGCAGCGACAGCCCCGCAGGGCCCAGTTAGAAGGGAGCGGCGGGCGCGTCGCTCCCCTGCACGGGGCGGGAGGACACGGGAGGGGACACTGGGGCAGACAGGAGAGGGACTCTGAGAAGCCCAGATTAGGTCCATGGTGCATCACCTTAAAAAAAAAAAATCACGGGTGCCCCAGGGGTAAAACCACGTGATAATCATCTTTTTTTCCAAGGCACAGAAAATATAAAGTTAGCGAAGAGCCATTCTTCCATTATTTTCCACCGAACTTCCCTTTGGCGACGGTCACCACTCTTGAGAGCACACCAAGGACACACAGGGCCACCAACTGTTCCCAGGAAATCCCTGCAAGCCTCCTGGCTTAGTCGGGCAGCCTGGGTTTTCTGGGCGCACATGAGCTAACGGTTGTGTTTTTAAGCTGGCGGGGTCTTATTTTCTGCTTTGAACAGTGGGATTGAATAAATCAGCACTGTCTGGAGTTCTCCCAAGGGCTGCAGCTCCGAGCCTGGTGGGGGTGAGGCCCAGGGCTATGGGGGCAAGCAACCTCTGTCCCCCGGGGGCCCCAGGGAAATGGGTGAGGCTCAGAGGGGAGCCGGGGGACCGCACCACACTCCGTCCTGGGGCCGCTGGAGCCTCGGCCTGGGAGCGTGCATGTGGGTCCAGGCCACAGGGCCCGGGTTCTGCAGGGGCCCGATGCCGCGGGAGTTAGCCCGGACTCTGTACCCATTTGTCCCCCCGCCCCAACATCTGCTTTCTCTGCAGCTTCGGGAAGGAACACAACCATTGCTTAAGACTTCCTGCCTTGAGCATTTTTGAGATCCTGACTTGGGGATGAGAAGTTGTCCAAAGAGATAATCGGTCGATTCCTACAGTCAACGACGACATTGTCAAGTGGAAAACAGTGAGAGTGTGTGAGAGACAGAGAGACGGACAGGGAGGCAGAAGCATGGAGGTAGAGAGAGACAGAGACAGAGAGGAAGGCAGAGATAGAGAGACAGAGACACAGAAAGGGGGAGATACAGAGCGACAAAGAGAGACACAGAGAAAGAGAAAGAGACAGAGAGGAAGACAGAGCTAGACAGACACACACACAGAGAGATACAGAGAGACAGAGTAAGAGACACAGAGAAAGAAACAGAGAGGAAGACAGAGATAGAGAGACAGAGACACAGAAAGAGAGAGATACAGAGAGACAGACTAAGAGAGACCCAGAGAGAGAGACAGAGACAGAGAGGAAGACACAGAGACACACACAGAGAGATAGAGACAGACTAAGAGAGATGCAGAGAAAGAAAGAGACAGAGACAGAGAGGAAGACAGAGATAGAGAGACAGAGACACACAGAGAGAGACAGACTAAGAGAGACACAGAGAGAGAAAGGGAGAGCGGTCCCTATCAACCTTTGCACTATTAGCGTTTCTTTCCCGCAAGTGACTTCAGCCAGCCGATTCCCTATCCAATGCTCGCGTTCCTCAAGCAGAGCTAGGAGGCAGACCCGAGGAGGGAAGGACGTTCCAAACCCCAGTGTGCGGGGCCGGGGCGGCCCCAGAGCACCAGGAGCGGGGGCAGCTGTGCTGGCTGCTTCCCAGAGGGCTGACTGCTCAGCACCTTGGACGCCCACCCGGACGCCCCCCAACAGGACACCTGGTCACGCGTCGGAATCGCTCTCCTCATCGGAAGAACGCGGCCAACCCAAAGAATGGCTTAGTGTGTGAGAAGACTGGCTTATCCAGGACGTGACCCAGGGTTCCAGAAGTCTCTTTCTAAACCGACCCCCTCGTGGAGCCCGGGAAGACGCAGAAGCTGCAAGAAGCGCTTGGAGCAACCACCACGTTCTTCGACTCTCCACCCTTCTCCTAAAGCTGACTGTGAGACTGAATCTGGAGGGAGATGGCGGCGTTCCGGAAGGCCCTGGCAAAGCGGGCTCCCCTCCGATGGCTGTGCCCAGAGGCCCAGGGCGAGGGGGGAGAGCGGGTGGCGAAGCCTAAAGTCTCTGCTGGCGCCCGGCGGCCTGGTGCCTTGGCCTCCACGGGTGAGGAGGCCCAGCCAGCGGCGGAGGTTGCCCGAGGAGCGACGGCGAGGAGGGGAGGCGCTTACCCACTGAAGTCACTGCCCTGGGCCTGGGCCTGCCCAGCAATGGCGTCCATGATGGCGTCCTGGGAGTACATGCTGATGGGCGTGTTGTACTGCGCATGGATGATGGTGGCCTTGCCGCCCAGCCCCTTCACCTCGATGGGCTTGTGGGTGGACAGGGCCGAGTCCTTCAGGGCGCTGGGGTTGAACCGCTCCTGGTAGTCGGCGCTTGGGGGAGGGCGGCGGGGACGCAGGAGGAGGGAGGGGGGGAGGCAGGAGGAGAAAAGGCAACAGGTGGTGTTACAGGAGGCCGGGCGGAGGGCGGGCGGCGGAGACACTCCCCAGGCCGGACCGGTGGCCCACCCGAGCCGCCCAGCTGTGGCCCGCTGGCTCTGGAAGGGAGAGCCCTCAGCACCCGAAGCGCTCCGCAGGCGGTCCTGCCCGCCCACCGCCCAGGGCAGCAGGGGGCGCCAGGCAGCGGAGCGCTCTCACCCCGCGGCGGGAAGCGGAGACACGCGGGCGGCGAGCTGGGCCTCGAGCAGGCAGCGGCGGCCCAAGCCCAAGCAGGGTCAGGAACCCCCCAAAGGCAAAAAGCAGCCGCACGGGGCGCCCTGGGGCTTCGGAGCATGTTCCTCCACCCAGGACCTCGTCCTGCTGGGCCTCCCGCTCGGTGGCGCGGGGCTCCGCTGCACCGGGGGCTCCGGGGCAGGTGCGTCTTCCTCCGGGCCGGACGCAAGGCTGCTCGGCCTCCCGCAAGTCCACCTGGCCGCGGCCTCCGGGGCCCGCCCAGCGCGCTCTCCCCGCCTAGGTGAGCACGCTCGGGTGAGAGGGGCGCAGCCCGGCCGGGGCCGCCAGGACGCCGGCGTCTTCGGGCTCCCGGGGACCCAGTGGGGCACACCTGCGCAGCACACCTGCACCCCCTGCCCCCACAGCCGCCTGCCGGCCTCGAGCAGCCGCAGCAGGCAAGAGGGAAGGGAAGGCAATGAGACAGCGCTGGCGCCCTCCCCGGCGCCTCCACTCCGACCCTGCAGCTCCACACACATGCAGGCTCGCTCAGGGGCACGTAGGCACGCCCACGCACACATGCACACGCATGTACACATGCTGCCACGGCCGCGCTGTCCGGGTCTACGCACACGGACGCATGCGGGGATGTGCACACGAGCGCACGCACATGCTTTCCTTTGATACTAACTTGGCTGGAGAGTTGGCTACCACCTGGGGAGGAAAGAGCACAGAAGACAGAAGCATCAGTGAGGTCCTGCGGGCCAGGGCGCGGGGACCACCCCCAGGACCACCCCGCGTCCGCAGAGGACGGGGTGGGGGGGGCGGTGCGGGGAGCTCAGTCAGGGGCGGCCAGAGTTTGGGTCGGAGGTGCTGGCGGCGCTGTGTCCCCCTCAGTAGGCGCACAAGTCCCCAAAGCTTTGCCGGGAATAAGGGGTCTCCAGTCCATGTTCACAGGCACCCCACGCACCCTGGCTGGAGACCCCAAGTCAGGAAGGCGCAGAGGGAGACGGGACGACGGGGGCTGCCCTGGGCGAACCAGAACCCGGGCTGCAGGTGCCCCCAGCTGGTCAGCGGCTCCGGGCCTCCCACTTACAACTTCCACATTTAACAGGGTCAGTTCTGGGGGCTCCTCTCCCGGAGCAGGACTGCCGCGGTGGCCGCGGTGCTGGGGTGCATGCTGGGGTCACCCACCACCCCCTGACATACCCTCCCTCCCGGAGGAGGGCAGGCAGCCCTGGCAGCTCCTTCTGGGGCTCCAGGGTGGGTGCAGTCCCCAGTGACTGCCCCTAAGGGCCCCATGGAGGGTCAGGAGAGCTACTGGCTCCGGGACTTATTGCAGGAACGACCCCTGCCAAGGCAGCCCAGCTTGGACACAAAGGGACCCCACCCTCACTTTTGTCTGGAGTGAACCTCCGGGAACACTATGTCCTGGGGGACGCAGGGCCTGCGGGATGTTTCCTTAGATGCATATCCCTGGCAGGGCAGGCCCTGGCGAAAACCTGAGAGGAGAGTGCAGAAGGTGGTACCCCTGCCCCCAAACTGCCACTGTCCCAGCTCAGGCCGCTGTGGGCTCTGGCTGGGAGCCTGGGCCCCAACTGCCTGCCCCTGCCCCTCCCTGGGCCAGCACTGAGAGGAGCCGGGCCAGAGCCAGGGGGCGTCGAGCCCCAGGCCCTACGCTGCTTGGGAGCTGATATGGTTCCCTCCATTCCAGGTCCTCTGGCTCCCACGGCGCCCAGCGGAGCTATATTAGGAAAGACGTTCCATCCCGTCTCCATTTCGGGCCAGCGCCGACAGCTGCAGGGTCAGCCCTCGCCCTGACCAGTAGGGAGGGTGGCGCCAGCCAGGGTGGGAGGGGTCCCGGCACCCGGCGGCCAGCACCTTCCTTGGCTTTGACTCTGGCTCCCTGCTCAGCTCCGCCTGAGGCCCTGGAGGCTGAGCGCCCGTGGGCCAAGGTGGATGGCTTGGGGCGGGGCCAGGGGACAAGAAGCTGAGGAGGTAGGACCCACCCAGCAGCCCGAGGGATTGGCCTCTCACGCCCTGTCACGGAGGAGGGAAGCGGGCTGCAGGGACGCTCTGCCACCTCGCCCCTGCTCGTCCCTCCCATCCCCCCGAGGGGACTCAAGCTGCCAAGCACCCGTGAGTCCAGAGAGGACCGGAGGGAGCTCCCTTCCGGAGCCAGGCTGGACAGAGTTCAAATCCCAATGCTGCGTCCTCCTGGGGACTCTGCGCAGGTCCCCGCCCGCCAGTCTCAGCCTCAGCCCCTCACTCACGGAGTCGGGATGGCGGTGCCCACGGCGCAGACGGGTCGTGCACCCTAAACAGAACGCTGAGCGTAAAGCCCTCGGCATGGCTTGAGCGTGTACCAGGCGGATGCGGGGATTGGCCTTTACCAACCCTGTCTCCCTGGAGCGCTTAGCCACTGGGCCACGGCGCAGCCTCGGCCAGCTCAGGTCAGGGGCTCCCCTCCCGGCCCACGTCACCTGGGGGCCACAGCGCCAGCCTTGCCCGCAGGTGAAGCCCTGTGCCCCTGTCCGCGGCCCGCCTCCCCGCAGACACGCTTGGGCCCTGCTGCTCTGAGCGCCCAGTAATAATCAGATGTTCGCCAGCTTCCGGGAAGCCCCTGCAGCAGCAGGAAGGTGCCACCAGGGCCACGGGAGGCTGGGGCGGGGCTGGCCCTTGACCTCCCCGGGCAGCCCGTCAGGTAGGGAGGAGCCAGGCCTTCCCAGCGCCCAGCCTGTCTGCCCTTGCTAGCTGTGTGCCACCTTGAGCCACTCACCCACTCTGGGCGTCTAGGTCGTGCTAAGAGGAGGGAGAGACATGGCTGACCTCTGAAGCTGCGGGGAGCCAAAGGTCACGGAGCACGAGGACCGTTAGCTAGCTCCAAGCCTAGACTGCGGGCCCGTAACGGGACTGCCCCGTTCTTTGGGTTTTCTGGCGGAATGTCCTCACTAGGAAAAGCCCATGGCCCATGGCTCTGCCACTTAGGTCCAAGGGAGCGAAGGTCCGGGTGCTCGGGCTGTGGCGTGCACGAGGCCAGCTTCACTCGGGGTCCCAAAGAGCTGAGGGTCATGGGTGGCTGGCGGCAGGCGGGGGAGCAGCAAACTGTTGGGGGGCAGGCCCTCGCTGGAGCAAAGGCAACAGAAAGGCACGGACGCGGATTAGGATTGGACGCGGGGGCGCATCCGTGTGACCCAGGGAGCACACGGCAAGGGCGCCCGTAACACAGAGAGCCTGCACGGAGGGGAGCCCTGAAGCCCTGACCGCCGGGCTCAATAGCCTCGACTCCGTGTGCTCTGCCTCTGGAGCACACGGATCCTGGAATCGCGTGGGAGAAGCTAGAGGACCCACACAGGAAGGGCGTAGAGGCTGGTAGGGCTCGGGGGTCTGTCCCCTCAGCCCCCACACGATGCCCAACCCAGGCTGTAGGTTCCTTTAGCTCCTGCGCTCGCAGAGCCCCACCAGCTGGCTCGGGGTGGGGGCGGGCCCCTTTCCCCTTGGGGTCCTGCTTCCTTGCTTCGTCCCTCCTCAAGGGTCAGTCCTACAAGCCCAGGACACCCACCCCATCGCTGCAACTTTCTGCACCCAGCTCAGGCGCCCCCTCCTGCAGGCAGCCTTCCCAGCCCACGCCCAGCCCCCAAATCCTGCCCTGCTCCTGCCTCACGGCTGCTGGGGGGACCAGCCTGACCCTCGGCCCAGTTCCTGGAGGCAGCAGGCGTCCCCCTACCCAGGGCGGCGGCCTGAGCCTGGGGAAGTCCGCGTCTCTCGCATTCAGACCTCACTCAGCCCCTTAGCAGTGGGACAGCTGGGCCTCGACTAGACCTCCTCTGAGCCTCAGTTTCCCCCTCCGCAGGATCCAGCAGTCACCCCAGGCTGTGTAAAGCAATGACCCGTCGGCTCAACTACCTCAAGGCAAATCTACCCGTGGGGCTGTTGCTTATCTGGCTGGGGCCTGGCCACCTCCTGGGCCGTGGAGGGACGCTCCTTGGCCACCGCCTGCCAGGCCCCGGTGAGCACTGAGGACCCGGCCCGGACCAGCTGCAGGGAGCCGGGCGCTACCTACCCTCCTGGGAGTCCGGCCCCCCAGGCCTTCCCTCCGAGGCTCATCCGATACACCTGAGCCATCTCCCTCAGGGTCTCGGCCGAGTACAGGCCAATGGGGTTGTTGTACTGCACGGGCCTGCCCTGCCCTCTCGGTCCCGGGGCTCCCTCCGTGCCCGGGCCGCCCCTTGGGGGGCTCTGGGAGAAGGAGTGGCTGGGGCTGGGCCCGAGCTCCGGGGGGCCCGGGGGGCCGGGGCTGCGTGCCGTGGGGCTGCCGCTCGTGTCCCCAGCAGGGTCCTGGCCAGGGCAGCGCCGTAAGGGGAGAGAGGAGAGAGCAGTTAGAGGCCACAGCGTCCCAGCACCCCTGCACCCCTGCGCTCACCTGAAACAGGGGCGGCTGGCGAGCACCCTGCGCCCCCCAGCCTGCACCCCGTGTTCTTCATGCACCCTGTGCCCCACACCCCACATCCTGCACCCCACAGCCTATTCCCTGTACCCACACCTGTGCCCCACACCCCACATCCTGCACCCCACAGCCTGCACCCTGCACCCACACCTGCACCCCGTGCCCTGCGTCCTACACCCCGCGCCCCTCAGCCACTGCGCAGAGCTCAGGAGGGCACAGGCCGACACCAGACACCTGGAAGGGAAGGGCTTTGTTGGCAGGCGGAGGGAGCCCTGCGTCCCTGGCCCTGAGGCTGACAAAGTGGGGGCCCCACCTGAAAAGTCAAGCCCTCCTACAGGGCTGGGCGGAAAGGGGCGCAGATCTCAGGAAGTTGGGGAGCCCCTTCTATCCTCTCTCTGCCCCCCTTCCCCTGAGTGGCAGCTCCTGTGGCCCAGCCCCACCTCCTGCCCCGCCCCCCCCACCCCACACTGAGATGCCCCCCCACCGCCCCCCGCTGGCAGGTGCAAGGGGGGGAGACTAGGGAATGACCTTTGGCTCACAGCCCACCTCTGCAACTTCTCCCTAGCAGCCCTCTGCCCCTTTGCCCAACCTGTCACACACCCCAAGCCCGTCAGCCTCTTCCTGTCCCCTGCCCCCCCTGCCTATCCCCCCCACCCACTGGACAGACAGGGGGCAGTATGGGGTGGTGCAGGGAGGGGTGAGGCGAGTGCCCCCGCTTTGGGTCAAGGCCTTCTGCCCACGGGCTGAGCTGCTTACAGGGACCCGGGAGCATGGCAGGTGTGCTGGGGAGGTGTGTCCCCCTGCACCTGCTGCCTGGCTACCACCCGCACCTCCAGTGGGGCTGACGGGTGGTCAGTAGGGAGGGAAAGTGGGAACCGCAGTGAGACCCGAAGTCAAAGGATAAACCCTGAGGCCCAGCGGGCCCCTCCCTGCCCGGGGTGGCCTCCGGCTTTCACACCCCCTCCCAGCACCCTGTAGGCGAATGAGGGTCAGAGCCCTCCAGATACCTGCGCCCTTCGCCCCCCAGGCTGGCAGGTTGGTCCCTCTCCTAAAAACACCACGGCCTAGGCTGGGTTCCCAACAGCCCAGCCGTGAGGCCCCGGGGGGCGCGAGCGCCCAGGCAGGCAGCCCACACCCGGTATTTCACGGGGGCTGCCCCGCAGCATCAGCAGGGGCAGGGTAGGGCTGCGCCAAGCCAGGACCAGGCAGGCCGACTCGGCGCTGTACCCCAGGAAGCGCAGCCAACCTCAGCACCTACCTTCTGGTGGGGGATCACCGGCAGAGGGGAGTGGACCGGGGGCGCTGTTGTGGAGATGGGGATGGGGCGCTTCGACCTGGAGAAACCAGAAAGAGGGCCAAGTGAGGACACTTGCCAGGAGGACTAGGATCTCCTGCGGGGGCAGGGCTGGTGACAGGAGAGCATCAGAGAGCTGGGGAGCCAGGCCAGGGACCCCGAGGCCCGCTGTCTACCGCACGGACTGGGGTGACCCCAGGAAGGCCCCGGGCCTGGTCAGGATGGAGGAGGCATGGCCCTTGTGCACTCCGCACTCATGGCCTCTGTTAGGTCCCTGGGAGGCTGTCTGGGGCAGCGAGGAGGCAGGGAAGACCCCGGCTGCCAGGCCCGCCTGCCCACACGCTGGCAGCACTGTGACCACCCCCCACCCCCCGACCTCATCCATAAAGTGAGGCTCAGGCGTGGCAGGCATGGAAGGCCTGGTCTTCCTGTCCAGAGGCTGCCTCACCTCCCCGTGTGAGCCTGCAGCACGGGCCGGGCCCATGTGGCTGCTGCAGACACCCTGTCTTGGGCCCAATGCCCCCACCCCTCGACCCGTGCCCTGCAGAGCTCCACTCACTTCTGCAGCGTGAGACTCAGGTTGTAGCTGGCAGACTTGATCTTGTTCTGGGCTTCCAGGTGGGTCATGGTGTCTGTGTTGACTCCATCGATGGCCACCACGAGGTCACCCTGGCTGAGCTGGGACTGGGCGGCCTTGCTCCCCGGTGTGATCTGAGAGGATGGCAGATGGGGGGGCGGTAAGCCCACGAAGGGGGGCTGAGGATGGGCCAGTCGTTGGGGAAGAGTCCCCTGGGGTCATCCAGTAGAGGCCTGCCAGGTCCTCTTTCGTTCACCGTGGCCAGTGCCCGCTGCTCGCCACGTGTGACTCCCCCGCCCGGCACACCGCCACCCCTGTGCCTAGCGTCCTGTGTCGAGTTCGACCGCGAGACTAGCTCTGCCCAGGGGACAGGGGCGGGAGCAATGCCACCATCTGCAGGCCTGCCCCCAGCACCCGTCCTTACCACGCTGCGCTCCCTCTGCTTGTCGGCAGGCTGGGCACAGAGGGCCCAGAGGGGGACACTGAGCCACTAATGGAGGGACCCGAGCCCTATGGTCGCTGCCTGGAGGACGGATGATTAAGAAGCGCTGCATCAGATGTCACACGAGTGAGAAATGAGCTTCTGCTAGGCTAAGCCGTTGAGGCCTGGGAGCTTTGTGACACCAGGTCCCCTAACCTGCAGTCTGTACGGTAGCACTATGATGTCTGCACCCCCAAACACCCACGGGGCACTTTCTGGGCTCCGGGAGAGAGGGTATGCGTACAAGCGGACACTCAGCACCACCACAGACTCGATCGGGCTAGCAGGCAGGACATATGCACCGTCACAAAGCGTCCTGGTGCAGGTGCCTAGTGCCACCATGGCAGGTGGGGGAGCTGGGGAACCCCGCCTGGGGAAACCAGGTCCCCAGGGGCAGGCGGCAGGGCTCAGGGCTCTGGGGCTGGCTCTGTACTTCCAGAAGGCGTGGGGACCATGTCCCAAATCCCTGCCAGCTAATGACATCACCGCGTGTTAGAGTCCGAGGGTCCCCCACCGTGTGATCACTCAGAACACTGTAGATGCGGCACCCCGAGAATACACGCACGTCAGGAAGGCCGCACTCCAGGGACATCACCTAGAATGTCATGGTGGCTCAGACCCTCTCCTGATGACGTCACGCACAAGGCCAGACCCTGCAAGCCTGGCCCCTGGTAGCGGCGGGCTGAATGCGGTGGTAGCCGCCCCCCTCCTCGGTGACGTCACTCGAAGCGCAAAATTCTGGAGGGCCTGGGTGATGTCACCTACAATGACTTGACGGCTGACCCCTAGTGACGTGATGGATGAAGCTCTGCTTCTAAAGGCGTCTCCTGGAATGCCACAGAGACTGGCCTTACCCCGCACCCCACATTGTGTCACCGCACAAAGTACCAGGCAAGCCCTACCCCCTACCGTAACACGCAGAATGACCTTATGACGCGACACCCAGGACATCACGGGGAGGCCCCCCTGGGACACCGCGGGGAATGCCGGCCAGGCCTCTGGGAGGCTGTAACTGGAGGACGGCCCTTGGCTCTTCGTGCCAGCACGCCCACCGGCCAGCTTCCTGGCTTCCCAGTCACCTTCCTGTCTACCCCAGGGACAAGGCTGGCTTCTCGAGCTGGCGGGAGCCATTTTCTGGCGCTGGCCCGAGGGACCATCCTAGGAGTCCGAGGAGGACTCAGGGGAAGTCCCCTACCCTGGGCGCCAGGCCTGGGTGAGCCTCTGGCCGGCCTCCTGCCCCGCCTCCCTGTGGGACCTTCCCCAAGCAGGGCCACCGCGTCACCAGCCTCCAGTCCCCGTGGGCTCTACAAGGCGGGCCACGAGCCGCGAGTGCTAACCCGGGGACAGCAGCAAGAGGGGGGGTCCTTGCGGTGGCAGCGCCCCGTTCGCCCCGGGCCCACGCTAACTTCACAAGCACTGGCCCCTTGTGCCCAGACAGCCCCCGCCCCCCCGGACCCGAATCTGCTGAGCGTGGTGGGGACAGCGAAGGCAGCACCCCTGGGCTCCGGGAAGCCAGGCCCAGCCCCCTCTCCTGCTCTTGCGGGCCCCTCCCAGGCTCGTGGCTGCGGGGCCTGCAAGACCCACAGGAGCCGGTTATTTCCTCTGATTTCAGGGCTTGAACAAAGGGTAGAAACAGAGAAAAACAAAACACTTCCTGGCCGAGAGGGGACTCCTGAGGGCAAGCTGCCTGCCCAGAAAATCGCCTTTCCCGAATGTCAGACCCGTGTGATACCCGACGTCGGACTATCCACATCCTCAAGCAGAGAAAACCCGGAGAGAATCCTACGGAGGGCCTGCACACGCCTCGGCGGGCGTCTACACCAACAGGATGGGTGTCTACTGTGGCGTGGTGGGTGTCTACCCTGGCATGGCAGTGGGTGTCTACCCCAGTGTGCGGCATCGTCTGCCCACCTCTCGCTGTGTCCCCCACCTTAGTCTACACGCATTGCCCAGAAATGGCAGATACCAGCTTGCTTCCTCAGGTGAGCTGTACAGCGCCTCTGCTGCCCTAGCAGGACACCCTAGGGGGGGTCCCACTGGACTCCCCCCACCGGGGTCACTCCCCAGGCCCCCCCACCGGGGTCACCCCCCGGGGCCCCCTACACGAGGGTCATCCTCTCAGGGCCCCCCGACCGGGGTCACCCCACCAGGCTCCCCACACCAGGGTCATCCTCTCAGGGCCACCCTACCGGGGTCACCCCCAGCTGCTTCTCACCATGTCCAGAGCAGTAAGGCGCCCCGAGGTGGGCCACCCCAGACCCCAGACAGAGTGGAGGCTGCCAGGGGTGGAGCATGTTGGGGGAGCACAGATGACCGTCGGAGCAAGGACACCAGGGTGGCGTCCAGGAGCTGCTGGGCCCGATGAGCTGGGGCCACGTGGGCCTGTCCTTGTCCCCCGCCCCCAGCGGCCCGCGACATCAGCCTCCTTAGGAACCAGCGCACCACACCTTCCCACCAGGCCACTGCCTCCCCCTTGCCCACTGCCCGGTCCTCGGGTGTAGGCTGGGCAATCCCCATTCCCGGGGTCCCAGAGGGCTCCTGCCTGCCCCGGCGCCCTCCTCCTGCACCTGTGGCTGCTCGTCAGGGCTCGGCTGGCCCGGGCAGGGTAAGGGTGCCGGGGGCACTGCTGGGGCTCCAGGAGCACAGTCCGGTCTCAAGCCCCTTGGGACAGGCTCTCGGTGTTTGGGGGGCCAGGCCTGCCAGCAGGTCAAGGAGCCCTTCCTCCTCGCGGGGCCATGGTCGAAGGCACCTGAGAGGGGACCCAGGGCTAGTCGGGGTCAGGGTCAGGGCGCAGCCATGGCCCCCGATACCGTGGGCACCTGGTGCGAAGGCAGTAGAGCCGGGCCATGGGCCGGAACCAGACCTGAGAGTACAGGGCGGCCTGCACAGCCCGCGTGAGGACAGCGGCAGCGCCCTCCTCCCACGAGGGCCGGGAGGGTTACATTTTTAAATGTGTTGCTCTGGAAGGAGGTGCAGAGCCGAGAAGGTTTCCGGGGGGCTCCTGACGGGGGAGGTGCGGGCGCTGGCTGTGCCCCGGCCCCTGGAGGGTGCCCGGCTGGAGGCTGGGAAGCTGCATCCCTGGCTCTGCGGGGAAACAAGATCTGGAGCTGGCGGGGGGCCCCTTCCTACTGGCCGGGCCCAAGCCAGCCTGCTGTCCCCAGAGGGGCCCGAGCATCAGCCGGAGGGGAGGGTGCTGCCCAGGGTCCTAGGGAAGCAGGGCACTGGCCGGGCCCAGCTGCCAGGGGCCTCTGTTTCCCCAGGTCCCCGCAGCAGAGTGGGTGACGGGGCCCTCGACCATTCCCAGCCGTCACGCTCCGTGCTCAGAACCACAGGCCTCACTGCCCCTCTGAGTGTGCGGCGTCGGTGGGGCAGGGCCCAGGTGGCATGGGGAGGTAGCAGGTGCCGTGGGCTGCGCAGTTTCCAGCTTCTCCTCCGCACCCGCCCACGTCGACCACCCCAGCACACTTGCCACAGAGCCCTAAGCGCATTCGGCTTCGTGTGATTAAGTTACCATCCCCTGTGCTCTGCTCCCTTCCCATCTGGCCTCCCCGGGGGCCTTGCTCCATCCCTCATGCTTTCACCGGAACCTTCTGTCTCTGATAAAGAAGCCAGGGTCGTGTCTAGGCTCCAGAAGCCCCTCCTTGCACAGAGGATTTCTGTGGCAGAGAGAACATCTTCTGTGATGCCATGTTGCGGGTCTGTGTCGTTGGCCCCAGCCCGTGGAGGGAACAACACGAGGAGTGGACCCACGTGTAAACTGTGGACCCTGGGTGATACTTGTGTGCCAGTGTAGGTTTAGGATTTATAATAAACATGTCACTCTTGATAATGAGGGGAGGGAGGCTGTGCACGTGTGGGGCGGGGGGCATCTGGGAACTCTGTACCTTCCACTCAATCTAGCTGGGAACCTAAAACTGCTCTTGAAAAACTAAGTCTGGGATGCTCGGGGGGCTCAGCGGTTGAGCGTCTGCTTTTGGCTCAGGGCGTGACCCCGGGACCTGGAATCGAGTCCTGCGTCGGGTTCCCTGCATGGAGCCTGCTTCTCCCTCTGCCTGTGTCTCTGCCTCTCTCTCTCTCTCTCAGGAATAAATAAATAAAATCTTAAAAAAAAAAAAAAAAAAAACCACTAAGTCTTAAAAAAAAAAAGAAAAAAGGTCCTCCCTGCCTTAGCTCCTCCCACTGGCTCTTGTGGTCTCGTTTCTTCCCCCTGCTGGCTTCTCCGAGGACAAGGATGAGCAGCAGGCCCCGCTCCCCGCTGCCTCCCACCCTTCTAGCGCCCAGCCCCACCGCTTCACACATTCCAGTGACCTCCCTGTGCCCCAACCCAGGGACACGGGTCCCCTCTCCTGCTGGCCACACCGTTCCCTGGCCTCCGAGCCTGTCTCCCCGGATCCCGCAGTGCCGTGTCCTGGTGCCAGTAGAAGGCTCCCATGGGCCCATCACTCCCAGTGGGCCCCAGTCAGCCCCAGGGGGGGCAACCCCTTCGTGCCTCGTGGGCTGCTTCCTGGCTCCAAGGAGGCGCCGACGCTGTGTGCAAGCCGGCCTTGCTCAGCGCTGCCGTCCCCCCGCGGCTTTAGCTCAGGAGCCCCGGGGCTGCCCCAGATGGGCCGGTCCTGTGTCCTGTGTCCTGTGTCCTGGCCATGGCCGGGAGGGTGCGCTCCTCAGGGCCTGGCCGCCTCCGCCACCGCCTCCGGAGCCCTCACAGGGTGCGCAGCGGCTCCGCACTCCCGAAGGAGGCAGGCCGGGCTGGGGCCTGGCAGGGACCTCCACGACGCGTCCCCGGCCGCGGCCCCTGTTGGGTTAGCCTCCCCACTCGCGGCCGGGGAAGGGCCCTGCCAGCCTCCCGGCAGCCTCCGGAGGCTTGCCTGACCTTCAGCGCGGCTATAAACAGCTCAGCCTGTCAACACCATGAGGCGCTGCCCGAGAAACCGCGCTATGGCCTCAAAATTCCAGGAATGGCCGGCACAGTTAACCCGGAATAGTCCCGGCCTGCCCCGGGGGCCCTCCGTCCTCTGAATCCCCACGCCCCCCGCAGCTAGGAGATCTGACACAGACTGGAACAGAGAGGCGCGAAGGAGCAGAGGCCTCTGGGCTGGTGCCCCGGGGAGCCTGCAAGGCCCGAAGGATGAGGCCGTAGGGCCAGGGCCTTGGAGCAGGGAGCCGACCCCCGCCCCGGGGGGCTCCCCAGGCTCAGCCCACAGCTCCCCAGCCTCGCTGCCGCCCTGCCACAGGGGGAACCAGGAGGAACGACAGGTGCCCGCGGCTGCCCTGGTGGTGCTGGACGCACTGCCACGTGCACGTCCCCGCGTCACAGAGGCCATGACAAGGTTGGGCAGGAAAACCCTCTTTTCTCAGGCGACACTGGGAGCAGAGGACCAGGGTGTGCCTCTTCTCCTGGCCAGGGGAGGCTGGCCTCTGCAGCCGCTCCTTGGGCCCCCCACCCCCACCCCTGGAGAGCTGGCTGGGGCTGGGGGGCGGTGAGCGGAGCTCATGTTGCAGGCCCAGCCGCACCTGTCTGGGATAAATAAAGGCATTTCCCCTCCGCCCTCCCATTCTGCCTCCTGCGCCCCTTCTCTGCGGGTCCTCAGCCTGGGGGTGGGCAGACCGCCCAGGGCTCTCCCGCTGATCCCTCGCCCAAGGGCGGAGGGCGGGCCAGGGACGAGGGGTGACTGAGGTCATGGAGCGCCTGAGTCTGGGTGAGCAGGCGCCCACCTCTCCCAGGACGCGCCCGGCCAGCCCCCGCGGCCCCGCCTCGCCCCCCCCCCACCCCCGGCAGATGCCACCCGCGCCCTGCCGCAAAGCCTCCAACGGCCCGGGCAGCCACTGCGGGAGAAGCCCCCCACCCAGCAGGACACGCCGCAGCCCAGCAGGACAGGGGCCCAGCGGCCGGGGCTTCGGGGATCGGGGCCCCCAGGGAACCGGGGTGCCCAGCACAGCTGGCCCGTGGCCCTGACGACGGGGGTGCCCCTGAAGGAAGCCACCGGGCCCTGCACCTCCGCCTGCCGCCCCCCGGAGCCACGGCTCCTGCTTATAAAAGCCCTCAGGCGTGGGCTCTGTGCCGTCCCAGCGTGGCTTTCCCTGCGGTGGGGACAGTCTTCCTGCCGTCTAACTTAAGGCCTCCCTGCTGCAGTACAAGCCCGGGCGGCCGAGGCCAGGTGGCACATAGATCCCGGGTGAGGTCATGGGCTATCCTGGTGCCACTGAGCCCGGAGGCTGGTTGCCACCCACTGGGGCAGGGGCACCAGCGTGAGGCCTTGAGGACTGTGGAGCTGGGGGACACATGGCTCGGGCCCAGGCCTGGGGGGCTGTGGACCCATGACAGGGAGGGGGACAGCTCCCGGGCTGCTGGGGCACCATGTGGGGCCCTGGGGGCCGGCCACTTGCACAGGGCTCAGATGCCCACGCAGCACATCAGCAGGCGGGGGTGCCAGGCCCTGGGTGTCCTTGGGGCTGCATGCTGTGGTCCCCAGGGTGGAGGGCCTGCAGCCCAACCTCCAGTGGGTGATGAGCATGGCCCCTCTCTGAGCTGGAGCCAAGCCAGTGCCACCCCCCCACCCCGGGGAGCATGGCCTCTCTAGCTGTTACAGCAGCCCTGAGGGGGCTCCTCCTTCTTGGGATCCCCCCGAGGGCCACTGCTCCTGCACCGCCTCCTCTGCCGAGCCCTCCAGACCTCCCGCGGCTGCCCACCTGCCCGCCCCCACCCCGAGGCCCACGGCAAGTCTCTGTTGTCCTGGCCCATCCGTCCCCGCCCAGTGACAGCCTGGAGCTTCAGCCCACGCCCTGGACCCCACAGCAGCAGGGACCCCATGAGGCAGGGCTGGTCTCCACCCGCCCACACCTCACATCCCACCCTGAGCCCCGGGGTCTTCACCCCAGCTCTGCCAGACTTGCTGGGGGCTGCTCAATGAGGGTGACCAGAGTGCCCGCCGCGCTCTGGATGCTGGTGTAGGTCCTGGGGACCTGGCAGCGCTTGAGACCCGGAAAGCTTGGTCCCAAGCACATCGGGCTTCTCGCCTCTCTGGACCTGAATGTCTCTGGCCGGGCCAAACACGGACTGAGCTGTGATGCCCCAGCAGGCTGTTTCCTGACCACAGACGCCACAGAACTCATGCATGGGCCGTTCCCCCCGGGTGGGCAAGTGGAACGAGACGTCAGACAGGCAGTCAGGGCGGCTGAATGGGTGGGGGCTCGGCCAGGGGAGGAAGGAAGCTGCTGGAGGTCCCCAGCAGGCCCCGGAGGGCTGCAGGGTGCTGAGGTGACATGGTCACCCAGGTCCCATGGCAGCGTGGGGGCTGGGGCACAGTTACTGTCCAGCGCAGGCCCGGGCCCCGACAGCGGGCAGCCAAAGTCATCAGTCTACCTGTGTCCACCTGCGCTCTCCGTGCTAGGAGTGCTCTGGCCAGAAAGCAGCTGCCCAGGTCCCCCGAGACGCTCCAGGCTTGGGGGCACCCTGGGCCCACCCTTCCTGGGGAGGCCTTAGGCTGGCACTACACCTGGCCACCTGCTGCCCATGCAGCAAGGGTGGCATTGCCTTCTTGGCTCAAAACACCCACCACCTGCCCGTCTTCCGCACCCACGACGGGCTGGCGGGCTCAGGTAGACCACAGCCATGGCCGAGACCAGGGCCCGTGGCCGGCGTATCCCGTTGGAGCCCCAGACTGCCGATGGGCACGCATGGCTTTGCCGGAGCCTCCGGGAGGGTGGTGGAGGGATGGAGGGAGCCCACCGCCCCCTCTGGCTGTGCCCTGTCCCTGTGGGTGCCAGGCTGCGCAGGCGGCACACTCACCCGGGAGATAGTGAGCGGCATGTTGAAGTCCTTGCCCCCCTGGAGACGGAAGCCCCAGGGCCCGGGCCCGGTCAGGGTCACGCTGTACGACATGCTCGTGCTGACCACGGCGGCCTCTGCGGGTGAGACAGGAGGGGAGTGAGGGCCCGCGGCGCCCAGCTCCCGCCTGCAGCGCGCCCCACCCCGACCCAGCCTTGCCTGCTCCGTCCCTCAGTCTGGCGGCTGCGTGGAGCTCCCGAGACGCTCCTAAGAATAGCTGGGAACGAATGCCCTGGACACTGATATCTGCCCTCTGCTGCGCCCATAAATGGGCTGTAACCCTACACTCCGCCGCCCGCCGCCTCCCACCGTGACTCACCAGCTAATATTGCCCCTGGGGAGGGGAGTCCGGCACCCAGCACCCCCCGGGGGCAGGACGGGGGGGGGGGGCCGGCCGCGCTGGCGATAACGCTGCCCCCGCCCTGGACAACCCAGATGTGTGTGCTCCCCGCTGCGCTCAGTCCCCGCCCCTCCACCCAGGGATGCGGCAGGCTCCCCGGATGGGGCTCCGACGCGGGCATCTGTCCATCCTCGCTGCCTGCGGAGCCCCCCGAGGGTGCGGCATTTTCCCAGGACTGCCCGGGACCAGGCTGCGCCTCCAGCTGCTCTGGACAGAGTCTGCCCGGGAGGCCGGCGCCCGGCCCAGGGTCGTCCAGCTGTAAGAGTGACGGCGATGGTAACGGGAGCTCTGGGCTTGGCCCCGGGAGCCCGAGGGGCCACCCCACCTCCCTGCGCCACCCGGGCTCAGGGAGGTGACGTGATGTTTCCAAGGTCACACAGGGAGCACTCCCAGGCCACCTGGAGCACCTGAGTGCTGCTCGTTCCTTCTGCTCTCATGCTGGGTAGTGAGAGCCCTGCAGCCGTTGGCGGCTCCCGACGCCCACAGCAGGCACTGAGTGAAGGGTACAGGGGCCTGGCTCAGGGTCGGGAAGCGGGTTGGTGCCTGGCAGGCTCACACCCTCCAGACCCCCCAGGGGCCCGGAGGTTATTCATGGCTCTTCTGTCTCATTTGTGCTCTGGAAAACTTGACAGCAGCATGGAAAGCTCCAGCTGCCAAGGTCGCATGCCAGGTCCCCGTGCCCTTTGCACTGGAATGGCAGGGGGGCAGGGAGGAGGAGAGGAGATGCCATTTGCTCAGCTGCTGGGACGCGGGGCCAGCAGGCATAAGGACGGGGAAGTGCGTGCGGCGTGTCAGCCCGTAACCCAGAGACAGTGTGTTCTGGGCAGGGTGGGTCCCGGGCCCACAGGTCTCTAGCCAGGGAGGCCTTTGGGCCAAGATCCCTCCAGAAGCCCTTCCTCAGAAGAGACCTCAGGCCCTGTGAGGCCTGGAGATAGTTCAAGCCTTCCTGGCTCTAGGCTGGGGAAACTGAGGCTCACTGAAGGGGAAGGTGACTGGACTGGCTGCTCCGCGGCCCTGAGGACCCAGCGCATGGACTGCAGGCCTGGCAGGGGCCCCACACCACAGGGGCACCTGTAATCTGTTGAAGTCCACAAAGATACTGAGTGCAAGGAGCAAAGAGCAACGTGTACCCCTTGCCCACTGTGCCACCTCGCCTGCTGTGTGTCCCATAGCCCGACCTCCTACCCCAGTCACATCTGGCCCAGAAAGCCTGGCGGGGGCCAGCACCCCACACCCCCCTGCCCCAGGCCATCCCCTGCCCCAGCCCCAGCCCCATCCCATCCACCCCCACCTGCAGTTTTACCCCCTTTCCTGGGAGGGGCTGTTCCTGCCAAGCTGGAGAGGACCCAGCAACCAGTCAGACTAGGGTGGGGAAAGGATGGAACCCGAGCTGCCCCCACAGAGGGAGGGGAAGCGGGAGGTGGGGAACCGAGGGCGGCCTGTAGGCTCTTTCTGAGTCTTTGGTCAGGGTTAGGAGCCTCTGGGGATGGAGCAGGAAGGATGCTCTTAAAGGAGAAGGCCAGCCTCCCTCCATCTGCCTCCCCTGGGAGGCCAGAAGCCAGCCCAGCCAGAGAGCAGCTGGTCCCCACTGCAGGCACAAACTGCTTCCTGCTAACAGCAGCTCCTGGGGCAGTGGGGACGGCTGGTGGGCAGGGGGGACGGTTCCTGGGCAGTGGGGACGGTTCCTGGGGCAATGGGGATGGCTCCTGGGGCAGTGGGAATGGCTCCTGGGCAGTGGGGATGGCTCCTGGGCAGTGGGGATGGCTGCTGGGGTAGTGGGGACAGCTCCTGGACAGTGGGGATGGCTCCTGGGGCAGTGGGGATGGTTCCTGGGGCAGTGGGGATGGCTCCTGGGGCTGTGGAGATGGCTCCTGGGCAGTGGGGGCGGCTGATGGGGCAGTGGGGACGGCTCCTGGGGAGTGGGGATGGCTCCTAGGGCAGTGGAGACGGCTCCTGGGGCAGTGGGGACGGCTGGTGGGGAGTGGGGACATGGGAGCCTGCTGTGTCCCTCCTCCCTCTGCCCCTCGCAGGTTGAGATGGAGGCCTCAGGAGTGAGATCTGTGGGGCGGGGGACAGAGAAAGAGGCGGCCCAGGGAGGCAGAGGCCAGGCCTGGGTCTCTCCCCGTCCGGGCACCACAGACGGAGACCATGCTCGTTGGGGAGAATTTGTCTGCTCTTTATTTCCCTCCGCCGCTGGAGCCGTGCCCCCGGGGCGACTTGGACAATGGATTGGAGGCAAAGCGCAGGCGGGAGTGTGCACACTTGTGCGTGGTGTGGGTGCAGAGGCTCTTGTGTAGGGGAGCATGGGCCACGGGGGTGAGTGGAGGGGCAGCTCGGCTGCAGGCTTGTCCCCGTCACTGAAACGCCCAGCCCGGGTGCAAAGGCGGGTCCCACGCCGCCGTTGCCGTCATCACCACCTGGACAATCACAGCACACGGCGTCTGAGGACGGGTGGACAGCTCAGGGCGCAGGAGGGCCGGTGCTCCCACGCTTGGGGCTGAGCCAGGGGAACAGGCTGGGGAGACGAGAGGTGGGTGCAGAGCACCCGCAGGCAGGGGTCGTGTGGTGCGGGCCGTGGATCCAGCATGGCCTGGGGGACGAGCCACTTGCAATGCCTGCGGGCTCATGGGGTCACCCTGGGTCTGGGGACAGGGGGGAGCCAATGGGCGCCCTCCCTGCTGGGGTCCAGGCTGGGGAGCCGCCCCTTGGTTGGCAGACGGCACATGTGTTCAGTCCAAGGAGCACCCCCTCCCCCGCAGCCGTGTCCCCGTAACCCTCCCCGGACAGGGTCACCGAGTGGTGGAGGGGGGCTGCTTGGAGGGGGCAGGCTGTGCCCTGCCATCTCCGACACACCACATGGCCGGATGGCCCAGGTCACCCACAGGACAGGACGTCTCCCAGGCTCTCAGGCTCCTGCAGTCAGTGGGGGGACCCCGGCTCGCCTCCCCCCCACTCCCGCCTCCCCTTTCCCTGCAGCCTTCAGGGTGTCCCACATGCCCCAGCTCCCGCAGGCTTCTCTCCATCTGCTCCCAGCCCCCGCAGGGAGGCCCCGGGCCCCTCAAGGCTGCCCCAGCCATCCCAGGGCCTCCGTGGAGTCCTTCCAGGGTCCCCTGTGCCCAGGCTCGCGGCTGGACGCGAGCTCCACACCTGATCCAGCCGCCCCCTCCCCCAGTTCCCGGCACCTCCAACCTTCTCTCCCTCACCTGTGTCCCCAGCGCCCGCTCCCAGAGTCCCTCTGGCTGCTCCCGGGCACACAGCAACCCTGTGTCCCAGGACACAGCTGGCCTCCCAGGCCCCGCCGCGTTCGCACAGCCTAGACCGCGCACCATGACCCCCCCAGGCAGCCTGGAATCTTTGCTTCACCCCCACCTTCGCTGGGGAGCCCTCGGGGACTGGCCTCTTCTTTCAGCACCCTGTGTGCTGATACCTCGATGGCAGTGCTTATCGCATGTGTTAGGTGACTGCTGTCATGCTGTCCCTCCTGCCCCGTGCCCCGACCCCGCCAGGACTCCCCGCAGGCCAGGCCCGGTGCCTTTCATCACTGCCGCCCGCCCTGCCCCAGCCCAGGGGGCACGCGTCTCTGTCCTCTGCCCAGTGCCGGGTTCAGGCTGGGGACTTGGTCCTCCCTGGGGCTGGAGCTTCAAGGGAGTGGCCAGGCGTCCCCCTCCCCGGGACCCCCAGGGACCAGCCTGGGGACACTTGCGGCAGGACGTGTGTGGGGCCCCTGGGGAGAGCCCAGGAGCTGGGGTCCTGGGCGGGTGCCCGCGGAGGGGCGGGTGGGGAGCTGTGCGCTGGGGGTGGCCTCGGGCCTATGCACACGGCATTTGCAGCGTTCCAGAATATGGCCTTCTCTAATCGCCATCGACATTCCGTTCCATAGGCACTTGGGCTGACAGCTGGCCTTCTTTTAATAGCCACAAGTATTCTGGGTGACATCCTAATCTCAGGGCACTCAGAGCAAGCACACACACGGCTGGCGGCACCCGCCCCAGGTATGTGCTGCCTCCAGCCACACACAGAGAGGTACACGCCACCCACGCTGGGTCACTCGCACCTCAGACGTGGTGGGGCACACGCAGTCCTGGCCCCTGGGACACAGGGACGGAAACACGCGCCGGGCACAGGGTCACACTCCCTTACACACGTGCTGGACAGCTACCACCACGGGCTCCATGTGTGCAGAGTCAGGGTCACACAATCACACCGACACTCAGGGGCCATCACAGAGCACACCCGGGCCTGCTGGGGGCCTCTTGGACTCACAGAGACGCCCCGTGCCTCCCTCTCACCTCCTGCCCCGTACCCCAAGCAGGCAAGGGAAATCTGGGTGGGGAGGGAGGGACACCCAGAGAGCACTGGCCTGCCCAGGAGAACCACTCCCTTTCCCGGGCCTCCCCTGGGTGACCAGCCCCCCGTCCCCACCCCTTTACGGATGGGCAGGGGCCAGGCCCAATCACCTTCCCAGGCGTCTCCACCGCCTGTCCCCGGGGCCTGAGAGGGGCCTTGGCCTCCGCGTCCTCCAGGCCCTGAGTGCAGAGGAAGCGCCCGCCTGCTGGCTGGGCAGCCCCCCACACAGCTGCTGCCTCCGTGTCCATCCAGCCCTGGGGAGGGTGGAGAGTCCCTGTGAGGTGCTCCTGCCCCCTCCCGGGCCAAGCCTGCCCACCCTGCACACAGGACCTCCCTGAAGCGAGTGAGGCCCATGACGGCGGAGGCTTGTAGTCAGCACATCCTCGCGTACGATGCGCCCATGTGCACGCGTGTGCATGTGTCTGTGAGCACGTGTGTGTCTGTGAGTGCATGTGCGTGTCTGTGTGCATGTGTCCCTGGACACATGTGTCTCTGTGTGTACACGTGTGTGCATGTGTGCGTGTGTGTCTGTGCACGTGTGTGAGCACAGGTGCACATGTGTGGGTGGGTGTCTGTGCATGTGTGCACATGTGTCCCTGAGTGTGTGCCCATGTGCAGGCCTGTGTGCATGTGTGCACATGTGCATGTGTGTCTGTGAGCGCATGTGCACACGTGTGGGTGTGCATGTGTGCACGTGTGCGCTTAGGCTCGTGCCCCATGTGCCTGTGGAGGCGTGTGGGATGGCTCCATGTCTGTGAGGGTCTAGGCCTCTGTTGACAGACAACATGCACCCCTTGCTGCTGTCTGCTGCGTGCACAGGGGAAGGGGTCCCGACAGCTGCCCCCGAGGCCCCTTGAGCCAGGCCCGGGAGGGAAGCAGTGGGGGGAGGTCGCAGGAGGCTCTGGGGGCCGCCCTGGCCCCCCGGTTACGGAGACGGAGGAGCCCCACTGAGGCTGGGTAGGGAGCACGGAGGGCTCCCCTGGGGCCCTGGGCCGGGCAGGCTGGCAGCTCCCAGGGCTCACGAGCACTATGCGGTCAGCACCCCCTCACTTGTGCCCTGGCCCGTCATGCACGGACAGACGACTGTTGTCCCTTTCAGAGAAGGACCCGGAGGCCCAGCACGGGTGAGTGACCTGCGCAAACTCGCGCGGTAAGGAGGCGGTAGGCGGAGGCTTGAAGCCGGTCCCCTGACTTCAGGGCTGGGACGCCTTCCACTGCATGCTCTGGGGTCCCCACGGCCCCCTGGGGAGGGCATTAATGCTGAGAACAGGGGCCCCGAGCCAGCTCCTGCCTGTCTCTGGGAGGCCCCCCCGAGGGCTCTGGGCCCCCGAGGTCCTGCCGGCACGGAAGGCAGGTGCCATGGTGGGTGGGTGGGTCCTGGCCCCGCTACTGGGTGACCTCGGGCCCACCCCCTGCTGGCAGGGCGGAGGCCGGGGGGTGCGAGGGGCGGCCGTGCCCGGCTCTTCCTGCCAGCGTCCCAGGGTCCTGAGGTTAGAGTCCCAGAGGCAGCCCTGCCCCGGGCCTGAGGCTGGCGGCCGAGGGGAGGAGGCGCGGTGCCAGGCTCCGGAGGCCATCGCAACCTTACCACCTCGCTCTCGGAGCCCAGGGACGCCTGGCGCCTGCGTCCGGAGATCCAGCTGAGGTCCGAGGCCTGGCTGCTCAGGGTGGAGCGATGGGTGGAGCGGTAGCTGGTGTAGGGACCCGTGCGCTGGCCCGACACACCCAGCAGCACCCCCAGGCAGGGCAGGTGCTGGGCAATGGCCATTCTGCAGGGGCAGGACATCTGGTTAGGGGGATGGACAGGCGGACACCAGGACACGATGGCGGATGGACAGACTGATATGGGGCTAATGGGGTGGACGGGATGGGGAAATGCGGTGGCCCAGACATGGGTCATGAGGACAGACAGACTGGCAGGCTCATAGCTGGGGAGGGACACACAGACCCTGGGGCCACGGGCACGGAGGGAGCGCCTTTGGGTGGCGGGTTGGGCAGGGGCTTGGTGTCAGTGCCCAGGTGGTTGGGCCAAGCCGTCTCCCACAGTGAGGACCAGGGACAGTCCCAGCAGCCTCCGGGGCTGCAGCCGGCCCCAGACGGGCAGCGCATTGCTGACACCTCCAGGCAAACGGGAGCACCGACAGGCCTCTGGGGAGAGCGGGCAGGGCTGGGCTCCCGTCAGCCAGCAGAGCCCCCCACCCCAGGCCAGGCAGGGGGCTCCAGGGTACTGCTGCCTCGGGCCTTCGCTCTGTGGGGTACCACTGCCGAGCGGCCATCCTGGCTGGCCTGGATCATCCATCCAGGCAGGACTGGGCCCTCGTGTCACCCCAACCACCCCCCGGGAAACGGGAGCAGCAGAGGGGGGCACATCCGCTCCAGACCCCGCCCCGCATCACGGCTACGTGCTCAACAGGAGACCCGGAGGATGGCCTCGGCCCCGTGCACTCCTTCAGGCCCTCCACACCGGGGCGCACCTGTACTTGGGGTGCGTGATGGCATAAATGATGGGGTTGTGGATGGCGGAGGCCTTGGCAATGACGGCTGGCACGGAGTTCATGTAGGGCGTCAGGACGTGCGCGTACCTAGGACGGAGGTGCTGTGGTCCCCTGCTGGCTGGCCCTCCCCGGCCCTCTGCAGCCCCCTGCCCTCTCAGGGGCCTTCTTCCTCTGGGCCAGGCCCTGAGGGGTGTGGCCTGGCCTGGCCCAAAGTCCTTGGCCCACGAGAGGGACTGCTCTGACACGGGGCGAGTGGGGCCCTGGGGGGCGTTAAGGCAGGGTCGCCAGAGGACGGTGGGCCAGGCTGCGGGGTCTCCCAGGGCTGTGAACCCTGCCCACCCCCGGGGCCTCAGTGCTGAGACCCCTGCCCTTCCACTCTCTCAGACTGACTCCCCAGGCTCCCAGGGCCCAGGCCCTTCCTGCACAGGCAAGTGTCGCACCCAACCCCCCCCAGGTGGGTAACTCGGCCCGCGTCACAGCCGAAGCTGGCCGGTGTCCATGCCGCTGCAGCCATCGCAGTCTGCACCTTCCGGCCATGCAGGACCCGCGGCGGGAGGCCTGCAGCCCGGGGGAGGAGGGAACAGGGCTCGGGGACATCACGTGCTCCCATGGATGTGGCAGGTGTGGGAGCCCTCGGGGCCTCAGGCCCAATCCAGCGGGGCCCACAGAGAGACGGAAGAGGCGTGAGGCCCATGCGGCAGGGAGGCTGGCTGGGCTCCCGCTTGGGCCCTGCCATCCCCCCGCACCCCCACCCGCCCCAGCCCCTGCGCACGCTCACCCAGCGAAAGCAGTCAGAGCCACGGTGGAGTAGGGAGCCCAGGAGAGCACAAAGAGTAGGATGACCAGCAGCTCCATCTTGGCCATCTTCCACTCTCTCTGTAGCCGCTGCCGCTGTCGGGGGGACCTGGCCCCGCCCTCGCAGGCCCTGAAGGTCTGGAGAGCCCTGGGGGGAGCCTGAGTCTGACCCGCCCTGTGGCCGTGAGCCGCCCTCCTTCGGGGCTTGCGGGGTGGTGGCCCGGGGAGCCCAGGCACCCCAAGGCTCCCCATCACGGCCCTGCAGCAGCCTCCCCGGGTCCCCCCATGGGCCTCCCCATCAAGCCTAAAGGCCCCGCCCCAGAAGCCCCCCCAATTCTCCAGGCTCCTCCCCCCAAGCGCATGTGCTCCTCTTGCCATGGCCTCGGAGCCCGGAATGTGGGGAGGGTGTCCTGGGAACCTTGGGCAGCGTAGCCCCCCCTTCCCCGCGCCCCGCGGCCGCCCTTACTGGCCTGTCTCCCGGATGGCCCTGAAGATGAACACGTAGCAGTAGACGATGACCAGCAGCGGCAGGAAGAACACGAAGCAGAAGAGCAGCATGGTGTAGGCACGGACCGACGGCGTGAAGCTCATGTAGTCCCAGGAACAGGAGGTCAGCAGCCCCTCGGGGACGTAGGCGCCTGGGGTAGCAGCAGGTGCTCAGCCAGGGGCCGCAGGCTTCGGGCTGCATCTGCCTGGGAGCCCTGGACGCTCGTCCCAGGGCCCGCCCTCGGGAGCTCCATGGGAGCCCGGGCGCCTGGAGGAGAGCTTCCCGCCCGCCGCAGCCTGTTTCCCCCAGCTTGGAGCAGAGCCCTCACCAGAGCCCCCAGCGTTTGCCCAGGGTTTTGATCCTGCCACTGAAAGGTGGGAGCCTAACTGCTACCTCTCCCCGCTGCGGGAGCCTCACACCCCGACACCTGCCCCGCTGACGCTGTGGCTCCTATTAGATGCACCTGTGCCTTCCCACCAAAACTGGGGGCGGGAGCCCGGTTGTCCTCTGATTGCTGATGGTGTGAACTCAGTTTCCCCTACTGCAGTCATATCCCCTCAGCGTCCACCTGCCTTGAGGCTCAGGTGCTCCCTCGGGCGTGCGGGCCAGCCCGTCTGCCCACTGGCCCCCTGAAAGCCCTTCCCAGCGTATTGTCCTCTCCCGGGGCCCTGCGCACTCACTCCAGCCGAAGAAGGGCGGCAGACTCCAGGCCAGGGCATAGAGCCAGACGCCCAGCAGCACGAGCGCCGCCCGCCTCTTGGACACCACCCCGACGGCGGCCAGGGGGTGCGTGATGACCAGGTAGCGGTCCAGAGCGATGGCCGTCAGGGTGATCATAGAGGTAATGCCGAACAGAGCCCCGCAGAAGGCATAGAACTCGCAGCCTGTGGGCATGCTCCCTGACCTCAGAGGGTGGCAGGAGCTGGGAGCTGCCCCGGGAGGGAGGGCTGGGGATGGCACAAGTTCTCCAGCAGCTCTCCGCGTGTGGCCCAGAAGCTGCGCCTCCCCTCTGGTGGGCCACCTGGTGTCCTGAGGCCTCCCGCGGCGGGGTGTCCCCTGCCACAACCCTCCCCCTCCCTCCAGCCGGGGGGTCCTTGGCCATCTACCTGCCTCCCCAAAGAGCCACCGCTTATGGAGGCTGCTGGCAAAGAAGACAGGCGCCTGGGTGAAGGACATGAAGAAGTCGCTGACGGCGAGGTTGATGATGAACATGTTGGAGGGTGTCCTGAGGCCTCTGGTCCTGTGAGGGCGAGGAGCAGAATCAGGAGGTGCGTGCGCCGGGGAGCTTCCCCAGGTTACACGCGCACGCACACGTGTGTCCCTGCTCCGGCCCTCCGGCCCCCTCTGCAGGACCCACATCCCCTTCTCAGGCACACCCCTCGTTCTTGGAACCCTCCAGGCTAATTCTCGCCGGGGGCTCCCCCTCCTGCGTGCTCAGCATTCCCCGAGCTCCTCACACCTCCGTCCTGCCCAGGCGCCCCTCTTCTAGAATCTCTGCACTGTTTGTTCTCAGGGACGGCCCAGGGCGCAGAGGCCGGCGCTTGCACAAACGCCTCCCCCACACCTGCCGTCACCGCCTTTGCTTCTATCCCTCCCTCTTTCCTAGAAGGGAGCACTGGGGCCCCCGCTTGTCCAGACAACAAATCCTACAAGCGGCATGGCCAGGAC
Source organism: Vulpes vulpes (assembly GCF_048418805.1). Taxonomy (NCBI): domain Eukaryota; kingdom Metazoa; phylum Chordata; class Mammalia; order Carnivora; family Canidae; genus Vulpes; species Vulpes vulpes. The sequence goes on along the minus strand of NC_132783.1, from coordinate 93,187,169 downwards.
TCTAGTCATTTGATGGGCCCCGCAGACGTGGACTTGCACAATCCTACATCGACTCCGTGAAGCGGATCCCGCCGCATCTTGCAGACAGGAAAATGGACCTGCAGAGGATAAGTGACTTGCCCAAAGTCAGTTCGGCTAGTAGGTAGCAGGGTCAGGGGGTCCCTTTGTCACCTGCCTGTCAGCCATTCAGCCCGAGAAGGGGGGCGGCTGGGGAAGGGAGCTGGGGTGGTGGCCGGGGGGCTTGGGGATGCAAGGGCTGCCTGCCGACGCCGAGGGAGGATGCCCATGGGGGCAGGTGGCCTGGAGGTGAGCTGAGAGCAGGGTGCAGGGAGCAGAAGCGTGTGGGCCCTAGGGACCCTCGTCCTACCCAGAGGGTGTGCCTGGAGCCCAGCTGGCATTGCCACTCACGCTGCCCTGGACCACTCCTGGCCCCTTCCCTAAGCTAGAAGACAGAGGCCCGTCCTGAGAGCTCCGAGGGCTTGGCCGTGCCGTCCCCTCTGCGGCTCAGCAGTGTCCTGGTGGAGCTGGCCCCGCACGGCTGGCTGCCCTCGGTGCCCACGCCCGCCCCACCCACCAGGCACCTGCAGAATGTATAGATGACCATCAGGTTGCCCAGCATCCCTGTGAGCCCCACCAGCAGGATCACGGTGCCCAGGACGTAGTGGGCGTGGTCTGGGACATCCACCGTTGGGAAGGGGGCCCAGGCCGCAGCCCGGGCCCTGGCTGCCTGCGGAGACACAGACCCCAGCTCGTCACCTCATCCCGCCATCTCCAGACAACTGACGAGGAACCGTTGGGGAGACCGAGGCTCAGCGTGGCACAGCCGCTTGCCCGCCATGCCCGGAGGTGGCTGAGCCCAGGTGGAAATGCAGGGCCCTCCCCGGTGAAGCCCGAGCACACCTGCAGCACGGCTCAGAGGGGACGCTGAGGGCTGCCGGCCACTCGGTCCACCACCCCTGGTGCAGACCCCGGGGCTTCCAGGGTCAGCTGCGGAGGCTGCACAGACACACGGACACATGTCAGACAAGCAAGGCCACGGCCGGGGTGAGACTATGGCTCCCTGGGGGGGGTGGGGAGCCATGCCCGGGTGCTGCCCCTACCCCCGTACGGCCCTGCCCCAGGCCCTCCAAGTGGTTAGGAGCGGTGCTCCCGGCCCTGTGGACCCCGGGGGGGGGCGCTCTCCTATGGAGCTGACCCCCAGCCTCAAGGAAGGGCTTGGACCCCCATGACGGGGTAGTGCTAACCTGGACACCTGGCAGGAGGCACAGGACAAGAATTCCCCTTATAATAGGACGCTTAGGGGCACCCGGGGGGCTCAGCGGTTTAGTGCTGCTTTCGGGCCCAGGGCGTGACCCCGGGGTCCCGGGATCGAGTCCCGTGTCGGGCTCCCTGCAGGGAGCCTGCTGCTCCCTCTGCCTCTCTCTCTCTGTGTCTCATAAATAAATAAATAAATAAATAAATAAATAAATAAATAAAATCTTTTAAAAAGAAAAGGAAGCTTAGGGGACCCTTTGCTGGCAGAGGCGCGGCTCTTGATCTTGGGCAGGGTGAAGGTCTGAGCCCCACGTTGGGTGCAGAGAGTACGTAAATAAAAACATAAACTTGGCCCCTTGGGTGGCTCGGTGGGTTAAGCATCCAGTGCTTGGTGTTGGCTCAGGTCATGATCTCGGGGTCATGAGGTCAAGCCTCGCATCGGGCTTTATGCTCTGCAGGGGTTCTTAGGGTTCTCTCTCCCTCTTCCCCTACCCCCCCATATATAAATAGATCTTAAATAAATAAATAGACGTAAAAAAGAAAAAAGAAAGCCTGGGTCCCCCAGGGTCCCGCAGGGAGGTCATGACCCTGTGAGGCCAACACAAGCAGCTTTAAGGAACCCTCAGGCTGGCTCCTTTCCTAGGAAGGAGGGCAATTGGGTCCCTGCCTTGCTCCCCGCAGCTACAGAGCCTTCCCCCACCTCCAGGATGCAGGCCGGCGTCCCGGGGCCTCGGGGCCCCCTCAGCCTCCCCAGTTAACAGGGGGTTGGCGGGCTGTGACCCTGGGGCCCCGGCCAGACCATGGAGGCGGCACAAGGCACCCAACAGGGGACCCAGAGGCCCCTCCTCTCTGGAAGGCCCCTTGGGGTTTCAACCACCCTCAGAAAAGACCGGGTGCAGGTATGGGCTGTTCCTCCAGTCCTTTAGGGCCGGCTTTTCTGTTCCTCGGATGCTTTCCGTGGGGAAGGACATTGCCCGCACGCCCTCTCTTGGCCTCTTTGTGTAGGACAGGCTCCACAGGTCCCGTCACAGGCCCAAGGACCCCGCAGGGGCTCGGGCCTTTCCTGCCCCCCCCCCCCATCAGAGCCCCTGTGTGTCCCCAGCGGGGAGGCCGGGCTGGGGAGGCTCTGGGCACGCCCACCTGGCCCGGGCTTACCGTGGGACCCGTGGGCAGTGCCTGGTCCAGGCCGACGGTGCTGCGCGGGGAGCCGTGCCACCTGCCAGGCGACGCTGCGGTGGCCACGCAGCCGGGCTCCTGGGCACTGGGCCCCAAAGGGGGGTTCATCCTGGGGGTGGTCCCTTCTGGAGCCCAGGAGAAGCCAAGGGCCCGGGAGCTCAGAGCATCAGCTGTGCCCACCCGCCTGCCGCCTGCCCTCTGCCGTGTGCAGCCGGCCCGGAGCTCTCCCCACTGACGCCGCTGCGCCCAGTGAAGCACGACGGATGAGTCACGGCAGCTGCGGGGTCGGCCCGGCCTTTAAGGAGGGCGCCAGGCGTGCACGTGCCCGGTGGCTCAGCGCCGCGGGCTCCCGGGTGTCTGTGCGCAAGGCCTGAGGACAGCGGCGTGCACGTGTGAAAGTGCGTGCGTGTATCAGGGGAGACGGCCCTGCTTGGGCCCGAGCTCATCTGAGCTGTGTGTCCTGCTCTCAGCCTCCCGCCAGCCAGGGCCACTCGCCCTCCGCCCGGCGCCCATGGCAGACGCAGAGTGAGGACCGTGGGATATCACGGCAGAGGGCTGAGATCAGGTCACGAGGCCCTTGTTTGCTTGTTGCCTTTTGACAAGAAACTTCTATTGAAGCATAAAGATTTTTTCTTAAAAAAAAACCACCAAATGCAGAGCTGGTGGGAAGTCCGGCCTGAGACGCGTGAACACCGGCAGTGGAGGGGCCCCGGCCGCAGCCGGGAGCTCCATCCACCCTTGCGGGAGGGAGCAGGAGCTGGAGGGGATGGCAGCTGGGCCATCCTTAGGGGGCCACTCCGCTGCAGAACGTTCTAGTTGGGGCGTGTCCTGAGACTCAGTGCGGGCGGAGGTTCGTGGAGCCCTGGAGCGCAGGCGGCACCATCTCTTGCTCCAGGATGCCCCCCCCATCTTGGATCTTCACAAACAGTGGTCCTTGAGCCCCAGCGCTGGGCCAGGGTGGGAGCGCCCCCTCCTGCAGGGAGAAGCTGCCTGCCCCACGGTGTCAGCTCGGGGCTTGGACGCTTCCTCCGGAGGCCTTTCTTGGCAGGTCCTAGCTCGCAGAGGCTCCCCCTGGGTGGAGGGGGAGCCTGGCCCCCGCTGTCCCCCGTGACACCCAGTGTGGCCTCCCCAGCCCTCGGCTCCCTGCTGCGGAGCCTTGCCTACTGGTCCCAGCTGGGAGCAACACCGAGCTGCCGGGGGCCCGGGGGACATCCTCGAGGGAAGCTGTGGCCCCAAGCCATAGGGTTTGTTGGGTGGGCCAATGGGAGGGGCCCCAGGGCACCACAGGCCCAGGAAGCACCTCTCCCGCTGGGGAGCCTTCGGAAGCCCATGCTACACATGCTCATGTTCCCAGAGGGCTCCTCCCAGCCTTACTCCCCATTGTGGGGCCCCCCGAGTTGCCCCCTGTGTACCCCATGGCAGCCCAAAGTGGGGCCGCCCGGGGTATTGCTGTGGGGCAGGGTGGGCCCCTTTCCTATCCCTCAGGAGCACCACGGGGGCTCCTGGGCTTACTGCCTCCCGGCCTGGTGTCCTGACCCGGGGCCTTCAGGACTTTCCGGTGCCTGTCGTGCCCGGGGCCACGCGTGTTCTCAGTAAGTCTCGTCGGGGTGTCCCAACCTCACTCCGTCCCAGGACCGCGCGTTTGTCAAACGACCACTGTGTGCTAGCACCGGGCCCGCATCAGTTACGGCGGCCACCCTGGCACCTTCGCTGTGTCACCGGGAGGGGAACAACCCTCAGCCCTCCTCCCCCGACCCCAGAAACTAACCTCTTCCTGCCCGTAGCTGGAAGCTTCTGTCTAGGGCAGTCAGGGCAGGTTCACAGGTGCAAGAGAGGAGCAGGGACACAGAAGGTCAAGGAAAGATGAGCAAGGCCAAAAGAACCTTTTTTTTTTTTTAATTTTATTTATTTAGAGCAAAGCACATGGGTACGGGAGCCGGGCGAGGGGCAGAGGGAGCGGGAGGGTCCCAAGCGGACCCTCCTGAGCTCCGAGTCCGACCCGGGGCTCCATCCCACAGCCCAGGGCCCAAGTCAAACCGCTGAGCCACCCGGTGCCCTGGGAACAAACTTTTATCCTGAAAGCTGACCACATGCCCTGGGGAGGCGTGCGCCTTGGGCGCCCCCGGGAGCCGGCGGTTGCAGGAGCTTGCCACCGGGTTCCAACCCCGGGCCTCACTGCCAGAGCCCTTGACGTTCCCGGGGCTTGCCGAGCGCCCGCCGGCGCACACACGTGGTCCTGGGCCATCTTGGGACTGTATACATATATTGTTTTGTTTTGACGTTTTGGTAACATGCTGGAGCCGCAGAGGAGCAGCCTTCCCCACACGATGCTCTGGCCTGCAAGGTGGCGCGCGGCTGGGGGAAGGGGCCCAGCGTCCCCGCGCTCTGTGACGCTTGGCTCCTGGCCAATTGAGGGGACAGGCGTGTCTCCAAGGACACGGAGGCGTGCTGGGCGCAGAGCAGCTCTGGGGGTTGCCTCAGGAGCCAGGGGCCCCATAAGGCCTGGGGTTCCCAAGCGTCCGCGTGCGGCCCTGGCGGAGCTGAGTGGGGCCCGTGGACCTCAGACGGCTTGTCTTCGGGTGTGACTGCAGCACTGTGAGCCTGGTGGGGGTTCCAGAGGCCCAACACGCTCGGTGCCCTCCCAAGCCAGCCCCGCGGTCGGCAGCCCTGGCGGCCCCCAGCTTGGCCCGGCTGCTGTCAGGACCTGGAGGATCAAGACCACGGAGGCTTGGTGTCCTCTGCAGGGCGACAGCGTGGACGCTTGGTCACAAGCCCCGCGGCCTCACCCAGAGGCGGCCCGAGGTTACAGGGCTTCACCCGGCTTCACCCCGGCTGTGATGCTGGCCCAGGACAAGTGCCAAAGGACCGTGCAGCCCGGGAGCTGCGGGACTTAGGAGCTGTCCCCAGCTTCAGGGAACATTTCGTCACCCTCCGAGGGCCCCTCCCCATCTGCAGGATGGACATGGCTGCACTTCATCGGCGGCGGGGCTTCACTTGAGTCAGCGCCCTGGAGCCCAGTAGGCGGGAACACCGCTGCCCGCAGTCCTTCTCCATGCCGCGGGGGACCGAGAGGACAAGCAGTCTGGGCAAGGGCAGGGGTGGTGGGGTGCAGGGCAGGCGTGGGGGGCGCAGCCCTGTTCCCCGAGTGGGGAGGCGAGCGAGCGTGAGCCCCTTGCCCCAGAACCCGGCCGCGTGTGCCCAATGACCTGGCCACACGCAGGAACCTGGGGACTGCTCTTTGGGGTGCCGGGGCTGGGGTGGGAGGTGCTTGTTCTCTGCTCTTAGAGGCCCCCCGACTAGGGAGCTGCCGGCAGTTTCCCACAGCAAAGCCAAGGGCAGGGGCATCTGGCACCCTCTGCTCCGGGCTCTCAAAGTGAGCAGAAAGCTTCAGAGCCCCCAGCCCCCCTGCAGCCCCCCACCCAGTCCCCTCCCCTCTCGGGCCGCTTGAGGCCCTGCCCTGAGGCGCCCGACCTGCTGGACGAACGTCCCGCCCCCTCCCCGCCGCCGCCGGGTCCCCGGAGTCACCAGGGAGCCCGGAACACGGCGCGGAGCCCCCCACAGGGACTCTGGCTCCCTGGACCCGGGGTGCGGCCCAGGCACCGGGATTTTGCCAAACGCCGCCTGACACGAAGGCTCACGTCTCTGCTTGTGCCTCGTACACGCCCACCTGGACTCACCGTGAGCCAGCGCCCACCTGCAGTCCCTCCTCGCCGTGGCGGCCCCCCCGCCCTGGAACAAATACCACCCCACCCCCCCACCCCCCCACCCCCGGCTTCTCCGACCTGGGCAGGGCCCCAAGTCAGGCTCCAGCGGCCCCGCCTGCGCCCTGCAACCTAGGAGAAGGGCTGGGCCCCAGGGGTCTGAGTGCCTGGCGCCCAAGGGTGGGGGGCTCAGGAGCGGCAACAGAGGCAGGGCCCCTAGCCTAACCCCTCCTAGTCTGCAGGTGAGGCCGGGCATCCACGAACTTGGCTGAGGAAAAAGTGGTGCTGTCTGCAGCGACCTGAGCTGGGACCAAGCGCTCTCCTCCATTAGCAGCATGCACAGAACCCCCCATAGTGTTGCCCGTGACTTTGTCACCCATGGAAATCACTGCGACTTTCACAGGCCGGTGGGACTGTTGCACATGGGCACAGTGCTGGCTTTGCTCACCACTGCTTCAAAATGACGGGCCTGCTTACACCTGCCAGCAGGCCTCGTTGATCTGTTAAAGAAGAAGCAGGTTACGTCACCACATATTTATTCAACATTTTAGTGATGACATTTCACCGGGATTGGTTTCCTCTTTTATTTATCATATGCATTTTATGCAACATTCCTGAAAAGGGCCCCATAGGCTGTGCAAGACTCCAGACGGGTCCCTGGTGCAAAGGTTAAGAACTGTGGCATAGGGGCACCAGCGTGGCTCAGCAGTTGAGCAGCTGCCTTCGGCCCAGAGCGTGACCCCGGGTCCCGGGATCGAGTCCTGCGTCGGGCTCCCCGTGTGGAGCCTACTTCTCTCTCTGCCTGGGTCTCTGTCTCTCTCTCTCTCTCTCTCTCTCTCTCTCTCTGTGTGTCTCTCATGAATAAATAAATAAAATCTTAAAAAAAAAAAAAAAGAACTGTGGAGTAGAGGTTGAGGCAAGTATTCAGAGACCAGGGTGTAGAAGCCACGATCGAGGGCGATCGGCCTCCCCTGAGGACACCAGGGAGGATCGAGGCTGCATGGCCTCCCCTGAGGACACCACAAAGGCTGCCTGGAGGTCTCAGGAACCGGGAGACACCTGCCTCGGACAAGGCCCTGGATCCTTCAGGGCTAATTATGTAGCTTGGCCTGGGCCCCCTGAGGCAGCCAGAGTCTGGCCAGAAGGGCCCGGCCTCGAAGCCCTACCAGCCACCCCAGTCCCTGAGCCCTGGCGCCTGGCTTTAAGTCCTGCCTCCCCCTTTTCTCAGATAAACCTCGATTCCTCGCAGCCACAGAGCTGACCGACAGCCCATGAGGACAGAGTCTGCAGGAGGCCTTGGCCACCCAGAGACAAGGGCACCCAGAGTGCAGCCGCCGCCCCCGAGACAGGCCCAGAGCAAGGGAGTGTGCCTGGAGCCTGCCTTGCTGGCAAGCCAGACGCAGCCTTTGGGGCAGACCCGGGAAGCTGCTGGGCCTCTTGGAGACTGCCAGCCGGAGAGCAGAGGTGCTGTGGAGAGGGGGCGGTGGGCACAGGTGCAGGGCCCGCTTGCAGAGCCCGGGGTCCCCCTCCACTGCCAGGGGGAGATGGGCACAGGTGCAGGGCCCACTTGCAGAGCCCGGGGTCCCCCTCCGCTGCCAGCCAGCCAGCGCACACGGGACGGAGGCCCCCACACATGCCCCATAGCACGGACCCTGCAGCCAGGCCCCTTTGCTCTTCTCACTCTGAGAGGCTGTGGTCTCCACCAGGGACTCGGCCTTTCCCTCATCATCTAAAAGCTTCTCAGAATCCTGCTTCTGAGAGCAAAAGCTTCACAGCTTCTCCCTGAGGACTGGGAAGGCTCGCATCACACAGCTGCTCTGGCCACCCCCGCGCACACAACCCCACTTGGGACCCTGTGCACCAGCCGCAGGGTGAACAACCAGCTGACGGGTTTGAAGAGTGAGGGCTCCCCGGCCCCACAAATCCCTGAGAACGATGGGACAGAGCGAGGGAATTCCTGGGATTGTTTCCTAGTTTTTATCTGTGTGATCTAATGGATAATGGCACATCTTTTAAAAATGAAATCTTGCGGGCACCTGGGGGGCTCAACCAGTTAAGTATCTGACTCTCGATCTCAGCTCAGGTCTTGATCTCAGGGTCGTGAGCTCAGGCCCCGTGTTGGGCTCCACCCTGAGCATGGAGCCAAGTTCAAATAAAATAAAGTAGGACAAAATTAAATTAAAAAATAAAAGAAAAAAAATAAAAGAAAGTAAAATAAAATAAAATAAAATAAATAATAAAATAAAATAAAATAAAATAAAATAAAATAAAATAAAATAAAATAAAATAAAATAAAAATGAAGTCATATTGAAAGGCTTATATGAGAAATAGTGCCCTGTCCATCCCTCCTTCTCCCTGGTTCCACCTCCCGGAAGCTACCTTCCATTAGCTGTCTCCATAGTTGTACACAAAAGGCTTAAGCTGCTGAATCTTGTTCAGAAGGATGTGGAAAGGGGTGCCTGGGGGGCTCAGCAGTTTAGTGCCACCTTCGGAAGCTCAGGGTATGACCCCGGGGTCCCGAGATGGAGTCCTGCCTCGGGCTCCCTGCATGGAGCCTGCTTCTCTCTCTGCCTGTGTCTCTGCCTCTCTCTCTTTCTGTCTCTCATGAATAAATTAAAAAAAAAAATAGAAAGATGTGGAAAGAGACTTTTTCTGTTGTTGGTACAGCCCCACAGCAGAAGCCGAGCGGCTTCAGGGCCCCCACATTGTAGGAAGAAGGTCACAGAGCTGCTTGCCAGCTGGGCAAGGTGGCCTCCGAGGAGCCGGACTGGCCCTGCCCCCTTCCCCAGCGAGCCAGCCTCCCCCAACCCCCCCCACCCCAGTGCTTGCTGGAAGCACCTGCTGTCTTCCCTCCCAAGAGGCTGGAGGCCCAGTGAGTCTCCTGCCCTCTACCCCTTCACAGGGGGCCCCGTGGGCTATTTCTTGGGGGACCCTGACTCCAGTTTCCCCGGAGAGGAGCACAGAGGACTGGGCTGCTGGGGAAGGGGCACCTCAGCATTCACCCAGCCCCTGCTCCGGTTCGGTGCCTGCGCCTGATGCCCCCGACCCGCGCAGACCCCCTGATTTGCTGCTCCGGAGGGGCCCTGGGCCTTCGCCGAGCCGGGAAACAGCTGTGCGGGGTGGGCAGGGGGCTGATGGCTCCAGACACGGCGACCCCCCGTCGGCCCCGGTCGCCCTCACGGTGGCCAGGACGGCGGCCCCCACGAGGCGGAGGGACTGGGGTAGTTCCTGGGTGCCCCTTGCTGGCTCCGGCCCTGGCTTTCTCGGGCCACCTGCTCCGGGCTCCCCGGCTCCGCGCCCCGTCTTTGGGGGTTCGTGTTGGTGCAGTGGTTCCTGTGGAAGAGTCAGAGGGACAGGGCCAGCCCACGTCCTGACCTGGAGGTCCCGTCTGTGCCCCGCGGGGCAGGAGGGGCTGGGTGCTCCCCGCCGCAGGGCCAGGGCCAGGGACCCGCCCTGCCTCTCCTCTGCCAGCGGGTGACTGAGGACCTGAAGGGCCTGGCCCGTTCTGCCTTCTGCAGGCGCTTCCCTAGTCGCAGGGAGAGCAGCTCCTGCCAGCTCTGTCTCGGAGGTGCCTGATCGGGTCCTGGGCCCGTCACTCCCCCCAGGCCCTGCATGCCCACCCCCGGGGGCCAGCAGAGGAGAATAGGCTGCCTCAGTGTGGGGGCTGGGGGCGCGGGGGGCTCAGCCTTCAGCTCAGGTCCCGGCTGGGGTCCTGGGAGGGAGCCCGCTTCCCTCCTGTCCTCCCCCCTGCTCATGATCGCTCTCTCACTCTCTCTCTCAAATAAATAAAATCTTAAAGAAAAAAAAGAAAAACATTATTTGATTTTACAGAACCCTGAACCTAGAAATCTAAAAGTTCGTAATACATGCCCCCCCACCCCCAACCCCAGGTCTATAACTGACAAGCATTAGGAGCCCTTCGAATCCCCTCCCTAACAGCCCAGCCCCGAGCTGCAGTGTCCCTGGGTCCAGCTTCCTGATCTCGAGACTTGCTGCACAGGACAGATGTGTCCCCAGGAGAAAGAATCTGGGCCCGCGGATCCCATCCCTCTGCTCTCAGCCCCACGGCAGACAGGCGGCCTGCATCTCTGTCTCTTACAGATTTTGCTGATCCTGTCTCTGGTTAGTGCCCCTAGAATTGGGGGTGGGGTGCTGGGTTCGAGACCTCCGGCACCTGTGAGCCCCACAGAGGGCACAGGGCTCCCTCCTGGCCCTCCAGGGCCCGGAACCTGCTGGGAACACAAAGACGGAAGTCTGCAGGAGCCGGGGCAGGGCTTTGAAGAGCACACTGGTATCAGGAGAACAGAGCCTCCCGTCGGAGCTGGGGTGGGGGTTCCTCCCCAAGCATGCACGTGCCTCCCCGAGGGTCACCAAGGGTTGCTAAGGGTCGCAGCCACAGGCCCTCTCTGGGAAGTCTGCTAAGGTCCTTGCCCCTCTGCCCTGGCCCCGGGCCTGGCCTCAGCCATCCTGTGCTGAGCTGGCTCCTTGCAGAGCCTTGCAACAGGGCTGACCCAGGCAGGGCCCCGGATGGGTCCCCCAACATGTCCTCCCTGGACCCCTGCAGCCTTACAAGAGGAAGGACTGTGGCTGGTGTCCTGTGGGCCCCCGGCTCACCGTGCCAGCCACTGGACCCCAGCCCCCAGCCCCCTGCAGAGCCTGGAGCAGGGGCCCTTCCGGCTGGCTCTTGAGGGCTCTTGAGCGTGAGCAGCGTGGGGAGCGGGAAAGTTGGCCAGAAGTGTCCTGTCCCCATCTCAGCCTCCGCCTGATGCTCCTGGGAGCTCGGAGTGAGCGACCCTTGGGGCTTAATGGAACCTGTAGACGAGAGACATGAGGCCGCTGTGCCATGCTGTGGGCTCCCCTGCAGGCACCCACACACCCAAGCACTTCCAGCTCACTCCAGGGGAAGAACACCCAGGCCTGCGGAGTGGCGGCTGCAGGACCCAGGCAGGGCCCCCGAAATGCCCGCTGCGCTGAGCAAGTAACAGGGATGAGCTTCCCCAAAAGGCCGGTGCGCAGTGAGGCCCAAAATCCCAGAGCGGGAAGGAAGGCCGGCGGTCACTACACGTGGATTCCCAGCTTCTGGTCCTGCTCTGTGGGGATGGGGGGCTCCTTCCTCCACTGGCTAATGTTGCATATTTGTCATCCTCTCCCGAGTCCACCAGAACATCCTGTCCTGCAGCCTGCGGGGTCAGGCTGGCCACTTGGCGACACAGAGCCTTGGCCAGCGTCTTCTCAGGTGATAGCCAGGACCCCAGGACCCCCTCACCTCATAGGCTTTCAGGAAAGAGACCACCTGGCCGACAGGGTTTCTACTGCGTCGAGCCACAGCTCCCTTCCCCCTGCTTGGGGTTTTTGGAGTTGGCCGCCAATAGACATAAAGGCCTAAGTCTTCTAGAACTTTCCCTTCCTCCTCTTTCTATTTCTATTATACAGTGGGATGTTGGTCCCCTCATCTCCCTGGGCATGCCCCGCACCCCTAGGGCTTGGGGCGCGAGGACTGCACCTGCCGTGTTGGCCACCACGTCCCTGAGGCCTCTCCGGGTGCCCAGCAAGCAGGAGGCGGCGCTAAGTGACTTTGATCAGAAAGGATGTCACGGGGTTTCTGTGAAAACAAGTGTGAAGAGTGAGCCTTGTCTCAGCCTAAGCACCCTGGGAAACAGAATCTGAGGCCAGAGCTTAGATGCTGACGCTTTCTGAGGAGTGAAGCCCAGGGCAGCAGGAGTGAGGCAAGCAAAGGGGAGAGAGGGCCCGGGGGAGGGCTGACCCCAGAGCTGGGGCGGGCCGAGATGGCTCGCCTGAGCCTCCCTGACATCAGGAGGTCGGCCTCAGACGAGAAAGGGGCAAATACGCTCCTGTCCCCTCGCTGAGTTTCCTGGATGCCCCCCGGGGCCTTTGTACCCCTGCCCTTACTGCAGTGCCCCCCGGCCCCGTGGGACCTGGGAGCCCTGGCTCCCGGGGTGCAGGAGGACCCCTGGGGCAAGGCAGCCGGACCGAGGCCAGGGCACACCCCGACTGCTGGCTCGCAGCCCCAGCCCTGCAGGCCGTCATGCACGCACAGGTGCCAGGGGTCTGCAGGTGCCTGCGTCCCCGCAGGGACAGGCCCCAGGACGGAGGAGAGCCGAGCAGCAAGAGCGTGGGGCCGGGGAGCCACAAGGCGGGGCGGGGCGTAGGCTGTGCCCCGCTCAGCACACCCTGCCCGCTGAGGACCCACACCTTCCCCGTCCTCCGGGGTGGGCGGTGCCACCTGTATGCCAGGCGGACAGCGGCCAAGTAAACCCAGGGACACCGTGGACTGGGTCTGGCATAAGCGCTCCCAGCAGCTACAGGAGAAGACTGCGCCTGCCTCGGAGCTGCGGGGCTGGCCCCATGTCACTCAGGTCCCGTAACCCCGGTTCCCACAAGGAGCTTTTGGGAAGTGCCCTGAAAGCCTGAGACCTCGGCCAAGGAGGAGGGAGGCTGGGGCGTGGGGCAGCGCTGAGGAGCCCGAGCCCATGGCCCAGGGAGTGGGCGCCCTGGAGACGAGAACTACATGGGTGGAACTTCGCCTCGTTTACGGGTGAGCGAGACAGGCCGAGGGACGCGAGGGTCACCTGCAGGACTAACGTCCCCGAGGGGGAAGGTGCCAGGTGGGCGAGGACCGGCCGGAGGACTCCCCTGGGTTTGGATCTGCAGCGATGCGAAGGCGGCCTCGGGGTCCCAGGGCCATTAGCACAGGACGCCCCCCCGAGGGCCAGCAGTGCCGTGGGGCTGGTGGCCACCGTGGGCACGACACACGTGCTGGAGCCTTCGCAACGCTGAAGGAGGCCGAACAGGCTGGCGCTGCACCCCTAGGGTGGGCGGGAGGACAGTCCGGGGGAGTGGAGGCTGCGGTCACCCGGGAGGATGCGGCGTGGGGGCTAGAGGAGCGGCGGGCCCATCCTTCAGAGGGTCAGTAGCCGGTGACCTGCAGTGCCCCCCACCCCGCATCAGGGCCCCACACGCGTTCCCGGCCGGAGTGCGGCAAAGCACAAGTGGCCCGTGGCCCCCCCGACCACGTGGGCAGACCGGAGCAGCACCGATGGCTCAGGGCCAAAGGCCAAGACCAGCTCCAGTGACAGTTGGAGGGTGTGTGATAACCTTGGACATGCTTAGCGGTTTCCTGGCCGTGAGCCTGGGGGCTGGGCGGGAGCCTCCCTGCTGCCGTGGGGGTCCAGACGGGGCGCGGGCTGCAGCAGAAACAAGGGTGCCCCGAGCCATGCAGGGGCAGGCCGGCCTGTCCCCACCCACGGCGCAGGGCGGTGGGAGTCCGGGAGCCCTGTCGCCCCTCCAGGCTGCCTGGGGCCTCCGTGGCAAGCACTACTGGCTGGGACGATGCCCTGCAGAGAGAAAGCCACCACTGGTCACGCACCCGCCAGGGGAGCAGAGGGGACTGCAGGCCTGCACCTTTGGCCTGAACTTTGCCAGGTGTGCCCGGGGAAGCTGGAAGCCCTGCTGGCCCCCCGGCCCCTCCGGTCCCTGCAGAGCCTCATTGGCTTAAGCCCGGGGCGTCCTCTAGGGATCAGCAGGTTGTCTGTGCGCTGTGACCAGAGAACCTCTGGGGGGTCCAGTCCGGGTGACAAGACCCTGACGTGGCAAGGCGTCTGTCCAGGGCACAGGAATGCCAGGCTGTCAGCCTCTGCCCTCGGTCTCCGGGGCCCTACCTAGGATTCCGAGACTAGCGTGGGCCCCAGGCACCAGCACGCTCACACCTGGCTCCCGGGGTACCTGCTGTGCTTGCCTCGTCCCCCTCCTCCCCAGCCCTGGGCACCAGCCGTGCTCTTCATACCCCCCTCCCCATGCTCCACACCCAAACTCTACTGAAGTGCCTGGAATCTGACCCCGACTCCCCATCCCCCCCCCCCCCCCCCCCCCCGCAGGCCACCAACCCAGCCCCAGGTAGCAGGACTCGAGGTGTGGAGAGACCAACGCACCCAGCAGCAGAGCCACAGAGGAGGTGCCCCCCCGGGAGACTGGGACGCCCCCCCTCCAGGACGGGAACCAAAGCAGACTCGGTTGGCATGAATGGGACTAGCAAAGGGAACCGGGTCAGCGGTGAACGCAAGTGCACGTCAAGGCAGGATGGCCTTCTTCCCACTTCACCTGAGGCTCGGGGCCGCACACACCGGTGCCTCCGGGGCAGGTCACACGACTAGCCCGTGAGCCACTGCACAGACCGAGCTGGGCCCCAAGACGCAGCAAGCCTGGCTGAGGCCAGGGCCGCTCTCCTGGACCTTCTGGGTCCCCCGCCGAGGAGGACCTGCAGGTGGATAGACCGAGCACAGCCAGGCCGTCAGCTGTGCCCCCTGCGTGGCCTGGCCAGGCCCGTGGAGCACCACTGGGTCCCTTGGGGCCCTCCCAGGTGCTTCCGACATCCAGGCTAGAGGCCTGCTCTGGGGCTGGGTGCCGGGGGAACCCGCACTGTGGAGCAGCCTCAGTAGCCTCTGAGACGGACTCACCCCGACCCGGCTTCAGCAAGGAGAACCAGTCGCGTGGGGAACCCAGGTAGCTCAGTCGGTCAAGCCTCTGACTCTTGATTTCAGCTTAGGGCAGGATCTCGGGGCTGTGAGATCGAGCCCTGCATCAGGCTCCATGCTGGGTGTGTTAAGATTCCCTCTCTCTCTCTCTCCCTCCCCCACTAAAAACAAAAACAACAAAATCAGGATGCACGTCCCTTGCCAGGCAACTCTGTGCCCCCCTTTCTGTGTAGTTCGTGCAGGCATTTGTCACAGACCCGACCCCATTGTGTTGCTTCTCTCCCCCAACACGGGGCGGCTCTCCAGGTCACGCTTAGTCACGCTTCAGCTGTGGGGAGGGCAGAGGGCCCCACAGGCCACGGAGCAAGGACACCGGACGGCAGGTGTCCCCCCTTGCTGCCTCACTGGCTCAGCCAACATGGCCCATGGAACTGGAACTAAAGATGTTCCAGAAGCAAAGGTGGATGGTCCTTGTTGATTTTCTTTCAGACAGCTAGCTAGCACGCCAGCACTGCCCACGACGATGAACTACCTCCTGGGTTACGTGTTCTAGTCTCAGGGGGGCTGCAGTGATGTCTGGGCTCACTCTCTCTTTTCTTTAAAGATTTTATTTATTTACTCATGAGAGACCCAGAGAGAGAGGCAGAGACACAGGCAGAGGGAGAAGCAGGCTCCCTGCAGGGAGCCCAACGTGGGACTCGATCCCAGGACCCCGGGGTCACGCCCTGGGATAAAGGCAGACGCTCAACCACTGGGCCACCTGGGTGCCCCTGGACAAAATATTTTTAAAAGCCAACTGTTTGAAAGCATTTGAGGACAAACAAAAGTAGGCAGAAACTAGAGGGCATATGATCCTTGAAAAAAAGGGAAAAACTTGGAGTGAGATCCCCATTTACTCAACTTTTCTCCCAGGTTTCTCAGTCTGCAGTGTGGGACCGGGTGGAGCAGGTGTGGGTGGAGTGGGGGTGGGGATAGATCTCAAGCAGAAGGAAGTCAACATACCTGCCTGAGGAATCACAGGTCAGGGCCTCAGGGCATCTAACATTGAGGGGGGGACCCCAGAAAGAAGGGCACGTTGGAGGGAGAACCCCAAGATCTGTGCACAGACTCCTCTGGAGTCCTTGGTTGACTCCTGTGCTGCGCACGTGCAGGGCAGGACTCTGAGGAATCCAGAGGAAGGCAAAAGCTAAGCGGAAATTTCAATTGCCATCCAATGCTAGAGAAACAGAAGTTTGGAGCTCAAATCCTGTCAAGTTAGAAAAGCCTGCTAAACATTCTACTTTCCACTGAAACCCCAGAAGGTCCACACCTTAAAAGGAAGGGTTCCACTTCCTGGAACCAAGGACTACACCCTAGGACTCGGGGCAAATTTTAAATTTAGATGAAAAAGTCTAAAACCAAGGCTTTGTAGGATCCAAATGATCTGCCTGTGGTTTAAGTTCCTTCAAGAATAAAACCTGACATTTGCAAGTGGAGGATAATGAAATTTAGAGTCTCTAAACTGTATCAACCACAATGTTCAGAAGCCAATAAGAATGTGCTGGCCATGCTGAAAAGCGGGAAAATGTGACTCATAATACAGAGGGAAGTGGTCACGAGGACCATACAAACACATGGTACAGATGTTGAAACTAGCAGACAAGGATTCTAAATACATTGAAGAATGTATGGGAAAGATAAACATAAAAAATAAAGAGATGGGGATTTCAGGAGAGGTGTAGAAATTCTAAGAAAGAAACCAAAGGCAAACTCTAAAACTAAGCACAATAAATAAATAAATAAATGAATGAATAAATAAATAAATAAATAAATAAATAAATAAATAAAAACTAAGCACAAACAATATCCGAAAAACTATTATTATAGGATTTCAGCATCCTGATAGATTAAGTTTGCATATTATAATCTTTAAAGCAACTACTAAAATACAGTGCAAAGAGCTCTAGGAAAATGTCAAAAAGGAGATGACATACAGTACTAAAAAAAAGTGCTCCGTGGGGCGCCCGGGTAGCTCTTGGTTTCAGCTCAGGCCGTGACCTCACGGTCCCAAGGTCAAGCCCCATGGTGGACTCTAAGTTTGGCTTGGGGTCGACTTGAGATTCTCGCCCTCCCCCTCCCCGTTCCCCAACTTGTGCACTGCATGCTTACTCTCTCAAATAAATAAATAGATTTAAAAATAATAATAAATAAAAATAAATAGATAAATAAATAAATAAAATCTTAAAAACAAACAAACAAACTTGTTTGACCCAAAAGAAACCAAGACAGGTGATACAAAGCATAAATAAGACAAATAATAAATAGGAAGATGGAGTACTTAAGCTCAATCATATAAAAATCACACTAAATAGAAGTTATTAACTCAAATTAATTTAGAAGGCAAAAGGTAAGGGGTGCCTGGCTGGCTCAGGTAGTAAAGTGTATGACTCTTCATCTCAGGACCATGAATTCAAGCCCCACATAGAGGAGGCCTAGAGCCTACTTAAACAAATAAACAAGCAAACATAAATAAGCAAGGGTGCCTGGCGGCTCAGTTGGTTACATGTCCCACTCTTGATTTTGGCTTATGTCATGATCTCAGGGTTGTGAGATCAAGTCCTATGTCGGGCTCCATGCTGGGCGTGAAGCCTGCTTAGGATTCTCTCTCTCTCCCTCTCCCCTCTTCCCCTCTCTAATAAATAAATAAATGAATAATGAAAACAGTAATCATAAAAAATCTGATAGGGCTATACTATTATCAGATTAGACTTTAAGGCAAGGAGTCCTACCACGGGTAGGGAGCGACATTTCATTATCGTTCTAAACAATTTGATTCAATCCACTGTATTCGCAACAACATACCCACAGCTCTTTCTTCTCAACTCCGTCTATCTCTTTAACTCAGGTACCTTGAACCCATCAGGCATGGTGGGGGAGTGTTGTGGGATGAACTGCACCACCCCCACCCCAAATCCGTATGTTCAAGTCCTGACCCCCAGGACCTCAGATGATTTGGAGACAGAATTATTTTTTTACATTTTGTTTATTTAAGTAATCTCTATATCCAGTATAGGGCTCAAACTCACAACCCTGACATCAAGAGTCCTATGCCTCTCTGACTGAGCCAGCCAGGCACCCTGCAGATGGGGTCTTGAAGAGATAATTGAGGGGCACACGTGGGTGGCTCAGTTGGTTAGGCCTCTGACTCTTGATGTAGGCTCAGGTCATGATCTCGGGATCATGAGACCAAGCCCCATGTGGAGCTCTGCGCTCAGCAGGGAGTCTGCTTGAGATTCTCTCTCTCGCTCCCTTTCTCTCTGTCCCTCCTCCTGCTGGCTCATGCTCTCTTTTTCTAAAATAAATATATATATTTTTTTATTTTTAAGAAGAGATGATTAAAGTAAATGAGGTCCTTGGGGTGGACTCTAATCCAATTTGACTGGTGTCTATATAGGAAGAGGCAATTAGGACACAGACACATACAGAAGAGAGGCCTCATGAAAACAGGGGGGAGAAGATGGCCCGTCTAGAAGTCAAAGGGAGAGGCCTCAGGATGGAAGCAAGACCGCCACAACTCACTGCTCCCTGCCATTCCTGCTTAGGATAACGTAGTCCGTTCTTTCCTGAGAATGCCTCTTGACGTATCTTGTCTTATGTAGTCAATGTCAACCAACACAAGCTACTAACGTTTGGTTTTTTAGAATCTTCTAGAGTTACAGGCTTACTGGTATCATGATCTACCTTCCAAGTAATTGTAGGTGATGGTTTTATCAATTGTATCAGTGAGAAACAGCTTCCAAAACCAGCCCCATCAGTGGACTCCTAAGTCAAGGCCACAAAAGTTAGGTTGTTTTTTTTTTTTTTTTAGATTTTATTTATTTATTCATGAGAGACCCAGAGAGAGAGACAGAGACACAGGCAGAGGGAGAAGCAGGCTCCATGCAGGGAGCCCCACGTGGGACTCGATCCCAGGATTGAGCCACCCAGGGATCCCAAAAGTTAGGGTTTTGTGAAGGCACACTTCATCTCTTGGCATCAGTTCCTTCTTCTTCTTTTTTTTTTTAATTTAAATTCAATTAGCCAACATATGGTCCCTCATTGGTTCAGACATGAGTTCAGTAATTCATCAGTTTTGTATAACATCCAGTGCTCATCCCATCACGTGCCCTCCTTCATGCCCGTCACCCAGTGACCCCATCCCCTCCACCCACCTCCCTTCCAGAGTCCCTCAGTTGTTTCCTACAGTTAGATAGGAGTCTCTCGTGGTTTTTCTCCCTCCCTGATGACTGCCATCCAGGTTTCCCTCCCTTCCCCTACGATCCTCTGTGCTGTTTCTTCTATTCCACACCTGAGTGAAACCATAAGATAATTGTCTTTCTCTGACTGACTTACGTCACTCAGCATAATGCCCTCCAGTTCCATCCACATTGATGCAAACGGTAGGTATCCGTCCATTCTGATGGCTGAGGAATATTCCATTGTGTACGTGGATATCACACCCTCTTAGCCAGTCATCTGTTGATGGACGTCTCGGCTCTTTCCACAGTTAGGCTATTGTGGGCATTCTCAGCTTCAGTTTCTGTGTCAATCAGAGTATGGCAACTGTCTTCTGGGGACAGCACCTGTAGGCATTCAGAATGTTCCAGCGTTTGATGTACGGCCGTAAGCTGTCCTACAAGACAGCCTCTAACAGACCTAGGCTGTGCTGAACCCCTGGTAATAGAATCGTTTACCTTTGTCCCAAGAAGATTGGGAAAGCACCAAAATCTGCCCATGCAAGTGCCCAGGCGGACCTCGAGGAGTTTGTGCTGGAGACCCCCAGTGCTCAGGAGCTTGTCTAAAATGAAAAAACACATCAGCGGGGCCTGTAATGGTTCCTTGTGTGCTGAGTGTGTTTGTGACAGGATCAAGCGTGCCTTCCTTCCCAAGGAGCAGAAAACCGTTGTGAAAGTGTTGAAGGCGCAAGATCAGAGTCAGAAAGCTAAATTTAAAACTGAAGATTTTTTTGAGTAATAAAAAAGGCAAAAGAAAGAAAGAAAGAAAGAAAGAAAGAAAGAAAGAAAGAAAGAAAGAAAGAAAGAACCCCAAACCAGCTATGCTAAATTATGTCAAAACCTTAATGTTATGAAACAACAAAGTTTGGGCAGCCCCGGTGGCTCAGCAGTTTGGTGCTGCCTTCGGCCCGGGATGTGATCCTGGAGTCCTGGGATCAAGTCCCACTTTGGGCTCCCTGCATGGAGCCTGCTTCTCCCTCTGCCTGTGTCTCCTCCTCTCTCTGTGTCTCTCATGAATAAGTAAATAAAATCTTTAAAAAACATAAACAAACAAAAGTTTTCTTTCTTGTTCATTCTGTATGTCTATTGCTGGTTGCTGGGTCCCTTGACTTTCTCACTCTGGGATCTAGGCTGATGGAGCCGTCACCATCTTGAACACTGCCAGACTCACAAGCAAACAGATTGTTCTGGAGGGTGACAAATTGGCAACTAGATGTTCTGGTCCTGAAGTGACACATCTCATCTGATCATAACTGATTGGCCAGAAGTGCCATGTAGCGCCCTACCCAAGCACAAGGAGACAAGAAGTGCAAACAACCAGGTGCCCTAAGGTAGACAGCAGGAGATATTTGACCAACACCATCAACCCCCCCCCAGATAAATACACAATAAAATAAATAGTTTTTTAAAAACCAGCATCACCCAGCTGCATTTGAAATATATAATCCAATGTACTCTAGGTCTGGTGAGTAGAGGCCCAGCTTTACTAGAGGGCAGCCCCAGGTGAGCCCACTTCCAGAGCGAAGAGGCCGCTGACCATGTTTAAAAGCACGAGTGTGTCCTATACACCCTCTTCCTAGTCTTTTACCAGGAACGTGTGGTGATCGTGCCGGGGAACTGTGCGACGTAAAGAAAATCCCCCCAAACTTTCAGTTACAATTATCCTCACTCTAAGATGGAACTAATTCCTTGATACTCAGACCACCAACGTGGCCCACCAGCCACGGCCTTAGCAGCATCAGATGACAACTGAGGCTTTAACCAGAGTCAGCACCAAGCCCTACGAAGCAGTAATCATCCGGGGCATTCCCGGTTTCAGAGAGTATAGGTGGCGCAGATGGCCTGAGTGCTGCAGACTGCCGCGGACTTGAAGAGTATATCCATTGTAGGGACGCCTGGCTCAGGGTGTGATCCCAGGGTCCCAGAATCGAGTCCCACATCGGGTCCCCGCAGGGAGCCTCCTTCTCCCTCTGCCTGTGTCTCTGCTTCTCTCTCTGTGTCTCTCATGAATAAATAAATAAAATCTTTTTTTTTTTTTTTAAAGAGCAAGTCTATTATAATAGGAAATACCAGGGAGAGGCCGCGGCATAGCCCTCCCGCAGAAGAGGGGCAACAGAAAGGAAATGAACTCCCTAAGGTCTGAGGTCCTTGCAGTTGTATTTGCCTTGCTCAGCACTTGACTAATTGCTCCCATGTACCATGAAGGGTGCATAAAGCTAGGGGAAGTGCATGGGGGGGGGGGGGAAGCCAGCAGAGCCTCACATAAAAGGGGGCACAGTGAGTGGTACCTGAGGATGGTCACAACCAGGGACCAAATCCAGAGCATGTTTAGAAAGTTCTCTGTGTGGTCCAAGTGCGAAACCTAACCAAGAGCAATGGAAAGAGGAGTGACTTCCCAAAGTTCAAAAATAAATAAATAAATAAATTAATTAATTAATTAATTAATTTAAAAAATGTGGAAGGACAAGGGAAGTCAGAGTCTTCTCTGGAAATGACTCTCCTTCTGTAACTGAAAAAGCACCTTATACGACCCAATGCGTGGCAGCTCCTGATCAAAACATCTCAGTTTTTCCGACTTCCGTTCATTGTGACCATGTAAGACTTTAGAGATGTAGGAGAAATAGTTATGTCTGTGTTTATCTAATTTACTAATTTAGCTAATCATATTTTTAAATGCGTATTTTATAAAGTAACATTTCAATCTACAAACTTTTGCTTGTTGGTTCCATGTGGCGTGAAACAGCCCCAGTGTTTTTATGGCCCCGAGAGCCTCTTGGGGAGTCACCCAACAGGTCTCTTTAAAAAACTCATTTCTTGAGAACAACAAAACCAGAAAGCCTTGAGAATTCCAATTCCCTGCTTACCACCAAAAAGGCCTCCAGGAAACAGGTTTTCATATGGTGCACTTATCATAGGTGGAAATGGGAGCCCCCTTGACAGCTCTGCGGAGGTGTGAAGCTGGCGTGACACCAAGGGAACGCCGGAGCACTGTCTCCTAAAGGGTGGGAAAAGCAAACAACCCTGTGGCTCGCGACACGGTCACATCAGATTAGGTTATGGACAAAGGGTCCATATGGCTGCCTAGGTGGGAAAAAACAAAAGAGGGGAACTTTGATAGATTCAAAGAAATATAACAGTCATGTCAAAAGAATGCAATGAGTGACTGAAACAAACATTTGGAGAAAATCAGGGAAATTTGATCCTCAACTGGCTATTAGATGTTTTAAACAAATGATTTTTTTTTTTTTTTTTTGCAAAAATAAGATGATGGTATGGTGTTTGTGTTAAAAGAGTCCTTTTCTGGGCCACCTGGCTGGTTCCGCCAGAAGAGAATGTGACTCTTGATCTCAAGATGGTGAGCTCCAGCCCCATGTTGGGTGCAGAGATTACTTAGGTAAAAACGTTTTGTTAAAAAAAAATTCCTTTTTTTTTTTATAGGTATATAATGTATAGAACTTAATTTAAAATAATCCAGCAGCAGAGGTTGGGGAGGAAACAGGGAGGAAGTCTGCGTGTGTGTGTGTGTGTGTGTGTGCGGGCATGTGCATGTGTGTTGGGGGGGAGAGTAAAGAGGAAACAAGATTGGCCACAACTGATAATTGGTCAAGCTGCATGATGAGCACTTGAGGGGTGATTACACGAATCTATTTTTAAGTATGACATCCTCTAATATTAAAATATAGATTAAAATGTTTGCAAAAGTTTGTTTTTCTGATGTAATTTAGAGGGTGTCCTATAATATGAGAGGGTTTTAAGGACTAGACTACTATTTTTTCCAACTAGGCCATTATTCATTAGTTTCTTGAAGCTTCAGGTACGTATTATAAGTATGGAATGCGGCATAGATATGGTCCCTTTCCCTCCCCTTCGAGCAATTTGCAAAGCTTCAAGAGGCTGGTTGACAGTTGAACAACTCTTTACATTTTCATAAGACCTTGCCAGAAGATGTTGTCATGTGTTATCAAAACCACCTGTCACCCCTTGCTAAAATGCTCTGCCACTTAAAATTGGAAATAAAAGTTGAACCTAATAATAATATTTCTTTCTTTCTTTCTCTCTCTCTTTTTTTTTTTTTTTGGTAACTAGATTGAAATTTTAGCTCTAGAATTTTCTACATGTCTTCACAAGTTCCTCCAGGGGCACCGGGTGGCTCAGTCAGTTAGGCATCTGGTGTCAGCTCAGGTCGTGACCCTGGGTCCTGGGATCGAGCCCCGCATCAGGCTCCCTGCTCGGTGGGGAGTCTGCTTCTCCCTCTGCCTCTGCCCCCCCATGCCCTCTCTCTGTCTCTCTGTCTCTGTCTCTCTGTCTCTCTATCACTCAAATAAATAAGATCTTTAAGAATAACTCCTCTAGCAGGAAAGAAGGCCTGCCACTCGTCCTGCTTGGGGACAGGAAGGAAGCCCTTTGGCCCCAGGCCAGGCAGCTTGAAAACTTCCCAGCTTCAGGCCGCAGCAGAGGAGCCGTGGGGCCCCCATCCCGGGCGCGGGTCACAGACATTGCAGGCGGCCCTTCCCCCTGAAGCAAATGAAGTTGTCTTGTGGGCAGGCAGCTCCGCAGCTGGGAGTCCGTCCCCTGCCTCGGGATCTAAGGGATCGTCCGCCTCCATCCTACAGGCCCCAGAGCTCCCTCAGCATTGCGCACACTCCATCTGGGATCGCTCTCCTTTCTCCAGCTCGGGGACACAACTAGGCACAGATCTTTCCCGTCTCAGGTCACGGTCAAAGGCCCCCACGGAGTAGGACAGGCTGCAGGATCGTAGAAGGGCCTGTGGTCCCGGGGCCGGTGCCAGCCGTCGGAGGGTCCTCCTGTCCAGGCAGCGGTCAGGACAGAGGAAGTGGAGGGACCTGTGCTGCCACTCCGGGCTATGGGGCCGTGTCCTCAGCCAGTGCCAGCAAAGTAGCTCTCAGCGGGACCCACCTTCCCATCGCGGCTTTTTTTTCTTGCCTTTATCTCCCATGGCCAGGACGACTGCTGACTGGTCTTCCCAGTTCAAAGCACAGAACTCTGTCCCAATGGTGGTGACATAGCCTCCTAACTGGCAAAGGGCCACCAGGCTGGTGGGGCCATACGCGGTCACTTGCTGTACACATTTGCTGGGAAAACCCCACTGGCAGACCTTTTTTGCAGGAATATCCACAAAGAGCAAGGAGCCCCATGCAGGACTCAATCCCAGGACCCTGGGTCATGACCTGAGCTGAAGGTAGATGCTTAGCCGACTAAGCCACCCAGAGGCCGAGCATCTGACTCTTGATTTCAGCTCAGGTCGTGATCGCAGGGTCATAAGATTGAGCCCCGCATTGGGTTCCATGCTGGGTACGGAGTCTGCTTAAGATCCTCTCTCCCTCTCCCTCTGCCCTTCCCTCCCACGCTCTCTCTCTCTCAAAAAAAAATTAATAAAATAATAAAACAAAATCTTTTTTTAAAAAAAGTACAGTTCAGTTAAGAGAGTTGCTATTGTATTTTTGAGGAAATAATGTATTAGTGAGCTCTGATGTGGTAACAAACAGTCCCCCACCCTAATCTCAGTGACTTGTGACAATGCACATTTCTCATTCACACTGCGTGTTGGTATCCGTGAGTCAGTGGGTGGCCCTGCTTCATGCGGCTTCTCATTCTGGAACCAACCTGAAGGATCAGCCCCAGTTTAGGATATGCCACCTTTATGGCCAAAGAAAACAAGCAAGAAACAGACTGCTGACCCATCTAAGGGCTCTTAAAATTTCTGCTTCTGTGGTGTATATCAGACCTGCTCACGTCCCGCTGTCCTGCAGTGCAAGTCATACTGACAGTGGGGCAGGGGGTACACCTGCCTGCGGGAAGGCACTGCAATTACATGTATAATCCCCTTACAGGAAGAGAGCAGGTGGTTGGAATCAATAACCCGATGGCCTGCATCTTCTACTGTTAACTGTTGCTGCGGTAGATCATAGGAATATTGCCGTCATTTTTCTATTCTCATATTTTCCATTTTTGCAGTACTTATTTGCTCTTTATAAATCGGCATCTGTTCTACTGGGGTACACCATAGTGTCCATTACTTGGCCTTTAGTACCTTGGAGACATTTGCTGACTATGAAAATCGTACCATTTATTTTGCATCAATCAATCGCTTCACTTGATTTCTTTTAGAACAGAGCCCAGACTGCCCCACTCCTACCTTTACTGCACTTGTGATTGAATCCTGAATCCTGGACACCTACGAGCATTAGGACAACTATGTGTATGAAAGAAGCTAACAGGTAGTAGATATTCACAAAGTCTTCTTAAATCTGAATTGTGTGTTATTTGTGTAGATAAAAATTTCAATGCAACATAATAAAAATATCTGATTTTATTTATAACACTTTATTTTGTAATTCAACTTGTGTTACAAAAGTAACAAATGTTCATTTTAGGAAGTGACAAAAATATAGAAAGGCAAAGAACCGTGGGTAAAATCACTAGTCACCTCATACCCCAACATAATCACTGTTAACATTTTAGCGACTATGTTTTTAGTGATATTTCTAGTGTATGTAAATATATGAAAAGGGATCATTTTGTGATTGACTAGTCTCACTTTTCATATGATGTGACTAGCTGTCGATGCCTTTAGGTATTATCCTACATTAGTAATGGTTGCACAATATCCTATCCTATAGAAGCACTATAATTTAACTAATTCTCTATTAATTATCAATAATTCTATAAATGTCCTCATGCTCACTTCAGTAACACATATTTTATAAATTTCTGCATAAATGATTAACTTCAAACAGCCACAATTAAAATTTCCATAGATCAGCTTTCTAGGATCAGAATCCTAGAGCAAATGGTTATATATAATTTTCAGTGCCATGGTATTGAATTTAAAGAAAAATACTCAAAATCATTTTATTTTGACAAACAAACATAGAACAAAAGAGACAAACGAAAAAAACACACTCTTAACTATAGAGAACAAACTGCTGGTGACCAGAAGAGAGGGGGGTGGGGGGATGAGTGAGATAGGTGACGGGGATTAAGGGGACACATCATGATGAACACTGAGTAATGTTTAGAATTGGTGAATCATTATACTGTACACCTGAAACTAATACAACACCGTATGTTAATTATACTGGAATTAGAATTAAATCTTATTCATTTATTCATGAGAGACACAGAGAGGCAGAGACACAGGCGGAGGGAGAAGCAGGCTCCAGGACGTGAGCCAAAGGCAGACGCTCAATCTTGAGTCACCCAGGTGCCCCTAAAATAAATTTTTTAAAAAATCCTTGTATTTTGGTATCTAATATGTGATTGCAGATCACCTATGCCTTCAGTCTTCCTGCATTCCTCCATCCTCTAGAGAGATACCAAGCTATGACACAATTTTAAATCAAGGAAAAAAACTCACTTTCGGAAACAGTGAACTCAATAATTCAGAACTAAGCTCCTCTAGAAGACAATGAAGATAATTCATATGAAAAAGTTTTTTCCTAAAAGCAGAAAAAAAGCTAACAAGGAGCAAGGAATCACCTTGCCAATTATT
Source organism: Vulpes vulpes (assembly GCF_048418805.1). Lineage (NCBI taxonomy): Eukaryota > Metazoa > Chordata > Mammalia > Carnivora > Canidae > Vulpes > Vulpes vulpes. The sequence continues at coordinate 93,160,779 of NC_132783.1, read as the reverse complement.
GGCAAGAGACAATTGCTCAGAAAATGTGAAAATTCAGAGACGAGAGCTCAGTTTGGGGGCTACTTTTGCAACTAGAAGGAATGGCCAAAAAGCTGAGGGAGCTCACGCCATGTAAGTTGGAATCTAGGGCTTTTCCAGGCAGGGTCAACTCCGGAAAACTGCTGCATGCTCAGGCCTGTAATCCTGAGGGGTGCACCCTGGAGGTAAGAGCAAACTGAAAGTAAACTAGCTAGTTCTCTCCTGTACTTCAGCTCAGTTTCAAGTGCTCTGGGTGATTCAGAAAAATCTCAAGCGCTGACAACACCTAAGGAGCTTCCAGGCTGCTATTGCCCCTACGCATTTGCAAAAGTCAATGAAAACCCTTTCTATAAGAAGATATTAGTCTTAACATTACCCCAATAATTTTTCAAGTACAATTTTCAGCACACAAAGAGAATCAGACATAGAACTCTTTCCCTAGTAGCTGTATCCCAGAGAAGGAGTGATTCTGGCTTTGAGAGATGAAGGAGCAGCTCTGGGACAAAGGGGAGGGACATTCTGCTCCCCCGGGAAGGATGTATCTACTCTAAGGTGAAGCCAGAAGCAGAGACATCTTAGGTCTGGGTTCAGATGGAGGGAAAAAGGGGGGACCACCACAGCGGGCCCAGGAGGGAATGAGGAAAGAAAGTAAGAGCAAGAGCCAGTATAAACACTAGACAATAGAGTTTCCACACAGATAGTCCAGACAGTGGAATTATTAGACATAAACAAGAAAAAAAAAACTATTCTAGCATGGTCATTAGGATAAAATTTGAACTTTTGATACAAAATTAGAAACGAAACAAAATAAAAGGTGGGGCACGTGGCTGGCTTAGTCAGTAGTAGACCATGAGACTCTTGATCTCGAGGTTGTAAGGACAAGTCCCATGTTGAATGGAGAGATTACTTAAAAATTTTTAAACTTAAAAAATATATATTTAATTTATTTATTCCTGAGAGACACACAGAGAGAGACAGAGGCAGAGACACAGGCAGAGGGAGAAGCAGGCTCCATGCAGGGAGCCTGATGCGGAATTTGATCCTGGGACTCCAGGATCACGCCCTGGGGCAAAGGCAGCCGCTCAACTGCTGAGCCACCCAGGCGTCCCACTTAAAATAAAATCTTAAAAAACAGAAATTGAAGATTCAGAAGCCGAATAATATAATGGGACAAACTAAGAACCGAAGATCCAGGTCTAAAAACAGTTTGATGAAGAAGGTAGCTTTGAAGAATCCATCCAGAATTTAAAAACTCGCATGTGTTTAGACTTTTACTCTCTGTAGGTTATCTTATGAGTCAAAGATCTATTTAATATAGTTTTTCAGCTGCTCAGGGCCCGTATTTCCCTATTTCCATCAGAGATGACTTTCCTCCTTGCCTACAGGGTGAGCATCTGTCATATTTGCTACCATGTTTCTCATCAGTTCCTGCGGGTGGGGGAAGCCACACCTGGGCTCCGACACACCAGGGTGCCTCATTCCCTCCTGGGCCCGCTGTGGTGGTCCCCCCTTTTTCCCTCCATCTGAACCCAGACCTAAGATGTCTCTGCTTCTGGCTTCACCTTAGAGTAGATACATCCTTCCCGGGGGAGCAGAATGTCCCTCCCCTTTGTCCCAGAGCTGCTCCTTCATCTCTCAAAGCCAGAATCACTCCTTCTCTGGGATACAGCTACTAGGGATAGCTGATTAGGGAGGCCTACGCTTGTAATGAGTCTTGCCAGTCCCAAAAGCAAAAAGGCTGGAGGGTAGGGGCGACTCAGGGAGAGGAAACAGCCTCCTCTTCTGACATCAGAAGGCCTGGCCCCAACAGTATGACCTAGCGCCTTCTACTCCTCCAGGCCCAGAGACGGTGTGACACTCCCAGGACCGCGCCACGAGGCCACGGCAGCCAGGACCAGGACGAGGTGGCTCACCAGGCCCCATGGGAGGCTGACCTCGCCCAGGCCCGTGCTGCGGGGTGACAGGGACCCACACAGCCCCCACCCCAGGGCTGCAACTGAGAAACAGGGGCGCAGGGAACAGGATGGGCGCGCGGCCTCCCGCCTTCAGGCAGCTTCACAAGGCCACGGTGTCGGTGGCTTCATCACCCCCGTTTTGCGGGGAAACTGAGACCAGGGAAATTCAGTGACCTGCCTGCAGTGTCAGATCAGACGTGTGCAAAGCGGGGCTTTGAATCTAGGCTGCAGGGCCGCAGGTGTGTGGGGGCGGGGGGTGGGGGGAGGGAGGGGGCGTGGGGGCGGCGGCGGCTGAGCCTGGGGAGGGAGAAGGGACCCCACGGGAGGCGGAGCACGTGCGCCTCCGGACCAGCAGCGGGGACCTGGCCGAGGGCAGCGGGAGGCTCGCCTGGAGTCCCTGCCCCTTCTGGCCTCGGCTGTGGGGTACGGGCAGGCCCTGGGGAGGGGTCCCCGCCCCCGCCCCGCCCCGCCGAGCGCTCAGCAGCGGGGGGTGAGGGGGTGGGGGTGGGGGTGGGGGTGGGGGCCCCGGCGAGCAGCCGCAGCACAGCCGGCCCGCCACTGGGTGGCACTGTGACCGCTCGGGGACCGGACGGGCCGCGGGGACGGGGGACGGGGGCGGGGGGGGGGGGAGCAGGGCGGGGGAGCGGGCCGTGGGGGCTGGGGGGCTGGGCCGCGGGGTGGCGGGAGCGGGCCGTGGGGGGACGGGGGCCGGGGGGATGGGGGGCGGGGGGGGACGGGGAGCGGGGCGGGGGTAGAGGGCCGCAGGGGTGAAGGGCCGCGAGGGGACGGGGGGGGGGGCGGGGAGCGGGCCGTGGGGGGACGAGCCATGGGGGGGAAGGGCCGCGGGGGCGGGGAGGGCCGCGGGGGGGGAAGGGCCCCGAGGCGAGGGGAGGGGCCCTGGGGGGGCGGGCCCCGGGAGGCGGGCGGTGCGGGAGGACCGGCGGCGGGGCGGGGGGGGGGGGGGGGGGGGGGGGGGGGAAACGGGCCGCAGGGGTGAAGGGCCACGGGGGGGGGGGGCGGGCGGTGCGGGAGGACCAGCGGCGGGGCGGGGGTGGGGACGGGCCGCAGGGGTGAAGGGCCACGGGGGGGGGGCGGGGGGGGGGCGGGCACCCGGCTCTACTGCGCTGGGCATCGGGGTTCCACGAAGCACAAGGCCCGGTCCCGGCCTCCGGGAGCCCGTGACGGGACAGACAGGCACGAGGGTAACTAGCTGCCCTCCCCCCCCCTCCCCCCCCCCCCCCCACCCGGGCCGCTGCGTGGGGAGTAGGAGCCCAGCCCGATGCAGGATGCGCCACCCCAGCACCTGGAGGCCGCGGCGGGCCGGCGCCCGGGGCACAGCGCACAGCGGATGCTGGAGGATGCTGGGGTGCTGGAGGATGCTGGAGGATGCTGGAGGATGCTGGAGGATGCTGGAGGGTGCTGGAGGATCCTGGAGGATGCTGGAGGATGCTGGAGGGTGCTGGAGGATCCTGGAGGATGCTGGAGGGTGCTGGAAGATGCTGGAGGATGCTCGAGGATGCTGGAGGATGTTGGAGGATCCTGGAGGATGCTGGAGGATGCTCGAGGATGCTGGAGGATGTTGGAGGGTGCTGGAGGATCCTGGAGGATGCTGGAGGGTGCTGGAAGATGCTGGAGGATGCTCGAGGATGCTGGAGGATGTTGGAGGATCCTGGAAGATGCTGGAGGATGCTCGAGGATGCTGGAGGATGTTGGAGGATCCTGGAGGATGCTGGAGGGTGCTGTAGGGTACTGGAGGATCCTGGAGGGTGCTGGAGGGTGCTGGAGGATGCTGGAGGATACTGGAGGATGCTGGAGGGTGCTGGAGTATGCTCGAGGACGCTGGAGGATGCTCGGGGATGTTGGGGGCACCAGCAGCAGCGGGGCACTGGGGTGCAGTCTCCCCGCCAAGCTCCTCTGGGCTCAGCCTGCAGTCCCAGCCGTGCTACCAACCTGCTGCGGGGTCTGGGATCCCACACGCAGCTCTTGGGGCTCCATGACCACCTGTGTACAGGGGTCTTCGTGGGCACAGATATGTCAAAAAATGGAAAAGTTTAGTCAGAGGCCACAGAGTGGGGGAAAGCTGCCGAACAGCTTTCCTCTCACCTGGGGGCACATCCCAGTCTCCTCCCGGCCAGGGGGCAGCTGCGGAGGAGGCCTGGCTCCTGGCACAAAACCAGGCCGTAGCCCTTCGTCCTTGGAGAACAATTTATCTCCACAAAGTCTGTAAGATTTAATAAGCAGAACTCTGCAGCAGGGAAACAATTTAATATCTGGTAGATAGGTTTTCATTAAAAGTTTAAACATGGAACAAAGAGTCTTTTCAAATCTCCGATTCAGGAGTTGGCTCATCTGGCGTCGAAATCCACACGGACGCGGTTGAACTGAAATGAGCTTCCTAAAGCAGGACGCAAGCAGAGGCGGGTGGGGAAGTTTGGGACTGAGGGCTTCAAACCCGCCCTGGTCGGTTGGCCCGGGCCTGCCTGACTCTGGTCAACATGCACCCGTCCCCACGAAGGGGCGCCTGTTGTGCCCCTTATCCCTCCCTGGGCATTGGCGTCACCAAGGGTGCTCAGGGCCGCAGACCAGGACCCACAGTATCATCTCAAGCCGATGCTCCCCACCTCCTGTTCCCATTTACCAGTGAAACTGGTAAGAGGTGATAAGGCGCTTGGAGGACCCCAGAGCCTGCCAGGGAGGGCGCCCCCCACCTCCACCAGGGTCCAGCCCCAGAACCAGACTTGCCCAGCCCAGCTGGGAACCCAGTCCTGGCTTAGAGAGATTATTCCCCTCCCCGTGGAGGCCCCAGAGGAGGCACAGCGCAGAGCACGCACAACCTGTTCATCTAAGTGACACATTACAGTTCGGTTAAGTTACAGTTTTCTGAAGATGCTTTTATTTACACATTTCACTGTAAACAACGCAAATTTTATGTGATTATTTCAATAATGATGAGGGGAAGAGGACAGAGGAGGAGAGTTGGTGGAGACTGAGGGAGATAAAGCCCTTCCAGTCCCTCCCTCTCCTCTGCCTTGGTCTCTTCACTCCTAACCAATTCCTTTTTGCAAGAGTAAAGAGTCAGCAGTAAATCCAGAAATGCTCTTGGCGCAGGCTTTGGGGTCCCGCAGTATAGTCAGATGGTACATAATAACATCCCCAAACTGACACGAAGTCAGCTCAGACCAGACCAGGTGCAGAAATGCTTCAGCTCTATGCACAGAAAACTGGCCATGGAGGAGGGCAGCTGGAGTTTCCAGAAGGCACGATACGACGCCCACACACAGATTTATTACCTGCAACTTTGTGTCCCAGAAGAGGCTCTTGAGGCACATGGAGAGTTCTCTATCTCCATCCGTCCCTATCTGTCCTGCAGACTGCTTCGAGTCTCCAGCAGGGCGTCCTGGCTCCGCTGCGGTCCTTTGATATGCTCTAGAGATGGAACTTAACAGCAAGTGACGTTGTGACGGTCAGAGCTTACTGTTGACTGTCAGCATCTCGGTGGCGTGTTATCCTTAACCCGCAAAGAACACATACAAACCAAATTTCAAAAAAATGAGTGCCCCAATTGAAAAAAGGCGAAAAGACATGAAAAATACAATCCATACAAGGCCGAGAAATGCCCAGTGTTAGCGAGGTGCCATAATCCCTCTCCTCCTATGCGTATGTGTATAATTTCATACAATTAAGGATCGTTTCCAATGTTTCCAACGTGTACACTCTTGATCAAGCCCTTCCATTTGTGCGAGTGTAGCCTGTGGAAACACCTGCCCCATAAGCAGAGACGGAGGTAGCAGGATATTCCTTGTAGCTTTATTTGCTATAGGAAATCTATTACGGAAAAACTGGGAAAAGGCATAAAAGTCCATGGTGGGGGCTCCTCCAAGCCTCGGCCAGTGCACTTCTTTCCGCCTCGCGCCCAGGCCCCTGTGCCCAGGCTCCCAGGGGGCCCCACTGAGCCCCCCACAACAGACACCGAGGGTGGCAGGGGAGCCAGCTCCTCGCCCACACACCGCCCCCCCACCCTCTGTCCCCCCAGGACAGGCCTGTCCCATCAGCAGGCCCGCTCTCCAGGTCACCTGCCACCCTGGGGCTGTGGCCTGGGGGCACAGAGCCGGTGCCAGCTAGCCCCATGGTCCACCTGCACCACCGTGGCCCTCACTGACCATCCTCACCTGCCAACCTGTACACTCTTTTTTTTTTAATATTTTATTTATTCATGAGAGACACACAGAGGCAGAGACACAGGCAGAGGGAGAAGCAGGCTCCATGCAGGGAGCCTGATGTGGGACTCGATCCCAGGACCCCGGGGTCACGCCCTGAGCTGAAGGCAGACACTCAACCACTGAGCCTCCCAGATGCCTCCTGTATGCTCTCTTGATATGTTCACCTTCAGGTTTTCTCAAATGAAGGTCAAAGCAACGCTCCCTCCTAAAAATAATAGATTGGTTAAACTATTGGTAAATTATACACGGCCCACGAGACTATGAAAAAGGATAAAGTAAACCCATACCTCTTGATGTGTGCCAACATGTCCTCAAAATATTGTCAAGCAAAAAAAAAAAAAAAAAAATCAGATTAAAAACCAGTACATTCCCTATGAGTTCTTCTATGTAAACAAGTAAATTTATATAGACATAAAACCTGGAAAGTTATGCACCTCATTAAGCTTTTACGATTGGCTACCTTTGGGGTGGATTTAAATTTAAATTTTTGTATTCTCTGGGACATCTGAGTGTCTCAGTGGTTAAAGTGTCTGCCTTCAGCCCAGGCCGTGATCCTGGGTCCCAGGTCAAGTCCTGCATCGGGCTTCCTGCAGGGAGTCTGCTTCTCTCTCTGCCTGTGTCTCTGCCTCTCTCTGTATCTCTCAGGAATAAATAAATAAAATCTTTAAAAAAAATAAATTTTTCTATTCTCTATACATCTGGATTTTTAAAAACCTTCTGTATTTCTTAGTATTATGATCAGTAAAAACAATAGGATTCCCAATTGGGGAAAAAAACAAATATTCCAACACTTTAATTCCTGTATCCTGTTACATTTTATGAGCTCTCTGCCTTCTAGAGGTCAGGGAAGAAGCCCGTTGCATCATCGCAGTCTTACACACGGGCACCTTGAAGCCCCAAAACAACAGGTAGCTTGGCCAGCACCACACAGAAGCGCATGCTCACTTCCTCAACTGGATGTTTCACAGTGAACTTTGTTTTGTTTTGTTCTTTCTGGGAGCCATCCTCTCTGCCCCAAGGATCTTCAAGCACAGCCACGCTGGAATCCCAGAGTTTCCTGTAACAAATGCTGCCAATGCCCTGCATGTAGCCTCTTAACCTTTATCATTTCATGGCAAGCCGGCCTGACTTCTGAAGGCCAACGGCTGCAGGTAATTGCCTGAGCGCATCTTATGGCTGCTGGAGCCCACTCTGCCTTCAGAACAATCCAGAAGTGACAGAGCGTTAATCCCTCCAGGTAGCAGCACTGAACTTAATCATAGGCAGTAGCTGGTGTATAAATACCCCAGCACCCTCCCCTTACACCTCACAGGGTAACACTGAGGCAGGTGGTTTACACTGCCTTCCAGAGTTCTGTCGTGGGACGGACCTCCAGATGCCTGCAGTGGTAACCTGCTTGGTAACACATTCTGTGTTGACTTCCTTCCCACTTTCCCACACCCTTTTACTAGTATTTCTGGGAATCTCTTCCCAAACAGAACACTTTCACTGAAATCCTTATCTTAACAGTCTTGGAAAAATTGGACAGCCACATGCAAGAGAATGAAGCTGGACCACTATCTTAGACCATACACGAAAATTAACTCAAAATGGATTGAAGACTTGAATGTAAGGCATGAAACCGTAGAACTCCTAGGGAAAAAAACATAGGAGGTAAGTAAGCAGTTTGACATTGGTCTTGGTGATCATTTTTTGGATTTGACACCAAAAGCAAAAGCAACAAGGGGCGCCTGGGTGGCTCAGTCAGCTAAACGCCTGCCTTTGGCTCAGATGCCTTGACTCTGGGATCAAGCCCCGCATTAGGCTCTGTGCTCAGGAGATAGCCTGCTTCTCCTTCTCCCTCTGCTGCTCCCCCTGCTTATGCTCTCTCTCTCTCTCAAATAAATAAAACCTTAAAAAAAAAAAAAGCAAAAGCAACAAAAACAAAAACATATTGGACTACATCAAACTGAAAAGCTTCTGCACGAAAAAAAAAAAAGCTTCTGCACAGCAAAGGAACCCATCAACAAAATGAAAAGACAACCTGCTAAATGGGGGTAAAAATTTCCAAATCATATATATATATATATATATATATATATATATATATACACTTTGAATTATATTATATATAATATATATTATAATATATATTATATATATTATATATATATAAATGCTTCTCCCTCTGCCTCTTCCACTGCTCATACTCTCTCTCAAATAAACAAAATATATATTTTAAAGATTTTATTTATTCATGAGAGGCAGAGACACAGGCAGAGGGAGAAGCAGGCTCCCTGTGGGGAGGGAGCCCCCCAGGCGCCCCTTAACGAAACCTTTAAAAAAAAGATGCTCAAAATCACTTATCCATAGGGAAGGCAAGTCAAAACCATAATGAGCTATCACCTTACACCTGTTAGAATGGCTATTATCAAAAAGACAAGAAATAACGAGTGTTGGCCAGGAGGTAGAGAAAAGGGAACATTTGTGTAATGTTGGTGGGAATATAAATTTGTAAAGCCACTAGGGAAAACAGTATGGAAGTTCCTCCAAACATTAAAAATAGAACTACCACATGATCTAGCAATTTCACTTTGGTATATTTATCTGAAGGCAACAAAACCACTAACTTGAAAGATATATGCACCCTCACACTCGTCACAGCATTACTTCCAACAACCAAGACATGGAAGCCGCCTGAGGATCCATCAATAGATGCATAGATAAACAAAATGTGATACAAATAATGGAATATTATTCAGCCATAAAAAAGAAGAAACTTCACCATTTACAACAACATGGGTAGAACTTAAAGGTATTATACTAAGTGAAATGTGGGATAAAGAAAGACAAATACTCTATGATTTCACTTATATGTGGATTCTGAACAACAAAGCAAACCAAAACTCAGAACAGATTGGTGGCGGCCAAAGGTAGGGGTTGGGGAGGGAGGTGAAATAGAGGAAGGACGTCAAAAGGTACAAACGTCCAGTTTTAAAATAAGTCCTGGGGATAAAATGTATGGCATGGTGGCTAAAATTAATAATGCCATGCTTTATTAGAAGTTGCTAAGAAAGTAGATCTTAAAAGTCGTCATCACACAAAAAATGTGTAACTATGCGTGGTGACAGATGTTGTGGTCCTTTCACAGTGTATACATACATCAACTCGCTAGGCTGTACACCTGAAGCAAACTAGATGTCAACTGTGCCAATTATATCTCAATTTAAAAATATAAGGTGGAAAAGAAAAGGCAGAAACAGAACAGTGTAAATAACATGCTACCTATTTTCGTAAAAAAGAGTAAAAGGGGCACCTGGGAGGTTCAGTTGGTTGAGCATCTGACTTCTGCTCAGGTCACGATCTCAGGGTCCTGGGACTGAGCTCCGAGTGGGGCTCTGCACTTGGGGAGTCTGCGTGTCCCCCTTCCCCCTGCCCTCACCCCTCCCCTTGCCCCCCCCCTCATGCACATTCTCACTTTCTCTAAGTAAATAAATTTTTTTTAAAAGGTGGGGAAATAAGGAAAAAAATATGTTTTTAAGCCACTTTATTGAGGTATGATTGATATACAAAAAGGTGTACAAATTTAACATGTACAACTTCATGAGTAACAGATACTTATCTATATTTAATTTTGATTGAGTTATAATTGACATATTAGTTTCGGGTGTGCTACATAATGACTCACTATTTATACATATTGTCAAATGATCACCTTAATAAGTCTAGCTAACATCTACCACCCCAGGGACACCTGGATGGCTCAGCGGTGGAGCAACTGCCTTTGGCTCAGGTCGTGACCCCGGGGTCCTGGGATCGAGTCCTGCGTCAGGCTCCCTGCAGGGGGTCTGCTTCTCCCTCTGCCTGTGTCTCTGCATCTCTCTCTCTCTGGGTCTCTCATGAATAAACAAATTCTTAAAAAAAAAAACCATCCATCACCACACATAGTTACAAAACTATTTTTCTCGTGATGGAAACTTTTTTTTTTTTTTTAGATGTATTTACTAATTTGATAAAGAGAGAGCAGGCTTGCATGGGGAGGCGGGCAGGTGGGGAGGAGCAGAGGGAGAGGAAACTCAGGCAGACTCTGAACTGAACACAGAGCTGGAGGTGGGGCTCAATCCCAGGACCCTGAAATCATCACTCGAGCCGAGACCAAGAGTCGGACACTCAACTGACTGTGCCACCCAGCACCTCATGATGGGGACTGCCTCAGCCATCCCAGCAGGCGATATACTGTTATTAGCTTCAGTCACCATTCTGTAGGTTATGCCTATATTTACTTTCATTTGCATAAACAAACACTGGACGCATTTGCAACAAACGAATAGGAACGGTGGTTTACGGAAGGCAGCGGGGAGGCAATGGGCTGAAGGCGGCACAGGTGCAACCAAGGCTTCTAAGCATGAACATTGTGATACTGTTTTGATATTTGAAACAGGTGTTACCTTTATGAAACTCCCAGCAACACGGTATCATCAAATCCAGTGAGGGTGCAGAGAAGCCGTTTTACACTCAGACACACACAGTCACCCCTGCCCAAGCAGCGTCACTCATTTGCCAACCTCAGAGGTCATTTTTCAGCTTGTTTTTAAATTTTTTTTTTCTTTAAATCTTCTAGAACTCTGCGGTACACTGCAAGGAAACGGGACATCAGGTGATGACTGGCCGCACACCCCAGAAGCGGGGAGAACTGTGCGTGCGGATGGCAAGAGGGAGCCTCGGCTTCCCTGGAAGGCTGCGCAGCCCTGCCCAGTCCCCCCGGGGAAGGCCGAGGCCACCGCTGGGCCCTGCGGCGCACCCAGGCCCAGTGCCCTCCTGCAGCCCGGCGCAGAGGGCGCTGACCCCCGGCCCTCCGGCCCCACCTGCACTCCGTGCTGACCCCGCCGGGACCCCCGGGACCCCTCCAGCTCTGCTGTCACTGTGCAGCGGCCCTGGCCGCCGAATCTGCGGCTGCACAGCTTGACCTTCCTGCAGTGCGGCCCGCGTCTCTGCGGGTCTCCCCCGATCGCCCTTCCATCTGCCCAGATTGGCTTCTGCGGCTGTGGCACCTGACTCCGGATGGCATTAGGGGTTCTCTAGCTGTGGATCGGGGGAAATAAGGGAACCGACGGCCTATAGCCAGGTCTCCAGGCCTTTACCTCTGGTGGAAAAGAAAGAAGAGGAAGGGGCACCTGGGTGGCGCAGGCGGGTGAGGGTCAGCCTCCAGCTCGGTCACAATCCAGTCCTGGGATGGATCCCAGGCTCTCTGCTCGGCAGGCCTGCTTCTCCCTCCGCCCCCCACTCCCGCTCATGCTCTCCCTCCCTCTCTCTCTCTGATGAATGAATAAAATCTTTAAAAAGAGAAAGAAAGGGATCCCTGGGTGGCTCTGCAGTTTAGTGCCTGCCTTTGGCCCAGGGCACGATCCTGGGGTCCCAGGATCTAGTCCCGCATTGGGCTCCCGGCATGGAGCCTGCTTCTTCCTCTGCCTGTGTCTCTGCCTCTCTCTCTCTCTCTCTCTATCATGAATAAATAAATAAAATATTTAAAAAAATAAAAAGAGAAAGAAAGAGATAAGAGGGTAAAGCAGTCCCATCAATCTTAAAACTGTGCGTGTGCATGCGTGTGCATGCGTGTGCGTGTGTGTGCGTGTTACAGGGCAGCAGTGGGGGTGGGAGTCAGACTGAGAACACAGAGTCTTTCCTGAGACGAGGCCGCTGGTCCTGGCTCCCGGCTAAGCCGCATCTAAACGTGTGGGGAAACCGTGACAGCTACACACAGGTGACGGCTGAGGCTAATTAACGATTGCAGGTAAAAACCTGCGAGTGAGGTAGGATGAGGAATCTGTGAGAGCGAGCTTTCTGCCACATAGTTACAGTTTGAAATTGTATGATTTTTTTAAAAAGATTATTTATTTATATGATTTTTAAAAAAAGATTATTTGTTTATTTATTTATTTTAGAGAGAGAGAGAATGCTTGAGCAGTGGGGAGGGGTAGAGGGAGAGAGAGAGAGAAGCACGCTCCACATTGCGGGGCAGGGGTTCGAACCCAGGACCATGAGATCATAACCTGAGTCAAAGGCAGATGCTTAACTGAGCTGCCCAGGCACCGCACATTGTATGATTTTTTAAAATCGTGATCCTGCGTTCATATGGCACATCTGGCCTTAGAAGCCAGAGGGACGAAGGGCTGCAGGGGCGAAGGCACGATTGCTCCTCCGTGTATATCCAGAAAGACTGCGATTAGATCTGATTCATTTATTCATTTAACACAAGCTCACTGAGCAGATGCAGAGTGAATTAAAAGTGGGAATCTAATTTCACTCCTCTGAAAACCCCAATAAAACTTCAACAAAGGGGTTTATAACTCCTGTTTTCTGTGGATCTTTATATCTTTTTTATTGTGGTAAAATATACACAATACAAATTTTTATCATTTTAACCAATTATCCCGTATGCACTTCAGTGGCACTAAGTACACTCACGACGTGTGTGGAGCCAAGCCATCACCCAAGTCCGGAACTTCATCTTTGCAGACGGGAGCCAACAGCCCTGCACACCCCGGCCGTGGCCCCAGCACCTCCATGCCTGTGACTTTGCCCACTCCGCACGCCTCACATAAGCGCGACCCTACAGGATCTGGGGTTTGGCTTTGCTCTGGCTTACTTCCCTTGCAGCATGTTTTCAAGGTTCGTCGCGTTGTAACACGTACCAGAACCTCCTTTCGGAGGCTGGCTGGCACTCATGGTCTAAAGCATCACACAGCCTATCGCTCATCTGTGGAGGGGCCCTTGGGTGGGGCCCCCCAGCTGCTGTGAAGACGCTGCTGTCGACGTGGGTGCGCACATACCTGCTGGAGCTCCTGCTTCCTGGTCTCTGGGGATGGCGGGAGGCATTGCTGGGTCACAGGGTAATGCTTTGCTCAACGTTCCGGGGCCTACCGTGCTGTTTTCTACAGCAACAGCGTCTTTGGTTTCCCCACCAGCAACGTACAAGGGTTCCAAGTTCTCTGCATCCCCAGCAGCACTTATTTTCCATTCTCAAAAATAAAAGCCCTCCAAGAGAGCATGAAGCGGTACCTCACTGAGGTGTCGTTACTTCTTGATGCACAACCTCACTAAGCCAGGGACATACATCCACGCCTGTCGGACCTGAGCTTTCTTACTCCATATCCTGGTCCTTTTGAGGCCCAAGCACATTCGTTTTAATGAAGTAGAACATCCCCAAACTTTGCAAGACTTAACTTAGATACGCAGTCTTCGGTGTTGATGCCGGGTACCTCATCTTCAGGCCCACACGCTGGAGCCTTGCCTCAGGAACTTTGGGAAACAGCCTCAAGGAAGACCTGTGCTGGTGCATAAAAACATCCACCACAACATTTTCTTATAAAGGAAAAGAAAAAAAATCTAAAATAACATAAATGTACACTAGAGGAAGGCCAAATAAATGGCAGCGTATGCTCTTCATGGCTCTCACGCAATGGTTACAGGACGATCCCTACGAAGCCTTGTTGAGCCACGGAACCACTGAAAACCCCATCAGTGAAGAAAGTGGTCTATATAGCTCTACAGTAATATGAAGTCATACGAGCAAAGACCAGAAAACACATTCCCAAAGACAATGTTGCTGTCTTAGGGTGTAGGATTAGGGGTGATTTTCTTTTTAAAAAATGTCACACGTGTCCTTACTTTGTATTTTCAATAACAACAATGGCAACAAAAGGAAGGACTCAGGGCGCCTGGCTGGCTCAGTTGATAGAGTATGTTACTTTTGATCTCAGGGTCTCGAGGTCAAGTCCCACTTGGGCATAGAGCCCACTTTAAAAGGAGAGAGTAAATAATAAATTTTAAAAAAAAGGAATGCCTGGGTGGCTCAGCGGTTGAGCATTTGCCTTCGGCCCAGGCCGTGACCCCGGGATCCTGGGATCAAGTCCCGCATCGGACTCCCCGCGGGGAGCCTGCTTCTCCCTCTGCCTATGTCTCTGCCCCTCTCTCTGTGTGTCTCTCATGAATAAATAAATACATATATATTTTTTAATTGTACTCTTCCTATTTTTTTAAGATTTTATTTATTTATTGGTGAGAGGGAGAGCATGCATAAGGGGCAGAGGGTGAAGGTGAAGCAGACTCCCCTCTGAGCCAGGAGCACCATGGGGCTCCATCCCAGGACCCCGGGATCACGACCTGACCCGAAGGCAGACGCTCAACCAACTGAGCCCCCAGGTGCTCCAAGAACTTGTTCTTTTCACTTAGTGATATATTGTTAACAACTTTCCAAATGAGTAAATATAGCTATTCTGCATTTTAAATGGTGGCTTCATAATATTAAGCCACAGCTTTTACGAGTTTTCCCAAGCTGAATATGCCACCAAGTAACACTCATCTATAGCCGGATAGCTTGTTGGTTCATTCGTTCTCTCACTCACTCATTCAAAACCACATGAAATGTTCACTAAATGCCTAGTGGTGGTTTTGAGAGCATCAAGAACTTTTTAGAGCTGTAAGCCTAATTTTCTAAAGATAATTTTTGCTTAAGTTAGGGGAAATGGTCATCTTCTCTAAACAGGGTTGATTATTGTGATGGGCAACCTTTAGATGGTTCCCACAGGGATCCCTGGGTGGCGCAGCAGTTTGGCGCCTGCCTTTGGCCCGGGGCGCAATCCTGGAGACCCAGGATTGAGTCCCACGTCTGGCTCCTGGTGCATGGAGCCTGCTTCTCCCTCTGCCTCTCTGTGTGTGTGTGTGACTATCATAAATAAATTAAAAAAAAAAAAAAAAAAGATGGTTCCCACAGCTCCTCCCCTCCTGCTGTTTATCTGGATCTAGTGACCTGCTTCTAACAAATATGCAAAAAGTACTGGGGTGATTAAGTTACAAAAGGCCGGGACCTCTGTCTTGCCCTATGGCCCTCTGCATTTGCAAGCTTTAATGACGCTGGCTGACACGTTAGAGAGGTCCAAATGGCAAGGAACTAAACAGCCACATGAGTGAGCCTGAACACGGATCCTTCCTCAGTCCTTATCTTCAGATAAAACCACAACCTTGACTGATAGCTGGATTGCCATCTGGAGAGAGACCTTGACATAGAAGATGTAGGTAAGGGACACCCGGGTGGTTCAGTGGTTGAGCTTTGGCCTTCGGCTCACGGCGTGACCCTGGGTCCCGGGATCGAGTCCCACATCGGGTTCCCTGTGAGGAGCCGACTTCTCCCTCTGCCTGTGTCTCTGCCTCTCTGTGTGTCTCTCATGAATAAATAAATAAAATCTTAAAAAAAAAAAAAAAAAAAAAAAGATAAGCTGTGCCTGGATCCTAACCTGAAGATACTGAAATACCAAACATGTTGTTTCAATATCCTAAATTGTAGAATAATTTGTTATGCACCAATAGATGACTAACAGTAATTGTTTAGGGATGAGACCTTGCAGATTATGGCATGTGGTTTCAGAAGAAGTGATTTAACTATTGCTAAGGGTTGCTTGGGATGCAATATACACTGAGGCAAGCAAGGCTCTGGGGGTCCTAGTGGCTGCCGTCAGAAAGCATCATAGAGGAAACAAGAAATTCAAGGACTACAGATGGGTGAGGCCATTGCTTTGAACACTGGACAGTGTAAAGAAGAAGCTCGAGAAGCACAAGTTCACACCTTCGTATTCCCCTTCCACTTCTGTTTATTTTTACTCTTCTCTTCTCTTCCCTTATGTTCCTGGAAAGTTCAGTCCTAAAGGCACTAGGCAGGACAGAGCGAGGAAGGTACACTGGGTCAGGAGAGCACCTGTGTAGGAGAGAGGCCTGCGACAGAAAGTGGGAACCCGAGCTGCCTGAGGAGGAGCAGGGCATTTACATAGGACGGTGGCTTAGCATAGGTGTCAGAGCTGGAGAAGGGTCAAAAGGACAGCACTGCCAGGGGGTAGCTCGGTGAGGGTGTCGCAACCTGAGCAGGGTAATGAAAGTGCATTAGTTACCTCTCGTTGCATTAGAAATTACCCTCAAACCTAGTAGGGTAGGACAATAGTCTTTCACTATCTCAGGGTTTCTGGGAGTTGAGAATTCAGACAAGGCATGGCAGGAATGGCTTGTCTGCTGTGTGTTGTCTGAGGCCTAGCCTGGTGGACTCGATGGCTGAGAGCTGAAATAATCTGAAGTCTTGGCTGAGGCTGCAGGATCTGCTTCTATAGCGGCTCACTTCATGCCTGAAAAGTCGGCTTACAAGTTGATTTCTTTCTATGTGGACGTATCCACACATGACCCCCTCCGCAGGACTGTTGAGTGTCCTTATAACATGGCAACCGGCTTCCCTGAGAGCTGGTGATGCCAGAGAGTGAGCCAGGAAGAAGTTATCTTTTCTTAATGAAGTAACACAGGAAGTCATATGGCATCATTTCTTTCATATTTTATTCATTAAAAGTGAGTCACGAAATCCAACCCATAGTCAAGGAGAGGAGAATTAGGTTAGACCTTTCGAAGGGAAGAGTATCAGAGAATTTGCAGATATGCTTTTAAACCACTACAGAAGACATGGAGGGGCAGCCTGGTTGGGGCTGGGGGTTCTCAGACCTGGATCACAGGGGGGAGGGCGTGTATGCACAGAGGGGAAGCATGGCATGGGTTTTCAGAGCCTGAGCAGGATGGAGAAGGCATCCACGTGGGAGAAACAGACTGGCTGGGAAGCTGAAGCCCAAATGTATTTGAAGAAGGCATCTGTGCTAGTGTGGGGGTGGGAGTAGTGCTGGAAGATGGTTTGCATACAGGCGATTGATCACATAAGTAAATATATTAAGGATAATTAGAGCCAGGCTTCAGGCTTCTCACTGTCAGAAGAGTGAGTTACAAATATGGAAAGAGAGAAAATAACATAAATCCTGTG
The DNA here is from genome assembly GCF_048418805.1 of Vulpes vulpes. Classification (NCBI taxonomy): domain Eukaryota; kingdom Metazoa; phylum Chordata; class Mammalia; order Carnivora; family Canidae; genus Vulpes; species Vulpes vulpes. Next base: position 93,143,764 of record NC_132783.1, on the reverse strand, counting down.
ATCTTGGATTGGGGACTGTAGGTATGAGTGTGAACTCATGGCTTTCAAGGCGGAAAGATGGATAGACAGACAGGAGGGGTGTGTGTGTGTGTGTGTGTGTGTGTGTGTGTGGGCGTGCATTTCCTGTTGCTATCCAGAGGGCCTGGAAGAGCAGAATCCTAATAGCAATGAGTACCCAGAGCACCCAGGAATACCATTTCCCCTAAAAGGAACCAGCATTCTTTAGAGAAATGGCCGATTCCAGACTTAGAGCAGGGAACATACAAGATGAGCCCAGAACCCCATTTTAAACTAGAAAGCAAGGACTTGCTCAGGAATGTTGGGGGCACGTCAAACAGGGCTACGAGCCAGCACCAAGGGGCTCCCACTGGCCAAATCTGGGACAGTGTGAGCCAGCCAAAATAAAAAAATGCCATTAAGAAAATATATCCCATTGACATAAAATAGGAAAGCATGAATCTATATGTACTAATAAATGAGTAAATTGATGAGGAATGCGGTATTTACAGAGTTTCAAAGCGTCTACTAGGTACTTATTCATTTCAAAGGGGAAACAGTGGTTTACAGTGGAGAAGCAGGTGCCATCTTCATGAGCGGCCAAAATGAACACCACCGGTAATGTGACAAATCAAAATCACAGGACACCTGACTGGATGCAGACAGAAGCGTGTGGTATCACTTCTCTGACAACCTGAATCTGGTCATGAGGAAACAGCAGACAAACCAAAACTGGGGGCTCCAGAATAACTGGAGAACAACCTTCCAGAGTATCAAGGACATAAAAGTTAAGGAAACATCGAAGAATTGTTTCGGAGTGAAGGGCACTAAACAGACATGAAAACTCAAAGCGAATTGCCAGTGTGAGATGGATCCTGATGTTTTAAGGGACCTGTGGCAAAACTTGAATGGGATCTGAGGGTTAGATGGCAGCAACGCCAATTTCCTGATTGTGATGTGGCTTGATTCTTTGTAGGATGGACATGCTTAGTGTTCTATCAGAGAAGAACAAGGAGCCCTGATACCTGGGGGCACCCCAGATACAATATGCATAATTCTCTCCTTCGCAGGATGCTAATTATGTACCATCTGTGGGAGAATTGGAATAAATGGTCCCTCAAATCCTTTTCTTCTCTTGCCATATTCCATTGAGGAACCCTGGTTGAGAAAGCCTGCACTTTAGTCTTGTAGGATGATCCTGTCTGGGGAAGGGAAAGAAGGAAGTCTGAGGTTGTTTCAAGGTCAAAAAGAAAGAAAGAGTAAAGGAGGAAAATGCTACAGATTCTTAATCCAAGGCACAGCCCAGGGACTCTCTATAATTCTGCTGAAAGAATCACTAAACCTCTTGTAATCACAGGGCTGAGGGAGCTAAAAATCAGATCCAAAGTTTGAGCAGTAATTTAATAAATTACAGTATCAGTTGGATTCATAGCCTCACTATTTAAAAAAAAAAGATTTATTTATTTGAGAGAGAGAGTGAGAAAGAGAGCGGCGTATGTGCATGCACACACACGAATTGGGGGGAAGGGCAGAGGGAAGGAATCTTCATGTGGACTCACTCTGGGTGTGAGCACAGTACAAAGCTCTACCTCACTCCCCACGAGATCGTGACCGGAGCCGACACCAACAGCCAGTCACTGAACCAACCAACTGGGCCGCGCAGGGCCTCCTGCCTCACCATTTCTTAGGTTAAAGTTAAGGCAGCGGAAGAGCGGGCTTCTCACAGTTCAGAGAGGGTTACAGTACCTCAGCCACACCCCGCCTCCCGTGTCTGCGGGGTCACCTCGAGCCTGAAGACCCCCTAGAGAATCGAGAGCCAGCGCCTACGAAAGGAAGCCAATCCCACAGTGCTGGCCCTACACCTGCTGTTGGCCGCTGGAGTCATCACCTAGGAAATCTTCAAACTCATCAGATCTCTGGATTGCATGCCCAGAAATTTTGATTATTGAACTGGTCTGGGGTCCAACCTAATTTGGGTCTTAGCAGCTCCCAAGGAGATCCTAACTTGCAGCCAAGGCTGAGGACTGCCTGCTGAACTAGAGATAAGACCCAGCATGCCCAAAGCTCAGATGACAACATAAAACCCAGGAACAGCCTCATACGCAAAAGGAATTGCAATATTCGGCTAATTTATGCCAGCAACATATATTAGTTGGAATTTTTCTTCCAAACGGGAGGTTTGTCTTTTTTTTTTTCCCATTTAAAATTTTTTTTTCAATTGTTTATACCAGTATGACTCATGGATGTTTATATTTTGGATTATAATATAATGCTACTCAGATGGCTCAGATCGCTCCAGTCTTAGCCATTAGGAGCTCTTTGGGTTGGCTTCTGTGTCTGTCCCTTTGGCACCCCACAGCATTGTGGGGTCTTGTTTTTCAGTCCTTCCTTACTTTCTGGCACTCTGAGGTGCTCCAGGTTTATTTGTCACCAGCTACACCTTGAGACCTGACCTTCACTGTCCACCTTCTTGTACTCATGGACGTGTCTCACCTTTTTCCCTTAAACTCTTCTTTCTAGCTTACCTCTTAACTCAGGCAGATGGAAACTGAAACAACCCCTCAAGCCAAAGCAACTGCCTTGACAAGACCTCTGGCCAGCCCAGAGCACCCAGACCAATTTGAACTTAATCCTTGACTCATGCCTGTGCAGAGTCACATGGAGTGACCTATAGAATGACCCACAACTACCTTTACCCCATTATAGCACTAAAATCTCCACTCAAGAAGGAGCACAAGCCTCATTTGTGTAACAAACAGTGTGTATAGAAGCATGTTTCCTTAAGACACACGTGCAACCTTATGCCTGTGCCTACGTGAGGTGACAAGGCTATCTAGCTAAATATTCATCTAACCCTAAATAAAAGGAATCTTTTTATTCACCCTTGCTCAAGAGTTACAGCTTTGGAAGTCATTCCCTGTGATCTCCTTATTTGCTGCAAATAAAAGTCTTATTGTGCATGACAACTCAGCCTGGTTCAGTTTCTGACTCACCAAGGAGCAAACTCGTGTTGGTTAGGTTACATTATCTTGCACATTTCTTGTCCCAGTCTTAGAGTCAGCTCTTTCTCCAGGGTCCCTGGTTCCTTTTGTTGCAGAATGGTATTTGAAACCAAAATCTGAGAGCCAGGTGTAATTTTTATACCCTGCTATACTACAAGTAAAAAGCAAAACAAAACAAAAAAAAGACTCAAATAAAAAAAACCTGTTGGAGTTCCCAGGGCCAAGCTCCCCAGATTGGCATACCCAGCCTAGGAATCCTTTCCCTTTCCTGGCTGTCCTTTGGGAGTCAGAGTTGCAGGCTCTCCTGACCATTACTTGTTTGGTGGCCTTCCTTCAGGGGGGCACCAGCCTGGCTCCGGTGGGCACTGATAAATAATAGTGTAGGAAGTGCCCAAAGAGAGGAAAGTAAAGGTTCACAGAGCAAGGAGAAACTAATGTCGTGGGGAGGAGCTGGAACAATTTTTGAGGCTTGAGGGCAGCTCAGGAAGTGCTGCTTGAGAGCAGACGCCACGGCTGACAGGGCCTTGGTACCCGGAACACTCAACCTGCTGCCTGGCCCACCCCCGTCCTACACGAGCACCTGCTGGTGGTTCCACTCCACTGAGCTCAGAGCAGCCCACAGGATACTTGCAGAGCCCTCAGTCTGGGATGCCCGAAATAATGCTCCAGCCCTGCTGCTCGTTCTAGGCAAAAGAATTCCACAAAATTTCTGATGCTTAAAAATTTATTCTAGGTGCCAGGGAGCCTGACTGGTTCAGTTGGAAGACCATGAGACTCTTGACCTCAGGGTGGTGAGTTCAATCCCCACAGTGGGTGTAGAGATTACTAAAAAATATAATAATAAACTTTGGGATGCCTGCACGGCTCAGCTGGTTAAGTGACTGCCTTTGGCTCAGGTCATGATTCTGGGGTCCTGGGATTGAGCCCCACGTTGGGTTCTCTGCTCAGCAGGGAATCTGCTTCTCCAGCTCCCTCTGCCTGTGCTCTCTCTGTCAAATAAATAAATAAATTCTTTTTAAAAATTTAAATTTAAATAATTTTTAAAAAGAATTTATTCTGTGTGCTTTCTGAAGGCGGATGGGAGGAGGGGAGGGTGATTTCATAGCTCCCTTGGTGGCACCAAAGCAGCATTTGAGAGATTATTTTGGAGGTGAAGGTACTGAGTGAGTCCTAAAGTCACCTATGCAACCTGATAAACTGGATGGAGATTAAAGGATGGAGAAGGTACAGAGAAGAGGGAAGTCAAGGCCCTGTCCCAGGCTGTCTGTTGTGGGGACTGAGACAAAGCCAACCAAGACTTAATGTGGAGCAGCAGGCTCCAGGTCAGAAGGTTCAACCAGGTGCTGTCGCAGTTGGGAGGTGATGACCCGTGGCTGCGGTGGTGGAAGGTGGAGGGTGAGGGGAAGGAGCTCCACGCGGGGGCTCTCCTGTAGGGCAGGCGATGGGAGCAAAAGCACTGAAGCCGCACAGCCCGGATACCTGCCAGGGGATAGTAAGGCAGGTTGGCAAGAGAAAGGAGGACAAGCAGGTAACAGGAGCCTGGGAAGGTCCTGGAACAGGTTTCTTAAACCTGGACACATTTCACGGCCTGGAGCCTGAAACCGGGTGCAAAATTGCGCGTGCATTTTCCAGGGCGCAGAGTTAACAGAGCGTTTCCTTTTCCCAAACCTTGACACGCCTGCGGAGCCTCTGCACCGTCCGAGACCTCCTGCAGCTTCTGGGCAGAGCGAGATAAAGCGAGAAGCTGCCTGGGAGCCGACCCTGCGGTTTACCAACAGCGCCAGGGCCTGGGCCGCCCGCCGCCGGGCTCACCGCGCCTCCTAAAACCCTGTGGGGGGGACGCGGAATTGCCCTCGTTTTACCCAAACTGACAAGTCATCCCCGCGCACGACCCCCGGGGCCCTCGCGGAGGGGCCTCTGTGATTCCAGGGAAGGGGCACGGCCGGGGCGGGCGCGGACAGTCCGCACGCAGGCCCTGGGTCTTCGGGGGCAGGGACCCGGGCGCGGACCGGACCGGGCGCGGCTTCACCTGGGCGGCGGGACCGGGCGGAGAAGGCTCGGGGCCCACGGGCAGGTCGTCCGCGCCGGGGGAGGCCCCGCAGCGGGGGTGCGGGCGGCCGTGGACCTGCACCCGGCGGCCGGGCCTGCGGGGGGCGGGGGCGCGGGGCGCGGGGCCGCGGGGGGCGCGGGGGGTGCGGGGGGCGCGGGGGGCGCGGGGGAGGCGGGGGCGCGGGGCCGGGGCCGCGGGGGCGCGGGGGCCGCGGGGGCGCAGGGGGCGCGGGGGAGGCGGGGGCGCGGGGGGCGCGGGGGGCGCGGGGGAGGCGGGGGCGCGGGGGGGCGCGGGGGGCGCGGGGGCGCTCTCGCTGCGGCCCTGGGGCCGCCCAGGCCGCGCCCCGACGGCGCTCTGGCGGCCCGGGAGAGGCGCGGGGTGTGCACGCGGGGGGCCGGCCGAGCCCTCGGGCCCGCGAACCCGGGAAAGCGGCCAAAGCCCAGGCCGCCTCCGTCCGCCTCCCGCCTGCGCCCCCCGCCGCCCCGCTCAGCGCCCCCGCCCCGCTCAGCGCCCCTACTCCCGCATCTGACCTCCCCCCCACCAGCGGGCCGTCCGCACCACCCAGGCCGCCCCAGCGGCGCCCCCCGTCTGGTAAACGCCAGCCCGGCCCCCGGGCGAGGGGGGCGAGGGGGGGCTGCGGGGGGCACCGGCCCGCCCCGCCCGCGAGCGCCCGCATCTGAAATGTTTCCGAGTCGCGGAAAGGCCGCGGAAGCCTCCGGGATTAATGAACAAACCGGCTTTTGGCCTGGGCGGGAACAGGGTAAACATCGTGGGTCCAAGAGGGGCAGGTGCGCGGAGACGGACGCGGGTAAATGATTACACAGCCCCGGCCACGCGCTTTAGAAAGGCGGCTTTGGGGGCGCCCGGGCGGCTCAGCGGTTAGCGCCGCCCTCGGCCCAGGGCGTGACCCCGGGTCCGGGATGGAGTCCCGCGTCGGGTCCCCGCAGGGAGCCTGCTGCTCCCTCTGCCCGGGTCTCCGCCTCTCTCTGGGTCTCTCATGAGTAAATAAGAATCTTAAAAAAAAAAAAGCCGCTTTGTGCACCGACCCCAGGGCTTGGTGAAGTTCTCCCCACGCGAAGGCCCGGATTTGCACCCTCCAGCCCAGGGCCCGGGGGCGCCGCCCTCCGCTCGCGCCGGCGCAGAGGACCCGCGTGGCAGGTGGACGCGCGGCGCTCGGGGGGAGCCAAGGCCGGCCCGCCCAGGTGTCCCCCCGCCCCGATGACCCCCCACCGCCCCGCCCAGGTGTCCCCCAGGCCCCGCCCCGATGTCCCCCCGCCCCGCCCAGGTGTCCCCTCCCCTCCCCTCCCGCTCCCCCCCCCCGCCCGCAGCCCCGCAGCCCCGCAGCCCCGCAGCCCCGCAGCCCCACCGCCCGCGGCCGCCAGGGCTCCGGCCTCCCGCGGACCCCGACCCCGGCCACCGCGAGGCTGGATGTCTTGGACACGCAGGGCTGTCCAAGCAGGTGCTTCCCAAAAGTCTAGGCGTGCGTTTCCGTGTCCACAGGCGATAGTTTGTCGGGCTTCTTGCCCCAATACCGTGCAGTCGGATCGGCTGCCCAGCCCGCGCTGGCGGTGGCCACAGTCCCGGGCCCCGTGGGGCGCCCGCACCCGCGCGCAGCGTCCGCAGCCCACCAGGAGCAACCCGTGATGCCCAAGTCAGCGACGTGCTGCTCTCCAGAACCGGGGCATCGCGCGCTCTCCCCCTGTCCTCGCAGAGTGCAAGCAGACGGGATTTGGGGTCCCGGTTGTACAAGTAGGACGCCACGTGCCGCGGGCTCTGCTGGGCGGCCGGGGGCGCGGAGGTGACCTGGGCACCATCGTGGTCCTGGAACGCGGCCGGTGTCTGCACAATTCCCCAACTTCCGTACTTAATCCACTAAATCCTCCTCCCAGGCACAGCCTGGTCTTCCAAAAGCTTTTGCCCCAAGCTGGGAAAACCCAATAAAGGAATGATCATTTTTCAGCCAGGGGAGCCAGCCTCGCTCATACATAATGAAGCAAGTCACACAAAGGAAAGAATTCTTTCCCATTCTCCTGGGAGAGGCCCCTCAGCCCAGGGAATCTTCGGAGCTGCCCAATCACCCAAACTATGGGCCAGCCCCGGGGGCTAGAGGGGGGTGGAGGTTCACGGAGGAGCCCTCTTACCCCCTGCCCCCAAGACGGAGTTGTCACCTGAAGAAATGCCAGCCCAGGTTATTCATGAACATTTCTTACAAATCCCGATTCCTGCATTTTCTCTGCCCCAAGTGCCAGTTTCGGATTCCCTGGGCCAGCTGAGTGACACAAAGAAGGGACAAAGAACAGCTTAGAGGACCACCCCTCTGGATAACACCTGGATGCCGTCAGAGGACCTAGTGGACAGGGTGGGAAGAGGTTGCACATCAACCCCTTTGGCCTCGGACTGGTAAATAAGCCTGGCCTTGTACACACCCCTCTGCCCCTCTGCCCTCAGTGCTCACAGATACATGGTCTCCCAGGCTAGTTAGACCTTCCTGCAGGCACTAGACCATTCTAACTCCAACCCGGTCTCTTCCACTAAACACCCCTGGAGGCTCAACCAGATCCTTACTCCTCCAGGACCTCTGGCTGGAAAGGACAGCAAAAGAACAGGGTGGTGGTAAGCACCCAGGGGAGCTTCTGCTTCATGCCTGTGACCTGTGGAGGAAACCAGTCACCTATTAAGTAGCTGAGTGATCATGGGCAAGTCATTGATCTTTGTTCAGTATTCTTTGAGTTTCCCATTGGCAAAGTGGCCAGAAATAGAACATTCCTGGGATGTCTGGGTGGCCCAGTTGGTTAAGTGTCTGAGTCTTGATCTCAGGGTCATGAGTTGAAGCCCATGTTGGGCTCCACACTGGTCTTGGAACCTACTTTAAAAAATGATAATAATAAAATAAAAGGAAAGGAAAGAAATAGGAGCACCTGGGTGGCTCAGTGGTTGAGCATCTGCCTTTGGCTCAAGTCATGATCCCGGGGTCCAGGAATGGAGTCCTGCATCGGGTTCCCCACGGAGAGCCTGCTTCTCCCTCTGCCTCTCTCTCTCTCTGTCTCTCATGAGTAAATAAAATCTTAAAAAGAGAGAAAGAATAGAAGAGTCCTGGGAAGAAGGAGATGTGGGGAAACCTGCATTGTAAGCTCAGCATCTGGAAGCCTTCTCACACATTCTCCTGAGGCTCCACTATATGATGGTAGAGAGGGAACTGTCACCACCACACTGTCATCTGCCCTGGAAGTGAAATGCCTGAAACTAAATCACCTTGGCATCCTGACTTGGGTGAGCTGCAGTCACAGGCAGATTGGCTTTCAGAGCAGGTGACAGCCCAGGGGCCTTTCTCCTATCACTGGAGGCAGGCAGTCAGCTAACACTGCCTCACTGCTGGGATGGATCCTACTCCCAGCATGGCACCCCACGGCCGTCTGCCTGGGAGATGAACCCAAGCCGATCTTCACTGACATTAAATAGCCTTGTTCTGCTCCCACTGTTTCCATCTCAAGGATATCAATCCCTAGCCTGCCCGTGGCTATCAGACTTCTTTTTCAACATTTCCGTATCCATTTTCCAAACTTAGAAAGAGGCACAAAGCTCCAAGACGACTACTTTTATTTATTTAACTGACAGAGAGAGGGAGTGCGCGTATGGCTACAAGCTGGGAGGAGGGGCAGAGGGAGAAGGAGAGGGAGAAGCAGGAGCTGGGCAAAGTAGGGAGCCCAACGTGGGGCTCGATCCCAGGACCCTGGATCATGACCTGAGCTGAAGTCAGATGCTTAACCAACTGAGCCACCCAGTGCCCCTGTATCTACTTTTTAGATTTTTTTTTTAAGATTTTATTTATTTGAGATAGAGTCTGTGAGAGAGAGCATAAGCAGGGGAAGAGGCAGGTGAGGAGGGAGAGGAAGACTCCCACTGAGCAAGCCCAATGTGGGGCTCTATCCCAAGACCCTGAGATCATGACCTGAGCCGACAGTTCACTGGCAGAGCCACCCAGGTGCCCCTTAATTTAGAATTTATAGAAACAAGGAAAGGAGAATGATTGACTTACGTGGGAGGGGGTGTATGACTCACTGGGTTCCACAAAGTGGAGAGGGAGAAGGACTTTCCAGGTTGAGGGGGCTGCATGAGTCCAGCAGTGGAGGCCTAAGCCCATTGGCTAGTCTGGTACAGCTGGAGGGGAGATGGCATTGCCTACAGGGTGGAGGGGAAGTGGTAACAACTACAAACACCAAAGCCCATCCCAGTGGATGTGAAGTATCCCATAGATAGTGGGGAGTCACCAGACTTGTTTTAAAAGAGGAAACTGGTTTGCTGAATTTATGCTTTAAATCATTTTGGTAGCTGTGCAAGGGTGAAGTAATTTTTTAAAATAGATTTTTTAATAATAGTTTGAGGTTCACAGAAAAATTGAGCATATAATACAGAGAATTCCTATATACTTCCCTCCCCTTCCCATAGTTTATTATTTTTGTCTTGAATTAGTGTGGTATATTTGCTACAGTCAAAGAAGCAAGACTATGCATTAACTCAAGTCCATAGTTTATATTAGGCTTCACTCTTGTACACTTTTTTTTTTTTAAGATTTTATTTATTCATGAGAGACACAGAGAGAGAGGCAGAGACACAGGCAGAGGGAGAGGCAGGCTCCCTGCAGGGGGCTCAATGTGGGACTCGATCCCAGGACCCTAGGACCACGCCCTGAGCCAAAGGTAGACGCTAAACCGCTGAGCCCCCCTGGGGGCCCCTGTCTTGTACACTTCTATGGGTTTTGACAAATATGTAATATCATGTACCCACAATTATAGTATTAGAATCATTTCAAACCCCCTAAAAGTTCCCCCGCATTCCACTCCTGTTATTCCCAGTTGCGCCCTGTAAGCCCTTGGCAACCACCTACTGCGACACTGTTGCCTTTTCCAGAACACCATATGGTACATGGACTTTCCAGACTGGCTCCTTTCTCTTAGTCATATGTATTTAAGGTTCTTCTGTGTCTTTATGTGCCTTAATAGAGCAGTTCTTTCAGTAAGCCTTTAAAAAGTCTTTTCCTTTGATAAATATTTACTGTACTTCTGTATCAGTACTGATAGAAATATAATACGGGTCACAAACTTGCTTTTTCTAGTAGCCACTTTAAAAAGGCTAAAAAGAGGGCTCCCTGGGTGGCTCAGTGGTTGAGCATCTGCCTTTGGCTCAGGTCGTAATCCCCGGGTCCTGGGATCGAGTCCTGCATTGGGCTCCTGCAGGGAGTCTACTTCTCCCTCTGCCTGTGTCTCTGTTTCTGTGTCTCTCATGAATAAATAAAATCTTAAAAAACCTAAAGAGCAGAGCAGATGAAATTAATTTTAATAACACATTCTACTTAATATATTAAAAATACTGTCATTTCAGGATTTAATCAGTGTAAAAAGTATTGAGATATTTTATACATATATCTTTTGTACTCAGCCTTTTATTTTTTTATTTTTAAAGATTTTATTTATTTATTTATTTATTTATTTATTTATTTATTTATTTATTTATTTATGATAGACAGAAAGAGAGAGAGAGAGGGGCAGGGACACAGGCAGAAGGAGAAGCAGGCTCCATGCAGGGAGCCCGACATAGGACTCGATCCTGGGGCTCCAGGATCGCGCCCTGGGCCAAAGGCAGGTGCCATCCAGGGATCCCCTGCTCAGCCTTTTAGTATAAAATTCAGTGTGTTCTATTTTCAGCACGTCCCCACTTGGACGGGCCACATTTCCAGCGCTTAGCAGACACACGCAGCAGGACACAGCAGCACTGTGCTGGGTACTGAAGACAGAGCAGGGGACAAAAGGACAACGTCTCTGTCCTCACATAGTTGACAGTCTAGTCAATGATAGAGAAGTAAACACACCATTTTGGAGAGCGAGGTGTCCGTCTGTGGTATCATAGGCTGGGAAGCTGACTTAGTTTGCCGGGGCAGTCAGGGAGGCTTTTCCCAGGCTGGGAACCGAGGAGGAGGCATTAACCATCAATTATCTATTGCCACAATAATGTAGTATAACGAACCACTCCAAAATGCACAGGCTTAGCGTAATAACTATTCATCATCACTCCCGAGTCTAAAGTCACCTGGGCAGCTCGTCTGGCCCCGGGTGGGCTTGCACACGCGTCTGTGGGCAGCAGTGGGTCAGGTAGGTAGCGATGCCAATCCTGGCTTGGCTTGAGTGTTTGAGGCCTGCTGGCTGGACTGGCGTAGGATGACCTCAGCTCTTTTCCATGTGGCTTCTCAGGCTCCAGCAGGCTAGCCCAGGCCTGTTCTTACGGTAGAGGCGGGGACCCAAGAGAGAATGTGCAAGCGTTCAAGGTTTCCCAAGACTCCAGCTCAGAACTGTGTCACTTGGGCACGTTCCTCGGGCCGCGCCAAGCTACCAGGCCAGCCCGGATCCCGCGAGGAGCTGCGAAGTCCCATTACAAACGGTGTGCATTCGGGAGGGATGGAAAACTTAGGCGATTTCTGTCTTCCATCCTCTGTATTACTTAAAAGGCTTTCAATTCCACCAGGAAGTTATATGTAAAAAAGAATATTCTAAATTTGTATGTGACCAATAAAATGTCCTCAAAATATATAAACATGAAAATAGAACTACAGGAAGAAATGTACACGCTTGCTCCTGACGGTGGCTGGTTTCATGGGACCTTTCGCCATTATTGACAGGTCCAGCACACACAGACAGTTAGTGAGGACATAGAAGGGCCGAGCACATTCCCGAGGAATCCAGCGGACACATACAGCAGACGTTGTGTGTGAGGCTCCATTCTAGGTGTGCTGGGCATCTGGCAGTGAACAAGTCAACAATCCCTGTCCTCCTAGAGTTTATAGGCTGGTGGAAGCAAACAAATTATAAGCCAGTTAATAGGTAAGACAACTGTGAAGACTACCATCAAGAAAAACAAAGGGGGAAGGGGAGATGAATGCCAGGCTGGCAGGGAGAGGGACTTAATTTAAACGGCACAGTCAGGGTAGATACTACCGAGGAGACACCTGAGGCCTAAAAGCAGTGAGTCAGGTAGGTGCTTATCTCCAGGACTAGAGGAGGGAACAGCAGCACAGAGGCCCTGAGGAGGAGCTGGTTTGGCAGGTTCTAGCAGTAGGCACAGGCAGGCCTGGTAAGGTGTGTGCTCTGCCAGGAGTGCTCAGGGGCCCAATCACCCGTGGCTTCATAGTTCACAAGACTATTTTGGATTTTAGTCTTGGTGATGGGAAGCTCCAGGAGGGCTTTTGTTGGGAGTGGGGTGGGGAGGAAGGACATCGGGAGCATTGGGGTGAGAAGATGGCTGTTTGAAGACAATGGTCAGGTCGCCAGACCTTCAGAGGTTGCTGGGTACCAATCCTCGTCAGGCAACGCGTTCCCAGGGACCTTTCCTTGCTTTGCCTTTCAACTACTTAGACAGCAGTTTATTCCCCAAAGGATGTCACCATCTCAGGAGAAACATATTCCAATTATTCTGGAAAACAAGGTAATTGTGACTACAGTAGTGTTCATTTTCTCAATTCTCAGAATGAAAACCGATCCAAGGTGAGAACAAAGGGTAGCTGCAGGTAGCACTCCTCTTCCCCTTGGGAAAACCTAGTCAACTATTTATGGAGCTACAGGTTATGTGAAACTATTGTCAGTTCCAAGTCACTTTCAAGATACAATCTTACAACAAAGACAGAAGTAAATGGGGGAGCATTTAAGCAAATACTTACTGAGCACCTACTATGTGCTGATTTAGCAGGACAAAGATCCTTCCCCTCATTGGGAAGATAAACATGTAACATAAACACAAAAATATGTGATATGTTAGATGAGATGAAAATATAAAGTAGTGAGCATTAAGACTGGGGTGTTACAATTCAAAATGGCCTGCTTGGGAGGGGAGACTACTTGAAAAGTCCTTTCTACCTCCTATGGGCAGAACAAAGAGTAGGGTTGGGGAGTGTCAGGGAGGTAGGGGTAGGGCCTGGCCCTTACACAACCACTATAACATGCAAGGGTGGGATTTGTAATTTATAATTTTATTCCCCTTCCTAAGACAAGGAAACATTTCCTGTAACCAGTGTGATCATCTCTGACTTCTGGTTCTCTGAAGTGAATCGTGTAAATTGTGATACATTTTACTACGCACTATCAGAAAAAGTTTATAGGGCTCTATTTAGCAACTCCGGTTCTGACAGTTCCCATGCCTGGGCTAGAACAGAGACCCAACAATGGCAGAACAGATTGTTCTATTAGTTTTCTTTGCAGGATTTTATTTTTTCAGCCGAAACAAAGTATGAGTCCACCTGCGTGGCCCTGCCTGAAGAAGGCCCAGGGTTTGAATTTCCTCCAGGAGGGGCCTTAGAATATGCAGTCTTTATTTTTTTATTTTAAATATTTTATTTCTTTATTCATGAGACACACAGAGAAAGGGAGGCAGAGACACAGGCGGAGGGAGAAGCAGGCTCCATGCAGGGAGCCCGATGTGGGACTCCATCCTGGGTCTCCAGGATCACGCCCTGGGCTGAAGGCAGACGCTCCACCGCTGAGCCCCCTGGGCTTCCCAAATAGGCAGTCTTCAGTGTGAGATGCAGGAGAGCAGAGAGCCCTAGCACAGCTCCGTTCAGAATAGACTAAGCTTCCACAGACTAAACACACACGTATCATTTTGTATTAGATTCAACAGTGTCTGTAAGTAGTAATGGGTATCCCACGACCGGTACGAAAAGATTTGATTTCCTCATTAGCTACCAAGGGAGTAGCAAATGCCAACCTCTCAATTTCCTCACTTGTAAAACAGGGATAACAGGCAGGGATGCAAATGAAAAGCCTGGCATCATAGCTGTTGTATAATAGGTTCTCTCTCTCCCTTCCCCCATCTTAACAAAGATCAGAGATCAGGCATATCTATAGGCATCCTTTAAAAACTAGGGCTTCTCGATCCTTAATGTGTAGACCAGTTCCCTGGGGCATCCTGTTGAAAGTGCAGATTCTTTTTTTTTTTTTTTTTTAAGATTTTATTTATTCAGTTATAATAGACACAAAGCGGGGGGGGGGGGGGTGCAGAGGGAGAAGCAGGCTCCATGCTGGGAACCTGACATGGGACTTGACCCTGGGGCTCCAGAATCATACCCTGGGCCAAAGACAGGCGCTAAACCGCTGAGCCACCCAGGGATCCCCAAAAGTGCAGATTCTGCTTCAGTGGAGTTGGGGCCCGGGGTTCTGTATTCCCGACAAGCTTCCAGGGTAATGACATGCTGCTGAGCTGGGATCACTCTTTGAGTAGCAAGAATTTAACACAATGCAAATTCCAAAAACACAGTTACTGCACAAAAAGCCCCTCAGTGGGCTCCATGGTTTGTCTCTTTCTATAAAAAAATTAACTCTTCTACTGAATGCCTCATGTGGAATCACTTCCCCAACCAAGTAACCAGGCCAGGTCATAAAGAACACATCTTTTGGCGCAGGAGGGTTCACAGCACTACTTCTGCGGGAAGATCTTGCAATGGTCTCTCCACCGCTTCTGGCTTTTTGATCTTAGCCTTTTTCTCTGATGATAATTACCCCTTAATTAGCACCCACCACTCTGTCATCTGAGTAATTATAGTAAGTGCAGCTTGCACCTCTGCTGGCAATCTCTAAACGAAAAAATGATAAAATAAGATCCTGTATGCTGATGTTTTTTAAAAAGGCCCAAACTGACCCAAATACAAGTTCCTGCACACACTGCCCAACACAGACCCGCTATAATCCTGTAAGCCATCGAGAGCTGGTTTATTTTGAAACAACCAGGAGAAAGTATGGTCATGATATTTTGGAAAACTGTAGATGTCAGAATACAAATTTTGCCAGCTGCTGCAGCAGCAGCAACAGTGCAAAAGCAAAAACAATTCAGGCATTATAAAATCCACCTTAAATTCCTAGTGGGAAGGGCCGCAGGATCTCAGAAATTACTTTTTTTTCTTTATTCGGAGTTTCCCCGAATCTATTGGAGGAATCCGGTTAACTCAAAGCAGATTACCCACATTGGAGGGAGAAGGGGCGGGGTTTTCACTAGAAGCAATTAGTTTTCTAATTTCCCAGGTGCACTCTTCCATTCACCACCCACCCAACAGCAGGGCCGTCCAGGCCCGATGAATCATGCGCCTCTCTCAGCACGAACTGCCTGTACTACTTTCGAGAACGCTGTTTTCCCCACTGCAGTCTTAAAAGAAAAAAAAAAAAAAGACAGAAATCCTCCCCAAATTTCCAATTTCTGCATCGGGGATACACTGACACGGAAAAAAAAAAAAAAAAAAAAGAGCCCCAAGAGCACGGAGGAGCGCCCGGTGTAAGGGACATCCGAGGGGCTGGGGCCGCGGGCCGCGCAGGGATGGGAGGCGCGCCGCTGGCCTGCCTTGCCCCCTCGCCCCGCACCTGCAGGAGCCCTTTGCAAGTGCATCTCGGACTCCAAACGATCTTACAAAGCTGGCGAAACTTTTTTTTTTCCCTTTTTTTTTTTTTTAGTTCTTACGTAACCGCATCACCGTTATCACACCGCGCAAGGTCAACGGTGGTTCGTGTCGCCGGGGTCAGAGCCGGGGCGGCCCGGGCCGCAGCGGGAGCATCACCCGGCCGGGGTGACGTCACCCGCGGCCCCCGCCGTCGGGCCGCCGCCCGCCCGGCTCCCGAGCTCCCTGCTCCCGGGCAGGCCTGGCGCAGCTGCACCGCCCGCCGTCCCCAGGCTCCGGCGGGTCCCTGGGGGGGAAGCGATTGACACAGCTGCCTGCGCCGCGCCCCCGGGGCCTCTCCCGCAGCACCTGCGTCTGCCCGCGGGGGGCCGGGCGCTGCGAGCGGGCTGCGAGCCGCCTCCCGAGCCGCCGCCGCCCGCGCCTCCCGCGCCTCCCGCGCCTCCCGCCGCCGCCGCCGCCCGCGCCTCCCGTCGCCCGCTCCCGCGCCCCGCGCGCGCGCGCGCGCGGCGGCCTCGCGAACGCGGACTACAACTCCCGTCGGGTCCCGCGGCCGGGCCAATGGCGGGCGCCGGCGCATGCGGGGAGCGGCGCCTGCGCGGCGGGTTGAGTAAGCGGCCGCGTGATTGGCTGCGCGGCGCGCCGGCCGCGCGGGGCCTGTGGGAAGCGGAGTGACGGAGCGAGCGGCTGTTGGAGGAAGGAGGTGGGGGCCGGGAGCGCAAATGGCGTTGAGATGGTCCAGGGCCGCGTTCAAACTCCAGCGCTGACCACCCCCCGGCGGAAGCGGCGGCGCGGGAGGCGGCGGCGGCCTCGCGGGGGCCCGTAGCCGGCGCGGCGGCGGCCAGGGAGGCCTAGGCCCGGCGCGGCCGGCGGCGCTCGAGGCGGGGAGGGAAGTTGCGGGGCCGCCGCTCCCCCCCCCGCCGGGCTTCCTATTTACCCCGAGCCGCGGCGCGGGCTCCGACGGCGGCCGAGCGGCGCGCGGGCCGGGCTGCTCTGCCGCGCGGGGCCGCGGGGAGCGGGAGAGGCGGCGGCGGCCCGAGGCCCGAGCACCCGCCCGGCGCCGGGGTAAGTGGGGGGGCGCGGCGGGGCGGGCGGGGGCGGCCGTCGCTCGGGTGCCCGCGTTCCGAGTTGCTTCCGGGCCGGCGCTGCCCGCGGGGCCCGGCGGCGGGGGCTTCCGGGGCGCCGGGGGCCGCATCCAGGTCCCGGCGGGGCGCGGCGGGGGGGGCGCGGGGGGCGGGGAGGAAAGTTACGGCCCGGGGCGCCGGCCCCTCCGCGGCAACCCGGAGCCCGTGGGGGCCGCTGCGGACGCGGCCCTGCGCTGCGGGCGGACCTCGGCTGCCCCCCCCCCCCCCCCCCCGCCCTGCGGCCGCCGCCGCCGCCGCACTTGCCTGCACCTCGGACCCGGCCTGGGTCGGAAGCAAGGGCCCAGCGACCTGGGAAGACTTGGCCGCGAGTCCTGCGCCCCTCCCCGGGGCGGCGGAGCCTTGGGCGCCGTGCTCGGGTGCGGGCTCGCTCCACCCCCCCCCCCCCCGGGCTTGCACGCGCGCGGCCCGCCGGGCTCCCGCACATGCCATCAGCGCCGTCCCCGGAAAGACGGGGAGCCCTGGAGGGGGACCCGGGAGGACGGGGTGTTATGTAACGGGCGCCCGTGGCTCACGCTCAGCTCGGCGGCCGCCGGGTGCTCACCGAGCGTCGCCCCTGCGCGCCCTGCCCGTGTCCCCCCCCCCCCGCCCCCCTGCCTTTCCAAGCCGAAGCACCGCAGGCGCTGCTCTGTCCGCCTCCGAGCATCCAGGGCGCGCACAGGACGTGGAGTCTTAGGGGGACGGACGCGCGGTTGCTGCCACCTTCCACCGCCGTATGCCCAGGGCTGGTTTGCAGGCTCTGAACTCGCAGCAGGGCCGGTCCCGTGGCTCCTGGACCTCCCCCCCGCCCCCCTCCCCGGGCCCGAAGGAGCTTCAGTCTAGGTTTTTGGTCTGGCCTCTAGTCGACGTTTTTAGGCGATGACTGCTGTGTGAGCGTCTGCGAAAGGTTCCGGCTCCCGTGGTGTCTGCGCGCGGTGTGCGCGCCGGGGCCCCGCGCTCCCGCAGGACCGAGACGACCCGACTGCGTGGCCCCCACATGACCCCGGGTCCCCGGGCGGGTGGGGGCCGCACCCAACAGGCCATGCAGGCATCCCCCAGCCTGAGTCTGCCTTCTCTCAGGAAAAGGGTTTGCCACCTGCCTGAAAGGCCTGCACCACTGTTCTCGCTCCGCGCAGGTCTGTAGGACGACTCAACGGTCACTTTGTCAAGTTAGTTGGTCTCTCAAAAAAGGAGAGGGAAAGTCCTCCGCTGCACGCGTAGGAAACTCAGTTCACCAGCGACGGATGTTGTAAGAATTTAAGTTAGCAAAGGAAAAATGGGTTTACAGACCGAAATGTATTCCGTGTCATTCCTAGTGCTGTGTTTTAGATTTCAGAGTATGAAGAAGGTTGGCTTTTCAAGACCTACACAATGGTTTATTTTTCTCCCTAGATGATATTTAATATATGGATATTTAAACTTCAGAAGGTTGCAGTGTAGGAGATAGACAAGAATGGAGTGTTTAAAATGTACTGCAACTTGCTTTGAAAATGTTTTGCTCTTAATTTACTGTCCTGAAGTTTGTCATAGATGGGTTACTGTTCTGTAGACGCATCAGATGAGTACAATTTATCTTTTATAAAGCCGAGAGGGAAATAAACCTCTGCGTTTCTGTTGCTTCCTTTAATAGTCGGCAGGCCAGTGTAATTATGCTGCAGTTCACCAGCTTCAGTAACTCAGCAAGTGAGCACAGCACTAGAGGGACAAGGGAGACAGAACAAGTAGGGGTTCTTACCACAGGGAGAGGACCAGCTGGGGAATATTTTTCAAGTCACAGTTCAGACCACATGAGACAAAGAATCAGAATCTTTACGATTGTGTTAAAAAACTTCAGGTTCTAATAAATGAAAAATAATACATTTTTCTGGCTCCCCCCCCCCTTTTTTTTTTCCTTTATATGAATAAATGCTCTAAAGTTTCAAAGACCTGATTTAGTCAGTTATTTGATGTTTCTGAGATCCTGGAAAAAAATTTACATTTCGTGCTTAAGATTTTATGAGTAATAACCCTAGTCATATTATTATTTTTTTAAGGTAACAGTGATATTTATGAGAATTGTGCATAGATTAATTTTAAACTTAAAAAAATTGATGCTCTGTTACTAAGTTGGTACTGGGGATAAGTTGGTTAGTCATTATACTTGCTTACTTTGTCAATAGCATATGAATGTGTACTCTTTGAGATAAGGAGATTAAGATCTGGAAATCTATAGGATAAAAAAAATGAGTCCCTTTCTTTATATGCCCTTCCATATTTATTCAAGCATTTTTAAATGTTTGTATCTTGCATGTTGAAAAGCCCCATGGGGAGAATCCCTGGGTTCTTATTTTTACATTCAGTGTTAACATTTGTTAAGTATTTGGTGATTATATATATTCTTACTTTTTTTTTTCCCCCCCACAGAGAATATGAAACAGGTGTCAAAATGACATCCAGATTTGGGAAAACATACAGTAGGAAAGGAGGAAATGGCAGTTCAAAATTCGATGAAGTCTTTTCCAATAAACGGACCACCCTTAGCACAAAATGGGGAGAGACCACATTTATGGCTAAATTAGGGCAGAAGAGGCCCAATTTCAAACCAGATATCCAAGAAATTCCGAAGAAACCTAAGGTGGAAGAAGAAAATACTGGAGATCCTTTTGGATTTGATAGTGATGATGAGTCTCTACCAGTTTCTTCAAAGAATTTAGCCCAGGGTAAGGGTTCCTCTTACTCAGAATCTAGTGAAGCTGCTCAGCTGGAAGAGGTCACTTCTGTACTTGAAGCTAATAGCAAAATTAGTCATGCAGTGGGCGAAGACAGTGTTGTATCTGATAAATGCTTACTTTTGGAAGAAACTTTGGTTGGGAAAGAAAGGAGCACAAACCGAATCTTAGAAGATGATGCAAGCAGAAGTAGCTGTGCTAAATTAGCGACTTCAGGTAAGTTTTGAATTTCTTTATCCTGAGCCAGAAGAGCTTTGTGTAAGCTGTTTTGGTAAATGCTTTAAATTCTAAAATACCGTGCTTCTTGGGTTCTCTTTTTGCATTTATGATTAATGGGGACTATAGACACTCTTGTAGAAGAGACCTAAGAACTTTAAAGAAACCAATTGGGGGTTGAAATTTTACTTAAGCAACTTGGATATGAATATGAATCCAGACTGTTTACTCACCACATTTTGGGAACAGTTTTTCCTATGTCTCCAACTCTATTTCCATTAAGAAGCATCTCTTTTTGTTGTGTTAGCGTGACACAGTATCTCGTTTCTGCTACTGTGGAGGGTTTGTATTGTTACTGATAATGGAAATAAGATGAGCATTTACAATGAGGATTAAGTTTAGGAGTGTTAGGCTTTCCTTCAAACCTAGTTTGGAAAGATTAAGGGGGTATTGTGGAAACATTGAAGAATTGAACTTCATTGCAATTTGAGATTTATTTGGAGTCTGGTGCTGGTAGCAACTTGTATTAATAGATTTTAATCCACAAGATCAGTTGTAGTTTTAAAGTGTTAATTTGTAAATCCGGCATCTAGCGTTCATTCAAAAAAAAAAAAACCAGTATGTTTTGTCTGTTGTACCTCTACTCCTTTTGTAAAAGATTTGAGACTTAGAGTAAATGGTAAAAGTGCAATTAATTAAAAGACCGAAGAGCTAAGATCAGAGATAGCAGGAGAGATAGCCTGCTTGGTTTATTAGCAACAGGACAAGGATGGCACTGTAGTTGCAAACAGACCTTAGTTTTTGACTTCCTGGCAAAGTTTGGTGATACAAAAAGTTATGTAGATCTCCTATTTTGAAAGGAAGGAAGAACAAAACTTTCCTAGTACTGAATTCTCAGGAGTTTGCTCCCCTGAGGCTTAATGTAAGTGCTTCAAACAGTATAATAAAAGATGTTGCCTTGCATAGTTTTACGAAAAATGCTGAATGTTTTTCACTCTTTTTCTCACCCTTGGATGAGAGGATGAGCCAGCTGTTATTGTCATTCCCTTGATCCTCCCGGTTAATTTCGATTTGGCTGTCCTTATGCTTTGTCACAGTTCTTCTGAAACATTGTTCAAAACTTAAGGTTAGAATAAACTTTATTGAAAAAACAGATTAAAAACTGTTTCCCAGATCAGCTCCTAAAAACGTATCACAATCGTAGGACTGTTGAACCTAAATAAACTAACGCAGGTCTCCTTACTTTATAGATGAGGCTCAAAGAGGTCGAGTGACTCTCCAAGATTGGCTAGTGGCAGAATTGGAATGAGGTTCATTTATCGATTTTTAACGTGTTAAGCGCGTACTGCGTACCCTCCACTGTGATAGGCTGTGGGAGTGCCGTTGCACTTCAGTTATCCAGCGTTCCTACTGCTTGCTGTACCTTGTCCTCTGATAGTTAATCCACAGTGCGGGGCACGTAACCTGGAGGAAGGAAGGTGAGGGTGAGATAGTGGCGAAACTGGTCAAGGAAGGCAGACCCAGCTTCCTCAAGTGCGTTTTTTGAGAACAGGGTATCCCTGGCAGGCAGGGGGTCACAACAGCAGGATGAACATTTGGGTAGAGGGACAATACGAACTTAGAAGTTAAAAATACCTAGACAGCAGTTGCTTATGCGGTTTTGCCGATGTTACATCTGTACTGTGTCCCCACCGCCGTTTGAAGTTGTTTGGTGGGAACTGGAAACAGTTTTCTGTAGAAATGAGATATTAGATTCCCAGTCTGATATAGCTACCTTGTAGTTTTGCTGCTGATACCGTGGACTGAAGGGGAGCCCAAACTCCCGTTATAATAGTTTTGTGAGGAGAAAATGTGTGCTAGAGTACAGATAAATAGATATTTAAGAACATCTTGTCCCTCTTCCTCCTTCATGAGGTATATGTAGTGGAAAGGGCGTGGAGCAGCACTATGAATATTTTTTTGCCCTCTCTTTTCCCTTGACCACCTAGAGCTGCAGCAACCCACTTGTAGCATAAGAGGGAACTTTGAAGGAATGCTTTTAGTTCTCATGGTAGTCTTATTCTTTTTTTTTTTAATTTTTTATTTATTTATTTATGATAGTCACACACACACAGAGAGAGAGAGAGAGGGGGGGGGGGGAAGAGACACAGGTAGAGGGAGAAGCAGGCTCCATGCACCAGGAGCCCGACGTGGGATTCGATTCCGGGTCTCTAGGATCGCGCCCTGGGCCAAAGGCAGGCGCCAAATCGCTGCGCCACCCAGGGATCCCCCTGGTAGTCTTATTCTAAGTTCTTAAAAACCATTTATATGGGCAGCCCCGGGTGGCTCAGCGGTTTAGTGCTGCCTTCGGCCCAGGGCGTGATCTGGGGACCTGAGAT
Organism: Vulpes vulpes; assembly: GCF_048418805.1. Taxonomy (NCBI): domain Eukaryota; kingdom Metazoa; phylum Chordata; class Mammalia; order Carnivora; family Canidae; genus Vulpes; species Vulpes vulpes. Next base: position 93,121,869 of record NC_132783.1, on the reverse strand, counting down.
TGAGTCCCACGTCGGGTTCCCTGCATGGAGCCTGCTTCTCCCTCTGCCTGCCTGCCTGCCTGTCTGTCTCTGTCTCTAAAAACAAACAAACAAAACAAAACAAAAAACAACACACATTTATAGATTTGTGTGTTTATAAGTTGGTTATAGTTTTGGAAATATTTCTGTATGTTATGGCTTTCCTTTTTTTTGCCCCTACTCTCTAACATCTGGGCATTTCCCTGTATCTAGACTCTTCTTGAATACGACTGTCAGCTTGTCATTGCCTTTACTCTCATTCAGAAAGCCTTCTGGTTTTAGTTGAAGTTTAGAAATCCAAATTTAAATTTCTGATAAAGGCGGTTTTCATAAATCTAAAGTGGTTCCTAACCTTTTTTGAGTTAAAGATCCTTTGAGAGTGATAAAATTTTGGACTTAGAAAAAAAAACGCTTGTATGTGTAATGTTTCAAATCTTTTGCAGGTCATTTTTGCACACTTTATTCAAGAGCCTTTGAGAAATTTTATGTTAACGTTTGTTCAAAGTGCACAAGCTAAATTCTGTAATAGCCTTTGAGAAATTTTATGTTAACGTTTGTTCAAAGTGCACAAGCTAAATTCTGTAATATCCTTTCAGTGGAATGTTCCTGCTCATTCAGATCATTTTCACTGTAGAATTATATCACATCAGTGAGAAGGGCTTATCCAAATTCAAATTTGCTGTATTATTTCTCCTGGTATTAAGTTTAAAGTGCATCTCTTTCTCTGTGCAGGAATATGTGGTTAATTTTTAACTACTATTAAGATTTTTTCATAAAAATGTATTATGTTTTATACCTGGTAGTACTTTTATTTTATTTTTTTTAAGATCGAGCCCAATCCCGGGACTCAATTCCACGACCCCAGAATCAAGAGTCAGATAGATGCTCAACCAACTGAGCCACCCAGGTGCCCATCAACTCACTTGATTCTTAAAACAACCTCACAAGATAGGTGCTATTATCATCTACATTTTTATTTTACTTATTTCTTAACGATTTTATTTATTTATTCATGAGAGACACAGAGAGAGGGAAAGAGGCAGAGGCACAGCCACAGGCAGAGGGAGAAGCAGGCTCCACGCAGGGAGCCCGACGTGGGACTCTGGGACTCGATCCCGGGTCTCCAGGATCACGCCCCGGGCTGAAGGCGGTGCTAAACCACTGAGCCACTAGGGCTGCCCTAACTTTGATTTTTAAAAAACAGAAAACTTAGGGGCACCTAGGTGGCTCAGTCAATTAAGCATCTGCCTTTGGCTCAGGTCATGATCTCAGAGTCCTGGAATGGAGCCCTGTGTGGGACTCCCTGCTCAGTGGGGAGTCTGCTTCTCTCTCTCCCTTGGCGCCCCCTTCCCTTGTGTGTGCACATACGCACTTTCTCTCTCTCTGATAAATAAAGTATTAAAAAAAACTTATACCAGCTTCAGCAGTTGTCAGTATATGAGAAATCTTGTTTCATTTGCTCTATACTCTACTTCCCATCCTCTACTCCCTGGATTATTTTAAAGATTTATTTATTTATTTATTTATTTGAGAAAGAGATTTGGAAAGGGAGGGAGAGAAAATGTGTGTATAGGTAGAGGGAGAGAAGCAGGCTTCCCTCTGAGAATGAAGCCCAATACAGGGCTTGGGGCTGATCTCCTGACCTTGAGGTCAAAATTCAAGCCAAAATCAAGAGTCAGATACTCAGCCTACTAAACTACCTGGGCACTCCTCCCTGGATGATGATGATGGTGATTATTATTATTATTATTAGAGATTTTATTTCTTTATCTGAGAGAGCACAACACGCAACAGAGGGAAGGAGCAAGAGAGAGAAGGAGACTCACTGCTGAGCCTGATGTAGGGCTTGATCTCAGGACCCTGAGATCATGACCCGAGCCAAAGGTAGATGGTTAACTAACTGAGCTATCCAGGCACCCCTCCCTGAATTATCTTTTTTTTAAAAGATTTTATTTATTTATTCATGAGACACACACAGAGAGAGAGAGGCAAGGACACAGGCAGAGACACAGGCAGAGGGAGAAGCAGGCTCCATGCAGGGAGCCCGATGTGGGACTTGATCCCAGGACCCCAGGACCACGCCCTGGGCCGAAGGCATGCGCCAAGCTGCTGAGCCACTCAGGCGTCCCTGCTCCCTGAATTATCTTACTGCAGATTCAGGACTTATATTTTTATCTGCAAGTACTTTAGTTGTAATTGCTGTTGAAGTGAGTTCTCAAAACAGGTGTGCCACTTAAAACTGACTGTTAGCAGGACCTAAAGGATTGCCTTTTTAAGAGGTCTTGGAATATTCTTTAAAGTGTGGAATCCAGGGCTGTGTGCATTAGGGGCAAAAGAAGGCTTCTCTTGCCTTTTGTATGAGGCTACTTCCATTTTCCATGTTTGTGCTTTCTGCTATACGTTTTTAATCTGGACTCTAGAATAAAGTATGCAAAGACTTATATTTCTACTTGGCACACTTTCCTTGCCAGCCAGCTGGGATTCAGTCTACACATCCTGCCAAATATTGAGATAACTACTGCATAGGCTCTTAATTTGCATGACTGGTTTTGTAGCCAATACATTTTTTCCATTTGCTTAAAGCTGTACTAAGTGTTTGTATGTTAGAGGGCTGTTATTGTCAGGAATTTAAGAACTTTGATTTGGAACTGAAGATGATTTTTAGCAAGGGATGCATTGTTCTATTCCTGAAAGCTTAAAGTAGGCCAGGAACTTGTGATGTGAGATGAGATTGTCATCTGCTTATTGGATAAAGTGGAGGTGATTAATTAGGATTATTAATTCTGAAAGTATAGTATCACCAATAATTCCTAGCCTTCATTTAGGTATTGAATGCATTTGTTTAGAATATAATCGAGTCATAACTGAAATCCTTTTAAGAGAAATAGATAAGAGACCTATTACTTATTTAGCTCCTACTTTATGTCGAACCCTGTATATATCAATTGATTCTTAATCACAACTATGTAAGTCAGGCTTTATTTCCATTTTATAGAGGTAGAGCACATTTCAGTGAATAATTTGAATTACTAATAGAAGATCTGAGAAACATCCAAAGTGTTCTTTTCATGAATGAACATAATTTTGTCATATTAAAAGACTTCTATTTAAAATAACAATGTTACTGGGGCACCTGGGTGGCAGAGTTGCTTAAGCGACTCTTGATTTTAGCTTAGGCTCGCTCAGGTCATGATCTCAGAGTCTCAGAGCAAGCCTGAGTCAGACTCTATGCTCAGTGGGGAGTCTGCTGGAGATTCCCCGCCCCCCACACCTTGTGTGTGTGCTCTCTCAAATCCTCTTAAAGTTTTTTTTTTTTTTTTTTTTTAGATTTTATTTATTTGACAGAGTGAGTGAGCAAGAGAGCGCAAGCAGAGGCAGAGGCAGAGAAACAGACTCCCCTCTGAGCAGGGCCTGGTGCGGGCTTAATCCCAGGACCTGATCATGACCTGACCTGAAGGCAGATGCTTAAGTGACTGAGCCATCCAGGCGCCTCGATAAAGAAATCTTTAAAAAAATATCAGTGTCACTGTATAATCAGTTTTATCTTGATGTTGGAAATGACTGATGGGAATGGATTCCCTCTTGCCGTTATTTAAATAGTTTTCTTTTTAATAGGAATTGTATCCTAAGTAATTATAACAGTGAATAAAACTGACCTTATTCCCAAAAAAAAAAAAAAAAAAAAAAACTGACCTTATTTTTATAAGTAATAAGTTTTTTTTTATTTTTTGTGTTGTGTACAAATGGAAATTCAATATGCAAATTCTGAAAGACTGTAATTTTAAGTTTCGTTTGTTTTAAAGTAGAATTTTTTTTTTTAAAACTTTATTTATTTAGGGATGCCTGGGTGTGGTTCAGCGGTTGAGCGTCTGCCTTCTGCTCAGGGCCTGCCTTCTGCTCGGGGCGTGATCCTGGAGTCCCGGGATCAAGTCCCACATTGGGCTCCCCGCAGGGAGCCTGGTTCTCCCTCTGCCTGTGTCTCTGCCCCTCTCTCTCTCTCTGTGTGTCTCTCATGACTAAATAAATAAAATACTAAAAAAAAAAACAAAACAAAACCAGATTTATTTATTTTTTTTTTCTAGTAATTTCTGTACCCAACATGGGGCTTGAACTCATAACCCTGAGATCAAGAGTTGCATGCTCTTCCACCTTAGTCAGTTAGGTGCCCCAGAACTTTAATTTCTTGTAAAATGTTTTTTAGTAAAAAAGAGAGTTAGTTTCAAGGTCTAAGTAATAACAAAAGTGCAGTTGGCCACTAACAAATTTCTTTTGGATCCAGGTTGAATATCAGCCAGGAGAGGGTAGGTAGTACATAGAAACTATAAGCATAGTCTCTGCCCTTTAGGAATGGAGCTGTTGATTTCTCCTGGTAATAATAAATAACTGTTTTTAAAAACAGTTACAGTACATTTGTATAATACTTGATACTTTTTAGAGATTTTCCATATGCCATATTTTTAAAATTTAAAGCCAGCCGATACATCCATTGTTTTGGTCCAATATCTGACTCCAGGAAGCGGTCTACAACTTTTCCAGATCCCTGATGGAGAGGAGAGTGGATTTGTTCATAAGAGGACCTAGGGGATGCCTTCTTTCCAACCATTCAGCAGTTATTTTAATGCCTCTGTATGCTGAGTACTCATGTATGTCAGTGAACAAGATCTTGTCTGATTCACATTTTTTTAAAAAATATTATATTTATTTACTCATGAGAGAGACACACACACACAAAGGCAGAGACACAGGCAGAGGGAGAAGCAGGCTCCATGCAGGGAGCCTGACGTGGGACTCGATCCCGGGTCCCCAAGACCACGTCCCATACTGAAGGTGGCGCTAAACCGCTGAGCTACTCGGGCTGCCCATGATTCACATTTTAGTAGGCAAGACAGTGATTGAATAGAGAATAAGAAGTATATGGGTTCTGAGGTCCCTGGCTGGCACGGTTGAAAGAGCCATGTGACTCTTGATTTCGGGGTTGTGAGTTGAAGCTCCATGTTGGGTGTAGAAATTACTTAAGTAAATAAACTTTTTTAAGAAGAAAATAGAGTCCTATGATAGTGTATAGTGGGCTGTTTGCCTGGTCTGAGTGAGGGGTAAGGGCAAGGCTAACATTTAACTTGGGGCCTTCTGCCGTACTGAGCAGGGATGAAAGTGGCAGAGCTTAGTGGCGTAGGTAGTAAGGAAAAAGGATACATTAAAAATGATTCTCAGGTATTTAATGTGAGCACCTGAGCAAATGGGTAGTATTACTCATTGAGATAAAGGGATATTTTGTGGGCAGCTTCATCAGTTCAGGTTTGGGCACATTGGATTTGAGGTGTTTGTGAAGGGTAGGATATACTAGTATGGAACTTAGATAAGAAACCTTGGTTGAAGATAATACTTTTGAGATTCAGCATGTAAGTGTTATTTGAGGGGTGCCTGGCTGGCTTAGTCAGTTGAGTGTCCAACTCTTGATCTTAGCTCAGGTCTTGATTTCAGGGTTATGAGTTCAAGCCCCGTGTTGGGCTCCGTGCTGGGTGTGGAGCCTACCTAAAATAAATGAATGAATGAGCAAGTGAATGAATGAATGAATAAGTAAATGCTATTTGAAATTACAGGATTAGATGAAGTCATTAAGGAGAATGTTATAGGAAAAAGCACTGAGCTATGAAGAACTTGCATTACTTAGTTGACAGAGAGAAGAGGAAGAAAAACTAGATGAGGAAATTGAATAAGAGCAGCTAGAGCACTAAGTAGGAACATTGAGCCAGTGCTGTGTTATAGAAGCCAGCAGAAAGGAGCTCATGAAGGATCAACTGAACTGTAATGCTATTACAAAGTTCATCAGAATGAGGATTGCAAAGCTGGTATTGGAGTGTGCAGCTTGGGTTGGAACAGTCTAAATAGTACATAGTGAGGATGTGAGGGTGGCAAGTATACACAACTCTTTAAAGATGTTTGAAGGAGAGGAGAGGTTCTGAAAAGTTACGAGGTGATGAGGAGTTTTGGAAGGTTTGATTGCATGGGAGAGCTTTGGAGCATAGGCTTCAAATCACAGAGGGAAAGTGGTCTTGGGAGAAGGGATGCCACATTTTCTGGACAGAGGAAAGGTGGATGAGAATGTGAGCTTACTGAGAGGTGGAAGATAAGGTGGTTTATGGAGGAAAGCATTATTTCCCCCCATGAAGTGATAGAAGAGGTTATCTCGGAAAGGGAGAAAGAAGGGTAAGGAAATGCAAGGGCTGGAATGAAGGAACAAGGGATTCAAACTGATGCAGGAAATGTTAGGAAGGAGCCATGTAGAGAGATTTTCTGAACATTAATGAGACCTTAGTAAAGTTTTATCGTAAAAACTCATGGTTATTTACTTCATTGTGTGAGTGGCCTCCCCTCCCCTTAGTAGGTCCTGTTAGCCAGAACCTGCACAGAATATAGAATAATTGGATAGTAAAATTGGATTATCTTGGATTGTCGTTTTTGTCTGACAAGATGTAGAGTGAACAGATAGAAAAGAAAGAATTTAGGGTATTGTCTAGAGAATGATTGAAATGATGGACTATGGAATTTAAAATGTTTAGGAACTGGACAAGGCTGGTGGATAGGAAAAAGAGAAGGGTCAGTATACTGAGTCTTATTAAATAGGTTAAGAGTGGGGGCACAGATGGGATATTTGGTAGGTTGTGATTGAGAAATGGGTTATCTCATTTTAATATTCAAGAGGTGAAGCCTTCTAGGACATGACAGGCTTCTGCATGAAACAGATTTGGTGTCTGAGCTGGAATGTAGAAGACTATGGATGAGAGAACGTTAAAGAACCGTGAGGTCAGGGGATTGGGATTTGGTGGAATTCAGCATGATAGGAAGACTGGCATGAAGGGTAGATTGTAAGTCCTGTGTAAAAACCCTTAAATGAAGAATAAGGTTGTTAAGAGACAGGTATGGGGAAGATTAGAAGGTAACTAGCTAAGTGGCACAAACCTCAAAAGAATGGGCTTTTATAAGAGGATGGAATAATAATAGTTTTATAAACAGGCTCTGGAGAGCCAGCATACCAGTGACCCCAAAGCATCCTTCTCTCAGATACTAAAAGGGGCTGCAGGAGAATAGGCACATGTAGTCAGGGTCCAGCTAGGGCATGGAAGTGGTAGAGGGAATGAACCCCCAGGTATATGTGAGTGTCTTGATCACTGAAGCCTGTGTACTTTGGATTTAAGGGTTTGGGTGGTGGTGGCGGCACTCAGTTGTTGGATTATGAGGTTGGAAAGAAGTACAGATACATTTTGAGTATTAGAGTTCAGGAGAAGGTAAATGGCAAGATGTGTTTACATTTTGGATCATGACCCAGAGGAACAGATGAGAAGCATGGTGGCTTTATTTATTTTTAATTTATTTTTAAAGATTTTATTTATTCATGAGAGACACAGAGAGAGAGAGAGAGAGAAGCAGACACATAGGCAGAGGGAGAAGCAGGCTCTCCATGGGGAACACAATGCGGAACTTGATCCCAGGACCCCAGGATCACAGCCCGAGCCTAGGGCAGACATCCAACTACTGAACCACCCAGGTGTCCTCCATGGTGGCTTTATTTTATTTTTATTTTTATTTTTATTTTTTAAAAAGATATTACTTATTCATGAGAGACAGAGAGGCTGAGACATAGGCAGAGGGAGAAGCAGGCTCCGTACAAGGAGCTGGATGCAGAACTTGATCCCAGGACCCCCGGGGTCACGACCTGAGCCAAGGACAGATGCTCAACCACTGAGCCACGCAGGTGCCCTATAGCATAATGCTTTTAAAGAGTATTCCATGTAATAGTAGTTAATTCCTTTTTGATTGCTGAGTAGTATTCTATTATACATGTACCATAATTCATTTATTAGTTGAAGGACATTTGGATTGTTTGCAGTTTGGGGCAATTATGAATGAAGCTGCTATCAACATTCACATTTAGGTTTTTGTTAGACATATGTCCTTATTTCTTTTAAGTACTTAGGTGTGGGATTGCTGGTCATGATAACATTGATCTTAAATTTATATGCTTGCAAAGGATATAATTTCCCATAAAATAATATAATTTTAAAATAAAACTAACATTTTTAACTGTTTTATTGTAAAATAAAACACAGATATAGAAAACCATGGAATATAATGTATAAAAATATGTTTAATGAATTATTTATATAACTAACACCCACATTAAGAAATAGCATTTTGGCAACCACTCTAGAATCTTTCCATCTGTCCCTTCCTTCACCCCAAGAATAACTGGTTTCCTATCTTTTATCATAATCCCCTTCTTACGTGCAAGTGCTGTAATTAGTGTTCACCTTCATATATTAAAAAAATTAATAAAAGAACAAATTGTTCTTTAACAGAAGATTTACAATACCTTTTTTTTAAGATTTATATATTAATGAGAGACACAGAGAGAGAGGCAGAGACATAGGCGGAGTAGGCTTCCTGTGGGGAGCCCGATGTGGGACTTGATCCCAAGATCACGACCTGAGCCAAAAGCAGATGCTCAACCACTGAGCCACCCAGTTGCCTCTCCCTTTTTCTTTTTGAGTTTGTGTTTCTTTTTTCTTTTTATTTTTAAAGATTTTTATTTATTTATTCATGAGAGATGCAGAGGCACAGACACAGGCAGAAGGAGAAGCAGGCTCCATTCCATGCAGGGAGCTGGACGTGGGACTGGATTCCAGGTCTCCAGGACCACACCGTGGGCTGAAGGTGGCACTAAACCACTGAGCCACCGGGCTGTCCTGAATTTGTATTTCTATTCCACTCCCCTTTCAGAATTTTATCCTAATGAACATATTTATGCTTAGTTTTTTAATGATCATCCTTTTCATAATTCTTTGTTCAAAAATGTGTGCGTGTATATATCTATCTATTTATTTGTTTAAGCTTAAGCTTCTACGAACTTTCTGTGATTGTAATACCCTGAGTATTTAAAAATTCTTCTAGATTATTATGAACACAGTTATTAGTGTGTATTTGATCAAATATGAATGCTATACATTTTAAAGGCAAATTTATTGGAAATGTAGGTTTGAATGATGATGGGTGGGGCTTTTTCCAGTTCATGTGTATGACTGTCATTGCTAGGCTAAGAAAAAGCTTTGGCATCAGTCTGTTCTAGGTTTTTTTTTTCTCTCTCTCTTTTTAAAAATATTTTATTTATTTATTCATGAGAGACACAGAGAGGCAGAGATACAGGCAGAGGGAGAATTAGGCTCCATGTAGGGAGCCTGATTTAGAAATGAATTTCCTTAAACCTCAGTTGTGCCTATGTATGTTTTGGAAGTTTTTAGTGTAACTCTAGGGGTCTGTATATTTAATTTGAAGAGTTAATTGTCATCTGGAAGGGAGGACCACTGCTTGAGGAGTGACTGGAGTATATAGTACATTTCCAGTTTCCTGGTGGTCAAGATGGCCAGCTTGAGCAGGAGCCATGGTAGGAAATAAGCTCCTTGACTTGCTGGTGGGTTGTCACAGTTAACACAGGCTGTTGATTTGGGGATGTGGGAGGTTGAGTTGATGTGGACTGCTCTGTGATTTAGACTGTGTAGTGGGCCCAGCAGAATAGGACTTTTTTTTTTTTTTTTTTTAAGATTTTTGTTTATTCATAGAGACAGAGAGAGAGGCAGAGACACAGGCAGAGGGAGAAGCAGGCTCCATGTAGGGAGCCCGACGCGGGACTTGGTCCCTGGTCTCCAGGATCACACCCTGGGCTGTAGTCGGCACTAAACCGCTGTGCCACCGGGGCTGCCCAGAATAGCACTTTTGAAGTTATTTTATGTTTACTGATTTGTTTGTTTTTTACTGTTTAAATTATATATAAATTTGGTATTTGATTGGTATGCAAAATATAAAAATGTTTTAAATTATTAAGAAAAGTTTTTCTTTTTTCCTTTTTTTTAAGTACCTTTTACCGTTCAAATCTTTGAGTAGAATTGAACCACTGAAGATGTGGCATCTTTTTTCCTTTGGCTTTTTGGGTGCCTCTGATAAATAGCCACATATTCTTGTTACAGTGAAAAAAATCCACTCCCTTCCACAGAAGCAAATGCTGTTGACAGTTCATTTCTTTCTCTCTCTCTCTCTCTCTCTCTTGATTTTGTTTATTTATTCATGAGAGACAGAAGCAGAGACGTAGGCAGAGGGAGAAGCAGGCTCCATGCTGGGAGCCTGATGTGGGACTTGATCCCAGGAGCCTGGGATCATGACCTGAGCTGAAGGCAGATGCTCAACCACTGAGCCACCCAGGCGCCCCTGTTGACAATTTCTTATATAGCTTTTCACAGTCTTCAGTATGCATAGCATATAAATCTATCTATCTATATATATTTAATTTATTCATGAGAGACACACACAGAGAGGCAGAGACACAGAGGGGGAAGCAGGCTCCTTGCGGGGAGTCTGATAAGGGACTCGATCCCTGGACCAGGATCATGCCCTGAGCTGAAGGCAGATGCTCAAACACTGAGCCCCCCAGGCATCCCAAAAATCTATATATTCTTAAACACACAGGCACATACAAATGATAATGCAATATAGATATAGATATATGTATGAATGTATGTATGGCATATTGTGCCTTAAAAAACTTAAATCTTTTAAGATGCACACTTACTAGTATTTATAGATCTACTTGTTTTTTTGTAGCAGTTCATGGTTTTCCATTGTATGAACATACCATACTTTAAAACTAGTCTGTTAGGATTATTTTGACTGTTTTCAGTCCTTTGTTGTTACAAATAATGGCTATATTGAACATCTCCACTTGTGTTTTTGATCATGTCTCAGTATAGTGGTCAAAGATGTTTCTAGAAGTAGAATGAAAGGGCGTATACATTTCAATTTTCAGTTGATCTTGCCAAATTTCCCATTACCAGTGTGGCGGCTTTTTTTTTTTCCTCCTCTTCCTATCAAACTTTGGACTTGGCCTAACTGAAAGAATACTGTTTATTTTGCAGGGGGGCGGGGGGGTGTTAAATTTTTTTCATTTTATAATAGAAATGGTTGAAAGCTTCCTAGCTCTTTTTCCCAGTCACCCCAGTTCTCCTTGGAGTGGCCATTTTTTGTTTGTTTCAGCCTTTCTGACATATACTGTACACATACAGTCAACACAAGTAGTGACGTGTATTTAAATCCACAAATGTTAACATGCTGTTTTGTACCTTGCTCTTTCTCTTAATGTATCTTGGGTGGTCGTGATGTGGGGATAATTCTTTTTTTTTTTTTTAATTTTTATTTATTTATGATAGTCACACACACACACACACACACAGAGGCAGAGACACAGGCAGAGGGAGAAGCAGGCTCCATGCACCAGGAGCCCGACGTGGGACTCGATCCCGGGTCTCCAGGATCGCACCCTGGGCCAAAGGCAGGCGCCAAACTGCTGCGCCACCCAGGGATCCCTGGGATAATTCTATTGTAATACATTAAAGGGTTCTTTCTGGCCTCTCTACCTTTTTTATTTAAAATACTGCTGCATGGTGGAGGGGTGCCTGGTTGGCTCAGTTGTTTGAGCGTCCGCCTGTCCGGCTCTTGATCTCAGCTCAGCTCTTGATCTCAGGGTCATGAGTTTGGGCCCTGCTTTGGGCTTGGCACTGGGCATGGAGCCTACTTAAGAAAAAAAAAGTACTGCTGCATGGTTATGTCAGTATCTGTGTGCTCTAAATTCCTTAAATGGTTCCTCGTTGATGTGAGACTTTGGTTTGCTTTTTGTCATCTAAGTTGCCTTATTTTTCAAATACCACTCTGTGACTGTCAACCAGTAACATATCTATTACGTTTCATCTGCAAAATGAGGTACAGTTTCACATTTCCTTATCTGAAACCTTAGGGGCCAGATTTGTCTTGGAATTTAGGATTATTTTGGAATAGAGAAAATATATATTTTACATTAATAACCCATCAAAGTCTGAGGTGGCACTCTACTCAAAGACAGTGTTTAGAAAAAGAAAATGCATTCCTAAGTAGGATAAATATTCTAAATAGCTTCATTTAGGTGAGGTCAGGTTTTGCTTCAGAATGTATTATGAAAAAAATTTAGTTTTCAGAGCTTCTTGGGTGTTGGAATTGTAGATAAAGGCTTATGAACTTCTAATAGTACCTACTTCACGTGGTTGCTATGAGATCAAATGAATTAATATGTGGAAAGTATTTAGAAGCCATTGGGGCACATACTGAGGGCTTAGTAAGTATAAATATTGTTCAGCTTTGTTTTACTTTTTTTTTCTCAACTTTATTGAGATGTAGTTAAACTATAACATTGTGTGCTTTTTTTGTTTTAAGATGCTGCAGGGCAGGGGTGTGGGAGGGGAGGGCAAAAGAAGAGGGAGAGAGAATTGCAAGCGGACTCCACACCCAGCATGGAGCCACACATTGGACTGGTCTGATCTCAGGACCATGAAATCATGACCTGGGCCAAAATCAGGAGCCCGGCTCTTAACTGACTGAGCTACCCAGGTGTCCCATGTACTTTATTAGTTTTTGATATTTTTTTAAAGATTTCATTTTTAAGTAATCTCTACATCCAACGTGGGAATTGAACTCACAACCCCAAGATCAAGAGTTGCATGCTCGTTGCTTGACTGACTGAGCCAGCCAGATGCCCTGTACTTGACTTTTTTTTCCTTTTTTTTTTTACTTTTGATATTTAATTGTGAATGAAATAAAGTTTCTTTTCATAAGTTATTTATTTATATTTCTTTTTCTATAAATTGCCTCTTTATGTCTCTAGCTTTTTTTTTTTTTTTTTTTTACTGAGATGATGGACTTACTGATGTGTAGGATTTTTTTTTAATTAAAAATTTTATTTATTTTTCGAGAGAGAGAGAGAGAGAGAGAGGCAGAGACCCATGCAGGGAGTCTGATGTGGGACTTGATCCCAGAACTCTGGGATCATGCCCTGAGCTGAAGGCAGACACTCAACCACTGAGCCACCCAGGCATCCCATAAGTTAACTAATTTTAATGAAGTACCATTTTATCAAATATTTCTTTTTATTTTTTTTATTTTTTTAATTTTTTTTTAATTTTTTTTATTTAATTATGATAGTCACAGAGAGAGAGAGAGAGGCAGAGACACAGGCAGAGGGAGAAGCAGGCTCCATGCACCGGGAGCCCGATGTGGGATTCGATCCCGGGTCTCCAGGATCGCGCCCCGGGCCAAAGGCAGGCGCCAAACCGCTGCGCGACCCAGGGATCCCAAATATTTCTTTTATAACAAAGGAATACACACTCTTCCCTAGGCATTCTTTTTGTTTGACAGTTCTAATTTAACTTTAATATTCTTGCTCTTAGCCCTTATAGTTTGTATAAATTGAATGATTTCTACATATCGAGTAAGTTTGTTCCCTTTCCTCATGACAACCACTCCAATATTTAAAGGCAGCTTGCATGTAATGGAAGTTCCTCCTTACCCTATAAATTAATTTTTTTAGTTACCTCCCTGTTATTTAATGAGTAATGATCTCCAGAAGCTGCTTCTGTATCTGTACAGTCAGTCTCCTTAGTCAGAAGTCAAAGGTTTTGTTTGTTTGTTTGTTTATTTATTTAAAAGATTTATTTGTTCGTGAGAAACACAGAGAGAGAGAGGGAGAGAGAGAAAGAGAGGCAGAGGGAGAAGCAGGCTTCATGCAGGGAGCCTGTCGTGGGACTCGATCCCAGGTCTCCAGGATCAGGCCCTGGACTGAAGGCGGCGCTAAACTGCTGAGCCACCCGGGCTGCGCAAAGGTTTTGTTTAAATTAAGGCCTCAGCACATCACGTGATAAATTTGTTGAAAATATTCAATATTTAACCTCTTCATCTGGACCTTTCTATTAATGTGTATTAAGATGATTTACCTGCTTTTAATATTTCAGTTTTTAGCAGCTATTACTATAGGTAGTATAATGTAATAGAGCTCAGTATGGGCCTTTTTATGAGGTCTTTTGGACATTGATTTAATTGGTAACTGTTGCTGTCATTGGCCTCTCTGGGCCTGTTTTTCCACATCTGTTGTTAACAGTAGGCTTGGTGAAAGTAAAAATATCTTCACTTTTTTTTTTTACAAGAAGGATGAAGGAAGTATATATGTTAGTATATACAGACTAGCATGCAATTGCACAGATGGGTATATCTGTATGTCTCTAGCTTGAGTAAACAATAATTCATAATCTTGTTTCATGTCTATCCCTACCTTCTTTTTTTATAATGTATTATTTTAAAGCAGATTCCACACATTGTATTTCATATGTAAATATAGTTCTTTAACTCACCTGAGATCATGACCTAAGCAGAAATCAAGACTCTGGCACTTAACCAATTGAGCCACCCAGGCACCCTGTACCATTGTTGTTACTCTTTAAGGTACTTAATATGTATCCTTGTCAGATTTTATAAGCTTTTGAACAGACTATTTTTTAAACAGTATTTAATCCAAGAGATAGGAAAGTCTTTTTTATCAACTCCATCCCTCTGTACATAATATAGACCTGCCTCATTCTTGAATAGCTACATAGTATTTACATATGTAGCTGTATGATAATTTAAGTAGTTTTTTGTTTTTTTTTAAGATTTTACTTTTTATTTGACAGAGCTACAGAGCAACAAGCAGGGGGGGGCCAGGGAGGGAGAGGGAGAAGTAGAAGTAGGCTCCCTGCACAGCAGGGAGCCCAGTGCGGGGCTCAATCCCAGGACTCTGGGATGATGACCTGAGCCAAAGGCAGATACTTAACCGACTAAGCCACCCAGGCATCACTAAGTAGTTTTTTTTTTTTTTTTTAAGATTTTATTTATTTATGAGATAGAGAGGCAGAGACACAAGCAGAGGGAGAAGCAGGCTCCATGAAGGGACCCTGACGTGGGACTCGATCCCGGGTCTCCAGGATCAGGCCCTGGGCTGAAGGCAGCACTAAACCGCTGAGCCACCGGGCTGCCCTAAGTAGTTCTTTACTGATAGGTGTTTTATTGTTTATAAAGGCAAAACCCAGGAAATTATAGTGAGTTTTCTTGTTTCTTACGTTATTTCACATTTATTGTTTGTAGAGTAAGTACATATAAAGCTGCTTGCTTCAAAAGGGTAAGTTCATTTCTTTGACATGGACATTTTTAATTGTGGAAGATACTACCCAAACGCTCTTTGTTAGTGGTTATAAGATATGCTCCTATAGAAAGGTAGTTTTTAAAATTTATTTTATTTATTTATTTTTAAAGATTTTATTTATTAGAGAGAGAGAAAGGCAGAGACACAGGTAGAGGAAGAATCAGGCTCCATGCAGGGAGCCTGACGTGGGACTCGATCCCAGGTCCCCAGGATCACGCCTTGGGCTGAAGGCGGCGCTAAACCGCTAAGCCCTCCGGGCTCCCCTGTAGTTTTATTTTTATTGCTCTGAAGTATTTCTTTGACCAGACCACTTTATTGACTGTCCCATTAATGAATATTTAGATTTCATTGGTTTGGAATGATGTTGCTATGAGCATACTTCTCATGCTGAACCATTTGGAATTGCCAATATTCAATTATTTTTATTTTTATTTACTTGAAATATTTATTTATTTTAGAGAGAGAGAACACACACAAGCGGGAGGGGGAGAGGGAGAGAGAATCCCAAGCAGATTCTGTGCTGAGTGTGGAGCCTGACTTAGGGCTCGAATCCATGACCATGAAATGATGACCTGAGCTGAAACCAAAAGTTGGACACTGAACTGACTGAGCCACCCAGGCACCTCTGTCTGTCTGTCTGTCTATCTATCTATATCTATCTATCAAATGCATGATTGGGGGTAAGGGAGAGGGAGAGAGAGAATCTTAAGCAGACCCCACACCCAGTGCAGAGCCCAGTGTGCTATGCTTGAACTCATGACCCTGACCTCAAGATCTGAACTGATATCAAGAGCCTGCCAGGTACCCTTATTGAATATCCTTTCTTATTAAGTGAATGGTCAAGTCTCTTGATCATTTTTTTATTGGGCATCTTTTTACTAGTGAGTTATATGCATTATTTATGTAGTGTCAGTACTTAGTGTTTTATGGACAGACTTAATTTTTGATGAAATTTCTTTTCGTTTATGGTTAATGGTTTTTGTATCTCTTTGAAGTAAACTTTCCCTCCCTGAGGTCATAAAGATATACTCAGATATTCTAAAAACGTTATATTTTTTCCATACTTAGGTTCTCTTAACTCATCTGGATGTGTAGGAGTTCTTTTAATGAAGGGAATTGACCTCTTTTTTGGTAATATTAATTGCAATTATGTTTTTTACATTTTATTGTTCCTTTAACTTGCTGAAATTTTAGATTTTATGTAAATTAATATGGATTGGGGATCCCTGGGTGGCGCAGTGGTTTGGCGACTGCCTTTGGCCCAGGGCACGATCCTGGAGACCCAGGATTGAATCCCACATCAGGCTCCCGGTGCATGGAGCCTACTTCTCCCTCTGCCTATGTCTCTGCCTCTCTCTCTCTCTCTCTCTCTCTCTGTGACTATCATAAAAATAAATAATAAATAAATAAATTAATTAATTAAAAAATAAATTAACATGGATTATGGGCTTTGTATTAGAGAACTTCCCCATTCCAGAGTAATGTATTTTTTTTTAAGATTTTATTTATTTATTCATGAGAGACACAGGGAGAGAGAGAGGCAGACACACAGGCAGAGGGAGAAGCAGGCTCCGTGCAGGGAACCTAATATGGGACTTGATCCTGGGACTCCAGGATCATGCCCTGGGCCGAAGGCAGGCACCAAACCACTGAGCCTCCCAGGGATCCCCCTAATGTATTTTTTAAAATTCTCTTTTATTTTATAATATGTATATAGTTTCATTTTCCATATGCAAGTCTTTGTTTAATCTAGAATATATTTTATTTTATTTTAAATTTATTTATTCATGAGAGACAGGCAGAGACCCAGGCAGAGGGAGAAGCAGGCTCCATGCAGGGAGCCTGATGTGGGACTTGATTCCGGGTCCTCAGGATCACGCCCTGGGCTGAAGGCAGCGCTAAACCGCTGAGCCACCCAGGCCGTCCTAGAATATATTTTAATATTCGGTTTATTTCCCTCAGATGTTTCACTACCCTTGATTGAATAATCCATTTTTCCCATAGACATTTGAAATTCTAGTCAATATACACTGATATCCTACATATATTTTCCTCCTTCTGTTTTTCCTTTAAACCAATAAAAGTATATTTTAGTTTGAAAACTTGCTGAAACTATACATACTATCCCTGAAAAATGTGTGCACATTTTCATACAGTTTCACAAAATATGAAGAACCTGTGAAACCCATTAATAAATCTCTGCTCACAAACTTACCTTTAAAATAAAAAAGATTTTATTTATTTATTTATTCATGTGAGAGAGAGAGAGAGAGAGAGAGAGAGAGAGAGGCAGATACACAGGCAGTGGGAGAAACAGGCTCCATGCAGGGAGCCTGATGTGGGACTCGATCCTGGGTCTCCAGGATCACGCCCTGAGCCGAAGGCAGGCGCTAAACCACTGAGCCACTGGGGCTGCCCTCAAAACATTTTTTTAAAATAAAGTTATATCTATAAGTTTCTTTAGCGGATATAATTTACTCATCTATTCAATTATATGGCAAAAATGGTCTTACAGATGAATGATTAAAGTACATTATGTATTTTTAAGTTTCTGAAATACATTACATAGATAAAAGCCAACGTAACCAATAGTTCTGCCTATGATGTCCAAGTTCTTTATAACCATATTCTAATACACAAAATAAACACTTTCCATAGTCCTTCATCATTTAGCTCTGAAACAAATATTTATAACTATACCTTCAGAAGAGAAAACAATACCTTACCCTGAAATGCAGAACTACTTTCAGCTGTCCTCCTCCCTCAAATACCCCAGCCTCTCTGTCACATAAATCCATTTAGCTTCTTAAAACATCAAGTAGCAAAGAACAAGGTTATTTTTTTGTAATTTTAAAAGATGTTATTTATTTATTCATGAGAGACACAGAGAGAGCCAGAGACCTAGGAGAGGGAAACAGACTCCTCGCAGGGAGCCTGATGTGGGACTCGATCCCGGGACCCCGGGATCACACCCTGAGCCGAAGACAGATACTCAACCACTGCTGAGCCTCCCAGGTATCCCATAAACTTTTTAAGTTAGAAGGAGGGACGCCTGGGGGCTCAACGGTTAAGCACCTGCCTTCAGCTCAGGGCGTGATCCTGGAGTCCTGGGATCGAGTCCCACTTCGGGCTCCCTGCATGGAGCCTGCTTCTCCCTCTGCCTGTGTCTCTGCCTCTCTCTCTTTGGGCCTCTCATGAATAAATAAATAAAATCTTTAAAAAAAAAAAGGATATTTATTACATAAAACAATTAGAAACAGCCTAAATTAGTTTTGTAACATTAAGACAATAGAATGCTCTACAATTATAAAAGTGATGTGTAGGGGTGACAGGGTGACTCAGTCGGTGAAGCATCCAAATCCAACTCTTGATTTCCACTCAGGTTGTGATCTCAGGACTGTGAGACTGAGCCAGCGCTCTGGCTGGTAATGGAGCCTGCTTAGTATTCTCTCTCTCCCTCTCCCTCTGTTCCACCTCTGTCTCTTAAAAAAAAGGAGGGGGGTAATACAATGTTTAATGACCTCCCAGAGACCTTCGTGTAGCTAAGCATACTAAGTACTCCCACAAGCTATTTATTAGGAAATAATTCCTTCAGTAATGCTGTAAAGTAGTCTAGGTCAGTGGCTTCCCTTTTGAACAGATGAGGAAGTTGAAGCCCTCAGGAAAACTCCCAAAGTTAGGGGTCTTGCCTGAGCTCTGATGAGCTCTGAAGAGCCAGGGCAACATAAGTCTCCAGACTCAGCTACCATGCTCTCTCTCCACTTGTTAGTAAAAGCAGTGGTGATATTTTTTCTGGTTTGGTTTTAGCCTTGGTTTTGTTTCTATCCCTTTTAAGATATCAGATGTCAGAGTTAGCTTTTAATTTTTAGCTTTTCAGTATTTTAGGCTTAGCAAATGGTACTTCTGAGATTATGAAAACTATAGATCTTTGCCTTCTGCTGGGGACTGTTTAAGAATAAAACAGGTCAGGTATTAGATGCCTTCTCTAAAGGTAAGTAAATATAAGTCTAACAAGTTAAATTATGTTTAAACCCATTGGGTAGCATTAACAGCTGTGCATTGAATTTATGTTATCATTCCTTTGCCTATACTTGATGGCTTGTTAGTTGAGATCTGTAATTGGCTTTTCTTAAATATAAGTGCACTTTTTAAGTACTTTTACTGCTTGGCATAAACGTTTTGCTAGTGTTTTTCTACCACTCAATGCTGGGAGAATTAATCATAATACCAATTCAAATCCTATTTTCATCTCTCATTTAGAAAGGTTAACGAAAATGTTTCTGATGATAAAAATTAAAGATAGCAGAAATGAATTCCTCAAGTTCAAAATGAATAGGAAGTTTAAGGTTTACTAAATTGCTGGGGTAGCCAGTTATCCACGAGAGCCACTGTTAAAAAAAGAAAAAAAAAATCTTTGAAGTTACATGGCATATAGGATTAGGAGAAAGACTGGAAAGCAGAAATAGTGAAAGAAATCTGACCCAGAGATGGGTTTCTTGACAGAGTGGCATGCCTTATGGGAGTTCTTACTCCAGAGAGATACATTGCCAGAATATTATAATTTATTGTGTTATACTGTTTATTATTATTATTTTTTTAATTTTATTTGAGAGAGAGCACAAGCAGAGGGAAGGGCAAAGGGAGAGGGAGAAAGAAGCAGACCTCTCCGCTGAGCAGGGAGCCCAATGCAGGGCTCCTGGGATCACGACCAGAGCCGAAGGCAGATGCTTAACTGACTGAGCTACCCAGGCACCCCTGTGTTATACTCTTTAGATTCTACTAAGTAAATTTCAATTTAAGCATTATTATTTGCAAAACCTCAGAAGATTTGGCTTAGTCATTTCTGAATTGATCTAGTTGCTTAACAATGTTGAAATCTCTTGAGTTAAGGGTCACAATTTTAAGGGACTTGAATGTCTAGGGAGAGTTCACTAAAAGGAGAGCTCTGTGCTTTAAAAAAAAAAAAAAAAAAAAAAGCCTGGGTGGCTCAGTCAGTTAAGCGTCCCAACTCTTGATTTCAGCTCAGGTCTTGATCTCAAGGTCCTGGAGATGGAGCCCTGTGTAGGCCTCCCGTGCTAGGCGTGGAGCCTGCTTAGGATTCTTTCCCTCTTCCTCGCGCCCCTCCCCCCCCTTAAAAATAAAAAAGGTGGAAGGGGAAATGTCAGATATGTAAATATCCATTAATTTCTTCATAATTTAATGTAACTGCCGTTATTTCAAGATTGATTCTGTACTGTGAAGTAGCCAGATATTCCTATTTGTTAACTTTGACATTGGTGTCACTTATGTTTTTACCCTTGACTTATTTTTAATTTTTATAGATAAAGTGGAGAATTTTAGTGAAGAATATGAAAAGAATAGTCACCATATTTACAAAAATGCTGAAGACAGTACTAAGAAACCCAGTGCAGAAACAACAGTAGCTTCTGTATACAAAGCTGATGAAATCAAGGAAACAAATGACACTTGGAACTCTCAACTTGGAAAAAGGTCAGAATCTCCATCAGAAACATCTCCCATTAAGGGATCTGTAAGAACTGGTTTGTATGAATGGGATAATGATTTTGAAGATATCAGATCAGAAGATTGTATTTTAAGTTTGGATAGTGATCCTCTTTTGGAGATGAAGGATGAGGATTTTAAAAACCGGTTGGAAAATCTAAATGAAGCCATTGAGGAAGACATCATGCAAAGTGTTCTTAGGCCAAGCAACTGTAGGACGTACTGTAGGGCCAATAAAGCAAAATCCTCACAAGGAGCTTCAAATTTTGATAAGCTAATGGACGGAACCAGTCAGGCCTTAGCCAAAGCAAACAGTGAATCAAGTAAGGATGGCCTGAATCAGGCAAAGAAAGGCAGTGTAAGTTCTGGGACCAGTTTTAGAGGGACAGTTGGACGGACTAGAGATTACACTGTTTTACATCCATCTTGCTTGTCAGTTTGTAATGTTACCATACAGGATACTATGGAACGGAGCATGGATGAATTCACTGCATCAACCCCTGCAGATTTGGGCGAAGCTGGCCGCCTAAGAAAAAAGGCAGATATTGCGACTTCTAAGACCACTACTAGATTTCGACCTAGTAATACTAAATCTAAAAAGGATGTTAAACTTGAATTTTTTGGTTTTGAAGATCATGATGAGACAGGAGGTGATGAAGGAGGTTCTGGAAGTTCTAATTACAAAATTAAGTATTTTGGTTTTGATGATCTCAGTGAAAGTGAAGATGATGATGAAGATGACTGTCCAGTGGAAAGAAAGACAAGCAAAAAAAGAACTAAAACAGCTCCATCCCCCTCCTTGCAGCCTCCTCCTGAAAGCATTGATAATTCCCAGGACAGTCAGTCTAGTGCTAACAATGCAGGTAAGACTTTAAAAAAAAAAAAAATTTAAGTAAATGCCTTTTAGGTTTAAATCAGCAGCTGCTTAGTTTCTACTTAGACACTTAATTTTAACTTATGTTCAATTTTAGTAGAAGTACTCTTTAGGACTACAGATTACCTTATCCAGATTTACAGCATTTTAAATGTTAATTCCACATTGTAAGGATCAATTTATAGATTTATAACTGATCCTTATATAATTGTGTTTTAATTTCATATTTGTGTTTTAATTCCCATTAGAGAATTTTAAGAGTGTGTGTGTATAGGAGTATTAGAGAACTTGATGTTTCCACTTTGAAAATCCAAATGCAGTGGAGACTTAAAGGTAGATTTTGGCAGTTTAGAACTACACTGATAGTGGAATGTAATAATGGAAAAATTGGAAAATTAAAATTGATAAAAGGCTTTGTATTTGGCTCAAAACTAATGAACTAATAAATGTTTAAAACATTCTCAAATCTTAAGTCTTAATCTTAAAAATTATCCTCTTGAGTTGATTTAATAAAATTGAAAAGTGCTAGTTAAGTATTTATTCACTCTTAACAGTGAAGTTTGTCTCTTAAAATAGGACGGCCAGTAATGACTAGAGGCTCTCAAAGAGTTGATAATCTACTGTGAGAGACAAACAAAAGAAGTAGGTTAGCTTTGCTGCAATTAAGTCATTACCTGACAAGGGCTTTGTGAGGAAGAGTAAGTGAAAGCCTCTGGGATATAGGAGCTATACTTATATATATTTAACCAAGTACATAGTTTCTTTGTATTGGTTTACTTGCTACATAAAGTTTTTGTACTGTGAAGTCATTATGGTGAATTAGAATTCTGATAGTATTCTTATGTATAGATTCTCTTGTACATCATCATACTTGAGACTACTCTACCATTTTGTTATATTTAGCCTAAAAATAGTTTTGTTAGAGTCGCTCTTCAAAACTAGAATTATATAGGAATAGTGCCTAAGGGCTCACTCCTTATTCCCAAAATAAATAGAAGCAATAAATAAAGGGTATTGTCAGAATTCATCCAGTGTTGTCTTGAATCTCTTCTGGAGCACTGAAGTTTGCAGCAGCCTTGCTAGTCACATGAGATCTGACTGGGCAGACAGTTTTACAGTTGGTTTCTTGGGAGGATGATAAAATAATGATGTATGAAACCTGAGTTTCTGTCTTCCCGCAGTTTACTTAGCTCTTATCATTTATTAACTTTGATAGCAAGTTATCTTAATCAGCAATTGAAAATCTCTGGCTGAAATTTACACTTTGGGGTAATATAACTTTTAAGCTTTGAAATGTGAAATCATCAGGTTCAGAAACTTCATGGTGATACCAAATAAAATTTAAAAATTAGACACCATTTGATAGATATAGCCAAAGTTGGAATTTGGGTCTTCATCTGATATATAAAATAGCAAACATTTTTAGGGATTGGGCTAGCAAAAGTCTTCCTGTTTTTCTTTTTTGTGTTTAGGCTAGAAAAAAAGTCATTTAGGAATTAATCTAATTCTTTGCTTATTTTTTGTATGAAGACCAACAAATCATTGAGCTACATTGTACTAGGTCATTTTCTATCTTTTGCTAAGGATAGCTTCTTTTTTCTTTTCTTTTCTTCTCTTTTCTTTTCTTTTCTTTTCTTTTCTTTCTTTTCTTTTCTTTTCTCTGTTTTTGTAGATGTAAGCAGACATACTTTGAAGGCCAGCATGATTCAGTTTTACTTAAGTTCTAGGAAAATGTTAAAGGTAGATACCACCTAATATAGTGTGTATGTGTTTAAATTAGACCATCCTAATGTCATTGTCCATAGATATTCAGTTATTTTACAGAAGAATTAATTTTTCCATTTACATAACATAAAACTGAAGCACGTACACTGTAACTAGATTTCTGATTTTCTCCTAGAGTAGGGATCTGATTTTTCTCCTAGAGCAGGGAGCAAACAGGAGGGTGAGAATGGCAAAATGGGACTTAATATTGTTAGGAATATTTTGTCAACTGAGTGGTGCTTTTATTCCTTTTATTCTTTTCCCTCCCAATAAATCACTCCCCCAAATGTTCATAGTTTGTTTGGTAGTTAATTTGAAGTATTAGAAAGCTAGCTAGTTTTGATTACCATTTCAGAAAACTTGGATTTTACAGAGGACTTGCCTGGTGTGCCTGAAAGTGTGAAGAAGCCCCCAAATAAACAAGGAGATAAATCAAAAGAAAACACCAGAAAGATTTTTAGTGGTCCCAAACGGGTAAGTAAAGCATTATCAGTGATGTGTGTTATTTATTATTACACTAGGGCACAGTTTTTACTTTTTCTATTTGAAAATTACTAACAAATTTCATCTTTTGAGGATGTAAGTCAATTTTTCAAACATTTTAAACCATTTTTTAAGTGTGAAAGATATACCTATTAAAATTTTTAGTATATATATAGTTCAGTAACATTAAATACATTCACAGTGTTTTGTAACCATCCCATTATCTATATCCAAAACATTTCATCATCACCAGCAAAAACTCTGTACCCATTAAACAATAATAACTCACCCTTTGTCCTTCCAGCCCCAGCTCCTGGTAAACACTGTTTTACTTTTTGTCTCTATGAATTTGCCTCTTCTGGTTAACTCCTGTAAGTGGAATCATACAATACTTACCTATCTGTGTCTTTATTTCACTAAGCATAGCGTGGTCAGGGTCCATCTGTATCATAGCACATATCAAAATTTCATTCCTTTTTTTATGGCTGAAAAACATTGTATTGTTGGTATATACTATATTTATTGTTGTTCAAGGGTATTCTGTTGATGAGAAGACCCTGCTCTGCCATCCACTGGTACAACTCCTCTATTAGCTGATACTTCAAAAAATACTGTTTGTATTAGTTTAAGCCCTAAACTGGCTGATTTAAAAACGTATTTATTCTCTTACAGTTCAACATGCCAGAGGTCCAAAATCAAGATGCTGGGAGGGCTATGCTTTTTCAAAGACTATAGGGGGAAATCCTTCCTTACCTCTTCCAGCTTCTAGTGACTCTGGGTATTTGGTTTGTGCTGCATAACTGCAGTGTATCCCTCTGTCACATGGCCTTCTCGTCCTTTTCCCTGTGTCGTCTTTTAGAAGAACATTTTGTATATACCACATTTTGTTTATTCATCATTAGAGTTGTTTTCACCTTTTGGCTATTTGAGTCCCTGCCTTCAATACTTTTGGATATATATACCTAAGAGTAGAATTTCTGTTTTAAGTGTCAAACTCTTTTCCACCGTGACTGAACCATTTTACATTTCCACCAGCAGTGCTCAAGGGTTCCATTTTCTCTATCTTCACCAGCACTTATTTTCTGTTTTTGTTTTGTTTTTAAAGATTTATCTATTTGAGAGAACATGGGGGAAGGGGCAGAAAGAGGGGGATAAGCAGACTCCCTGCCAACATAAGGGTTGAACTCATGACCCTGAGAGCAAGACCTGAGTTGGCATCAAGTTGGAGCCTAACCAGTTGAGCCACTGAGGAGCCCCTGTGGGGTTTTTTGTTTATTTTTTTAATAATAGCTATTCTAATGGGTATGAAATGGTATTTTATTTCCCTAGCTAGAGATATTTAGCATCTTTTTTTGTACTTATTGGTTATTCATATATCTTTTTTTGGATAAACAGCTATTCGAGTCCTTTGTGCATATTTGAATCAAGTCATTTATCTTTTTGTTGTTGAGTTATAGGGATTCTTTACATATTAATCCCGTATTAGAGAAATAATTTGCACATTGATACCTCATTCTGTGACTTGTCTCTTCATTCTCTCTCTCTCTCTTTTTTTTTTTTAAAAAAAAACATTTTATTTATTTATTCATGAGGGACACACAGAGAGGCAGAGACACAGGCAGAGGGAAAAGCAGGCTCCATGCAAGGAGCCTGATGCGGGACTCGATCCTGGAAATCCGGGATCACACCCTGAGCCAAAGGCAGATGCTCAACTGCTGAGCCACCCAGGCATCCCAGATTGAATGTTTATAAACAGCAAAAGGATAAGCGTGTCTAAGAATGAGTAAGGCTAAGTCATACAGCCTCATTTTATTTTTATTCTTTTATCTCTGTAAAGAGCTAATTGGGAATCATTTCAGAATAATTGTGCTATACTTTTGTACCTCTATATGGCCACCTCCTCACCAAAAAAAAAAAAGTGCTTAATGCTAATTTTAATAAGCTCAAGTTGTTCTGGGGCCAGGGCAGTGTGGAACATAGTGTGTATGGCCTGTATAGACTTTAGTCATTAATGCTGAGATGATGTTTTTGACTTATATGAGATTGTGTATGGCATATATTGGTTTGCAGAGCAATAGTTACCAATTTCTTTGGTCTCGGGACCACTTTACAATCTTTAAAAATTTACTGAGAATCACAAAGAACTTTTTTATTTTTAAGATTTTATTTAT
Source organism: Vulpes vulpes (assembly GCF_048418805.1). Classification (NCBI taxonomy): domain Eukaryota; kingdom Metazoa; phylum Chordata; class Mammalia; order Carnivora; family Canidae; genus Vulpes; species Vulpes vulpes. Next base: position 93,095,975 of record NC_132783.1, on the reverse strand, counting down.
TTGACAGCACAAGCAGGGAGAGCAGGAGAGGGAAAAGCAGGCTCCCCACTGAACAGGGAGCCCAGTATGGGGCTCCATCCCAGGATCCTGGGATCATGACCTGGGCCAAAGGCAGATGCTTAACTAAGCCACCCAGATGCCCCCCAAATAACTTTTTTTTTTTTTAAAGATTTTATTTGTTTATTCATAAGAGACACAGAGAGAGGCAGAGACATGGGCAGAGGGAAAAGCAGGCTCGACGCAGGACTTGATCCCAGGACCCTGGGGTCTCGGCCTGAGCAGAAGGCAGAAGCTTAACCATCGAGCCACCCAGACATCTCTAAAGAACTTGTTGGGCAGCCCCGGTGGCTTAGCGGTTTAGTGCCGCATTCAGCCCGGGGTGTAAGCCTGGCCTATTTAACTATTTTAATTTTTTAAAATTTTTATTTATTTTTATTTTTTTAAAGTACAAGCTTTTTTGTTTTTTGTTTTTTTTTTGAGAATTTATTTATTAATGAGACAGAGAGAGGCAGAGACACAGGCAGAGGGAGAAGCAGGCCCCATGCAGGGAGCCCGATGTGGGACTCGATCCTTAGACTTCAGGATCACGCCCTGGGTCCAAGGCAAGCGCTCAACCGCTGAGCCACCCAGGTGTCCCCATTTACCTATTTTTATTTTATTTTATTTTATTATTTATTTTTTTTATTTATTTATGATAGTCATACAGAGAGAGAGAGAGGCAGAGACATAGGCAGAGGGAGAAGCAGGCTCCATGCACCGGGAGCCCGACGTGGGATTCGATCCCGGGTCTCCAGGATCGCGCCCTGGGCCAAAGACAGGCGCCAAACCGCTGCGCCACCCAGGGATCCCTACCTATTTTTAAATAAACAAAATCTTTTTAAAAAAAGGAATTGTCTAAAGAACTTTTGATTATATGTGCAGAGACAATATCAAGTTAGAGATAAAAACTAGAAAAAAACTGAGAAAAAGTGAGAAAAATAGGGACTGTTGGGTGGCTCAGCGGTTGAGCATCTGCCTTTGGCTCAGGGCATGATCCAGGGTCCGGAGATCGAGTCTCGCATTGGGATCACTGTGAGGAGCCTGCTTCTCCCTCTGTGTCTGTGTTTGTCTCATGAATAAATAAATAAAATCTTAAGAAAGTAGTAAGAAAAATAACATTGCTTTACATTTTTTGCAAATCTTTTAAAAGTTTGGCTTAATGAAAGACAGCTGGATTCTCAGCCTCCTGCATTCAGTATATTTCATTATGATGTTTTAATTAAAATATATGAAGAAAATTCAGCTTCACACAGATATGTGGACATATTTTAAATAGCCTTTTCAGGTAATTGTGAATGTTCTTTGGTACTACACCAAAACTCAACAAATGGGCATTTTTTAAAGATTAGTTGCAATTGGAATCTAAAACCATGCCAATGAACCTTTCATTCTGTTATATTAAAATCTGTTGGTCTTTTACTTTTATTTTTTTTATTATTTATTCCTGAGAGACACAGAGTGAGGCAGAGAGAGAAGCAGGCTCCCTGTGGGGAACCGGATGCAGGGTTTGATCCCAGGATCCTGGGATCATGACTGAGCCACCCAGGCATCCCTGTTGTTGCTTTCTTCTTTTTTGGTCTTTGATGTTGAGTGGATTTTTTACACATACATGCTTTGTGACATCATACATTGGGTCATTTGGAAAATATTGGTTACACTGATTTATGTGCATATCTTTCAAATGGTGACACATCTCATTATATGGTATCAAAAAATCACATTAGTATCACTGCCAAACTCCTTAGAAAAGTCTTTTTTTTTAAATTATTTTTAAGCAATCTCTACACCCAGTGTGGGGTTAAACTCATGACCCCAAGATCAAGAGTCTCATGCTCCACCAGCCAGGTGCCCCAAGATAGCATATGTCTTTTAAGCATACATAACCAATTGCAGTTATATGACTACAGTGCTTAAAAACACTAGCCATTCTTTTATATGGTGTGATGTCTAGTCCATATTCTGTTTCCCCCAAATATCTCTGAATTGTCTTTTAGTGTTTTGTTTTTCTTCCAAACCATAATCATTTAGTTACATCTTTTAAGTCTTGAACAGTCCCCTTGTCTTTTAAAAATTCTCGTGGCACTGATTTATTTTGAAGAACTCATGATATTTGTCTTGTAGAATATTCCACATTCAGAATATATCTGATTTTTTTTTTCCTGATGGTGTCCTTTACTATATTAAAGTAGTATAGTGGCATAAAACACTGGAAATTAAGTCTATAAGGCTGATTAGGTTCAGGTTAAACATATTTTGGCAAGAATAAGTCTAAGTGATAATTGTGTATGTTGCTTTGCATTAGAAGCTACGTAGTACCTGGTTATTCTGCTCAATATTGTTTGACTACCAAATGAAGGTTGTGATCACCAACTCTCCAATAAGGGCATATTTTTCCTTTTGTAATTTAGTTAGCTAAATTGGAAGTGAACTTCTAGGTACTACTGTGGCACCATGTGAATATCCTGTTCCCCGTTATTGTTTCACTTCATCATTTTAGCATCCATTGTTGATCTTTGCATCATTTATTACATTGACAGTTGCAGAATGGTGAGTTTTCTAATTGCTGTTGCTTCCGCATTTAATAACTGGAATTCTGTAAAAAGTTGTCTTCCTCCTTTCCCCACTCGTTGCTTTTTCTCTCTCCTACACTACAGACTCAATAATTTTTATTTTTTAAATATATTTACAGGGGCACCTGGTTGGCTCAGTTGTTTGGGGGTCCAACTCTTAATTATGGCTCCAGTCATGATCTCAGGGTCAAGAGCTCAAACCCCATTTCAACTTCCATGCTAGGCATAGAGCCTGCTTAGGATTCTCTCTCTCCCTCTGCCGCTCTCCTCAACCTAGAATGGCGCGCGCGCGTGCTCGCGCGCGCACACACACACACACACACACACACAAGTGTTCTCTCTTTCGCTCCCTCTCTCAAAAAAAAAAAAAAAGTATTTACAATAGATTGGGCCATTGTGAACCATTTCAGCATATCACTTGTGTCCTATTGCTGTTACTGCATCATCTTTTTTTCCCCTTAGGATTTTATCATGTTTTTTTAAGTAATTTCTGCACCTGGCATGAGGCTCAAACTCACAATCCTGAGATCAAGAGTTGCTTGCTCCATCAGCTGAGCCAGCCAGGTGCCCCAACCCCATCATCTTTGAGTGTTTCCCTTGTATTCTGCACAAAAGATGACTGGGACTCACCTTGTATTTTACCTCTTTCAGTCGTGGAACCATTCATTTATGCAAGGCTCCTTGGTTCTTTTGGTGGGGATAGTACTTAGAAACCCAGATCTGGGTGCTGGGTGTCTTTGTTGCTTCTAGGTTCTGTTGTTGGACAGAGCTATGAAACATGTTGAAAAATAAACTGAGTTCATATTGTGATAGTTTCATTTCAAATTTAAGATTACAGAATTTTGTACTAGTTTACTTGCTTTATCCTACAGTGCATATTACTTTTAAAATTATAATACCAATATTACTATGAACAGTAAATATACCGAGTGAAGTTTAAGATTTTTCCAGTTCTTTTTTGTCTTTAGATTATTTCACTGACTGGGTGCCTGGTTGGCTCAGTTGGTTGAGTGGGTGCCTTTGGGCTCAGGTCCTAGGATCTAGTCCCGCATTGGGCACCCTGCTCAGTGGAGAATCTGCTTCTCCCTCTGCCCCTCCCTCTGCTTGTGCTTACACGTGTGTGCTCTCTCTCAAATAAATAAAATAAAATCTTAAAAAAAATTATTTCACTGATGATGAAGTAATGAAGTAACGTGTTCATAAATTCTGAACTCATTTTATCCTATGTGCTTATGTTACTTGATACTCATTTACGTTCATTTATATTCCTTAGTGTTCAGTTTTTAAACTTAGTTTTTAAACTTAACATTGGAGTCATTTCTTTGCTACTAATGTGGCTTAGAAGACAGCAGTGTACATGTACTTGACCTGATTATGAAGCAGTCTCTCTGGCCTAAAGTAAATAGGTCATACCAACCTAGTATGCAGAAGACCTACTTACTGTTGATGGATAGTGTCTGAGAAAAATTGAGAAAGTGATTGCTAATTTATAAAACCAAGAGAGCTATGAAATTGAACTTACTTGAAAAATGTAATATGGGTAGAGCCCTGCCTTAAAACAATAGTCCTAGATAACATTTATTCCCTGAAGAGGCTCAACTTCAGTAAGTGTTGTTTTAACTTCCTTTTTAACCTCCTACTGAAATATTTGCCAAAGCCCTTTTTTAAAGTGGGATTGTGTCAGAATCTTTTTACATATATTAGTACTATTTAGTTGGATCAGTAATTTTCAAAAATGAAACTTATCCATGTGTTATTGTACTTTTGTACTTTTAAAAATAATAAAAAATGCTTTAGATCCAGTGGAAGATATGTATCCTTTCAGAGGTATCTAGGTAAAGAATTTAGAAGTCTACTTCAGGACGAGAGCAACAAGAAGTTAAGCAGTATAAAATAGCTCATAGGAAATAGGTCATCCATTTGCCTTCAAGACACTAAAAGACTACTTCAGAGTTGTTAAAAAGGAGAAAGCCATTGAGAAATAGAAATAAGGGATATTTTACCTGTCAAGTTTTGATGAGTGTAAAGGAATAGAGGAAATAAATGGATCAAAATTTTAAGCATTTTAGATTATATGTATAAAGTAATACAATGATAATGATAGATTTTTATATATAAGAAATTAGGATTCATGTTGTCTTTGCCAAAAAAAAAAAAAAATAGAGAAACTCAAGTCTCAAAGGAATTTTTATGTAGGTTACCCCCAAATCTCCAGAGAGAAAAGAAGGGGGGGGTAAGTAGGTAGGTGTAAGAAATGTTCTCAGCAGTTGTTCCAGTTCTCCTGGAACTGATAGGTCAAGTGGGAGTATCTGGGTCTTCTCTAATCTGATTAAAGACTCTAATGACCTCATTTCGGAGCAAAGAGGTAGTAGCCCATGGCTTGTGGTGGCAAGAGTTTCCCTCCCTACCTTTTGGGAGAGAATACTGTAGATATTTTGGACTGAATAAATCTTTATTTTGGGGTTGGCCCTAGTAAATTGGAGGCTATTTAGCAACACACCTGGCCTCTACCCATTAGATGCTGGTAGAACCTGTCCCCCCACCCCCGCCCCCAGTTATTTCAACCAAAAATGTCTGCAGATGTTGTCAAATGGCTTGTGAGGGTCAAAGTGGACGTCCCTCCCATTGGGGGTGTGTGTGTCTTGAGAATAAGTTGCAGACCTGATGCTCATTACTCCTAAATCCTTTAGTTTGTACTTTCTTTTTTTCTTTTCTTTCTTTTTTTTTTTTTTTTAAAGATTTTATTTATTCATGAGAGGGGCAGAGACACAGGCAGAGGGAGGAGCAGGCTCCTTGCTGGGAGCCTGATGTGTGAGACTCAATCCTGGGACTCCGGGATCATGCCCTACACTTAGTCTGTACTTTCTAAACACAAGAGCACTCTATAGCTGCAGCATTCCCATCAAAACCAGGGGTTTGTTTTGAAATTAATAAAGTAATAGAGATCCCATTCAGATTTTACTAATTGTCTCAGTAATGGCTTTATGGCAAAACAAATACACTCCTCCCTCCCAAAGAAAGAGCTCATGATCCAGTCCAGAATCACATGTTGTGTTTAGTTGTGACAAGTTGCTACTCCTTCAGTGTGGAACATCTGTGTCTTTCCTGGTCTTTCCATCGCTTTGACATCTTTGAAGAGTTAAGATCAGTTATTTGTTGTGTTGTGACTTAGTTATTTGTATTTGGTGGAAATACCACAGAAGAGGTACTATGTTCTCATTGCTCCATATCAGGTGGCACACAGTTGTCGCTTTGTACCATTACTATTGATGTTAACTGATCCCTTGATATCTGTCAGGTTCTTCAGCTTTCCTCATCAAACTTTTCACCCACTAATTTTAGCATTCATTCTTACCCATGTCAGTTGTTTACTATGGTGGTTGTTGAATGTTTTTTTCTAATTTGCATCATTCCTTCTACGGTTATTAGCAGTTGGCCCTTCTATTTTAAGGGAAATTTTTCTTACCTTCCTGTAAGACTATGTGTATTTATATATTCATTTCTTTGTGTCGGTATGAACAAGGATTCCTGTTTTATTTAATCATTTATTGTTGTTATTTAAATAATAATACTATTGATACCTCAGTGCCCAGATTAGATTTGGCATGTGGATGTTCCTTCAAACTTCTTTTTAATGCGTCTAAGTCTTGTTTATTTCTTTACTTAATGACATACTGAGATGTTCAAGACTCATAGTGGGGCACCTGGGTGGCTAGGTGGTTCAGTGTTTGCCTTTGGCTCAGGTTGTGATCCCAGGGTCCTGGGATCAAGTCCCACATCTGGCTCCTTGCATGGAGCCTGCTTCTCCCTCTCTCTGTGTCTCTCATGAATAAATAAATAAAATCTTAAAAAAAAAGACTCATCATATTACTTTCTCAGCCCTGGAATCAACCATTTACCCTAGGACCCCTGTTTTCTTCTTCTTTTTTAATATTTTATTTATTTATTCATGAGAGACAGAGCGAGAGAGGCAGAGACACAGGCAGAGGGAGAAGCAGGCCCCATGCAGGGAGCCTGACCACGTGGGACTCAATCCGGGGTCTCCAGGATCATGCCCTGGGCTGAAGGCGGGGCACTAAACTGCTGAGCCACCCAGGCTGCCCCCTTGTTTTCTTTTAGTGGAAAATGGTATTTAGAAATAAAGACTTGGTAGGGGTGCCTGGGTGGTTTAGTTGGTTAGGTGTCTAACTCTTGTTCTCAGCTTAGGTCTTGATCGTAGGGTCCTGAATTTGAGCCCCACGTTGGGCATAGAGATGACTTGAATAAATAAAACAAAAAAAGTTAAAAACAAAGAAAGTCTGGTGATTAGGTATGGTCATTTCTTTTGCATTGTCATTGCTTTGAGGAGGACTTTGAATTAAAAGGTAGGAAACATAAATATATGCATCTCCCACCCCCCCCCCACCCTCCACTTACTTTGTATCTATATTTAGAACCATGAGTTCACACAGATACCTAATTCAGGTTCAGTGCCATGTTTTATTCTAGGCTTTCCACATTTTGTTTCACTTTGCTGAGAAATCTGGTTTCCATTATCTTCAACATATTTATGTATTTTTTCAGTCTCATGTATATAACCAGTTTCCTGACCACACAGGCCATCTCCTCGGCTTTAGTGCAACTAGCCAAGAGGTCCCTCTTGCCTCTCCCTGCCTCCCCATGTTAGAGAACATTACCTTTTTTAAGGATGCTACTCTGGTAATCTTCCCCAGCACTTAACCAGGGATGCCAAAAAGGGTTGTTTGTAACAGACTAGGGGAACACATGTGGCAGAAAGATGAGAAGGGTGAGGAAAACTTCTGGTAAGAATGTAGTTGAAGACACCTGGCTGGCTCAGTTGGTTAAGCATCCCAACTCTTGATTTCAGCTCAGGTCATGATCTCTCAGGGTCGTGAGTTTGAGCCCTACATCAGGCTCTGTGCTAAGCACAGAGTCTGCTCGTCCCTCTCCCTCTGCTTCTCCCCCTGCGCTCACTCTCTCTCATTCTCATGAATGAATGAATGAAAATTTTTTTAAGATTTTATTTATTTATTCATGAGAGACACAGAGAGAAGGTAGAGACCTAGGCAGAGGGAGAAGCAGGCTCCATGCAGGGAGCCCAATGTGGGACTCCACCCTGAGCCAAAGACAGATGCTCAACTGCTTAGCCACCCGGGCATCCATAATTTTTTTTTTTTTTTAAGGAATGTAAAGATGATTTTAAAGAACGTTGAGATGATTACTCAGAAAAATTTTAACTCGCTAGGGAGAAAATTAGAATTTGAGGGATTAGGTTGGAACATATCGGTATTTAAGTGCCTGTTTCTCCTTATGGTTTTATTGGTCATTTGATGCCTTTTTAAAAAAGTGCCATCCTATTTTTGATAGTTGGGTATAGTTTCCCTCAATTCTGTTATTTGCAGTTGTCATATATGTGCTGAAATACTTAAATCATTTCTTTTGCCTTCCCTGCTTTTTGCTTTATTTCTAGCTTCCATTCAGCTGCTGCCTTTCTCCTCTCTTTCTTAAGGGATTATCTGTGTGACCCTCACTGCTTGGAGGGTTATATTTTACCAGAGACTTGGGTCAACTTACTTTGCTAATTAAGACTGCTGCTGGGTCACTGATGAAACTAATAACCGTATTTGTCAATCTCTGTTTCAATTCCCAAATACTTGTATCTTCATTTTTATCATTTTCCTATAGTTCAGTGTTGGGCCCATCTGACATTATCTTTTGTCTGACTCTCATAGGAACATTCTGGACTTTAGTTTTTTCTACCTATCATTAAATACGACACTGGATTGCAGGCTTCTGGATAATTGAATTAAAATTTGCGTATCATTGTAAATTACTTGTTATTACATATTTATTATATTAAGATTACATGAAGCTGCAGTTTCACAGTTCTGTGTAATTTTATAGTTTTATAAACTCATTATTTTGTTCCATAAAATGAATTTAAATGGGTTGTCAAAAACAGAATCTTACAATTGAAGAGATTTTAAAGGACAAGTAGTCCCACCTCCTACCCAAGAGCAGATGTTCCTTAACAGTATCCATCATTAGCAGTTAACTCATGAAGCAGCTTATTTTTTTGTCAGATTATTTTACCCACGATTACCTTTGTTGTTTGGAAATTCACTGACCATCCTGGGACCCAGTCATCAAGATGGCAGTGTGAGATTTACTGTATTCTCATGGACTAGAAACCTGAGATAACAGATGGATGTGCAGCCTTAAAAAAAAAAAAAAAAAAACAAGAGACTGGCCATTGATTTGCAAATCTGGGATACTGGCCAAAGTATAGGAGTAAAAAGCCATAGCTGCCCATTTATAGTTCCTAAGGTGCTGATCCAAAGAGTTGTTGAAGCTGAGCATATTCTGGCTGAGCCAGGCTGTGGTAGAGGGTCAGTTGTAGCTGGCTTTCTTTAGGATTGGTTTTATTCAGTATATACTACTTGGCTTTCCCAGGGCTAGGTGCTGAGAATTTAAGAGACTAAGCATCTTTAAGAGGCTGTCCAGTGAGGAAGAATATTTTTCTCCCTATGGAAGCTTTTTGGTAGTCTTAATATTTCCTCAAATGCGTTATTTCAAAGCAGAAGCATCTGTCATATTTTTTGTTTTGTTTTTTAAACATTATTTATTTGAGAGCGTGGGCCTGAACCAGCGAGCGGAGAGGCAGAGGGAGAGGGACAAGCAGACTCCCTGCTGAGCATGGGAGCCAGGATCACAAGATTATGACAGCCGAAGTCTATCGCTCAGCTGAGCCACCCCACCCCGGTGCCCCTGTTATCTTTTTATGTAGATAGAATTTAACTTAAATAGTAAATCAGGTACTTAAATTGTTGATCTGATATACATAAAGGTTTAGGGAAGTGTGAATTCTTTTCTTGATTAATTCTTGAGAGGCTTTTTCTTGTAATATTTTTAAAAGATTTTTTAAAATGATTTTAGTTGAGAGGGAGAGCATGCAAGCAAGAGAGAGTGAGAGAGTACAAGCGGGGGGAGTAGCAGAGGGGGAGGGAGAAGCAGACTCCCCACTGAGCAGGGAGCCCAACATGGGGCTTGATCCCAGGACTCCGAGATCCGAGATCATGACCTGAGTCGGAAGGCAAATGCTTAACCAACTGAGCTCCTTAGGTACCCTATGGGATTTTTAAAAAGATTTATTAGGGTACTTGGAGTACCTTTAAAGTTTGAAAGTTCAAAATATTTTTCCATAACTTACTTCCCAGAAAATGAAGTTTGAAATGAGGAAATGAAACCATAGGTCAGTCAAACCTGACTCTCAATCAAACCTGAGAACTTGGGCAGCCCGGGTGGTTCAGCGGTTTAGTGCCGCCTGCAGCCCAGGGTGTGATCCTGGAGACTCGGGATCAAGTGTCGGGCTCACTGCATGGAGCCTGCTTCTCCCTCTGCCTGTGTCTCTGCCTCTCTCTCTCTCTCTCTCTCTCTCTCTGTGTCTCATGAATAAATAAATAAAATCTTTAAAAAAGAAAAAACTGAGAACTTTGGCATATATTTGAAACTCTGCTAAAGCATGTGTACCTGAGTATATTAGGGTGCTTAGATTTTGGATTTTGTTTTTCCATTTCATGATATATTTTAGTTAGAGTTTATTCAGAAATACAGAAAACTCACTAGGCTTTCTTTCCTTTTTCTTTTCTTTTCTTTTTTTTAAGATTTATTTATTTGTTTTGTTTTAAAGATTTATTTATTCATGAGAGAGGCAGAGACACAGGCAGAGGGAGAAGCAGGCTCCATGCAGGGAGCCCGACGTGGGACTCGATCCCTGGTCTCCAGGATCAGGCCCTGGGCTGAAGGTGGCGCTAAACCGCTGAGCCACCTGGGCTGCCCTTATTTATTTGGGAGAGTGAGAGCATGCACATGTTGGGTGGGGAGGAACAGAGAGAGAGAGAGAGAGAGAATGAATATCTCAAGCAGATTCCCTGCTGAGCCCAACACAGAGCTGTATCCCAAAACCCAAAGATCATGATATGATCATTATTAAGAGTCAGATGTGTAACTGAGCTACCCAAGTGCCCTTAGACTTTCTTCTCTTGATACTTTGATGACTTCATGCTAATGATTACTTCAAATAAACATAAGGTGTGTACTTTTTTGAGGATGGTGACCCTATATATATTATTTTTACCTTCATATTCTCTGAGATAAGGAGGAGTTCATAAATGTTTATTTCTGGGATTCTTAGAAGTATCTTTCAGCAAAGAATATGTATTTAGTACTAAATATATATATAATATTTATGGTTGCCAACCCTATCAAATTTGGAAAAATTTCAACCAGTATTCTTCAGATACTTTTGTCTCTCTGTTAATCTTTTGGTACTGCAGTGACTCTTGTCCTACCTCAGTCAGCCAAAAATCAACTGGTAAAACCTGTCGTCTGACAGAAACAGGCTTATTGACTTAACTGCAGTAAAGCATACTGCGTAACAGAGGAATGATGAGACCTCTTACCAAGTAAAAGTTTTTGTAGGACAGGGGAGCTTGAGTGAAATTTAAATGAAACACTGAGAGGCTCAGGGCAAAGCGGTGTTATCTACAGAGGGATTGGTATCAGGTCTGGGCTGCAAAATGGACTAGGGTCCGGTTTACTTGAAACTATGAAGTTGGGCAGCCCGGGTGGCTCAGTGGTTTAGCGCTGCCCTCAGTCCAGGGCCTGATCCTGGAGACCTGGGATCGAGTCCCACGTCAGGCTCCCTGCATGGGGCCTGCTTCTCCTGCTTCTCCCTCTGCCTGTGTCTCTGCCTCTCTCTGTCTGTCTGTCTGTCTCTCGTAAATAAATAAATAAATAAATAAATAAATAAATAAATAAATAAATAAATAAAATATTAAAAAAAGAAACTATGAAGTTAAAGTAATTAGGGATGTTGTGTCCAGAAACTCTGTTTGAAGCTGTGTCTCTCTTCAAAGTAGCTTAATTCTCCAAGTGAAAATGGGATATTTTTAAAAATTTTTTAAAAATGTTAATATTTATTTACTCAGAGAGAGAGAGAGAGAGAGAGAGAGAGAGAGAGGCAGAGACACAGGCAGAGGGAGAAGCAGGCTCCACACAGGAGCCCAATGTGGGACTCAATCCCAGGACTCCAGGATCACGCCCTGTGCCAAAGGGAGATGCCCAACCACTGAGCCACCCAAGCGTCACTTTTTAAAAATTTTTTTTAAAGATTTTATTTATTTGAGAAAGAGCATGAACGGGGGAGGGGCAGAGGGAGAAGCTGACTTCCCCCTGGGCTAGGAGCCTCAAGTGGGGCTCAATTCCAGGACCCTGGGATCATGACATGAGCCTATGTCATATGCTTAATTGATTGAGCCACCCAGATGCCCCCATCTTTTTTTTTCTTAGTGAATCAACAGTCTATTGCCTTTTTAGTTTTAATTTCCTTATAGCTAACATACAGTGTTTTATCAGTTTTGGGTGTATAGTATAGTGATTCAACAATCCTGTATGTTACTCAGTGCTCATCGTGAGAAGTGAGCACTTATCCCCCTTGCCTATTTTACCCACTCCCCACCACTTCTCTTCTGGTAGCCATAATTTCTCTGTAGTCTTTTGTCCATTGTTTTTTGGTTTGTTTTGGTTTTGGGGTTTTGTTTTTTGTTTTGTTTTTTTTCTGTTTTATTTTGGATGGTTTCTCTTATTACATTTTGAAGTTGTTCTGCAGTATATAGTCAACTATTAATCTCAACCATTAAAATTTTCATCTTGGGGATCCCTGGGTAGCTCAGTGGTTTAGTACCTGCCTTCAGCCCAGGGCTTGATACTGGAGTCCTGAGATCGAGTCCCACATCAGGCTCCCTGCATGGAGCCTGCTTCTCCTTCTGCCTATGTCTCTCTTTCTCTCTCTCATAAAATTAAAATAAAATAAAATAATAAAATAAAATAAAATAAAATAATAAAGTAATAAAATAAAATAAAATAGAAAAGAAAAACAAAACAAAATAAAATGAAATAAAAATAAATAAAATACAGACCACAAAAATTTATAAAAAAGAAGTTTCATCTTTATAAATTTAGGTCTGTTTTATGTCTTCATTGTTTCAGTGTTTCCTCTACCTTAAAAATGTGGAATATAGTTAGTTATTTTTAATGTTCTTGTCTGCTCATTCTGTCATCTGTATTGTTTCTGGGTCTGTTTCTGTGGATTGGTTTTTCTTATGGATTGTATTTTCCTACTTTGCATGCCGGTTAATTTTTAATTGAATCCTAGTCATTTAGGCTTTTACTTTGTTGGGTGTTGGATGTTTCTGTATAAGATTTGACTTATTCTGAGATGCATCTAAGTTATATTTGATCCTTAAGAAGGTTTTAAATTTTAGGTGAGTGAGAGCCTTTAGGGATCACCCCTCCTCCCCCCAACATAGATCACCTGATTCCCCTGAATTACAAGGTTTTCCACTATGGCTAGTGGGACCGTGAACTTTTTCTAGCTCTGGGAAAGAACAGTCTGGGGATTATTTCCTTGCTCTTCTGGAGGAAGTTCATTCCCTGCTTCAGGTCCTTTTTTCACGCATTCGCTCATCATTACTCAGCTACGTATTTGATGGGGACCCTCTGTATGTCCAAAGTACTTTGAGCAGCTCTCTCCTCTGGTACTGTGCTCTACAAACTAGCCACCTTCGTCTTTCTGGTTCTGTCTCAGTAAGAGAGAATGCTACTGGTTGAACTGTACTCCCTTCTTGGGGCATTGCCTGGAAACTCAGGCAATTATAGGATTTAGTTCATATTTTTGCCTTCTCAGGGATCATTGTGCTGTGCTGTCTGATGTCCATTTTCCAAAAACGGTTTCATAAATTTTGCCCAGTTTGTTATTTTCAGATGAAAAAGTGAATTTGGTCCCTGTTTCAGCATCAAATCCAGAAATGGAAACCCTAGATTCATGTATGTGTTAATGATAATCATTACATTTTTGTACCCTTGTAGTCTAATCATTTTTTTTCTTCATGAGGACTTAAGAATATAAGGATTACCTCCAAAACTAATGGTCCATTCTTGTTTCTTTCTCTTATGTTTTTTTTTTTCTCTTTTATCCTTTTAACTGGACTTGATCTGGAATTTTGTATTAAGTTGAAATACAGTTGTATCTATTTATGCTTAGCTATGATTTCTGTGTTGCCCATATAAAAAACATTTGAGAAAGTATACAGATAGAAATTTGGTAGAACCAGGTTGAAAATAAATGAGGAAACTGTTAAGAAATAGTAAGGAATAGAATGAGGTGAAGTCTGAATTCAAGCCTTTTTGTCTTAATGGATTTCTCAAGGCCTACCACGAATAAAACCTTGAGAGTCTTAGAAGCTGGGGCAGAGATGGTTGTCAGTGGCCCCTTTACTTTTTAGGAAGAACCATTAAAAATAGAAAACCCTTACCATCCTTGGGTCAAGTATGTGGGTTATGTTTTAATCATCTTTTTATTACTCTTTGGTTTTTAGTTGTCTTATCTAAACTTTGTCCTTTTTAGTTGTCTTATCTTGTTTGCATTTGTTACAGTTGCTTCATGGAAATTAAAATATTAACTGATAGAATGATAAAAGACTTCTATCTTTTCAATTTTTTAAGTTTTCTAAGAGAACTTAAATTTTTAAAAACTGCTTTTATCTGGAAATACTTTGAAAATTACAGGAGAATTGCAAAAATAAACTAATACAAAGCACAGTCCTTATCCTGATTATCTTAGTATTGGGTTTTTCATTTATTTTTTCTGTCTCTTCTTGTGTGTATGTATACTCATACGTGCATACTTGATTTTTTCCCCTGAATATTTAAAGGTAAATTACATATATCATAGTTTTTAACCCTTAAATATAGTGTGTATTTCCTAGTCAGGTATAGGTCTCCATCTGTAGTAATCAAACTGCAGTAGTAAATTTAACATCGTTCCAATATTTTTACCTAATCTGCTGTTTCAGTTTGGTCATTTGACACAGTAACGTCCTTTATAACATTTTCTTCCCTCCTGGTACAGGGTCCAGTCTAGGGTGCGGTATTTTATTTAACTGCTAAATCTCTTTAGTCTCCTCTAACCTGGAATATTTCTATAATCTCTGTCTTTTATAACATTGGCATCCCCTGATCCCATTAAAAAAAGCATCTCATTTTGGTTTAGTCTCAAGTTTCTCTTGATTAGATTCAAGTTATTCATTCTAGGCCCGGTTACTGTATAAGTGATGATGTGTTCTTTTTTTTTTTCAGTGTATCACATCTGGAGGATATTCATTATGATCATCCAGTCAAGGGGTTGTCTCTTTATATATAAACTTTTTTTTTCCCTTGCAACTCAAAAGCAGTCTTTGAAGAGATACTTTAAAACTATTGAAATACCCTATTTTTCATTAGACTATACTTTTAGATTTAGTATATGTGAGGATTCTTTCATGATCCAGTGTTTACTGTGCTGGTTGCAAAATAATCATTTTTCATCTCTCATACTCCCTCCACATTCACCAGTCAGTTCTTAGTACTGCTATAAGCCTGAGCCAACCCTTCTCCCTACTTTTTCTTTTATCAGTATGGACTCATGAATCTCTGTCCCTCTTTTTAAAGGTTGTATTTATTTGAGAGAGATAAAGTGCATGCACAAGTTGGGGGAGGGTGGGCAGCCCAGGTGGCTCAGCAGTTTAGTGCCACCTTCAGCCCAGGGCCTGATCCTGGAGACCCTGGATTGAGTCCCACGTCGGGGTCCCTGCATGGAGCCTGCTTCTCCCTCTGCTGTGTCTCTGCTCCCCCCCCCCCCCCGCCCCCGTGTATTCTCATGAATAAATAAATAAAATCTTTAAAAAAAAAAAAAACAAGTTGGGGGAGGGGTAGAGGAGAGGGAGAGAATCTCAAGCTGACTGCAGTGAGTGCGGAGCCCAGTGTGGGACTTGATCTCACAGCTCCCAAGATGTTGACCTAGGCCACAATCAGGAGTCAGATCCTTAACTGACTGAGCCACCCAGGTATCCCTCTCTCTCTTTTTTAATGGCTCATAATTCATTACTTATTTTGGAGCTAATTTATCTCGATTTGGCCGGTTAAAAGCTGGAACTCTTGTATCTGTGACATGCCATCTTCTGTGAGCACTTCCTTATTTTCTGGCAGAACACAATGTTCCAGGTTCATCTTGTACCTCTGCTCCATCCCTGGAATCAGGCCCATTCTCTGATGAGTCTCTCCATTCCCTCTGGGGAATGGTATTAGAGGCCAAGATCTGGGCACTAAATGTGCTCTCATTGCTTCTTGACCCTTTTAGCAGATGACAGTAGGAAGCATGAATGTATATGCATATATGTTCACATACATGTATAGGTTTCTGCATGTGCACATACCTGTTCTAGAAATCATGAGTTCACAGTATCTCGAAACTGAACTATCTCCACAGGGTTCTTTCTTGCTTTCTCTCTAACCTTGACTCCCAGCAACATCAACACATTCACTCAAACCTATAATAACCTAAAATAGTTCAGAATTGCTTTGTTCATTCTGTTACAATAAATCTCATGTGTTCAGGATTTTGTTTTACTTTTTTGTTTTTGTAATCCTGTACTTGCCCCACCCTATGTTGCTACCTACCGACTAAGGGTATGAAGTGTAATACTGTGTTCATAAGTTGCTTAGATTAGTTCTGTCTGCCTGCCTCTTTGTCTTTCTGTCTTTTCTTCAGTGTTTGCTATTCATTTGAATTATGAATAAGTTTATTTGTTCTGGCTTGCTTTCAGTTTTAGGGTTTTTCCCCCTTTCGTTCTTTCTAATTTGTTTTTTGAATATTTACAGCATTAATATGCTTCTAAAAATCACAAATACACAAAAAGTTCAGTGAAGAGTCACTTCATTGAAGTATGTTCCAGCCCATCACCCACCCCTTGTAGGGAACCAATTGCATTGTTATCTCCTTTATCCTTTTTGTGTTTCCTTTCTTATTTTAGGTATGTGTGTGTGTGTGTGTGTGTGTATTTCTTAAAAGTAGGCTCCACACCCAGTGTGGAGCTTGAACTCACAACTCTGAGATCAAGAGTCTCATGCTGTATCAACTGAGCAAGCCAAGTGCTTGTGTTTCCTTTTTAAAAATAAACATGAGGGATCCCTGGGTGGCGCAGCGGTTTGGCGCCTGCCTTTGGCCCAGGGCGTGATCCTGGAGACTCGGGATCGAATCCCACATCAGGCTCCCGATGCACGGAGCCTGCTTCTCCCTCTGCCTATGTCTCTGCCTCTCTCTCTCTCACTGTGTGCCTATCATAAATAAATAAAATAATTTAAAAAAATAAATAAATAAATAAAAATAAACATGAATTTTCTTATTTTTTTTCCTTTTTTTTTTTTTTTTTAAAGATTTTATTTATTTATTCATAGAGACACAGAGAGAGAATGAGAGGCAGAGACACAGGCAGAGGGAGAAGCAGGCTTCATCCAGAGAGCCCGATGTGGGACTTGATCCAGGGTCTCCAGGATCATGCCCTGGGCCGCAGGCGGCGCTAAACCGCTGCGCCACCGGGGCTGCCCCTTTTTTTTCCTTTTTATATAAAAAGTAGTATCTATATGTGCTCTTCTGTACTTTGCTTTTTTAAATTTAGTAATATAATAACTCTTGGAAATCACTCTATAGGTTTATCATATATATATTTATAATTTTTTTGAAAATTGGATTTGGATTATATTTTTTCCTTAGTTTCTTTCTTCCTCCATTTTCTTACATGTTGTATATGTCCTTTAAATTGTAGTTATATATGTATGGGTTATGTAAATAAACAAATACAATGTTGGGAAAATTTTGTATATTCACATTCTTAAAATTATATGTTTTTTTTTTTTAATGATATGGTTCTAATTTCAGTTGCAGATTTTATTTACATGTTGCTTTCTTAGCATTGGGCTTAGCTACTATAAAAGAAATCCTAAATAAGTTTTTAAACAGGTAGCTTCTTTTTCTCAGGCTTACCAATCCTTGGCTATTTATCTCCAGACTGATTTCAAGTTGCTCAGTTGTTAAGAGTCCAGCTTCCTCTATGGTGGTGGTCTATCATCTCTACACTATTAAAGAGTATAGAAGGAGTGGAGAGATGAGGCAGCGATCCATCTCTAGGAGGCCAGGACCCATAAGGTGTACTGTACTTCTGTTCACACATCATTGACTAGGACTTAGTCATGTGCCCACATAAGCAGCAAGAGATGTTGGAAAATCGGGACAAGCTTGTGTCCAGCTTAATATTTTTAAGAAAAAGAAGAGGAGAATGAATATTCTCTAACCATGGGTATTTCAAGATATTTACAGCTTCTCTTTGCAACTGGTCCATTACATACTTAATGGCATTTTTAGTTGTAAAACCTGATACCTATTTTAGCTGATATTTTCACTGTGGCTCATTCTAGCATTTTTAATAGTTGCTGAATTGCAGGCTAAGATATATTAGTTTTCATAAAGTGCCAAATATTGAATTTATCTTTTATCTGGATGTTTTATAGTTTATGCTCAAATTTTCATTTTGAATTCTGATGTGATAATGGCTTGCTTCTATAAAATCATTGCTACCAATCATACTTTTGAAGTTACACTCACAACAACCGATTAGTAGTATGTATTGTTCTTCATGTAGATAGGAGTTAACACAATTTTTTTATAAAAATAGCCTATTTCTTTAAAAGGTTTATTTGTGGAGTTTAATTGAATGAGGCAGAAAAGATCTTGAGCTCTTTCCCCCTTGTATCTGTGGATTACATTCTCTGCATAGTGCTCTGTATTAACCTATTCTAAATGTCTTGTTCTTAGTTCATTCTTGATTTTAGTTTAGGGGCATGCTTGCACTTTCCCCTTTAAGTAATTTAATAATTTGAATATTTAACAAATTATGAAGATTTACTTAAGGATTTTATTTGGTCATAGGGTGGGGCAATTTGAGATTATATAATTATGTTTCAAAGAAATTTCTTAAAGAACTAAAAGTTCTTCTAATCTTGGCAAAACTTTCTCCCTTGAACTCCTTCTCCTTCTCCCATCCATCTTTTAAAAAATTCTTGTAACTTTTTTTTAAGTCAATAAAGTTATTTTAAAGATGTATTTATTTATTCATGAGAGACACAGAGAGGCAGAGACATAGGTAGAGGAGAAGTAGGCTCCCCATAGGGAGCCTGATACGGAATTTGATCCCAGGACCCCCGGGATCATGCCATGAGCTGAAGGATACACTCAACTACTAAGTAAGTCACTCAGGCGTCCCAAGTCAATAAATTTTTATTTAAGGAACTTTACATATGATTCCTTTCACTACTCATCACTGATCACCATAGTTCCTCCAAATTAGAATCATAATCTTCAAAATAGCCCTTTTAAAAAGAACTTTAATTCAGTCCAGTTGTCACTGTCAGTCCAGAGTTCTTCTGGTTAGGCTTCTTTGATCTCCACTTGAATATGGACAGACTTTAAACATTCTCCACCTGTGATCTTCGGGATCCAGTTGCTTTACTTTAGCGCCCTAGAAATCAAACTGTAGAAGTACATGGATTGCTATTTTGGCAAGTGATCTCAAATTATTAGTCCTTAATTGTTTCTAATATTGAAAAGTCTTGTCATTTCTGCTCTACTCCATGAGCCTAACAGTAAATGCTACAGGTCTCATTGTCATTACTGCAGTAACTTGTGTCTCAGTGTAGCCACATTAACAATTTCTGGACACTGGGACGCCTGGGTGGCTCAGTGGTTGAACACCTGCCTTGAGCTCAGGTTGTGATCCTGGGGTCCTGGGATCGAGTTCCGGATCAGGCTCCCAACAGTGAGCCTGCTTCTTCTGCCTCAGACTCTGCCTCTCTCTCTGTGTCTCTCATGAATAAATAAATAAAATATAATAAAAAACAACAAAGAGCAATTTCTGGACACTTTAATTTTTTTTTAAAGCCAAATTTAAATTAATTTTCTGCCTTTTTGAATTGCCACTAAAGCCCTGCATATGCACTTTGATTTTTTGGAACTCATTTAGTTGTAGAGCATGCTGATTGAATTACTTGTGAGAGTGCAATTCTGTTATGATATCCTTGTGTGGGTAAGGCTAGATGAATTCTAATCAACTTACTATATTTGTCTTCATTTAGTACATAGTCTTCTTTAAAACTCAGAAATAGATTTGGTACTGTTAAAAAAATTCATATGGCTTAAAAGCAGTTATTTCAATTTTTTTTTTTTCCTTTTAGGAGCCAGCTCAATGAAAGATAGCATAATATTATAATTTCTTCTTAGCTTTTGATGAAGGAGTTCTTTCCTCTGCTTTATAATTGTGATTCAATAAGCCAATCTGTTAAGCATGGTCTTGGCATTAAAATTGTAAAACCCAATTTTATTCATTATTCTCTTAGAAACTGGGTTCTCTGTCATGGATAAATGCTCCATAGGTTTGTTACTGGCATGTTTTTCCTTTCACTGTAATAGAGTGTTGTACTTAGGTTTTTTTCTTTTTTGTTAGGCCCCTGGAGAATTAAATAGAAGAGAATAGTATGTTTAAGATTACTAGGACTGAAATATGCTAAAATGATTCGAAATCATTTTTTAGACTGTTATTCAGGAGCTTTCTTATTTTGTTCTAAATATTCTTCTCATTAGGTTAGATCAGAACAAACAGAATCCACAAATATTTTAAAACTGAGAAAAGTTCAGGAATTTGGTTAATGTGATATGTATGCTTTTTAAACCAGAACAGAATTAACCAGATTAAAAAGGTAAGCCTAGTGCAATCTGGATGACCTGGTTAAAACTTAGCTAGGTTGCTGAATGATAAGGATGATTTTCATCTCCCTTGAAAAGTTGATTGCTATATTGTGTATTTACAGATACCGTACAGTGATTTTTACTAAGTGACCATAGCATGTGACATAGTATTTTTGTGGAGTCTCCATATACAAATCACTTAGGTGTATGTGGAATTTGGAGTGATGTAAAGAGCTCAAGAATTAATATCCTTCTTATCCACCCCCATCTCTTGTGTATGCGAGTGCATACTACATCCAAATGTTATTTTTTATTTTAATTTTTAATTAGTAGTATGTATCTTCATCTCCTCCCTCTCCTTATAATAAACCCTATATTAACCATGTAGAACTTTGAAGTAATAGTCAAGGAACAGTTCTAATTGGATCCACTTTCTTTTGGATGAGCATTAATATGAAAAAACATCAAAACCTTTTAAAATAACAGTATTACTAAATTGCTTTACTCAACAGAGTAAACGAAGTTCATTGAATATGTCCTTTTAACATAAGTTATTTGGTCATTCTATGTACTGTTAGGCTAAATCCATTTTGAGTTGATTTTTGTGTATAGTGTAAGATAATGGTCCAGTTTCATTCTTTTGTGTATGAGACCTAGTTTTCCCAGCATCATCTGTTGAAGAGACTATCCCCATTGTGTGTGTAGGTTTGGCACCCTTGGTGAAGATCATTAGACTATGTATATTTATTTCTGAGCTCTCTGTTTTGTTCCATTGGTCTTTATATCTGTTTGTGCCAGTACCTCACTGTTTTGCTGGCAGAGACACAGGCAGAGGGAGAAGCAGGCTCCATTCTGGGAGCCCGACATGGGTTTTGGTCCCGGGACTCCAGGATCATGCACTGGGCCAAAGGCAGGCGCTAAACTGCTGAGCCACCAAGGGATCCCCTCCATCAATCCTTTTTAAAAAGAAGTAAAGCACTTGCACTCTGAGGCATCTGTTCTTTCCAAATGTCCTTTATCTTTCTGGGCTCATGACTGTGCTTTGGGTATTAAAGTTGCTTAAATGAGGGATCTAACAACTAGTAGGCATATATAGCTGATGTTTGAGAGAAAAACAGTAAGGAATAAAGAGCCGGGTTTTAAAATTTATGTTGAGTCTGTTCTATGTGGTTGTGTCGTAAGAGGCCTGATCAAGTCATTGCCTGGATATATAAATAACGTTAGATTACTATTGTATCCTCACTTTATGTAAACGTGGTATGTAAGAAAAATGGGTTTATATACATAATACAGGTGAGAGACTTTATGCTCCTACTTTCATAGTAGGATTCCTTTTAGTATTAAGCATCTTCTAACATTTAATATGCAAATCAATTTAAACTTTTAGCTTTTAATAAACCAGTTCTTATGGAGCTTATGCTATTATCTTCATGTCACAAGGTGGTTATTTAAAGATAATATTTGAAAAAAGATAACTTTGATGCTTAATTCTAGTTTGTTAACTGCAGCTGGTAAGGGAAGATGGTTACATTTTTGACGCAGACCTTTTTTTTAAAGTTAGTTTGTTTGTTTGTTTGTTTATTTATTTATTTATTTATTTATTATCAACATAGAGAGAGGGAGAGAGGCAGAGACACAGGAGGAGAGAGAAGCAGGCTCCATGCCGGGAGCCTGATGTGGGACTTGATCCCAGGACTCCAGGATAGCGCCCTGGGCCAAAGGCAGGCGCAAAACTGCTGAGCCACCCAGGGATCCCCTTGACGTAGACTTTTGGCCTATCTTAAAGTATGTTTCCCCACTTGTACTCTTATTTTTTTGTAGTACTGAAAATGTGAAGATTATTATAGTCTTATAATCAGAAAATCTCTAGGGGCACCATTTCTTTGAAGCTTGAAGGATAAAATTTTTGTTTAAAGATTTTATTTATTGGGGGGGGGGGGGAGAGCGAGCACAAGCATCGTGAGAGGGAGAAGCAGGCTCCTTGGCTGAGCCTGAGAGCCTGACTTGGGGCTTGATTCCAGGACCCTGGGATCATGACCTGAGCCTAAGGCAGGTGCTTCACTGTCTGAGCCACTCAGGCGCCTCTTAAAGGACAAAATTTAACATTACTTTTGTAAAGGATAGAAAAAAAAAAATGTTCTCCATTGTTGTTTAATCAGTCCTCTTTGGAAAGTGAGGATTTTTTGTGGTTTTTATACAGATTTAATTCTTTGGATTTGGTTATAAAGGTTCATGGTTCTTTATTCTCAATTCTGAAATTCAGAGTGTTAAAACTGAAAATTATTTTCATTAAGTTTGCATTAAATTGATTTGCTAGTACACTGACCTGAACTGAGGTGGAGCAGTTTACATCTTTATCACACTTCATGGGAATATACATACATTTTGCTGCAGGAATCATATATGTTATTACATAGTACTGCTTTAGATTCCCCTGTGTTATGTAATATATGCTGTATATATACCATAACTACTTTTTAAAACTTTGAAAACTTCTTAGTAATGTTACTCATCTGGCCCCAACAGTTTCACTGAAAAATGAATAATATGGATCTTTGTTACTTTTCATAAGCTGCCTTAACATTATTGGAAGAATAAACAGCATGAATCAGTAGTATGTGGAATAAAGTATATGTTGAATTAACTATCTTTTTTTTTTTTTTTTCTTAAGATTTTATTCATGAGAGAGAGAGAGGCAGAGACACAGGTAGAGGGAGAAGCAGGCTTCCTGTGGGGAGCCTGATATAGGACTCAATCCCAAGACCCTGGGATCACGCCCTGAGCCAAAGGCAGATGCTCAACCACTGAGCCACCCAGGGATCCCGAATTAACTATCTTGATTAGTAAGTTAGTACAGGCTGGTAATAGTTGCCCACAGCACCAATTGTTGATGTGATAGAACAGTGATTCCATAGGCGTGGGGGCACATGCGAATACAAGCCAGCTATTGTCTATCCTGCTCTGTCTAGGATACGTGTTTAAGTATTTAAGTTATTCTTTGTGATTTTATTTTGTTTAGATGAGACACTTATATAAGGATGCAAAATGAGAAGGAAACAGTTAATCTTTTTCTCATTTCTCTAGTCTCCTACAAAAGCTGTATATAATGCCAGACATTGGAACCATCCAGACTCTGAAGAGCTGCCTGGGCCACCAATAGTAAAACCTCAGAGTGCCACAGTAAGTGAACTAAAATTTTTAATTTCATTTTTTTTAAAACTGTTGCTGTTTTATTTACAGTTTGAAAATCTTTGACTTTAACAGTTCATTTTGGACTCCTCATTAAAATTGAGCAGCTTCAGTTTAATTCATGGGAAAAGTGAGGGTTGTTTACATGATTACTGAAGTTCTGATGCTACTAGTTTATAGATAAAAGCCTTAAAAACATTGGACCACGTTTTTCTCCTGACCCAGATCTTATGGAATTACTGTACTTAGTGTTTTAAGGGTAAATTATTCCATATTTGAAGTTTGTGTTAGCTATTAAGACTATTATAAATTATATCCTATGTAGCTTTGAGTGGTTAATTTACTTTTTGGAGGAGAACTTTTTCCTGCATTCCAGTAATAGTTTTCAATTCAAAGCACATATGAAAAATTCTTATCAAGTTATTTTCTTTAGAATAACTGGAAGAACCATAGATTAATACTTTTAAATTATTGGTAATACCTCAGTCACAGTATGTCAAGGAATGAATCTTTATAATGACAAAAGAATTAGGGATAGAGCTCTTTCTAAAATACAATAATATACAGTTCCCTGTCTTCTTAAATTTGAATATATTAAACTCTGTATACTAGTATAAAATCATCCTTGTGTATATTAGTAATTATATACCAGGCTTTTATTATGATTATTTATACCCTACATTACAGATTCTTTATTTTAAAAGTTCTCTTGTCTATCTGTTGTGATTTTCTTGTCCCATTCCTAGCCTTTTATCAATGCTATTTGTGTAATTGTGGTTCTTTATTCCTTCTAATGGTCTTGGAGACAAGTAACAAATCATGTCATGAGGTTCAAAAAGACCAAAAGGAATTCCTGAGTGGTTCTTTTATGAGTCTTACCTAGCAGTGCACAGAATTTTAAAGTAGCCCTTATGACCTTTCAGAGGCCTCCTTTTTTTAAATTTTTAAGCCAAATTTGCTAGGTAGATGAGATGTTACTATTTTTATATATTTAGAACAATAATTTAATACCTTTATTAATAGGTGAGGCTGTCTTCAAAGGAACCAAATCAAAAAGATGATGGAGTTTTTAAGGCTCCTGCACCACCACCCAAAGTGATAAAAACTGTGACAATACCTACTCAGCCCTACCAAGATATAGTTACTGCACTGAAATGCAGAAAAGAAGACAAAGAAGTAAGCAGCTATATACAGTTTTACTGCACGTGGATAGATTTTTGTATGTAACATTTAGCCTTTAAAAATGTCTTGAACAGATATCCACGAACTTACCTTTCCTAGTACTATCAGTGTTTTTAAAACATTTCTTTTAGTTGCCATATAATGAACTCTTCTATACACTTCTAAATGAAATACAGCTCATAGATTTTAATGTGCTGGTTCATGGTTACCAAAGAAGTGGACTTATTTTTTCTTTGCAGTTGTATACTGTTGTTCAGCATGTGAAGCACTTCAATGATGTGGTGGAATTTGGTGAGAATCAAGAATTCACTGATGACATTGAGTACCTGTTAAGTGGCTTAAAGAGCACTCAGCCTCTAAACACACGTTGCCTTAGGTGAGGTCTTATTTTTATATTTGATTAAGTATGCATGCTCTCACTAAAATTTTCCAACCAAAGAGCCAAACATTTGTGATTTTGTTATCATGAATATAGTTTATAGCCCATGGTAGTAAGTTAAAAGTGGCTGATTTTTTATAAGGGACTTGATTCTGCATGGACAGAGGAAAGTTGAATGATTGTACCCTATTAGCATAGTACAGGCTTTAGTTTAGAGATGCTTAAAATAAGTGTTAGGCTAAAAAAATCTTTTTCAGTCCCAAATTTTAGACAAATGATAAATATGTTTGATTTAAGCATGTTTTGATTTGGATCATCCTTCACATACTATAATGGATTGAATATCTTAATTTGATTGAATTATCCAGTCAGTTGGAATATATCCTTTCAAGTATTACCTATAGTCTTCATGTATCAGAAGCATTATGAAAGGTAGTTGAGACTTTTTGCTTTTAATGGTAGTAGTAGTGTAAGGAATACAATGATGATCATGTGTTATTTATACTAATCACTTAACTATGTATGATTTTTAATAATTAGGTTTGCCCGTGTGTTTTATATTGCTATCTATTTGGGCAAGTGGCTTGACACCCCTTCCCTTCCCCATTTGCTTCTCTTGGTATTGTGCTAACAAAAAACTAATGACTAGCTATTTTCAATACCTCCTAACCTGGTCTGTTTTCTCCTAGTGTTATTAGCTTGGCTACTAAATGTGCCATGCCCAGTTTCCGAATGCACCTGAGAGCACATGGAATGGTAGCAATGGTCTTTAAAACCTTGGATGATTCCCAGCACCATCAGGTATTTTTAAGTTTCTGGTTTTAGGAAGCATTATTTAAAAATTTTTAGTCTATTTGGCGGCACCTGGTGGCTCAGTCAGTTACGTGCTTGACTCTTGATTTTGCTTGGGTCATGATCTCTTCTTGGTTGTGGGATTGAGCCATCCTAGCTTTATATTTTTGACACAAATTTAGCTGTGTTTATTTTATAGAAAAAATAGCTAAGTGTCTGATGCAGACTTTAAGACATTATTGATTTAAGATTAAAATTCAACTTTATTAACTATATCATGAGGTAGAGTATAAAAAATTTTGTGTGTATATGCAAAGCTGGAACAATGGTCTATAAATTCAGCATAGAATGGCTAAAGAAAAATGTATTGCACTCACATTCTTCTAGTTTGGGAGTTTTGATATGGGGAAGATGTCTAAAAAGGAAAATTTTAAGTAACAGCTTTATTAAATTCATATTTTCCTAGAGTATTCTAAAGGAGGGGGGGCATTTTCATTGAATAAAACATTTTCAAGGCTTCCAACATGTGAACAAATGTCAAAACAGTGTCATTAACTGAAATGTCACCAATTACTCACATTAACTTTTATTTTTATCTTTTGAAGAATCTGTCCCTTTGTACAGCTGCCCTCATGTACATACTGAGTAGAGATCGTCTGAACATGGATCTTGATAGAGCTAGCCTAGATCTAATGATTCGACTTCTAGAACTGGAACAAGATGCTTCTTCAGCTAAGCTACTGAATGAAAAAGACATGAACAAAATCAAAGAAAAAATTCGAAGGCTCTGTGAAACCGTACACAACAAGCATCTTGATCTAGAAAATATAACGGTGGGTTCCTTCCTTCCACTGTAAAATCTAAAATTACTTTCAGAAATTTTATATTAGTCACAGTAGGTGTGTGACTTTGAGAAATCATTTAACCTCTTGGTCAAAATTGGGAAGCTCTTCTAAAGTTTAGCTCTGAGCATAATTCTGTTCCTAAATTCCTAAACTATCCCGTGTATATTTAGATGGTTTGCTAGTAAATTTTCTTACATTTTGTCTATCCTTTCTCTTGTGTGTGTGTATATATTAACTATATTTAGGCTATTAGGGATTTTAATTCTCAGTCTCTGGGTTTCGGGAATAAAGATTCAGAGGATTTGCAAGGGCCATTTAAATGAGTAATCACTCCAGAGTATCTCAAGGTGTCTGGTTAACTCCTCCAGGGTCCAAGACCCAGAAGGAAGTTTTGTAGGCACCTGCCTTCCCTGGAACAGTGTTTGTCATAATACTGGGGTCTCTTAGGCTCAGCCCACTTCCTGAAGTTTAATCTGGCTGTCTTGCTTCTGGTTGATTCCAATTCTCCTTTCCTCTGGCTTTTTTTACTTATAGAATCAGTAATATCCCCACAGGTTACTAGCCAGTAGAAGATGATTTGCCTTGTCATTTTGAAAAGATAAGATTATTTATTTATATATAACCTGACTTTCAGATATTTCCAACATCAAAACTGTATAAGCATTGTTTTTTCTACTGCCTCGTAAACTGAAGATTGCAGCATTTGCTTCAAAATTTATAGAATGCTTTGTGCTAGCCAACTATGACTTAGGGATATTGGTCTGTTTAATTAAGGTAGAGTAAGATATTTGTATAAAACAGGCTTGAGGGAGAGAAGAGCAGGTTAACATTAAAAGGCAAGATACTGAATTGAATGTACTCAGTACTTATTAAAGTTGAAAAAATACCTGCTAAGCTCAGGTGGTGTATAAAGATGCCTCTATCTCACTAGACTATTTGTATACTCTGTTTAAAATATATTTCTAGAGCAGCCCGTGTGGCTCAGTGGTTTAGCGCCGCCTTCAGCCCAGGATGTGATCCTGGAGACCTGGGATGAGTCCCACGCTTCTCCCTCTGCCTGTGTCTCTGCCTTTCTCTGTGTGTGCCTCTCATGAATAAATAAATAAAATCTTTAAAAATATATATTTCTAATTTTTAACACTTTTGCTACCTATACAGATTTTTGTTTAATGATATGAAAGAATAAGTTTGAGATAATTTTTATTTGCTGCATCATTGAATAAATGTACCTTTTTTGCAGAGGTTTCCCATGTTGTTCAACATTTTAGATTCTTCCCAGGCATTTGCTGTTAAAATAACATGATGATAAACTTGTTCACTGAGTTTTCTCCATGGTTTGTTGAATTTATTAGGATGGTAAATAGTGATATAATAACTTTCTAATATCATGTTAAGTAATTTACTTACTTGATTAAAATGAGAACACAGTTGCTAATTGCCTCTTTTTCCTCCCAATTTCGGTTTTCTTGAATATTGTATTTGTTTTAAATCTTACAACAGATGTTATTTTCTATAGTGATTATCCCTCTACTCATTAGGGGTTTTTTTTTATTAATTTTTCCTTGATATATGCTATTTTTGATGTGCCATGGAAGATAATTTAAAATAGTTTTCTCATATAGAATTCATGTAACTGAGAGCTAACAATTGCTGATTAGTATTCTGATTAATGATTTGACTATGCTTTAACTCTCTGAGGACTAGTCCAGTTTTCATATAAATTGAATTGTAGGTTATTTTTAATTGCTACCTTACGAGTAGGCTATATCAATATAGCCTAAAACATCAGACACTTCTTTTTATGTCTATAGGAGACAAACTGAAATCCCTTTTTAACATACAAACTTTATGATTTTTTGCTATTTTAACATCAAATTACTGTCCCCTTTCTATAACAAAGAAAGCCTCATTAGGCTTCAGCTTTATTATTACTGTGAGTTAGTATACCTGAATTGATCTCATTAAATTACTTTTTCCGGGACTTAGAATAAGAATTGGGCAAAATAGAATCTTTTTATAGTGACGTTTTCTAATTCTTTGTCACTTTGGACAGCATCAACTTTTTTTTTTTTTTTTTTTTTTTAAGGAATAGACTAAAATAGTCTAGCTCTCTTCTAAGTCTATAATACTAAGATTTTTGCTGGTAAGCTCTGGTTTTTACATTTCTCTCTAATCTATCTTTTAAATAGGCCAGGAGGACTTAATGTAAACTTGTATCTTTGAAAGGAAAGAAGGTTTGGAAAGAAAACCAGGTCTTATCAGCTTTGCTAATTTTGTTATGCTGTTGTTCCTTATTGCAACAGGAACCAGATTGTTCTTTGTTGGAGGGTGGCCATATGCTTTTAAAAGGAAACACAATGAGAAAGAAAAATAATAATTAAAGGCAAATCAAGAGGAAGAAAACCTCTAGTCCAGTTGTAACTTACTGTTCTGTGTTTCCTCTAGTAGTAGTTCACAATCATTATTTACATATACTTTTGTCATAATAACTACAAGCTGCTAAGCCTGCATATAAAGTTAACGATTGGTGAATCTGAAACCCTAAAAGTAACAGGGTTTTTATTTAGAATAGATAAGAAAATCTACAGAAAAATAAGAACAAAACAAGTAGCTTTACAAGGAAAATAATGATTGATAGGGGACTCACTTGTAGTAGGAGAAATACAGTTAGTTTATAAATATGTGGAAAAATATACAAGTTTACTGTAGTTAGAAAAATTCAAACCAAAGCAAGAAGAGATCATTGTTTAGCCTTTGGCAAAAATGTAGTGATAATGAGTGCTTTTGAGGATTTGGAGCCACTGACATACCTACAGTTTGCTCCTGGATTTAAGTGTTACAGCTTTTGTGGTGAATTAATCCAATATAGTGATTTATAGTCAATATACATTTGCACTTTGATTCAACAGTCCTATTTTTGTGCCTCTATACCAAAAAAATAACAGCACCAATTATTTTATTGGATTGACAAATGATAGTCTACTTTAAATAAGGGGTTTCCCTGTGAAAACAAGCCAGTGGTTAAAAATGTTTCTTCAACTTAGACTATTCTGATAAAAATTAGTTCCATTTTGCTTATAAAAGTACTTACTGTATTATAAAGAATACTATGGGCTGGTCGCGTGCAGTGAACTTGTCTAAAAACAATCTCCAGAAGTGTTGCCTCAGAATTATTGCTAAAAGTCAATATTCATTAATGGTGCCTCTCATTTTAGACTGGGCATTTAGCTATGGAGACCTTGCTGTCCCTTACTTCTAAACGAGCAGGAGACTGGTTTAAAGAAGAACTCCGGCTTTTGGGTGGTCTGGATCATATTGTAGATAAAGGTATGACATAAACACATATAACATTTTTATATGTTATTTAAAGCCTGAAGAAAATATTCTGTGTACATACTTCAAAAAAATTACTGCATTAGTTTTAAAAGATCTGTTCTTTTTAGTAGCATCTTGTAAAATTCGAACTTTTAAAGGAAAAGCCATTAGATTAGCACTGTGATATTGGGGAATTATGGAAATAATTACAATAAAAGGCTCATATATTTCAGCATGTTAGAGTTTTATGAAAGTTAGAATAAATAATGTTCAGAGAGGTTCTTGCATACTCACATGTATACAGATATCTTTTAATGTTAAGGGGGCAAATATTGTGATGAGACATACTAATTTTATATCCATTTCATTTCTCCTAGTGAAAGAATGTGTGGATCATTTAAGTAGAGATGAAGATGAAGAGAAACTGGTAGCCTCATTATGGGGAGCAGAGAGATGTTTACGAGTTTTAGAAAGTGTAAGTATGGACAACTGTGTTGGGAAAATTATTTAATTTTAACTGTGTGTGGGACACTGTCAAATATTTTATATTAAATGTACCCAAAGTTAGTTTTACTTCTGTAATCCAAATTGAAATTATTATGCATTCTTTGAGCAGCCAATGTTAATGAACAAGTTAAACAACCAGTTTAGTTTAAGAACATGTATATTGTCACTCTTTGGGAAGCCTTGCATATTCAGGTTTCGTTTTTTTACTTCAGAATGTTACTGTTCTTCCTTAATGTGGAATTCTGCTTACATATATTAACTTGTTTGTGGAAAATGATAGTTAAGAGGTGTCAGGTTTTTGTTTTTTAATTAATAAGGATTTCCTTAACTTAGCTATTTGGGTCACATTGTAATCACAGCTTATATTTGGCTTTGAAGAATGATACTTTTAAACCGTGTGTGCCGTAAGGATATTTGTCCTTTGGCTTTTATGAGTGATTTAACCTAGTTCAGTGTAGGTTACAGTTTATGCTGCCAGTACATTTCAGAATGAATAGATTGGATTAGCTAGGTACTTTTTAAACCTCTGGGAAAATAACCTAGTGTACATTAAAAGTTCCTGGTGTGGGCAAACTAGAAATTGTTCTTCTCACTTTTAGAGTGCTTCAGGTGAATTAAGCCGGTAGTATTTTTTTTATTCTAAATGAATCCACTTAGGAGTTTATTAGTTATAAATTAGAGACTGCTCTTTTCTGACGTTTGGAGTGATTGGTAATTCGTTACAATGAATGTGTAGTGCAAAATTTGTTACATAACGAGGAAGCAATTATAACAGTGTTTTAATTTTGTAATAAAGGAATAGCTCTCTACTTTAAATTTGGAACATGCTGGTTATTTCCTTAGATGACAAGGGCTGATTCTTTCCTATCTTTGTCTTTTACAGTATAGGGGATAGTATATTGTATGTGAATGAATGATAGCTATGGATTGCCACAGTTATTTCACATTTTCCCCTTTTAGGTAACAGTGCATAATCCAGAGAATCAAAGCTACTTGATAGCATATAAAGATTCACAACTCATTGTTTCTTCAGCTAAGTAAGTTTTTCTTAAATATCATGCTATTTACTTTGATGCCTGAGTGGTGCAGCTGGTTAAGTGTCCAGTTCGGCTCAGGTCATGATCTCAGGGTCCTGGGACCAAGCCCCTGTCCGGCTCCGTGTTCAGCAGGGAGTCTGCTTGAGATTATCTCTCCCTCTGTCCCTTCTGTTGTGTGCTCATTCTCTCACTCTCTAAAATAAATACATTTTAAAAAATAATAAATCTTGCTGTTTATTTAAGGCATTTGAGTTGACCATAAAGGTTTCTACTTCGTAAAATACTTCTGTCAAGTTCTGTGAACCAGAAGTAGTATAGTGTAGCACAAAAGTTAGGAATACACATTCTGGAGCCAGAATGACTAAACGTAGTTCCCAGCTTCATGACTTCAGCCCTGTCACTTTGGGCAAGTCATTTACTGGGCTACACGTTCTCCAGAAGTGGGGGTAATAATTGCATCTACCTACCTGGTTGTTTTTTTTTTTTAAGATTTTATGTATTTATTGATGAAAGACAAAGAGAGGCAGAGACACAGGCAGAGGGTGAAGCAGGCTCCCTGCAGGGAACCTGATGTGGGACTCGATCCCGGGACCCCAGGGTCACACCCTGAGCCAAAGGCAGACACTCAACCACTAAGCCACCTAGGCATCCCTACCTACCTGGTTGTAACAATAAAAAGAAATTTTATATATATGCTTAATATGTGTTAAACTATATACATTTTCAAAAATATGTGTATTAAATATGTGTATATGTAAAATATTTTAAGTGATTTTTAAATGTCTCATATACTGTGTACAATATGTATTAAGGTGTTAAAGTATATGTAAAGGCCTAAACAATTCTTAGCATATGGTAAAAACTACATATTAATCCTCATTTTTAATGTATATGGTCTTTTTCTAACCCTCTTCATCCTTCGTACCTGTTCTTGCAGATCTCTATTGCAGCTCCCCCTCTTTCACACTCTCTGTCCAGTTTATATGACATCAGGCTAATGCTATCCACCTCAGTTCACGTAAAATTGCCAGTTTTTCTCCAGCCTTGGTTCAGGCTTACTACAACAGTCTCTTCCTAATATCTCCGTCCTAGTTCTTGGTATCTCTGCCCTAGTTCTCTGGCCTCCAGCATGTCCGACATGATACCACAGGGGCTCCACTTTTTAAAAATAATCCCAAATTCCAAATCTCTGATTCCTTATTGTCTTTCAGTGTGTGTCCATAGTCCTTGGAATAATATCAGAGGCCCAGTGTTGCCTGACTCAAGTTCGTCTGTTTTTTAATCTCTTATTTTGGTGCATTTCAAACATAGACAAAAATAGACAAAATAGTATGATAAATCCTGATGCACATGCTATTCAGCTTGAATAATCATCACCTATGGGCAGTCTTGTTTCCATCTGTAAACCCTATTTCTATATTATTTTGAAGCAAATTACAGATTTCATATAATTTAATCCATTAAAAACTTGAGTATAATTTCTTAAAAGATGACTCTTTAAAAGATGTAACCACAGCACTATTTTCATACCCTATAAATGACTGATTGCTTAATATGATCATATGTTTAGTCAGTATCCAGATTTCCAATAGTCTCAAATTTCTGGTAGTCTTTAGTTTTCATTAGATCTATAGGTTTCCCCTCTCTTTTTTGGCCATATATTTATAAATTTTGTATCACACGTAGTACCCTAACACTCCTCTCTCTGGCTTTTTAACTTTTCAGTAGGAACCTGATAAATGCAGGGATAGCATATTGAAAGATTAATATACACCCCCACTGTTCTCCTCTCATTTACCAACCCAAACTGTGACAATAACAACATGGTAGTTCCGGTTAATATCTTCAAACATCTGAACAACAAATTATTTTAGATTAGATGTGAGGAACACCTTCCTAACCCTATGGTCTGTTTTAAAGAGAAGCCTCTTAGAGAGGGATTAGATAACACCACAATTTTCTTTAAGGGTTTTGTATAGTATATATAGCACATGAGGAATCAACTGACAGCTTACTTCATCTCTCAGAGACTTTTTTAAATTAATGGACTTGATGATTTAAAGAGAGGCTTCAGAAATACTACACTCACTTAAGGATTACATTTCCTTGTTATTTTGGATAGCATCTTGAGAATCTTTGGGATGCAGCTGATACCCTTATATGGCTGGCAGGAGACATGTCAGTTAAATGACTTCATGTTAAAAAATACGATTTGCTCTAATGTTTATGAACTATTTAATACCATCTATGCAGGATTATTTATTATGTATTATTTACCTGCTAAGAGCTTGCATCCTAAATAAAGAACATCTGAATGAAATTCAGAAATGTCCAGTGTTAGCTTTTAGAGGTTTTACCTTGTTTGGGGAGGCATTGTTTATTGTGTTGGAGAGATTGGTAAAATGGGGACTTTAGTACAAATGTAAACTTTTGCATTGACTTTATAATTTTAGCTCTACTTAGAAAAATTTAAATTAATTGAGTTTTCTTAAAATTTAATGCTTAGTATGGTATTAATATATGACTAAATAGTTAATACATTATAACTTCTGGAGTAGAAAGAGAAATTAATTTGGCAGCATTTATGACATTTAAAATATTTAAGGTACAAGTAGTAGTTCTTAGCGTATAACTAAATTTGTTTTCTCTTAAGAGCATTACAGCATTGTGAAGGATTGATTCAGCAGTATAACCGTGCTGAGAACAGTATATGCTTACCTGACAGTAAGCCTCTGCCTCACCAGAATGTAACCAACCATGTGGGCAAAGCTGTAGAAGACTGCATGAGGGCCATCATTGGGGTATTGCTCAATTTAACTAATGATAATGGTAAGTAATATTTTCTACACATATTCTCACTGGAATATTGTATATTACATGTAAAAACAGGTTATTACCCTTGTTTCTTTTTTTAATGTAGTGATTTTTTTTTTTTTTTTTTAAATCTCCATCATGTAATTCACTTATGTATATCGGTAGAGCTACTTATAGGGGTGATACTGTCAGGACTGGCCCAGTAGCTTGGTTTGGAAATAGTACAGCCAAAAATATATTTCAATAAAGAAATAGCTATACATTTCTAATTTTTAATATCGATGTTAATGAATATTGTTTAGTAGTGTCATATAGAAGAATCACGTTGTATAATTTTTACGTTGTAACCATCTTTATTGCAGAATGGGGCAGCACCAAAACGGGAGAACAGGATGGCTTGATTGGCACAGCAATGAACTGTGTGCTTCAGGTTCCAAAGTACCTACCTCAGGAGCAGAGATTTGATATTCGAGTGCTGGTGAGTTAGAGGGACTGTTCCAGAAAGGAACATTTGATCTATTAAAATGATAAAAACATCATCTTAGTTTTGGGTTTAAGAACCAGCTGTTTGATATATTGTGGATTTCACTGGTTCCTTGTGAACATAACTCATATCGTACAAAAGGGAGCCATGAGGAGCTCTGTAAAAAGTAAAACTGTAAGAACTAAAAGTGGCAATTTTTAAAAAGTGGTTAAATCATCGGGAGCACCATTCTCTTCCATACTGGTTTTTAACCTTTAGTGGATGGTAGAGTACTGATTAGTTTTTTAGCTGAACAAAAATTATGTGTGTTGTGTTGCTATGCTTTTAATTCTCACCTGTAGTAATGTGCATGTTTTGATTTTTGTAGGGCTTAGGTCTACTGATAAATCTAGTGGAGTATAGTGCTCGGAATCGGCACTGTCTTGTCAACATGGAAACATCATGTTCTTTTGATTCTTCCCTCTGTAGTGGAGAAGGAGATGATAGTTTAAGGATAGCTGGACAAATTCATGCCGTTCAGGCCTTAGTGCAGGTAAGCAGCAACTTCAAAAAAAAGCTAACATCTTCAGGTTGTTGTATTGTCCAACTTGTTCATCAGCTGCACCTCTCCTCCTTCGTCCTCTCCCCCTCCTGTGTGTGTGTGTGTGTGTGTGTCTCACCATTACCAGTTCACTGAGAGGTACACTGGGTTAAAGTGTATACCCTTCCTTACTTTATTCCACTGACAGTTCAACTGTAATAATCACTCCTTAGGCATTGTTAGTGAAAAGTAGAAACAAGGTGTATTTGTTGATGAATCAAAAGTTTATTTTTTTCAGATTTTATTTACTCATGAGAGACATAGAGAGGCAGAGACATACATAGGCAGAGAGAGAAGCAGGCTCCCTATGGGAGCTCAATCCTAGGACCCTGGGATTAATGATTAACTCACTGAGCCACACAGGTCCCCTAAAAAAAGATCATTAATGACAAATTGTGAATCAAGTCTCAGCCCTGATCCCATCCAGTTTCAAGTCCTTCAGCATTTATTTCCTGGTCTGATCTAGGTCTAGTACTTTGTGTTCCTGAATATCGGGCCATACCTTTCTGCTTCTTTGGGCAGTGAGAGGGGAGTTACTTTTCAAAGTATGTCTGTGGAGTAATATCCTGGCTTAAGAATTATGTCAGAGGGCACCTGGGTGGCCCAGTCAGTTAAGTGTCTGCCTTTAGTTCAGGTCATGATTCCAGAGTCCTGGGATCAAGCCCAGGAATGGGCTCTCTGCTCAGTGGAGAGCCTCCTTCTTCCTCCCCCTGTCCTCATCCTGCTCACCACCCCCTTGTGCATACATGCACTCTCCCCCACCCCAAATACATAAATAAAATCTTTTTATTTATTTTTATTTTTGAAAGATTTTATTTATTTATTCATGAGAGATAGAGGCAGAGACACAGGCAGAGGGAGAAGCAGGCTCCATGCAGGGAGCCCGACGCAGGACTTGATCCGAGGTCTCCAGGATCAGGTCCTGGGCGGAAGGCAGGCGTCAAACCGCTAAGCTACCCAGGCATCCTGAATAAAATCTCTTTAAAAAAGAATTGTGTCAGAATATGTATATTTAAAAATTGATGTCTCTGTTGGGTGTTTGGATGCCTCGGTTGGAAGAGCATGTGGCACTTGATTGCAGAGTCATGAGCTCAGGCCCCACGTTGAGTACAGAGATTAATAAATAAACGTAAAAAAAAATAAAATTAATGTCCCCAATTCACCTGATCCCAGCCACTAAACATACTCCCTCTCCTCAATTTACATGTCAGTTTTTGTTTCTTAACAGTGGTGGTCATTGCAGTTTTTACTTCTTTTCCAACCTAATAGGTTCCTAACTACCTTTGTTATTTCTTTCCTTAAATAACAATTGGCTCATGTTCAGAACTGATAATAAACTATTTCATTGTTTCTGAAACCTTTGCCATCTTGTTAATCCTTTTGGCCTTTTTTCAAACTAGTAATACTTGAAAGAAGGTAATCCACAACAGTTTGATCTTTCCCAGAGTCGTAACTAGGACTCCTCATTCTCTTCTCAAATATTTTAATCTCAGGAGTCCTTTTACACTCTTGAAAATTATTGAGGACTCCAGAGAATTTTAGTTTATGTGTGTTCGATCAATTGATATTTACTGAATTTGAAATCAAAACAAAATTACAAAACAAAGGCACTTGTTCCATTAGCCATCAGAGCAATATCAATCACACAGTATGTAGATCCTGGAAAACACTGTACATTCATGAGAGAATGAAAGAGGTCAGTTGACCTCTCAGTATTATTATGAATATGATTTTGACCTCATAGTTTTTCCAGAGGGGTTTTGGGGACCACTAAATTTTTAAAGAAATTTAAAAACTACTTTCATATAAGCTCAGATTTTATTTTCTTAGGGGGTTAATAGGTTAAAATCCACTCTTCCATATACTCAGCAAATTTTTGAGATCTACTTGGCATTTGATTTTTGGTAGTTGTTTTTAGTAACTTGGAGTTTTTCTCAAATCGTAATAGTAAATGCTTTATATTCACTCAGAGCACTGTACCAGCACAAGGAAGATAAAGCACATGAAAGCAAGGAATTCAGTGTGTTACCTTTTGACTTAAAAGCTTTCACTGTGTACTTTAATGTTAATAATATTAGTTGGGGTCCAGTTCTGAGTCTGAGACCTTTTGCTTTTTAATTTACTGATGCTTATTTGTCTCTGTTTTTATTTAATTTTTAAATTTTTATCTATTTCCGTTAGAGAAAGAGCAAGCAGGCGGGGCGGGGGTAGTGATGGTGGGGAGGGGTAGAGGGAGAGAGAGAATCTTAAGCAGGCCCCACACCTAGTGCAGAGCCTGACACGGAGCTTGATATCATAACCCTGAGGTCATGATCTGAGCCAAAATCAAGAGTCCAACACTTAACCAACTGAGCCACCCAGGCATCCCTTGTTTATCTCTTATCTTCTTTCTTTTTAAAGAAGTTATGTTGCTTTTCCCCAATATTATGTAGTTTTATTTAGTGTCCTTTCTTAATTTATTCAGTCTGCTTAGGCTTTAAAAACATTGTTTTACATCATTCGTATTTTTTGCTTGGTATATCCGGTCATTATTATCCAATTTAAAGGCAAGTGTCAAGATTTGCATTCTTTAAAACAGAATGTCTGTATTATTAGATACATTTAATTTAATTGATTGACTCCCAGTAGCATTTTTTTTTAAAGATTTTATTTATTTATTCATGAGAGACACAGAGAGAGGCAGAGACACAGGCAGAGGGAGAAGCAGGCTCCATGCAGGGAGCCTGACGTGGGACTTGATCCCGGGTCTCCAGGATCAGGCCCTGGGCGAAAGGCGGTGCTAAACTGCTGAGCCACCCGGGCTGCCCCCCAGTATCATTTATACTTCCTTTTTGCCTTCAGTTGGATGTAGAGTAAAACTTTTTATTGTAACTTACCCCTTTTAACCAGATAGCATGCTTCTTAGGGTTAGTGATTGTAAAAGCAAACAGACTTTGTATTTGAGTACATCCATGTTAGTTGGTATTCTTTTAATGATCTTCAAAAATAATTTTTATCAGCTATTCCTTGAGCGAGAACGAGCAGCCCAGTTGGCAGAAAGTAAAACAGATGAATTGATCAAAGATGCTCCCACCACTCAGCATGATAAGAGTGGAGAGTGGCAAGAGACAAGTGGAGAAATACAGTGGGTATCAACTGAAAAGACTGATGGTACAGAAGAGAAACATAAGAAGGAAGAGGACGATGAAGAACTTGACCTCAATAAAGGTACATTTA
The DNA here is from genome assembly GCF_048418805.1 of Vulpes vulpes. Taxonomy (NCBI): domain Eukaryota; kingdom Metazoa; phylum Chordata; class Mammalia; order Carnivora; family Canidae; genus Vulpes; species Vulpes vulpes. The sequence continues at coordinate 93,057,352 of NC_132783.1, read as the reverse complement.
TTTTAAGTAGTGTATTCGAATTGAAAATGTTTTCTCCCTCTTCAACATATTTTTAATTCGTGTGTTGTCCTAATCTTGAAATTATTTTCTGGTCTCTCTAGCTCAGTGCAGACAAGCTTTAGTATCTCAGTGCACATAGGAATTCTTCGCCAGCTCCCTTGCAGTGAGGAAGGCACACTGTAGTGCAGGAAAGGTCTGCCTTTCCTTCTTGCTCTGGCCTTTCTTTACTCACCTGAAAAGAGAGTGGTGGAACAATAGGATTCCTAAAGGTTTTCACGGTTTTGACATTTTGAGATTCTTTTATGAGCCTCACTTTATAAATTGAGATCTGTTATCATAAATTACAGTAATAGTTCTCAAATGATATGTAGAAGCTTGCAAGCACAGTAAGGAAAACACTGACGGAGACATTACATTTATTATCTGTTGTCAGCAACTGGTATTGGATTTCTGTTTATGCAAGTACTGCAGGATAGCCATTTGTAACCTTGTCACTCAAGTTATGAAATTAAATAATATGTTTAGCCTCACCAAATTAGGAAGCAAGTCCCAGCAAATGTCTTTTTCTGAGCCTAGTCTCTTTCTCTTATGCCCACTGTTCCACTAATGCCATTAGTTCTAATATTGTAAGAAATTGCCATTCTATTTTCTTATCAAGTGTTCATGTTTTCTTTGGCATAATATTTTTGGTTGCTTAGCAGTCTTTTATACTAACAGTTTTATTGGGGTGTTAGCTTGTGAGGACTGCTATAACAAAGTACTGTAGACTGAGTGGCTTAAACAACACAAATGGATTTCCTCACAGTGTCAGGGTTGGTCTCAGGCTTGTCTCTCCTTGGAGTGTAGATGGATATCTTTGGCCTTTTTAGATGGCCTTCCCTCTGTGTATATCTTTGTTCTAATCTCCAGTTATGAGGATAGCAGACAGATTAGGACCCACCCCAGTGACCTCATTTAAACTACCTCTTGAATTAAACACCCTAGCCAAATGTGGTCATACCCTGAGGTACTAGGGGTTAGGAGCTCAACATATGCAGGGGGTGGGGCCATTGTTCAGCCCATAACAAGGTCAGATTCACCCTTTTAAAGTGAACAATTCAGTAGTTTTCAGTACATTCACAAGATTGTGCAACCAAAAACACTGTCTAGTTTCAGAACATTTTATCCACCCCACCCCCCACCCCCACCCCCCCGCCAGAGAAAACCCCTACCTGTTCAGCGGCCATCACCCCCTGTTCTCCCTTCCCCAGCCAGTGGCAACCACTAATTCTGTCTCTGGATTTGCCTATACTGGACATTTCATGTAAGTGGAATAATCTGTAGCCCTTTGTGACTGGCTTCTTTCACTTAGCCTAATGTTTTTCAAGGTTCATTCATGTTATAACATGTTATTAGTACTTAATTCCTTTTTATAGCCAAATAATGGTCCATTGTTGGTACGTACCACACTTTGTTTAGTCATCAATTGATGGATGTTTGGGTTGTGTCCACCTGTGGCACTTAGGATGCTGCTGTGACATGGCATGCATGTACAAATTTTTGTGTAAACATATTTTCACTTCTCTTGGGTATATACTTAAGAGTGGAAGTGTTGGATTATTTCTTTCTTAACTCAGGATTTAGCGTTTTAAGGAACTACCAAACACTTTTCCAAAATGACTGCTTCATTTAACATTCCTGCTGGCCACGTATAAGGGTTCTGGTTTCTCCAAATCCTTACAAATAGTTATTTGTCTTTTTTATTTTAGCCATCTTAGTGGGTGTGAAGGTATATGTCACTTGATTTGCAGTTCCCTGTTGAATAAATGGTATCAATATCAAGCATGTTTTCACGTGCTTATTGGTCATTTACATGTCTATCTACGTTGTCTCTTCATTTTCTTGATGGTGTCTTTTGAAACACAAAAATTTTAAGTTCGATGAAGTTCAGTTTATCTTATTTTGTCACTTTTGGTTTTGGTATGGTATCTAAACAGCCATTTCCTAACCTAAGGTCATAAAAAGTGAGTCCTGTATTTTTGTCTAAGAGTTTTATGGTTTTTGTGCTTATATTAAGATCTTTCTTCCCATTTCAGTAATTTTTTGTTAATTTGTTTGGAAATCCCACTTTCTTAGTACCATCTATCAGTGTTTAAGCAGTTCTGAAGAAAAGATAGCTAACAGAATTTTTGGTGTTATGGGGTGGAATTGGTTTTTTATTTGTTTAGGTGGTATACTGTTATAGTTTTTTGTTTAAATATTCTCAGCCCTTCAGCATGCTGGCAAACACATGGAGGATTGCATTGTGGCCTCATATACAGCACTACTTCTCGGGTGTCTCTGCCAGGAGAGTCCAGTAAGTAATAGTTCCATGTTGTTTTATGTGTCTTAATAAGATTCCATTGTGACTTCATACCATTACCTAATTAACTTACATTTTATGTATTTTCCGCCCTCATGTTAAAACTTTCACATATTTGGTGAATTTTTAAAAATGTATTTAATTATTTGGTAAATTTTAGAAGTACATTCCAAAATAATAATTTGGTTTATTTATATATATTTTTTAAAGATTTTATTTGTTCATTCATGAGAGAGAGAGAGAGGCAGAGACACAGGCAGAGGGAGAAGCAGGCTCCATGCACATGCACCGGGAGCCCGATGTGGGACTCGATCCCGGGTCTCCAGGATCGTACCCTGGGCCAAAGACAGGTGCCAAACCACTGCGCCACCCAGGGATCTCGGTTTAATGAGAAAATTGATTGATGGATGAATCCATTTACATGGCTTCAGTTGAAGTAAAAACATAATATAAAACCTGTGCTCATCTGGCTTAAGATGAAAAAGTCTAGCAGTCTCAGTGATACTGTCAAGGAGTCAGAAAATTGGTCTTTAAACCCTACTCTGGGGGCGCCTGGGGGCTTAGTTGTTAAGTGTCTGCCTTCGGCTCAGGTCATGATCTCAGGGTCCTAGGATCTAGCCCCACATCAGACTCCCTGCTCAGGGAGTCTGCTTCTCCCTTCCCCCTGCCCCTTCCTTGTGCCCACATTCTCTGTCCTAAATAAATAAATAAAATCTGTAAAAAACAAAACAAAAACATTCTCTGATTGTTGTCTTGTGCTAGGTCTCCTTCTGGCCCCATGCTGGCTCTGGCTACATGTCTCATCTAGTTAAATAATGTCCAACAGATGAAAGTGGCCTCCTCTTGTCTTTCTTTTTAAGAGCAGTGCTTTTTTTTCTCCCTAGAATCCCTCCACACCCACTGTGCCAAGTAGACTTTCCCCTTATCTTGGCCAGCATTTGCTCACCTGGCTTTTGTTTAAACCACTTACTGGCAAGGAAAATGGGATTACTATGTGAGATTTAGATTATGATGATTTAACTAGATGTATTAGTGTCCAGATGGTGAGGCTGAGTCAGCATGAAAGTGGATAGCTCTGGCTACTGGGACAGTCATTGGGAAGGCTTTTTTTTTTTTTTAAAGATTTTATTTATTTATTCATGAGAGACACACAGAGAGGGGAAGAGACACAGGCAGAGAGAGAAGCAGGCTCCATGCAGGGAGCCCGTTGTGGAACTTGATCCTGGTTCTCCAGGATCACACCCTGGGCCTAAGGCAGGCGCTAAACCACTGAGCCACCCAGGGATCCCCTAGGAGGACTTTTTATGGGAAAGGTCTAATGGAAGAGCCAAAATTTAAAATGTAAAGGAGGTTCTTTTCCTTAGGAGCCAAGAGTATTCAGGAGGCAAGAATGGAACTCTATTCTATAGTGAAAGGGTTAGCTTCTCTTCTGTGTTTTTTTCTTTTTGTCTCTTCCATATTTATATTATAGTCAAGCTCTGATCAAATGCATAGTAGCCTGCTCCATTGTGGCCCTTGCTGATACCATCGCCTTCAAGAACAAGACCAAATTTCTCATCATGATTATGGAGGGCCCTGCAGGATCTTTATCCCCTTTCCTGGAATCTTTTCAGTTCAGTCCTTTTCCTTAAATTCAGAGACCTTTTTCTTTTTCTTTTTTTTTTTTTAAGGTTTTATTTATTTAGTCATGAGAGAGACAGAAAGAGGTGGAGAAGTAGGCTCCCTGTGGGGAGCCCAATGCGGGACTCATCCCAGGACCTGGAATCATGCCCTGAGCCGAAGGAAGATGCTCAACTGCTGAGCCACCCAGGTGGCCTAAATTCAGAGATTTTAAGGGCAAATGAGAAGCACACATCAAGCAAAGGGGAAAGAGGAAGAGGCAGGTGTCCAAAAAAAACCAATAGGCATACTATTTAAATTTAATGATTTTTAGATACTCTGTTTTGCACACACCCTAGTTTCAGTTCTGTTCTTTCTTAAATATTGGGTCTAGACATTAACTTGTGATTTTAGCACATGTGATTTATTTTTGGTCATTTTTCTAATGTTAATAAATTCCTATTCGTCTGTATCTCTTTAAAGAGATCATAAATTGTCTAAGTTCTGGGCAATGTGAATTCATAGAACTCTAATGTCTTTATTGCCTTGGGGGGGAATCATTATGATTAACCCCAGAAAAACTAGCTGATACACAAAATGGAAAGGAAATTGATCTGCCAAATGTATAAGTGGAAGAGAGATGAGACAAGAAAGCAGGTGGTTGGGGATCCCTGGGTGGCTCAGCAGTTTAGCGCCTGCCTTCGTCCCAGGGCGCAGTCCCGGAGTCCCGGGATCAAGTCCCACGTCGGGCTCCCAGAATGGAGCCTGCTTCTCCCTCTGCCTGTGTCTCTGCCTCTCTCTCTCTGTCTATCATAAATAAATAAATAAATCTTAAAAAAAAAAAAAAGCAGGTGGTTGTACTATAGTAAATGCTTTATTGTAAAGGGCTGCATGCTTACACCCAGGATTCCCTGTGTCATCTTCCATTGCACATCATGGATCTGGTGCATTGCATTGGTCAGTCTCTTCACTGATCTTTGTCTTTTTTGCTTTCTTGACTCCGTTCCTAAAATCTTGGGGACACTGCCACCATAGATAACTTCCTTAAGAGCACATCTGACCACTACTCTTCCCAGTCTTTCTTAGCTGACCATCATTTAGGGAATCATGAACCTTGTTTTAGTACTACAAGTAAAACTTCCCAAATAGGCCATGCCATTTCTCATTTTTCTTTTTCCTAAGTTTATTTATTTAAGTAATCTCTATACCCAACATGGGGCTCAAACTCACAATTCTGAGATTGAGTTGCATGCTTTTCTGAAAGAGCCTCTCTCTTTTTTTTTTTTTAACCCGCTGCTGTTTAAAAACACGTGCTATGACTGCCTTTCCCATGCCAGCCACTATATGCTGCATCCTGTAGAGTATTGATAGGAAAAGGGTTTGCTTATTGAGGATTTCACTCAAAACCTAGGGTCTAATTTATTCTGTATCATAGCAATATACTTTTCTACTGAGCAGCCTCCATGGTCACCATAGCTACTGCTCTGCTGTCATGCTGCCTTCCTGGAAATTGGTTAAAGACATTCTTAAGCCCAACTTTCCTTGAGCTCTGTAGTTTTCATTGGGACTGCCCTTATTACATTCACCTCTTTGGCATAATTTTTAAAGCATTTTGTAAAATCTGTGTGCTTGGGGCACCTAGGTGGCTCAGTCAGTTGAGTATATCTCCCTTTGGCTCAGGTCATGATCTCAGGGTCCGGGGATCGAGCCCCCTGTCTGGCTCCCTGCTCAGTGGGAAGCCTGCCTCTCTCCCTCTCTCTCTGCCTGATGCTCCCTCTGCTCGTTTTCTGTCAAATAAATAAATCTTATATATATATATATACACTCTGTTTTAGCTGCAAGATTAACTCTGTAGGAATAAATTTGTACTCCAGCTCACAGCTAGGGACTGGTAGTGGCTAAGTGGGTCACTTAGAATATGGGTGATTCATATTGCATAATGTAGTGTATGGTTACTTTAGTAACGTTGATTAGGTCTTTTCTGAAACTGTATTCTTACTATTATTTTGTTTCTTTATAATTTCAAAAGTTACCTGACAATTTTTTTTTTTAAAGGTATAGAATGGGCGCTTGGGTAGCTCAGTCGGTTAAGCATCTGCCTTCAGCTCTCAGATTATGATCCCAAGGTCCTAAAATAATAAAATCCTAAAAAAAAAAAAAGAAAAAGTGAGGCAGGGAGAGGTGCCTGGGTGGCTTAGTCATTTGAGCATCCAACTCTTGATTTTGTCTCAGGTCATGATCTCAGGTGTAGATCAAGCCCCTTGTTGGGGCTTGATCGGCTCTGTGTATGGAGCCTGATTAAGATTTTCTCTCTTACCCTCCTCCCACCCCACCCCACTCCCTGTCATAAATAAATAAGTAAAAAGGGAGAGAGGGGACTGGTGGCAAATTTCTTAAAAGCATAATATGTTATCTTCTTCCATGCCCCTATCAACAACAATCCAAAACTCCTCTCACCTTGTGGCCTGAAACTCGGGATAAATTTTCTTTTGTGCTTTTTGTTGTAGGTGAACATGCTTAAAAGAGCCTTTCATTTTATTGTTTATGAACCTTTAAAACATTGAAAAAATATACAGAAATAGAAGAGGTTTTTTAAAGCAAGTTCTATATTTTCCTTTAGCAGATTGGTTATAGATGTAGTTTGGCTGCTCCTCCTTAACCATGAAGGGCAACACCTAATGTCCTTTATTGGCATTGCTGACTTTCTCTCATGAAACTAGTGTATCTTTGAAAATACCTAGTTAATTCCTAGCCTACATAGGAACATGAGAAGTCCATAAGCACCTGAGTACATCTCAGTTTCCAAAACACATGCACTTAACAGTGCATTTTCTGATCTCAGGCATTTTTCTGTATATTTACAAAAATAAATATGGACACAAGTGTATCTTTTGCCGGTTTTACCTTTCTGAGGATGGGATGGGACAGAGAATGGACACACACACTTGTAGAGTTTGGGAGGGTGGAAAGGGAAATGACATGTTAACCAAGGAGTTCAAGGACCTCATAGAAGTTTGAAACAGGGTATGTGCCCAAACCAGCCACATTGTGCAGGGTGCAAACTCCTGTTTCCTGCCTCCTGACCAATATTTCTTTCATCTATTTCCTCAGATCAATGTGACCACTGTGCGAGAATATCTGCCAGAAGGCGACTTTTCAATAATGACAGAGATGCTCAAAAAATTCCTGAGCTTCATGAATCTTACTGTAAGTAACTTCTATTGCAGTTTCTGTGGTCATAAATAGGATACATTAGTGACCGTAGAAATTAAAATACTGTGTGGCCTTCGTGACTAGAAGCAAAAACAGGATTCTCTTTTGATATGTTCTTTTTAAGATAATTTTTGTTTAAGATTTTATTTATTTATTCATGAGAGACACAGGCAGAGGGAGAAGCAGGCTCCATGCAGGGAGCCCGACACAGGACTTGATCCTGGGTCTCTAAGAGCATGCCCTGGGCTGAAGGCGGCGCTAAACCACTGAGCCACCCGGGCTGCCCTCTTTTTAAGATATTTTTTAATACAATATCACTATATATGACCATAGTAATTATCAAAGCCACAATTTAATCTTAGTGTGTTTTGATTCATAGTGTTCAGTTTAGTGAAGCTAAAGAATTTAAGCTTTGATTTGATGCTTGTTAAAATTTGTTAAATATTAACTGTTACTTCCTCTCTACCCCCTCCCCCCCCCCCCCCCCCCCCCTTCAGTGTGCTGTTGGAACCACAGGCCAGAAATCTATCTCTAGAGTGATTGAATACTTGGAACATTGCTAGCTGCTTGCTTTACCTTTGCTTCAGGTGCTCGGTAATGCTGGAGCTATTCTTAGACAAAGAAAAGTCATGAAAGAAGTCCTTGAAGATATACCAAGAACATTCATCAGTATCATTCATGTTTGGATTTTTAAGGCCACCTGATTTCTTCGTCATGCATTCTGCATTTGCTAAATGACAGTTACTACATCAATCTGCAACTATCAAAAATGAGGGAAAAGGTTCAGGCTGTTAACAATTCCATGCAGTATTTAAATACACTTACTTTGGCAGAGTTTATACTCTCCCCTTGTTCTCTTGCTTTATTCTGGGCAAGTTGTAAGGGGAAAATTTGTGCTGCTGTTAGTGCAACTGCTGTGTATGTTGAGCCACTGTTGTCATGCCAGCCAGGTGCAGAGGCAGCTTAGCTACTGAGGTATCGAATGTTTTGAGGACATTCTAGACAACAGCTTAGTTCCTTTTTCAGGCTCATTTGCTTTTGCTTTTTGTTGAATGATTCCAATCGTAAATAAAGCTTTTAATAATTTTGTGAATTTTTTTTCGTTGTTGTTCCCTGAACTACTGTCTATATTTAAAATTAGATGGAATCCAAAGACACAAGGGATTAATAGTATATTTTTTTATTTTTGATTTGGTTTGGGTTGTTGAACTATTTTTCACTTTTGAGACCATGACCATATTATCATGCCATGATGAGTCATAGCTGTAGACACAAGAAAACCAACAACAGTTTGAGGGAATATTACATAAGATGATGTGCCCTGTTTAAAGGATGAAGCAAAATAGACAAACCCAGGGTAGTTTCAGCTTAATGCTAGAGGAGGCTCTTGAAACATTGTGTTGAGGGAGGACCCTCTAGATATATTTTCTAATGTTCAGTACAGTAAATATAAGGAAGCTAAAACACCAATGTGGAATTCATGTTTCCAGAAAATGTGTATATTCTTCTATAGAGTGACAGGATCAAATGCAAAAACGCAAAGCCTTAAATTGCTGGTTCAGAGAAAATCCTTTTTTTTTCCCCCATTCAGATTCTTAGTTCATAGAACACTGTGTTTGGAAAACAGTCATGGAACACACAAAACACATTTTATATATTTAATTTCACAACATTGCAAGTGTTTCTTGTGTTAATTATTGTTCAGACCACTGGTAAAACTTTTCTTTTTTTGTTGATTGGGCCTGAATACAGGCTTTCCAGAGATCTCTTTCATTAATACTTTTAAATAGCTTTCGGGTAGTTATGTCATGTTTCTTCATTGGATTTGTAAAACTTGAAGCCATAAAAATATTAGTTTGGTGTGTATTGAGGAAAATAGCTAAAAGTCTAATTGTTACTCATTTAGACTTTGTTATTTCCTTGTATAAAGTGACAAATCGGGGCTCTTGTATCAGTGCCAGCTGTAATGTTTTTTAAATGCAGTGGCTGCCTTCTATTGTCTTCCTATTTTTGATAATGCAGATTGTTGGGAAATCTATAAGGAAGTAACTGATTCCAGGCAAATTGTTTTCTTCCTCCTACCCACCCAACCCCCACCCATCACCTTCTAACAGCATAGTTATGCCAGTGTAACTTGGGAAAGATTGAGGTCTTATTTGCCCTGAGTATAAAAGCTAGCTTAGCAAACTATTTTAAAAGTATATCAGTAAATGATATTCATAAAGTTGAATTAGATATATTTTGTTTAAAAAATTTAAAGTGCATTGATATTTATTAATCATTGGATTTAGGAAAAGGAACAGATTTCTGGTAAAACTGACATGCGGCAGATGGTAAAGAATATTATAAAATGGATGAGAACAATCAGGGCGAACTACATTTTTCTGTTACACTGGTAATCATTTGAGAATTGATTTACCTCAGTGTTTAACAGTTTTTTGTTTTGTTTTGTTTTTTAAATAATAACTAATTGTCAAGCACTGATAGAGATGCAGACTTTGGTGGGGGGTGGTGGGGGGAGAAATCACCTCACCAGCTGCAGTGCATTTGTGTGTTTTTAACCCTCAGAGAACTCTGCATTTTAGGGTACTTGAGGCTGACTTGCAAATTAAAGTTTAAAGTAACCTTTTTTTCCATTGTAAATATTTCTGTAAATACTACCAATTGGAAATTAGAACAGTAGAGTACTTTTCTGAATCCAATCCTATTTTTATTTTATACAGTATTTCTCAGCTGTGATCTTTGGAGCAAAAGCCAACGGCAGGAAAAAAAAAATAGTTTGTACCAGTTTCATGAAGTATGTCTTTGGGTTTTTGTAAATAATTTTAACTCAAATAAAATTGCTACTTTCAATACACATGTTGTCTTTAACATAATCTATTGAACTGTTTTTGATGAAGAAATCTCACGAACTTGATATAAATGAGGGGAAACGTGATGTGTATGTGAATTTCCCTTCAACATATACATAAAAACCAATTTTTGTTAAATGTTATGTACTTCTCCATGTTTTTAATACTTCTCTGAATATGTTGACTCTCAGAAACTCAGGTTTATTAAGGATGGTGATTTTCTGCTTGTATAGTTATGCCCTTGATGTGTTAAGTTAGTTGCCTTAGTCTTTTTGCCCCTCTGAATATGACCCAAGACTTCTTTGTTTTTTATTTTTTTTTACAGCTGCTTTTTAGTTTTTCACTTTTCTTGTCAGACTCTTAAGTTTCCCGCACGGAATACAAGTACATTCCTCGACCTCTCCTCACTGCTTTTAATCATAAAACTAGATTGAAGGGCGTCTCCTGTGAGTTCCCCTCCACTCTCCCTTCTTCCAGACGTAAACACAGTGTATCACCGTGTTTAAGAGTGCAGGCTGTGGATTTACAAAGACCTAAACCACACATACATTTGGAAAGCAAGTGCCGATGTGTTAGAGCAATTTCCCAAACTAACTTTTAACCTGCCTACTCAGCTAGAAGATGGGGCTCCTGCTTGCTTCAGGGTTGTGAAGACTCAGTGAAACTATGCGTGAGAAGCAGTAGCATCGTGTTCCAAATGCAGGTCTTGGTAAATGTTAGCTTTCACCAAACAATTGTTTGGACTCTAAGTAGTCTATACTTGGTAGACTAATAATTCAGAGATAAACATAATCCCTAGAGCCAGTTAAAAAAAATGCAAAGATGTATAGGTAGAGTTACTTAGAATAAAAATGGGACAGTGACAAATATTTCATTCACAAAAGGAAGATGGGGCAAGAGTAACAATGAGAAAAATATAAAACAAAAGTAGCAAGAGCAAATAGATTTTAAAAGAAAAAAAACTTTCCTGCAAGACACAAACAATATCCACTAAATCCAACAATACCAATAATTATATTAAATGTAGGTATACCAAATACTCCAATTACAAGGCAGAGATAATCAAACTGAAAAAGAGACCTGCTGCATACAAGTAGTTTGAAAGAAAAAGGATGGGGAGAAAAAGACCATACAAACACTAATCACAAGTTGGAGTGACTATTTAAGACAAAAGATGAATATTAGGCCTAAAAAGCATTTCGTAATAATTATGCACCTAGTGGAATTTTAAAAATACAGCAAAAACTAAAAGAACTAGACAAGGTCACAATCAGATATTTTAACTCTCCACCCCACCCCCCACGGCCCCTGGGAATTGCTAGGATATATATATTTTTAAGTCTGTAGGAAACAGTCATCTGAATGATCACCTACCTTGATATAACTGAAATTTATGGGACACTATTCCACAGTTCTTGGGATGTACCTGAAGCTTTCAGCAACACAAACTGCATGGTGAGTCCTAAAGCAAATCTTGATGTATGTATTTCAGATGACTGGAGCCTTGACCACAAGGACTTATAGGAGACATGTCAACGTGTAGTACAATACGTAGAAAATAACATTTGAAAATCAAGTATACGTCTAAATAACCTATGACTCGATCACAAAGGAAATTAGTAGTTTGAGTCAAATGACAAAATACAAATTAAATCTATGGGATGCAGGTGAAACTGCTTAGAAGAAAATTAGCTTTAATGCTTAGGAAGAAGGCTTAAAATCTAAATACCTGAGGAAACTAGGGGGAGGAAAAAACAATTACACCCAAGTAAGCTGAAGGGAAAATATATAAGTGGAAAGCAATAAAAAAAGTTAAAAGAAAACCCAGAAATTTTGGGCGCCTTGGGTGGCTCAGTCAGTTAAACATCTGCCTTCGGCTGAGATCATGATCTCGGGGTCCTGGGGGCCCTCTGTTGGCTCCCTGCGCGACAAGGAGTCTGCTCCTCCCTCTGGCTCTCCACCCTGCTTATGCTCTATCACTGTGTCTCTCAAATAAATAATATAAGTCTTTAAAAAAAAAACAAATTTTACCAAAGCCAATATTCAGTTCTTTGAAAAATTAAATGGATAAACACTTAGCAGGACCAATCAAGAAAGAGAAGTCCCAAATTGCCAGCGTCAGGAATGAAAGATGCAATATCAGTATAAACTCTATAGAGACATTTATTATTTAAAAAATATATATTTTAGAGCAGAGCAATGGGGGAGGGGCAAAGGACAAGGGATGGGATCTCAAGCCAACTCCTGCTGCCGAGGGCTGAACCCATCGGGCTGCTGGGTTGGATCTCACCAGCCTGAGCCGAAATCACGAGTCAGAAGCTCCACTGAGCCTTCCAGGTGCCCTGATCTACAGACATTTAAAAGGATAATATTCTGAGTTAAGCAATCAAGTTTTACAACTTAGACAAAATGAGCAAACTCCTTGAAAAACAAAATTTGCTAAGACTGACTTAAAGAACCTGGGGTGCCAGGGTAGCTCAGTTGGTTGAACTGACTGGGTTTCAACTCATGGGTCCTGGGATCAAGCCCACCTGGGGCTCTGTACTCAGTGGGGTGTCTGCTTGATGTTCTCTCCCTCTGCTCCACCCCCACTTGCAATGTACTCACTCCTTGAGTGAATAAACCTAAAAAAAAAAAAAGAAAGGATGAGCAGCCCTGGGGGGCTCGGGGTTTAGCGCCACCTTCAGCCCAGGGCGTGGTCCTGGAGACCCCAGATCGAGTCCCACATCTGGCTGCCTGGAGCCTGCTTCTCCCTCTGCCTGTGTTTCTGCCTCTCTCTCTTTCTCTCTCTCTCATAAATAAAAAAAATATTTTTTTTAAAAAAAGGGAAACCTGACTTGCCCAATATCTTAAAAAAAAAAAAAACAAACTTAAATTTTAAAACAAACAAAAAAAGCAAAAACAAAATAAATTTTAAAACATACAAATAGAAGTTGTCAGATCAGTGACACATTGTAAAACATTTAAGAAAAATTATGAAAAAAAAATTATTATGAATCTTACATAGACTTATTGAGAAAGCGTACAAAGGATACCAAATCATGGTATAAGGCTTACCCATAAAACCCCTAATATTAAAGGAAAAGGGGAAAAAACATACAGACCAACATTCCATGACTTTAACAAAATATTTTTAAAAAATATTTAAAAATATTAAAAATATTTAAAAATAAAATCCTTTAGTGTATATACAAAACAATACATCACAACCAAGTGAGATTTATCAAAGGAGTACAAAGTTGGTTTAACAGTCAGAATCAATGTAATAAATTATATCAACAAATTACTAAAATCTACGTGATCATGTTTACATAGAGAAAAGGTATGACAATGCAGTACCCACTTATGATCCTAAAACCTCAGCAAACTAGTATATTGAAATTAAGATAAAAATCTAAAAACCATTTAAAAAAATCTAAAGACCAAACTGGGATTATAGGAGAACTACTAATCAGATAAAGAACATATATAAAAAGTGCTATTATATAATGTATAACATTTTACTCCTAAGATCAAGGCAGAGATATTCAATCTCAACACTTCTATTCTTTGGTTTTCTTAGACTAGAATTGAGAAACTGACCTAAAATTCACATGGAAATGCAAAGGGCCTAAAGTAATCAAAATAATCTTTAAGAATAACAAAGCTGTGGGGCACCTGGGTGAACCCAGGATCAGATGAGTTCCCCATGAGCCCCCCCCCCCTCCGCAGGGAGCCTGCTTCTCCCTCCGCCTGTGTCTCTGCCTCTCTCTCTGTCTCTCATTCATACACACATACTGATTTTTGGCAGAGGCACCAAAGCACTTTAATGTAGAAACTATTCTAATACATGGTTCTGAAGGAACTGGATGTCAACTAAAACAAAAACGAAACAAAACCCTGACCCCCTACACCTCGTGCCAAACACAAACGTTAATAGCAGATGGATCATACAAACCTAAATGTAAAAGCTAAAACCATGGTTTCTGGAAGAAAGGATGAAGGACATATTTATTCATGATTCGGGGATCGGCAAAGATTTTTTTCAGATAACCAATAAAGGAAACAATGGGTTAGACTTCATCCAAATCAAAAACTTCTGCTTTTCAAAATACACCATTAAGAAATGAAAGGGCAAACCTCAGACTGGGAGAAAATACTCACAGATTGATTGTATGTTTGACAAAGGACCTGCGCCCAGGAGAAAGAACCACAACTCAATAATAAAAACCAAACAATCCAATTTTAAAATGGGCAAAAATCCTGAGGAGGTGCCTCACCAAGGATGATATATGAATGACCAATAAGTACGTGTAAAAGGGCAAAACATCTTTAGTCATCATTGGAATGCAAATTTAAATTAGAAGATGCTACTTATAAGAACAGATTTCAAAAAATATTAATACTGAATGTTGGCACGAACCAGCAATTGAAACTTTGGTGGGAACGTAAAATAACACCATTTTGGAAAAAATTTGGCAATTCCTTGTAAAATTAAAGATGCAACTGTCCCTCAATCCAGCATTTCCGTTTTGTCCTGAAGAAATGAAAACATTCAGTGGAAAAACTTGTGAAAAAATATTGATATCTACCATATTAACAATACCTACCACTAGAGGGGCACCTGGCTGGCCCTCAGTAGAACAGGTGACTCTTCATCTCAGGGTCATGAGTTCGAGCACCATGTCAGGTGTAGAGATCGCTTAAAAGCATATGGCTAACACTGGAGGAAAAAAAACCAAATATCCGTCGACAGGCAATGTATAAACAAATTGTGATATATTCAAGCAATTGAATACTACTTAGCAATAAAAAGGAATAAACTCCTCTTTCAATCAGCAGCATGGATAAATATTTATAATGCTGAAGGGAAGATAAGTAAGAAAGTGAATATGCTTACAGTCTGAATCAATTGAGGCAAAGTTGTAGCGTAGCCAAAACTAGTCTAAGGGGAAAACATTCACAAGTTTATTTAGTAGATAAAAAGTTTGGTGGAAAATATTACATGTTTAGAAATTTTAAAACCCATCTTAATAATTCATAGGTTAAAATGAAATTTTTTAAAGATGTAGAACTCAATAATCGCACAAATAAAAAGGATAAAAAATTACAGGATACAGCAAAACAGGACCTAACAATAGATGTTAACATCTATATTTGAAAAACAGAGGAGCTGAAAAAGTCTAAAATACAAACGCTCCATTTTAAAGAGAGAATAAACCATTGATGAGTAGAAAGAAGGTAATAGAAATATTTTAAAATTTAGCCTCAAATTGATTATTTGAAAAGGATAACCTAACTTTGAAGACACTGACCAAGAAAGAAGAAATCAAGTATAATTTAAAAATTAAATATAAAAATGCATAAGTGCAGGGACAAATTAAAAAGACATTAACTAAATGGTACCTGGCTGGCTCAGTTGGTGGAGTGTGTGACTCTTGATCTCAGTGTCCTCATTTCAAGCTCCACATTGGGTGTGGGGCCTACTTAAAATTAAAATTAAAATTAAAATTAAAATTAAAAAAAAAAAGAAGAAGAAGAGGGACATCCGGGTGGTATAGTTAAGTGACTGATTCATGGTTTCAACTCAGGTTGTGATCTCAGGGTCATGACCCACATCAGGCTCCAGGCTCAGTGTGGCATCTGCTTCAGATTCTCTCTCCCTTTCCCTCTGCCCCTCCCACCTATTCTCTTTCTAATAAATAAATCAATTTTTATAAAAGATATTAACTGAAATAACAAAGATTAGAGGAGAAATAAATGAAACAGAGACTTTGCTTAGGGTTTTCTCTTTCATTGTAAGTAGGCTCCATGCCCAACATGGGGCTTGAACTCAGGACTCTGAGATTAAGAGTTACATGCTCTACTAGCTGAGCCAGCCAGGTGCCCCTGAAACAGACTTTTGTTTTAATTCATTAACTAAGAAGATTTATTTATTTTAGAGAGAAAGAGAGAATGAGTGAAGGGAAGCGGCAGAGGGAGAGGGAGAGAATCTATGGTAGACTCCCTGAGTACAGAGCCTGACACCGTGTTTGCCATGGTGCTCAATCCCACAGCCCCAAGCTCACTGCCCAAGCCAAAATCCAGGGTCAGATGCTAAACGGACTGAGCTACTCAGGCACCCCTGAAGTAGAGACTTTAAAAAAAATAGAAAAGATCAATGAATCTAGGAGTTTGTTCTCTGAAAGGATAAACAAACAAATAAAAAAAAGGACTTGAATAAATAAAATCAACTATGGAGGAGGAATAAGCACCAACACCACAGAAATGTAAATTATTATAAAAGAATACTCTGAAAAATTATATGCCAACAAATTGAACATAGAAGAAATGCATAAATTCCTAGAAACCTATAAACTACCAAGAGTAATCAGGAAGAAATAGAAAATTGGAAGAGACTGATTATCAGCATTGAAATTGAATCAGTAATCAAGACCAGGACCAGATAGATGGCTTCACAGGTGACTCCTACCAAACATTTAAAGAAGAGTTAATACCTACTTTTTTTTTTTTTTTAAGATTTATTTATTTGAGAGAAAGCATGCATGCACACAAGGAGGGAGGGGCTGTGGGAGAGAGAGAATCTCAAGCAGACTCTTTGCTGAGCATGGAGCCCAATGCAGGCCTCAATCTCATGACCCATGAGATCATGATCTGAGCTGAAATCAAGAGTTGGATGCTTAACTGACTGAGCCACCCAGGTGCCCTGAGTTAATATCTATTCTTAAACTATTCCAAAAAAAATGGAAGAGGAAGGAGACCTTCCAAATTCATTCTTCAAGACTAGCATTACCCTGATACAAAACCAGTAAAGGAAACTACAAAAAAAGAAAACTATAGATTAATATCTTTGAACATAAATGCAAAAATCCTCAACAACATATTGGCAAACCAAATCCAATAATACATTAAAAAAATTGTTCACCATGATCAAGTATGATTTATTCCAGAGATGCGAGGGTACTTCAATATTTACAATCAACATGATACACTGCGTTAGCAATAGAAAGGATAAAAAACATATGATCATCCCAATAGACGCAAAGGAAGCATGTGACAAAATACAACACCCATTTGTGATTAAACACTCTCAGCAAAATAGGCTTAGAGGGAACGTATCTCAACATAATAAAGGCCATTTATAAAAAACCCACAGATAACATACTTAATAGTGACCAGGAACAAGACAGGGATGTACACTGTCACCACTTTTATTTAACAAAATACTGGAAGTCTAAGCTGCAGCAATAAGACAGGAAAAGAAAAGGCACTCTTTTTTTTTTTTTTTTTTTTTTTTTTTTTTCAGAAATAGGTGAAACTGTCACTATTTGCAGATGACATGACCCTTTATATAGGAAACCCTAAGGGCAGCCCGGGTGGCTCAGCGGTTTAGTGCCGCCTTCGGCCTAGGGCCTAATCCTGGAGACCTGGGATCAAGTCTCACATCGGGCTCCCTGCATGGAGCCTGCTTCTCCCTCTGCCTGTGTCTCTGCCTCTCTGCCTCTCTGTGTCTCTCATGAATAAATAAATAAAATATATATATAAAAAAAGAAAACCCTAAAGACTCCACCAAAAAAAACTATCAGAACTGATGAATGAATTCAGTAAACTTGTGGGATGCAGAATTAATACATAGAAATCTGTTGCATTTGTACACACTAATAACAAAGTAGCAGAAAGGGAAATTAAGAAAGCAATCCCATTTACAATTGTGCCAAGAATAATAAAATACCTAGGAATAAAGTTAACCAAGGTGGTGAAAGACCTGTACTCTGAAAGCTAAAAGGTCCCAATGATGGAAATTAAAGATGGCACTAACAAATACAAATCCATGATTATGGATTGGAAGAATTAATATTGTTAAAAAGTCTGTACTACTCAAACCAATCTACAGATTCAATGTAATTGCCATCAAAATACCAATAGCATTTTTCACTTAACTAGAACAAAAATACTAAAATTTGTATGGAACCACAAAAGACCCTAGATAGCCAGTTTTAAAGTTATTTATTGATTTGTTTGACAGAGAGCGAGAGCAAGCGCGCACAAGCAGAGGGAGTGGGAGAAGGAGAAGTAGGCTCCCCACTGAGCAGGGAGCCTGATGTGGGGCTTGATCCCAGAATCCTGGGACCATGACCTCATCCAAAGGCAGATGCTTAACTGACGGAGCCATCCAGGTGCCCCACAGCCAAAGCAATCTTGAGAAAAAAATAACAAAGGTGGAGGTATCACAATCCCAGATTTTGATCACTGCTCGGCCTTTTGGCTAAGATCGAGTGTACAAGTTTATTTGAGATCTACTGCACAGATGTAGTCATCAAAGCACACAAACAGACACATAGATCAATGGAACAGAACAGAGAGCTCAGAAATAAAGGCACACTTATATGGTCACTTAATGTACGACAGAGAAGGCAAAAACATACAACAGGGCAAAGACGGTCTCTTCCTAAATGGTGCTGGGAAAACTACGTGTAAAAGAAGGAAACTGGACCACTTTCTTTCTTTTTTTTTTCTTTTTAATTTTTATTTATTTATGATAGTCACACACAGAGAGAGAGAGAGAGAGAGAGAGAGAGGCAGAGACATAGGCAGAGGGAGAAGCAAACTCCATGCACCGGGAGCCCGACGTGGGATTCGATCCCGGGTCTCCAGGATCGCGCCCTGGGCCAAAGGCAGGTGCCAAACCGCTGCGCCACCCAGGGATCCCCTGGACCACTTTCTTACACTATATAGAAAACGTATACACTATACCCAAAAATAATCTCAAAATGGATTATACACATAAACTTGAGACCTGAAATCATAAAATTCCTAGAAGAAAACACAGGCAGTAATTTCTCTGACATTGGCCATAGCAACACTTTTCTAGATACATCTCCTTGGGCAAGGGAGACAAAAGCAAAAATAAACTATTGAGACTACAGTTAAACAAAAAAAGCTTTTGCACTGCAAAGGAAACCATTGGCATAATGAAAAGGCAACCTTTTCCATCCTGAGTGGTAAAGATATTTGCAATTGATATATCTAATAAGGGGTTAATATCCAAAATATTTAAAGAGCTTACACAAATCGACACCAAAGAAACAAAGAATCTGACTTAAAAATGGGCAAAAGGGGATCCCTGAGTGGCTCAGCGGTTTAGCGCCTGCCTTTGGCCCAGAGCACGATCCTGGAGTCCCGGGATCGAGTCCCGGGATCGAGTCCCACATCAGGCTACTGGCACGGAGCCTGTTTCTCCCTCTGCCTGTGTCTCTGCCTCTCTCTCTCTCTATCATCAATCAATCAATCAATCCATCTATCTATCTTTAAAAATAAAAATAAATAAAAATGGGCAAAGGCCCAGAATAGTCGTTTTCCAGAGAAGACATACAGATGGCCAACAGACACGTGACAATATTCTCAAAATCACTGATCATCAGAGAAATGTAAATCAAAATTACAATGAGATAGCACCTGTCAGAATGGCCACAATCAAAAAGACAAGGAATAACAAGTGTTGGTGAACATATGGAGCAAAAAAAAAAAAAGCCCACCTTTGCACTGCTGGTGGGAGTGCAAACTGGTGCAGCCCCTGCAGAAAACAGTGTGAAGGTTCCTCAAAAATATTAAAAATTGAAATACCACAGGATCCAGTAATTCTACTACTGGGTATTTACCCAAAGAGAATGAAAACACGAATTCAAAAAGATCCCTGTACCCCTATGCTGATTGCGCATTATTTACAATAGCCAAGACGTGGAAGCCGCCGAGGTCGGCTGAGAGAGGACTGTCTAATGGGGGTAAGTCACACAGTGGGCTGTTCTGTGGCCATGAAAAAGAATGGGATCTTGCCATTTGCGGCAACACGGATGGACCCGGAGGGCATTATGCTAAATTAAAGAGAGACGGTCAATTGCCACAGGATCTCACGTGCAGAATCTAGAAAACAAAACAAATAAAACCAGACCCTTAAATACAAGGAGCAAACTGACGGTTGCCAGAGGGAAGGTGGGTGGGTGGGGGGAGGGGATGAATAAAATAACGGGGATTAGGAGGTGTAAGCTTCAGGTTACAAAATAAGCAGTGGAGATAAAAAATACAGCACAGGGAATAGAGTCGATAATTTGTAATAATGTTTCTCGGTGACACATGGAGACTGAATTTACGGTGAGTAATGAATAATATATAGAATTGTTGAATCATTATATTGTACATCTGAATATAGATGTTGTTGGTTATGGCCGAGCAGTGATCAACCTATGACATTGTAGGTTAATTATACTTCAGTAAAATATATCAATAATATAAAAGCACTGAGTCATATAAAATCACTGACTGAGTCATATTTCCACCATAGGTGGACTCTGGAAATAAAGGGATAATAAAGAAATTATAGGGGGTCCAGCTTATACTAAGTCTTTTCCAACTTTCACTGGCAATACTGGTTTCCTGGTAAGACTGTTTAAACTGCAGTCATTCCTTTCTTTTTTTTTTTTTTTAAGATTGTATTTATTTATTCATGAGAGACACAGAGAGAGAGGGAGAGACACAGGCAGAGGGAGAAGCAGGCTCCCTGTGGGTAACTCAATGCGGGACTCGATTCTAGGACCCCGGGGTCACGACCTGAGCCTGAGCTGAAGGCAGTGGCTCAATCCCTGAGCCACCCAGGCATCCCTGCAGTCATCTCTTTCAATTGTTAAAATGAAACCAATACTTTCCTCGCAACAGCAGAATTATGCAAATGTATTTGAAGTACTTTCTGGAGCTATTTATTGTTCAGATATTGCCAGAAACTGTAGCAAAGTAATTTGGTAGCTCTCTACTGAAAGCTCTTACTGGGTGGGAGGAGAAAAAAAAAAATTAACCGATTACTCCAAGTAAATATATGCTAATGAATTCAATAACTTACATGAGGTGAATAAATTTCTAGAACAATAAAGTGAACAAAAATTGACACAAAAAGAAATGGAAAGAAGAGTTCTTTGACTTCTAAAGAAATTTAATTAGCATTAAAAAAATTCCATAATGCATATAATGGAAAGTTCATGGTTTTGAAAGTTGTTACCAATTTTCAAGATGTGGGTAATCTCAAATTTATGCAAATTATTCTGGAGCACTGAAAAAGAGAGAAATCCTCTACATACTCAATGAAGCCTACGTAAGGTGGATAACAAAACAAGACAAGGACGATAGGGAAAAAAATGGTAAGGTTATCCCACTCACAACCACAGGCACTAAATTCTTTTAAAATATGCTAGCAAATTGAGTACAGCAATTTTATAAAATGTATGAAAAAATACAACATGTCCACGTAGGAGTTGTCACAGGAATGCAATGATAAATTAGCATCAGAAAAACCAGTAACTAACTCACCACATTAACAGAGTAAAGGAAGGACACTCATGGGTTCTTCTCAGTGGATGTACAAAAGGCATTCAATTGAATTCAAGTAACAGTCAAAGATCAATATTCAGAATAAACCAAAAGAGCAGCTAAAAGAAATCTTTTAAGATTTGATATCAATAAATCAAATGCAAGGATATATGTATATATATTTCTATTATATATAGATCTATATTTAAGGTTTTAATTCCAGTTAACATACAGTGTTCTCTCAGTTGCAGGCGTACAACATAGTAACTTTTTTTTTTTAAGATTTTATTTATTGATTCATGAGACACACACAGAGAGAGGCAGAGACACAGGCCGAGGGAGAAGCAGGCTCCATGCAGGGGGCCCTACATGGGACTTGATCCGGGGACTCCAGGATCATGCCCTGGGCCGAAGGCGGGGCTAAAACCCTGAGCCACCTGGGGATCCCATAACTTAACACTTCATATATCACTTGGTCCTCGTCACATACTCGCACTCCTTAATCTCCATCACCTATTTTATTTAACCTATCCCCTCTACCCCCCCAAAAGCAAAGATTTTTAAAGAAAAAAAAATCTTTTAACAAAACAGGAATGGGATTTCTTTGAAACATTTGAAGGTATTTAGTAAAAACCTACAGAAATTGACGTTAATAGTAAGATCCTAGAGGCATTTGCTTTAAATGTAGGGACAAAACAAGGATTTTTTTAATGTTAATACTTCTTTTCAATATTACATTAGAGGTCCTAACTAGTGTGAAAGGACAAGAGAAATTGTTATAGATGCAAAAGTTTGAAAGGAATAAATAAAGCCTAAAAACTATTTGTAGATGATATGGTTACCTACAAAGAACATCCAAATATCTATAGATGATTGTTTTAGAAATAAAAAGAGTGGCGCCTGGGTGACTCAGTCAGTTGAGTGTCAGAAACTCTTCATTTTGGCTCAGGTCACCATCTCAGGGTCGTGATCTCAGGGTCTTGAGATCAAGCCCCCCGGTTAGTCTCCTTGCTTGCCATGAAACCTGCTTAAGACCCTCTCTGCCCCCCTCCCTCTACCCTGCTCCACACCGGTCATGCACATGCTCTTTCTCTCTCAAAAAAATCTTATACAAAAGCATTGAAGAGGCGACAGGATGAGAGGTCATGGGCCTGAGAGGTGGGGAGGAGGCTGCCAGCACTCACGATCACTTTTGCCCTGAGGGATTTGCTAGTCCAGAAGGAACAACAGTGAAACGTCAAAGCAAAAAAAAACAAACAAACAAAAAAAAAAAACATCACAAATCATAAGCATTAGATTGTCACTTCCTAATGATAAAAATGGTCAATTGACAAGATACAAAAATTTAAAAATTGGTTTTTTACCTAATATGACCTCAAAATATAAGTACTGATTTCCATAATTCTAATGATAAATTGATAAGCTAGACTTTATAAAAAATTAAGGACTTCTATTCTTAAAGCATATTTATTCTTTTTACATTATCTCTACACCCAACGTGGGGTTCAAACTCACAACCCCGAGATTGAGAGCCTCACAGTCCTTTGACCAAGTCAGCCAGTTGCCCCAAGAACTTCCGTTCTCACAGGGACCGTGCTCGGAGAACCGGCATACAAAACCCACCGACTGAGAAAATATTAGCAAATCTCCCATCAGATAAAAGATTTGAGTCCATAATATATAAAGAACTCTTAAAACTCAATAAGGAAACAAAGAACTCAATTACAAATGGACAAGGTATTTCAATGGAACTTTGAATTAAAGTTTAGTATTTAGTATTTAGAATGTCGGAAAGCATGAGGAGCAGGGATGTGACCCAAAGCCACTCGCCGCGGGTGGGAGGACAGGCCCACACCTGCAGGAGGAAAGCAGGGGCAGGAGGAGAGCCCAGCCCAGGGAGGAGCCAGAGGGGCCTCACACCTTCAGAACTGCTCCTTCAGTTTAGAGCGATTCTAGTTGAAAGTGTCTCCTTCCCAGGGCACCGGGCTGGCTTGGTCAGTAGAGCGTGCTACCCTTGACCTCAAGGTTGTGGGCTCCAGCCCCGCACTGAGTGTAGAGGTGACTTAAAAATCTTAAAAAAGTCTTTATTTTTAAAGATTTTATTTATTTATTTATCCATGAGAGACACACAGAGAGAGGCAGAGAGCCAGGCAGAGGGAGAAGCAGGATCCCTGCAGGGAGCCCCATGCGGGACTCGATCCCAGGACCCAGGGTCACGGCCTGAGCTGAAGGCAGATGCTCAACCATCAAGCGCCCCCCAAAAAATCTTTAAAAAGAAGTGTATTCTTCCCTTAGAACATGAAACACCAGGATTTTTTTTTTTTTTTTTTTTTTTTTTTTTTTTTTAACTGGGGCCGGTTTTCCCAGCCACTGCGAGGAGTTCCTGACGTACAAAATTTGGGTCGAGCTCTGACCTGGGCACAAACTGAAATGAATCATCACCTTCCAGCAAAATTCAGCTCATCTCTCCCCCAGCCACAAAGCTGTAAAAGTGCACAACAACGTCGCGGTGACCTTGGGGAGGAGGCCGGCCGATGTGGGGAAACCCTAAGCAGTAAGGGACCGAGTCCCACGGGGCGGCCTTGTGGTGCTTCGGGGGAACAGGCTCAGAGTGTATGGAGGAGGATGAAAGGAGCTGGTGTTTCTCATAGTAAGCTTTCTCACTTTAAAAAATTTTTTAAGGGGATTCCTGGGTGGCTCAGTGGTTGAACACCTGCCTTCGGCCCAGGACGTGACCCCAGGGTCCTGGGATTGAGTCCTGCATCGGGCTCCCTGCATGGAGCCTGCTTCTCCCTCTGCCTCTCTCTCTCTCTCATGAATAAATAAATAAAATCTTAAAAAATATATAAATTTTTTAAAGATTTTATTTTTAAGCAACCTCTTCACCCACCGTGGGGCTTGAACTCACAACCCCGCGATGGAGAGTTGTTTGCTCCCCCAACCGAGCCCACCGGGCACCCGTCACTGTGAAACCTTTGACTTTTTAAAGTACCTGCACATATTGCTCTGGGAGGGAGGAAATCTAAATTGTGAAAGCGAGTGGCAGCCGAGCCTGGCTTCCGCGTGGAAACCACATCCTGAGTCGACCCTTTAGACCATGGAACAGTTTCTAAAGTACTTGAGCATGAATTCTTGCATGATGGGCCACAGGGAAAAAATAAAAGGGTCAGGGTCTCCATACTGTAGCGCCTGCACTCCAGCTGTACAGCGCATCACGGAATAAAGTCACGTAGAGCACACAGCCCTTCGGCATATATCGCGGCTCCGACTCTGTTTTCTGCCGCTGCCATCCGAGGGGGAAACATAGGCGTGTCTTCGTAAAAACAGCCCACCTGCACGGAGCGCTCACTATGTACGTGCCAGACCCCGCCCCACCACATCCTGCCCGAAACCTTGGGATCCCTCAACAGTTTCTGAAGTCGTGAGCGTGAGCTGCTGCACGGTCTACCGTGGCCAGCCAGAAATAGTTTCGGTGGACTAATATCAAACACAACATTTATTTTTAGGGTTTTAGGAGTGAGTGACATAGCAAAATCACATACAAGAGAAACTAAAATAGCATAAAGTAAACCATCTATTTAAAGCACCTGTTATTTTTTTTTGCAAGCACTACCTCCTCTTCCCTTCCAACCGGGGATGCTATTTTGGAGGATATTTTATTTTTAAAAGGATTTATTTATTTATTTTGGGGGAGGGGGAGAGGGAGGGAAGGTCTCAAGCAGACTCCGCATTGAACTCACAGCTCCGTGCGGGACTCGATCTCAGGACCCTGACACCGTGATCTGAGGCGAAACTAAGAGCCGGAGGGTCGGCCAGCTGAGCGCCCCTGGGGCGCCCCTGGAGGAGCATTTTTAATAGGGACTGCTAATGTCTGCCCAGCATCTAGGAAGGGTCTGGCGCGGCTTTTCAATTTTTAGAGGCTTTCAGAAGAGCTGACGAGCCAGTGCTGGTGCTCGGGTCTGTGCCTGAGGAATTCATAAAGCGTGGACAAGCTATCTTTTAACGAATTTTCAAGGCAATGTAAAGAGAAAAAAGGAAGGAGGAGGCACCTGGCTGGCTCGGTCAGTAGAGCATGTAACTCTCCACCTTGGGGCTGTGAGGTCAAGCCCCACGTTGGGCATAGAGCTTACATTAAAAAAAAAAAAAGAAGAAAGGAAAATTTAAAAAAAAAGAAAAAAAGCTCTATTTTGAGCCTGGCCTGGAAGCTGATGAGGTGTTTATGATGCAGGGTGCACATCTCGTCCACACATCACATTCATGCAATAGTTTAACCAAGTCTTGGAGCTGGTCAGACGGCTGGAGGGAGCCGCGCACGCTGGCCAGGGTGTGGAGGGGGTGGGAGCCCCAGGTACAGGGTGGGGGCCGCGGGACCGGGCCGCTCCACGTGGCCCCTGGAAGCCAGCGTTTTCTGGGCACCTGTGAGGTGCTCGGGAGGGTGCTCGGGGCTTGGTGGGCGCCGTGGGGGCCACGGCGTAGGGGCCCAGTTCGGCCGTGACCCTGTTCCCAGGCTTGTCCTGCAACAGCGGCCACTCCCGGGGCTGCGAGCTTCGGCTCGGCTCCGCGGGTGTTTCCTGAAATAAGCGGCTGCATCAGAAGGCCCGGGCCCCCTGCTCTGCGCGGCTGCCACACACGCCGCCGTCTTGCTCCACCCACGTTTGCACCGAAGCTTTATTTTATGAGGATCCAACGGGCAGAGCAGCCGAGGAAGCGGCTGGGTCCAGGGCAAGAGCCTCGAGGGGGGCCTGACTGGGGTTTGCCCAAGACAGTCTCGGCTCTTTCTTAAAAGAGAGAAAAGGAAATCTTTTTAGGCCCTTCTGAGTGTCCTCACCATGGGACGGGCAGGGTCTCGGGCGTCCCAGGTGGGTGGCTCAGCACACACATCGGCGCGGGGCCAGCCTGGAGCCCTGGGGTGCGTCCGCGTGCCCGTGGGCCCCTGCAGCCACTGGTGGGTGTACTGGAGCCGGTGGGCCCCGAGCCCAGCTGCTGCCTTAGGTGCTGCCCTAGGTGCTGCCCAGGGCGGCCAAGGCCCTCCGCTTCAGCTGGGAGGTGGCTCGGGTGCCCAGCCTGACCCCGCAGGGTGCGCGTGAGGCTGAAAGGGCAGGTGCAGGTGCGCACGGCCCAGGCCCAGGTTCAGGGAGTCTGGCGCCTGGACCAGTGACTCCATGGGCAACGGGCTCTCCCCTCCGCATGTCCCCATGCCTCTCCACAGGCCGCACCGTCGGGGCTCCAATGACACCCACTCGCGTTGCTGTGCTGGCGGTGGGCACGGGGCATGCGGGCTGGAGAATCCGGCTGGAAGGAGACCCTGGATGATTTTTGAAAAAAAGGTTTTACCTGGACACAGACTGAATTTAAGCGTCTGCCGATGACTATACCGGATGACCACCACTCAGACCCAATCTGGAACATTTCCACAGCCAGCAGCGCCCTGCGTGCAGTGCCCTGCCCTGGGCACCACATGGCCCGCCCTCACCTCCATCCTCACCTCCATCCTCACCTCCATTCTCACGGCCTTGGACTGTATATACACGGGCTCCCACAGTACGCGTCTGACTTCTGCTCAAGTGAGGCCAGAGGCCCATCGCATGGCTGCACCAGCTCTTTCCCGGGACACGCGTGCCCAGATCCAGCCCGATGGCAACACGTGGGTTGTCAGCAGAGGTGCGGCCCAGGCCCTTGGCTGCACGTCCAGGGGCGGGCTGCGGGCCCGTGAGCTCCACCGCTGCCCTCGCCTCCAGAGGTAGCACCCACCGGTCTTCGGAAGCGGGGGGACCCCTCGCTCATGCCCCCTGGGGCCCCTGCCCAAGTGCCTCTGGTCCTTCGCCCATTTCCAGTGGAGTTGTCGGCCCTCCTGGGGGCCTGTAGCTGTCCTAGTCCCATAAGCGCCTCGTGAACCCCCCGGTGCGGTTGCGGGCGGGCTGGCTGGGAAGGGGGTCTCTGGCTTCACGGAAGCCCTTAACTTTAACAATCTAGGACCTCAGAAACCAGACCACGTATATGTACATTATAATGATAATAAAACGAACACCTACACACTGCCCCCAAGTAGAACATGGGCGGGCTCCCTCAGAGATCTCCTGCTTCCGCCTTCATGCTTTAAAAACAGTGTTAGGTATGAATCCGTCTTTAGACAATCTGTTGCTCAGTCTTGCTTCTTTTTGGGATTTATAAAAATAGTGCCTTACAGTGTTTTTTGTTTTTTTTGCCTTCTGAGGCCTTCTTTTTTTCCACTCACTTTTTGCTTTCTAGGATCCATCTTTATTGCTGCAGACAGGAGTAGGTCCATTCCCACAGCTGGAAAATATTCTATTACACGGATTTTTTGCTTTTGTACATTAGCGCATCCTTGGAAACAGCAGTTGTTCTCAGTATTTTTTTTTTAATTTCAAAGAATGCAAAAAAAAATTTTTTCAAAGATTGCTGTTGTGATCCATCTTGCAAATATCTCCTCATTCACCTGTGCAAGACTTCCTCTAAAGTACATCCCTGAATGGAAAATCCTGCTCATGGGATACATACATATTGGGTCTTACAAAATAGTGAATTTTCCAGAGCGGTTTTCCAAATGTCTCTGAATGTTTTCCAAAATCCTTTATACTTCCACCTGCACTTAACAGTTGCTCCCACGGCCCCATGTTTCCCCCAACACTGTGAACTATCAGATTTAAAATTGTTTTTCTGATTTTGTGGGTATAGAATGCCATCTCATCATCTTTTAAAGAAATATTATCTGCTTTTATTTATTTTATTTGGGATGATTTATCTTTTATTGGGCTAAGCATGGAGCCCAATGCAGGACACGAACCCACAACTCTGAGATCAAGGCTTGAGCTGAGATCAAGAGTCAGCTGCTTAACCAACAGAGACACCAAGACACCCGTTTTTATTTTTTAAAAAAACTGTCTTACGTAAGCTCTACACCCAACATGAGACTTGAACTCATGGCCTCATCAAGAGTCCTACACTCTACCAACTGAGCCCACCAAGTGCCCTGCCCTCTCGTCATCTGAACCTCCATTTTCCTCATGACTAACGAGGTGGAGCATGTTTATGGACCACTGGTCTCATGTCTGTATTTCTGTTGGGTTATGTTTTCCTTGCTGGCATTATAGTTACTTGTCCTCAGTACTGTTCCTTTGTTGGTTATGTGTGTGGTGAATATCTCCTCCCAGTTTGGGGCTGGACCTTCCACTTTCTTTACAGTATCTTCCAACAAACAGAAGTTCTTAATTTTAATGTAGTTGTGTTTGCTAATCTTTTCTTTCATGATTATGACTTTTTAATATTATTTAATGCAGGCATGTTTAGGATATATTGGGGGTTCAGTTCCAGACCACCACAATAAAGTGAGTCAAATGAATGTTTGGGGTTCCCAGGGCACATAAAAGATATGCTTATGCTATACTGTAGTCTATTTCGTGTGTGACAGCGTTGGGTCTAAAAAATGTGCCTACCTGAATTAAATACTTCACACTTGCTTTCAGCAAATCGTAATCTTTTTGCTTGTAGAGGGTCCCACCCCCATGTTCATGGCTGCTGAGTCCCCAGGTGGTGGCTGCTGAGGGCGGGGGCAGCTGGGGCATCTCTTACAATAGGACAACAGTGAAAGGTGCTGCACCGGTTGGCTCTTTCACAATTTCTGTGCAGCAAGCGGTGCTGTTTGACAGTATTTTACCCACCGTAGGGCTCCTTTCAGAACTGGAGTCAGTTCCCTCAAACCTTGCCACTGCTTTGTCAAATAAGTTTCTGTCATATTCTAAGTTTTTTGTCATCATTTCAACGATCTTCACAGCATCTTCCCGAGGAGTGGATTCCCCCTCAAGAGACCATGTGCTCTATGAGGCTGGAGCCGTTCAGTTGCACCTTCAGCCTCCGCTTCTCATTCTAGGTCTCGGGCCGTTTCCAGCTCATCTGCAGGTACTTCCTCCACTGAAGTCTCGGCTCCCTCAAAGTCATCCAGGAGGGTTGTGAGTTTTGTGAATGTTGAACTTTGGCCTCTTCCCAAGGATCGTGAATATTTTTAATGGCTTCTAGAATGGCGAATCCTCTGCAGAAGGTTTTCGATGTACTTCTCCCCAAGCCCTTAGAGGAATCACTACCCATGGCAGCTGCAGCCGTACGAAATGTATTTCTTAAATAATAAGACCTGAAAGTTGAAGTTGCTCCATTGTCCCCAGGGTGCAGAATTGGTGCTGTTAGCAGGCATGAAAACATTAGCCTCACTGTACATCGCCAGAGCTCTTGGGTGACCGGGTGCCTTGTCAGTGAGCAGTAGTATTTTGAAAGGAATCTTTTTTTCTGAGCCCCATGTCTCAACAATGGGCTTAAAACACTCAGTAAACCATGTTGCAAACAGATGTGCCATCACCAGGCTTGTGCTTCTGTTCACACGGCACAGAGTGGGTGTAATGGGATTCTTCTAGAGCCTGAGGGCCCGCAGGTGGCCAATGAGTGCTGCCTTCAGCTCAAAGGCAACAGCTGCACCAGTACCTACAGAGGGACCCGGCCTGTCCTTTGAAGCCAAGCGTGGACTTCTCTCTAGCTCTGAAAGTCCTAGAAGGGATCTTCTTCCAATTTAAGGCTCTTTTCTCCATATCGAAAATCTGTTGCTGAGGGTAGCTACCTTTGTCTATTATCTTGGCTAGATCTTCCGGATTATGGGTGCTTCACCTGCGCTTGCACATTCTGCAGGTGGCCTCTTTCCTTATGCCTCAGAATCAGCCTCTGCAGCTTCCTCACCTCTCCCAGCCTTCATGCAACGGGAGAAAGCTAAGGCCTCTCCTTGGCCTAATCCATGAAGGAATGTTGTGGCTGGTTTGATCTCTCCAGCCCAATGTTGTGGCTGGTTTGACCGCTCTAACTTTCTCCGTTTCACTCTCTTATCATGTACATGTCGCTGGAGTGTACTTTTAATTTCCTTCACAGACTTTGCCTTTGCAGTTACAACCTGGCTGTTTGGTGCAAGAGGCTGAACCTTGGCCTGTCTTAGCTTTCGACATGCCTTCCTCACTAAGCTATGTCATTTCCAGCTTTTGATTTTTTTTTTTTAATTTTTATTTATTTATGATAGTCACAGAGAGAGAGAGAGAGGCAGAGACACAGGCAGAGGGAGAAGCAGGCTCCATGCACCGGGAGCCCGATGTGGGATTCGATCCCGGGTCTTCAGGATCGCGCCCTGGGCCAAAGGCAGGCGCCAAACCGCTGCGCCACCCAGGGATCCCTCCAGCTTTTGATTTAAAGTAAGAGACACGCGACTCTTTCTTTCCCTTGACACTTAGAGGCCATTGTAGGGTTATTAACGGGCCTAATTTCAATATCGCTGGGTCTCTAGGAATAGGGAAGCCGAGGGAGAGGGAGACAGATCGGGGAATGGTCAGTAAGGGGAGCAGTCAGAAGATACACAACATCTGTCAATTGAGTTTACAGCCTTAGATAGACGCGGTTGTGGCATCCCAAAACAATTACAGTAACATCAAAGATCACCAATCACAGATCATCACAATAATGAAAAAATCTGAACTATTGTAAGAATTACCAAAACGTGACACAGACACAAAAGTGAGCAAATGCTCTTGGGAAAATTGCACCGATAGACTTGCTGGATGCAAGGTTGCCACAAAATTTTAATTTCTAAAAAACACAATTTCTGCAAAGCACAATAAAGCAAGGCACAGGATATGATGGAATATGCCTGTAAATCCTTCTCGACCTAAGCTGATAGACATTCTTCTATATTATCTTCTAAAAATATTAAGCTTTCCTTTCCACATTAAAAAAAAAAAAGATTTTAGAGTACGCCAGCCCATGTAGGGGGAAGGACAGACTTCCTACTAAGTCCACAGCCTCACGTGGGGCTTGATCCCATGACCCATGAAATCATGACTTGAGCCAAAACTAAGAGTCCATCTCGCACGACCAACTGAGCCAGCCAGGTGCCCCCTTTTTCACATTTAAGGATGTGATCTCTTTGGGATTGATTTTGTGTCACGAAGATCAGTTTCATTTTTCTGTACGAATAACCGACGACCTCGGCTCCATTTCTGCCCTCGCTCTGTCCGTCTCTGTGATCGGCTGAGTAATGGGTCCCCAGAGATGTCCGCTTCCTAATCCTTGAGACCTGCGAGCATGTTACCTGATACTGCAGAAGGGAATTGGCAGGTATAATTACGGGTAGTTGGGACCCCCGGGTGGCTCAGTGGTTGAGTGCCAGCCTTCGGCCCAGGGCGTGGTCCTGGGGTCCCAGGATCGAGTCCCACGTCAGGCTCCCTGCAGGGAGCCTGCTTCTCCCTCTGCCTGTGTCTCTGCCTCTCTCTGTGTGTCTCTCATGAATAAATAAATAAAATCTTAAAAAAAAAGGGGGTGGCGAGGATGGGAGATGATCTTGGATTATGTGGGTGAGGCCCATGCAGCCAGGAGGGCCCACCAAGGAGGGAGGAGTTAGCACAATGCTGTGCTCTGGAGAACAAGGAAGAGGTCACGGGCCAAGGGCGGGGGCAGCCTCTGGAAGCTAGAAAAGCCGTAAGACCACATTCTGCCCGAGAGCCTCCAAAAGGAACACAGCCCTGTGGACACACGGAGAGCCCTGCCTTCCAGAACCATCTGACTCAGTGTTGCTTTAACCGCGCAGTGGGTGGCGATTTGTTGCAGCGGTAACGGGAACTATGCAGTGTTCAGTGTCCCCTTCTGTCCTATGCTAAGGGTTCACACTCCTCGGAGGCTGTTGTGGGCTCTTAATCTGCCCCGTTAGCCGTTAACTGTTCCTCCTGCTCACAACCCACCGTTCTAGTCAGCAGCAGCTTTATAATAGATACTGATGCCTGGTAAAGCAGATTCTTCCTTTGCCGCCTTCATATGTCTGGGCCACTTGACTCTCTTAGGCCCCCGCATTTCCAGATAAATTTCAGAATCTGCTTGTCAAGGTCCCTCAAAAGACACTACTGGGGTTCTGTTCAGAATAACATTAGCTCTACAGTCAATCTGGGGAAATGGATCTCTTTAAATATTGAGTTTTCCTAAGAATATGATATATTCTTTTAAAAAAAATATTTATTTGACAGAGAGCAAGTGAGTGAGGACAAGCAGTGGGAGTGGCAGACAGAGGGAGAGGGACAAGTGGGCTCCCCACTGAGCAGGGGCTGGATCCCAGGACCCCGGGATCATGACCTGAGCCGAAGGCAGATGCTTAACCAACTGAGCCACCCAGGCGCCCCTGTATTTCTAGCTTTAAAAGAATTTCACCATTTTCTCATGACAATAACATCTGATGTGGATTCTTTTTAAACTACGGCCTGCTGTTGAACATCATCAAATCGTCCTCCACATGCTTTCCTTTTCAGTGAAATATAGCAACGTTTTCCAGTAAGAACGGACTGTCCCTGCTGTTGTCTTTGATGGCTCTCCCTGTCATCTCTATGAGACACGCTGTTCAACTTCTGACCTCATCTGCTTTGCCAAAGCTCAGGAAGGGGCAGCCCTGGGTGACCTCAGCCAAGAGTAGACCTATGACCCTACGTACCCGTGGCTCAGTGCCAGCCAGGTATTCCAATGTCAAGCCCCCAGCCCGTGTTCAAAAGTAGGGAGCGTGGGAGCTTCCAAAGCACAGAGATGAGGAGTCAGAATTGGTCACGGCAACCCTGGATCGTTGCAGGATGAAGTCACAGGGAGCAGAAACCTGGAACTGTGGGACATGGGGTGGAGCCACAGAGAGGAGATACGGGGACCCCACACACATGCAAAGAGCTGCCTCCTCTGGGGGCGCCCGGGGGCTTAGTCTGTTAGGCATCTGTCTTGGGATCAGGTCGTGATCTCGGGTCTTGGGACTGAGTGCCAGGTCCGGGTCCTGCTCAGCAGGAAGGTTGCTTTTCCCTTTCCCTCTGCGCCTCCTGCCCCAGCCCCCACCCCGCCCCCGGTGATCCTGCCTGTGCTCTGATAAATAAATAAAATCTAAAAAAAAAAAAGCTGCCTGCTCTGTCTGATCTTAATGATTCCTGTCCCCCCGCCCTCGTCCTCCCACCTGGTACTCCCGCCCAGTCCTCCAGCCTCCATCCCCCCACTCCGTCTTCCCACCTGATCCTCCTGCCACCGTCCTCCCACCCGGTCCTCCTGCCGCCATCCTCCCACTCGGTCCTCCCGCCGCCGTCCTCCCACCCGGTGCTTCCACTCGGTCCTACCACCGCCATCCTCCCACCTGGTCCTCCCACCCGGTCCTCCCACCCGGTTCTCTAGCCGCCATCCCCCTACCCGGTCCTCCCTCCCAGTCCCCCCACCCGGTCCTCCCATCACCATCCTCCCACCGCCATCCTCCCACCTGGTCCTTCTGCCCACGGTGTCCACAGCGTCCCCCGCGCGAGGCAAGGCCCAACACAGTCCCAGCCGCGGGGAGGCAGCCGCAGGGCCTCCCCCTACCTCCCCCTGCATCCTACCCGCAGCTCCCGGCTCTCACTGTGGATCCGACCTCCAACCCCCAATATATAGGGAACAACACCAAGACCAAGGTGAAGCCTAGAAGTTGTGATAAAACGAACGACCTCGCCGTCCCCATCCGGGCCAGGCGATAGGACTTCTCCAGCCTCTCCGGAGCCGCCACCCTAGGCCCCCTCCTGGCCTCAATCACCTCCCTTCCTCCGAAGGTACCCACTGGCCTGACCTATAGTAGTCACTCTCCTTGAGTTTCTTTAGAGGGTCTCCATTTATTATTATTATTCATGAGAGACACAGAGAGAGAGGCAGAGACACAGGCAGAGGGAGAAGTAGGCTCCCTGTGGGGAGCCCCATGTGGGACTCGATCCCGGGACTCCGGGGTGTCACGGCTTGAGCTGAAGGTAGACGCTCAAAGGCTGAGCCCCCCAGGTGCCCCCCACCTTCCTAAAATTCATTCCCGTGTGCCTCTCTAGGTGCTACAGGTTAGTCTTGCTCAGATGTCTT
Organism: Vulpes vulpes; assembly: GCF_048418805.1. Classification (NCBI taxonomy): domain Eukaryota; kingdom Metazoa; phylum Chordata; class Mammalia; order Carnivora; family Canidae; genus Vulpes; species Vulpes vulpes. The sequence continues at coordinate 93,023,089 of NC_132783.1, read as the reverse complement.
TCAGGCCTTTGAACCTGCAGGTTCCTTATGCATCTCTTTTCTTTACAACATATCCCTGGGGAGACAGTGAGCCATTCCCCCTGCAGAGTTTTCCAGGCCAAATTTTGCAGACTGCATTCCCCGTGCGGTTTAGCACAGCCCTGTGTTCCCTACAGTTCCTGTCGATTGACCCCTGGAACCAGAGGCTTCATGGGACTCAGGATCAAGATTTTTTGATGATGTTCTAGGTGTTGATGTGCTTTCATCAGGGGCACAAAGCGCCTGCTTGTCTCTCTTTTTCTAAGATGCTAGCAGAGAGGATATTCAACTGTTCGACGCTTATATTCATTAACTCGTTGTGAAAAACAGTCAAATTCTAATTACATCATTTCCTTTTCATCTAGAAGCTGGATTGATTTTATAAGGACGACACCTCCTTTCATCCGCTACTTGGTTACCCAGTGAAGCAGTTCATAGAGGAGAGGCAGGACAGAGGTTTCTTTTCATTTATTTACCCATTTTCAAGATAATCAATTGCCACAGTCTCATCCTCCAAAGATGATAAATTAGTTTTTAACAATACCATGAGGGGGTGCCTGCGTGGCTCCATCCGTTAAGCTTCCAACTCTCGGTTTGGCTCAGGTCATGACCTTGTGGGTGGGGAGATAGAGCCCCATATGGGTGGGGAGTCCCCTTGAAGATTCTCTCCCTCAACCCTCCCCTTGCTCAGGCTCTCTCAAATATATAAACACCATGAGAACCTTGAGGATTTAAATATAATTGACGAATTTCAGTAAATTCCAGTTATTATTGTTACTGATGTTCAAAATATCCCATCTCTGGCCAATTGGAGCCTCTTCAGGTTAACTTCTAAGTCCTTCTGACACGACCTTCACGGACTGAGTATTTCCTTGCTATTTGGTTTGGCAAGATTTTTTCCCAGCTCATCTTGTGTATTTTCTGCCCAAGGCTAGGAACAGTCATTTCTCCAAGAAGCCTTGATTTCTTTTAGTGGAGAAATAATAGTGAAGACCATGACTGGGATGTTAGAAATCTTCCTCACTTCTGGGTGGATCATTTCTAGGTCTTTTCAGTGGGAAAAGCTAGAAATGACATATATGACAAAATACTCTGGGAGTTTAGGCTGCTCCATCTAATTCCAGCTGAGGACTGCAGGGTTTTTACTTAACCTCTTTGTGAAATGTGATTTCCTCTCTTCCACAGTGGGATACCTGGTTCTCAAGGACACAGTGAATAACTGCATTAGAATATGCAATTAGTCATTTGTTTTTATCTCATCTTATGCACACATGGGTTTAGAATAACAGTATCAATAATATCACAGAAGACATTGATGATGAAAGAAATTAAAGAAGACACAAATAAGAGAAAAGATATTTCATGGAAGAATATTATTAAAATGTTCATTTTAGGGACGCCTGGGTCACTTGGCAGTTGAGCATCTGCCTTGGGCCCAGGGCGTGACCCCGGGGTCCTGGGATCGAGTCCTGAGTCGGGCTCCCTGCATGGAGCCTGCTTCTCCCTCTGCCTGTGTCTCTGCCTCTCTCTCTGTGTCTCTCATGAATAAATAAAATCTTTTTTAAATGTTCATTATACCCAGAGAAATCTACAGATTCAATACAATCCCTATCAAAACTCCAATGGAATTTTTCCATAGAACGAATAATCTCAACATTTTATGGGAATATGAAACACCCTGAATAGCCAAAGCAATCTTAAGAAAGAGACACAATTTCAAACTGCATCACAAAGCTGCAGTAGTCAAAACAGTATGGTATCAGCATTAAAACAGACCCTTTCATCAGTGGAACAGAATAGAAAGCCCAGAAATAAACCCCTGCATATACAGTCATTTAATTTACAACACAGGTGCCAAGAACATACAATGGGAAAGACAGTCTCTTTAATAAAATGGTGCTGGGAAAACTGAAGAGCCGCACATAAAAAATGAAATTGGATCACCAGCTTGCACTATTCACAAAAATTAACTCAAAATAGATGAAAAAATTGGATGTAATACCTGAAACCATAAAGCTCTGAGAGGAAAACATAGGCCATACACTCCATGACATTGGCCTTGGTGAAGATTTTTTTGGGTCTGACTCCAAAAGCAAAGTAAATAAAAGCAAAAAAAAAAAAAAAAAAAATCAGACTACATCAAACTAAAAAGCTTCTGCAATGGCAAATGAAACCATCAACAAAATGAAGGGGTAACCTGACAAACAGGAGAAAATACTTGCAAATGATAAGTGGTTAATATCGGTGATACATAAAGAATCCATATGAACAACTCAATAGCAAAAAGAAAAACATTCAACTAGTGGGAAGAAGATCTGAATAGATATTTTCCCCCAAAAAAGGCACACAGATGGCCAGCGGACACACAAAAAGATGCTCAGCATCACTCATCATCAGGGAGATGCAAATGAGACACAATGAGATGTCACCTCGCACCTGTTTGGAAGGGCTGTTACCAAACAGACAAGAAATAACAAGCGTTGGGATGTGGAGAAAAGAGGACCCTTGTGTGCAGTCAGTGGGAATGTAAATTGGTGCAGCCACAGTGGAAAACAGTACGGAGGTTCCTCAAAAAATTAAAAATAGAGGCATTAGATGATCCAACGATTCTAATTCTGGGTATTCATTGTGAAGAAAACAAAAACGCTAAGTCAAAATGATCCCCACACCCCCATGTCCACTGCAGCATTATTTACAACAGCCACGATATGGAGGCCACTGAGTGTCCACAGATGGATGAAGGCTTTACAAAAATGGTGTGTGTACACACACACACACACACACACACACACACACACACACCAACATACCAACACACAATGGCGTATTATTCAGTTGTAAAAAAAGAATGAAATCTTCCCATTCGCTATAACGGAGGTGGAAGTTCAGGGCATTCTGCTGAGTGGAACAAGGGAGATGGAGAATGACAAACACCGCACCAGCTCGCTTGTGTGCGGCAAGTAAATAAAACACAACAGAACACCGAGCTCACAGATACAGGCCATAGGCTGGTCGTGCCAGAAGCGGGGAGGGTGGGGTGTCGATAGAATGAGTGAAGGTGGGCAAAGTACAAACTCCCGGGCAGCTGGGGGGCTCAGCGGTTCAGCGCCGCCTTCGGCCCAGGCCGTGACCCCGGGGTCCCGGGATCGAGTCCCGCGTCGGGCTCCCTGCATGGAGCCTGCTTCTCCCTCTGCCTGTGGCTCTGCCTCTCTGTGTCTCTCATGAATAAATAAATAAGATTTTTTTTTTTAAGATTTTTTTTTAAAAAAAGTACCAACTCCCATTCATAAACCGGTAAGCCGGGGCGCACGGTACACAGCACAGTGACTACAGTTACGGATATTGTCAGGCGTTTCTGAAACATGAGGAGGGTAGATATGCAAAGTTCCCATTTCTGAATCTAGCAGAACAGTATATGTCAATAAAAAAAGTTCCTGTCCCAGGATAACAAGAATTCTGGCAACTGTGAGGTAGCGGGTGTTCACTGGATGCCCTATCGCGATCATTTTGCATCATGCTGCACCCCGGAGACTAGCGTGGGTTAGGGGCCACTTATACCTCGACTAAGACAAGACAGACTGCAACATCTTAGGAAAAAAAAATACCAGAACTACTTAGACTCCCGGAAACAGTTAAGACGTTTTTCACACACGATTTAAATTCCACCCATTTTTTGCGTGTGTGTCTGTGGCACGTCTCCATGCCCGGCACGCACGGCTGTTCATCCATCATCTCCCCTCCCCTCCCCTCGTTCGACCTGGACCCCACAAGTAACAGCACAGACTTCCTGCTCGCCACCAGCCCTGACCGCGGGGTCACTTCCGTTATTTTGGTTCTCAAGCTGGCTCTTTGGTGCCTTCCTCGGGCAGGGCGGCGGGGGGGGGGGGGGGGGGGGGGCATGTTTTTCTAGAACACTACGGTAAAGGCAGGGTCAGTACTACTGACTTTCCCCTTGCTCTCAGGCTTCCACCAGGCCCAGCACACGATGTGGATGATTCTCTCCTCATGTAAAAGTTTGATATTTTGCTCATCAAGAATTTTTGGCATTAAATTTGCTTCTTAAAACATTATTGCAGGGGCACCTGGGGGGCTCCGTGGTTGAGTGTCTGCCTTCGGCTCAGGCCGTGACCCCGGGGTCCCGGGATCGAGTCCTGCTTCGGGGTCCCTACAGGGAGCCTGCTTCTCCCTGTGTTATTAAAAATAAAATATTTTTAAAAAAACTATTGCAGTAAAATCTCACTTACCTTGATTACTGAGTTGTTTGATGTTCCGTAAATGCTGTGCCCGAGGCTCATGCCTTCCCCCTCACTCCGGTTCCAGCCTCAAGCGGGACACTGTCCTTGTCTCCATCGTCCCCATCCTAGTTTCCATCTCCCTCTGGCCACTTGCTGTCTCGTGTGAGGCCCACTGCCAGGGCGGCTCAGGCCGGGCAGGGTGCAGGGTGACAATCCCCAGGCCTTTGGACCCTGCCCCTTGCCTCCCCTTGCTGGCTGGCTGGCGAGCCCCCCGGGGCGGTGGCAGGTCCCCACTCGGCTTCCATGCTGTGCCCAGGGGGCTCTGCCGTGGGGGGGGGGCTCCCTGTGCTCCCCGCAGAGCATGTACAGGGCCCTCCCAGTGACGCATCCTGCTGCTTCCCCCAGTCCTCACGGGGAGGACAGGTGTCCTGGCTGTCGCCTACCCACCTCTATTTTGTGGTGACAGGGTCACCTTACCACCTAGTTCCATAAAGACTGTCCACGTGTTTCGGTTTTAATGTTTCACTACTCAGGTGCGTGGGTGGCTCGGTCAGTTGAGCACGTGCCATTGGCTCAGGTCGTGGTCTCAGGTGTCCCTGCTGGCGGGGGTCTGCATTTCCCTCTGCCCTTCCCCACCTGCTCATGATCTATTTTTTAAAAATTTTATTTATTCATGAGAGACACAGAGAGAGGCAGAGACACAGGCAGAGGGAGAAGCAGGCTCCCTGCAGGGAGCCCGATGTGGGACTCGATACCAGGGCCCCGGGGTCATGCCCTAAGCCAAAGGCAGATGCTCAACCGGTGAGCCCCCCAGGAGTCCCTGTCTCTTTCTCTCTCTCAAATTAAAAAAAAAAAAATCTTACTGCTCTGTGTTTATGTGCAAATTCTGGAAGGCGCAAAACTATATTTCCACTACCACTGCCATCTTCCTACAATTCTTATATATTTTTATTTTTTTATTTTTTGTTTTTTAAAAATTTTTATTTATTTATTTATGATTGTCAGAGAGAGAGAGAGAGAGAGAGAGAGAGAGAGGCAGAGACATAGGCAGAGGGAGAAGCAGACTCCATGCACTGGGAGCCTGACGCGGGACTCGATCCCGGGTCTCTAGGATTGCACCCTGGGCCAAAGGCAGGCGCCAAACCTCTGCGCCACCCAGGGATCCCCAATTCTTATATATTTTTTTAAAAAAATTATCCATTTTTTTATTTGGGAGAGACAGAGAGCCAGAAAGCACAGTCTGGAGGAGGAGCACAGGGAGAGGGATAAGCAGACTCTGCCCTGAGCCTGGTTCGGGGCTCCATCTCACGACCCCCAAATCATGATTTGAACTGAAATCACAAGTTGGACGCTCAACTCACTGAGCCACCCAGACGCCCTGAGAATGCTTTTATTTTTAAGGGGATACTTTACAAGAGAACAATGGAGAGCCAGGATTATCTTTTCATGTACAGAAAGCATTAAAAAAAAAAATAACTATGTAAAAAACCAGACAGCCGTCTGCTCAAGGCCTAGGTCTGGTCTCACTGCTAGGAAGGGCACAGCAGTTCCGAGGGACGTCCGGGGTCCTGGGCCGGGCCGCCCAGTCCCGGCACCCTTGTGCCACAGACACGCAGACACGGGACGGCCTGGCTAAGCTCAGATGAGAGAAGAGCAAAGGCCCCTTGAGTGAAGAGCAAGGGGAAAAGCCAGGGTGCAGGTGTGCGATCCAGCATCTCGGCTGTCGGGGGGGCTCCTGCACCGGTCTACGGAGCCAGGTGACCAGGCTTCATTGCCTTGTGATGGGAGGGTGGACAGGGCCTGGGGACGGAGGGACACACACTGCCAGGTGCCTGGGTGCCCCGTGCTCCTAACATGGGGTCGGCCAGACAGCATTCTGCTCCCCGAGGAAGTGTATTGTCTGGGCTCCGGGTAAGGAAAAGGCCCCCCCCCGCCCCCATGGGGGTAAAATTCCTGGGCCTGTGTCACGGGCTGAATATCCCCCAATTCACATGCTGGAGCCCTAACCCCTCTGGTGGTGACGGAAGAATGAGGGGCCTTTGGGGCGTGATTAGGCGGTGAGGGTGAGTCCTCACGAGTGGGGTGAGCGCCCCTGTCCCCCACCCCGCGAGCCCAGCAGGACGATGGCTCTCCGCGCACAGAAGGCGGGCCTTCCAGACTCCGAGTCTGCAGGCACCTTGATTTCGCATTTCTGAGCCTCCAGAACTGTGAGAAATACATTTATTTTGGTTTATATGCCACCCAGTCTGGTGGTTTGTTAGAGCAGCCCCAAGGGAGAGAGCCTGTGATTTGGACGGCTAGTGTCTGGGAAGTGTCATGGATATAAATAAAACACAGGAAGGAGGTGGGGGACATTTTATTTCAACTAGGGTGAGAAGTGAAGCCTCTGTGTCAGGAAGAATATAAAGGAAATATTTAAGAAGAATACTACTTGTTCGCCTCCCTGGGGCCTAGACACGCATTTGAGAAGGTTCAATATCCTTTTTCTGATTGAAACCCCTTTAAGGAAATGTCAAGAGGGAGGATTAGATCCGCACCCCCCCCCCCAATTTTCAGAAATAGAATAATCTGATAAAACCATAAACTACATTGCTCTAAATCTGACCTCAAGGATTGCGGAAAACCACAAGTGAATAAGATAATACAAGAAGCCAACAGGAAAATGGAAAAATATAAACAATAGAAAAAGAATTTCTAAAACTCTCCTCTGCCCCCCAGAAAAGCCCGGGAAGGAGGACACCATGGCGGGATGGGGGAGAACCAGATTGGCCACGACTGAGGAGAGAGTCAGGAAACCGGAACGCCACGGGCTGTGGAGGGACAAAGTGGTGAAAAATAGAAAGAGATCACTCAGGAGAAGGACAGAATAAGAACATTTTTAGACAAGGAAAGACCGAGTTTGCCACGGCCAGGTTCCCACTGCGAGGCCGAAGGCACCTGCTGGGAAGGAGCCGGAGAGGCCCGGGGGAGGAGCAGAGGCCAGGACGCGGAGGCAAGGGGTGGATGAGCGAACGCCCGGCCCCCCGGCCCATCGAGGCCAGAGTCACTGTCGAAAACACCAACCACAGTAGTAATAAATAGCGGTTCACTTAGAAGGCGTAAAAATAACTCCTTACTCACATGTTTTCTTTGTTCAGCATTTTTAGTTCTACTTCATTTCTATACCTTCTCAATTAGTCCCTGTTCTTGTATTACTCCTCCTTTTATTGTTGTTTTGCACAGTCAGAGCCGAGTGGGAAGGGGAATGCCAGCCAGACAGCACGTGGGAAGAGTGAGCGGTGCTGAGGCTGAAGCTCTCCTCAAGCCGTGGAATCGTGTGGGCAGCTAGAAATGCTGTGGACTTTCAGGCTTTGCTACCTGCACGTGTTTAAAGTTTAAGGACAATCACTACAGGATAGGAATATAATGTACAACCCTCATGAAACATAAAAACTCATCACATATGACCTGACCAAGCAAATCTCAACAAATCCCAAAGGACTGAGATCATGAAGATTATGTAATGCCAATAAAAATTAAAAACACAAGGGAATCCTGGGTGGCTCAGTGGTTGAGCATCTGCCTTCAGCCCAGGGCATGACCCCGGGGTCCCGGGATCGAGTCCCACGTCCAGCTCCCTGCGTGGAGCCTGCTTCTCCCTCTGCCTGTGTCTCTGCCTCTCTCTGTGTCTCTCTCATGAATAAATAAATATTTTTTAAAAAATAAAAAATATGAAGTTGTAAAAAATTCCCATACATTTGGAAATTCAAAACTTATTTCTAGAGGGGAAGACAGCAGAAGAGGAAGACGCTGAGCTTACCTCCTCCCATGGATGCACCAAGGCTGCAACTACATACAGTGCAATTCATTCTAGAATCATCTGAAGACTAGCAGAATAGTTCTTCCATGGCCAAAGGTAGAGGGGGAAAAAACCCGACATCGAGGCCAGGAGGGGCAGAGATGAGGTGAGGAACGAAATCCCTGGTGTGTTAGCCCTTAAGATTCCATGGCAGAGATCCTCTGTGAGGCATGGGGGCTCTAAGGTCCATATTGAGCGCTCCTGCTACCGGGCATCTGCACTGGGAAGACAAGCCCCACAGTGTCTGGCATGAAAACCGGTGGGACTTGGCTCCAGGAGCGCCAGACTACGGAGGGACAATATGGCTCACTCCAGACTCAGCACGGAGCCACAGCTGGAAAAGCACTTGGACTCTACGTGAAGGAGATTTGCCGACTGATTGTAAGGCATGTGCCGAAGGGTCAAGGACCTGTGGGAACTGTCTCTGAGAATGGAAGTACTGGAAGGTGCCACCCCTTCAGCCTAGCCGGCGTGACGCTGGTGGCTGATGGTTCTGACGCCACCTGGCTAGGACCGCTTGCTCTGCCCTGCTGTGCTGCTTCAAATCTACGCCCCCCAACCTGCCCACCCCATCAGGTGTCCATCCAAAGTGGCTCCCACATGGCCACACCTGGTAGACAGCCTAAATCAGGACTCCTGTCCCCACAAAGCAACTAGCACCTTGCCACACCTGGTTGGGAGCCCTCGCTGGGACGGGCACCCCGCCAATGTGACTTCTGCCTTAGGGACAAAGGGGCCAGCCCCACCTACTAGTGTATATATACCATGGCTACAGATAGAGAGGGCTTATCACCTGGAACTTTAAAAATCTGCAGGCTTAGGGGGCCTGGATGGCTCATTCAGTTAAATGTCCAACTCTTGGTTTCAGCTCAGGTCGTGGTCTCATGGGTCGTGGGACTGGGCCCCATGTCAGGCTCCCTGCTCAGCAGAGAGTCCGCTTGAAGATTCTCTCCCTCTCCCCCTCCCCCCACTCATGCAGGTGTGGGCATGTGCACATGCTCGCTCGCTCTCAAATAAAATGAATCTTAAAAATCAGCAGGCTCTGCTCTGGGAGAGCTGGAGGGTGATAGGAAATGGGAGTCTCTGCCCTTAAAGGGACAGCATAACAAACAGCTCTGCTGAGATACAGCATCGAAGCATCGGTTTGAGAAATGCCTGTAGTATACAGAAGGGAGATTTGTGTACTAATCTCAGAGCATGTGCTGGAGGGGCAGAGAACCTGGGAATCTTCTCCAGGCATAAAGGCTGGTGGGTGCCATTTCCCTCATCTGCCCTCTAGCTTAGATTCATGGACACCTGTAAGAACCAACTCAGCTCGAACATTCTCCACCTAACTTGCTAACAGAGGTTCCTCTCCCATGCTCTCAGATGGATTTGCCCCCTCCAACCCGGCCTCTATAGTTTTCCAAAGTGATGCCAGTGTGCAAGCAGTCCCTACTGGGGTCAGCACCATTCCAAGTCGCTCCTAGCCCAGGAAGAGAGGAAGATAATCACACAGAGCAGTCAGACTGTGGCTTCAGCCATGGGCTAGAACCAGATATCTACTCTGACTGCAGGCCCCATCCACCAATGAAAGCTTCTCAGGGGACAACACAGGGAGAGCATCCTGCAGCTCAGTGCTGTTGCAGCTTGGGCAAATGGCAGGTTTGACCCAACTCAAGCCCACAGTGGCCCCTGACCAGCCCACTAACAACATAGGGACCAAATCCTGCCTATAATAGGCAAAGAGAGTCATTGCAGATGGCTGGATGAGGGCAAACACAGCTTAATCACAACAGCAGGATGCACACAACACATAGGAGAGATGCCCCTGAAGTGCCAGATTCTGGTGAACAGGCAACACTGTGGGGCACTATAAGGCCACTACTGGGACACCTGAGTAGCTCAGTGGTTGAGCTCAGGGCGTGATCTCAGAGTCCTCGGATCGAGTCCCACATCGGGCTCCCCGCAGGGAGCCCACTTCTCCCTCCTGCCTATGTCTCTGCCTCTCTCTGTGTGTCTCTCATGAATAAATGAATAAAAAAAAAGGCCACTACTTAAAAAAAAAAAAAAAAGGGCCACTACTTTCAAGAGCAAGACATGCAGCTGACTTTCACAACATATGGAAACAGACACGACAGGTAAACAAAATGAGAAGACAGAGGAATATGTCTCAAATGAAAGAACAGGACAAAACTACACTGAGAGAGCTAAATGAAACAGAGATAATATGCCTGATAGAGAATTTAAAGTATTGATCGTAAAGATAATCACTGAACCTGAGAAAGAATTGAGAACCCCCAGTGAGACTCTCAAAAAAGAAATTGAAAACATAAAAAAGAATCAATCAGAGGTGAAGAACTCAATAACTGAAATTAAAAATATGCTAGCGGAAGTAAATAGACTAGAGGAAGCAGAACAAATCAGTAATGTGGAGGTCAGAGTAATTGAGTTATGAGCTTTTATTTAAAGAGGGCAGAATAACTGAAAGCAATCAAGCTGAACAGGAGAAAGAAAAAATAATAAAAAATGAGAATAGGGATCCCTGGGTGGCGCAGCGGTTTAGCGCCTGCCTTTGGCCCAGGGCGCGATCCTGGAGACCCGGGATTGATTCCCACGTTGGGCTCCCGGTACATGGAGCCTGCTTCTCCCTCTGCCTGTGTCTCTGCCTCTCTCTCTCTCTGTGACTATCATAAATAAAAAAAAGAAGAGAATATATTAAGGGAATTCAGTGACACCATCAAACATAGTAACATTTGCATTATAGGGATCCCAGAAAGAGAAAAACAAAAAGGGGACAGAAATAATAGCCAAAAACTTCCTGGATCTGAGGAAGGAAACAGATATCCAGATTCAGAAGGCAGTGAGAGTCCCCAACAAAGTCAACCCAAGGAAGTCCACCAAGACACATGGTAAGTAAAATGGCAAAAAGCAGTGATAAAGAGAGAAAAAAATTTTTTTGACAAGTTTTATTTATTCATGAGAGACACATAGAAAGGCAGAGACAAAGGCAAAGGGAGAGGCAGGCTCCCTGCAAGTAACCTGTGATGTGGGATTCGATCCTGGGACCCCAGGATCACACCCTGAGCCAGAGGCAGATGCTCAACCACTGAGCCACCCAGGCTTCCTGATAAAGAGAAAAATTTTAAAGTAGCCAGAGAAAAGAAACCAGTTACATACAAGGGGAAATCCCATAAGGCTATCAGCTGATTTTTCAGTAGAAATTTTGTAGGCCAGAAAAAAGTAGCAGGATATATTCAAAATGCTGAAAGGAAAAAAGGTGCAACCAAGAATACTCTATCCATCAAGGCTACCATTCACAATAGAAGGAGAGATAAAGAGTTTCTCACACAAATAAAAGAGGAATTTATGATCTCTTAAACTGGCTCTATAAGAAATGTTAAAGGGGACTCTGAGTGGAAAGGAAAAAGCATAAGCAGGAGAAAGAAAAGTACTAAACAAAAAGCAGTAAAATTATGTAGATCTATAAAAATCAGCCAAAGGTTTCACAAAGTAAAGGATGTAGAGAGTATGAAACCATACGCCTAAACTGTGGAGAGGGAGAGGAGTAAAAATCTAGTCCTTTTAGAATGGGTTCAAACTTGAGAGAATATCAACTTAATGTAGACGGCTACATGCAGAAGATGTTGTATGGAAATCTAACTGTAACCAAAATGGTACCAAAAACTGATAATAGATATGCAAAAAATAAAGAAACACAAGCCTGTCACTAAAGAAAGCCAGCTGACTGTGAGAGAGTAAGAGAAGAAAGAACAGAGAGGAACCACAAAAACAACCATAAAACAAATAACAGAATGGCAATAAGCACATACCTATCAATAATTACTTTGAATGTAAATGGACTAAATGCTCTAAACAAAAGACACAGAGTGATAGCACAGATAAGCAGCAAAGGCCCATCTACCTGTTGTTCATGAGAGTTTCACTTGAAACCTAAAGACACATACCAACTGAAAGTAAAGGAATAGAAAAAGATACCCCATGTAAATGGAAACAAAACAAGACCTGGGGTAGCAGCACTTACATGGGACAAAACAGACTTCAAAACAAAGACTGTAACAGGAGACAAAGAGGGGATTTACATAACGATGAAAGGGGAGCCCTCCAACAAGAGGACAGAACAATTGTCATTATCTATCCACCCAACACGGGAGCACAAAAATACATAAAGCAAATGTTAACAGACATAAAGGAAGACATAAAGGAAAAAATTGAGGCTAACACAGTAATACTTAACATCCCAAAATTAATACTTTAACACCCCAATCCCATCCATGGATAGAATCATCTAGACAGAAAGGTAATAAGCAAATTGACTTTGAACAACACCATAGACCATATGGACTTAACTGACAAACATAGAACATTCCATCCAAAACAAGCAGACACCGTTTTTTGTTGTTGTTGTTTGTTTGTTTGTATTTTTTTCCCCACATGCACGTGAAATAATCTCCAGGACATATCATATGTTGGGCCACAGAACAATTCTATAAAAATTTGAGAAGACTGAAATTGTGTCAAGCATCTTTCCCAACCACCGCGGGATGAAACAAGAAATCAATTACAAAAACAAAACAAAACATGGGGCACCTGGGTGGCTCAGTAGGTTAGTGTCTGCCTTTGGCTCAGGTCATAATCCCACGGTCCTGGGATTGAGCCCTGTTTCAGGCCCTAGGCATGGTGGGGACCTGGCTTTTCCCTCTCCCTCTGCCTGCTGCTCCCCCTGCTTGTGCGTGTGCACATGTGCTGTCAAATAAATAAAATCTTAAAATAAACAAGAAACCTGGAGACAAATGAAAATAGAAACCCAATGGTTCAAAATCCTTGGGATGCACCAAAAGCAGTCCTAAGAAGGAAATTAATAGCAATACAGGTTACCTCAAGAAACAAGAAAAATCTCAAATAAATAATCTGACCTTACACCTCAAAGAACTAGAAAAAAGAACAATCAGAGCCCAAAGTTAGTAGAAGGAAGAAAATAGTAAAAGGTCAGAGTGGAAATACATCAAATAGAGACCAAAAACCAAACCAACCAAAACCAAAATCATTAGGAACGATGAATGATACCAAGAGCTGATTCTGTGAAGACATAAACAAAATTGATAAACCTCTGGTCAGACTCTAAGAAAAAAAAAAAGGAGAGAAAGAAGACTTAAATAAATAGAATCAGATATAAAAAAGAAGAAATGACTGACAAAGCATTAAAGGAGAGTGCTATGTAAAATTATATGCCAATGAATTAGACAACAAAGAAGCAATGGGTAAGTTCCTAGAAACACACAATATTCCAAAACAGAATCAGGAAGAAATATGAAATGAACATACCAATTTCTAGACATGAAATGGAACTGGTAATAAAAAAAAAATTCACAGCAAACAAAATCCAGGACCAGATGGCTTCATAGATGAAATCTACCAAACATCGAGAGGTATAGCATTACCTGTTCTTCAAAACTACTCCAAAAAATAGAAGAGGAAGGATAATTTCTACACTCATTCTTCAAGACCAGCATTACCTTGATACCAAAAACTAGGCAAAAACCCTGCAAGAGGGACACCTGGGTGGTTCAGTGGTTGAGCATCTGCCTTTGGCTCAGGTTGTAACCCCAGGGTCCTGGGATCGAATCCCACATTGGGATCCCCACAGGGAGCCTGCTTCTCCCTCTATGTCTCTGCCTTTGTCTCCGTGTCTCTAATGAATAAATAAAGTCTCAAAAAAAAAAAAAAAAAAAACACCCTGCAAGAAAACTACAGGCCAATATCCCTCATAAACATAGATGCAAAAATTAGCAACAAAGGGGATCCCTGGGTGGCTCAGTGGTTTAGCGCCTGCCTTTGGCCCAGGGCACGATCCCGGAGTCCCAGGATCGAGTCCCGCATCGGGCTTCCGGTATGGAGCCTGCTTCTCCCTCTGCCTGTGTCTCTGCCTCTCTCTCTCTCTATCATGAATGAATAAATAAAATAAAAAACAAAAAAACAAAAAATAAACTAACACCAGAGCTATCTTTTAAAAAAAATTAGCAACAAAATATTAGCAAACTGACTACAACATATTACAATGTGTTGTAATGAATCAACAATACAATAAGAAGGTCATTCACCAAGGTCAAGTGAGATTTATTCCAGGAATGCAAGGATGGCTCAATATTTGCAAATTCATCAACATGATACATCACATCAACAAAACAAAGAATAAAAACCATATAATCTCAATAGATGCAGAAATAGAATTCAATAAAATTCAACATTGATTTATGGGAACACTTCTCATAGCAGTGGGTTTAGGTGGGACATGCCTCAACATAAAACAGTAATATTATACTTATTGGGAAAAGATGGAGAGCTTTCCCTTAAGATCAGGGATAAGACAAAGATATCTACTCTCACTGTTTTGATTCGACATAGTACAGGAAGACCTTGCCATGGTAATCAAATAAGAAATAAAAGACATCCAAATTGGTTAGGAAGAGGTTAAATTGTTTCTATTTGCAGATGACATAATATTACATATACAAAGTTCCAAAGACTCCACAAAACCAAATAAAATGTACTGAAAGTGATAAACGAATTTGGTAAAGTTGTAGGATACAAAATTAATATACAGAAAGATGAAGTATTTCTATAAACTTTTAACAAAGGAGTAGAAAGAGAAATTAAGAAAACAGTGCCATTTACAATTGTATGAAGAATAATAAAATATGTAAGAATAAAGTTAACCAAAGAAGTCAAAGACCTGCATTCTGAAAACTAGATGATACTGATGAAAGAAACAGAAGACTACACCAACAGAAAGGTATACCATGCTCATGGACTGGAAAAATTAATAATGTTGAAGGGTCCATGCTACCCAAATAGATCTACAGATTCATTGCAATCCCCCAAAATACCAATTCAATGCATTTTTCACAGACTAAATAACCCTAAAATTTGCATGCAACCACCAAAGACTCCAGATAGTCAAAGCAATCTTGAGAAAGAACAAAGCTGGAGGTAACTTAATGTCAGATTTCAAGATACTTTACAAAGCTATAGTAATCCAAACATTATGGTACTGACACAAAAATAGACACCTAGATCAATGGAACAGAATAGAAAGCCCCCAAATAAACACATGCTTATATGGTCACTTAATGTACGACAAAAGAGGAGAGAACATACAATGGAAAAAAGGCTTCTCTCCAATAAATGGTTCAGGGAAAATCAGCTAAATGCAAAACAACTGGACCACTTTCATAAACCATATGAAAATAACTCAATGTGGATACAGACTTCAGTGTGAGACTTGAAACCATAAAACCCCAGAAGGACAGGAAATAATCTTTTGACATTGGTTATAGCAACATTTTCCAGGATAGGTCTCCTTGGGCAAAGGAAGCAAAAGCAAAAATAAACTACTGGGAATACACCACAATAAAAGCTTTTGTAAAGCAATAGGAATCATTGACAAATGAAAACACTACCTACTGAATGGGATATTTGCAAATGACATAGCCAATAAGAGGTTAATATCCAAGATATATAAAGAATTTACACAACTCAACACCACCACCCCCGCACAGATAAACAATCCAATTAAAAGTGGGCAGAGGACCTAAATAGACATTTTTCCAAAGAAGACATACGATAGCCAGCAGGTATGTGAAAAGTTGCTCAACATCACTCACCATCAGGAAAATGCAAATAAAAACCACAAGGAGATATTACCTCACACCAGTCAGACTGGCTGGTATCAAAAAGACATCCAAAAACAAGAGCTGGCAAGGATGCAGAGAAAAATAGCCCTTGTGCACTGTTGGTGTCAATGTAAATTGGTGCAACCACTGTGGAGAATAGTATGGTGCTTCCTCAGAGTTAGAAATATCATAGAATCCAGTAATTCCACAACCGAATATCCAAAGAAAATGAAAACTTTGAGTAGATAAATGCACTCATGTTTATTGCAGCATTATTTACTATAGCCAAGATATGGACGTAACCTGATTGTCCATTGATGGATGGATGGATAAAGAAGATGTGGATGGAAGATAAAGAAGATGTGGTATGGGGGGGGGGGTGCTTGGGTAACTAGCTTCGTTAAGTGCCTGCCTTCAGCTCGGGTCATGATCCCAGGAGGCTGGGATCAAGCCTGGCATTGGGCTCCCTACTTGGCAGGAAGCCTGATTCTCCCTCTGCCATTCCCCTTACTTGTGTTATCTGGCTCTCTCTGCCAAATAAATAAAAATCTTAAAATTGTTGACTCACTAGTTGCATATCTGAAAGTAATATGACATTGTATATCAAGTATACTCATATTTTAAAAACTTAGTTCTAGGTAACCTGGGGGTCAAAAAGTAGTAACTTATATTAGAAAAACATTTAAAACTAAACGATGCTGGGGTGCCGGGGTGGCTCAGTGGGTTGAGTCCTACTCTTGATCTCAACTGAGGTTTTGATCTCAGAGTCCTGAGTTGAGGCCATGTTGGCCCCACGCTGTGGAGCCTACTTAAAGAAACCTAAACTACATGGAAAGCACTGCACATCAAAACTTGTGGCACTGAAAGAGTATTTACAGTGACATTTCCAGGTGGATTCAAAACTTAACCATGAAAAGGAGAATTGTAAGATGTTTTATAAGAAATCTAAGAACGAAGGGCACCTGGGTGGCTCAGTCAGTTAAGTGTCTGACTCTTGATTTCAGCTCAGGGCATGATCTCAGGGCTGGGAGATGGAGCCTGCTTAAGATTCTCTCCCTGCCTCTCCCTCTGACTCTCCCCACATTCCCCTCCCTCAAAAAAATATGAATGTTTCTTATGCTATTAGGGGTAAGAAGATATAATAAACTGAATGTGTAAAATAATGATACATTCGATATAAAATTTATAAACCAATAACAAACAAGGAGAAAAGTCAAAATACAGGGCCAGGGAAGGTATTTCCAATGCATATAATAGACCATTAGCCTACGTGTGACAAACTTCCACAAAATAGTAAGAAAAAGATAATCCAATCAAAAATATGTGAAGGATAAGAACGGGCATTTCCCTAAGCAGAAAATATGATCGGCTATGAAGCACCACTTTACTAATAACAAGGAAATGCTAATTTAAAAAAAGGGATACTTTTACACACCCACACATCTTGAAAAAAAAAAAAATCAAGGAGCCTGATAACAGGCGGAGCTGGTAAGAAGTGATGGAGTCAGGGAGCCCGGTACTTCGGTGGCTGAATAAGTGATGGGTCACTTGGAGAGTGCCTGGCCAGGCCCTGTGGGTCTCTGCACTGCCCGGATGGGGCCGCCCCCTGGTGTTGCTCCAGAGAAGTCCTTTCCCACCCTCGCTGGGGCAGGCGCACCGAGGTGCTCACTGGGTCACTGGTCAGTGTGCGGATGGGAACGACTCCACTCTTGCCGGTGGGGGAGGGGGAAGGGGAGGAGGATGGGGGAGGGGGAAGGGGAGGAGGATGGGGGAGGGGGAAGGGGAGGAGGATGGGGAGAGGAGGGGCTGAAGTGCTGCGAGGCCGTGGAGCCAGGGGCAGAGCTCCGCCTGCTGCGAGCTGGAGCGGCGGCCGCACGGAGCACTTCCCACCCGCTAGTTGCCCAAGAACAACTGAAACCCGACGTGGGTGCCGCGGATGGCCGCACCCACCCGCGTGGGCACCCCTACCGCCGCCCGAGCCGCGATGCGCACCCCTTCTTTCCAGGGGCGCCCACAGGCTCGGCCCTCTGGTCCCGCAGCGACCTGCCTCCCCGCCCCCGGGGCCCGCGCTGCTGGAAAAACGGGCCCAACTTCCCGTGCGCACATCCCCCTGCAACTGCCGCAACTGCCCCCCTTCTCTGCACCTAACGCTTCCTTTTTACAAAAATTCATTCATTCATTCATTCATTCGACACACAGAGGCAGAGACGCAGGCGGAGGGAGAAGCAGGCTCCCTGCGGGGACCCGATGCGGGACTCGATCCCGGGACCCCGGGGTCACGCCCGGCGCTGGGCCCCCCAGGCGCCCCTACACCTTACAAGCTTCTAAGGGAAACCGTCTACACCGGCCCGCTCCCCGCCCCCATCTCCCTCTGCGCTCCCGGTTATGGCCTCTATCTGCAACCGGCGTCCCCCGTGACCTCTGGGGACCCCGTCCAAGCCCTGCCGTCCCCCCCCCCCCCGCCGCTCTCCCTGCCCGACCCCCCCTACACCGGAGCTCCCCAGCCCCCGCCGTGCGCTCCAATCGCCCGGGAAGCTCGGTCTACGCCGCGGCCCAGGCGGATCGCGTCGGGTCGTATCCGAAGCCACAGGGCGCGCCGCCCGCCCCGCCGCCCGCCGGACCCGGGAGAGCGCCCGCGCCGGTGCGACAGCTCCACCTGGCGGCTCCCGCGGGACGTGAGCGGGGAAGCCGTTACACCTGTCACACCTGGGGGAGGGCGCTGAGCTCAGTTAAGGGCACCTGCGGGCTGTTAGGGCGGCCCCGCAGGACACGCCCCCCGCCCCCGCCCCCGCCCCGGTTCTTCCCACCCCAACAGCAAGCCCTTTACGAGAGGCGGGCGCTGTCTGAAGGGTTGTGTCGACACAACCCCGTGCACAACATCGTGCCATTTCACAGACAAGGAAACGGAGGCACAAATCCTTGGCCAGGGCTGTGCAGGCAGCCGGAGCCGGTGACCAACGCAGCGGGCGCGGTGGTCCGCAGGGTGGGGGCAGCGGGCTGCGTCCTTCCCCGGCTCAGAGGGCGGGGTGACCCCTGGGGCGGGCCCGTAGTGGGGCACAGGGACAGGCAGGCTGCCGGCCTCGGCCTTTGGGGCACGCGCCCCCGGGCAGGCACCCAGGCGGGGAGTGAGCTTGCCAGGGCGCCCGGGTCGGTAAAGCGCAGTCGCACCCCGCCGCTCCGCTAGCGGACACCTCGCGGCGCTTGGGGACACGGCCCGGACCGCCAGCTGGAGCCTGGGCCGCTCCTCCCAGAGCCCTCGAGCCTCGCTGCCTCCCCCCTTGTCCCCCCGCCCCGGCCTCGAGCCCCCGGGCTGCAGACGGAACGCCGGCCCCCTACCTGGACGGCTCCTCATCCCGCGCATCCTCCCGGTGCCTGCGGTCAGGGTCCCCGTTGCCGCGGGTCCCGCAGCCCGGGCCCTGGCGCTCGCACCCAGAAGGCGCGGCACGCTCCGTCGGGCGCCCAGGTGCGCCCCCTGGGGCTCCCCGGCCAGAGCGGCCCGGCGCGGCCCCCACCTGGATGGAGGCGCTCGCAGGTGCTCCTTGCGCCTGCCTGGTCTTCGGACGCGTCCATCAAGCCAAGGGGGCGGGGCTTCTGGGCTCGGGCCCCGCCCCTCCGCTCCCCGGGAGGCTAAACAGGTGCTGGGGAGGCGAGCCTCACCCCTGCCTGGCGGCTCTGTGCGGTGGTGGCACCTGTCTTCCCTTGCTGCCTGAGGGCCGGCCCCTCCTGGGTGGTGCCAGGTGCTGTTCCAGGCCCCAGGAGCCCCATGGCGAGTGAAACCCGCGGAAGGCCTGTCTGCTCAGGGCCCACGGTCTAGTGTGGGGAGGCGATAATTAACAAATAAGTTTTAAAAAACATGGTCTGTTGGGGCACCTGGGTGGCCCGGTCAGGTGGAGCCTCGGGCTCTTGATTTCCGCTCCAGTCCTGAACTCAGGAGTGTGAGGTGCAGCCCCTTGTTGGGCTCCATCCTCCGTAGGGGGTCTGCTTGAGAATCTCTCTTCCTCGCTCTCCTTTTGCCCCTCCCCCCAGAAAGAGAGAAAGAAAAAAGAAAAACGAGAAAAAAGAGAAGAGAAAGAAAATAGTATGCTAATGATAAGTCCTGGGGAGAAAATGAAGCCGTAAAGGAGAACAGGGACTGTGGGAAAGAGGTTGTGAGTTTAGGCAGGGTGATTTGGGAGAAGCTTCCCTGACAGGGAGCAGGGATTAGAATTTGGAGAGAGGTGTGTGGGGGAAGAGCATTCCGGGTAAGGCAAACAGCAAGTGCACAGGTGTGGTCAAGGAATTCAAACAGGCTGGGGTGCCTGAGGGGAGGGGGGCATCAAGGACGAGGCTAGGCCAGGGAGGTGAGCTTGTGAGGAGGTGACCTTTTTGTCTGAAAGAAGGAGAAGTGGAAGGGTGGGGAGAGGAGGAGGGGGGAGGAAGGAGAGGGAGGAGGGATGGGGAGGGCTCCTGCCCAGGAGGAACTCGATTGACATAAAATTATTGAATCCCTGTGGCTGCTGCTGCTGCTGGGAACAGACTGCTGGGCACAAAAGAGGAGTAGGGGGACTGGTTAGGAAACCAGTGAGGCAGTGGGGGACGCCTGAGAAGCGGGTGGATTCCAGATCTAAGCTGAGGCTCGAGATTTGTATTGGATCGGGCATGGGTTTGAGGGAAGGTCACGAGTTTCTGAACATCAGAAAGGATGGAATTACCTGGGGTGGGGAGGGCTGTGGGAGAAGCATGTTGGGGGCAGAGAGATGAGGAGCTCATCTCTGGACATGTCCAGTTAGAGCTGAATTTTGACCTCTCAGTGGTCATGCTGGTTTGATGCTGATTGGTTCACCAGAGGATGAGCCTGGAAACCAAGATTGGGAGTCATGGTGTAGAGATGGTGTTTAAAGCCTTGGAACTGGGTGAGCTCATCCAGAGGGTCAGTGAGGAAGGAGCAAAGGCATGTGTGTAGGGATGGAGGGGGAGTGGAGGACTCTGAGCAGGAACAGTCGGGGTGGTAGGGGAAAACCCTGAAGGGAGGCTCCAAGGCCAAGTGAAGACAGCATTTCATAGAGAAAGGGATGGTCAGCCGCCCCACATGCCGATGGGCAATAGAGGACTGAGAGGGGACCCTGCCCTTGGCAGCATGGAGGCCGTTGATGACCTTAACAGAGCAGTTTGGGTGAATGATGGGGGTAAAGCCTGGCTGGAGTGGGCTCTAGAGTCAGGGGAGAGCAGTTGGAGGTGAGTCTAGACAGACCTCGGACAGTGTTTGCTTTAAAGGGAAGGAGAGAGATGGGGTCATAGCTGGAGGGAGACGAGAGGAACAACAGAGAGATAAACATATTGATGTAAGAGAGAGAAAAGTTGCTGGAGGAACGTCCCCTGGTAGAGAGCTTGACCTTCCAGGCGCGAGTGCACTTTACTCACAGCAAGGAGAGAGAGAGCGCGGATTAGGCGTGCGCAGATGCAGCTGGGGGGGGCGGGGGGGAAGCTTGTGGATGTCCCCTCCCCACCCCATTTAACTTGTGAAACATATTTACAGAAAACCACACAAAACACGTGTACCATTTTGTGACTAAGACAAGTACCTATGTAACCATCACCTATGGCAAAAAAAAAAAAAAAAAAAAAGACATTATTAACACCCTAAAAAGTCTTTTTCCAGTATTTCTCTCCAATCGGAATCCTTTCTTAGACGTAACCACCATCCCGGCTTCACTGATAATAGTTTAAAAAATAGCTTTTCCACCTAATTGCCTTCCTAAGTCAGTTTTGGTGGATATTTAACGTCATTTGGTTGTTAAAGACCTAATTTAATTCCCTCTCCAGCTTCACTGAAGTGTAATTGGCAGGTAAAATTGTAGGATAGTCCTTTATTTATGTACTTGTTGACACGCAGCGTTACATTAGTTTCAGGTGTTCAACACGAGGGTTTGACCATTTTATACATTACTCAGCTCTCGCCACGTGAGATATTTAAAGTGCACAACGTGATGATTTGATACATTGTGAAAGGCTTCCCTCTGAGTTAATTAACATATCCGTCACCGCACATATTTATTTTTTCGTGTGAGAACGTTTAATTCCAGTCTCCCATCAAATCTTAATTAGGCAACGGAGTGTTATCAACTATAGTCACCACGTTATACGTTACGTCCTCAGATCTTAGTCGTCTTAAAACTGACAATTTGTACCCTTTTATCACCTGCCCCACTGCCCCCCACGCCCAGACCCTGCCTGGCAACCACTTTTCTACTCACTATTTCTAGGATTTCAATTTCTTTCTTTTTAAAAATTTCACGTAGAAAAAAAATTAAAAAAATTTCACGTAGAAGCGATACCATGTGGTATTTATTGGTCTTTGTCCGTCTGGCTCACTTAACTTCATTTCAGTGGAACCCTACTACATAGAGTCTTCTTTGTTTCGTTTAGTTTCTGTCTTTTCAACATTACGCGTGTGGCCATCATTCATGTTTTCTGTAGTTTTAGCTTGTCTCTGTGTCTGTCACTCGTGCACCTGTGCAGGTGTCCCTAGGAGACGGTGGAATGCGGGGCACGTGTGTCTTCAGCTGGAACAGATGCTCAAACTGTTTCCAGAGTGGATATAAGAATGTACACCCCAGTAGTTTGATGGGTATCTACCGGTTTCTCATTCTAGTCTGAATTTGCTTTTCTCCCATCGTTCATGGGTTTTCTCTTTTGAAAAGTGCTCGTTCAAATCTTTTGCCCATTTTTCTCTTGGGTCGCTGTCCGGGTTCTTTACTGCTGCATAAAGAAACCACCCCAAAGCTTTATGGTTTAAACAGCACCAGTGATTCACTTTGCTCGTGAATTGCCAACGTGAGCAGGGCTGGGCCCCCGCTGGCACGATTCAGCGGCTGCCTTCTGAACCAGCTGGAGAAGGGCTTCCTCGGAGCACGGCCGTCTCAGGGGAGTCAGACTTCTCAGGAGGCAGCCGGTTGGTCTCTCCCCCAGCAGGCCTTGCAAGAGGCGTGATGGAAATGGCCAGGCTTCTGACCTAATCTTGCACCCCCCAGCTGTGTTCTATTTGTCAAGTGCGGACTTAGTTGGCAGAGCATGCAGCTCTTGATCTTGGGTCCATGAGTTCAAGCCCCACATTGGGTGTAGAGTTTAATATTCATCAAACGGGTCATAAGGCCAGATTCAAGGGAAGAGGAATTGGATAGGAAAAATTTGTAATCATTTTTCATCTCTTGTGGTCGTATAGCTTTTCCTTATAGATTTGTAGGATTTCTTTATATGTTCTGTATTAGTCCAATGTCAGTTACACGTTTGGGGATGACTTCTTCTATCACGGCTTTCTTTTCACTCATTTTAAGTCTTTTCCTCTGCTTGGTGGCTAATGCTTTTGAATCTTGTTTAGGAAGTTTTTCTCTCCCTCAAAGTCATGAAGATATTCTCTTAAAAACTTTCTAAGTTTCAGGGCACCTGGGTGGGTCAGACATTTAGTTAAGCGTCTGCCTTTGGCTCAGGTCACGATCTCATGGGCTGTGGGATCAAGCCCCGCATGGGGCTCCCTGGTCAGTGGGTAGTCTCCTTCTCCCTCTGCGCTCCACCCTGTTCTCTCTCTCTTCTCTCTATATATCTCACTCACTCTCTCACATGCTCTCCCCCCCATCAAATAAATAAATAAGATCTTAAGAAAGACCTTTCTATCTTTCTAAACTTTTTTAAAAAAAGATTTTATTTATTCATGAGAGACACACAGAGAGAAAGGCAGAGACACAGGCAGAGGGAGAAGCAGGCGCCATGCAGGGAGTCCGACGTGGGACTCGATCCCAGGTCTCCAGGATCACGCCCTGGGCCAAAGGCAGGCACTAAACCTCTGAGCCACCCAGGGATCCCCTCTTTCTAAACTTCTAAGAGCTTTTAAATTTTGTCTTTCCTATTTAAGTAATTAATTTACCTGGAATTTCCTTCAGTGCTTGTTGGTCCAGTAGTTTTCCCCGTATGGATGTTTAAGCACCATCTACCAAGAAGAGAGAAGTCTCCCCCTGCTCTGTGCTGCCACTTCTTCTGGATGTCAGCTGTTGGTGGATGTGAGCATCCTCTTGGGGCCTGCATTCTGTTCCACTCTACTTGTCTGTCCTTCAGTCAATACTACACCAGTGAATACCGTTGAATTTCTGTTGCATTGTAATGGGTCTTGCCCTGTGGTAGAGTGAGTTTTCCCACCTTGTTCTTTAAGAGTGACTTAGCGATCTTGGCCCTTTACACCCCCCACAAATTTTAGAACCACTTGACACATTCCACAAAAATGTCTGCTGAGGTTTTGATTAGGATTGTCATCTATCCCATACTTCATTTTCTCATATTTAATTCATGATGTGTTTATTTCCCCAATATTTAGGTGTTCTTTTTTTTTTTTTTTTATATATGTTACTTGTTTATTCACGAGAGACACAGAGAGAGAGAGGCAGAGACACAGGCAGAGGGAGAAGCAGGCTCCATGCAAGGAGCCGGATGCGGGACTTGATCCCGGGACTCCAGGATCATGCCCTGGGTGGAAGGCAGGCGCTAAACCACTGAGCCACCCAGGGATCCCCTGGGTGTTCTTTTATCCTTATTTATAGTTTTCTTCTTGCCCACTTTTGGTCCCATTTAATCCACAAGTTTTTCATGATTTTTGACTTGACTATAAATTTGATCTTTTTTTTTCTCTTTTAATCCAGTACAATGTGGTGAATATCATTGATTGATTTTATTCTTTTTTCTTTCTTTAAAAAGACTTTGAGAGAGAGAGAGCATGACTTAGGGGAGGGGCAGAGGGAGAAGCAGATGCCCCACTCAGCAGGGAGCCCCATGCAGGGCTCGATTCCAGGACCCGGAGATCATGAACTCAGCCCAAGGCAGATGCTTAACCAACTGAGCCACTCAGGGGCCACCACCTCTACCCCCACTAATATTTCTAGGATAGACCAGATTTTGTCATAATGAACTGTCCTCTTTGTATATTATTGGATTTCGTTAGCTAATGTTTTGTTTAGGATTTCTGTGTCTATTGTCATGAAAGTGATTGGCTTGTAATTTTTATTTCTGTCTTTGTGAAGTTTTAGTATTAAGGTTAGACTGTTTTCATAAACAAACTGGGCTTTCTCTTTTGAATTCTCTGGAAGAGTTTGTGTAGTGTTGATGTTATTTCTTTCTTAAATGTTTGGTAGAATTCACCAATGAAGCCATTTGGGGCTGGAAGATTTACATTTCTTTAATAATTATAGGACTATTTAGATTTTCCATTTCTTTTGGTGTGAGTTTTGAGAATTTGTATTTTTGAATGAAATTTATCCATTTCATCTGAATTTTCAAATAAATATTCATAACATTTTCTCATTATTTGTATTGTCTATATGATCGTTAATTTCTCTTTTTTCTTTTTTAATTAACACATGGTATATTAGTTTCTCTTTTTCTTAGACTTGGTTATTTTTGGGGTTCTTTCTCTCTCTCCCTTTTTGATCAGTCTTGCCAGGGGCTTTCAACTTTATCAGTAATTTCAGAGAACCAACATTTGGCATTTTGTTTTGATCTATCGTATATATTCTATGACTACTTTATATATTTTTAATTATACTCTATATATTCTTTTCTTTTTTGAGCTATTTTCTTTTTCTTTTTTTACTACCTGAAATGGATACTTCCTCATTAATTTTCCACTTTTCTCTCTTCAAGATCATATAAATAAGTACTCTAAGGATTGTTTTTGACAAAAGCATGTATTTTGATACATAATGTCTTTGTTATTATTCTGTTCTAGGTATTTTCTAATTTCCATTTGTCATTCTCTTGTTCACTGAGTTGTTTAGGAAAATATTTCTTAACTTTCAAATAACATGGAGATTTTCTAATTACCTTTTTTTCTATCAGTTAGCAAGTTAATTACATTACTGTCAGAAATAATTTTTTGTTTGTTTGTTTTTTAGAAATCATGTTTAAGGGATGATTGGGTGTCTCAGTTGGTTAAATGTCTGCCTTCGGCTCAGGTCATGATCCTAGGATTGAGCCTCATGTTGGGCTCCCTGCTCATTGGGGAGCCTGATTCTCCCTCTTCTCCGTACTTGTGTTTTCTCTCACCATCTCTGTCTCTCTCTTAAATAAATAAATAAATAAATAAATAAATAAATAAATAAATAAATACTAACTTTAAAAAATCATGTTTAATACTTTTGTTATTTAAAAAAGATTTATTTATTTATTTTAGAGAGAAAGACAGAGGGAGATGGAAAGAGACTCTCCAGCAGACTTCTGGATGAGCGGGGATCCTGAGGTGGGGCCAGTTTCACAACCCTGAGATCACATCCTGAGCTGAAACTAAGATTTGGGCACTTAACAGACTGAGCCCTCACAGGCACCCACACATGGAGGTTTTAAAAAAAAATGTTGCTATTATGTTTATTAGTGGTAGGAAATAGAACTTGTCTGAGCATGATTTACTTTTGGAACTTTCACATTACTTACATATACTGGGTTGGAATACTCTAGATTATTCAGTTATGTGTTTCATATCTACCTGTAGTGAACAGTGTTCTACGGGCACCTGGGGGGGCTCAGCTGCTTAGGCCTCTGCCTCTTGATTCCAGCTCAGGTCATGATCTCCAGGTTGTAGGATCGAGCCCCAAGTTGGGCTCGGTGCTCAGCCGGGAGTCTGCTCCGGATCCCTCTCCCTCTGTCCTTCCCCCTGCTCACAAACTCACACATGTGCGCTCTCTCTCTCAAATAAATAAATCTTTAAAAAACCCAGCATGTTATATGATAAAGTATAAAAAATTTATTTTTTGACTTTTTTTTAAAGGATTTTATTTATTTATTCATGAGAGACAGAGAGAAAGAGGCAGAAATACAGGGAGAGGGAGAAGCAGGCTCCATGCAGGGACCCCGATGTGGGACTCGATCCCGGGACCCCCGGGGTCACGCCCTGAACCGAAGGCAGATGCTCAACCACGGAGCCCCCCAGGTGCCCTAAATATAAAAAATTCAAACAAATATTTCAAGTCAACTTTGAGTGAGACAGCTATCACAGAGCTGCAGAATTGTACATTTTTCTGGAACTTTTTGATCTTCCCAAATGGAAATTCTGTGTCCGTTAGGCAGCTCCCTGTCTCCCTCCCCCAACCCCTGCCAACCACCATCCTACTTTCTGTTTCTATGAATGTGACTCCCCTAAGAAGCTCATTTAAGTGGTGTCCTATGGTGTTTGCCTTTTTGTGACTGGCTTGTTCACTTAGCGGAATGTCCTTGGGGCTCATCCATGTTGTGCCACGTGTAAGAGTTCCCTTCCATTTTAAGGCCAAGTAATATCCCATTTTATGGATGTATATACCACATTTTGTTTATCCGTGTACCTACTGATGGACATTTGGGTTGCTTCCTCTGTTGGGCTATTGTGAATGCCATGAACATTGATTACAAACATCTTTTTTAGATCCTGCTTTCAATTCTTTTGGGTATATACCCAGAAGTGGACTCGCTGGATTACGTGGTAATCTTTTAAAGATTTTATTTATTTATTCATTAGAGACACACAGAGAGAGAGACACAGGCAGAGGGAGAAGCAGGCTCCATGCGGGGAGCCTGATGTGGGACTCTATCCTGGGACCCCAGGATCACGTCCTGGGCTGAAGGTGGTGCTAAACTGCTGAGCCACCCTCTTTTTTTTTTTTTTTAGCTTGTATATTGCTAAGATTTTTAAAATTGAGATACAATTGACATATAACATATCAGTTTCGAGTGTACAATATGATCATTCAAAATGATCACAAGTCTAGTTAATAACATCACCACACATAATTACAAAGTTTTTCTCTTGTGTAGTAATGCTATTTTTTAAAAATTTATTTAATTGAGAGAGAGGGAGAGACTATGTGAGCTTGGGGAGGGGCAGAGGAAGAGGGAGAAGCTTATGCAGCTCCCCCCACCCCACCCGGATCCCTCGGACTTAGGGTTTGATGGGCTTGATCTCACAGCCCTGAGGTCACGAGCTGAGTGGAAATCAAGAGTCAGATGCTCAACCCAATAAGCCACCCAGGTGCCCCTGTGGTAATTCTATTTTTATTTTTTGAAGATTTGCCGTGCTATTTTCTAAAGTGCTGCACCTTTTTACATTCCCATCAACACTGCAGTTTCCAATTACTTCACATCCTTGCCAACAAGTGTTATTTTTTAATTTTTTTGATCCTATGGGTGTGAGGTGCTATCACATTGTGGTTTTGATTTGCATTTCCTTAATGACTAAAGATGCGGAGCATCTTTTCACATGCTTAATGGCCATTTGTGTATCTTCTTTGGAGAAATATCTGTTTAAGTCCTTTTCCTATTTTTTGAATTAGGTTTCTGTTTTTCTGTTTTTTGAGTCGGAGTAAAGGTTCTTTTTTTTTTTTAAGATTTTATACATTTATTCATGAGAGACAGAGAGAAGGCAGAGACACAAGCAGAGGGAGAAGCAGGCAGGACTCGATGCCAGGACACTGGGGTCACGACCTGAGACGAAGGCAGCCGTTCAACTGCTGAGCCACCCAGGCGCCCCCGGTGTAAAGGGTTTTAAGCAAGGTGTCATAATTCGATCTATGGTTTAGAAGCTTAAAACTTCTGCAGTGACCAGGGTGAGAGAAGAGAACCAGAGCGCCAGCTGTGGGAGGACAGACACTGCGCAGGGTGCCCTTCACAAAGGCCTGCCCTGGATCTTGGGTGGCCCAGGATGAGGGTGACCCAGGTCATTTCCTTGATTCTGGGGCCTGCGGAGATCCTAGCTTTTGAAAGCTTCCAGGGAAGGGTGGCAGGGATCCAGGCTCTCAGCCCTCCAAACGTTCCGGGGAAGAGAAGGATTCATAGCCTGGGCAAGAGGACACCTATCTGCTGTTCTGTGGCAATGGCCAGGCCAGGCGAGGCCATGGGGTTTGGCCTCTAGAAGCCGCAGAACGTGACCGTCTGTTGGGTATATGAAGGCAAACTCTCCCAGTCCCCTTTCTGAGCAAATGGAGCAAAGGGCATGGAGCCAGACAGCGTGGGGTTCCAGTCCTACTCTGGCACTCACTAGCTGGGTGGGTGTCCGGGCCTTGGAGCATCTCAGGGTCCTCTTCTGCAAGATGGGGATAGTTGGCACAGCGCCCTTCCTGAGGGGTGGGCCGGGTCAGGTGGATCAGAGCGGCACAGGGTCAGAACAGTGCCCGGGTCGCAGGTGTTGGCGGGGGTGGTTACTCTCAGGGAGACTAGGACGCGACCGGCTTGGACCACAGCCGATGCCGCCGCTCCCCGCGCCCCGGGGTCACGGTGGAGCCCCGGGGTGGGGGTCGAGCCCAGGGTCAAGGCGGAGCCCCAGGGTCACGCGGAGCCGGGTCGAGGCGCCCGCCCCGCCGCCAGGCCCGCTCCCGGCGGCCGGCAGGGGGCAGCATCGCACCGCGGCTGCGACCGGGCGGCGCGGCGGGTCCCGGGGCGGTCCCTGGTCCCTCGGTCCCCGCGGCGGGGCGCGGACAGGTCGGCGTCCGCGGTCCGCCAGGTCCCGCCCGGCGCCTGCCCTGCCTCCCACCCCGGGCCCCCGGCCCGCGAGGCTCTGCCCCGGCCGCCCCCCGTCCCTCCCCCCCGGGCGGTGCAGGTGCCGGGCAGGAGCGGCTTGGGGCCTCCGCGCGGGGGGTCTCCGGGCGGGGCAGCGGGCGGGGCAGCGGGCGGCTGCCCCCAGGTGGGGCGGGGCCTGACACCTGCCTCCGCTTCCTGGGCGGGGCCTCACCTGCCCGGCCGTGCCTTGTGCTCCGGGAGGGCCCGCTTGTCCTCTGCTCCTGGGACCCCTCCCCCCCGCTTGTCCTCTGCTCCTTGGGACGCCCCCCACTCGTCCTCTGCTCCCTGGGACCTTGTCCTCTGCTCCTGGGACCCCTCCCCCCCGCTTGTCCTCTGCTCCTTGGGACGCCCCCCAACTTGTCCTCTGCTCCTGGGACCCCGTCCTCTGCTCCCTGGGACCTTGTCCTCTGCTCCTGGACCCCCCCCCCCCGCTTGTCCTCTGCTCCTTGGGACGCCTCCCAACTTGTCCTCTGCTCCTTGGGATGCCCCCCAACTTGTCCTCTGCTCCTGGGACCCCGTCCTCTGCTCCCTGGGACCCCCCCCACTTGTCCTCTGCTCCCTGGGACGACCCCCCCCCCCCCCCCGCTTGTCCCCTGCTCCCTGGGACACCCCCCCCCCCCCCCCCCGCTTGTCCTCTGCTTCCTGGGATGCCCCCTGCTTGTCCTCTGCCCCTAGGACGCCCCCCCCCCCCCGTTTGTCCTTTGGTCCTTGGGGTGCCCCTGCTTGTCCTCTGCTCCCTGGGATGCCCCCTATTTGTCCTTCTAACGGAGCTTCTGCCTCTCAGAACTTCTTAGCAGCCTCCTAGGTCTCTCAGGCCTGGCGTCAGCTTCCCTTGGCCCCCCAGGCAGCCCCAGCAGCAGTCTGTCTGTCTGTGCTAGCTCGGGCTTCACACAGGGCTCCTGTTGGTGCCACCTTGGCCCTTCGCTGTGAAGCACGGGAGGGGCCTGGTACGAGTCAAGGACCGCCTCAGGTCAATCCTTAAGATTCCAGGAGTCTAGCCCTTGGCTACCCCCCTGCCCCCATAACTCCTGGAGGGGCTTGAACGCTGGCCAGGGGGACCCCCACTCGCCCTTCACATCTGTGCTCGCAGGCCTCTAGCAGATGACGGCAGATGTAGCCACCCTCTTCAGGAACCTGGGACAGGAAGATGTGTCAAAGAGCCAGAAACTGCCAGAGAACACCCAGTGGCCCCAGTGAGCAGGAAATGCACCTTAAAACAACTTTGAGACGCAACTTTTCACTTACCAAAGTGAGCAAAATGTTAGAAATTAATAATGCCTAGTGTTGTGAAGGCACAGAGACACATTTTCATGAATTGTTCATGGAGATGTAAATTGGTTTTAAAAAACAGCTTTTGAGGGCAATTTTGGAAATACGTATTAAGAGATTTTAAATTATGCATAACCTTTCTAGGCATTTATCCTAAAAAAATAATTGCATAAAAGCTGAACATGTCTGTATAAGTATTTTTACAGTTGCATTGTTTATAATGGTAAAAGT
This sequence comes from Vulpes vulpes, assembly GCF_048418805.1. NCBI lineage: Eukaryota > Metazoa > Chordata > Mammalia > Carnivora > Canidae > Vulpes > Vulpes vulpes. The sequence goes on along the minus strand of NC_132783.1, from coordinate 92,992,286 downwards.
GGGGGAGAAGAATGTCCCACAGCAAGTGACTGGTTAAACGGCGTGTGGTAGGGCCGGGAACTGGAACTGCAATCAGCCCTTAAAAATCATGTTTTCCGAAAACGGTTGCGTGGCGTGGGGAAGCGCTCACATGAGAATGTTCATTCACTCATTAATCCATCGATTTAACTCACATTTATTGAACACCCAGCCATGCCCGACGTTATTCTAGATACAGAGAATCCAATTATAGGCAAGGTAGGAACCCTCCTGCTTCTCATGAGGCTCGGCGTCTCTCACAGGAGACACACCACAAACAAGCAAAAATTAAACAATTTCAAGTGGTGGTGCTTTTGTCTGCTTCTATATAAAAATTATATATATATATATAATCTCCAAATAGAAAAAAGCCCGGGCATCACACCATGGTGTCCACTACAGCTGCGTGTGGTGGGGGGACTCGGCTAGGACTGTGTGATGGTGACGGGTGACAGGACAGTCCCCGCAGCTGCTCAAAGTCGGGGGCCTGAGTGTCTCCTGGGCTGGAAGCTGGAAAAGCCTGCCGCTTTCATCCGGTGGCCCTGCCAGTCCCAGGCTTGGCTTCCAGGGGTCACAGGCTGGCAGCCTGGGTTCTGAGCTCCCGTGCACATCCCAGGTTGGCGACAGGGCAGGGGACAGCACATCCCTCCCCTCCCGAAGCGTTGCCTCTTGTTCCCGGGTGCAGAGCTTCAGCCAGGGTCTCATGGGTCAGAAGGAGCCACACGGGCGCCGTTTGGGGAAGGAAGGTGTGGGGGGACATGGAGGTGGTGTTAGGGGTGATTGTCATTTCCTTCTCCATATTTTCTGGCATTTTCTAAATCACACCAGACACTAAAAGGAGCTTTTGCATACAGAAAGAAAAAGGGGGGGGGGGGCGCTTTTTTTTTTTTTTTTTTTGGTTTTAAGACCTAGGGTAGGGGTGGGTTGCTGCGTGAGACGCAAGAGCAGAGCAAAGGCAGCGGCACCTGGGTCCCTGAGGCCTCTCCACCCATCCCTGTGGCTCCTGGCTTGTGGCCCAGGTGAGGCGAGGGAGGGTGTGTGGCCGCCCCCTTCGCCCCCACTGGCTGGCCCACAGGGAGCCAGGTGCAGCCGGGCTGATGCTGGGCCGGGCCCAGGGCCCTCTGGGCCAGCACGCTGGAGCCGTCCCGTCCCCTGCAGCCCGGTGGCCCAGGCCGGCTGCCTCGGGCTGGCACCCTGGCTTTCCTCGCTCTGTTCCCATCCTGGGGCTGCCCACAGGGCCAGAGCCGGCTGCCCTCAAATTCTGAAGGCCAGAGTGTGAAATCTGCTGGGGCACGTTCCCTGCGGAGGCCCTGGGCAGCACCTGTCCTGGTGGCTTCCCTCACCTGGCAGGGGCCGCCTCTCTCCGATCCCTGCCTGCGCAGTCACGTCTCCTTCCGTCTGTGTGTCCACCTGTCTCTCTCTCGTAATGACACCTGTGACGGCATTTACTGTCCACCTGGGCAACCCAGGGCGGTCTCCTCACCTTGAGTCCCTAACTGACTCGCATCTGCAAAGACGCTTTTTCCCAATAAGGTCACAATTACAGGTTCTGGGGACTGGGACGTGGATCTTTCAGCCTATCACACCCCTTCCCTCACTGACCAGTGGCTTGACTGCTCTGAGCCTCCGTGATGGAATCTGTAGATCGGAGTGAGAAGCCTGTTCTCACGGGGTCCTGTGATGATCACCAACCACATGAATAGGAAGACGGGGCTTCTCTGTGGTTGAGCCCCCCCCTCCCCTCCCCCCCCCCCCCCCCCCCCCCCGCCCCCGACCTCTGAGGGCTGTTCTTAGGGCCTAGGGCAGCTTCTCCCTCCCTCCCTTTTATCTTTGGCCTGTCCTGATCCTGGAGACATTTGCAGAGCACCTGGGAGGTACACACCCTGCGGGGCCTCCGGTCTGCAGATTCTTGTCTCCATCTCCACTCGCTCCTCCTCCTTGCATTTGGGCTGCCCTCAGGGTGTGCGGCCTCGAGGCGCCCAGGCCTGGAACTGTGAGACATGTGCAGGCTCCCTTCCTCCCCTGGGGGTCCCCCTGTGGGGCTTCTGCGCCCTCCTACCCTCTCTCCCATTTCTCCACTAAAACCCTGGGGCTCTCTATTTTTCAGATGAGTCTCTGGGAAGTTAGGGACCTTGCCCAAGGTTGCACAGCACATGAGCAGTGGATCCAGGGCCCTGTGCCATCTCCCCACCTTATCCAGAGTCACCCTGGGCTACCCCTGTTCCCAGCCAAGTCCCCAGGAACATCCCCGGGGAGGTAGCACCTTCATCCTTCGGGTTTACAGGGTGCTAAATGCGTCATGACAACCAGACTAGGAAAAAATCAATCACAACTTCATTTCATCTCCGGATAAAAGAAGAGGTTTACAGGCCAGAAAACCTCCTCGTGGAAATAAGCGTGTCCATAAGCAGGTGCTCTGATCTGTTGGGGGTTGTTTCTAGCGAGGATGCCTAGGTTTGGGAAAGGGGTTATCGGCCACCTGAACCAGGGCTGCAGGCAGATGCTCCCCTGGGGAAACGGATGGGGCTCAGCTCTGCCTGCAGGCCCGGGTTGGTGGGAGCGGCCAGGCTGCACCTGGCTTAGGGTGGGATGAGGGGGGATGTGGCGGGCCTCTCACATTCATTTTACAAAGGGGCTGAGGTCTCCACCGTGTAGCTCCCTGTTGGCCACCCAGGGTGTGGGCTGACATCCCATCGCAGATCTGGAGCCTGGGGTCCAGGGAGCCTCGCCTCACCTGTGGGCACCTGCTGCCCTTTCCCTGGGGAGGGAACAGAGTGTCCTCTGTAGAGCCAGCACTGAGAGTCTCCTATGAGCTCCCTGGCGGCCAGGGGGACAAGGAGTCTCCCTCACCCCTCTGTCATGACCCTCCATTGCAGCTCAGTGGCTTTCTGGCTTCCCTTGGCCGCTCACCGAAGACACGATAGTTGGCACATATCTGGCCAGGGTGCCACCCCAGGGTGCTGCTCTGTAGAAGCGTGTCTGGGAACTAGCTGGTCTGGCCTCAGCCTCTCCTACCAGGACCATTCTGGCAACCTCTGCCCTGGCCACTCCACCCATTCCTCCCTCATGTCCCTTCCCCTCTGCATTCCTTATGTGCTTCTCGCTCTTTCCCTCTTGCTGTTCTCTCTCCTTTTCCCTTCACTCAGCTCCAGTCTCGCTCAACCTGCATGGAGCTCACTGCAGTAGACAGCAGGGGCGGGAGGAGGCTTGGGCCGTGGCAGGAGGGCCAAGGGGCATCTGTGGTGCTCCATGGCCTGGCTCTGGGGCGCTGGACAGTGGCTGGTGGAGGTATGGAGACTTGAGTTTGGCTCTGGGGCAGACAGGCCAGGGTGCAGTTCCCTGCTGCTTAGTCCTGCCTGGGGGAATTGGGAGCTCCCCCAAATGTAAAGAAGCTGGGCGCAGGGGCTGGGGAAAGGGGGAAAAAAACCTTCCCAGGCCTTGTCATCGGGGAGCAGGGATTCCAACAAGCAGCCTGGTAGGGGCTTTGTGCTCCGGGAGAGACTCCTTGGGGAGGTGGTTTTCACATCTTGGACTCTCAGCTGAAGAATGCTTTCCTTACACGCAAAGGACCCAGAGCACCCACCTGCAAGACCCAGGAAGGGAGGTGGAGGCCCTGAGCCTCCCCTGAAGAACCTCCAGGTCTAGGACAGGGAGCACACACCTGGAGAATCACAGCTGTGGGGGAGGTTGGGCTGCCCCAAGGCCTGGGACGACGATGACGGGTCACAGGGATCCTTCCTGGGAGCCTTCCATCCTTCCCTTTTTCTCCCGCGGCATGTGCTCATGCTTTGTGCAAACTTTGGCCTGATCTTCAGAGGGCCTGAGGAAAGGATGGACCTTGTGGACCTCCCAGGGGGGCGGCGGCAAGGGGACCCTGGATGTCAGTGTGAGAGTCCCAGATGGGCCTGAGCCGGCGTGTGGTTCTCCACCCACCTTGCCTAGACAGTGTGCGTCGTCCAGGGACCAGACCTCTGCCGTCCAGCTCGTTTTTTTTGACGGAAGCAGCTTTTCACGCAGGTAACTGTTAGGACTGAGCACCCAGGCCCGGGCCCCAGTTTCCTGACAGTAAATGGGGATAAAGATGGGTCCTTACCCTGCAAAAATAAGGTGCTCTATCCATCTAGGGAGGACACACTGTGTATGATTTTCTTCCTCGTCACCAGGCAGGGCTCCAGCAAGCAGAAGCCCTCCCCTACCTGGGCTGCCAGCCACGGGCGCCTACACTGTGCCATCGGCAGTGGGGTGGCGAGGGTCCCTGGAAGAGGTGCAGCAGCCGAGTGTGGGTGGGGTGGGGGCCAGGGACATACCAGCAGGTCCCGCCCTGGCGGCTCCACTCCCCCACCCTCAACCTCGGGGGGAAAAGCAAAGACCAAATGAATAGAAGGCCCGAATAGTGGAATGAGCGATGCAAAAGATTGCCAGCTTGGGAAATTGAAAGTAAAAACCCATGAGGCTACCCAAGAGTAAAAATAAAATAAAAAAGATGGCAGTATAAAAGGAGATCAAATAAAATAAATACAAGCTGAGAAACAGTGAGAATGAGATGAGAGAGGTTGGCAAGAAGGGGCAAAGAAGACCAAGTAGAAATGGACAACGGACATACAGAGGGAGGGCCAAAGGCGCGGTGGAGGGAAAGGGGGAAATAGGTAATAAATAAAGATTTTTTTTTAAAGATTATTTATTTATGATAATGAGAGAGAGAGAGAGATTGTGGAGTGACAAAGCTTTCAGTTTTACAATGATCGGGCTTCCCGGTGAAGCACCCCCGCCTCTCCCTCCGTGCTGCCGGTTCCTCTATAGCTTCAGCAGTAAACTCCTGGCTCCGAGGAGCACTCTGACGGAGATCCTGATGGGCCAACGGATCTTGTCCCATCCTTCTTTATTTCCTTGCAGGCAAAACAGGAATGCCACCTCATGGGTAAGACGCAGGGTGCCAGGCACGGTGCCCACATGCGGGCCATGCTCAACAGATGTAGTTAGAATCAGTATAACGGAAGATCTTCGTAAAAGTGGGCACCTGTGCTGGCTGAACTCTGCCAGAGGATTTTTGGACTCAGTTTTAGTTTCTGTGAACTCATCCTTGTGTAGTTAGGAGCACACCAGGAAGGTCGAGTCCCGAGTCTGCCAGCAACTGACCTGGTACCTTGGGGGGCATGTCACTCACTCCTTTCACTGAGCCTCATTTTCCCTCTCTGTGAAAGGGGTATGCATTGTAGGACCCAAGTTTGCCAATTATCTTTTTTCAGCCCAGTTATATCAATGTAAGGGTGAACTTGCTCATGAGGCAGGTGGCTTCCCCAGCAGGCAGCTTTTGCAGTCCCAGAGGTTATCAGGGCTTAAGGGGACCAGGCTGGCTGGGATCGATAAGTAATTAAGGGTTCAATGGACCTGATAAAACCCCAAGTCATAGCCCACGTCCCTGGAGCCTGGCAATCCCAACCTCAGGTGGCAGGGAAAACTAAACGTCTGGCCTAGAGGTGGGTGTGCACAGGGACAAGTGTCTCGGGGCCCACCTCCCAGCTCTAGGAGAAATGTGACCTGTGCAGAGTTCCCCATGTGGCCAGGCAAGTGCAACCCAGGCCATTCCAGTCTGGCAGGGAAAGCTGGCTTGGGAGTGTAGGCATTTGAGCACCAGGAGATGAGCATTTGGGGATGGTGAAGGACCCCCCCCCCCCACTGTGGGAGGTAGAGGGGGAGGGGGCACCTAGGATATTGCCCCCAGCCAACAGCTTCCAGGGGATTCCAACTGGAGTCACAGCCCCCAGGTCCCAAACCAGAGGGGCCTCATCATCCAAACTACAAACTGGTAGACGTCTCCTCAAAACTCTTGGGGTTGGCAGGTTGAAGGGGGTCTTGAGGGCTGTGGCACTGCCATCACGCGCTGCCTCTACCTCCCGAACGACACACATCAAGACAACTTCCAACTGGGTCAGAAGCATCACGGGCTTTACTAACACACCGAGGAGGCCCCGACAGGTGAGTCTGGGCATCCCTGACCCTATGGCTCTTGACTTCAGATTTGAGCCCCTCTTGGTGATCGCACCCACTCTCTCTCCAAGGTGGAGACAGTCCCATAGGGAGGGACCAGATGGACACACAATAAAATCCATCCTTTATTTCTCTTCTTTCTACAACTTTTTGGCCAGTGAAGGGTGGACTTTTGAGAGAATGAGGATGGGGGAGTGGCGGGGAGGCCGGGTGGGGCGTATTTTAGAACTGGAGGCCCCAGGATACCTAAGCTTCCCCGAGGAAGGGCGTTTGCCGGCGGAGCACCCAGCTCCAGGCCCAGCCTCCTCCCGGCGCCCGCATTCCCCTCCTCTCGCCCGCGGGCCCTCCTGGAAGCCACCGCGTGCGCTCAGGTGGTTGGGGCCACCGGCTCTGCCCCCCGCCGCTGAGTCAGCCCCATCAGCCACTGCAAGGGCTGCCCGGCTCGGCCCTGTCTGCACAGCCGCTCCCCCACCTTCTCCAAAGTAACATTTGTCAATGACTCCTGCGTGGCTGGCAGCTTGCGAGGCACACGCGCGCGCACACACGGAATCCTTTACCTCCCTGCCTTGGCTGCCCGGCCCGCGTCAATGCCCGGAGGCCTGTCTTCCTTCTCCCTCGGTGCGCCTCCTTCCCCCTCCCCACGGCGCCGCTCCCGCTAAGCTTTTAGAGCGGTCACCTCCTCCAGGAAGCCCTCGGGCTCCTCCCCGGCCGGGCCGCGTGCGTACAGGGCGGCTCCGGGGGCCTCTGCTGCGCCGCGCACCTGTGCCCCTGCGCGGGGAGCTCCCGCCGAGGTCTGCGGCTCGGCCCCGGGCTTTCCCGGGGGGCCCCCGCGCGAGGTGCGCCCCCCCGACCCCCGGAGTCTGCGGCGCGGAGCGGGGCCGGCGGGGCCGGGGCGGCGGGGGCGCGGGCAGGCTCGGCCCCGGCAGCGGGCGCTGCGCCCGGGCCCGCGCGGGAGGCTCCGGGCGCTTGGGAGGCTCCTCACGTCCAGGCGCCGCGGCCACGGCTGCGCCGGTTTCCGGCCATGAATTAGGCTTCAGAGCCCGAGCCTCCGGCCCGACTCCCGGAGCCGCGGCCCGCGGGCGGGGGATGGGCGGCCGAGGTCCGCGCCGCGCCGCGCCGCGCCGCGCGGGGGTGCGAGCCGCCCGGGGTCCCCGCGCCCGCCGCCTCGGGGGCTCCCGGCCCGCGCCCCGAGGGCAGCGCCCCCGCGCCCCGCGCCCCCCCGCCCCCGGCCCGGAGCGCCGAGCCCCGGGCGCCCCCTGCGAGCCGCCGGCCGCCGAGCGCGCGCGGCGGGGCCGAGGCTCCGCAGTCACGTGGCCGGGAGGAGGGCGGGGAGCAGCGGGCGGAGGGGAGGGGGAGCGGCGCCGAGGGGCGGGGGAGGGGAGGGGGCGTCCTCCGCAGCTCGCTCCTCGCCGGGGCTCAGACGCGCCGCGAGCCCGGAGCCGCCCGCCGCCGCCGCCGCCGCCGCCGCCTCCGGAGCCTCCGGAGCCCCGCGCCGCCCCCGCCTCCCGGCCTGGGCCCGGGCCGCCCGCCCGCCGCAGCCGCCGCGCAGGGGAGCGCAGGGGAGCGCAGGGGAGCGCAGGGGAGCGCAGGGGAGCGCAGGGGAGCGCAGGGGAGCGGGAGCCGAGCGCAGGGGAGCGCAGGGGAGCGCAGGGGAGCGGGGCCGGCGGCGGCGGGCGGGCGCGGGGCTGGGCGCGGAGGACCCCGCGGGCTCGCGCTGCTCCCGGGCCGGCGCCTCCCGCCGCGCCGCCCTCGGCCTCGCCCCGGCCCGGGCGCAGGAGCCGCGCGCCCGGGGGACATGGAAGCGCTGACGCTGTGGCTTCTCCCCTGGATCTGCCAGTGCGTGTCGGTGCGGGCCGACTCCATCATCCACATCGGTGAGCGCGGGCGGGGGGCGGGGGGCGCGGCGTCCCAACTTGGCGGTCGGCGGGCCCCGCGCCCCCCGCGCCCCGCGCGCCCCCCGCGCGCCCCGCGCCCCCGGGCTCCGGCCCCTGCGGCCTCCTCCGGCGCCGGGGGCCGCGCGTCCACACCCGCGCCCGGGCTCGGGCTGGGGCGGCGGGGGGCGGCGGCGGGCACGGCCCCGGGCGCGCCAAGTTGGCGGGGCGGCATCCCCGAGGCCCGGCCGGACCGGGCGCGGGCGGGCGGGCGGGCGGGTGGGTGTCGCCGCGGGGGTCCGGCCGCTGCCCTCCGAGCCGTGCCGGGCGCGCACGACCGTCAGCCTGTTAGAGTGGACGCGGCGCCCGCCTGCCTCCCCGCGCGCGTGTGTGTGCGCGTGTGTGCGCGTGTGTGCGCGCACCTCGGGGGCTGTGTGGGCGTCTGTGCACCTGCCGTGGCCGCCGCAGCCCGAGCCCGGACGGTCCCGGAGTTTCCCGCGGCCGCGGTCCCGGTCCCGGTCCCGGTCCAGGTGGCGGCGGCGGTGGGGGGGCGCGTGGGCGGCGGGGGGTGGGGAGGACTGTGCGCGCCGAGCGGGAAGGGACGGAGGGAGGGAGGGAGGGAGGGAACAGGGAGGAGGTGGGGCGAGGCGGAGGGGGCGCGGGGGAGCGCGTGGGAGTCGGTGGCAACAGGGGGGAATCCCAGGAAGTTGGGCCGGGGGGGGGGGGCCGAGGGCGGCTGCTCTGGGGGAGCCCCTCTGCAGTCGCCTTTCCGGAAGTTAGGAAAGACCAGCGAGCACAGAGAAACTGGGGGCTGGGAGGTGTGAGGAGGCAGGGATGATGGGACAGACGGGAGGGGAAGGGGGAACTTGGGGGGAGGGGTGGCGAGGCACTAGGACCAGGCTTGAGCTTCGTGAGCTGCATCGCACCGCCCCCCCCACCCCAGGGCCCAGCACCGAACCCGCTTCCCACTCCGGGGATGGGGGTCGGATCTGGCGGTCAGCATTGCGGCTCTGGGTGTAACGTGGAACCCGGGCCTCCCTCCTCCCAACCAGCCCCCAGCTCAGGGGGATCAGCGGGCCCACCCTGGGACCCCGGGGACCCTGGCGGCCCCGGCGAGGGTGGGGGAAGACTCCTGAGTTGCCCAGGCTGCAGGGCTGGGCTCTGGCGAATGGGACCGATCTCCCCTGGAAGCGCAGAGTCGCCGCCGAGGCGGTGCTAAGCGCGTAAAGGGCCAGCGGGAGGCTGCCCTGGAGATGTTCGTGGTTCTAGAAGGCCCTTTCAAGAGCGGGTACCATAGGAGCTCCTCAGCCCCACCGGGTCCAAAGGCGAGGGGTCTAGGGTACAGTCCTCTGTCCTCCCACATACACGCGGGAAGGAGAGAGAGGCGGGGAGGGATGGAGAGCAGGAGGTGGAGCCCCCGGAACCAGGCTGGGAGCGACCTGCTGGTCATCCAAGGCCCCTGCGCAAACAAGCCCCCAGGCGCAGCGAACTCACTGTGGACCTGCTTGCTCAGCTTCTCTCAAAAGGGAATCTCAGGGCAGAAGGAAGTCATTCCATCATCGTGGGATTGGGGCCGGGGACATTGCCCTGCAGGGGAACTTTCTGGCTCCTGCTGTGGGATTCACAGGGCCGTATCAGGGCATTTGGGTGCTGCCCGAGGCCACTCCGGCTTGGCTCAGTCCGTCGTGTGGGGCACGGCCGGGACATGAGGTGGTTTGGTTGCAAGACACGTGTGTGACCTGGTGGCAGCGTGTGCGGTGTGCATGTGTAACTCATGTCAACCGCGTGCACATGTGCGCTGTGTGGGGGCTGCACTCCCGCTGTGGTCGGCCCAGGCGAGCTGCAACCCCAGCTTGAAATTCCCACCCGACAACCAGCTAACCTGCCGGCAGCGCGACCTAAGGGCCAAGGCGGGCTGGGGGGTTGGGAGGGAGAGCCCCTCCTTGGGCCGAGTCGTGACCCCTCCTCTCCCCCAGGTGCCATCTTCGAGGAGAACGCGGCCAAGGACGACAGGGTGTTCCAGCTGGCCGTGTCCGACCTGAGCCTCAACGATGACATCCTGCAGAGCGAGAAGATCACCTACTCCATCAAGGTCATCGAGGCCAACAACCCGTTCCAGGCCGTGCAGGAAGGTGAGCAGCCGTGGCACCCCAGGCCCCAGGCGGCGGGGACACGCAGAGGGTGGTGACCCGTTCGGCTGCGGGGAGCCCCCGGTGCGCCAGGGCAGGGTGCGCGTCATCCGACCCACCCCACCAAGTGGTGGTGAGCGGGGCCCCCTGCGGGGCGCGTGGCGCTGAGCGTGTGGGTGCCAGGGCACCCCGTGCTGCCCGCGCAGGCGTGTGTGGTGCAGGCCCGTCTTTGTTGCCTGTTTGCGGGTGGGCGTGCCTGCGAGCGGGGTACCTGCGTCGTGCACCCCGACCTCCAGGGGCCGCGGGCTCCGTGTGTGAGTGGAGAGCGCCCGGCGCCAGAGTCCGCCGTCCCCCAGCCCGGAGCACCACCCGGGGGCGCGGAGTGTCGTGCCGTGGCCCCTCTGGGCTCCCGGCCCTGCTCCTCCTCCCGCTTTGGAGGAGCCGCTGCTCTCGGTCTCGCGGTCCCCGCCGCGGGCGGAGGCGCTGTCGCCTGGGCCGGAGGTGGGCGCTGTTTGACCAGAAAAGGAGCGCAGCTGGGCTTCAGGAATCCTGGTCCTGCCGCCGCCGTGGCCGCAGCCTCTCCCTCAGGTCCAACCCCTGGCCGGGCGACAGGTGTGCGGGCTGCGGTCGCTGCAGCGGCACCCTCTGTGGCACCCTCTGTCGTCCCCTTCTCCTTCTCTCCCTGTGACCTGGCTCGAGGCCGGGCTCTGGGACCCGGGTGTTTCCTGCCCGGCACCAGCCACCCTCCTGGTCAGGGCCTGTGGCGCTTTCCACTCCTGGCACCTGCTGCCTTTCCCTCTTGGCCTTGCTCCCCAAATCCCTAGGTTGACTCAGGCCCTGACCTGGGAGGGTGGAGATGGGGGACGCAGCTGGTGGCACAGGACTTGGGATTCCTCCCAGGAGGACCGGCAGGACAGTGGGTGTAGGGAGGAGGGGGGCTAGCTCAGGGTTCCAGGCCAGTTCCCCATCCCCAGCCCCATTCTCCGTGTCGCATCCTTCTGCTTCCTGGGGTCATATGCTGGCTGCTGGGCTCCTGGGCACCTGCAAGGGTAGGGCAGTCTGTGTCCAGAAGGTCACAGCTGGTTCTGGGGAGAACTTTGTGCTAGAAGGAGGTCTGCGGGAGTCTCTGTTGTTGGGTGCAGAGGAGGGGAAGGCTCACCTAGCTGTGAGCCCTGCAGGCCTAAGGAGGTCTTGAGATGGGGGTACAGACCTGTGGGTCTGAGTGTTTTTGGAGCAGCCGTGAGTGGGATGAGGCCAGCGGTGCCTATTGTGGGGTCTCCTGCTTCCAGCCTCGGGAGATCTCCATCGGCTGATGTCCACTGAGGTATGGGAGGGAGGATCTGTGTCCTTTGGTGTCTGAGTAGCCTACCAGCAGTCCCTGTCCCCCCCTCAACCCCGGGACTTCTCTTCTGTGTGCCCCCCTTGCATCTCCTTGCAAGTGTTTGCTGGGGGCTCCAGCCAGGGCGAGTGGGCCCTCCTTAGGCAGAATGACCCTAATTGGGGTGGGGATCTGGGGTGATGGACTTCTCCAGTTACATGCCACAGTTTTTACACTGCCTCCTGCTCCCCTGACACTGTTTTGATATGTTTTTCTCTGTGGACAGTCAGTTTTTGTGCTTCAGAGTTGAGGACACAGGTGGACATATGCATTTCTGTGCTCCCAGGGGCTCCCAGCTGGGTGGAGATCTTGCCTGTGTTTCCCACATGCTGTTTTGGCTCCTCCTCATTCCCTGTTGACATTCCTTGCTTCCTTTGACTTCCCTCTGCCATGTGGAGTACTCCAAGCTCGTTCATTTTGCTTCTGGATGATGCCCAACCCCCGCCGCCCTCCCCCCACCCCATCAGCAGGTCCCCAGGGAGTGAAGATAATGCTCTTGCCCAGGGTTACAGTCTCAGGCAGGTAACACACATAGGCGAACGGGGCAGCTGGACTCTGCAGGGCCTGGAGTGCGGGGTCTGGAGAGGTCATCACTGTTAAAAGGAGCAGCTGTTACACGGCTTTAGATGATTTTACCATTTGGGAATGAAAATCCTAGGGTTGTAGATGTACTGTTTTTTTTTTTTTTTTCTGAGAGGAGCCCCAAATCTGAACCTTAATGTAAAATCTGATTTCTAACGGTTGTCAACTAATCAAGCAATTTAAGCAACACCATGCAAACCAAGCAAAACACACTTACGGGCCATTCAGCCTTCAAACCCCAGTGTACCTTTGTCCTGGAGACACAGGGCTCCTCTGAGGGCCCGTTTGCGGTTGACACCTTGCTTTTCCGGATCTCTATTTTTATGATTGGAAAGATGTTTCAGGCTCCAGGGATGGCAGGTTGACAGCCTCAGGGGGTGTGAGAGGGAGGGTACGTATCTATCCAGAGGTATGGAGCTGGATTCTGATGACCGAGGGACATCTGAAGCCATCCAGGTAGAAGGATACTGGCCAGGTGTTGCTGGGCTGCCTGCTGCCCATAGAGTGTGTGCTGGTTAAGGCTGCCGTGCGCTTTCCTCTGACGAGCCGTGTGGGCAGAAACCCATGACCTTGCACAGCCCTTGGGTATCTACAAGGGACGGGAGCACGCAGCCCCTCGAGGGCTCAGGGAGTGCAGAGCGGTGCTCAGAGGCTCCTTCTCCCCAGCCTGGCGCTCAGCTGGGGAGGCCCTCAGCTCTCCGCAGGTCCCTCCTTCTGTGCTCCGGGATGCTGTCCATCTTGTGGCCTGGTCCTGCTTGGTGGGCACCTTCTCTGTCTCCTGGGCCTGGACAGTCATTGCCGCAGGCTGTGGGGTGGTAGACACAGTTTGGGTGGCAGAGGAAAGGACTTCTGGGTGGAGGGTGGACGCTGATGGAGGGCAAAGGCACACCGGGGCTGTGTGTCCATGGTGGACTGGACAGGCTCCCAGTGGATCCCCCAGCGGATCCCCCCAGCAGGCTTTGGATTGAGGTAATGCTGCCTCCATTTGGCCGGAGCGGCAGCGCCATGCAGGGACAAAAGCTTGGTTGCCGGAGCTTGAGAAACTGGGTTAAAATTCCTCTTGCCTCGTTGGTAGTATGATCCTGGGGGGTGGCCCGGCCCCGCCTTGAGCTTCTGTTCACGTATCTGTTAAAAGGAGCCAACCATAGTATCTGGCTCCTGGGATCATCGTGAGGATTAAATGAGATGAGACATGTATAAAATCGTCTGCAGATCGCCTGTGAAAGGTGTTCAGTAAACACGAATTCCCTCTCTGTCCCTTGACCCAACTGTGAATCCATCTCGGCTTCTCTTGAGGCTGTTGATATTTCCAGCTGCACCACTTCTTAAGCTGCTGAATTCCTTGAGAGCAGACTCTCGCTGACCTTTTCATTTTCAGCATTTTGCTAAATGTCCCCCCCCCCCGATTATAAAAGAAATGCATCGCTACAGTAAGCATGAATCAATTAAAGAATGGAGAAAAGGAAAAGGCTATGCACGCTCTTTATATAAAATATGGAAAGTACAGAAGAGCATCACGAAGCAGAACAGAATGCTTCAGAATTTTACCAGTTAGTTCCTTCTAGTCTTTTTTCACTCCCTGTATTTTGTAAGTGCTGAGAGCTCCTGTTCTGTCACTGGATAGCCTGTTTTTTTTTTTTTTTTTTTTCATTTAACATCTTACCGGGTTCTTCTGAAATCGCTGTAAAGTACGGGTAAACACTACTCTTAGCGGCTGCATATATTTTACGATATTCAAGACAATGTATTTAAAAAAAAAATAGAATCATTTCCTTGCTGAGATATGCTTAAGTATTACCGAAGAGAACAAGAGAATCTGCTTTGTTGGTCCTGAGATTTACACCTGCAGTTTCTTTGGTCTGATTTTTCTTTTTAAGGTTTTATTTATTTATTCATGAGAGACACACAGAGAGAGGCAGAGACAGGCAGAGGGAGAAGCAGGCTCCATGCGGGGAGCCTGACGTGGGACTCGATCCCAGGATCCAGGATCACTCCCTGGGCCGAAGGCGGCGCTCAACCGCTGAGCCCCCCGGGCTGCCCATTCGGTCTGATTTCTGTACAAGCTCCCAACAAACTGCCTTTTGAGACACTTGGTCAGATGATGTGAGAGAATGGGTCCCGTTTAATAAAAATATGAGTTTGATGAGGATTTGAAGTTAGCAAGTGGTAACACCGCAACAATGTTTAAAACGTTGTGTCTTGGATGGAGCTGGCAAAGTCCGTCTTAACAGTCAGTGAAAATTTGCCTTCTGGGTGCGAGAAGAAACACTCGTGTGTCAAAAAAATTTCATATTGTTTTAAACTGTTTGCCAAGAAGAAGATTATATGAGTGCGTAGAGGCATCAAAGAAGTGGCTGAGCAGGAGCGTTCTCCGTCTGCGGCGTTACCTTCTGGAAGTAAAGGGCCTGGGTTATTGGTCACATCGTAGACGTGTATCCGTCATAGGAAGGAGAACAATTTAGGGAAGAGGAAGGAAGGAGAAATGTACGCGAGGCACTCTTCCTTTTTTTTTTTTTTTTTTAAGATTTTATTTATTTATTCATGAGAGACATAGGGGGAGAAGCAGAGACACAGGCAGAGGGAGAAGCAGGCTCCCTGCGGGGAGCCCGACATGGGACTCGATCCTGGGACCCCGGGGTCACGCCCTGGGCTGCAGGCGGTGCTAAACCGCTGGGCCACCCGGGCTGCCCTGCACTCTTCCTTTTAATGACAATAAGCACAGAAGTGTTTTAGGGAGACAGGGTCAAAGATTACCCAAGTATAGCTTTGGTGTTTGTAGAATAAAACAATGACACCAAGAAATAAGATGAGGATAAAATGGGAGTGAAGCGCGGTGAGGTTGCCCATGCCCGCCTGACGGTCTTGGCCACTTTGTGTTGGTCCCTCCTGTGGTCAGCCTGCTCCTCCCAGGCCTGCTGCTGCCTGGACACTCTGCTAGGTGTCCCTCCCTGAGCTTTGATGCCCCTGGCATCTTCCTTGGCTTCTGTTCAGGGGGGCACAGCCAGTGAGGCCAAGTCCTCGCAGACCTGCTGGCGGACCCGCTTCTCTCGGGGGGAGCCTACTCGGTCACTGCCCCAGGGACCCCGGCCTCCCTGGCGTGACGTTAGTGACGTCGTAACGGTGCCTCGAGGCCCATGCCATCCTCCCGTCCAGTCGGCTGTATTGATCTTCCCCGGGTGCTGAGACAAGCTTTGCCACTCGGTTAGCTGGTTAAAAACGGAGATTCCTTGTCACAGTTCTGAGGTCCGAGGCCTGATGGACGGAGGTCTCGCTGGGCTAAGATCTGGGTGCCGGCCGCGTGAGTTCCTTCCGGAGGCTCTAGGAGGGTGTCCGTTTTCTTGCCTTTCCAGCTTCCAGCAGCCACCTACCCCCTCAGCCCCACACCCCTTCCTCGGCTCCCACCTGCAAGGGTGGGCAGGGCCCTTCTCGCAGGTGTCCCTCGGCCCCCACCCTTCTTCCTCCTCCTCGCCAGCACCCTGTGACTTCCCTGGGCCCTCCTGGACCATCCAGGATGCCCTCCCTGCCCTAAGTTGGCCAACGAGCAGCCTTGATTCTCCGACACGAAGCCCAATGTATCCCCGTGGCAGAGATCAGGATGTGGGAGACAGAGGGGGAGGCCACCGTCCCGCGACCACGCTGGCATAGCTGGCGGTGCCCGTCGCCGCCAGGGTGCGTCATCCCCCTTCCCTTCCTTCTGCACGGCGACCTGCTCTCCATCCCTGCTGGAGTCGTGTGGGCCTGTGGCCACGTTTCCACGTGGGCCACCTTGCCCTGGAGATGGTCTGCTGCAGGCCTGTGGCCTTACTCGAGCTCTCCGGTGATGTAGTGACGCCCTTCCTGGGCCTGGAAGCTGCTTGTGCCTGAGGAAGTCCCAGGGAAACCTGCTCTCCCCAGAGCCGGATGGTGAGGCCCCAGTGTGTGCCGCCACGCAGGCCTGTACCCCCTTCCTGTCTGGGCACGTTCTCAGGCCCTCCTGCCTCCCTCACGTCGCGCCTGGGCCCACCTGGGGTCCAACGCGGTACCTGTGCAGAGGCCATGGGCTCTTCTCGGCCCCAGGTGCGTTCTTGTGTGGGACGATGGCTGTGGCTACAGGTGGTGGCAGGTGGTCACTAGAGGGGGCTGGGGCAGGGAACCATCTAGTCCCCTGACCACTCACCAGCCTGTGGCTTCAGCATTCTCCTTCACTCTGGGGTCCACACATGCTCACTTCAGAGTCCCCACTCCAGCCTACCCACATCCTTGTGGTTTGGGTTCTGGGGGCTTCCCCTTAGCATCCCCGTTGCTGTGGCCTCACCCTCCCTGCCCCCAGATTGGGTGGTTGGATGTAACTGGCAGCGAATAGATGGGCACCTGATGCCAGGTGAGTGGGTCGGAGCCATGTGGGCCCAGGTGACATGCGTGTCCTCCTGCTGCCTCCAAGCCATGGCAGTCACCTCCCCTGGAAACATGGGAGATGTCCCGGCCTTCCCACCTGGAGCCGCGGGCTGGGTCTCCGGGTGTCTTGCAGAGGACGGTGGGCACCCAGAGCTGTAGCCTGTAATGGCGGAGAGACTTTCCCCGCATTCTTGTAGTTGTGAAGTCCCCGGCTTTGTCCCTTCCTCCTTCTCGACTTGGCTGTGCTGCTGCTGCCGAAACACCTGGATCGTGTAGCCTGTATTGCTTCCCCCTGAAGCCCTTATGACCCAGGTGGGTCCCTGGATGTGACTCTTCTGAGGCTCGGCTGCCCAGGCCCCTGCCCGCTGGGTGTTCTGCGGTTCCTTCGTATCAGCTAGGAAGACTGAGTGACGTTGTCGTGAGAGACAATCCCGATGTTTCAGTGGCTTTAATGTAACAAAAACGTGTCTCTTGTTCGTGCTGCGAGTCCAGCCCTGGTCGCTGTGGAGTTGGGCTCATTGTGGCCGCTCGGCTTGAATATTGCCAGTTGCTGTGCCACATGGAAAGGGGCCCTAGGGGGGGGGCGTCTCAGGCTGGAGGGGACGCCGGTCACTTCTGCTTTACAGCCTGGTGGACAAAGTGAGTCATGTGGTTCCACCTGGGGGTCTAGGAAGCCCAGACCTACCGTGTGCCCGGAAGGAGGGACAACTAGAGAGGTTTGCTGATGGAAAAGTCCTCGTGTTTCCTCAGTGGCTCCGTAAAACAACAACAAAGACACAAAACACCCCAGACAGCTTTGGGTATTGGGTCCTCGTGGGGCCAAAGCCGCAGCTCCTGTGGCTTCCCCTTTGCCCACTCACTCAGCCTTCGCCCGCTCTGGAAAGCTCTGGCTTCGGCGTGTGGGGTG
This sequence comes from Vulpes vulpes, assembly GCF_048418805.1. NCBI lineage: Eukaryota > Metazoa > Chordata > Mammalia > Carnivora > Canidae > Vulpes > Vulpes vulpes. The sequence goes on along the minus strand of NC_132783.1, from coordinate 92,975,039 downwards.
AGCGGGGGCGGCCAGGAAGCCTGGGTTCCCGTCCCCCCCAGACTCTCAAAAGACAGCCAGTCTCGTGTGTGCCCACCTTGTCCTCCGTGAGCCGCGGATGGGACGGGCACAGCCTCAGAGGACTTGGGTCGCTGCCTCCTGAGTGGCCGGGGCAAGATGGGCGAGCAGGCCTGCTCGTTGCCGGGCCCACCCCAGGGGCCCTGTGCAGCCGACCGCTCCTTTGCCCTCTGCCCAGGCACCCCCGCCCGCGTCCTCCCCCGGGGGCAGCTCTGGCCGGCTCCAGCCCTGGGCTCGGGCCAAGGGCACGGCTGCCGTGAGCCGGGCATCCCTACAGGCCTGGGGCCCAGGGAGGCGTCTGGGGCCATGTCCAGGGTCCCATTGGCTGGGTTCTGAGACCTTCCTTCCCACCTATGAACAACTGCATTTCTGGCCGGTGGACACGGATGGAGGGGAGCCGCGATACTCCTTTCTGGGCCGAGGCGCGGGCCGGGTAGCGGGCGGTGGCGAGATGGCCCTCTCCGGCTTGTCTCTGGGTCCAAGCTGTGGGTGAGGCGGGCTCCCGGGGCTTGCGCCAGCACTGCCTGCCGGGCCCCAGGGTGGTCTTCAGCGTGGGCTGCAGCCCCTCCGGGCAGCCCTGGGGCACGTGGCCCTGGCTGCTGCTGTCCACGCGTCCGCATCCTCACATCAGTCCTTCCCTGGCCCCAGACAAGGGCGGTGGACCCCCAGGTGCGCTGCTGCCTGCCCGGCCTGCTCCCCGCCGCTGCCCAGCCTGGCCCTCCTGCTCCCCATGCGGGAGTGGACGAGATGCCCTGGGGCCACGGTGGGCATGGGGGCCTCGTGCTTCCACTGCGGACCCGGGTTCTCGGCCCTGCTGTGCCGCCCGACCCTGGGCAGGTGCCTCCTCAGCAGGCCGCAGGGCTGACGGCGGGGAGTTCAGCTGGACGGTCAGGTGGGAGAGGCCCCGAACTGCCCCGCCGAGGGCCAAGCAGAGGCGCGGTCCCCGCGTGGTCCCACACGGATCCGGTCCCCTCCTGCTTCCGGCCTGGGCGGGGCGGGCTCCCCAGGCCCCGGCAGCGCTTGGGCAGCGTGGAGCTGGGGTGGCCCTCCCGGGCGGCCCCGGAGGATACACGCAGACCCCTTGGCTCCTGTGGAGCTCGCTGGGGCCATCTCCGTGGGCCAGGGCTCAGGGCTCTGCAGACCGTGGTCCCACGCCGTCATCGTCATGCGGCAGCCCTGCTCCTTGGCCTGCAGCCTGCCTGGCCTGGCCTCCTGCTCCGTGTGGGCGGACAGGGGTCAGGCCGGTCCCGGTTCAGATCCCGGCTCTGTGACTCCCTAGCTGGGTCTTGAAAGGTCACTTGCCCCCATCGGAGTCTCAGTTGCACTCCTGCGGAGTGGGGCTGCCTGGCGTTGTGTGGACGGGTGTGGAGGGGTCTCGCCAGCAGGGAGGGGCTATGGCAGGCCCAGCCCCACGGTGGCCCAGCAGGAGCGCTCAGCCTTGCGCGGGGTACTTAAGTGCGGGCGGGCACGTAGGGTGCGCGGGAGGCCTTTGCTTTTCCTGTGTCTTGGCGCCCTGCCGAGGGTACATGACACCCCCTGGTCTCTGGGCTTCCTGGGTGCTGCCCCCCGTTGGGGCAGGGACGCGGGCCCTGCAGCTGGCCCTTGCCTCTGCTCCTGGCCTGGGGCCGGGGGCTTTCTTGTGTTCTGTGGTCTGGGTGTGGGCGAGACAGGGAGGGCCGTCTCCTAGGCCCCGGCCTGGGCTCCCCGGGTCTGCCTTGACCGTGTCCTTTTGGGGGGCTGGCGCCCCAGTGGGGTGACCCGACCAAGCTCTGAGCTAGGTTTGGCGGCCTTCCGTCCTTGCCAGGCCTGCGGACGCCCGATGCTGCTGCCCCTCAGCCCCTGTTGGCTCCCAGGGCGCCTGCCCTCGCCCGCCGCTCCCTGGGACTCTTGGGGTCCCAACGAGCCCGTGGGCCGCCCCTGAGGCCTGTAGGCTGCCAGTCTGTGGGTACGTTTGTCCCTGTTCCTGAGCCCCCAGCGGGAGCCTCGCCTTGGGCGGCTCAGGGCCTCTCCTGTGCTCCTGTGTTTGGTGACGTCCCCTGGAGGCGGTGGGCCATGGGAAGGGATGACTTGGTCTCGTGCCTTTTTTTTTATAAATAGAATCTTTTTGGTTTTTTTTTTTAAAGATTTTATTTATTTATTCATGAGAGACACACAATGAGAGAGAAGCAGAGACACAGGCAGAGGGAGAAGCAGGCTCCATGCCCGGAGCCCTATGTGGGACTCCATCCGGGGACTCCAGGTTCAGGCCCTGGGCTGAAGGCGGCACTAAACCGCTGAGCCACCCAGGCTGCCGGGTCTTGTGCCTTATTATATCCTCAGCTCCAAGGCAGGGACGTGCGTGGGAAGTGGTCAATAAGCACCATTTCCCCTCCGTCCTTGGAGGGAGCCCTGGGTGGGTACGTGGTCCTGTTCCTGGGACCCTGGACGTCACCCCAGTGGGCGCTTGTTGTGGTTGGTCAGGAGGAAGCTGTGGGTGGCTGCCACGTGGCCCCTTGGTGTCATGGCAGTGGGGTGAGGGGCAGCCCCCCGGGGTCCCTGCCACGAGGGTCGGCAGGTGTCACCAGGTTCTGGTGTCCGGAGCCGGAGGAGGGCTGAGGCCAGGGGAGGTGCGGAGGGGCAGGGCTGCGTGGGCGCCCAGAGATTCGTGCAGCGGAGACTTCACCCCCGGTGTGGCGGCTTCTGGAATAGGGTTTTGGGAGATGGTCAGGTTAAGATGAGGTCTTGAGGGTGGGGCCCTCATGGTGGCATCGGATGCAAGGCCGGAGAACCGGCTGTCTCCTGCTCCCGGCCCCGCGCCCGGCCCCTGCGTGCTCCCTGCCTACGCCCCCGCCTCAGCCTGCACCCCGCCCTCCGCGCCCGCTCGCCGCTGCCCAGGCGGCACCCGAGCCACTGGAAAACAACCAATGCTGTCATCTCCCCCTCTGGCTGGAACCCTTGGGGGCTCCAGACCCTCGCCAGAGGTGCGGCTCCCAGGACCCCGGCAAGAGCGGGCCCCGGCTGCCTCCCTCCTGCGCTCCCCTCGGCCTCTCCGCTTCAGCCATGGTGGCTTTCCTCCCGTCTCTCCAACGGGGACGCCTGCCCCTGCTCCGGGGCCTTTGCACATGTTTGTGTCTGGTATCTGGAAGGTGTTTGAATGACGGGCTCTGTCTGCGCCTTTCGGTGGCCTCAGGTCTCAGGGTCCTGGGAGGCCCCTTGGGCACCGTCATCACCGATCCAGGCCTTCTTCGTGGGCTCCCCACCTGCACCTGGAGGTGTCTGTCTTCCCGAGCGTCGTCAGCTCTGTGGGGGCAGGGGAGCGTCGCCCAGGGCCAAGCCCGGTGCCTGGCCCTGCTCGTGGGTGCTCGGCAAGGCTCCCTGGGTGGCCGACGGGATGGGGGCCCAGGGGCCCTGCCCTCCGACACCCCTGGGAGCTCACAGCCCTGCCTTGACGTTTGTCGCATCTACAGCAGCCCCCAGCCCACTTGTACCAACGCATCTCCTCTGCTCGGCTTCCTCCTGCCAGGAGAAGGGGGGGCCCACGGCACAGCCTCTCCGTGGCCGCGGGCGCTTCTACGGGGTGTCCAAGGGTGCGGTGCAGGGGGCCCAGTCACCAGGAGGAGTTCTTGCACTCAATGGCCAGAGCCAGAGGCTGTGTCGGGGGAAGGCCTTTCCTGACCTGAGCTGCTGGGGCAGGGATGAAGGTGCGCACAGGGGCGAGGAGGTGGAGGGGGCCACGCAGGGGACTGGAGGCGGGAGGTGGAGACTGGGCTGCAGGTGCCGGCCGTGGGGCCTGTGGCTGGCAGGGTGTGGGGGCTGAGCCAGAACCCGCGTGTTGTTATTATTATTTTTAAAAAAGATTTATTTATTCGAGAATGAGACAGCAGAGGCGGGGTTGGGGGGGGGGGTCTGCTGGGCCAGGCTGCGGAGCTCCTGCCCGGAACCTGAACTTCATTAGGGGCAGGACAGCAGGTGCACGGGGCTGGTCAGGACTGGTGAGTGCCTGGGGAGCTTCTGGACGGTGACATGCGGCTGCACGGGGACCACAGGCCTGCCCTGTCCTGGAGCCTCCCCGTGCCCCCTGGTGCCTCCCCATCCCCCTGGTGCCTCCCCACCCCTGGTACCTCCTGTGCCCCCTGGAGCCTCCCTGTGCCCCTTGGAGCCTCCCCATGCCCCCTGGTGCCTCCCCGTCCCCCTTGGAGCCTCCCCATGCCCTGGAGCCCCGCCGTGCCAGCAGAGAAGGCCGGCTCTCCCCGCTGCCTCGGGCCTCGGTCTCTGCGTCAGCTCGCAGTCCCAGCCGGTCAGGTTCTTCAGGAGGCCTCCCTGGCTGCTCTGCTCCCCTGGCCTGGGCCTCCTGTCCTGTGACCCCTGTCTCGTCGTGCCGCCGCCTGGCAGCACTGCCTGCGGGGTTCCTGGCACATGCGGGGCTGGAGTCCTGTTCTGCCTTGTCCATCCCTCTGGTATCACACATGTGGGCCACAGACACCTGTGGGAGTGCATACACGTGCGCCCTGCTGAGTTCACGGACATGCGCCTGCAGGCTGGCTGAGAACCCAGGGGTGGGTGGGCCCAGGGGTTGCCTCCCCAGGGAGCCCCGTCTTGGGGGAGCCTGTCCGGGGGCTTGCTGGGGGTGTGCTTGGGGTCCTGGTGGGACTGTGGCAGGGTGGCTGAGCCCGGGTGCCCCCGGGGGGCTGTGGAGAGTTCCTGCCTCTCTTGGCCTAGAAGTTGTTGCCCTCGCACATTTGTGGGAATTCTAAGCCGAGTTCCCTAACCTCCTGTCAGGAAAGCCTGCTGGGGTCTGAAGCTACTCTCCGCATTAGCCACATTCATTGTGTGGGCGTCAGGAGCCCCGGTGCTGGCCTCAGCAAAACGGGGATGTTTACCCACCCAGAGGTCGTGTAGCTTCAGGCGTGGCTGGATCCAGGAGCTCCGCGGTATCCTGGGACTCTGCTTCCATGTCTGTATCCTTATTGCTCCCCCAGCGCTGGGTGGGCTTCCTTCCCGGGCTGCCCACCCGATGCCTCACTAGCCCAGTGCCCCCGTCCTGCCCGTGGGGAGAGGCTAACAAGAGGCTCACAAGAGTCCCTGGATGGCTGCTCATTGGTCTGGCCTGGGGGTCGGCCCCTCCCGGGGTCCGTCCTGTGCCCATGGAGTGGGTGCCCTGCCTGGCCCGGCCCGTGGCTGCCCCAGCCCCTGTGCCAGGAGTGAAAGGTGTAGAGCGGGTGTGGCGGTGCAGCCCAAGAGGACGACGGATGCCGGGCCTCAGCAGCCTGCTGCCCCAGGGGCTCCCCACACGGAGCCTCTGGGAGACCCCAGGCCATGCTGCCTGGAATCCTCTCTGGGGCAGGCGGGACTTAGAGGGGCAGGAGCCGGGGTCAGAGCCCTGGGCTGTGCCCACGGTGGGCGGGGGAGGAGAGGAGGCCGGGGATCCTGGGGGTCTTCCTGTGCTGGCCCGAAGGAGGAGGAGGGAGGTCGTGGGTCAGGTGTGTTGACACGCAGGAAATAGCCATCTGAGCTGGGGGCGGGATTTGGGCCGTGGTGCGAGTGGGGGCCAGCCTGGGGGTCAGTGCGGCGGGGTGGGAGGGCAGCAGGTGTGACTGGGCCTCAAGCACCCTCCTCCCCAGGGTCGCGAGGCCCCCATGGGCCTGGTGAGACCTGGGTCCTCTCCCCGTCCTGCCGGGAGGCAGTGCCTCATTCCCAGGAGGTGGTGTCGGTGCTCCCTGGGCTCGTGCAGCTCCTGGGGTGACCGCGGTCTTGTCCCTCCCACTGGGTGTGATGTGAACACCCTTCCCTGCAGATGGGAGCAGGGGACCCCATCTTGGCCGGACACCCTTGACCCCCGCTGCTCATGTAGCCGCAAGCCGTGCCTTGGCCCTAGATGCAGGATCGCCTCCCTGGCTAGTCTGTTCTATCCCCATGCCACCCGTGGCCCGGGCTCCCGCTCCCTTCTCCAGATGGCCCATTGGAGACCACCCCTGGGAGCTGCCTCCTGGAGGGAGGGCGCCTGGGCTGGCGGCCAGGGACCCGGCCTCGCCCCATCCCTGCCCTGGCTCTGCTTGTGCTTCTGCCCAGTGGGGCCGTTGCCCCCGATGTGGGGCCGCTGCCGCAATACTAGGAGCTGGGGGGGTCCTCCCGGCCAGGGCTCCTGTGGCCTCCAGGCCCACCTCTGTCCCGCTCTGGATGACCGAGGGAACAAGACCCTCTGCACCGTGAGGCACGGCTCCGGCCCTGCCCGATCCCCAGGGGCCCCCGACGGTCTCATTAGGCAGCTGGCCGTGTGGGGAGGGTGACCCCTGCCACGGTGGTCAGGGCCCTGGAGGCTGGACCCGGGAGCAGGCCTGCGCCCCACTGCCCTCCAGATACAGGCCGGGGCAGAGATGAGGCTGGCGGTACCTAGTGGATTACGGTTTGCTGCACTCAGTGACTTTAAAGCGATTAACTTCAGCTGGAGGAAGCAGGTGGTGGGGTCGAGGAAGACCCATGAGGCCCCTTAGGAGGTGTGGGGGCCCGCCCCGCCGAGGGAGAGGCTGTGCCACCCTGCCTGCTGCAGCCGCGGACCTGGGTTTACGACGTGATCCGGGCTGCCGGAGAGTGAAGCCAGCCCGGGAGACCGCTATGCTGTCCAACCTGGCCTGGCCTTGGGGGCAATCACGGGAGGCTTTCTGGAAGCAGTGACTCCTGGGCCAGTTCTGAGTAGGGAGCAGGGGGCTGGTCAGGTGAAGAAGGGGAGGCCGGCATTCTGAGGGGTGGCTTGGAGGTGAGGAAGAGTGGGATCAGTGAGCTGAGCAGGGTGATGCACAGCGTGGAGGAGGAGGGTCCTGATGGTGTGGCGGGGTCTGTGGGGGTCTCAGAGCTTCCTCTGTGGTCCTGGAAGTGGCCCAGGCTTGGGGACTGAGCCCGCAGGGCAGGCCGAGAGTGTAGGCTGTAGACCTTGGGGCCCAGAGCCACGCTCCTACGTCCAGCTGAGCCAGGGGGAGAGATGGAGGGGGTCTGGGAGCACGAGGGGACAGTCCGCTCCCTGTGCCCCCTGCCTGTATGTGCTCTGGTCCCAGGGACTGAGGACGGGAGCCTGTCCTTGAGGATCCCACATACGGACCTGGCCATTATTGGAGATTTCAGGGTCGTGGCACGGTGTGGCCCTGCCCCATAGCCCGGTTCCTGTTTCCATGCCCACCGCTGCCTGGACACCCGTGGGGAGGACAGAAGGGTGCTAGGCTCTTCTGGGAATACACCACCTGGCCCCTTCTGGGCTGAGGGAGCGGGGCCCAGAGCCCCAGATTCCTGCTGGTAGGTGAGGTAGCTGCAATCCAAGCTGGGCCTTGCTTGATGACACTACTGTCGGTGACGAGAGTCCCTGCATTTCACGGAGTCAGCCTGAGGCCTCCCTGCCCAGGACCCAAGCAGAGCCCGAGATGGGCAGACGCATGGCAGCGTCCTGGGCAGTGGACCTGAGGGGACGGGTGGTGTGGACCAGGGAAGGAGGGAGAGCTGGTCACCGCCATGGGCAGCTGCGGTCCTCCCCATTGGGACCATCCAGGGAGCCACAGAGACTAGCTCTTGGGTCACCTCCCTGCCCGGGGGAAGGCGGAGGAGAGCGTTTATCCAGTGGCCAGCCCCCCAGTGGTCAGCATGGTCCAAGGGCGTCCGTCCCCAGGTCTGTGCAGCAGCCTGGCTGGCTGGGCTCCTGTGGGCACCTCATGCGGTGCCGGGGGGCGGGGCTGCAGGGGACGCGACCTGGGCCACCAGCATCATCTGGATACTCAGATTTGGTCAGACTTTTTAGGATGACCTCGTGGTGAAATGTCAGGCGTCAGGTCAGAGACTTTCCTGCAATCATTTCCCGCCAGTGTCCCCGTTCCTCCCCCAGCCTCCGGCCTAGTGGGGGGCACACGACGGCCCTTGGCCAGTTCTGATGGACGCGGTCAGGGCGGAGGGGGAAGGATGATGGCAGGTTCCAGAACGGCCTTTGACACCGGACTGTAACCCGGTTGGGCTTGAGTTCCTGCGGTGCTTCCCAACGGCCTGTGAGCCTCGGCACCTTCGCTCCGGTTTCCTGGCTTCTGTTTCCTTGCACGTGAGATGGTGACGCTCCTGTCTACCGTGAAGACTTGTCCACTGTGTCCTGCAGAGCCGCATCTGAAGAGCACAGGCACGCAGCAGGCGCCCGTCACACCTCGCTTCCCCGCCCGCCGAGCCTTGAGTCCGTGTGGGGGCCTGTAAGGCTGATGGCTGGACTCCTTCCTGGCCAGCAGGTGAGCTGACGGGTGCTTGGCGCCACTGGGGTCCTTCATCGCAGCTCTGGGCCGTGGTCCTCCGGGTCCTGCGTTTCCCTCCCCAGACGCCGGGCTCCGGTGGCAGGTGCCCTGCTCACGCTGCTGGCGAGGAGGCCTTTGCGACATCTCATCCAGAATGTGCAGCAGTGGAGCGTGGGTGCGTGCGCGTTCTAATTCGTCATTTTACGGTAATTTGAAAAAAAAAAAGACCTCAAGATACTGGTTTTCTTTCCATTAGTGAGCTGGTGGCAGACAGGAAAGCCCACTGTCTTTTTATAATCGGATTTAAATTGTTTTTAATTACACAGCCCATATTCTCCCAGTAACATACCATCTCTGTGAGTTAATGGCCTTTGAAATCTCTCTTTGTTCCGTACCCTGTAGATACAGATTTTTTTTGTTGTTAAATGATTTATTCGATACATAGAAATTCAGAGGATTAGCTGTGGGGTCGATTCGGAGGAGTACTGGGCAGTTCGGTCACTGTAGAAGAAGGTCAATCGATGCCTGTGGAAAAGGCCACCCGGATCCTGGGTGGGGTTCTGGGCACCCCGGGGCGGGGCAGGGCTTCGAGAGCACAGGTGACCGCGGAGCTGCCGCGGGGGGACGTTCCTGTGAGTTGCTCAGTGCTCTGCAGTGGAGACGGGACAAGGACACGTCCGCCCCTTTGTTCATTTCCTGGGTGCCCGCGAGGGGCTCGGCCCTGAATCTGGGGACGTACAAAAGGGGCCAAAAGGGGCTCAGGAATGGTGGGATCTCTGGGGTGGACTGTGTCGCTCCGTTTGACTTCCTTATTTTTCCTCCCTGCCAGGCTTTCTGAGCATAGGGATGTGGCTCGCCCGCCTTAGCAGAGGCGCCAGGTGGTGGACACCTGTTCCCACCACCTGCTTGGGGGTGGGGCAGCTCGGAGGGCTGTGATTGGCCGGCCGGGGGTCATGTGCCCATCCACGACCCAATCAGGTCTAGCAGGGCTGGGGGCAGCTCAGCCGGAGTCACGTGCCCGCCTGTGAGCCAATCAGTGCTTCGGGGGGCGTGGCATGTTTCTGAGGGGCCAGGTGCTTGCACCTTTTCGACGCCGCCGGAATCGGAGGGAAGCAGGTGCAAGGGGAGAGGGGAAGCTGTTAGGACGAAGGGACAGGGTCACCCAGGCTGTAAGTGGCACAGTTGCCACCAGCATGGGGCCGTGTTGTCCTCACCACGCTGTCTTGAGGGCTGACCTGAGCTCCCCTTGGCTCAGGACAGCACCTGCTACCTTTTCGGCTCGGGGGAGGGCCCCAGAGGTGGGTTGGTGTCCCCCCCCCACCCCACAGGGGTTCTGTGCTGGTCCAGCTGGGGCCCAGCTGTGGGGACCTGGCTGTCCCTTACAGGACAGCGGCCCTGGGGGCACGCCCTCGCCACTGGCTCCTTAGCACACAGGTCAAGAACCGGGGCCCCCCCAGGTCCTGCCTGACTGCGGGGCTGCCTCGGTGCTGGCCTGCCCACACCCAGCTGGGAGGGGTGCCCCGGCTCCCTGGGGGCCTCTCTGGGGGGCGTGGGGACACGTTCTCGGTGGCTGGGCTTGTGGTCACCCTGTTTGCCGATTGGTCAGGCGGTGTGCACTGGAGTGGGCCAGGCCGCCAGCTGTGGTCTATGACAGGGTCTTTCTAGAATGTGTACAGATCAATGGGCCACACTCGCGTGAAATAAAACAACTGTCAGAAATAATTTGTAGACACGTTCCCGTGGAGCCAGGGCTGGCTATGACTTTGCATGTTGCCTCCCAGCAAATGAGGTTTGTCATTTAATCATCACACTTTAGTACCTATTACGAAGGCCGGCCCTGAAGCCAGGCGGGGAAGGAGCACTGCTGGGCTCTAGGCACCTAGGGGGTGCGGGGCGGGGGGTAGCTGGCCCGTGTCTGGGAAGGCAGGGAGTTGATGTGGGTGGCAAGTAGCCCTAGTTGTCATAGTGGGGATGTCATCATGGGGGACCAGGCTGTGGACAGACTCGGATTTCTTCTTCAGCTGCCTGCTTGGGCTCTAGAAGAGCACCTGAGCCACCGGGCTCCATGTGCTGTGACTCTACCCAGGAACAGTGATGCTCCTGGAGGCGCTCAGGCCCTGCCCTCCTGTCTCAGGTGCCACAGTTCTCTGTTCCATCACCAAACCCTTTCTGAAGCCTAAATGCGTGCTTGGCCTGGAATTAGGGGCCAGGGATTACAGGGAGATGAACCTTTAGCATTTGCACCTGCTATCCTGATCACCACTACTGTTTACTAATGTGGGCACGTATACGTTTTATTGTGAGCACGGTGACACACACCTTCCGGACATGGCCTTGGACTGAGAAGTCCAGTGGCCACAGTCCTAAGAGGGCGACTTGAAGTTGTCTGTGGCCAGCATAGGCTTCAGAGAGATGGCGCAGCCCCTGCCACCTTCCCGGCTCTGTTGCGGCTGACATTTGTGATCAACAGTTGTGACAGTCACGTGACCACTAGATTCCTGTCCTTTCACTGGCTGGTGAAGACTCATGGAAACCATACTCAACCTAACCCGGGGCGGCCTCCCTCACAGTTTGCTCTGGGCCAGGAACCGGCCAGGTGTCTGTATCTCTGTCCCATTTTATCTTCGTAGGCCCCCATCCCCCTGGGGGGACAGGGAGGGGAGGGCCCTCCTGTCATCTTTGGAGAGGCGGCTGTGGGAGGGGCAAGGAGTTGGGAATCAGAGGCTTCTAGAGAGCTGTCCCTGCTCTCTCCCCTGTGTGCCATCCACTAGGCATCTCTCCCCAGCTCCCATCTTGGGTGGGGCCCTGCCGTGTGGGCAGGGCCCCTGCGCTGGGTGCTGGGGATCCTGCAGTGGATGGACTGACTCATGAGGTCGTGTCATTTTTCTCCGTGTAGACAGCCATAGCTGCTTTTCAGGGCTGATGAGGAATCAAATGAAGGAGCTCTGCACAGCTCGTTCCATAAACTGTCGTGGGAGAAATAGGCTCGGCGGTTGCACACACTGTGGCCCAGGTAGATGCTTCCCCTGGAGACATCACTGTATGCGCGGCTTTCGTTAAGGCTCTGAGAAGTCCTGCAGTAAAGGGGCCTGTTGGCCTGTGTGAACTCTGCGTTTGTGGGCTCGGTTGGATGGGACTTTCTTTGGCAGCACCCTTAGTAACAGCCTGAGTATCTGCTGCTTCACGGAAACCCGACTGGACATGCAGGCGGCGTATACAGAATACCGCCCGGAGTGCTCTGTGCCTGGAGGTGCTCGGTCACTGTGCGCCGCCCCTGCCTCGGTGTCCCGAAGGTGGCAGAGGGACACAGCCGGCCCCGTCTGCCCCCGAGTCAGCGTGGTGGGGCCCACAGTGGCTGTCACTCCGATCTCAGTGGCTACAGCCGCGGAAGGCGAAGGCAGTTGGATGCTGGGAAGGCGGGGGGGTGGTGGTGGTTTGCCTGTGCTCTGAGCGGGACTTGGGCAGCATCGGGGTGGGCGGGCCGGGGGCTGCCGGTTCCTGGCTGCAAGGTCTGCGCACCGCGCCGGAGCAGGGCCCGCGGAGCTCCCAGGCCACACGCCTGTTCCGGTTGGCAGCACATGCCGCTCGGCGGTTGCCCTGTCGGTGCCACTAGCTGGGGTGGGATGGCAGAGGGGTTAAAGGCTGGAGGGGACGTCCCCGCGGCCACTGAAGTGGGAAGGGACTGAGGGCTCGGGAGTTTTCAGCACACGCAGCCACCTCCACACGTGCCCTCCAGCCACGGGGCACGGGCAGAGAGCCTCAGTTTACGTCTCTGGAACGCGGGACTGCCGTGCATAGATACTGCATCGACCCAGGGTGTCCCCGAAATCCTGCACGGGTGAGAATCAAAATTGGGCTTTGGAGGATGAGTAGGAGTTTCTGGTGCACGTACAGCAGGAGGAGGGCGTCCAGGCGGGTGGCGCTCCACGTACAAAGGCATGAATCAGGCCCGAAGGACCCGCCCCGTGATGTGAGCCACTCCAGACGAGGCGCAGGGGCCGCAGGAGGGCCGGGTGAGGAACCGAAAACCCTTGTCCCTTGGGTCAGTGAGGGCAGCCCGGGGGATGTGTTCCCGTAGGAGAAGACACACCAGGGAGGGAAGCACGGTGTGTTGGGAGGCGGCAACGCCTCTGCCCCCATCCCGCTCTGAACAACTGGTTCACTTCATCCTGACAGCCAGTCGCGGCAATAAATGAAGGAGATGGAACGTGTTATTTTAATTATATACTCTCACCACCTAATTATAATTTTAATTGATATGTGAGCAGGTGCTGTGCTCTTCAAAGCAGTTTAAGGCGGGCACGTTCCCTGGAAAAGGAGCACAGGTTGTTCTGTTCATTAGTCAAGCAGATGGATGGGCTCCAGGGGCTGGGAGGGGGCTGTGGAGGCTGGGGGCCAGGGGGGAGCAGCTTTTGCCCTAAGGGGTGGGGGGGTGAGGGTCCTGCCCTGCACAGGCTGAGAGGAGGTGAGAACAGAGGGGAGGGCAGGAGGAAGGGAAGGAGGAGCGGGAGAGGGGATGGTGGGGGAGGGGTAGGGCAGGGGGAGGGGAAGGGAGGGGACCTTGGTGGTGCCTGGCAAGACATGAGAAAGGGGGGAAGGAGAGGGGAGAAGGGAGGGGGAGAGGGGAGGGGAGAAGAGGGAGCAGAGGAGAGGGTGGGGGGAGGGGAGGGCAAAGGAGGAGGAGGGGGGAGTGGGGGAGGGGGAGAGGGGAGGGCAGGGGGAGGAGAGGAGAGGTGGGGGAGGGGAAGGGAACCTGGGAGTGCCTGGCATGATATGAGAAGGAGGGTGGAGGAGAGCAAAGGGGAGAGGATGGCAGAGGAGAGAAGAGACATGGCATGACATGAGAAGAGAGGGGATGGGGAGAGGGAAGTAGAGGGGGGGAGGAGAGGGAGCAGAGGAGAGGGTAGGGGGGAGGAGGGGAGGGGTAGGGGGGAAGGGAGGGGAGGAGGGAGGAGGAGGAGGGGGAGGGGACCTGGAGGTGCCTGGCAGGACATGAGAACAGAGGGGAGAGCAGCAGGAGGGGGTAGAGAGAGAGGGAAGGGCAGAGGGAGGGCAGGGCAGGGGAGGGGACGGGCGGTGCCTGGCACTGGCAGGACTTGAGAAGAGAGGGGAGGGGGGAGGGGAAGGCAGGGGGAGGGGAGGGGAGGGGACCCATTCATTCCGTCTACTCAGCCAATGTTTCCAGAGAGCTCCCTGGCGAGGCTCAGTGCTGGGCGCAGGGGATGCCAGGCCTGCGGGACTCCTCCCCTCTCCCTGCTGGTGGGGGTGTGGGACTGAGTCACTGCAGTCAGGGACCACATGCGAGGTTGCTGCAGGAGGGCACCCAGTGGGGGAGAGGCGGTGTCGTCTGGGGTGCAGGGGAGGCGTCTTGGAGGACCCCTGACTTGGGTCCTGATCGCGGTTGCAGTTGGCTGCCGCCTGGCCGTGGTGACGGTGGTGGCCTGGCCGGGAGGGGCGCTGCGGGCTGCGCCTCGGCTGTGGGGATCTCTGGCACCACGGAAGGTCTGGGACTGGGGGGGGTTGTAGTGCAGAGTTGGGTGGTGGGGGTGCCCCGCGGGTAGGAGCGGTGCCTCCACGTGGCCACGGACACCTGCGGGGCGACGTCATGGGACTAGTGTTTCCGGGAGGTCATCCTGGTGGAAGGCAGGAAGGCAGAGAGGGACTGCTGCATCACGTGGCAGTTCCTCGTCAGGTTGTTCAGGCTCAGCCCTCCCGTGAGGCGGCTGCACGGCTAATGCCCTAATGCCGTCAGGCTTGCAGGGTCTGCCCCTCATCTTGTGGCCTTTGTTTTGGTAATGACCATCCCGCCTGGATGTGAGGTCTCATCAGTGGTTTTCGTTTGCGTATTCCTGCTGACGGACGACGTCGGGCACCTTGTCTTCCTTGGAGCGATGTCTAGTCAGGTCCTGTGCCCACTTTTCTGGGTTATCAGTATTTTGGTCATTGTCCATGTTTGTTGGCTCCTGAGACACACAGACCAATGGGACAGCGCAGAGAGCCTAGGGATGAGTGTGTCCCCCTACGGTCACCTGGTTGATGAGGGTGCCAGTGATCCGCAGCGGGGAAAGGATAGCCTGCCTGGCCAGCAGCGTTGGTAAAATTGAGTGTCCACACACAAGACAGTGACACTGGGTCCTTATCTTACCCACACATGGAAGTCACCAAATCAACTCACAATGGGCGCGAGACTTAACCGTAAGACCCGACACTGCGGAACTTATGGAAGAAAGCAGGGGGAAAGCTTCGTGACTGCATCTCGACAGTGATTCATACACGTGACCCCAGAAGTATGGGCAACACAACGAAAGATAAACAAATGGGACAACATCAAAACTTACAGACTTGGACGGGAAAGGAAGCCGCCACCAGCGGGGAAGAGGCGGCCCATGGACGGGGAGAAAATATGTGCGCATCACATTACCTAATACGGGGTTTGCTTCGGAAATACATGCAGGGCATGGCTTCTGGGAGGCTCAACAGCAGGCAGTCTGGGGGTCCACACCTGGCGCGGGGAGGCCCGGCCTCCATCCCCGAGTCAGAACGCCTCGTTGGGTCTGCAGGGCACCCGGGGGTCTGCTGGGCCTCGCCTGGAAAGGCCTCCCTGCTGGCCCTGCCCTGGCCCAGGAGGGCCCGGCCTCTTTCCTTCCCCTCCCCACCCTCGTGAGGCTGGTTCACTGGACGACTGAGCCTCTCCCTGGGTGGGGGGACTCAGGAAGCCACGGAGGTCGTGTCCTGAGGGGGCTCATGGGCACACCCCTGATGGAGGCTTTGATGCCCGACTGCCCCCAGGAGGGAGGGCGAGGCCTGCCTGCTAGCTCGGGGGCTGGGGGCCAGGGCATCCTGCAGGGGCTGCACGGGGCCGGGGTGGAGCCAGGGGGAGACATGGAACTGAGCCCACGGGCGGCGAGCAGTCCCCCATGGTGTGCTGGTTTGCACTGGAGGAGGTTCTCTCCCAGGGCTCTGGGCCCTTGGGGCTGGATCCTGCTGTCCCAGGACCTGGAAGGCGGGGTCCAACAGTGAGACTCGGCCTCGGGGACAGACGGGGGCGATGGGGCGGGTGGGGCGATGTGCCCTCTGACCTCTGACCCGAAGGCAGGGCCCAGAGCTCGGCCCTGGGGGGTGGGGGGGCATGGCAGCCTGCAGGCCCTGGTTCTCAGGGTGCCGTGTCGGGTGCTCCCTCTCTGTCTCCCTGCCGGCGCCCTGCACGCGCGGTGGGGGATGCTCAGGGACGTGGCCCGGGGTGCGGGCAGGTGAGCCGGGCAGCCGCGTTGCTGTTTCACTTCAGAGGCAGGAGGACTTTGCCGCGTGTGTCCCCCCACAGGGAGGAGGATGGGCGGCCACAGTCGCTGAGGCCTCGGTGCTGGGGCTCGCTGTCTTGAGCCGGGGCTCTGGGACCCACCTGGCGGTCCTGGCAGCAGGACTTCGGGCTGGGGGGGGGGGGTGGTGCTCAGTCCTGGGGGGCTTGGGGGCCTGTGTGATTCATCCTTGATCCCAGGCCCTGCTCTGCCAGCACTTGGCAGCAGGAGGAGGTCGGGGTCCCCCGACCAGTGGTGGGCTGGGGGCTGGGGTGAGAGCAGGGCCGGGGGCCTGCAAGGGGCCACACCCACAGCTGCGGGCCTCGCGCCGTGTCTCTGGGCCCCACAGAAACGGCATGTCCTGGGCCTAGGTAGGTGCCGAGAGCCCTGGTGCCCTCGGTCCTGAGTTCATTCTCAGATTGTGAGAGAACCTGCGGGGACTCTCCTAGTGGGACGACGGGGCCCTGGCCATTTGCACACAAAATGTTTCCAGAAATTTTCTGGTTGTAAAAGCGATACATCGGCTTCAAAGAAAAATTAGGACCTAATGAAAAGCGCAAGAAAGTAGAAAAATGTTGCCAGGACCCCGACCATGCAGAGAACTGCTGTTCACACCTTCTGGCCTCCAGTCTTCGCGAACTTCCCTGCTGTAGGGTCGAGCTCGTCCTCTTAGTTTTGTCTTGGACCTCAGCACCTGTTTCTCTGACGGTCACAAATAGCACACAGATATGTTTCAGTATAAAGGAGTGAAGAATGATGAAAAGAAGTAAAAGTCCCATTTCTCTCCTCGGAGGGGAAACTGAAGTCCATTTGCTCTATATGCTTCCAGAACTTTCTCTTGGTATTGACATGGATGCACACAACAGAATGGAATACAGGGCGGGCATTTCTAGGAAACCTTTCAAAGTCCTATAAAGCAAACAGTATCGCCCGTTTTTCGAAAGTCCGAAGACACTGTTTTGCTGTTTATGAGAGATCGACGTTAGTATCTATTTTGCTGAGCTAAAGGAGGATTTTCCCCTTTACGAGAACAAGCTGTAACCGTACTTACGTAGGCCTTGGGTGACATCGAAGTGACATTCTGGGAACTTTTGGAAACTAGGGATGACTGCATGGAGTTTTGTGTGTTTGGAATATATGAAGAATGCTGACGGCCCATGTTCTTGCTCATTTTCATCCATGTCTTGGTGAGCTCACCGTGCTATTTCCTATAAATCTATCGCTATTTTAAACAGAGGTTCATAACATGTTTCCCCGTTAATAAATATTTATTGTGGATTTTTCACAGTTACAAACCATATTGTGATTAAAATTCTTACACATGCCTCTGAGTATTAATCTAGGTAGATTCCAAGACGTGCAGTTGGTTGGCTGAATGGCACGCGCAATTAAATTTTTCAATGCTTCTGCCAAATTGCGCTCTAGAAAGCTGAATGAATCAATTTGCACTCCCACTCGGCAGTGTGAGAAGAGCACCAGCTTCCTCACATTCTTGCCAACACTTGATGTTATCAGCCTTTTGAGTCTTGCTAATCTGATGGCTAAGGGGCGGTGCTTCATTGTGATTTTAATTTGCATTTCCCTAATTACTGTGAGTCTTTTTGTAGGGCGGGTATGACGCATGACGTCCTAGTAGATCTTGTTAATAAAAATTTATCAGTTGAGTTTATGTATCCAAATAGTTCATTGCAAATACAATCAGCAGAGGCGCTGTCCTCTGATAGGGCGCTTGATAAGTTTCGGCGGGGGGGGGGGGGGGGGGGGGGCGTCCTGTGCCGCTCCAGGACTCTTAGTGCTGCTGACTGGGATGGGGCCCCCTGTTGCTGCTCTGGACGTGCTGAGCATTCTTGCTGCTTGTGTAAGTTCTTTGAGACGCGGATCGGATTGTGGAAGCCTGGGTTCTCCAGGAAAAGGAGGGGAAACCAATTGTTTTTAAAATGTGTTCTTGTTTTGGGGCTCCCCGCTTTGCTGGTTGCCTGCTGGGAGTCTAGCATGTACTTGACTTTTGCCTCCAGGTTTGTTTTTTTTTTTTTTTTTACATTTTTAAAAACTTAAATTCAATTTGCCAACATATAGAATAACACCCGGTGTGCATCCCATCACGTGCCTCCAGTTTAACCCATGACGTGCCCGCAGTCCCCTGTTATGCGTGTCCCAGGGACTGTCAGCTCACTGGAGCCCTCCCACTGGCCCGGTCCACTGTGCTCCATGACGGCTCTTCAGGGACCAACCCTTCTCTTTCTTTTATGCCCTTTGGTGTCATTGTGGCCCTAGATTCTAATTTTCATCCTCTGGTCTATTTGAATTGCCTTTCATTATTTCATTAATGCTCTCCTGTGACTTCGCAGTGTTTGTTCATATGGTTCAGACCATTTTGCCCTTCTTAGAACTTTCAGACATTTGATTAGGTAAGTAAATGCTCGGGAAATGAATGCAGTTCTTCTAAACGATCATCTACTTGTCACCCACCGGTGTCAGCAGTTACAAATGAAATGGTGTGTCTGTCACCGAATGCTTTAAATATATAGGTTAATAAAGCAGGAGCTGTCATTTCCCATGCTGATAGTTACCATCCAGAGGCACAGTGCGTCTCTCCATTTAGTTGGAGTCTTTTAAATGCTTTTAGTAAAGTTTTGTGCTTTTCTTCCGATAGGTCTTGCATATTTCCTATTAGGTTTATCCCCAGGGGTTTTATAGATTTTTTTTTTCTAATATGAATGAGCTTTCTTTTGGATTACATTTTCTAATTGGGAATGCTGGCATACACGGAAGCTATTGATTTCTGCGTATGGATTTTTTTTTATCCGGGAGTTTTGTTGAACTTTCATGGGAGTTTTAGCAGTTTATAGTTGCTTCTCTTGGAGCTTATAGTTAGATGCTCATATTTTCTATAACATGCCGATTTTGTATCCCTTTTCAACGTTTGTCCCTATTTCTTTGTCTAGGACTGATAGTGGTGGAATATTGTGAAATTTCACATTGAAGTATGATGCTTGCTGTAGGTTTCTATCTAGGAGATAGCCTTTATTTGGTTAGGGTAGTTCTTTTTTTTTTTTTTTTTTTAATCTCTTCTTTACTAAGAGTTATCAAGGATTTTACTAAGAGTACTATTTTGGTCAAATACCATAGGTGCCCCAATTCAAATTCATTTCTAAATACTTTGAATTTTTTTTTTTTGGCTGTAATATCATAAGCCAGCAGTTATGAGAAAAAAATAATGCTTTAAATTTTGTAAGTAGGTAGATTGAAGGGTAAGGTAGTTTTTTTTTTTTTTAATTCTTTTATTGCCTTGGACTCAATGTACAGTGGGCTTCTGAATAATTTCTCCTCTAGGGTTTTGCCGAGATATCTATCCACTGTTGGAGAGTTGGGTATGCATGGGAGAGGTTGCGTGCTCCCTGTTGGGTCCCGTGAAAAAGCGTGGAAGTGTGACATGAGAGCAGATTAGGGCAGGCCTGGGTCCCAGCCTTCCTTCTGCTGGTTGCGCAGTGGTGGAAGGTGGCCGGGCATCAGTTTCATCGTGTGTAAAATGGGCCTGATGTAGTGCCAACGCTGTAGCATCATGGAAGGACTAAACTCAATAAAACAGAAGCTGGGACGCAATTCAAGTGTTTAGTAAATAAATATTAATAGGGAAACTTAGAGGTGCGACACGCACATCTTCCATATTACTGCCTTCCATATTTTTGCCTGCTGAATCAAACGAAAGTGGTGAAGTCACCTTTAGGATCACGGATTTGTCCGTACCCTCTTTAATGATTGTCAGTTTGGCCTTACTTATTTTGAAGTTGTGAGGTTGATAAAATGCCACAACTGTTCTGGTTTTTTTTTTTTTTTTTTTTTTTTGGTGTGGCTTTTATCTTTTATCAATATGGAGTTTCCGTGGCTCTTCCTTTGAGTGCTTTCCACCTGGAATTCCATTTTGTCCGAGAAACAGCTTCTTTTTCTGGCTTATCTTTGGCTTGATATTGCCTTTCTCAACCCATTATTTTAAATCCTTTGGAAATCTTTGTATCTTTTGTAAAAATAATTTAAAAATCTGATCCGTTTATTGAGGTAGTAGGCAGAGTGACCCTATTTACATTTAATGAGATGACTGACACACTTGGACTTTTTCCTTGCCATCTTACGTTGTGTTTCTCATCTACCATGGTTTCTTAGGCAGTTTTCCCCCTTTATTTCCTCTTCTTGGTTTGATTGGGTTTCTCTTGTCCCAGTTTTTTGTTCCTTAAAGCAATGTTCTCAATAGGAGCACTGCTATCATTTTGGGCAGGACTGTCTTTTGGGATGTGGCACTCTTCCCTTTTTGGAGGACATTTAGTGTTCTTGGCTCTGGATGCTGAATTTTAGTAGACCCCTGCCTGTCATCGTGGCAACCCAAAATGCCCCCTTCCCTCTGTTCCCAGTGGAGAGCCATCTGCTAAGCACTCAAATAATACATTATATTTTTGCTTTCTAGCGGTTACTTGTGTTTTAAAGATATATTGTGGCTTGTATTCATCCCTCACCACATAATCAGGGTTTCCATGGTTTTCCCAAACAAATCAAGAACTTTAATATGCCTTAACGCTTCCACACCTGAGTCTTATCACCACTTAAAAATGAGGCCAACTGGGATTTTTGTTTCGAATTTTAATAACAGCCAATAAATGGTTTTAACAGTAAATTTAAAATTTTTCATGCTGCTGCTTTTGTGTTCCACATTTTGTTCTTGGATTCATTTTTTTTTTGCTGCTATTGAGGCAGAGTTCACATAACATAAGTCACGATTTTGACCATTTTAAGGTGTACAATTAAGTAATTCCCAGCGTATTTGCGATGTTGCACAGCCCATCACCACTAATTCCAGAACATTTTCATCACCGCCCCCCAGAGAAACCCCTTTCCCCTTAGCAGTCACTCCCTGTTCCTTGCTCCCCTAGCCCCTGGCGACCAGTCATCTGTTCTCTATCTGGACTCATTTTTGCGGTTGCTGGAGCATACCATTTGGTAATCCTTTCCAAGAGGGTTTGTGGGGGATGAACTTCCTATGTCCTCACATGTCTGAAACGTCCTGTTTTCTTTCCAAAGGCTGTGTATTCAAGGTTTATACCATTTCTCCCCTAAGCATGTGTTCCGAGATACTGTCTCCCTGGCTTGTGTGTGTCTCACGTCCACATACAGCAAGAGCGGAGTCTTACCTAGTGGGCACTCCGTGCCAGGGCTTATGCCCAGCAACCCACGTAACTCTGGCATCAACGGTGGGAGACTGTTGTGGGCACTGTCCCCCCCCACAATGGACAGGAAGAGTGAGGCAGAGTGAGGAGGAGCCCCGCAGCTGTGGAAGAGGGGTACCCTGCTGATGCCTGGCTCCCAAGAAGTCGACACCAATCACATTGACTTGCGTTCTGCTGTAGGCAGTCTGTGTTGTGTCTTCCCTGGAAGCCTTTGGCATTTTTCCTTTTTCCCTTCAGAAATTTCACCACTTTGTGCCTAAATATTGTCTTTTTTTACAGACTCTCACCTCGCGTGCGATGAATCCTTTCAAAGTGAGGATTGTGTCTTTCTGCAGTTATTTATCTTCCTGGTTTCCTGTGTTTTCCCAGGCCTCTCCCAAGAATTCCTTTTAGGAATTTTAGGGGGTGGTTGAAGCTTATACCCCTCACCCCACATTGCCTCTCCTTTCCTTTCATCCTTTCCATTGCTGAGCTTTTGTACCACCATCCAGGAGAATTCCTATCTCAGTCCTCAGGTCAGTAACTGGATCTTCCGATGCTCCAAGCTGCTGTTCAGCCTGTGTTTATACTTTAACAGTGGAGTGTTTGGTTCCCACATCTAGTCCATGCTTCTTTTTTTTTTTTTTTTTAATGGATGGTATCCCATCGGCCTCTCCTGTTATTCTTGTTCTAAAGCGTCATCCTGTCTGTCCTGATGTTTCTCTATCCTCTGGTGTGTGTTCCAGTAGGCACCGCATTTGGTGTGCCTCTTTCAAATATAGGTGGCTGATTCTGGGTTGTGTTCTTGGGTTTGAAATTTCTGGTTGGAGTCTCTGTGAGGTTGAACCCAGCCTCAGCAATGGGGGGCTGGGTTGGGTCCCTGGGTTACTGTGTTGGTGCAACCAGATTCCAGTGTCTGGGGTGTAGGGATTCCACTTTCCTCCTGGATGTTGGTGCCACTCTAGGGCTCCTGCCCCCGGGGAATCAAGGGCTCCTACTTCTTGCTCCTGTGGGCAGTCACTTTTATAGTTTGCTGCTTTACTCCATGGGGAGGGGCACCTGGATGCGTCTTCCAAGGCCCCACCATCACCACACCACCCTCGAATGTTCTTTTTTTTTTTTTTTCCCTGCTCTCAAATTCCATCATGGATTTCTTCCATGTCTTCATGTCCTCAGCCTCCTGGCCCAGAGCTGCCACCTTCATGGCAGCTATTTCTTGGGTGTCTTTGGGCTTTGGTGCCATTTCCAATCTAAACCCATCAGCCTTTGGCCTTTCACAGATTGCTGATGATTTTCTAGCCTTGTTACAGTTTTTTTTTTTTTTAATTATTTACGTTTTATGTCATTTTAAGAGTTTTGTATTGGGAAGGAGAAGAACATGTCCTTAGGCTACCATTTTGATCCAATCTGTGTTCATTTTTTTATGGATGACCTCGTATCAGAGGGCCTCATGATGTTGCATGCAGTTCCTTCCATATAATTGCTGTGAGGTGGTAACCATTCCCCAGGTCACTGAGAGCAATCACTAGTTCAGTGATTGCATAACATTTCTTTTAGTAGTATATCTTAATTGACTCAAATGTTTCCTTCTACTTCCCAACATTTTACTATAAAAAAAAATGTAGCAACCAGCATCTTGTACCCGAAACTTTGTCCACATCTGGGACTACACACAGTCCCTGACTAGCAATGGTTTGACTTAACGACTGTTTTTATTTATTTATTTATTTATTTATTTTTTTATGTTGGTGCAAAGGCAATAAGCATTTGGTAGAAAGCGCACTTTGAATTTTGAATCGTGGTCCTTAGGCCGGTGGCATGCAGGACAATACTCTTGTGATGCTGGGTGGTGGCACTGAGCCTCAGCTCCCGTCAGCCTCACGGACCATTCTGTGTTTCACTTTCAGTCCAGTATTCGATAAATCACAGGAAATACTCAACACTTTATTATAGAATAGGCTTTGTATTAGATGACTTTGTCTAGTCGTAGGTTCATGTAGGTGTTTCGGGCATGTTTAAGGTAGGCTAGGCTAAGCTGTGATGTTCGGTAGGTGAGGAGTATTCAATACGTTTTTGACTTATAATATTCTCATCTTAAAATGGGTTTATTGGGATGTGACCCCATCATATAAGTCAAGGAAGATTGGTGTTTTCCTGAGAGAGAGTCCTCAGAGGATCATCATCGTTTCACACCCGGTAAACAGCTTCTCGTCCACCCTCGCCGCAGCCTGTGACCTCGACCCGTGTACTTGCAGCGTCTGGTTTTCACTTGCCAAGGTGCCTCGTGTAGAGGAGTCGGTCGGATGCTATTTGTCCTTGGGGGACCAGCTTACTCACTCAGCGTGTTTCTAGGGTTCGTCCGCGCTGTTAGTGTGTTTTACCACGTCCCCGCGGTCTCCCCGTGCCCCCGAGCCCGTGCCCCAGCCCGTGTCCGGGAGCCCACGGTGCTCTCCCACGAGGTGGCCTGGGGGTCCATCTCCCTTCACCCGTGTGCAGGGAGAAGGCTCAGCCGCCCTCCTCCGCGCGGGGCTGTGTCTCGGAGCCAGAGTGGGGTCCCGGCTGGTCCCGAGTCCGTGCGGCGGGCAGGCCCTGCGCTCCCGCTGGCCGTCCTGCCCCCCCTGCCCCCGCGAGGGGTCGCGACCCGCGCTCCGAGGCCCGGGCCCAGCGGTGGCTGTGGGCCCAGCGGTGGCTGCGGTGGTGACAGTGAGGGCGGTGGTGGGCGCGGGTGTTTCTGTGCTCACCGCGCTCCTGCATACTGTCCGCCCGGGGAGGGGACTGGACAGGCACCAGGGCGCCGCGGTGCCAGGCCCAGCAGGTGCTCCCCGCCCTGAACTTGCACTCAGGGAAATGGAGGCGCCTCGGCGGGAGAGGGGCTCAGGAGCGGGGCTCAGGTCGCCTCTCGGCGGGGCGAGTGCCTTCTTGGCTCTGGGACTGATGGGCCGGTGGCGGCCGGGGTCCCGAGGGCCCTGGTGGGGCACGAGCGGTAGGGAGTGGGGGTCCTGGGCTCTGGGGCCCAGCTTGCAGGCCTGGCCCCGATTCGGGCCGGGTGCCCTGACTCGGTGCCCCTCCTCCCCCCGACACCGGGCCTGGTGGCAGCCGCTGCTCTGGGAGGCCATGGCATGTCCGGTCTCCGGGCTCTTCGCTGCCTCCTTGGCCGGTAGAGCCTTGGAGAGCGCGGTCCAGGTGCAAGCTCTGCGGAGGGAAGGGGCAGGGCGCCCAGAACAGGCAGCGGGAGCTGGGGCACAGCCTGCAGTCGTGGGATGAACAGCGCCAGCCGGAAGCCCCGTGTGAGGGGCTGGGTGACCACACTCAGGCCGGCGTCCCTAACCTGCACGACTGTTGGGTCTCTGTTGTGCACCCGAGGACGGCGTAGCGAATGCCCGCTATGCTTCAGTAAAAGAAAACGTCCCCCTCAAAACAGACTGAGAATGAGTGACGGCAAGGTCCTGGTCAGTCATCCCGGATGCCCTTGCATCCCGGGGGAACGTTCCTTTGAGCCTCAGGCCCCTTCCAGCCCTTATGTACAAGTACTCAGGTGTGTCACTTACATAAAGACACTTTAAGGACCAAAACACGCACACACGCCAGAGGCAGCTCACACTGTCCTGCCCCCAGCTTGCCAAGGCTCCCTGGATTTCCCTTGGAGTTCAACCCCGGGGGGTCCCCATGATCTGGTCCCCTGTTACCTCCTTTCCCTTTGCTCTCTGCACTCCAGCCACACCAGCCTCCTCCCTGCGCCTCACGTACCCGGTCATGGTCCCGCCCCAGGGCCTTTGCACTCCCCGTTCCTTGTGTGCGGGGTGCCCTCTACAAGACCCTCCCATGGTTTGTCTCCCCATCTTCTCTGAGTATTTGCTTACATGCCACCTTCTCTGGGACACCTACCCTAACCCTCTGTTCTCAGTTAAAGTCCTCTCCCCAGTCCCTATTTCCTCTGCCCTAATTTTTCCATAGAACACTTACCACCACCCCATCCTGTGTGTAAGCGTTTGCTTGTTTATTTTTGACACCCTCTTTCCTGCTAGACTGCAAGCTCCGTGAGGCTAGGGTTCTAACTCTGTGTGGTTCTCGGTTAAATCCCAAGCGCTGGGTACACAGTAGAGGCTCAGCCGAATGGATGAGTGAGTGAGTGGATGAGAGCGTCCAGTAGGTGGTCCTGCCCACAATAGGGCCTCAGGGAGAGCGGGGCCTTTTCTCTCCCACACACTCTTCTTCTGGCCTCACACCAGCTTCCTGACTCAGATGTGTCCCCAGCAGGGCGTGGGCAGGGAGGACGCGAAGCCTGGCCTGGTTGGGTCCTCAGGAGACGGACCCCAGAACACCCGTGGGATGTGGGAAGTGGGGTTTTCACAGCAGGAGGAGCAGCGATGAGAGCTTGACCCACAGCTCCCTGACCTGGTGGCCCTGGCTGTGGCTGGCCCTGGCAGGCCGGGGGCGGGGGCCTTGGAGCCGCCTTGGGAGCAGAGCACAGAGCTTGATGGGGCGCAGAGGAGGCGTTTTCCAGCCCTGGCGGGGCTTCTGTGGGGCAGCTGTGGCTGTGACCATGTCCAAATTAAGTGAAATGTGTAGAATGAAAGCCACAGTGAGAGACGGTTTCTGGGGTCAGCCTTGTTCCATGGCGGAGGACTTTGGTGGACGGCTTGGGGGCTGGCTGCTTAGGTCCTGTGTGTCCCTCGGGCCCAAAGCCACTGCTCCCTGCCCTTCTCGCCCTCAGGGTCCTATTGATGCCCGACTGTGCTGGCTCCTGACGGGGCACGGCCTTATGGGGAGCCCCTGCCCTGACGTTTGCTCAGGAATAATGGGACAGCTAGAGAGAGGGGTCAGGGTCCATTAGAATAGTGAAAGGCCGGGTCCTTCATGGCCTGAGAGCGGCAGCGGCTCCCTGCTGGACGATAAGCAGAAGGAGGCTCAAACCGCCAGCAGGGTTGGCGGGGAGGAGCTGTTGAAGACACCTCTGCCCTTGGGTTCCTCACCTGGCAGGTGAGCAGCCCCACCTGGCACTAGCACTCAGGTACCGAGTCAGTGCTAGCACCTGCCCGCATTGAGGTGGGCCGCAGCCCTTCCATGCCTCTGAAGAGGAGGTGGGCAGTGGGTGAGGTACTCTCAGCATCGGGGGCCTTCTCTTTTCACCTGGGCAGCCCAGTTGGGCCTTTCAGCCTCCATGAGCTAAACAGACACGGCCCGGAAGGGACCACCTGGCCTCGTGTCCCTGAGGCACAGCCCAGGAAGGGGCCCGCTTGCCTTTGCGGCCCAGCGGGTGCGCTGGCTCAGATCACCAGGTGCAGGGCTCCCAGTGCGTGGGGCCTGCTCACCTCTCCTCGCCATCCCAGCAGAGGTGGGGCGCAGCAATGCCAGATGGGTGCCCCCACAGAAAATGGGAGTGTGGAGATTGCATTTTCAGGAGATGAGATGTAATGGTGGGTAATTGAAAACACTGTCGAGCTATTTGTCATAATTTTTACAAGTGCTTTCTCACCGGGTCATCCATAACACTGGCGGAAGCTTCCAGGCCATAGAGCATACAGCTGCTGCATCCCTCTCTCCCATAGGGTCTGTCTCGTTCTGAGTGGGTGCTTGCGGGTGGTCCAGTCCCCGGGTGGGGACTCGGGTACTTCTCCTCTGGGGTGATTCAGATGTGTAGTTCTTTAGTGGGTGGCCCTGGGGCTGTTGGTATTGGACCAAAGTCCACCAGCTGGACTTTACAGGGCTGCCTGCGCCCACCCAGCCTACTGAGTCTCTTGGGGAAGGACCTGGGATTCCTGCCAAGGTGGACCTTGTGACTGTGCACACCGCAGTGTGAGGAGCACTGGCTTGGAGTAGGGTGTTCTGTGAACTGTGGCCTGTCCCTGCCTCGGGGGGAGCCACACAAGACCGAGACGGGCCCCTTACCTGGGGGTGAACAGGTTGGTAGTAGGGGGATTATGCATTACGAGCAATGCTGCAAAGATGATCCTGGAGTAGCAGAAGCCTGGCGTCCAGGAGCCCTCAGGCTTCGCGCGCTCATTGCTGGGCCATTCTCTGCTGGGCTCCGCGTGCCTGTCTCCTGTCCCTGCCAAACCTGAAGGTCTTGCCTGTGCTCTTCTGACGTGGCTGGAGCAGTTTTGATGGGGCCTCTGGGTTAAGTATTGGCGAAAGTTTTTATCATCTGGTTTCAGGAGTGTGCAGAGCCTCCAGGGCCAGGCTGGCCTTGCCGCATGTGGCTACCCAGCTCTGGAGACTCTGGAGGGGGCAGTGAGTGACACATGATCTGACTCACTTGCAAGTCAGGGCTCCGAAGTCCCTGACACAAAGCAGCTGGCAGTCCTGGCTTATGGGAATGTGCGGATAGGCTGCAGGGTGAGCCCGGGGTGATCCTCACAGGACATGCTGGGGGCACAGAATTTGCCTGGGGGATTAGGGGAGCCTTCCAAGAGCACAGGGCCTAATGGTTGTGAGGAGTGTTGACTGAGTAGAGGGTCCCAGGATCCCCCAGAGCGGACAGGGTTGCCATGGGCTGGGTCTGTGGCCATTGCTAACCCCCCGTGTTGCATTCTGTGACACGTTTGCTCAGGCTTAGGAGAAGAGCAGGGGGACGGAGGTTGGCTGGATGAGTAGGTGGGTGGATGATGGTGGATGGGTGGCTGTGTGGATGGGTGATGGGTAGATGGGGGTTAGATGGATGAGTGGATAGAGTTGATAGATGGCATTGAGAAAGATGTGAGCTGTAGGTGTGTTTGGATGGATGAATGGGTGATTGAGTTCACGGCTGGCTGGCTGAGTGGGTGGCCAGTGGGAAGATGTCTAGAGGGAGAGTTGATGGAGATTGGAGTTGGACTGGTGGATGGATGGGGATGGCAGGGTGGATGGAGAAGAGATGGGAATGGACGGATGGCTGGATGATTGGAGGGACAGATGTGAGATGACTGAAGAAGACGGGTAGGTGAGGGCGTAAGTGTGAGTGGCTGGGAAGATGGGTGGGTGAAGAGTAGGGTGAATGGATGGATGGATCTACGGGTGGCTGGTGAGTGGGCATGGAAGGATGGATTGCTGGGTAGGGTAGTAGGCAGCTCGGGTGGGTGATGAGGCTAAATAATACAAGTACATAAGAAATAATATAAAATTAAGCTGCAGCCAGATATGCAAAAATCAAGGTTCAGAGAGGCTGTGGGGGTTCTGGGAGGAGTTGCCCAGCCTCAGACCCATTAGGGGAGGTAGCCCTGTACCCCTCCCTGGGCCACCCAGGCCATGTTCCCGCCCTGAAAGTCTCTCTCTTCCCTGTGGCCTCAGCCATCCTTCCTTGGTGGGTGGAGTTCCTACCCAGGATGTGGCTGTGCCTGGCCCGGGTGACAAGGCGAGAGCTGTGACACGGGGCCTGGGGGACAAAGGCTGAGGGCAAGGCATGACCTTTGCTCAATGGAATTGGAATCAGGTACGCACACTTGGCCTACATTGCACATTTCGTCCTCATGACAGCTGAGGAGGTGTTGGCCCCGTGGAGGAGTCAGAGCTCAGGAGGTTGAGTGACCAGCTCAAGGCCGTGCTGATGGACACAGAGCCTGGAGGCCTGGTGGAGGTGGGCGGCTCTGGACTGGAGACCTTACAGTGGTATCAGGGCAGCAGGGGGTCAGTCCTGAGGGACAGGTCGGGTGGGGAGCCCTGGCTGCAGGCTGGGGCAGCAGGTGGGTGCCCAGGAGTGCTCCCTGGGGAGCGGACAGACCCAGGGGCCTGTGGGCTCAGCCATGGGGCCCTGGTCCTCCGTCTGGGCTCCATGCCCACATGGCCTTTCTGGGGCACTTGGGCAGGGCTATGGAACGGCCGCACCACGTCCCTGCAAGGACACGGAGGGCTGGCGGCTGGCGTACCTGCGAGAAGTGCTGGGGGGAGGGACTGCGGGCCCAAGGGTCCAGGTGGCTTCCTAGGAGGTGCTACGTCCTCAGGCCTCTGGTGAGCAGTAGGTGCCTCCTGAAGCCCACCCCTGGGCCAGCTCCTGCTTTCCCCTGATGTCTTCCCAGGCTGGGCCCTCTGGGCACAGCTGGTGGCATCTCGGGGGTGGGGCGGGGGGACAGACGGCCCTGGGCAGACACACAGTGATGGGGCAAGCCCTGCTCCCGGAGCCACTCTGGGCCGCCCAGGTTTCTGGGCTCCTCATCACTTAGACCCGGGGCCCAGCTGAAGCGGCCAGGCCCCCCGTCTTGGTGGAAGAGGCCAGGGGCCAAGGAGCGGAGCCCCGGGAACCAGGAGCCAAGGCCTGGGTGTTAGGGAGCAAGGAGGGAGGAAGCTGGACCCGAGCTGGCTTTAGCAAAGAAAGATAAAGTAGGAAAAACAGAAGTAATTTGAGTGCATTAGGCTAGAGATGTGAGAATGTTTACGGATCATTTAGTTTACGGATGGTGATAGGTTAGTGGTTAGATTAGCAGGAAGCCAGTCAGCTTGAAAGGAGGGAATTAATTTATGAGATTGCAAAGGGGAAAATTGTTTGCAAGAAATACAGGAGTTTTGTTGTAATAGCATCAAGTTTAGCAGAAACAACAAGCGCTGGCAGGCCTGGCTGTCCGTCAGGGAGCCAGCCACGGGGAGGGCAAGTCCTGGGCTGAGGAAGGGGAAGCAGCCGGCCCAGCCCCCGCCCCCCGCCCCCCGAGAAGGGGGCTCCTCTCCCGTGGATTTCCTGGGCTTTGGCATTGAGGTTGTAGGACCCGGACCGGGGTCAGGGTGGGGTGGGGAGCCTGGGTAATGTGTGCAGGGCAGGTGATGGCAAGGCCCAGGATGCGACTCAGTCCTGGGCCATCGATACATCGGGGCCAGGTCAGGCTGCGCTGCTGCACATCCAGATGCGAGCCCTCCCTGCCTGGAGACCTGGGGGGAGGCTCCTGCACACATGGGGTGACGGGGGGGGGGGGCGTGGGCTGCACAGGGAGCCCCAGAGACCTGGAGGGGTGGCTCCTGCACACATGGGGAGATGGGGGCGCCGAGGGCTGTACAGGAAGCCCCGGAGACCTGGGGAGGAGGCTCCTGCACACGCGGGGAGACCGGGGGGCTGCACAGGGAGCTCTGGAGACCTGGAGGGGAGGCTCCTGCGCACGTGGGGAGACCAGGGGGCTTCACAGGGAGCCCCGGAGACCTGGGGGGGGCTCCTGCACATGTGGGGAGACTGGGGGGCTGAGGGCTGCACAGGGAGCCCAGGAGACCTGGGGAGGAAGCTCCTGCACATGTGGGGAGACCGGGGGGCTGAGGACTGCACAGGGAGCCCCGGAGACGTGGGAAGGAGGCTCTTGCACATGTGGGGAGACCAGGGGGGGTTGCACAGGGAGCCCCAGAGACCTGGGGGGAGGCTCCTGCATATGCGGGGAGACCGGGGAGAGACCTGGGGAGGCCTCCACTCCTTACAGAGATGCTCCTACCCTCAGCCGAGACCCAGGAGATGGGCATGGAAGGAGAGCCTGGGGCCACGCCTGGGGCAGTGACGGGGACTCTCAGAACCTCTGTGTCCCCCTCTGTAGGTGTCTCCTGTTGGTCTCCTGGCCTGAGACAGTGTCAGGAGCCAGGTGCAGTCGGGGCACACGGTTAGCACAGGGTCGCGGCAGCCGTTGCAGTGACCCCGTGGTCTCCATGGCAGGGGTGCTAGAGGGACCCGCTGCGGCCCAGGCCCTGCTGCCCTCCCACGCTGCCACCCCCGCCCCGCTTTCTTGCGCAGGATGTTCCTCCTGCCCAGCCCCTCATCCCCGGGCCTGCCCAGCCTGTCAGTCCCTCCGTCCACGCTGTCGCTGAGCCCGTGGCTTGCGGTGTCGCACCGCTGCTGCAGCGCCCTGTGGTCTGGGGGCAGGAGCCCTTGCGTTCTGCATCTTCCGTCGTGGGTTCCTGTCCCAGGGCGCTGCTCTGAGGTCCCTGTCCTAGGACGGGGCACAGCCCTGGGCTGGGATTGGGTGTCACTCCCCTTCCTGGGTCGATCAACTGGGGTTGGGTCACGCTCCTTTCCTGCAGCCTTTGCTGTCTGGGCCAACAGACCTGGGCTCAGAGGATCAGCCTATGGACTGTGCGTGGTGCCGCGCGGTGCTAGCAAACCTGGCCGACTTGTGTCTCTGACTTTGGCCTTTTGGAAGCTCCCCGAATGAACATAGGAACATTTCAAGCTCTGGCCAATGGGAGTGCATGTGGAGTCTGGGGGACAAGGTGGCAGAAGGGCGGCAGGTATGTCTGGCTGAGGCTGAGTGGGGTCAACGGCCTCCTCTGGAATTTCTAGCCTCTTTGCAGAAACCACAAGCTACGTGGTGGGAAACATAGATTCTGGACCCACACGTGCACAAGGGTGCACATCCTGTGGGTGCTTGGGGTCCCTGCACGTGCAGGGCCGGCTGCCGCAGCAGACTGTGGTTGAGGTCCTGGGGCCTCCCAGCTCCTTGGTGGGGTCAGGCACGGGCGGTGAGTGGATGCAGCCCTGTTTCTACCATGGCGCCCTGCCCAGGCCTGGGACACAGCTGCTGCAGATGCTGGCCCTGGCCCTGGTGTGAGTGCTCGGCAAGAGGGGCAAGAGGGGCCCAGCGCATGTGTACGTGGAGCCCTGTGGCTCTGTCCAAGGAGCCCCTTGGGGTTCAGTCCGTTGAGAAGGGCGTTGAAAGCTTTGGGGCGTTGGGCTGTGTCTGTTCACAGTGAGAGCTCATTAGTGGCTGTGGGCGTGGTAGGAGGGGTGTTGGTTTGAGGATGGGGAGGGGGGTGCGAGGGCTGCCACTGGATTGCTCTGGATGCGGTGGAGGCCTCAGGAGAGGAGGACGATGGGGCACCGCCCTGGGTCCTGGGCTCTGGCGTGGGGAACGGTGGGAGCAACCTGCAGTGGTCCTGGCGGGAGAGCTGAGGCGGGCACCTGAGGGCTGGGGTAGGCTTGAGCCGCTCCGGCTGCCAGTCCTCAGAATTCTCTGGGGGTGGGGGTGTAGGGTGGAGTCGGCCCGGTGCTGGATTTGTGCACAGCGCAGGGGTGGGGCAGAGGGCAGGGGTTTAGAGGCTGAGCTCGTGGAGGACGGGCTTCAAGGGAGCCCGGAGAGGACGGTCTCTCCTAGCAAGGGGGCTTTGCAGGAGGGACGTCAGTGCAACCTTCACGTGCGAATGGTGCAGCGGTGTCTCAGAAGGAAGGCTGTCATGGGTATTGATCCTCTCCCACTTACTGGGCTCCCCTTGGGGGAAATCTTTGATGGCGCTAACTATGGAGGCCGGAGTCTCCAATGCTGGTAATTCAAGCCTCTCCCAAGAGTTGCTGGGGGAACAAATGCTGCCCTCCCCGGCCCAGGCTTCCTCCCAGCGCGGGGTGCCGCGGACAGAACAGACAGCACGGTGTGGACGTCTCTGATTCTTCACCCTGGTTCAGACAGGGCCCACAGGGCCGTGACAGACAGGTGTCAGGCCCAGAACTCTCCAGAACACAGGCTCAGCCCATTCCTTTATGGATCGCCACGGTCGTCTTTGTGGCTCAACGTGTCCCAGCTCCATGCTAGCAGGTCCCCCAGGGTGGTCTGCAGAGGACCGAATGCCGTTGGTTACTTCAATGCTGTGGCTTTGTGAATTGTCACTCGTTGGCATGAGTAGGGGCCCCGCTTTGGTCTCAGGGTCAGCTGCTCCTCTTTGTTCACTTTGTCAAATGCAGCTGTTCAGGGCTCACTGTCGTCTCGAGAGCACCGATGTTCTGCAGCTTCCCACCCCTTCTCTCTCCTGTGACTTGATAAATCTTAAGTTCTAAGATAAGTTCTCCTAAATCCTCTAATTTTTTGTATCATCGTCCTATTAACATAAAATACGGACTATTTCCAAACGTAAATAATGGAACGACTGTGTGTTTAGAATCCCTCTAACCGAGAAAATTTCGTACACTGCTCTCGCACCGAATACCTTTTCCTTTTCCAACGGGTTTCTTCTTTGGCCCACAGCAGCCTGTGGGAGGATTTGTGATGTGGGCCTGGGTGTTTTGGTTCTTAGCCCACTGATACACTTGGGCAGGCGTTAGACTCCCCCACTTGTCGAGAGTGATAGCCCACTTGAACCCACTGTTCACAGATTCTGGAAGCAGGTTCTTGGGCTGCTGCTAAGGGCCAGGGCCTCATGGCGGAGTCTGATGGGCCCTGGTGCAGGTCTGGGGGTGGAGGAAGCCAGGGGGCCTCGGTTCACAGGGCCATGAAGCCAGAGATTGGCTGCCTCTGGGGCAGGGTCCCACTGGAGAGTTAGCTGTCCAGGGAGGGGACCCCAGAAGGGCAGGGGGGTGGGAAGTGAGGGCAGACCTGGCTCCCGAATTCTGGACAGCACACTTCACCCCTCGTGGCAGCCAGGTGCGGGTCAGGGGTGTCTCTCCCCATCCTCACGCTCATCAAAGCACTTCTGAGGTGGACCTTCCGAGTCCATGTTGGGTGCACTGCCCTTTCTGTGGGACTTCCATTGTTGGAGGACCTTAGGTCCCTTTATGTCACGTGCCTTCGGGCTTGAGATCTCTGGTCGGGGGAGGTCCCGTCTCCTGGCCTGGGAAGTGGGCCTCCTTCCTCCCTGTCCCTCTCCGTTTCTCCAGCAACACCTAGACTAGGGTTGGAGCAAACAGCCAGCCGCCACGGCCTGGCCAAAGTGACAGCTAGAATCAGCCACCGCTGTTGGGGACAGGGTCACCCAGGGGCTTAAAAATGCTCCTTTAGCTCATGTTTACCTTCAAGGGGCTCAAGTGTGAGGATACCCACACCCTGACCGTGGGAACGGTGTGGCTTTTTCTTTTTCTTTTTTTTGTTCATTGCTTTGACTATTGGCTTCTGGGATCCAGATTCATGGCAAGGGTGGGAGAGGGAGCATGGGGGGAATGAGGCCCAGATCTAGGGAGTCCGACTCTCTGGGAGAGCCTTTGTCTTCTGAGCCCAGATTGCCGCAGGTTTATGTTTGGGCATTTCTGGATAGTGCCTCTGTCTTTCCCTGGGATTTGGAAGTCTCCTAGAAGGAGATAAGGCAGTGCCAGATGTGATTAGGAGCGATTTTAAATCAATCAGAGGACAGTGTCGGGGAAGGTTACCCAAACGAAGAGCCTTTTCCATTGGCCTTGGCTCAAGAGAACCCTCGACAAGCCATCAGGGCCCATTAACACTCGCAGGCCTTGCGGAACTCGGGGCCAGGGCGGGGGGTCAATGGGGATCTGAGGCTGTAGCAGGAGAGGCCCCACACTGGGCCTGGCAGGGGGAGGACTCTTCCTTTCAAGTTGTGGACTAGAGGCTGGGATTGTAGCTGGTTGAAAGGTTTGTTGAAGGGGTTGGGGGGGGGGTATGATCCCCGAAGGCACTTCTTCTCTACAGTCCCGTGTTACGTGGAGTCGGCATTTCTCTTGACCAGGAGACACATGAGGAGGGATCGTTTTATTTATTATTTTTAAATTTTTATTTTATTTTTTAAAAAAGATTTTATTTATTTATTCACGAGAGACACACACACACACACAGAGGCAGAGACAGAGGGAGAAGCAGCAGGCTCCATGCAGGGAGCCCGATGTGGGACTCCATCCTAGGTCTCCAGGATTATGCTCTGGACTGAAGGCAGCGCTAAACCGCTGAGCCACCGGGGCTGCCTGAGGGACCGTTTTAAAATGTGGTCAGGGTAAATGTTGGCACTGCGCACCCCCAGGTGTTGGTGGGAGGACCTGGGCTGGAACGCAGAAGCGTGCATTTTGTAAAATCCGTAGGCCTGGCTTCCTACCGTCTTGTTACAAGATCTTCGGAAGGAGGGCTTGTGACAGGTCTTATTGAGGCTTGTTCCTCAAGCGTAAACGGGGACGGTGTCGTTTACCGAACCGTCATTGTGAAGGTTGGAGACGAAGCAGACAGTGGGAGTCTCAGTCCTCCCTTCCCAGAGCGTCCAAGAAACGTTGCACGATCCTGCTTTCTTAAGTCCTCGGGGTGGCCGTGGTGGTCTGGCCTTGGGGGGAGACCTCACTGGAATCCAATTCCCATAGTTTCTGGGAGCTGATGCCCAGACTTCTGAAGACCCCCACCACCGTCTGTCTGCGTGGAGACGCCTCACAGAGGAGCTTCTCTGAGCAGGGGGCTCTCAGCCGGGGGCCCCCCCCCTTCTGTTCTGCTCCCGCAGCCTTAGGGGCCCCTGATGTACATGCTGGATCTTCTATTGCTTCTGAGGGCAGGAGGCACTGGTGGGGGGGAGGATGGAGGTCTGAGAGCCACATGGTCGTAAACTAACTCAACACAGTTGAATTTTACACCATCGTAAAGACAAGATCAATCCTTAGCCATTTTACTTTCCGGTCACTTTAAGGGAAATAAAGCTTTCCGGGGCGGCTTCTCTGCTGGCCCCTCCACACCCCCATACTCCCGACCGACCGGTGGCAGGATCCTGGGCGAGGGCTCTTTCCTGGGACACGGAGTGTGAGTTAGGGGTCTCCAGAGAAACAGGACCGCTAGGCATGCACGTTTCCCTCTCTCTCTTCTCATCATTTATTGGGAGAGACTGCGAGACACGGATATAGAAACAGAGACAAACGGCAAGTGAGAGCGGGAGAAAGATTTATTTTAAGGGACTGGCTCATGTGATTCTGGGTGCCGGCTAATCCACAGCATGCAGAGCAGGCCAGCAGGCTAGAGACCCAGGGCTGAGTTGAGGTTGCAGGCCTGGATGTTACAGCCGACTCAAGGCTGAAGCTCTGGAGAGACCTCACTCGATCTTAGCTCTTTTTAAAAAATTTTATTAAATATTTTATTTTATATCAATTTTATTTTATTTTTTTTAAATAATAAATTTATTTTTTATTGGTGTTCAATTTGCCAAGATCTTAGCTCTTAAGGCCTTCGACTGATTAGGTGAGGCCCACCCACACTGTGGAGGATGATCTGCTTTGCTCAGAGTCCACTGCTTTAAATGTTAATCACATGTAAAAAAATACCTTTGCAGCTACACGTGGACTGGTGCGTTTGACACAATAAGTGGCCACCCAGGCCCAGCCGTGTTGACACACAAAATTAGCCATCACAGAGAGGGACCATGCCATCCAGTGGCTTAAAAATGCTCCTGTGGCAGTGTTTAAATCAAGAGGTTTGGAGGAGATCCCTGGGTGGCGCAGTGGTTTAGCGCCTGCCTTCGGCCCAGGGCATGATCCTGGAGCCCTGGGATCGAGTCCCCATCGTGCTCCCTGCATGGAGCCTGCTTCTCCCTCTGCCTCTGTCTGTGTTTCTCTCTCTATCTCTCATGAATAAATAAATAAAATCTTAAAAAAAAATAAATCAAGAGGTTCAGGTCTGGGAAGTACCCTGCACCCACCACAGAGAGAATGTGGATTTCCGCACCTCCGTCTGGATGCTGATCTCTGCCTCCCCACTTTCTTGGCAATGACAAGACATCTCGTCCTTTTATTTTTCTTGTCGGCCCAGGCCCAGGGAAGACAACGGGCTGTGTTTTACGGGAGTGCGGAGACTGAGGTCACAGATGCGGCAGGGCCAGGCATCGCGTTGGCTTCCTCCACGCTTTCCTGCCTGCCACTCTGGTACCTGTCGTGCCGCCTGGGCTGCGGGAGGGCGACTGAGCTCCGTGGGGCTCAGCACATGCCCGCTGGGTCCGGATCAGGGGTCCAGGAGCAGGTCTGTGGGACTCCAGCAGCAGACACGAGGCGCCAAATGCGGCAGCTGAGGATGGGCCACGTGAAGCATGAGTTCAAGTGTGGGGAGTGGGGAGGAGGTCCTCCTGCTGGTGTCGTCCTCACTTACTCCGGTCCCTGCTGGTGTCCCCTCTCTGTCTCGGTGCATTGTCAACACGCCGCGTCCGGACTCCCCAGCAAAGGTCACAGGTGGGCCAAGGGGCAGAGCACGTTTTGAAGCAGGTTCTCGAGGGGTCAGGATACGTGGTATGGAACAGTGCCGTGGAGCGAGCTGGGAATCGGGCCCAGGGGCCCCCTCAGTGCTTCCTCTGGTGGAGCTGAGAGCAGAGAGGGTCGCCTCCAGGGTCAGGGGCCTACCAGCTGCCGGGGAAGAGTGGCTGAGGACATTCGGCGTCGCACCTTCTCCCGGCACGGCCCGTGGCTACCCTGTGTGAGCATCCGGCCAGGGGAGAGGTTGGAGACCAAGAAGACAGTGAGCAGTGGTGATGTGAGCCTGGGAAGAGGTGACTCGTCGGGGCTTCACGAGGTAGTGGCCATGAGCTCGATTACCCGGAGACGCGGTGCCACGGTGGGGCTGGGAACATCGTCCCCAGGGCACTGGTGTGGGTCGGAAGCAGCTGAGGACAAGCCTTGGCATCCCTCCTCCAGCACCGCAGCGGCCGGCAGGGCGTCCAGGGGAGGCTTCTGAAGGCCTGTGGAGCCAGGTGGGGAGGACCGGGGCTGCTGCCCAAGTCCTGACCTGTGGGGTGACGTGGTGTCCAGTAGGCAGCTGTTTCCTTACCTGTAAGATGGGGCTGATAAGACCAAGGTCGCGGGGGTGATGTGAAGATAAGTGAGGAGAACAGGCACCAACTACTCTCATGCCTGAGTACGTAGTCAGTGCTCAAGTCGGTGTGTTTGCCTCTTGCCTGTCCCTTCCCCACGTGCCGCCTACCCGCTGAGCCTAATCCCTGCCCAGAAGGGAAGTCACCTGAGCAGGCTCCTACCTGAGCATACTCTACTTATTGTTTAGAAAAATCCCTCTAATGAAGTAAAAGATTATTTCTAATTTTTATTTTACAAATTTTTCATACACATGGAGAAGTAGTAGAATAGTATCACGGGCGCCCACATGTGCATCACCTACAATCTAATAGTTGCTGCCATTTGGCTGTGTATCTGCTTTATCTTTTTTTTTTCTTTCCATCTATTTTTTGAATAATAAATTTATTTTTGCTTTATCTGTTATTTTTTTGTGGAAATATTTTAGAGTAAATTACAGGCATTGTGACATTTGGCTCCTAAATACTTTTGTATGTAACCCTAAAAATTTAAGGATGTTTTCCTACGTAATCATACCCCATTCTCATACCTAGCAGAATAATCATAATTTCTTGTTATTGTAATCTAATAGTCCCCAAGTTCAAGTTCCCCTAGTTGCCTCCAGAGTTTCTCTTACAGCCGATTGGTTGAAGTCAGTATTCGATCAAGGACTATCCATTGCCATTGGTTGTTATTTCTTCCAAGTCTCTTCTTATTTAGACTAGTGCTTGTCAGACTTTCACGTGTACATACGGTCACCTGGAGTTCTTGCCAAAGTGCAGATTCTGGGGTTGACGAGGAGCCCAAGCTTCTGCATTTCTAGTAAACTCTTCTCCTTTTTCCTCCTCTTCCTCTTCCTCCTCTTCTTTTTCTCTTCTCCTTCTCCCTTTCCCTCTCCTTTTTCTCCTTTTTCTTCTGTTTGTGGACTGATTTATTTAAGCAATCTCTATCCTTGACGTGAGGCTTCAACTAGCAACCCTGAGATCAAGAGTTGCACAGCCTGCTGACCGACCCCTTTAATGAACTCTTAGGTGATGCTGCGGGCAGCCCGTGGAATACAGCTTGAGTAACAAAGATCTAGAACAGGCTCCTCTATTTCTTTCCTGTGACATCGACTTGTCGAGGGTGGGCCAGTCGTCCTGTAGAATGGTTCCTCTACTGCGTCCGGCTGGTCGCTTCCTCATGGTGTCATTTCACTTGTTCCTCTATCCGCTTTATTGCCCGGAAACTGGAAGTTCGGTCTGGAGGTGAGTGTCCTCGGTGTAAGTACATCACTGGGCACACTGCATGCTTCCTGTTTTATCACAGCAAGAGGTCCATAAAAACATCTTTCAGTGTGAGTCATGGTCGGGCATCCAGGGGCCCTTGACCACTTGGAATTGCAGGTAGGTGCTGTTGGGTGTGAGTATTACACATCTGGGGAGGAGGGGGAAGGGTTTATCAGTTGTGGAAGGTTCTCAAAGAGGTGTTAGAAGTTCTCACTCATGAAGGATGACCTGGAGTACTTCTCAAAGCCTTGAGGAATGTCAGTGCTGTCCCTGGCTCCTCTTTCTGTCCTCACCGCCTCACCCATAGAGTGCCTGTGCAGGGTGACGACACAGGGTGACACCTCTAGCAAAGGTGTGTTTGCCTCTGTGGAGTGAGTCCCAGGGAGGACCTTGGTCACAGGTGCTGCTGTTTGTGTCCACGATCTGCCTGCTGGGACCCTGGCTGGCCATGGTCCATCCTAGGTGCTAGGAAAGAGGCAGATGGTCCAAGAAAGATACGCAGGCAGAGGTGAGGCTTTCAACAGAGAAACAGGTGTCAGGCCAGGAACCAGGGAGGGTGGGAAGTGGAGTTGGCGACCAGTCAGGGTGTGTGACTCAGAGGTGGTGAACCATGCTCTGAGTCAGAAACCGGCTATTTTTGGGGGCGGGTGTGAGGGCTTAAGGGGCTCCTTCAGGTACTGGACAACCAGAGGCTTCAGAATGTGTTCACTCTGTTCAATCAGAACAGCTGCTCCTCGAAGTGGTACTGAGGCCTCAAGAAGGGGACCCTGGTCTCTGTTACTGGTGACACTTGTCAACCCGGGGGCCAGTGATGCCAGCAGTCCAGGAAAATGCTGCCCAGAGGCCAGGTGAGACGAGGGCTGATGTGCTGTCTCCCCCAGCCCTTGGGGCCCCTCCTGCTCCTTTCCTTGGGAAGACTGGGATACAGCGTAGGATGCTCTGTGCCTGGGGGCCCATCTGCTGGGCCAGTGGCCCCTTGAGAGATGGGTCTAAATCTGGTTGAGATTTGGCGTCCACTCCCTTCTCTAAAGCGTCAGCAGAGCTGGAGCAAAAAGCACATGGGCTCGGGCTCAGGGGAAAGATAATGCTGTATAATTTTATATCTCCTTTTATGCTGTGGCTTAGCCACACACCATTAGCACAACAGGAAGGAAAATGAATGGAAATGAAGGGTGTCAGTGGCAGATACAGACAGACGGGGCTGATTGATTTTGGGTTTTTCTTCAGTGCAACCCGATGCAGAAAGTCAACGAGCTGCCCTGAGCCCGAGTCAGCTGGGGCCCTGGGCGCACAGCCGAGCTAGGGCATCGCGGCCCCAGGTCGTGGGCCTGTGGGCCTCCCAGCTGGTCTGTGACCCCACGGGGAACCCGCTCAGCTGCCTCTTCTGCGCCTTTCAGGGGAGCGGGGTTTGTTTTACTTTTCAAATAAGGATTTATTCCCTTCACCTGCCGTGGACGGTGGGCGGACGCTCCGAGTCCTGCTTGCGTATTTTCGCCCTACAGGATGGACTGGCCATACAGGGCAGCGGGGGCGCCGTGCTCTCACACGATCCCCCCGTTTCAGTGACGCCTCCAGGACCACCCAGCTGGTAGATGATACATCTTGAACTCAGGTTGCCTGCTTCCCAAGCTCCTGCTGTCCTGGCGCCCCTGGAGGCCGTAGGCCTGTCTTCTCCTAGCTTTTCCTCCTGACACAGACCTCGAGGGCCCCATGCTTTGCTCTGAGCCCATTTCCCAGGTCGAGGGGGGGAGGTTAGGGGTTGGGGTCAGTGGTTGGCTCCAGTGGCGTGGAGCCCAGGCCTCAGAGGCTCTACTGTAGATTGCTACGGCTCCATGCACCTGTTTGATGGCTCTGCTGGGACCTCCGAGAGGCCGGCCCATGTGGCCTCAGGGCACAGGGCAGGGTCTGGCCAGCAGCTGGAGCTCCTAGAGGACTCCATATGAAGAAAGGCTGCTTCTAGGTGAACCAGGGCACTGTCCTGTTCCATCCTGCCAGGGCTGCCGTATCGAATTATCACAAACTGGGTGGCTTAAAATAACAGAAGTGCACTCTTCCCCCAGTGCTGGAGGCTAGAAGTCTGAAATCAGGGTGTCAGCAGGGCCATGCTCCCTCTGAGGGCTCAAGGGACGAATCCTTCCCCGCCTCTTTCCCTAGCTTCTGGTGGCTTCCAGCAGTCCTTGACGTTCCGTGGCCGGTGGGTGCACCTCCCGGTCTCCACCTCCATCGTCACGAGACTGTCCCTTTCTGTGTTTTGGGGTGTGCTCTCCCCTTCTCATCAAGACCCTGGGCCACTTGAAGACCCAGGATGATCTCCTCTTAACTAATGACATCTGCAGACATCCGATTTCCAAAAATAGGTCACGTTCTGAGGTTGCAGTAAACGTGACATTTTGGGGGGAGACCGCTGAACCCGCCACATGTCCGGTGTGGCTGGGGCAAGGCAGATGCTTGGCGGACCCAGTGACTTGGCGGTGGCCGCACATCTTGGCAGCCGTCGGGCCGCAGGCACATCCCTGGTCCCCACACCGCCTCGGGGGTGGGCATAGCTCTCCTAACGACACCGCCGGTGTTTCTCGCCGCAGCTGGGGTTGTCCTGGTCGCCACCTGGGGCCACACGGTGGGCGGTGTCTGCTGTGACCTGGCTGCGAGATCGGGTGTCGTCTGTCACGCCACGCTGAACGTCTCGAGGGCACCCATCCCTTCCACCTGTTTTCTCAGGGGACGCGAGCTTGGGTGGTGGCACGCCCGTGGGGCGGCCCGGGGGGGGGGGGACCCTTCCCACCGCACCCGTCGGGGGCCCTGTTGCTGTCTTCATAGACGTGGGCCGACTCCCTGCTCGTTCCTGGGAGCTGGCGCCTTTCTGCTCGTGGGTGGCCCGGCCCTGCCCCGCGTGGGTGGCCGTCACCCGTGCACCTGCCGCCATCTCCAGGTGCTTACGCCGTATGTGAGCCCTTCTTGCCACGGCGCGGCCAACACAGCCTGACGCATAGCCGCTAATACTTCTCGTAGACTCTCTTAATTTTAGTCGTCTTGTTACTTTTCTACAAGGCTTTTGTACTTCTGTGATGTTGAATCTGTTACTTTTTTTTGGGGGGGGGGTACTTCGTTTTATTGGGCGTGAAACTTGAAAAGTTATCACTCTCTCCAGAGAACACATAAATATTTCCCGAGAAGTTTCTTTCTTTCTTTTTCTTTTCTTTTTTTTTTTTTTTTTTTGCCATTCAACTTCTCCATCTGCCTCTCTCATCCTGCCAGGGTTTATTTTTTTGGTGTGAGAGGTAAAGTGCGTTTTTGATTTAATTACTTTTCTTTAAAACGTTCCAGTTATCGCAGCACAGTTTATTAATCACGAATTTCTCTCTTTGTTATTTGGTGATGCCGACTTTGTGATACATTATCACGTGCAGTTGCGTCTATTCCTGGATTTTTAAAATCAGATCCATAGTCTGTATTTGTGCTACTTACATAGGACTTTAATTATTACTGCCATGTAGTATATTTTTATATCTAGTTTCCTTTCGCTTTTTTCCTTTACAGAATTTTGTTTAATATTCTCATCTGTTTTCAAAAAAACGATTCTATAATGATTTTGATTCCTTTAGGAAATCCTTTCAAGATTTTGATTGGGACTGAATTAAATTTATAAATTAACTTTTGGGAAAATTGACATTTCTATAACAAAGTCTTCCCAGCTGGGAATGGTTATTTTCTGTATTCATTCAAATCTAGTTCAAATTTGTCTTTTATAAATCCCGGCAAAGTTTGCTAGTTTTTTCTTTAGTAGGTTGCGCACATATCCTGCTAAGTTTATTTCTGGATAGTTAACATTTGTTCTATTTGTATTGTACTTGTTCTATTTTGTATTTGTTATGTTGCTTCTGTGAATGGGCTCTCCGTTCCCTTTATTTTATAAACACGCCTGTCTAGAATAACAGTAGTAGAAGAATTCATTTTAAAAAGTTAGACTTTTTTTTATTTATTGTATGACCAAGATGGCAATAACAATTGCAGAATTAAAAAAAAAAAAAAAAAACCAAAAAAAAAAAAAAAAAGAACCAAAAAACCCCAAAGTAGCAAGTCATAACTGCAACCTCAGCATTTTACCAGGTAAATGATTTTGATTTTTTTTGTGTGTGTGTGGCTCCTCCTGGAACTCCCTGCAAACGGAGGTGCACAGCTGTGACTGTAGCGGTGATTGCTCTACAGCCTGTGGCGTCTCTTATGTTGTATCAGAAGCGTTTCCCCCTCTTGCTGAGGACTCTTGCTTGTGATCCCATTGAATGGCGAATGGTGGGGACGGGGTGTGGGCTCTCCGCTGTCTGGGGGCGTGCGGGGCGCGTGGGAGACCGGCTGCGTCTGCGGCTGCCGGAGTGGATGCGGGGCGGGTGGCCTGGGCCCCAGGGAGGCTTGCCAGCGCCGGCCCAGCCCCACGAGCCTCCCCGGACACTGGAGGACCCAGGAATAGGAAGCACAGTATGTGGAAGTGGGGCGGTGACTTTGGAGTTGACCGATCAAAATTGCCCCCCCACAGTCCAGATGGACAGGATACGCCCCAGATCTCGTTGGCTTTGGCGCCGGGTGGGCTCAGCGTCTGTCTCCTTGGGGCATCTGCCTCCCCAGCCTTCCTTGTCGCCAACGTCTGCCGAGTACGTGCAGAGTGTTGTTAGGTGCAGAGGACACAGATGAACACGACGGGTGTGACATTGTCACTGGGAGAAACCCCAGCCTTTGCTCCTGGTGGAGAAGAGTGGATGTCTGCGCGGGCGGGCCAGTCTCACCGGAGCCACCATCGGGGGACACTGGGACTGCCAGCCGCTCCCAGTGGGCTTCTCTGGCCCATTTACTCAGCCACGGCCCTTGGCTTTCTTTCTCTTCCCTTTGAGACCCTCAGGTGCCTCCCCTTGTGTGCCCCCTGCCCCCACCCCAGCAGAAGACTCGCTTCCTATGAACTTCATGGACCAAAGAGCAGCCCGAGGGATGGAGCTGTCCACGCTCTCCAGCACCGTGGCAGTCCTGCCCACCCCCCAGTCCATGCCCGGGGTCCCTCCTGATGACCGTGCCCCGTCTGGGAGCCCGTCCCCTGGGGCAGCAGGTGGCCCTGGCTCACTCGTGTCCACTCCCACCTGCAGGGGCATGCGGCACTCCCGTTGGCTCTGCAGCGGCCCAGACTATCTCCTGCCCCCGCCAGCGCCCTGCGTCAACCCCCTCCCTCCACTGCTGCCCCATGTCCTACCCATCTATGGCCAGTCTGTGTGCCCTTGGCTCTGCCCTGGATCCTGCGGTCAGGGCGTGGCCTTGTGACGCTGGGAGAAGGGCCCCTGTCTGCTGCACGGTCACCTCAGTCCTCACCTGACCCAGTGGCGTCTGGGGGCCTTGCGACACCGCCCCCCTCTCTCTGGGGCTCAGGGCAGCAGCTCCCTCCTGGCGGCTCCTAGACTACCCTCCTGGCTCTACTGCTT
Source organism: Vulpes vulpes (assembly GCF_048418805.1). NCBI lineage: Eukaryota > Metazoa > Chordata > Mammalia > Carnivora > Canidae > Vulpes > Vulpes vulpes. The sequence continues at coordinate 92,931,150 of NC_132783.1, read as the reverse complement.
CCCGTCCTCCTGTCGCTGCACATGGTGCTCCCCACAGCTCAGCCCTTGAAGCCGCCCTCCCGCAGGGACCGATCTCGTACCTTCACACACCTGTGCGCACCAGGGACCCCTCACTGTCCTGCTCCGGTGGCCTCTGTCCTCAGCTCCTGACTGTCTTGCCACTTGGGTGGCCAGGCTGTCCACCTGGGTGGCTCATGGGCTTCTCGGAGGCTCAGGTGCCCAGGCAGTAGCCCAGATCCTCTTTGCGTGCTCCTTGTTCCTGGTGCTCACGTTTAACCCCTTCGGGTCCCTGCCACCCTCCTCTTGTCTCACCCTATCTGCCCACCCTGCCTGCGGGGGCCCTCACCTCTGCACGGCCGAGCCTGCAGCGTGGCTCACCTGGGCTATCAGGATGGCCTCCAGCTTCTGTCCTCTGGCTTCTGTCCTCCAGCTTGGTCCGTGTCAGCCTGGTAGCCTGCTCCCGCCCCTCCCTGCGCCTCTGACCCATGCCCCTCACCTCACGGGGCAAAGCTAAGTTGGGGAGGCCAGGCCGTGTCGCCCTGCCCCCGCGCCCACCCCACAGGTCCCTCCCCCAGCTCCCGAGTCTCCCCCTTGGGCCCCTCTGTCTCCGACCCTTGGCCTACAGGATGCCCTTCTCAGGTTTAGCTCACCCCCCACAGGGACCACCACCAACCCCATCACCTGCGTGGTCATTTTCTACTATGTCAGCGGGAGCACAGGCCTGAGACCTCAGAGATGTGTGACCACTGTGACTTGATGGCCCTGGCATGGCGCTGGATGGGCTGAGTGCTGTGGTGCTCGTGGCATGGATGAGGGACGAGTGAGTCCTCACCTGCACCTGCTGCCCAGGCGGCTCCGCCTTCTGAACCCTGATGATGAAGCTCCTCCTGAGGGCTGCGGCTTTGTCCTGAGAGCATTGTACATGTGCCTTTGCCAGAAGGCAAAGGGGAGACAGTACAGTGTCCCCCGAGGTGAGGAGGTGCTTTGAGACCAGGGACCAAAGCAGGCCGCTCCGTGCCGTCTGCACCGAGTTTTATGCAGGGTAACTTACCGAGCGGGGAGCTCCGGCGGAGGATGACGCACAGCAGCTGCATCATGGTTTCTGCACAAAATCCAGACCTCAGTGCACAGACTTGATAGGGTGAGGGACGCGCAGAAGGGCCTGTGGGACTCACGTGCACCTCGGAGGACTTGCTGTACCTGATGGACTGCGGACCTTTAATGAGGTCTCGGGACACCGCCTGTGCGTCAGGAAGGGGAGGACTGTGTCATCTGGAACAGGACCCTGGGAAGCCAAGGCAGGCCTCCCCCACCGGCCTGGGCTCGGCAGGCATTAACCTTGCAGGGGCCCAGAGCATGTCGCCCCGCGGGAGGGCACTGAGCACACAGGGCCAGGGTGCAGGCCCGAGGTGGACTCTGTGCAGCCAGCCGCTCTGCAGGGTTGACCTGCGGTGCCCCCGCTCCCGCTGGTGCCACGCGGTGCACCTGGGTCCTGCTGCTGCGACAGCAGCCTGCCTCGCGGCAAACGCAGAGGGGTTTTGCTCCGAGCACTGGTTTGGGGCTTTTTTGAGATGTAACATAAAGAATAATAACAATAGAAGGAGGAAAAAGTCTTTAACATGTAAGTGGCTGTGTTTGGAGGAGCCAAGTCATCAAATCAAGTGGCGCTTCTGCTTCCTTTCTGCCCACTGCGGTTCCCAAGGCATTTGCTGGCTCTGGAAAGCTCCTGTGGGGGCGGCCATGGGGGTGGGGCAGCGGGGCCTTAGGGGTGGCGGCCACCTGTTGGGGTCGGGGCGGGACACGGGGCTGGGGGCTGCCCCTCCCCCTGCCTGCTGCTGCACGTGTTGAGCTCCGAGGGACCATGTGGCGGCCCCCGGGGGGCTATGACTGCACGGCTGGTATCGGGGCTTCACTGGACCTTCCCGGGACGACGACGACGAGTACCGGGCACCGTTGTGGGCTGAGCGCCCTGCACGTCCACTCACAGAGCACCTTGTTCCCCCCCCCCCCACCCAGGAGAGGCAGGAGGGGGCTGGGCCAAGGCCTGGCACAGCTGGGTTCCCTCTCAGCCCTGAGGCCCAGGGGAGGAGCCCATGCGGACACTTGTCCTCGAACCATCAGCACAGCTCACCGACCCGTGCACTGGGCTGTGCATGCTGTGGGCTCCGCCGTCCTCAGCAGGGAGCCTTTCCTCCTGGGGACCTGATGCTTCCCCGGGGGCATGCGGCTGCAGGGCGATGTGGCACTCCATGGTTCTTGCCACTGTCACCCTGTGCATCTTGGCTGCCGTGGGTCCTGACAGGTCTTGCAGTGGGGCCTGCGGATGAGCAAAGAGCTCCCTGTGGCGTGGGGCCCGTCCTGGCAGTGAGGCTGCTGTGTAGAGTGGGGGGCATGGTGCCTCTGGGGGTGCTGGGGCTCAGCCTCCTTCCCTGGACGGGCCTGCAGCTCTGCTCCCCCTGTGCCTGCCGGGCTGGGGGCGTCTGTGCGGGGGAAGCAGAGGCCACCTTGCTGCTCTGAGGTCTAGGGCTGCAGCCCACATGCCAGGTGATGGCGACAGCGAAGGGGACGAGGAGGCTCTGGCCAGTTTGGCGTCCTTCCAGTGGTGGGGTCATTGTCCTGGGTTTTCTTTGTCAAACTGGCACGCTGACACCCCCCGCCCCCCGCACGCTGGGGCTTGAGGGTGTGGGGCCCTGGGATCCCCTCCGTTCTGATGTGCTTACATGGGTTGTGGCCCCGGCTCCCGTGCCGCACCTGCTGCCCCGGCCACACCTGCCACCCTTCCGCACCTGTGCTCGTCGCTGCTCTGGCACTGGGCCTCCTGCACGTGGCTCGGGGGGCCACAGTCCTGGAGGGTCCTGAGCCTCTGGGCACAGGGTGCGGGGGCTCCCAGGAACTTCGTGGGCTCCCCTGGTCCTGGAGACTCATAGGGACAGGCCCTTGGTTGCTCTTTGCCGTGCGTTGCTGGACTGGGCACGGGTTGGTTGGGCCCCACGCCCTCCCTGGGGGCTTCTGTCCCAGAGCGGCTCTCCTGGCCAGGGCCTTGGGGATGCAGGACGGTGGGAGGACAGGTTTCTGGTCCAGGAAGGGAGGTATCGGGGCTTCCCAAATGCCCCTCGCCCCGTTGCCCTGGCACATCACGGTGGCTTTTCATGCTTTGTCTTTGCTGTTCCCTCTCCTGGAACATCTTTGGAGAGATTACTTGGAGGGGTGCCGGGGGCTCGGTCAGTCCGGCGTCCAGCTCCTGGCTTCAGCTGAGGTCGTGATGCCGGGGTCCTGAGCTGTTGCCCCCGCATCAGGCTCTGCACTCAGTGTGGCCTCAGCTCATGCCTCTCCCTCTGCTCTGCCCCTGCGCGCCCTCTCTCTCTGTTTCATGAATAAATAAAATCTTAAAAAAAAAAAGAGAGACAGCTTGGAAGTTTTGGAGCCCTCCGCAGCTCTCAGGGCGTTTGCTCCATCTTCAGTGCTCCCAAGTGCACTTTGCAGTCTCCTTGCCATGTCAGGCGTCCAAGTCAGGATAATTACCTATTTGTCTCTCACTGAGTCCACTGCCTTTTGGAGTCGTAGGAATCCGTACTCGGCAGGACTGTTTGAGCTATAAGCGACAGAAATCCATGGTAAACTGGTTTAAGAAGGGAAGTCTTTGAAGCTTATAGACTGGGTGGTGTATGGGTATGTCTGGCTTTCGGCCCGGCTGGATCCAGGGGTTAAATATCATCCTGAAGACCCAGGCTTTCTCTTTCTTGCCCTTTCTATGTGTCTTGCCTCTCCTCTCAATTGTCTTAGCTCTCAGGAATGCCCTCTGCACCTGGTGACAGACGACCACCGGGTGCCCCAGCTTATCTGGTCTTCGGTGTCCGTAACCCCCCACGGTTGAGGGTTTCCGTCCTGAAAGTTGCAGCATGGACTCTGGGGGTGTTGTGGTGCCTCAGCTTGGTCGCTGGCCCATGTCTGAACCGTTCCAGGATGACAGACTCTCTGGGGGGGTGGGTGGGGGTCACCGCTGAGTAGGGCAGTGGGAGCAGCCCACCAGAAGCCTTAGACTGGGGGTAGAGGTGTGTGGCCCTGCAGAGGACGTGGGGGAGAGGAGACGGAGCGGAGGCGGCCCCGTAAGAGCCATGGGAGCTCAGCAGGGGATCAGAGATGCGTCTAGAAGGACTGAGGACTGAGCTGGCAGCGGCTACGAGAACGGGCTGGTCCGGGCAAGCCTGGGTCCACAGAGGCCAGTGGAAGAGGCTTGGGTAAGAGGACTGGAGTGTGGGGTAAGAGGACTGGAGTGTGGGCTGTGCCAATTCACGAGGGCAAGGAAGGGGGGGGGCGGACTGCGAACGACGGTGGTTCTGCTCGCCCGTGCGTTTATCAGGGCTCCAGACAGAAGCGACATGATGCTCGCGGTGGCCTCGGAGGCCGTCCTGCCTCGCTCACGCAGCTGCGTGCCTCTGGGCCTGTACCTGGCCTGCGTCAGGCCGTGGGGCAGCAGAGGACATGGGGCCTCGTGGGCTAAACGTCCGCGTACGCAGGGCGCTCCGTAGGTCTCTCCGTCTGCTGACCTTGGGTGACACAGACTTAGGCATCGGCCTCTGGAGCTTCTGGTTCTGCTGAGACCGGGCTCTGGGGCCCAATGGGAGCAAGGGCGTGGGGGGCAGAGCGTGTTTCCATTCACGGGCGAGCTGGGGCGGACGGGAGGGGTGCCAGGCGTGTGTCGGGCCAGCTCCTGCGCCGGGCAACTCGGTCCACACGGCCTGCGGTTTGCGTGTTTGTGTGTTTGCGTGCTGTGGTCTGGGGCCCCGGGTGGCGATGGTCGCAGCGGGGCTGGGGGGAGCCTGGAGATCCGGCGCCACCTTGGAGAGGCTGCATTACAGCCGGTCCCTGCGGGGCGGCGGGGTGCTTGGCGGGGCATCGGTGGCCCTCCGGGTTCTGTGAGGCCCTGCCTGCTTTCCAGGGTCTGTGGTGACCGGGAGCAAGGCTCCGAGGTGAACGGGGATCACGCGCTGGAATCACCTGCCCCCCGACGCTGCTCAGGGGCCTCTTCCCCCGCTGAGCCGAGTGTTGCTGGAGAGCAGCTCCTGCTTCACAGGTGAGTGACGCTCGCTCCCCACGCCAGCGGCACCGCTGTTGTCCTTGTACCGTCCTAGCCGGGGACACGAGCTCTCGGCCTCCTGGGTGCAGTCCTGGCCGGCAGCGCCAGTTAGTGCTCAGCAGCCGTCGGGCGCAGGGCGCAGCTCTGGTGGCAGGGAGCGGCCTGGCGGGGCTTCTGAGCTGGGCAGCCGGGCACTGAGAGTCCCGCCCTCCGCCTGCAAGCGGGCATGCCGGCCTTGCCATCCTCGTGGCCTGGCGCCCGCGAGCGTCTTCAGGCTGCCGTGGGCACGGCCTGGGGCCTTCCCCAGGAGGCGACGGTGGGGCTCAGCAGCCGGCACCGCCAGTGGGGGCAGGACCCGCAGGGACGGAGCGTCGTGGCAGGTGGCCTGGCTGCAGGATGTGAGCCCACGTTTGTGGCCCCGGCTCCGTGCGATGCTGAGCAGGAGCTTCCTGGGGTCTGTGCGCTTCCGCTGTGGCTCAGACTGCAGCCACCCTCACCTCTGGCTTGGGGTCTCGGTGACCTCGGAGGACCCCGGGGCGACAGGATTCTCAGCCAGATGCCAGGGCTCAGAAGTGAGGTCCATCTGGTTAGATGGCACCCAACAGGGCGCTTCTAGAGTAAAGGAGGTGCCGTGCATAGCGACGCCCTGCGGGGCGAGCACACAGGCTCGGCCCTGTGGCCTCTGCGGGCCCACCTGTCGGGCTCGGCGGCTGCCCGGTCGGCCTGAGGAGGGAGGGTCGCATCCTCAGGACCAGCCTACGCTCGGCGACCCCCGTTGGATGCGGGCGCAGCCCTACAGGCCCTCTGAACCGCCAAGCAGTCATTTGTTTGCATCTTTTTCCTCTGTTGCAAAAAGCACTCGGGGCAACCATCGCAGCTGCTGCCCTGAGCGGGGAGATCCATGAAGCGGGGCTCCCTGTCTGGTGTGTGGGTGCTGGGCGCTGCGTTCGTGAGCACCCAGCCCGCTCTTGGGGGATAGCGGGGAGTTGGGTGACCCTTCCTCAGCCCAGCATCCTGTGCAGCGTGGCGTGCCTGCCTTCCGTCCTCGCCCGCCCGCAAGCCACCTGTGCCTGTCTGTGGGACAGGCCCCTGTGCATCCTGCTCCCCGTGCCCTCAGGGCACCAGCAGGAGCCCCATGTCACGGGGCTGCCTCCCCCCGGCCCGAGGGTGTTCTGAGAGCCGAGAGCCTCCCAGAGGCCGGCTTCACTCCGCAAACACACGCGGCCAAGTGTGCGGCCCAGGGCCTGGGACCTTGTGGGTACCTGGGCAGCGGTGGCCCCACCCAGGGGCTTCCTGCTGGGGACGGGCCCTGGGGCCCCGATGTGTCCCCCGGTGGCTCTCCGCACATCCCCTGAGTGCCTCCCAGGGACGAGGGGAGCCAGCAGCACGACCCGGCGTTTGCTGAGCTGAGAGCCGTGCGTCCCTTCGGAGGTGTCACGGCTGTCATCCCCGCCGCCCGACCGGGAGCGAGGTTAGGCGTCAGGTGACTTGGTCCCGTAGCTGGTGCTGGCGGGGCCGTGACTTCACCCCGTGTCCTCAGCTGGATCCCGGGGTCCCAGCTGCCCGGGGAGCTACTGAGGCGCGTCTGCTGCCTGCCCTTCCCGGGGGCCTTCCCGCCGCGAATTCCCCGTCGTGCCGCGGCCTCCCTGTGGCTGAGCTGGCGCCTGTGGAGCCCGTGGTGGTTTCTGCAAACCTGGTTAAAAGGGCTCTTCCCCAATGACAGCCGTGGTGACCGGCCTGCCCGTCCCTGGGCCGTTCAGAGATGGGGGCACACGGGCTGCCCCCCGGGGGTCTTTCCCAGGTCTTCCCTCGACGGGGCCAGGCCCCCAGAGTCACTGCTGGTGGTGGCCCAGGCTCGCTGCCAGCCTGCTTCCTCGTCTGTGGGGTACCTGTCCTGTGCCGGGGCTGTGCTGAGGGTCAGGTGGAGCCGTGCGCCTTACCCTCACCACGCCTGATATATGCCTGCATCGACGCGTGCACACACCCCTGACCCGCCCCCGCACCTGCGCTCGCCTGTACGTGCCTGCGCCTCTGGCTGCCGGCCCCAGAGCAGGCTGGCCTCGGGCACGCTGTGCATGTGGGAGCAGACGCACGATCGTTGTTCCCCGAAGGCCAAGTGCGGGCCACAGCGCTCGGTCTCTGTGAGCGACTGGAAGCACGCTCACCCTATGCCGCCCACCCCACGCTACCCTCCACGTCCACCCCAGCCTGTGCTGCCTCAGGCCTGACCTGCGGGTCACGTGGCATCTGTGTCCCATCTCCCTGGCTGCATCCCCTCTGGGGGCCATTAGGAATGTCACATTTGGCTTAAGCAAGCAAGTCACTGTAAGGTTTCTCTGCGAGCGTCTCATAGAGCAATCCTGCTGGCACCGTCCAGGAACCGCCGCACCGCAGCCCGAGATGGTGCACGAAGCCCACGTGTCATCCTGGGGGCAGCACTGCCCTGGCTTGGGGGATGCAGGGCCTCACCGGGTGCTGGCGGCTGGTCTGCGGGACCTCTCTGGCCTCTTCCCAGGTCCTCTTGTGTCCCCTCCAGCACGTGGGGCTGGGTAGGTGGTGACACCCCCTCTGTAGCTCTGATGGAATCAGACCTGAAGGACCACAGGTGGGCTTGGCTCCCCCTGAACCACCGCGCCTCGCTGGCGGCCTCTGACCTCATCCCTGTGCTGTGATGCTGCCCTTTCCTCAGACTGACCTGAGGTGCTGGTGCCTGACAGCAGATGGTGTCATGTCTGGCCTTTTCTGTAGTCTCCGCTTCTTTCTGGGGGGCTTGCTTGGCCTTTCTGCCTGCCCCACTGACACCCCTTGTCACCCCCTGGACCACACTGCAGCGTGGCCTGGGGGCCTGCGTCATCATCAGGCCTGCTCTGTTCTGGTGGTCCTGGTGGGTGATGGTGCCCGACGGCCTTCTGGCTCCTCTCCCCACCTCGGGGGCTGGCAGAGGGGCTGGTCCATTCCAGCAGTGGGCAGGGGTCCTCAGCTCAGCGGGGGTGGAAGTGGATGCAGTTACACCAGCTGCTTTGTTCAAAGAAGAGCATTTGGAGAGCGAGCCTCCCAATGTCTGTGCTCCTTTGAAGCAGAACCAGGCTACAGGGTGGCTGAGCTGCTAGAGGGGCCTCCATCTGTAACTCCAACATAGTGGTCATTAGAGGCACAGGCCGTGTGCGTGTGTGCATGTGAGGGAGGGAGGGCAGGTGTGAGAGGGGAGTGTGCAGGTGTGTGTGAAGTGTGTGTGCAGGTGTGTGTGAGAGGGCAGGTGTGTATGTGCAGGTGTGTGTGAGGGCATGTATGTGTGTGTGCAGGTGTGTGTGTGTGTGCAGGTGTGCGTGAGAGGGCAGGCGTGTATGTGCAGGTGTGTGTGCAGGTGTGTGTGAGGGCAGGTGTGTGTGTGCAGGTGCATGCGCAGGTGTGTGCAAGGGCAGGTATGTGTGCGCGCATGGTTATGGGCAGGCCAGAGAGCTGTAGCCTGTTGGGAGAACCTGGCCCGCCCAGGCCTCTGTAACAGGCAGGTTCCATGGAAACGGCTCTGGGCCCCTGAAGTCTGCCCGCTGGCCGGGGCACTGGGCGATAGGCCGCTGCCACCTGTGGCGAGTGGAGTAGAGCGGGGCCCTGGGCTGTGAGAGGCTCCGCAGCCTCCGTGGCCTCCCCGGCCTCCGCGGCCTCCCAGGTCCTTCCCGCCTTTGTAAACGCTTGACTGAGGGGACAGCATAGGGCCTCGGCTGGCCCAGGGGTCCCCTAATCCAGCCTGGGGAGCAGTTTGCAGACCAGGCTCCCGGGTGGAAGGGGTGGCCGAGTGGGGCTTCGGAGGAAGCCGCTAGGCACACGGGCAGGGAGGGCGTTCCAGGCCCAGGGACAGTGCAGACGGGCACGGGGTGCCCAGGACGGGGACCCCTGGGCCTCAGAGGAAGCAGAAGCAGCTTAGCATGGTGTGGGAGACGGGAAGACATGGCGGAGGGGTAGGCAGGGCTCCGGCCGAGCACCAAGGGTCCCGCCACCACAGCCGGCCGCGTGCTCTGAGCAGTGTAGGCCAGGGAGTCACGTGTGAGGTGTGGATTCCAGGAAGACCCCCTTGTTGGCGGTGGAGCGGGGGCTGGAGGCAGGATTGGTTTGAGCATCTGGGTGGGAGGCGATGGCTGATACGGGCTGTGGCAGTGGGGAGAAGGGGCTCAAAGGTCCTGGGAGGGGATCCTTCAGGATCCCCTTGGGCCTGGAGAGGTGAAGCAGACGAGGGAGAGGCTGAGACACCTGTGGTGGGGTGTGTCCAAGGATGGGAAGTCAGCGCCCCCGCGGCTGTCCTGGAGGTCCCCCCATCCTAAACAGGATCGTTGCTCACGGTGACTCCTTAATTAGGCACAGATATTCTCCAGGAACCGTCTCTTTTCTGCCTCCACTGGCAGAGACTTAAGAGCTTGCTGACAGATCCTGCTCTTTGAACTTCTGCCCGATGGGCCACAGATCCCCTGCGAGGGTGGGCCCAGGCGGCACCTGGACCCACGGGAGGGCTGTGCCCAAAGGCTCCCTGTGTCTGATTTTCCTGATGCAGTGAAGAAGGGCTCAGATAATAATAATGATGATGATGATAGTAATAATAATAATAATAATAATAATAATAATAATAATAATAATAATAAAAAGTTTTGGCTACTGCTTTTAGTTACCTGCATTTTACAGATGATGTAGCTGAAGCCCAGGGAGGTCTGATGACCGGTACAGGAAGCGAAGGGAATGCCTGGACATCTGCCTCTGTGTTTAGAGGCTAAGCTGACAGTGTGATCACTGCTTGAACACGTGTGTGTTCTGGGGTCTCTGTGGAGCTCCTGAAGTGTACCTTCCCATTTAATGTTCCTGGCAGCCATGCAAATGAGGATTGTCTTCTCAATTTGCCGCTGAGCCCACCAAGACTTTACGTGGTAGAGTCGGCGTGCAAGGTCCCACCCTCTAGGATCGGGATGCAAGCCCTGATGATGGATGCTAGGGCCCTTCTACACCACTAGGCTACCTGGCTTTCCGCGGAGGGGCCCGGGGTGGAGTGGTGTTTAAGCAGGCTTGGCAGAGAGTGGCGGGTGCCTTCCCTCGTCACCTGTGGGCTGGCTCAGCGGCTCGGCCTGCCCGCCCAGCAGAAGCCCTGTGGGAGCTCGTAAGGTGTCATACCTGGGCCCAAGTTCTGATCAGTTAAGATTCCATTACTGGAGGTGGGACACGGGCAATTATATTTTAAAAACTGCCCCGGCAAATTCTCGTGCCCAGGTAAGGCTTCAGACGTATGTGGGCAGCAGGAGGCCCAGAGTCCATGCTGCTTTTGCCCTCTAGCTGCTGGACGTGGCTCTCTTGAATCTGGAAAATCTCCTGAAGGACAAAGTCACTTTTCATGATAGTTTTTTTGTGCTGGATTTTCAGATGAAATCTGAAAAGGCCGCATGAAGCCAAACCACCTGGCTGGGGGACAGGAGAGGAGAGTAGATGAAGAAACCCGAAAGGCCGCACTTTTCCTCAGTGTAGCGCAGCCCCGGCGAGAGACTCCCTGAGCAGCCCCCCTCCCTTGCTGCAACTTGTAACCCCATAGCCGCTCCTGGCTGTGGTGAGGGCAGCTCCTCTGTGTCCCTCAACCTCTGCAATCCCGGCAGCGCGGGGCCAAGAATGAGACGAACGTCAGATCCCCTCCCACCACCATTTGCTGCCTCCCTTTATCCACGTGTTTCATTTTCTTCCTCCAGAAGGAGCTGCCTTCCGCCTTTCCTTCCAGCACTGACTGATGGTTTCTTCTGTCTGCGCCGGGCCCTGCTGGAGGTGCTTCGGGGTTGTAGACATGAGCCAGATACAGTGTCTGCATCTGCATTTTCAGTACAAGGATCTGACAAGAAACATGTCCCAAAGGGAAAGTTCTCCTAGCCTCCGTTGAGGGACAGAGGGCCTTGGGAGCTCAGAGGAAGTGTGATTCCCTTGACTGGTAGTCAGGAAAGCCTTCTTAGAGGAAGAGGCATTTTCAGCTGGTCTCTGAGTGCAGGGGAGAACAGCGATGTGAGCAAAAGGAGGAGTATTTGAGGTTGGGGCAGGGACCATCCAAGGGCGGAGGGGAGAGCAAATACTTGGAAGTTTTATGCACTGCTAAGGGACACTCTAGGGAACATATGGGGAATAGTGAAGGGTGGAAGGGTCAGCGAAGAGGGGAATAATGTTGGAAAGGTGGGTAGGGGCTGGATCACGGCCTTGAAAGCTGTGGTGGTTGGACTTGGTTACATGGTGGGGGAATATGATGAGAACGTCTGTAAAATTAATTAAGAGAGGAGAGGTGGACATAGGGAGAGCCACTAGCTCATTACCATCCAGGTTACCAGTGACTGAGAGAGGAGGGCTTTGCTCCCTTGGCTTTCCTGAGGGTTCTTATCGTGAAGACTGATACCATGTAAACTGTAGAGTCCCGTTGCATTCAGTAACATTGATGTTCTGAGTCTGCTGACCACGCTGAGGACTTGTTAGGTTTCGCCTTGACCCTGCTCCTGACATGAAGGAGCAGCAAATAGAAGAGGGAGAAGCAGGGAGGAGTGAGGAATGAGACTGTCATGGTGGAGCTTTTGTCAGATTTGTCTCTAAATCATGATGCTATGGTGAATCATATTGTATTTTTTTTTTTTTAATTTGACTTCTGATTGCTCATTGCTGGTGTGTTGATAGAGTGGACCTTGTATATTTATCTTGTATCTAGCGATGTTGCCAAACTCACTTAGTTCCTGTGTGTGTGTGTGTGTTCCATCCAGTTTTCCATATAAATTATCACATTGTGAATAAAGACCGTTTTATTTTTTTCTCCAATCTGGATGTCTTTTATTTCATTTTCTTGCCTTACTGCAATGACTAGAACTTCCAAAAGAATATTAAATAAAAGTGATGAGAATGAACATCCCTTTTTCCTAATCCTAGCAGAAATCATTTAATTTTTTAGGATTAAATATGATTATTAGTTATAGTTTTTTTTTAGATGTCCTTTATAAGTTTCTTTTTCTGTCTAGTTTTTTGAGAGTTTTTATTATGATCACTGTTTGAATATATATAATGTATATACATTTGAATCTATGTTGAATATAATGTATATATATTAGTTTGTTAATACGGTGAATTACATCAGCTGATTTTCAAATATTAAATTACTCTTGCGTTCCTGGGATTAAATCCTCCTTAATCTTGATTTATTATCATTTTTATATGTTGTTGGACTTGATTTGCTAAATTAAAAATATCTGTATTCATGAGGGATATTGATATAGTTCATTCTTTTTTTCTTGTAATGTCTTCAGGGTTGTCAGGGTAATTTGTTATCAGGGTAATTTTGGCTTAGCAGAGTGAATTGGGGGAATATTTATTCCTTTAAAATTTTCTGGAAGAGTCTATGTAGAATTGGTATCTTTCTTAAATGTTTGATAGAATTTACCAGTGAAGCCACTGGGGTCTAGAGTTTTCTTTATTGGAAGTTTTAAGCTAAAAATTCCATTTCCTCAATGCACATTACAGCTGTCTAGGTTATCTATTTAATTTTGAGTGAGCTTTAGTAGTTTATATATTTTGAATCAGTCCATTTCATCTATGTTGCTGAATTTATTTGTTCATAATATGCCCTTATCCATTTATTATCTGTGGAATCTATAGTTATGTCACTTCTCTCATTCTCAATACTGGTAATTTTTATCTTCTGGCTTTATCCTGATCAGTGTGGCTAGAGGTTTGTCTGTATTATTGATTAAAAAGTTAGGTTTTGGTTTCATCACCCCTTTTGTTTTTCGGTTTCATTCATTTTTGATCTGAACTTTATTATTTCCTTTTTTCTACATACTTTGGATTTAGTTTGCTCTTTTTTTTAAAGTCATTTTTTTTTTTTTTTAAACAGCAGACTTAGGTTTACAACAGAATCGAGAGGGCGGTACAGAGAATTCCCATATATCTCTGCTTTCACACATGCATAGCCTCCTCCATTAGCAACATTACTCACCAGAATGTCAGCATGATAGTTGTTTTTTTTTTTTAAACTGGGGATGAACCTACACTGACATGTAATAACTACTCGGAGTCTGTAGTTTAGCTTAGGATTCACTCTTGGTGTTGTACATTCTGTGGGTTTGGACAAATGTCTAATTAAATTACATAAATAGTCATTATGATGTTTTATCAGTCATTATAGTATACAGACTATTTTTCACTGCCCTAAAACTTCTCTGTATTCTCGTACTCATCTCTTCCTCCCTACCTCTGGCAAACACTAATCTTTTTATTGTCTCTGTAGTTTTGCCTTTTTCAACATGTCATGTACTTGGAATCGTACAGTATGCAGCCTTTCCAGATTGGCTTCTTTCACTTAGTACGGGCAGACTTTTATTGTGCTTTGCTTTATTGGGTTTCACAGATAATGCCTTTTTTTCCCCTTACAAATTGGAGGTTTATGGTAACCCCGTGTTGAGCAAGTCCATCGGTGTTATTTTCCCAACAGCATTCGCTCATTTTGTGTCTCTGTGTCACATTGTGGTAACTCTTGCAATAACTTTCTCATCATTATTATATCTGAATTGCTGCAGTCTCATGATAAAACTCAGAGATGAGGATTTGCTTCTTACGGTTGAGCAAGGAAAGTGGCTTACAGAGATGGAATCTGCTCCTGGTGAAGATGCTGTGAAGATTGTTGAGATGACAACAAAGAATTCAGAATATTACGTAAACCTAGTTGATAAAGCAGTGGCAGGGTTTGAGAAGATTGACTCCAATTTTTTTTTTTTAATTTTTTAATTTTTTTAATTTTTTTTTTTATTTTATTTATGACAGTCACAGAGAGAGAGAGAGAGAGGCAGAGACACAGGCAGAGGGAGAAGCAGGCTCCATGCACTGGGAGCCCGATGTGGGATTCGATCCCGGGTCTCCAGGATCGCGCCCTGGGCCAAAGGCAGGCGCTAAACCGCTGCGCCACCCAGGGATCCCTGACTCCAATTTTGAAAGAAGATCTACTGTGGGCAAAATGCTAGCAAACAGCATCACGCGTACAGGAAATTTGTTTGTGAAAGGAACAGTCAGTTGATATGGCAAACTTCATCTTGATCTTATTTTAAGCACTTGCCGAAGCCACTTCAGCCTCCAGCGACCACGCCCTGATCAGTCCGCAGCCGTCTGCTTGGAGACAAGACTCTCCACCAGCAAAAAGATTATGACTTGCTGAAAGCTCAGATGATACTTAGCATTTTTTAGCAGTAAAGTATCTTTAAATTAAGGTATGTGGTTTTTTTTTTTTTTTTTTTTTTTTTTTTAACTTAATAGACTGCAGTATCGTGGAAACCTAACTTATGTGGACTGGGAAATCAAAAAGTTTATTTGATTTGCTTTATAGTGATGCTTGCTTTTTGTGGTGGCCTGGCACCAAACCTGTAATAACCTCAGGGATGCCTGTAAAATTTATTTAAAGTTCCTTCGTATCTTTTCATGGCTTGACAGCTCATTTATTTGTAGCACTGGATACTATTCCTTTGTCTGAATGTACCACAGTGCACTTCTCCGTTCACCTACTGAAGGACGTCTTGGTTGCTTCCAAGTTTTGGAAATTATGAATTAAGCTACTATAAACATCCTTGTCCAGGTTTTTGTATGGATATGTTTTTAATTCCGTCAGGTAAATGCCAAGGAGTGTGATTGCTGGATTGCATGGTAAGAGTATGTTTAGTTTCGTATGACGCCTCCAAACTGCCTTCTAGTGTGGCTGTACCATTTTGTGCTCGATCCCACAGTCATTAGGTGAGAGTTCCTTTTGTTCTGCATCCTTGTCAGCATTTGCTGTTGTCAGTGTTTCAGATTTTGGCCATTTTCATAGGTATGTAGTGGTATTTCATCTTTTCATATGCCTATTTGCCATCTGTATCTCTTCTTAAGTGAGGTTTCTAGTAAGGTCTTTTGCCCATTTTTAAAAATTGGGTTGTTTGTTTTCTTATTATTAAGTTTTAAGAGTTCTTTGTACTTATCTAGAGCATACTTTAGATAACAGTCCTTCATCAAATGTGTCTCTTCCAAATATTTTCTCCTGGTCTGTAGTTTTTAAATTTTTAAGATTTAAATTCAATTTGCCAACATATAGTATCACACCCAGTGCTCATCCCGTCAAGTGCCCCCCCCCACTGCCCGTCACCCAGTCACCCCCACCCCCGCCCTCCTCCCCTTCCACTACCCCTTGTTCGTTTCCCAGAGTCTGGAGTCTCTCATGGTTTGTCTCCCTCTCTCTTTTTTCCCATTCAGTTCCCCTCCTTTCCTTATAGTCCCTTTCACTATTTCTTATATTCCCCGTTTGAGTGAGACCATATGATGTTTGTCCTTCTCCGATTGACTTACTTCACTCAGCATAATACCCTCCAGTTCCATCCATGTCAAAGCAAATGGTGGGTATTCATCTCTTGAACTGAAGATTTTAATTTTGGTGAAGTCCAGCTTATCAGTTATTTCTTTCATGGATCATAATTTGTATCTAAAAAGGCATCACTAAACCCTAGGTCATCTAGATTTTCTCCTATTTTAGCTTCTAGGAGTTTAATAGTTTTGTGCTTTACATTTAAGTCTGTGATACATTTTGAGTTAATTTTTGTGAAGTATGTAAAGTCTGTGTCTAGATTCATTTTTTCTTTGCACGTGGACTGCCAATTATTGAAGAGACTATCTAAAGATAGTGCTTCTTTGTCAAAGATCAGTTGACTGTATTTATGTGGGACAATTTCTGAGCTCTCTGTTCTGTTGATCTATTTGTCTGTTCTCTTGCCAGTATCTCCCTGTCTTGATTACTATAGTTTTATAGTAAGTCTTGAAGTCACGTAGTGTCAGTTATCCAACTTTGTTCTTTTTCTTCAATATTGTGTTAGCTATTCTGCAACTTTTGCCTCTCCATGTAAACTTTAGAATCAGTTTGTCAATGTCCATTAAATAGCTTGCTGGAATTTTTATTAGGATTGCATTGAATCTTATAGAGCAATATGGGAAGAACTGGTATCTTGATAATATTGAGCTTCCCTATCCATGAACATGGAGAGTCTCTCCATTTAGTTCTTGGATTTTGTTCATCAGAAATTTGTAGCTTTATTCATATAGACTTTATATATATCTTGTTAGGTTCATACTTAAGCATTTCTTTGGGTGCTAATATGAATGATATTTTCAATTTCAAAGTCTAATGCTTATCGTTGGTATATAGGAAAGCAGTTGACTTTTGAATATTAACCTTATATCTGGCAAACTTATTGTAATCCTTTAGTTTTGTCCATTCTTTTAGATTTTCTACATAGATGATTATGTCATCTGTGAATAAAGACAGTTTAATATCTTCTTTCCCAATCCATATACTTTTTTTAATATCCTTTTTTTTTTTTTTTTTTTTTTTGCATTTTGGTATTTTTAGTAAGGGCTCCCACTATGATGTTGAAAAGGAGTGATGAGAGAAGTCATCTTGCTTTGTACCTGATCTTAGTGGGAAAACTTCGAGTTTGATGTTAGCTGTAGGTTTTTTGTAAACAATATCAAGTTGAGGAAGTTCCCTTCTAAGTTTGCTGATAATTTTTAAAACTTACAAATGGGTGTTGAATATCGTCAAATGCTTTTTCTGCAATTGATGATATGATCATGTGATTTTCTTCTTTAGTATGTAATATGATGGATTTTGCTAATTGAGTTTTTGAATATTAAATTAGCCTCATGTACCTTGGTTAAGTCCCAGTTCTTCATGGGGTATGGTTCTTTTTGTACATTGTTGGATTTGATGTGCTAATTTGTTGGGGATTTTTGCATCTCTGTTCAGGAGATGTATTGGTCTATAGTTTTCTTTTCTTATAAAGTCTTTGTCTGATTTTGATGTTAGAGTAATACTGGCCTTATAGAATCAGTAAGGAAGTGTTCCCTCTGCTTCCATCTTCTGAAAGAGATTATTGAAAAATGGGGTAATATTTTCTTTATGTTTGGTAGAATTCACCAGTGAACCCATCTGGGCCTTGTACTTTCTGTTTTGGAAGGTTATTAAATATTGACTCAATTTCTTTGTTTTTAAAAAGATTTTATTTATTTATTTGAGAGAGAGAGAAAGGGAGAAAGAAGTAGCAGGGGGGAGGAGCAGAAGGGGGGAGAGAGAGAGAGAGAAAGAGAGAGAGAGAGAGAGCAAGAGCAGACTCCTTGCTGTGCAGGGAGCCCAACTCAGACTCGATCCCAGGACCCAGAGATCATGACCTGAGCCAAAGGCAGAGGTTTAACCAACTGAGCCACCCAGGTGCCTCTCAAATTTCTTTAATAGATATAGGTGTAGTCAGATGATCTGTTTCTTCCTTTTTTTTTTTTTTTATGATAGTCACACACAGAGAGAGAGAGAGACAGAGACACAGGCAGAGGGAGAAGCAGGCTCCATGCACCAGGAGCCCGACGTGGGACTGGATCCCGGGTCTCCAGGATCGCACCCTGGGCCAAAGGCAGGCGCCAAACCGCTGCGCCACCCAGGGATCCCTGATCTGTTTCTTCCTGTGTGCAGTTTGTCTTTCAAGGAATTGGTCCATTTCATCAGGGTTATCAAATTTGTGGGCATAGACTTATTCTTAATGTTCCTTTATTATCCTTTTAATTTCCATGGGATCTATAGTGATGTCCACTCTTTTATTTATTTATTTATTTATTTTTTTGACATGGATAATCCAGATATATTGAGGTTGGCCCCTCTGAGATTAGCACAGGAGAGTTAGAAAGATTATAAAGTTTCATTTATGATATTAGTAATTTTTGTGTCTTACCTCTTTTTTTTTTTCTAAATTATCCTAGGTAGAGACTTATGGATTTTATTTTATTTCTTTTTTTCAAAGAGCCAGGTTTGGTTTTGTTGATTTTCTTTTTATTTATTTATTTATTTATTTATTTATTTATTTATTTATTTATTTATGATAGTCACAGAGAGAGAGAGAGAGAGAGGCAGAGACACAGGCAGAGGGAGAAGCAGGCTCCATGCACCGGGAGCCCGACGTGGGATTCGATCCCGGGTCTCCAGGATCGCGCCCCGGGCCAAAGGCAGGCGCCAAACCGCAGCGCCACCCAGGGATCCCTGGTTTTGTTGATTTTCTCTATTGATTTCCTGTTTTCAATTTCATTGATTTCTGCTCTGAATCTTATTAATTACATTCTTCTGCTTGGCTTCGATTTAATGTGCTCTTCTTTTAGTTTCCTAAAGTGAAGCTTAGATTATTGATTTTAAGTCCTTCCTCTTTTTAAATTTATGCATTGAGTGCTATAAATTTCCCTCTAAGCACTGTTTTCCCTGCATCCCAGAAATTTTGATAAATTGTGCTTTCATTTTTATTTAGTTCAAAATATTGTAAATATTCTTTGATTTATG
Source organism: Vulpes vulpes (assembly GCF_048418805.1). Lineage (NCBI taxonomy): Eukaryota > Metazoa > Chordata > Mammalia > Carnivora > Canidae > Vulpes > Vulpes vulpes. The sequence goes on along the minus strand of NC_132783.1, from coordinate 92,912,704 downwards.
TTGTTATTTATAAGGGTGTTGTTTAGTCTATAAGTAGTTGGGATTTTCCAGTTCTCTTTTATTGGTTTCTAGTTTAATTCCATTATGATCTCAGAGCAGACATTGTGTGATTTCTATCCTTTTAAATTTGTTACAGTGTGTTCTGTGGCTGAAAATGTCTGTCTCGAATGTTCCCTGTGAGTCTGAGAAAAATGTGTATTCTGCTCTTGCTGCATGAAGTCTTCTATAGATGTCAATTAAATCCAGTTGACTGATGGTGTTGTTGAGTCCAACTATATCCTTATTGATTTTCTGCCTGCTGGTTCTGTCCATTTCTGAGTGAGGGGTGTTGAAGTCTCCAACTATGATAGTGGATTCATCTATTTTTTCCATACAATTCTATCAGCTTTTGTTTCATGTAATTTGATGCTCTCTCATTAGGTGCATATACATTAAAAACTGTTATGTCTTTTTGGAGAATTGACCCCTTTAGTCATTATGCAATAACTTTTTAAATCCCTGATTTTTTTTTTACCTTAGTTTCATGTCTGCTGTGTCTGAAATTAATATAGTTACTCCTGCTTTCTCTTGATTAATGTTAGCACAGTGTATTTTTCTCTACCCATTTTCTTTTGATCTATGTGCATCTTTATATTTAAAGTAGATTTCTTATAGACAGCATATAGTTGGCTCATGTTTTTTGATCCAGTCTGACAATCTCTAAACTGGTGCATTTAGACCAGACAGTCAAAGTGATTATTGATATAGTTGAAATAATATATAGTATATATGATATATATGTTATATATATATATGATATATATTTGTTACTGTTTTCTATTTGTTACCCTTGTTCTTTTTCCTGTTTTTATCTTCCACTCTTTTTCTGCCTTTTGTGTTTTTTTTTTTTTCAAAGAGAGAGCCCAAGCAGGGGGTGGGGAAGGACAGATGGAGTGGGAGAGAAAATCCCAAGCAGACTCAATGCTCAGCACTGAGCCCACACAGGGCTCAATCTCGTGACCCTGAAATCATTACCTGACCGAAAATCAAGAGTTGGATGCTGGGATCCCTGAGTGGCTCAGTGGTTTGGCACCTGCCTTTGGCCCAGGGTGCGGTCCTGGAGTCCCGGGGTCGAGTCCCGTGTCGGCTCCTGGCGTGGTGTCTACTTTTCCCTCTGCCTGTGTCTCTGCCTCTCTCTCTCTCTCTCTCTCTCTCTGTGTGTCTATCATAAATAAATAAATAAATAAATAAATAAATAAATAAATCTTTTTTTTTTAAAAAAAGGAGTTGGATGCTTAACCAGCTGAGCCACCCAGGCATCCTTGCCTTTTGTGGTTTTAATTGAACATGTATTTACATTTTTTTCTATTATGTCAATCACATTTAAGTTTTGAGAATTTGTATTTACAAATAGAGCTCAGTACATTCCCAGGAGAATATCTATATCTATATTTATTATTTTATTTTTTCAAAAATGAAATGAAAGCAAAATACAATTATTATGATAATGAGGTAGCTTAATGAACATCTTGCTTGGTGTATATGATTACTCAGTGTTTAAATGAAAATTTGGATCTTCCTTTTGGTTTTCACCTAGAGCTGAGAGAGTCTTCCCTTTTCCCAAACTTCGATTTTTTTTGCATTTTTGAAGGCTAAATAATCCATTATTTAGTGATTTTTCAAACTGCTTTTGAAAAGACTATATACTGTGTTTTATGTGGTTACTGAAGTCTTTCCTTTAGCTTTTGCTCAGGTAATGTTTTGAGAGAGATTTCCTTGAATGCCTGGAGTTCAGAACAAAACAAAACAAGATGAGTAACCACAGCAATACAACAAACACGATACAAACAAAACAAAAACTCCAAACTTTTCCCCCAATCTTTATAGGTTGACTTTCTGTTGGAGAACTCCTTCAGCACTTAGCCAGGCTTGCACTTAATCTACAGATCAGCCTGAGCTGAAATCTTAGGGTCTTCTCAGGTCTCTTCTGGGTGTGCAACTTTCCTTGGGTGTAGTGTGGCTTTCTAAATTGACCCCTATCAGTGGGTGGCTTTTGAATGTCTTAATTTCCCAAAAAATCCCTCCCAGATTCTTCTCCTGGGTCTCAGGTAGTTTATTTTATGTTTTGAGTATATCTTTTTCCCCAGGTATCTGGGGGGTCATCTTGCAGTGTTTCAACCAACACCTATGAGTTTCAGTTTCAGTTCTGAGTTGCAGAATGCAGATGAGTGCCTTGCATATGTCCTTCAGGTAGCCTCCAGACAGCCTATGACACACATACAAAATGATTTGTGAACAAAGTTTATTCTACTTTCTCTAGAGTCAGGGATTAAGGTCTCTGTCTGGGAACATGAGCTGTCACCACTTCAAGACTGCTGTCATGCTGGAGATTGAGTGGAGCAAGTTCAAGTGAAAATGTCACAATGCTTTCCTACTGTTTTTAAGGTCCATTTTTTTCAAAACAGATTATTTATCTATTCAACAGAGAAGGAGAGAGAACACAAGCAGGGGAGCAGCAGAGGGAGAGGGAGAAACGGGCTCCCTGCTGAGCATGGAGCCTGATGCAGGGCTCCATCCCAGGAACCCAGGATCATGACTCAAGCAGAAAGCAGATGCTTAAACGACTGAGCCACCCAGGTGTCCCTGTTTGTTTGTTTTTAATGAACTGTTCTAAAGGTTGTTGTAAACCTTTGACTCTTTCCCGGAATTCTGACAAAGATGGTTCTGGCCACTTCTCTCTCTCTCTCTCTCTCTCTCTCTCTCTCTCTGTATTTTTCTTTATAGGCATAAGAGCCTAGAGCTGCTTACTCTGCTCGTATTTACTCCACCTTCAGTTTTTTGGAAGATATTTTTGTTGGGTATAAAAATCTAGGTTCAGAGCTTTTCTCTTTTAGAACTTAACTTTGTTGCTCCACTTCTCTTTTGCGTTGTGTCTGATACTAAATTTGTTGTCATCTTTATCCTTGTTCCTCTGTAATAACATGTCTTATTTCTCTGCTGCCTTTATGATTTTGTCTGTATCCCAGTTTTGAGCATTTCAATTATGATGATGTACCTTGATGTAGTTTCCTTCTTTGTGTTTCTTGTGCTTGGGGTTTCTTAAGATTCTTAGATCTGTGGCTTTACAGTTTTCATAAAACTTGGAGATTTTTCATGAGTTATTTCTATAAATATATTTTCCTTTCCCTCTCCCTTTCCTCTCCTTTGGGACTCAAATTACACATATGTTAGATTGTGTGAAGTTGTCCCACAGTTCACTAATATGCTTTTCATTTCCTTCCTTCCCTTCTTCTCTTTCTCTCATTCACTTCCTTCCTCCTTCCCTTTTTCCTCTTTTCTGCATTTCATTTTGAATGCTTTCTTTTACCATCATTTTAAGTTCTTTTTTCCTGCCATATCTCATCTGACACTAAACCAATTCAGTTTATTTTTTAATCAGTTTTAATGCAGTTTTTATTTCTAGAAGTCTCATTTGCATCTTCTTTTCAATCTTTCATGCATTTGTTTAACTTTTGAACATATGGCATATAATAGTAATGACTGTTTTAATATTGTGGTCTGTTAATTCTGACATCTTTGCCAGTTTTGGCTTAGTTTGGATTGATTGATTTTCTTTTCATAGGGGCTGTATTGTTGACCCTTAAGCAACATGAATTTGAACTGTGTGGGTCCACTTATTCATGGATTTTCCCCCCAAATAAATATAGTACAGTACTGTCAGTATATTTTTTCTTCTTTATGATTTATTAATGATATTTTCTCTAGCTTACTTTATTGTAAGAATACAGTATATAATGCACATAACATACACAATATGGTCAATCAACTATTTAAGTTATTGGTGAGGCTTCCAGTCAACAGTAGGTTGTTACTAGTTAAGTTTTGGGGGAAAAAAAAGTTGTATATGAGTTTTTGACTGCATAGGAGATTGGCACCTCTATCCCTTATGTTGTTCAAAAGTCAGTGATATTTTCCTGCTTCTTTACATACCTCATGAGTTTTGATTGGGTTACAGATATTGTGATGGATATTTTTGTATTCCTAGAAAATATTTTTGAGTTTTATTCTGGGATGAAGTTAAGTTACTTGGAAGCAGTTTGATTCTTTTTTTTTTTCTTTTAGGTTTTATTTATTTATTAATGAGAGACACAGAGAGAGAAGCAGACACACAGGCAGAGGGAGAAGCAGGCTCCCTGTGGGGAGCCCAATGCAGGACTTGATCCCAGGACCTCAGGATCACGCGTGGACCAAAGGCAGACTCTCAACCACGGAGCCACCCAGGCTTCCCTGGCTTGATCCTTTGAGTCTTGCTTTTCCCACTTGTTAGGTAGGAGCACAGCTATTCCTGCTGAGGCAATACCTTTCTATGTACTCTACCCAATGTGAATCATGAGATTCCCATCGAAAATACCACTGTTCTTGGCCCTATGAAGTATTAGTCCCTCAAATTTCTGGGGGTGTTTCTTTACCTGACCTTGGAAAAGCTCAACTCTATTAAATACTTCAGTGGAATCTTTAGAAAAATCCCTAGATTTCACCTCCTTTGTACTCTATCTCGGTTCTCTGGCTGCCTTGATCTCCCTGATGCTTAGATTCAATTCCTCGACTCAGGGCACCCCTCCCCCAACACCCATGTTGTTTTGGAAGCTTAAAGCAGTAAGCTGAGGCAATCGTAGGGTTCACCTTGTTTTATTTTAGTCTCCCAGGCATTGCTGTCCTTTTTTGCCTCATCTCTAGTATCTTGAAAAACATTATTTCATATACTTTACCATTTTTTTGAGTTGTTTTGGAAGGAGGGTAAATCTGTCCTGTTATTCCATTTTGGTCAGAAGTGGAAGTCTAAGGTGTTTTTTAAAATATGGATAATTAAAAAAAATAAAATATGGATAATTTGAGTTTATTTAATGATTGAGGGAATGGAGAGGATGACGATGTGAAGGATGATGGAGAGGAGGCAAATGTTGGAATGAGATGAGAAGGGACAATTTAATGTTTTAATCTGCTATTGATCTTTGCCAGGCTCCTGTGGGTGTTGGGTAGGATAATTCATAGCCCCTGGCTTCAAGGAGCCCATGATCTGAAGGGGCAGGAGAAATGGTTTATAGTTGTTTTAATCAAGAGGTACAGTTGCTGAGACAAAGCAGATGTTTCATGTTTCCAAACTATGAAGAATTAGATTCATTTAAAACATTTTTCACCGAATGCAATTATAAATGCTGTTTCAGGAAAGCCTACAAATCAGGATAGATTTGTTCAGCCATTAAGGGAAGAGGGTAGTTAATTTTGTGAGGTTTCTGTAGGAAGGAGCTTGAGACCCACGTGTGAGCCTCCTTGGTCCTTCATCTGCAGGAGCCATGGTGCCCCCACACAGGCAGCTTGCAGAGTTCTTATGGGGTGTGCACGTAAGGCACCCATTAGGGTGCTGGCACCTAGGAAGTGATCAGCAAATGTGGTTCCCATGTCTGTGCCAATGAGTCCTTGGTTTGTGCCTTTGCACAGTGTGATGTTGTGATGGGCATTTCCTCGTGAGTCCCAAGTCCCTGTGCCCATCAGGGTTGGAGCCTCCCCGGACAGGAGCTGTGGTGGCTTTCTGCATTCTGGAAGATGCCCTTTCTGGCTCCTATGGAACCCTTTGTTTGTTAGGAGTCACTTACCCTTATGCCCCTTAACCAGACAAGTCAGAAGGCTTAGAAAGACAACAGGAAGCAACAGAATGTGCCCCTATCCCCAGAAAGCTGCTGCCAACCTGCCTCAAAATTGTCTTCTGAGTTGAACCCGAGGAAAGGGCCAGCTGTGGTCAGGGAGGAAGAGAGGAAGGGCCGAGGACCAGAACAGGCATGAGGATGAGGACAGGAGGACCCCTGATGAACAAAGGGTCCGTGCAGGCCAGAGCTGAGGTGTGCCAGAGGAGGCAGAAATGGGATCTCTCAGGATGCTGCCCTTGTGTGCCCGTGGGGTGGGGGTGGGGGTGGGGATGTAACCGGAGCACTAGCTTGGCGGCCTCCCTGAGTGCAGCTCGCTGGGAGTCCGGGGCCTCTCTGTGCCCCGCGTAGGTGACAGCATCTCCGATGCGGCCTGTCCTGAGGTGGCTGGCTGGCTACCCTGCTCCTCACCCGCCAGGCATCTTGGAGCTAATGTGAGGGACTGGCAGGTACGAGCGATGGAAGGCTCCCAGTGTGCCCGGCACTTTACAGGCAGTTTGTACTCCTGACATCTCAAGAACGCCCTGCGGGGGGTAGGTATTGATTTTATGAGAAGAAAGCTGAGGTTCCCAGAGGCGAAGGGACTTGTTCAAGGTCATGGGTGTGTGTTAGCTCGGCTATGCACTCAGGTGTCTGCCTCCAAGGCTCAGTCTTCCTAACATGCCCCACAGGCTTTCTTCCTGTTTTAAACATTTGTTGTGGGGTTGTCATGATGTGACAAGCCTACTTAGAAAGCCAGCTGGGGGCGCATCGGTGGCGTCCTGCAGGGTCCTGACCCCTGTGTTGTCCTGGGCAGGTGCACGAGGCATTTGTTGCTCATTCCTTGCATTGCTGGAGTAGGCCAGCCTGTGTGGCAGTCGCAGCAGCCCCTGAGCCCACACAGGCTGCATGTCCGTCCTGGGCTGGCCCGGGGCTGCTGTGAGCTTGTGGTCATCTCCCCCACTTCAGGAACCAGGCTGAGAAGCGAGTGCTTTCCAAAAATGCTTTCGTTGCTACAGGTGGAGAAGCGAGAACTGGCTCAGGCTTCTGCTTGGAATAAACATGTCTCAGCGGCTGCCGTGGCATCGGCCGGAGCAGGCCACTCACCAGGCTTGACCAAGTAACAGACTGTAACAGTCCACGGGGGACGCTCTGTGCTGTCCCCCCAGTGATGACTTCCTGGGAGCTCCTATGGGTGCTCCCCCACCCCCTTCTGGGGCTAGAACCGCTTGGTGGAGAAGGGCCCTGCTCCCTGCCTCCAGGGGCTCACCATCCAGTGGAGGGATGGCGCAGCCCCAAGAAAGGGAGGCCTCTGGGAGAGATGGTGCTGTGGGGTACATGGCAGCCGTGACACATTTTGCTTAAAGGGGGAATTACTGAGGGCGGGGCAGGGGCCACATCGGAGCCTCTGGTTCAAGGATGAGAGGTCTCCAGCAAGGGATGAGAAAAGAAGGGGCTTTGCGGGCTGAGGGACTGGGGTGCAGAGGTACAGAGCAGAGGGCGTGGTGTTGGGTGAGGGCCACAGGGCCGGATGTTTGGAGCCACCGGGTCCTATGGGAGTGTGGTGGAGAGCAAGAGGCCGAGCAGTGGGAGGGCCAGCAGTGGGGCTCGCCCTGTGGATCCCTGGTGTGGGGTTCTGGCCAGCGGTGTGGACAGCACTGGGAATGCTGCTTTGGAGCCCAGCTGGGGCGTGGGGGCTCCCCGGGGGCATCAGCTGGGCCTGGGCCGCTCCTGGCTGCATGGGGTCTAGACCCTGCTCTGCTGCTGCTGGCAGCCCCTGCTGTTCACCCTTTGGGGGGATGAATCAGCTCCATTCTTCAAGAACAAAAGCTCCTGGGTTGCCAGGGAGATGCAGGGGCTGCTGCCTGCACTTCCTGGAGTTGTGGTTTGGAGTCAGGAGGAAATGGGTCCTCCTGTGCCTGGAGCCTGGAGCCTGGAGCTGTGCTCTGTCCTGCTCCGCTCCGGCCGCACAGGGCAGGGCTGGGCCGAGCTGCCCTAAGGCGTCGTCCCTGTTGCATGGGGCTGTCTGGGGGTCAGCGCTGAGCAGAGGCCCTGGACTGGGAGCGCCCTGTGTCTGTGCCTCTGCCGGTTGAGGGCTGTGGGAATTAGGCCTCGTCTGCTCTGTTTCCTCTAATCAGTACCTAGCTTGCGGGGTGGCAGGGGGATTTCACAGGAGCACAGGTCCCAAGGCCTCTGTTCATTTATTCAATAGATGCTTCTTGCTCTCCCCGCATGCCAGGCACTGCTCCGGGGCTGGAGTCCATGCAGTGATGTGAGGCTGGCCTGGCCCCGAGATGGACAGACAGCCTGGCGGGCACCGTGCTGTGCACATGGGAGCACTCACTACATGGTAGTGTTGTTCTTGGGGTCAGGGGCTCTGGGGAGGGTGGGACTAGGAGAGAAGCATTTGGGGAGGTGGAGGGCTGGAGCAGGGTGCAGCCCTGGGTGCCATAGCCCTGCAGGAAAGGGGGTGAGGGTCACTGGAAGACCCTCCCATGAACTTAAGCTTCCTCGTGGCTGTGAGTCCTAGGGTGCAGGGGAGTCCTTGGGGGGGGGTTTCCTGAGCCAGGCTGCTGCGTTTGGCTTTGGGGCCCCCCAGTGAGCCCCAGTCCAGGGCCGGGCTGGCCTTGCTGTCCTTTCTCTTAGCAGGTGCAGAGTTGGCTGTGGCGAACTGCACCTGGTGACTCTGAGCTGAGCCGACGGCCCAGCAGAGATCGGGGTCGGGAGAGTGGGCAGAGGGCCTTCCTCTGGGGAAGGCTCCATCTCATCTGCCTCTGCCCCCCCCACGTACAGATGGGGGAAGCCTTGGGTGGGACTCAGGGGCTCCCCAGCTGTGTGGGAGTGCTGGGAATCTGTGAGGTGCATTTGGGGGTCAGACATGGTGTTGGGGTTGATGATGACATTGGAGGTGGTCAGGGGTGCCAGGTATGGGAGTGCTCTGCAGTTGGGCCTGGGGACGGAGAAGGGGGTGCTTGGGGGACTTCCCGAGAGCATCGTTGGTGCTGTGCCTTGAGGGTTGGTGGCAGGTGCTGGGGCCAGAGGCATGTTGGGGTGTGTGTGATGATGGAGGTGGGGGTGCAGATCAGTGAGGATGAGGGAGCCATCAGCGCCTGTTCCGGTGGCTTCATGTCTGAGCTCTGCAGTGTCCCAGGGAGGGTGGCTCAGGCTTGACGCCCTGTGATGCGTCAGACACCCCTGGGCAGAGGGGTGTCTCTGTGGGCTCGGTCTGGGGAGCGGGGGTCAAGGGGCTATTGATCAGCAGGCACAGAAGGATGGGGGGTGCTGAACCAGGGCAGCCAGGAGCCAGGGGTGTGGGCGGCTGGGCTGCTGCTCCGCGACTTTGCAGATGCCCAGGGTCGTTACCTGCCATTGTCACCAGGGAAAGTTGCAAAATGAAAATTAACTGTCAGAGAAGATGGATTCGTTTGATGTCTAACCAGGAGCAGCCTTTTATTGCTGTAAAATGCTGATTTCCATTCGCGCTGCCAATGACAGGTGAGTCTTAGCAGCCCTGAAGGAAGCCAGACCCCCAGTCAGAACGCCCAGGACACACGGCCTGCAGGGCCCAGCTCTCCTCCATCCTGCGTGGCTGTGGGAGTGAGACTCCGTGTCTGATTTCATTCATGGGGAAGAACAGCTGTGTGGGCGGGCTAGCCCCTGCCGCCTGCTGGGAAGGCTTGGGGCTCTGGATTCACACACATCTGGGTTTAAATTCAGGCTGGGCCACTTAGAAGCATTATGCCTGGGGGTTGGCCTGTGTCCTCCCCTGTAAGACGGGAGGCGTGTTCTCCAGCCGAGCCTGAGACTGCAGAGCGCTTGGCACAGTGCCTGGCACGGGGTATCAGGGGCCGGGGCCAGCTGAAGTGGTCAGAAACCGCTGCGACTCAGGATTCAGATCACTTTCCTGGGAGCAGCACTGATCGGGGTGCCCGTGAGCTGCAGGGTGGACAGGAGTCAAAAGAGAGAGAGCAGCCAGGGAGGTAAAGCAGGGGGCTAGTGAGGAGGGTTATTTAAGATGAGACTGCGCTCAGGGCAGGGGTGTCAGGAGCAGGAGCCTGCCTGGACTGCTGAGGGGCCCCAGTCTGCCCCAGTCTGCCCCCAGCGGGTGGCCCGGGGACTTTCTTCTTGCCTCCAGCACTTTGATGTTCTCCGAGTTGTCTAGGAAGGAAAGGGCTGGGCTGGTTCGGGTCTCGGCAGGCCTCAGGAGCAGATGGCAATGGTTAGAGGGTTTCCTGGAGGTTCGGAGGCAGCCGTTCTCCTCTGGGAGCTTCTGGTTGGCAAAGGGTACAGTTGGCGACAGGTCGGAGGGGCCTCCCCCTCTGTGGGGCCAGGAGGAGGGGGCAGATAGTGACACAGCAATCGAGTGGGAGGTCTCTGTGGTGGGCGTCTGTCTGCCCGCATGCCTGCCTCTTTGTTGCTCGGAAGGAGGCAGGGGCTGGGCCTGCAGCTGCCTGGGCAGAGCGGCTCCTGGCTCCTGCGTGGGACAGAGCTCCTCCCTGGTTACAGACTCACCGCTTCGCTCTCCACTCGCCTCAGCAGTCTGCGTGGGGCCTTGGGCTGCCTCTCCCGGGCAAGAAGACTGTGGAAGCATCCTTCTCCAGGTGGAACTCCCGGCCCTCTGGGAGGTGTTCGGGGCTGGGCCTGGCTGGGGAGAGCCCCAGACGGGTGCGGTGAGCTCAGGCTGGGTGCGTGCGGGCCAGTGCCGCATCCAAGGCTCTGGTGGACGTGGTGGCCGGGTGGGCGCAGCAGGCCCCAGGTGTCACCTAGTGCTGGGTTCCAGCCTGTAGGGCAGGGCACAGATTCAGCCCTGGGGATGAAGGTACAGGGTGCCAAGGGGCAGACAAGATCTAGAGAGGACATGTAGGAAATTCCAGCAATTTCTGGGCCAAGGAGATGCTGCAGAGAAGCAGAAGATGAAATGAGAAATGAAGGATACATGCGCAGGGGTGGCCAGTCCCCCGGGGTGTGGGGTGTTAAAGTCTGAGGGTCTCAGGGTTTTACCTGCCGTAGGTTAGGTTCTCAGCTCCTGGGCGGGGGGGGGGGTGGGGGGGGTGGTGGTGCTGCAGCTGCTGGGAGGGGAGAGGAGGGTGCCCAGCTGGGCATCGTGATGGGTGGTCCTGACCGGGTGCTAGGTAGAGAGGCTGCTGAGCTCCTCACTGAAAATGGGGTGAGTGGGCAGGAGGTCTCCTGCTGTAGGGAAACAAAACCGAATCAAAAAGCCCAGAACCAAGAGCTGGACCTGGGGGATAGAAGCCCTGGATTCTCCTTCCAGTTCTGCTGTGAACTTGCTGAATGCTGGACGAGTCCCTTCCCCTCTCTGACTTTCAGTTTGCTCCTCTGTAAAACGCAAGCTGTGGGGCAGAAAAAGGGATTTCAGACACGTTCAAGCAGTGGGACCCTTTGCTGGAATGAGCTATTCCATGACCCTCCTACCATGACCACCCTCAACTGAGTGAAGTGGGTGGAGCGGGGTGGGGGGGCAACAGACCAGTGCCCTACCCCCTTTGTCACATTTAGGACCCAGAGCTGTGGCTCCTCTCCAAAGCCCTGCTTACAAACACTTATTGTGGATTTTAAACATTATCTATATTTTAAACTAATTTTTATGCAACAACAACCATGTGCCAGGCACTGTTCTAAGCACATTAAATACATATTAACTCTTTCATTGCTCACAATAGCCCTAAGTAGGAGGTGGTGAAACTGAGGCACAGAAGGTGGTGATATTTCAAGGTCACCCAGCTCCTGAGTGGCACAGCCGGGATTCCAGCCCAGACAGTGGGGGTCCGGGTTTGAGGTGTCCTCCCTCTTCCCTAACCACCTGTATGTAGATGGTGGTGGAAGGAGGTGGCTTGTCTCTGGGTCCACCAGCCAGGAGACGGTCCAGGTCCGGGTGGGGTGGGGAGAGGGGTTCGGGTCCGGGTGGTGTGGAGGCGGGAGAGGGGTTCAGGTCCGGGTGCGGCCGAGAGAAGGGTTTGGGTGGGTCCGGGTGGGGCTGGGAGAAGGGTTTGAGTTGGGGTGGGGCGGGGAGAGGGGTTCAGGTCAGGGCAGGCCAGGAGAGGGTCAGGGTCCGGGTGGGGTGGGGAGAGGGGTTCAGGTCCGGGTGGGGTGGGGAGAGGGTCAGGGTCCGGGTGGGGCCTGGAGAGGGGTTCATGTCTGGGTGGGGCCGGGAGAGGGTCCGGGTTCGGGAGGGGCTGGGAGAGGGGTTCGGGTTCGGATCCGGGTGGGGCTAGGAGAAGGGTTCGGGTCCGGGTCCATGCAGGGCCGGGAGAGGGTCGGGGTCCGGGTCGGGGTCCGGGTCGGGTGCGGCCGCGCGCCCCGCAGAGCCCCTGGAGGGTAAGGCGAGCTGGCGAGGCTCGGGCGCACGCGTCGGCGCGTCGGAAATGGGACGCGCGGGTCTCTCCGCCAGGCGCACACCCCACCCACCAAATTTATTTAAGCAGATCAGATGCAGGGGGTGTAATGTCAGATTCATGGATAAATAACCGTCCTGGCTTTTGGCAGGACGGCGGGGAGCGGCAGTGAGAAGCCTCATTATGTGCGGCTCCGCCTCGAGGACCGAGCCTCGCGCTGCCGCCCCGCCCCCGGGCCCGCGAACAGAGCATTAAATTGTTGCAAAGGGCTCCCCTTCACTCGCAGAACAAAGATGTTTTCTCCAGAATAAATCGACTCCCTCTCCGCGCGCGGAGCCCGGCTTCCCACAAACGCGGCCTATGCTCGGGCTCCGCTCGCCGGGGGAGGGGCGGCGGGGCCTGGGAACGCGGGGCGCTTCCTGCCGGGCGGGGGCGGGGGCGGGGGCGGGCCCCGGGGCGCGAGGGCGCCCCAGCCGAGCACCTGGGCGGGGTCTCTAACTCCTGGGAGCTCCGGGGCCCCTCCCCGGGGCGCGGGTTAGAGAGCGCGGACAGGACAGCAGGGTCTTTAACCTTGGGGGCGGAGCGGTGGGCGGGGCTACGCCTAAGCCACGCCCACCGCAGGCCAGGCCACGCCCACTCAAGCCTAGGCCCCGCCCAGTCCGACCAGACCACGCCCGCTCCAGCCCAGGCCCCGCCCATGCCCCTGGAGCCTGATGCCCAAGCAGAGGAGAGGTGTGGGGGACTCTGGAGTCCGGGTGCTGCTGAACCCTGACCCGGGCCTGGACCAGGGGCCTGGGCTGAAGGACCCAAGATCCTCAGGGCGGCTGGGCCCCCTCCTGGCTCCCCAGGGGTGGCCCAATGCCTGGCAGGCTCCTGGTAGGGTGGGACCAGGATTTCAGGGGAGACTTGGCTCTGGCCTGAGCTAAATTTTGGCAGATTTGGAGCTGCTGCCCCGGCTGCCCTGGGCTCAGTAGGCACAGGGCTCAGAGAAGCTGCTCGGGGAGAGTAAATACTCTCTCTGTTCCAAAAGAGCCCCTTTCTCGTCCATCCTCGCCCTAGGAGGCACGTGTGGCAGTGGAAGGAGCATAGGCCGAGGCCGACTCGCTGCCATCACCCCCTGGCGGTGTTAACTCTAGGCAAATGGCTTCTTCCCCTCTGAGCCTCCCTTTTGCCACCTGGCAACCCTGGAATAATGCTTCCACTTTGCCCAAGGAGCCTGGTTATGAAGAGTGAAGCTCCTGGAGCAGTGCCCTGCACCCAGTACGCTCCTTGAGCAGTGATTTCTGTAACAAATATTGATGAAATGCCTACTCTGGACTAGGTCCCGGGCTGGTCTCTGGAGACGTGATGGTGAGCGGGGCGGCTGTGTTGTGCTTCCTGGGGGTCGGACTGGGGAGCAGGGCTGGCTGGTGTGCTGGTGCTGCCCAGACACATATGTCCCCTGGATGCTGCTTCTGTGCACCTGCCCAGGGCCCTTGAATTTGGGTTGCCCGTGGCGGGGTCTGGCCTTTGGGGCGGTGTGCTGTCTGCAACTTGCTCTGCCTCCTGCCTCCTTCGTCATGCCTCTTCCCCGCTCACTCCTCACCTGCGACACCAGAATGTCCGACTGATCAAGCCAAGAGCTTGGAAAAGGAAAGTTCTGAAAATGTTCTGGGCTTGGGTCTGGAGTGTGGAGCCTGTCGCAGAACCACAGAGCATCCGTGGGGCCCAGATCCCTAGTTGCTGAGCATCTCCTGGCAGGGCCACCAGGCACCCTTGAGGCCCTGGCATCCCAGGGGGGCAGAGCAGATGAGGTCGCTGCCCTCATGGGGCCTTCAGCCTTTGGGGTAGTGGCAGTTACTGAGCACTTCTCTGGTGCCAGGCTTGGTGCTAGTGTTTTCACACCTAATCCTTGCCATGGCGTGGGACCATCTGTGGCCAGTTTCGAACCCTACCCCCTTCCCATGCTGGCAGGCCCTGTCTGACCTGCGTGTTTCCTGGGCTCCTGCAGGCCCTACCACCTGGAGCTCTGGGCTCTCACAGGGTGACTTGCAACTTGGCTCTGTCTGTGATGCTGCAGAGTCACACGATCCAGGTGAGCCTGTCTCCTCATCCACAAAATTGGGATAATACTCGTACCACCTCCCACGGTGTGAGGAGGAAGCCTCCACGAACAGAGCCTGGACCCTTGTGGGGCTTGCCCGAGGTGGCCGCGTGTTCCCATCCCCAGGGAGTGGGCCGGGAGGTCCCGGGATGGGCCCTTCCAAGGATGACAGTGATGTCCCCTGCAGCCCCAGCTGTTCTGCTGGTTTTGGAACCCTGTTTGGGAGGCATGGATGGGCTCCCCAGGCAGCACTCCATCTCCCACCTGCCAGGTCTTTGTTTAGCTCAGAATTAAAGCCGAAGCAGAAAACACAAAACATTTCCTGCATCGCAGGCGAGGGAACTGTCTGTCTTGTCAGCTCCAGAGCTGCTGGCGAGCGGCTGGTAATTGTGGAGTCTGGCCGCGGGGCCTCCCCTGGGAGCTCGCCTTCCATCACTGTCCGTGTCTGTTATCATGGTTATCACACTCCCGAGCGGGCTCTGGGGAAGCGGGGCTGACTGGTGATTTTCCATTTTCTGGAGGTGCTGTGCCCACCTCCCCTCACTCGCTTATTCCTCGGGCCCAGCTCCTTGAACACGGCCTCTCCGGCCTTGCCTTGGGCCTGCCGTGATGTCACCTGCTTATGGCATGCTTCATTTCACTGTGTCTGTGTCCCCGCTGGGATCGTGAGCTCCCGGGGACCTTGCTGGGGTCCAGGCTGAAGTGCGCTGAAGGGACCGTTTAAGCAGCGCCCACGAGGAAGGCAGCGGGGCACCTGCGGGTCGCTCAGACCCCACCTGGCTTCTAAATCTAGCCCTGTCACTTGCTCTGTGACCTTGGGAGAGTCACCTAACTTCCCTGAGCCTTGCTTCCTTCATTTCTAAGATGAGGATGATACTGGTACCCGCTGACTGTAAGAGATGCTGGGAGGATTGTCATGAAGTTGTCTCCACAGCGTGGAGCTTCGAGCCTGGCACGTTGTCAGTGCTTCGAGGTCACACAGGCCATGCTTGAATTTCCCCGTGGAAGGTAGAATGGAGAACGGGGCACTGGGGAGGAGGGTGGTTGTTGCCTGGGCCGCCCCACAGGCTGTGGGGTTGAGGGGTGCAGACTCATGGGTGTCTAAGGGTTAGGTGGGGGTGACTCACAGAAGCTCAGGAGAGACTGATTTTGGTTGAATACATGCCAGCAGGTTAATTCACTGGGAGAAACCACTGCCTGGGTTTTCAACTGCTCCCCCAGGAGGGACTCGTATGGGGAAGTCCTGTGTTGGCCAGCTTCTCCAGGAGCCTGGTGGTCGGGGGCCTCCCACGGCCATGTCCCCTGGGAGGGCCCTACTGCTTGGCTCCAGGGAACAACTACTTCTACTACTACTACTATTACTACTACTACTACTATTCTTCTTTTTCTTCCTCTTCTTTCCCCTGGGAGGGCCCTACTGCTTGGCTCCAGGGAACAACAACAACTACCACTTTTATTATTACTACTACTACTGCTACTACTACTACTACTACTACTACTTCTTCTTCTTCTTCTTCTTCTTCTTCTTCCTCTTCTTCTCCTCCTCCTCCTCCTCCTCCTTCTTTTTAAGATTTTATCTATTTATTGATTTATTTTTTGATTTTATCTATTTATTAATGAGAGACAGAGAGAGAGAGGCAGACACAGGCAGAGGGAGAACCAGGCTTCCTGCAGGGACTTGATCCCGGGTCTCCAGGACCACACCCTGGGCTGAAGGCAGATGCTCCACTGCTGAGCCCCCCAGGTGCTCTAGGGACCTTCTTGCTCACCGTCTGCTCTGGACGGAGGTCAGGGCACCACCTCTAACCGGCCTGCTTCACTTGCTCCCTTTCCTTTACTGGATTCTTTCCATCCTTCTCCTTCCTCTTCCCTCTGCCTCCATCTCTGTCTCTGGTCCACCCCCTGCTCCCATCTGTGCCCCCACGCAGACGTGAGCTCTTAGGGATGTGATTCCCCAGGGGGCAGGGGGGAAGGAGGGCTCTCAGCTGGATTACATTTGAAGTAATTAACTTTTTCTCTGATTTGAAGATGATTTCACCCGCATGGTGGTGGTCCCCATGCTTCTCATGTTTTTCTTTATAATTATATATTCATGTTTTTATTTCTATGCATTTATGTGAGTTCATCATTTTCAATATTTCAGAGATGTCTTGTTTTCTGCATGCAAATAGTTTACAGACGCACCTGAGGAAGGATGAGCCCTAGAGTGTCCTTGGTGAACGTGGGCAGATCCAGATTTATGGGTGAGAGGAGAGAACAACGCTTCTAGGGTCTGAGAGCAGCCATTCTGGTCTTTATGTCTCCGGGGTGGCCTGGGCCGTCCGCCCATCTGCAGGGGCTGAGCTCATTAAAGGAGGCACATCCCATGTTCTTACGGGTTCTCTCCAGGCTTTGAAGCCATGGCCGTGAAGGACGTGGGACGCACTTCCCCTGTCAGCACGTGCCTCTCTGAAGCCCACAAGTGCACCATGTCCCTCATCAGGATACCTCTTTCTCTTTTTCTTTGAGATTTAAACATTTATTCAGTCATGAAACTTAGCATTCCTTTCAGTGCATCAGCGTTTCCTTAGGCGGGTTGTGTCCTCCTGATTTCTAATATGGGTTCTTTGTTCAGCTCTGGGAACTCTTCCAGTAGACTGGGGCCTATAGCTTCAGTCTGTTTCTTGTGTCTTGGGGAATCAGAGCCCCTACCTTTGGGTTCTTCCAGCATTTTCTCTTATATTTATCACCTTTCCTACGAAACAAAGCTTCTACTCGCTGATTCTGTGTCCTGGCTGGACATGCTGGGCTGCCTTATTGTTCAAAATATTCAGTGTGGCTCTCAGGGGGGAGCTGCACAGGCTGCTCTGATGGTGTCGTCCCCGCCCATCTGACTTGCTCGGCCGGTGATGCGGGGGCGAGCGTGCCTTAGGCCTCTCCTGGATGGAGCCCTGAGAGCCGTCGCACGGTTCTGGCGTGTTTGGTTTCCCTTCGGCCAGGAGCGCTGGGGCTGCTTCCTCAGACCAAGAGCTGTGGCCCACCTGCAGCTAACGTGTCGGCCCCTGAGACCTTGGGCTTGCTTATCGTCACAGCACATCTTAGCTTAAACTGACTAATACACTACTAATACTAATTGTCGCAAATTTCTTTGTGTGTGTGTGTGTTCCTGGCATGGGTCTGGCAATGTCATTTCTGCTTTTTACTGTTTCCAACAGCAGTCTTATTCGGGGCATGGAGATTATACTGATGTAGAGGTTTATTGGGGTGCAGTTAACATGCAGTGTCCCATTAGTTTCAGGTGTACAGCATTTGAGTCAGTCATTCTGCACATTGCTCAGTGCTCACCACCGTGAGTGTAGTCCCCATCCATCACCAGTCATTATTACGATATTATTGACTGTATTCCCTGTGCTGTACTTTTCATCTTCGTGGCTTGCTTGCTTGCTTATTTATTTATTTATTTATTTATTTATTTATTTATATTTTACACCTGAAAGTTTGTACCCTTAATCTCCTCTATTTCTCCCACTCCCCTTCCGGACCTCCCGCCTGGCACCCACCGATTTGTATAGAGATATTAATTTTGTTTTAACCCCTGTTATTCAATTGATGCGTTTCTTGTTCTCTTTGAAAACAACTGGTAGCATTTTCCCAAAGTCTTCTTACGCTCTATGCCGGAATCTATTTTCAAGTTGGCCATTCCTCTGGAATTGTACTGTTTGCTTTCTTTTATTTATTTATTTTTTATGGGACTAAAGACATTTTACTTCCTTTACCTATTTGTTCATCTTTGCGTTCTCTCTGTTGTTCCTTCCTGCTTTGCCGAGGGATTCAGGGGCCTCCTTGGGGTTGGACGCTAGCTTGGAGGCCTGGAGTAAGGCCCCACCCCGAACCCTGGCTGGCGGTAGGAAGCTTGTGGTTTGAGGCTGGGCCCGTGTTCTGCGTGTGACTGTTGGTGCTGCTGGTGCTCTTTTTTTTAGTGGCTGCAGAGGACTTTAATTGGATCAGAGGGAGAGAGTCCTTGGCACCGCTCCCCTGTTCTTTATCTTCTTGGAGATAATCCCTTTAGGTGTCTGGAGCTGGCTCTCATGTCACCTTCTCACTTGGCTGGCTGCTTGCCAGGCTTTTCTCTGGGCTCCTCCCACACTCGGTGATGCGTGCCTGTGTCCTGCACCCTGGCCTGGTTGTCCCCTCCAAGCCTTTCCCAGGGTACCGCTGCCTCTATTGAATTTGAGCACAGAGTGGAGCTCAGCTCTACGCTGATGTCTGGTGATCTTTCTGGATCCCAACACTGCCATTCGGGGTCAGTAGCTGTCACTATCCTTTATCAAATCCCTCTTAAAAGTTGAATGGACAGACCTGAGGACAGGGCCAGCAGGCATCCCTAGGGACATTTTGCTGGTTGTTGTGAATCGTCCTGCTTTGGACCTGGTTAATCCCCGAGTCCACCTAATGGTGACTGGCACCCAGCCCACCTTGGAGAAGGTTCTGGAATACTTTGCTGAAACCCAGCTGTTTAGGCTTTAGCCTGAAGGTGCCGAGTCTCCACGTGAATCAGCCAGTGTTGGGCAAGAAGCAGATTACACATCCCTAAGGGCCACAACAGTTGATGAAGAGGAACCGATCTGGGATAGGGGACCAGCCTTCCCTGTGGGCCGGAGGGGCGGGGGAAGGGCCGTGTTGCTGAGCCTCTGAGGAGGATGCAGCGGGTAGGGGGAAGCTGCGTCCTTAAGTGGACCCACAGCTGTTGCCAGTCTGGGCCCAGCTCAGCTCTCTGCCTGCTGGTGCCTCCGGGTGGCTGAAGCCAAGCAGGAACCCAGGGGTTAGGGCAGCCCGGGGTGGGGGAGTCCCCGGGGGCTCGCTTCATGGGGAACATGCCAGGGTGAACCGGGAGGTGCCGCTAGAGAAGCCGACTGCCCAGTCGGCCAGTGACTGCACCTGCTCCTACAGAAGTGCGACCTAATCTCCATGCAGTTCCCCATCGACGCCCCCCCACCCCCGATTCTGTGAATGAGATGCTTGTTAGGGAGCTGCGTCCCTGGAGTGGAGACAGGGCTTCTTTGTCATCACCTGTAGATTCTCTTGCCAATAGGGTGAGTTTAATTATAGTCGTGGGCATGTGATGACACATTTAACTTTTGCAGATTAAATGCTGTGGGAGTAGAGCCCCTGCCTTGGCCAGATGAGAGAGGGAAGCACAGCCGGTCGAGCCCCCAGGAGGGAGAGAGGTTTGGTGGGTGTCTGTGGAATTGCCCCTCTGCCGAGGGCTGTCCTAAGCAAGACAGCAGACACACCCGGGGGCGGTAACTTATGAGGACTTGGGCATTTCTGTTCCAGGCTTGCTTCAAGGGGAGGCAGGGCTGTGGTCTGAATGATCCTGTTTGTCCAGGAGCTCTGGTGACTGACTGTTGTGTGCATCCTGGGGCCGGCTGTGTGGTGCTCCAGGGGTGGGTACGTGGGGTGCAGAGAACGGAGAAGGAGTCTGTGCTGGGCTGAGCAGCCGAGGCGAGGGCCCTGGAAGTCCCCTCGAGTTACCTGTGTACCTGCCGACCCCGCCCAGCACAGGTGAGTAAGATGGGCCTGATGTCCCTAGCTGCCACAGCCAGGGCCTCTGCCCGAGAGGGCCAGGTTATCTTCTTACGGAGACAGTGCTGAGGTACCCCAGGGCTCCTGGGGGCCGTGTGGGATTCCTCTGAGGCCTGAGGCTGGCCGTGGGGTAAGGGAGCTGGTGATGGCCGGAGGAGGAGGGCCCCTAAGCCGTGGGTGCTCCAAGCTCAGCCAGGTGTGCACACAGATGTTGGGAGCTCAGCCAAGGCATCCCAAGGGTGCAGAGGCCAGGGAAGGTGTGCGCCATTGACCTAGGCCCTGACGTATAGGGAAGATTTGTTTTAATTATTAATTTTAGAGTATAAGTGTAACATAAGAATTATAGGACAGGATCTTTGAAAATGAAAGAAAAGAAGAAAAGCCCACGTCCACTTTGACCAGTTGGGGTTGCATTTTGGCTTGTTTTCTTCCGGGCCTTTCTCAATCAAGTTTGTGTTCGTGGGTGACAAGGGAAGAGGGCAGGGGTCACCGTGGGGTGACGTTCAGGTGGGGCTGGAGATACGGCGGGGAGCATAAAGGAGAGATGCTGGCTACTGAGGACGGGCCGGGTCTTGGGTTTCAGGGTCCCAGCCTCGGCAGGACTTGTCACATGGGCTCCCTCAGGCGGCCTGCCCTGGGGGCCATCCCTTAATCTGGGTCCTAGACGCTTTCCCGTTACTGCAGCCGGCCGTCAGTTGGGTGATGAGCAGCACTTCTGCAGGCACGGCTGCGGGGTCCCCGGCAGCTCAGGGACACCTGTTGGGGGGGTGGCACATGTGGGTCTGGGCAGGTCTGCTGCCAGGTTCTCTGGTCCCCTGGGCATTATTGTGGCCTCGAGGCAGCTGTTGGACATCAGACAGGTGATGGCCAGTGTCAGGCATGGGGTGGAAGCTTGCTGGGCCCTAGCTGCCATGCTAGACCCGCTTCCGGGCCAGAGCTTGTGCTTCCTGGGGCTGGCTGTGTGGCTCTCCGCCCTAGCTGCACAGAGAGCCACATGGGAACTTGCACAGTCGGGGACACCAGGGCCCCTGCAGTCTGGGGAGTGCAATCTGAGTCTCAGGGTTTTTGAAAGCTCCCCAGGTGATTTTTTTAAAAAAAGATTTTATTTATTTATTAGACAGCGAGAGAGCACGCAAGGGGGAGGGGCAGAGGGAGAAGCAGACGCCCCGCCGGGCAGGGAGCCTCATGTGGGGCTGAATCCCAGGACCCCAGATCATGGCCTGAGCTGAAGGGAGATGCTCACCCCACTGAGCCGCCCAGGTGCCCCCTCCCCAGGTGAACTTAAAGAGCAGTCACTGTGGTTGCATGAGAATCACCTGGAAATCTTGCTAAAAAGCACAAATTTCAGGGCCCCCCCTCCAAAGTTTCTGACTCATTAGGTTTGGGTGGGGCCTGAGAACTTGGAAGATGTTGAGTTCTGACAAGTTCCCAGGAGACGCTAATGCTGTCGGCCCGAGGACCACGTTTTGAGACCCGCTGGCCCAGAGGAAGATGACTGGGGAAAACCCTGGTCCTTTGCAGGTGATGAGGACAGGCCCGGCGTCTCCTCTCCCGGGGGTGACAGAGGGGCTTGCTGTCACACCCCCAGGTGCCGGCTGACACGCGTGTGGAAGAGGGTGTGGCTGGTATCCGGGAATGAGGATGGCTTTCTGCCGAAGGGGTAGGAAGCCCAGGGGGCTTGTGCTGTGACAGGTGACAGCAGAGTGTGTTCGTGTTCATGGGTGACAGGGAAAGCTGGGGGCTTTGTGTGGGGCCGGAGAGGGACGGTACCAGGCCGCCAGGTGTTGGGGAAGCCGTCGCTGGTCACGCACACGAGATGAGGGAAGGTGGTGCTTGTCATAGACATGAGGGAAGGCGGGGGCAGTCCAGGTGACACAGGGACATGCTGGCCCATCTTGCTGGCTAACAGGCTCCTTCCACCAGTTTCACTGCCCCTGAGGCTTCCGGAAGTGCCCCCCAGCCCCCGGGCCTGCTGCGCATCCTCCCGGTTCCCAGAGCCTTCAGGTGCTGCCTGCACCTGGTGGGTGTGAGCAGCCGGGAGCTCCGAGGCTGCTCTGCGGGGAGGGGCTTGTTCCCTGGTCTTGGAGGGAGGGCTGCGAGGGCCGGGAGCCTGGAGCCGGAGCCGGAGCCGGCAGTGTGGGCTCCTGCGTGGTGAAGTGCTTCGCACCACAGAACGCTGCCCGTAAATAATGCATTTGCCTCGGCCAGGCCAGCGGGGAGGAAGGCCCGCCGCATGACTTCCCAGCACCCGTTCTGGAGGCACATTCCCGTGCGGAAGCCACAGGACGAGCATCCTTCCTCGGCTCTGTCTTGGGTCATTCGTTTCCAGTGGAGGATCGCAGCAGCCCGGTCCTGGTGCCCATGGGGAAAACAGTTCCCCCAAGAGCAGGCTGCTGGGATGCATGACTTGGAGCCTGGTCTTTGGAGACGACAACGTGCAGATGAGCCGTTCTGGGGGGGGGGGGGAACTGAGCTGCCAGCCGGCTCAGCCTCCCGTCCTGTGTTTCTATAGCTACAGGAGATGTAATTACCAGAGAGTAACCCTTTGCGGATTGCGTTGTAACCTCGGATCGCTAATGACATTTACTGGGTTTCTAGCAATCTGGGACAAAATGCTCATTTTTGAATTTAACATGAGTAATGCCATTTTCCATCTTAGTTAAGTACTTTGTGTCATAAAAGAGTTATCTGCACAGAGCCCCTGGTCCTGTCAGTAAACATATTACAAATATTATCACTGCTTCTTCTCTGGATGAAAGATGCGGTGAAGGCCCAGAGAAACGCGCCTCCTTTACGTTTATGACTCTGCTCGGAGACTCAGCAAATTCAGCGTGAAATCGTCGTGGAGGTAACTCAGACTGTGCGCCAGCGTCTGGCATGTGGCTGGAGGCGCCCGGAGACGCGCCGTTATTTCCAGGGAGCACGGACTGTGCAGATGCCCCCTCCACCTGTGTGCACGGTGGGCGTCAGACGGTGTCCCTCGGCTGCCCCATGGCTCATACAGGCGAGCGTCTCGGGCCTGGGAAAATGGAAGCCTTTGGCTGCAGCCTGTTAGGGGAAGCCTCGTCTCGTCTCTGTTCCTGGACTCACGAAGAATGCACGCAGCAGAGTGAGTTGGTGCCAAACCACATATATCCGTTCGTTCATCCCTTTTATCTTGCACCCTCCCGATCCATTCGCACGGCCCCGTCGGTGATCAAGGCGCAGTGGGCTCGGTGTTATGAGGAGGGAGGGGACCGGGAGTGCTGGGGCGGGGGGAAGCTGAGGCATGGGAGGTGCCCGGGGGAGTCCAGGGTGCCCAGGGTCTGAGTGGACGTGACAGCTGTGGGCAGCCCGGAGCTGGAGGCAGATCCTCCGGGTTGGGCATGATGGCAAACGTCTTGGTGGACCAAGTCCAGTGTCTGCCTCCCCGTAGGCCCATCATTGCTTCAGAGGTCTGTGGGACCAGGGGACAGCCCCAGCGGGCTTGGGGCTCAGTAGGGCCCGGATTCTGCACCGGGCTCTGCTGCTTAGTCACGGGGCTCCTGGGGGTCAGCACACAGCCTCTGTTTCCCCACGCATAAAACAGGGACACTGACCCTCATGCCCCCGAGTGGCGGTGGAGATGACATGAAGCAGTGCCCAACAGGCACATGCTGCCCAAGGTGTTGCTGGAGGCACCTGCTTTAGGACATGAAAGGCCCGTCAGGACGTTCCTGCAGGAGGTTTGGCTCATGGGGCTTTCCTGCGCAGCCCTTGGCCCAGCTGGGCCTCGAGAAACCTCCGCAGGTGCCTGGCCCTGAGCTGTCACCTGCATGCGCAGGTGGGTGGGAGGTGTTCGCGCTCCCTGGTGCCTGGTGATACTGCTGAGTGACCGCAGAGGCAGCTGGGTAATCGAGGGCCTGTTCCCTGTGGCCGCCACCTTCCCCGGCTCTGATCCTGATGGCAGGCAAATTCCAAAGCGTGAGGCCTCTGGAGGAGGCCCTCCTGTGGTGCCCTTCCGGGTCATGGATTGAGTAGGTTTGGGGGGCAGTGCCCGCCCCTGACTCCAGACCCGCAGGCCTCCCATCTGGGGCCTGCTGTTACAGGGCGTTGCACAGAAAGTCACACATCTAGGATTTTGCAGGAAGAGCTGGGTGATGGCCCATGAAGGGCCTTCAAGGCCTGACAGCACCAGCTCCTGGTGGAGATGAGGGGCCTGTGAACTGCAGGTGCAGGAGTTGGCGGCAGCCCCGAGACCGTGCGTGGTTGGTTGTGATTTTGTCACGTTACGTATAGACACAAAGAATTTTAAAAGGGCCCTAGACGCGCCTGCTGAGCATCCCTTTGGGAAACTGAGGTGCAGCATACCTGTGTGAGCTGGGTCGGCACCCTGCCACTTACTGGAAGCATCTCCCTTGGCCCACGAAGACCCCCTGATGCTGCGGCCTCCGCATGCCACCCTCCTAGAGGGCCTGTGCGCTGAGAAAGTAACTGGAAGTGAAGGGGCTGCTGGCAGGTCGTGGGACGGGGGAGCTCACTGTTGAGGTGCTGCTGGAGAGGTTGCCTCGTCCAGCCCTGAGCCTCTACACAGAGCTGCCTGAACGCCGCGGACAGAGCAAATGTGCCAGTTCTCCCTGTGCTGGGGCTGCTCTGGAGACAACGTCCGTGTTGACTCCTGCCTTTGCGGCTTCTTCATGTGGCATCCTTAGTGGAACAGTTCGTCCATCTTGTGCGATCATTCCCTTCTGTCTGTCTGTCCATCCATCTATCCGTCCATCCATGCATCTGTCCATCCATCTGTCCATCCATCTATCCATCCATCCGTCTGTTCATCTGTCCATCATCTTCCCATCCGTCTGTCCATCCGTCTATCCATCATCCATCTATCCATCCGTCTGTCCATCCGTTATCCATCTGTCCATCCATCCCGTCTCTCCATCCATCCGTCTGTCCATCCACCATCCATCCATTCTCTGTCATCCGTCCATCCATCCGTCTGTCCATCCAGTTATCCGTAGGTGCATCCACTCCTCAAACGATGATGGGCCTCTGTAACTGAGGACTGGAAGAGTCTGTTGTGCAGGGACAGACGTACAAGTAAACTTGTGTGAGGGGACCTGGAGGCCCCATGACTGGGTGGGATTGGAGGTTTCCTCAGGGGGGGGGCAGTGCCCTGCATCTGAAATGAAAAGAGGCGTTGGCCAGATGGGGCAGTGGTCAAGGGCAAGGAGCCCCAGGCGCCCCCGCCTAGGACGCCTCTCTGCTCGTGGCAGGGGAGGGGGGGGACGGGTGGAGGTGAGTCAGGGTCAGTGGAGGACAGATGGGGGTGCAGGGTGGGAGAGGAGCCTGGGAGGTGGGCACGGCCCTCGGGGAGGGGTAACTGTTGGACCTGTGGTCTGGGGTTGAGGGGGAGTGCAGTCAGGTGTGTGTGGGGGCTGCAGGGGGAGGTGGGGGCTGCAGGGGAAGGGCTGACGCAGCTCGTGGGGAGTCGTGAAGGTGGGACTGGGGACAGCCCGCTGGCCTGTGGTGGCCAGGGTGGGTCCTGTCCTGCCTCCCAGTCGTCGCCCCAGTGCCCAGGTCCTGTGTCAGGAGGGGGTACCGCAGGAACCCTCCGTCTCTGAGGAGTAGGGACAACAGGGTGTGGGGCCCTCTGCTCATCGGAAGGGGAAAGCGTTCGGGGCTGGGAGGGTTTTCGGGGCCCGTGTGCTGCTCTGCACCAAGGTCAGCGTGGCGTCAGCCCCCTGGGGTCCTGCTTCCTTCCGCGGAGAGGGGCGGGTACTGGGGGTCAGCACCCTCGGGGGAGGGGGGCGGCGGTGTGTGTCCTGTCCTCCCCTCCTCCGCGCCCCCTCCCGCTGGTGGGGGGCGCTGATCATGGGTGAAGGTGATTGCTTGCTGGTAGAGGCTGCCCTTTCCGTGCTGCCTCTGAGCTTTGCGCCTGGGTTTTTGGGGAAGGAGTTTCACAGGCCAGGATGGAAAGTCTACATTTCCTGGACTCCAGAAAACGGGTGGAGACAGAGGCACAAAGGCCGGGGCCTCTTGGCATGCTTGTTGGGGAGCTCCGGCTCTGCCCGGGCCGTCACCCTCACCCCAGCCCGCTGTGCTGGGCTGCCCGAGCGCTTGGACCCTGGAGAGGGGTGCGTGTGGCACCCATGCGTCCTAGGGCCTGGGGGCCTCCCAGCCTCTGCCCCATCCCATCCGTCTAGCTCATGGCTCTGTGCCCTTGGTGCCTCCTGGACCCGGGCGGCGGCTCTCCGTGCTGCCTGGTGTGCCTGGCTCCCATGCGCCTCTGTCCCTTCCGCTTCTCAACCCCGCACCCTAGCCCCCCCCCCCCCCCCCACTTTGGAGAAACCCTTAGGCGGCAGACCTGCCAGTCCTGGCCCTCTATTGGAGCCCCGGGGCCGGTCTTCCGAACCTTTTGGGGAGATCACTGATTAGTTTGAGAGTTTATCTGTCCATCCGTCCCTCTGTTCTTTTTTTTTTTTTTTTTTTTATTTATGATAGTCACAGAGAGAGAGAGAGAGAGGCAGAGGGAGAAGCAGGCTCCATGCAACGGGAGCCTGACGTGGGATTTGATCCCGGGTCTCCAGGATCACGCCCTGGGCCAAAGGCAGGTGCCAAACCGCTGCACCACCCAGGGATCCCCGTCCCTCTGTTCTTACATCCTTCCCCCCACCCGTCTGTCCATCCGTCTGTCCATCTGTGCATTCATCCACGAATCCATCATCCATTCATCTGTCCATCTGCCTGTCCGTGTGTCTGCCATCCTCCCACTGGCGGGTGTCTAATGAAGCCGATAGACAGTGTGCCAGGCACAGTGCCCTGTACGGGACTCTAAGGTAGATGGTCCTGTCTGCAAGTGGGGAGGGGAGCCCTTTCCTCATCTGTGCAGAGGGGCCTTCAGTCACCCTTGGGCCCTTGTGGGGTGACCGAGGCTGCCACGGCCCGGTGAACTGCCCAAGGGCTCGGCATAGGTGGACTCATCACAGTGGTTACCAGTGAAGGCTCTGAGCTGGACGGGCTGGAGGGGCGGGCAGGGGCCTGCGCTGGGGGGTGGGGAGGCCCTGGGTGGGGTGTGGCTGTGGAGAGGGACTGTGGTGACACCCATGCTTTCAGAGGGTGTCAGGAAGACGCAGGGGTCCCTTGTGCAGGATGCCCAGGTGGGAAGGGCTCTGGAGGACCCTGGGCAGTAGCACCCTTGGGGGGGGGAACGAGTCTGGGGGAGGCAGGGCCAGGGGGCTACAGTGGAGGTGTCAGTGAGGGGAGCCTCAGCTCCGTGGCCCTGTGTGGCCAGACCAACCCTCCGTTCCTTCTGGGTCACACTGCTCTGCTTGGGAGCTGGCCATGGGCGTGGCTGGGTTTGGGGCAGTGAGAGGCGGCCGAGCCGTCTACGGGAACTCCCTTGCCTGTTTCTTCTGGTGGTTGGAGCCCAGCCCCTGCCTGGGCGTCTCTTGGCTCTCAGACACTGTCCCTGGCACCGGGGCGGCCATGGCATGAGGAGGGATGCCTACAGCAGCCCTCGGGGAGCCCAGGTGGGCCATGGGGCTGGTTCCCAGGGGCCTGTGGCTTTGCCTGAGTCGCTGTGGTCAGAGGAGGGCAGGAGGTGGCCAGGCCAGGGAAGAGGTGAGGGCAGAGCATCCTCTGCTTCCCCAGCTGGCCCTGAGCCCAAGGCAGAGAGGCCTGGGCGGGGGGTGGTTCTGGGCGGCCTGGTCCCCAGACTCTAGTGCCTTAAATGTCTGATACATGCTGGCTCTAAGTCGTGGAGTGAGGCTAATGACGATAGGAGCTCTGATAATAATGATAATGAGCCTTGGGAACAGTCGAGTGTCTGGGGGAGGAGTGCGTGCTGGGATGTGCGCCTCTGGGTGGGCTGCATCCTCGCCTCCCAGGACACTAGGCCGGTCACAGCCTCCCTGCCCTGAGGATTTCCGTGCCAGCCCACCCAGGATGGGGAGGGGGGTCGTGTCTCCGGCTCCCTCCCCCCGGGTGGAGTCAGCTGCCCAGAACCCGGGAGAGGAGCTTCTGGGGGAGGAGAATGGACACGGGCCCCTGGGGCTGTACCAGGCCGCGTTCCTAGCGCCCGAGGGACCCGCCATTGCTTCTGGAAGAGAAAGGAAGAGATGAAAATGCTGAATCAATGAGACAGGGGTCTAATTACCCTGGGTAGCATCAAACCTCCAATTTTGGGCCCGGGTGCTCTCTTTAATTTGGGGTGTTTAAATATTTACCTGAAATGGAGGGGAAAAATCTTTTGGGCTTCAAGGCTATTCTGGCAGCAATGCGCTGAGAAATTCATTAAACCACAGTTAATTAGGGGATGAAAGATACATATATAGCTCATTAGCTCAACCCACATAATTTACATCTCTGAGGATATTCGAGTACAGCGCAGCTCTGGCTCTCAGAAATGGTGTCTTGAATCACAGCCGCTCACTGGGGCGGCGCCTCCGGGCCGTGGGACATAGAGGGAGCCCGGGCCGCCCTCCTGCTGTCTGTCCGTCCATCCGGGAGAGGGCAAGGTGCTCCTCCCGCCCCCCTCCCCTGGAATGAGGTGGCCAGGCCGCTGTGCTCCTGCTGCCAGGATGATGGACGAGGCCGAGTGCAGCCCCCCCCCCCCTCCACCGCTGAGCTGCTTAGCATAATGGTTCGGAGGCGCAGGTCTTAAGCTGCAGTGAATCCGGCTCCTGGATGGGGGACATGATCCCCGTTTAATCTGTAGCAGCCAGAGAAGTCAGGGCTCCTGCATCAAATCCCGTGTCTCTGCCAGACGCTAGTTCTTGCTCTGCGGCGTGTACCTGGGCCTCCCGGGGGGCTGGGGGCAGCCTGGGCCCTGCTGCTCCCTGGGCCCGCCTTGGACAGAGACCAGGTGGGCCCTGGAAGAAGAGCCTGCCCCTCCCAGGGACCCCGTGCTGCAGTTGGGGGCGATGACGGGATTGCTGACATTGCTGGGCATTCCCATGTGTTGCTGTGTCCTGGGGGCTGGGGCTGGGGAAGGGGTGCTGTGGGGAATGGGGTTTCTTTAGAGAGAGTGTCTGCCCTGGCATCACTGCCCAGTGCTCCCTAGTTATGCCTCCGTTTGGGAACAGAGACATGGAGAGGAACGGAGGAGCTGTGTGTGCATGCACATGTGTGCATGCGTGCGTGTGTGTGTATACAAGTGCGTGCAGGTGTTTATGTGTGTGCACACCTATGCATATATGCATGTGGGTGCGTGTGCATTGTGTGCATGTGCACGCGTGTGTGCATGTGTGCATGCATGTGCACATTTGCATAGGTGCATGTGGGTGTGTGCATGCATGTGCGTGCGCATACATGTGCATGCATGGGAGCATGTGTGCATGAATGTGCACACCTATGCATATGTGCATGTGAGTGCATGTGCATGCACACGTATGCATATGTGCATGTGGGTGCATGTGTGTACGTGTGTATGTGAGCATGTATGTGCATGCATATGTGCGTGTACATGTGTGCATGTGCAGACGTGTGTGCATGTGATCATGTTTGTGCACGTGTGCATGCATGTGTGTGTGTGCATGTGTGTGTGTTGTGCATGTGGGTGTGCGTGCGTGGAAGGGGCAGCAGTGCGGCCTGGAAGCCTGCATCAGACACCCCAGGGGATCGGGCCCTGCTCCGCCTGGTGCCTGGGCCCTGCTGGGGCAGTGAGGACAGGCCTGGGAACCCTACACCCACTAGTGAGTATCTCCCCACTTTGCAGGTGATTCTCACCTCCGTGCCTTGGTTTCCCCATCTGCAAATGGGCAGCGACAGTGTAGCTCAGAGGCTATTTCTGCGACGTGCCGGGAGGCCTTCAGCTCGCAGCGCGGCCACGGCTCCCCCAGCCTTAGTGCCTCCCGTGGCCGCCCCATTCCCTCTGTCAGGTTCCCTGTCTGGCCGGGGGCCGGTGTGGCCGGGGGCTGGTGTGGCCGGGCTCGCAGGCTGCGGGGAGGAGCCGAGCCCCATGGCACCTGGTCGCAGGGGCCGTGTGCAGAGAGCCGAGTTTGGGTGGGGGGCGGCTGAGCCTCAGGCTTCCTGTGTGTATTCCCGGCCCCTGGCCCGTCCTCCCCCAGCCGACACCTGCCCCAGCGAGCTCCGGTCCGCCGTGTCCTGCCTGTGCCGGGAGAAACACGGCGTGTACCCTAGCAGCGGGGGCCCCTGGGTGTGTGCGGGCTGTGAGCGTGGGCGAGGCGCTGCGGGAGGCCATGACCCCTGCTCATCCACTGTCAGGGTCTGATCCCCGCACAGCCCCTGTCGTCGTCGTGCCTGGGGGCAGGTTGCCCTTGTGTTCTCGAGCTACCTGGGCTGTGACCGGGCTGTCATCCCTCGGAGAGATGGTTTAGGCACGGGCAGCAACTAGCCCCATGCCAGGCACCGGGAGGCTCTGCTTGCTGGGGGGTGAGGGGCGCGGAGCACGTGCTCCTGGTGGGCCTCTGAGACGAGGGGGCCCGGGGCTGGCACCGAGGTCCTGGGGCTCGCGCGGACTGCGTCCCCTCCTGGGGGCTCCCCGGCTCGGGCCCCCCGCCGTTGGCCGTCTCACCCATGCGGACTGGCAGAAGCCGTCCAAGAGGGGTTGAGCCAGGTCCTTCAGAGGGAGGTTCCCCTGGGGTCCCTCCTCTGACAGCAGCTCTGGGGGCTTCCCCCCCACCCTTCCCCCCCGGAAGTAGAAGTGTGTCAGGTACCCTGCCTGGCTGACCTTGGGCTGGCCCCCGAGGCTCGCAGTGGCCGGGGCTGGCTGGGGGAACACGTCTGGGCCCTCCGTAGCCCTCTTTGCTTTGTGTGGGCCCCGGATGCTCCCTCTGGGATCTGGAAACCGGCCGCTGACCCCTGGACCACAGGGGCCTCCTGTCTCTAGGCCTTGTGCACCTGTTCCTCCTGCCCGGGATGCTGGCCCTATTCCTCACTAGGTCTTCAAAGCTGAGTGATGCTCTTAGAGTCCCCCGAGCTCTGCCAAGCGGGGTCATTGCTGCACAGACTGCACCATGTCACCAGAACCCAGCACTGGGCTTGGCATGTCCTAGATCCACATGACTCGGCTAGCACACATTACTTCCATCAGTCTGGGTCCTGTCTCTGTGATCGTCCCCATCGAGCCCCTGGGGCAGGACCCCCCGAGTGCGGAGCTGCTGCCTCTCTGTGTCCAGGGGCCCCTTGGGCATTGGCATGCGAGGTGCTTCCCGAAGATCTCTTCAGCCCCCAGGCTCTGGCCGTGTGGGGCTGGGCATCTCCTGTGTCAGGCCAGGAGGGGCCGCGTGTCCTTCAGCTCCCCGGAGGACAACTGTTTGCTGTCACGGGCTGCCTGGGGGGCAGCCGCCCGGTGTCTGTCCCAGTGGGACTTTGAGTAGGACCTTGTGCTTGCACACTCATAACTAATTAATTATATTGTGGAATTGAGACTTATTCCCATTATGCACTGATGAGAAAATTAAAGATCTATTGATATTGCAATAATTAATTGAACAAAAAAGTGGTAAAAGCTATGCAAAGTCTGGGATTAGGTCAGTGCCATTAACTCTTTGATGGTCAGATAGTGGGGAAGGAGTCTTACCTCAGGGGAACGTGGACTGGCCAGGACGTGGGGGCTCTGGTGGGCATCAGAGAGGGGCTGTGCCTGGGCTGTCGGGGCGGTGGGCCCCAAACCTCCCGGGACAAAGGGGTCCCGGCAGCCAGGCCCAGCCAGGGGTCGGAGCCTTTCTGGGGGAGGGTTAGCGCGGGGGCTGGAGTCACCAAGCAGACTCTGCGTAACCGTGGGGAGCGCATGGCCCACCGCGCAGGAGCTGGCGAGGGGAGCAGGGGCAGCCAGCCCGGTGCGGTGGCTGGGGGCTTGGCAGCGTGACAGCGGCCAGGAGGTGGATGACCCTGATGCGGGGCCATGGCGGTGGCTTGAGGTTCAGGCTTGGACCCCTTCCGGGAGCCGGGTCACTCTTCCCAAAGCCGCATCGCCTGGCCTTGCACATCCAGCTGTCTCCTCGTGTGACCCCATAGAGGGAGCGTGTCCCCTCGGGCTGCAGCTCCTGGGGGCCAGGGGCCTCCTCAGAGGCTCAGACTCCACCGGGCCCTGGGGTTGGGTGCTCAGGGCGCCTTTCCGTGGCTGGGTGCTGCTTCACACCTGGCCCGCGGCTGTCCTGAGTGTTCGGCGCCCTGAGGTGGGTCCAGGGTCTGGGGCCCCCGTCCTGTCACCCGCAGAGAATGAAGGCCTGGAGCTGCGCAGGGGAGCCGCGGCTTGGTGCGGCCTTGGCGTGGTGGCTGGGGCGCTGGCACGTTCCGGCCGTGGCTGTGCGGGGGGCTAGGGGTTAGGCTGGTATAGGCTTGGGTGGGGTGCTGTGAGAGCCCCGCGGCTCCTCCGTGTGCGTGGCCGCCCTGGCCCTCCCATCCACCAGGGAGTCCGTCCCACGGTGGGCAATTGGTCTCCTCCCTCTGGGGCTGGAATCCACTTTGTGTGGGTCCTGGGGTGCCCCTCTGAGGAGGCAGGGCCCTGGGGCATGTCTGTCTTCCCTGCAGAACTTAGTCCCTGAGGTCTTGCTTGGGGTCTAACCCCCAGGTTCTCACTGACCCACATCCTCTCAGGCCCCCTGAGCCCCCTGTGTCCCTTGCACAGTGTCAGGCCAGGTCCCGTGTCCTAGTGGGGCATGTGCTGGGGTGGCCTGGGGTGGAGGGGCAGGATGGAGACCTAGGTCCTGGAGCCAGGTGCCCTGGGCCTGCGTGTCCCCAGCTGTGGGCCTCAGGTGCCGTGCCACCCTCTGAGCCTCAGTGTCCGTGTCTGGAAATGGGCTGTTAGCGTGCTGCGGCTGCCATGGCAAGGTCACCATGCCAGGCGGCCGGGGGGCGAGGGTTAAACAGCAGACACTTATCTTCTCATGGTCCTGGGGCTGGAGATGGGTTCCAGGTGTCCGCAGGGCTGGGCTCTGCTGAGCCGCTCCCCCGCCTACATGGCCGCCTTCTCCTCGTGGTGTGGTCTTCCCTCTGTGTAATTGTGTCCTAATCCCCTCTTCTGATGAGGACTGCAGTCATAGTGGATTAGGACCTACACCGATGGCCTCATTTTGCTCAGTTTTACCTCTTTAAAGGTCCTCTTTACACATTGAGGTGCTGTGGTTTAGGTCTTCAGCATCGCAGTTTGGGGACCCGGTCTGCTCCTAATATGGGGCAGTGTCACCTGGTCTCAGGACCATAGTGAGGGGATGATGCAGTGTCCAGGCGCAGCTCCCGACCCCAGGGCTCACCTCCTGGTTCTCCTGGGCCGTGGGCTCCTTCTCGGGAAGGAGCGCGGAAGCAGAAGCACAGGCTGTGCGTGGGATTGAGGATTCCCCGCAAATGCGTCTTTGGCACGTCGCCGTCTCAGCAGAGATGCTCCAGGGGCTCCAGGATGGCCTGGCTCTGCAGGGCACCCCTCGCCCCCGGGGCGACCCTGGGCACTTGCCGTCCTCCCCTGCTGGCATCCCGTCACCTCCGAGGCTGTGCTCCCTTCTTGGTGTTCCCACGAGGCGCTGTCTGCTGCCCTTGCTCTGTGAGGCCCACGGCTAGGCTGCTGAGGGTACCCAGGGGGTCCTGGACACAATATGCGGGGGGCGGCAGCACGTGGGGCGCCCTTCTCTGCACTAGGCCTCACATGAGCCGCTTCAAGTCCAAGGTAAAGACCGCACCCTGACGTCCAGGGGTGACAGTGACAGCGGCGGCTCAGGTACTGAGGGCCTGCTGCGTGGCTGGCCCTGTGCCAGGCTTGCCACACACAGGGAACTGGTGCTGTGCGGACGTGGGGCGACTGGGGCCCTCATGCGCAGCTGTTAGAGGTACGACGCCGGTGGCTTCTTAACTGTCGCACGTGCTTGGTGCGCCTGGATGGCTCGGTCACTTTGGCATCTGATTCTTGATTTCGGCTCTGGTCACGCTCTGGTGCATCGGGCTCTGCGCTCGGCAGGGAGTCTACTTGTCCCTGTCCCTCTTCCCCTTCCCTCTGGTCTCTCTCTCTCTCTGTAAAATAAATAAAATCTTTAAAAGAAGGTAAGCATACATTTAATCGCGTTCTTCAGCAACTCCACTGTGAGGACGTCACAGGAGAGCTGTGGAGCCGCCGCTCCCATGGAGACCTGCACCAGGGCGCTCCCCCGCATGGGACCACTGATTGCTCCAGCCCGACAACCGCTCCCGTGTCCGCCAGCCGGCGAGCAGTGGGCCGGTCCGCGTGTCTCCATCCCGGGACTCTGTCCGGCAGTAACGCGGAGTGAAACGCCGAGCCCCGCGGCCATGTGCGCGAACCCCGGAAGCGCTACTCGAGGTGGAAAAAAAAAAAAAAAGCCGGGCCCAGAGGACGGTGGCTGCCTCCTGTCCCGTTTCTGGGATCTTTCTTGCAGAGGCTGTTGGTGGAACAGAGGGCCGAGTGCTGGTTGCCTGGGACGGGGGCTGGAAGCAAGGACTGCTGCAAACTGGGGGTGGGGGGGTGTTCTGGGGGTGATGATGGGGGGTGGCGACTCGGGTCGGCACAACTACACACACTGGCTAAGACCCAAGGAAGCGCACACTCAGTATGGGTGACTTTGGTGGCACCTTGAGAGAGACCGAATCTTGCTGACGACAAGACGGTTTGCAAAGAGCCGAGGCAGCTTGCAGCTGGGGCTCACCTGGCGCAGAGCGCTGGCCTCGGGCTGTTGGTGCCCGGTGGGGACGGAGAGACGAGCCTGTGCAGGAGCCGAGACAGGCCTGGTCTCGGCGCTGGCGGTGGTGGGTGAGGCCACTGTTGCGTTAGGTGGCTGGGAAGGGCGTGGGGTTGGGACGTGCCTTCCGGGAGGCCCAGACTCTCAGGAGGTGTGTGCCTGTGTTGGGGGAACCTGCGCAGGGCCGGTCGTCTCCACAAGGGCGTCCCGTGTGTGTCATGCCCCGTCCTGTCTGTGCCGCACCTCCCTCCTCTTGAGGTGTCTCTGGTGCTGCCGAGGGGGCGGGGGGGGGGGGGGGAGGCTCTGCGCCCAGTGCACCTGCAGGTCCATTAAGGTAGCCTGTGGCTCCCGGGGCCTCCGGGAGGGCCCAGGACCGCAGAGGCTGTTTTCCTGCCCTCCCGGTTCCTGTCATTAGCTTTCCAAGGTGGAAAACAAGCCTGGTGCTTGCCGCCTAAATATTTATGGACTTTGGCTGGGGTCAGAGGACAGCGCAGCAAATGAAATTAAAGATTTACGCCGAAATACCAGCCAGGGGAGGGCTCAGGCCGCGGCTCGCTTTCCACGTTGCTTGGAGAAAAGGGTTTTCTTTTTCTCTTCCAAGAAACTTAGTTTTTATAGATTTTTGAAGCAAAATGCATGAAATTTTAATCCATTGCTTCACATCGCATCTTCATAAGTCGTTAGTTACCGAGGAGCGGGCAGGCTGCAGGTTCAGGCACCTCCGTGCGTCTGGATGCACTTGGGGATTTTGGAAAAATCAATTCCTCTGCTTGGCTTTGCTCCTACGGCCCCGCTGGGGAGGAGGCCCGTTCTCCAGTGCAGGGAGCTGTGTCCAGTGTCGGGTAACTTAGCTGGGAGCGCAAGCGGGGCGGGGGGGGGGTGTGGGGGAGGCGGCTTGACAGCCCCGAGTGCCCGGACTTGTCTTTCTGGGGGTGCCTGTGATGAAGGCACCGTTTACCCTGATGGGGTGGGGCTGTGGGAAGGGAGACTGTGCTCAGGGGTGCTCGGAGCCGGGCTGATGAACGGAGGGCTCCCCAAGCAGAAGGCCGCCAGCAGCTCTGCAGAAGCACCTGAGCATGTGCAACTGGGGGGCGGTTCCCTTCCCTGACCCCGCAGGAGCAGAGGGAGGGGACAGTGGTTAGTGCACAGAGGCAGCCTCGCCACCCAGGGAGGGGGGAGGGCGCAGGACCCGCCGCGACGCCGGCCTCAGTGATTAGCCCTGCAGAGCGCTGGGGTGGCTCCCGAGGAGCAGAGCCTGGGACAGGGCTTGGGGGGTGCAGTTTACTGGATGAAGCAGGTCAGAGAAGGTCAAAGAGCTGAGCCGGGGTCTGGTGTCATGTAAGCGTGACCCTGTGTGGGGGCCACAGGGTTGTCCCCGCTGAGGGAAGGAGGGGCCCTGTGTCTACTACCATGGCCGTCGGTCCCCGGGTGAGAGCTGCCCCAGGTGCGGAGCGGGGCGGTCAGCTGGGCAAGGTGGCTCCCGCAGGGGAGGACAGGGCACTGGAGAAGGGGTCGCTACACTTGAGGCAGGCGGGAGCGGGGGCACCGCCCGGGGAGGACCGCTGCCCCGCCCTGCACTGTGATTTTGGGGACAACAGGCACAGTCAGCAGACATCTCCAGATTGTAGGGACCCGCACCTTGCTTCCCGGCCGTCCCCCGTGGGTGTTGGCCTGACTGTCTTCGCCGCCGCCGCCGGGCCTGGCCGGGGTTGTGGCAGCAGAGTCAAGCCCCCTCCGAGGGGCCACATTTCCGGTCTGAGTGCCGCCCTGGCCCCCCGCAGGCTCCGAGGCCCTGTGAGCTGTGGCCAGAGCGCTCCCCCTGGGCGTCCCGAGAAACGATACCGAAGGGTTCCTGCAAGTGAGGAATTTTAGGTGAGGGTATTTATCAGAGCCGAGCATTAATAATAAATGCCGCATGATTTTTTTATTAGAGGAGCCACAGAAATGTGGCTGCTTCAACTTTTTAAGTCTCTGGGAAGCTTGAAGTCGGAGACCACTCTGCGGTGGGAAAAAGTGTGGGCTAATCAGTTTCCATTCATATGCAAAGCACTCCCTTCGCCGAGTTCATCAAAATTCAGTTGTTTCTTAAAAAAAAATATTTATAGACTTCCCCTCCCTGCAAAGGAGACCATGAGGAAGATGGATGGTGAGAAGATATAAATGGTTAGCACCCTGCGAGGAAGCCTCACTCTGAGCCCCGCCGAGCACTCTTTATTCTTTGAGAAGAAGCCAAGTGGGCGCTCCTCCTTCCCTTCACCAAGGCCTCTCTGGCCTGCTGTGGCCACTGGTGGCAGTGGCCGTGGGCTGGGCGGGACACAGAGCAAGCCCCACCTTGACCTAGTGGGCCACTGTGCGCCCTCTGGGCTCGTAAAGCATCGCTGAGCTCTGTCCCCATCACAGGGACGCAAGACCAAGGCTCTGAGAGACACCGGCCGCCGCCAGCTGGACGATCCTCGCTGTGCCCGTTCCTAAAGGAGCAGCTTTATGGGGTCTGCAGGACGGCTTCTGCCTTTGCGTGGCCCCAGTGGGATGGCTCCTCTGTTACCCTGTGGCCCGCTGGACCTGGCATTCTGCAGGAGACTGAGGATTCGGGGCCCCCACGACCTCCTCCTCGCTTTCCTCTCCCCCCCTGCCCTCCAGATGCAGTGAGAACAGGGCACCCTGATCCCCGGAGGGAGAGGAGCCATCAGTGCAGGCGCAGGGGGGCTGCGGAGTCGTGGTCCCAGAGGCCCTGGAGCGCCCGCTCCCGTGGGGACGCAGACGGGCAGTGCAGGTCACGCTGGCAGTGTTGCTGTGGAGTAAATGGACCACACAGAGCAGGTGCTGGGTCAGCACGGGCTGCTGGTGACCCCGGGGGGGCTTTACAGCAGCGCTCCCCATCTACCACCTCCCGACGGGAGCAAATATCCTTGTTTTTTTTTTTTTTTTTAATTATTTGAGAGGAGGAGGGGGTGGGAGAGAGCCCCAAGCAGATGCCTCACAGCGCCTAGTGCGGGGCTGGGTCCTGGGACCCTGAGACCATGACCTGAGCTGAGACCAAGAGTTGGACGCTTAACTGACGGAGCCTCCCGGGCGTATCGCGAATATGCTTTTGGGACAGAGTTGGGAGGGTTGGAAGGGTCATTCCTGCCACTTGTCAGGAGGGAGGATGGAGGACAGAGAGACCCCGAGAGCCAGCTTCCGGGGGGCACAGCTTGGACCCTGCGGGTGATACAGGCCCAGGTGGGTCCCGGGCGGGTGGTGGGAGCCATGCCTGCTGAGGCTCAGGGGTGCACGGGGTGGGACTGGCACAGGCTTGGGGGGGGCTGTGGTTCAGGGGTCACCAGGGCTGTACCCCCCAACCTGGGTGCAGACGACTGTCCTCAATTCCCAGCAGAGGGGCTGCGCCCTGAGCACGCAGAGGTCGGGAGCCGGCCCCAGACCCTCGCCACCCTCCCCGGGCCATACTCTCGCCAGATCCTCAGGCAAACTGTGGAGTTTCCGCTCACCCACTGTTGCCGCTGGGAATTTTGGATTGATCATAGACTCCTGCGCTTTGCAAAACTGTCTCCCCAGCCCCTCCTGGAAGCCAGGCCGGACAGGCGGCGTTTCTTCTGTCCCTGGCCACGCCCCGGGTCTCCAGGTTTGCTTGAGCCAGGGTTGTGCTTGGACACCTTGGGAGAGCCGGAGCTGACAGGCTGGGTCCTCAGGAAGGTCTCTGGGAGCCTGGGGGGCAGCGTGGGCAGATGCATGGCTGCCTGGGGCCCATCCCTGTCCGCAGGCGAGCAGGGTGAGTGTGCATCAGTCCAGAGCCCGTCCGTGGAAGGAGCCATCTGCCAAGGCTCCTTCCTGCCAGCCCCGCACAGAAGAGGAAGCCATGGCTTGGATGTGGCCCTGTGCCTGCAGGAGCTCCCAGACCAGGGAAGGGAGGCAGTTCTGGGACGCAGAGGGGGACCCGGGAGAAACCAGGGAAGGCTTCCTGGAGGAGGAGGCAGCTGAGCGCGTTCCTGAGGCATGAGTAGGAGTTTAC
Source organism: Vulpes vulpes (assembly GCF_048418805.1). Classification (NCBI taxonomy): domain Eukaryota; kingdom Metazoa; phylum Chordata; class Mammalia; order Carnivora; family Canidae; genus Vulpes; species Vulpes vulpes. Next base: position 92,874,428 of record NC_132783.1, on the reverse strand, counting down.
GGTGTCCGGGGTAGAGTTCTGCAGCCTGAGGTCACGGGGCGCGCAGAATCACGCTCTGGGAAGGTAAGGGGGTTCAGGGCACAGATGGGGGCCTGCGTGTGTGCTCTGGGCTGGCGAGGAGGGTGACCCCCAGAATGGATGGGAGCGGCCACAGGAGCTCTGTCTGCTGCCCTTGCAGTGGCATCTGTGGTGTGGCCGAGCGTCTGTGAGACGGACGTGGTCGCCCTCAATATCCCGCAGGGCTGCTGAGGTGGGCAGAGGCTCCGGGAGGGGCAGGAACTCTAGGGCCAGGGTGGGCAGAGTCTGCAGCCGGCTTCCCAGATACATTGGGCTGTGCGAAGGGTGGGGGTGTGGACGGGACAGAGAGGATGGGAGGACAAAGAGGATGGGAGGAGGGGGAGGTCGGGAGGATGGAGAGGATGGGTGGACGGAGAGGATGGGAGGATGAGGAGGATGGGGAGGAGGAAGAGGACAGGAGGATGTGGAGGAGGGGGAGGACGGAGAGGACGAGGAGGATGGGAGGTTGGAGAGGACAGGCAGACGGGCAGGATGGGCAGATGGGGAGGATGGGAGGATGGGAGGTCGGGAGGACGGCTGAGGCAGAGACAGGGAGTGTCTTCCAGCACCCAGGCCCCGGGAGCTCCGGATGCCCGGACGGTGTAGCTCCATAACTTACCGACAGACACTTTTTCAGTTGACAAACAGCCATGGGGCCTGCGATGGGGAGTCCAGGGTGGTCAGATGTTGGGAGGGTGCCCTGAGCGTGGGGCAGTGTGCACGCAGAGGACACGGCTGGAGCTGGGACAGAGGCCTGGGGGCCCTGGGGGCTGCAGGGCATGGGGGCTCGGGGCCAGGTGGGTGGGAAGGGGGGCCGGAGGGCACTGGGGGGGCCGCAGGGAGCTGGGGGGCTAGGGGGCTGGGGGGTGGGAGGTGAGAGGGAGGCAGGGGCCTGGGCCGGCACTGGCTTAGGCAGCCTTCCTGGAGATACAGGGGCTGGGCAATGGGCGGGGCCTGAGGACGACTGGGGGTCTCCCCGGGGCCCCCATGACCCGAAGCAGCGCCGGGCAGAGGCCTGAGACGTTTGCATGGTTGTGACTCCCGCGGTGCCAGGTCTAATGCACCTGCTTGGGAGTTGGGCTTCCAGGGGATGGGGGGTGGGAGCACCTGCTCCTGGAGGTGCCCCTGCTTGTGTGGGTTGTAGCTGAGGTGTGTGTGGGGGGTGTGTCTGAGGGCCCGGCTCTGTGCCTAGCCCTTGGTCCTACAGACCCCCGGCTACAGCACGTCGCGCCTCGACAAACCCACTGTGAGCTGACAGTGCACTTAGCACACTGATCTCAGAGCACCATAGCTCGGCCCAGCCGGCCCTAAACATGCACGAGCACTTACATGAGGCTGCAGTGGGCCCACGTCGTCTGACCTGAAGCCTAGTGCGTTTTTATAGGTTTGTTTATTAGAGAGAGTGCGAGCGAGCGAGCACGCGCACAGGAGCATGGGTGCAGGTGGGGGCAGAGGGAGCAGGAGAGACCCTCCAGCACACCCTTGCTGCGCTCCATCCCCTGTCCTGAGGTCCTGACCTGAGCTGAACCCAGAGTCAGACACTCCCTCGACCCACTGAGCCGCCCCGGAGCCGCTCACAGCCTGTTTATGAGAAGCGCTGAGGGTCTCCTGCAAGTGACTGAAGGGTGGCGGGAAGGGGACCCGAGTGGTCTCGGTGTGTGGGCACGGACCCCACGAGCATGGGGCTGACCCGGAGCCCAGGCCTGCGCCGGGAGGGCTGTCCAGCCACATGCTGCTGGCCTGGGCAGAGCCCACGGTTCAGGGTAGGGTTGCTGTCGAACGCCTGTCCTTTCTCACCAGCGTGGAATTAGGGAAAGGTTCAGTCCGTCGTTGCAGGTCGGGGACTGTACTCAGCCCGTTTGCTGCCGGGGATGCTGGGCACAGAGGTCGCGTGTCTTGCCCAGGATCGCACGGCTCGTGAACGTGGCAGCCTGACTCTCGTCCCGACTCAGAACCCTGCACGCTCCCTGGTGTTTTGGGGGCCGCCCTTCTGCCCGGGGAGGGGTCCTGGCCTTTTGCTGCTGAGCAACAGGGTCAGCAAGGGAGGCAGGGAGGGCGTATGGCTGGAGAGCCCCGGTGGCCGGGGGCTGGGACAGGTGTGGATGGCCCACGGGAGATCCAGGGGCCCCCTCCGGGGTTGTATGCTCTGCCCGTGGGAGGTGCCAAGGGCCCCCCCCCCCCCCCCCGACCACGGCAGCCCCTCCCCACGGCGGTGCGGGTCATGTCCCCACCGCCCACCCTCCCGCGGCACCCTTGGGCAGGCTGCCCTCTGCCTCACTCCCTCGCATCCTTACCGAGATGCCGTTGTTACTTTCTGGGTTTGAAGAGGCTCCGTATTCCAACACCTGATGCCCCTGGAAGCCCTCCTGGGGGTCCTGGCTCTTTAGAGCCATGGACAGTGTCGGGGATTGAGAGGAGAGGGGCCGGGGCATGGGGCCAGGTGCTTGTTTACCAAGGCGCCCAGGCCCCTGGGGGACGGGTAGGGTCTCCTGAGGTCTCTAAGCTCTGCAGCTCCTGCATCGGGGACCCAGCGGGGTGACTGCTCGGGCCTCAGCTGGCGCTCCAGCCCCTTTGCCCTCCAATGGGGACGACACCTGGCTGCCTCGCGGTTCCTGGCGGGGTGTCAGGCGGCATTAGTGGGCGGAGGGGACAGGTGGGCGTTGATTGAGGCTGATTGCTGGGAGGCGGCGTCTGCAGGCGTCTGCAGGCCTCGGAGCTATTTGCAGCCGCTGCAATTGTATCAAGGAGGCTTAATCCTTCTAAGTGCCTTTGTGCTCTGTGGTGGGGTGGGGTGGGGTGGGGGCCAAGGCCGGAGCAAGGTCACACGTCTGCCCCCTATTACCCGCCAGACTGCCCGCCCACCTGTCCACCCTCTGGTCCAGCCCCCCCCCCTCACCCCCCCCCCCCCCCCCCCCCCCCCCCCCCCGTGTTCACCGGTTTGCCATGTGCTGGGAACCCAATTCCTGGGCCACCTGGGGGCTCACAGTCTAGTGGTGGCGGCAGTGCCCCGAGGCCCTGTGAGGATGGAGCTGCCCTGAGCCATGTCCTGGGACCAAGCAGGGACTCCATGAGCAGGACGTGGGTCAGGGCGCGGAAGAGGGAGTCCCCCATGTGGCGCAGCATGGGGGGGCAGGCGTTGGAGACAGCGGCGGAGGGCTGGGTGGGAGCCCTTGAGGCCTGAAGCAGGGGTTTTAGGGAGCCCGCTCAGGGAGGAGGGAGCCAGAGGGGCAGGAAGACGACGGAAGGGCTGTGAGCCTTGCTTAGAGTCCGGCTCCCCGCCCGGTGCTGGGCCCTGTCCCTCCCCCGGTCAGGCTGCGCCCGGCTGCTGTCTAGCTGCACTGTGGGTGTCGGTGCCAGGCCTACCCTCTGCCCCAGAAGGGCCCCCTTGTGGATGGGGCCACTGACCTGTGACGTCCCTTCCGTGACCATGCCTCCCCCTGGGTTCAGGGTGCCTCCTGTCATTTCTGTCCCCCCCCCCCCCCCCGAAGGAGGACCCGCTGAGGTCACACTCAAGCCTGTGGCTGCCGGGGAGGCCTGTCCGGGAGGTGCCCGCGTTCCCCTGGCAGTTCCGTGAGTGTTGGCGCCGTTGCCCCAGGAGAACCAGGAGAGGCTGAGCTGAGGGCCCTGCAGCCACGGGCCAGGTGGGGAGGGTGGGGGCGGGTCAACCAGGGAGAGGGCAAGGTTCTCTGGTTCTCCGAGCTGGTCTCTCTCGGTGACATCAGGCGCTGTTTCCTAAGCAGGGTGCTGGCTGCCTGCACCAGGGCGACTGTGGGCAGGCGAGGTTGGCTCGGTCTCTGCTTATGCTGCTCCCCAGCTGCTTCTGGTGGGGGGGCCTGGATGTTGGGGCTAGAGGGGGGAGGGTGTGCTGGGGGTGCTCCGGTAGCTCTGGCTCGAGTTTGGCAGGTGAGTGTGTGTGTGTGGGTGTATGTGGCATGAGGTGTACTGGATGGGTGTGTGCGGTGGCCAGGAGGAGCAGAGTGACCCCTCCAGGTGTCCAGCCCTGGGAGTGTCTGGGATGCCTTGGGGTGACATCTGTAATCCCCTGTCCCTGTTCCCCAGGCTTCTCCATGTGCCCCCCCCAGCCTGGCACCACCCCCCCCGGTCCGTGTGCCCCCCCAGCCCAGCGACCCCCCCGGTCTGCAGCAGGGCCATGACCCCACGAGCACGCCCAGCCTGACCCTGGCTCACGCATGGCCCTGAGGTCGCCGTGGCCTGTGCTCGGGGCACCCCACGCAGGTTCGCTTGCTGAAGGCTTACCTGTGTGTCAGGAACGTTCGCAGTCCGTGGATACTTCACGTCCAACTACCTCGGGTCGGGGCCGGTTTTGAATTTTACAAGCGGGCCTGTTGCTCAGAGCTGTGGGACGGCCATGCCACGAAAACGGATTCCTAGCACGTTATTCTGTGTCTCCCTGATGACTGAGGGCGCCTCGACCTCGGTGTCCTTGCTTCAGGGCAGGCGCGGCCTTGCGTGCCAGGACAGGGCCTCCTCGGGCCCCTGCAGGGCCTGCGGGCTCCGGGCCACTGCCCGTGCTCAGCCCTGCTCCCTGCACACGCGTGTGCTTCGAAGGAGGGTGCAAACTGCTGAGGGGTAACGCCGTCCTCTTCTGATATGAATCTGCTCAGCCTTGCATGGCCCCTCCTTGGGGTTACCTCCTTCTAGAACCATGCAACAGGTCCACCATTTCGGGCTAACAGGTGTTGTGCTTGCTCTGGGCGGCCTCCCTGGCTGCTGTCTCGGCCGCAGAGATGCAGGCGTGAGTGGAGCTTGGAGCTTGGACGTGCGGCTTACCTGGGGCCTTGGCCAGGCCTCTGGGCACGTCCGGCTCACCCGCTGGCGCTGCAGGAGGGACGGGGAAGTGGCACTGCCCACCTCCCCACTGCTTCACACCGCTGCTCTGCAGAATTGATCGCGGGTGTGTAACCTGCCCTCAGCACCTCTGCTTGATCTGACTCAGCAGTTTCGTTCACCCCTCCCGTAACGTACCCCGGGGATCCTGCAGTGGCCTGGACAGTTTGGTGGCAGAGACAGAGGGCGATCGTTCAGAGTGACAGGTGCTGGGCTGAGCTGAACTACGTGTGTGTGGGGGAAGGTGTGAGGGTCCCAGAAGACTTCACGGAGGGTGTGCTTGAGCAGAGCTTTGGGGGATGACAACGGGGAGCTGGGGTGTTAGTGTGACAATGGCTAGTGCTCTGGACGGCTGTGTCGAGTGTGTGCATAGTAGAAGTCTGCTGGTTGTCTCCCCAGGTGAGGTCAGGGCCCCTGGGGCATGGTGGATGTATGGGGGGGTAGTTGCAGCGTGGAGGTGGGATCTTTGGGAGGAGTGGACTGTGTCTGACCTATTTGTGTGTCACGGCCAGCCTCTGTGTGGCCGTGTCAGAGCAGAAGCCGCCATGCTGGGAGGGCAGGGTGGCCATGGATCCAACCGTGGCCTCGATAGCTGCAGCACCCAGTGCCCACACCTCCTTGGTGTCTGTGCATTTCTAGGCTCTGAGGTTTAGGGATCATCTTCCTGATAATGGTGTGAGAGTGTGGGCTGCTGGGGTGGGGAGTGGTGTCCCTCTTTGGTAAGGCTCTGCCCAGATAGGTGCTGATGCTTAGTCTCCCTCAGCTGGTTTAAATAGATGCAGGAAGTAGATTTGTTTGTCTATGTTGGGAGTGTTGGGGGTGCTTAAGAGGGTGGGAATTCTGGGGATTCAGTAGGAGGTGGGAAGTGGGGAAGATGGAGCCCAGTTAGTGGAGACCTGTGCCTGGGATGACAGCAGGAAGGTTTTTCTTCTTTCATTTTTGTAGGTGACTTTGAATATCAGTCTTGCCAGCCCTTGGTCTTCACGTGTTGGCTCTTGGTCTTCACGTGTTGGCTCTTGGTCTTCATGTGTTGGCTTTTGGTCTTCACTTGCTGGCTGTTAGTCTTCACCTGCTGGTCCTTGGTCTTCACCTGTGGCCCTTGGTCTTCACGTGTTGGCCCTTGGTCTTTACCTGCTGGTCCTTGGTCTTCACGTGTTGGCTCTTGGTCTTCACCTGCTGGCTCTTGGTCTTCATGTGTTGGCTCTTGGTCTTCACCTGCTGGTCCTTGGTTTTCACGTGTTGGCTCTTGGTCTTCACCTGCTGGTCCTTGGTCTTTACCTGCTGGTCCTTGCTCTTTAGGTGTTGGCTCTTGGTCTTCACCTGCTGGCTCTTGGTCTTCATGTGTTGGCTCTTGGTCTTCACCTGCTGGTCCTTGGTCTTCACGTGTTGGCCCTTGGTCTTTACCTGCTGATCCTTATTCTTCACATGTTGGCTCTTGGTCTTTACTTGCTGGCCCTTAGTCGTCACCTGCTGGTCCTTGCTCTTTAGGTGTTGGCTTTTGGTCTTCACCTGCTGGCTCTTGGTCTTCATGTGTTGGCTCTTGGTCTTCACCTGTACCACTTGGGAGAATGGGAATAGCAGGATCAGCAGTGTCAGACCTAACTTGAGTTTGAACTTAGGCTCCATTGTCTTTTGCTGTGTGACCTTGGGCAGGTGACTTGGCTGTCTGAGCCTCAGTGTCCTCATTGGAAAAATGATGACAATCATCCTTACCTCAGAATAATCAGGCAAAACAAATGAGATCAGTGAGGGACGCTGCCATGAGCAGAGTAGTTTGCTCAGTAAGTTAGGTCTTTCCCTTGACCCGTTTTGCACACAGTATCACCATACCTCTGTGATGAGACACAGCATGTGATTGTCACTTGCTCCCATGCCACCTCACATCTAGGAGAGCAGACTCAGGCCTGGCTGGGGGTCTGCCCACTTGTGTGGGCACTTGCCCAAAGGGCCTAGCTGGACTGCCCTTCCAGGGCAGGTCATGGCGTTCAGGTATCTCCACGTCCACCTGGAATCATCCTTGCCAAACCCTGGGGAGGCTCAGCTGTCTGGGGTGTGGGGCTGCCTGCATCACATGGGAGCTCCTTGGCACAGAGCAGCCTCTGGTGCACATGGGGCCATGTGGGTGCAGGTGTGTTTGCTGGGTAGGGATTTGCAGGGACCAAGCTGGACCCTGCAGAGCCCCATTCCTCTTCTGGTGTGGGGGTGGCTGCGTCCTCCCACCCTCTGTGTCTCCCTGTCTCTCTCCAGCAAAGGTGTCCAGGCAGAGGACAGGAACACTGTCTTCCCTGGCCAGGCCAGGGCTGGAGCTGGGCTTCCCGTCAGCCTGTGGAGCCTTCTAGGCCTAGCCATCTGGGTGGAGCCTGGTTCGTAGCAAGAAAAGGCCCCAAGGGAGTGCATGGCACCATGAGCATCATGTTGTGTCGGGCTGCCTGGGGATGGAGGGCACTGCTCGGCTATGTCAGAGCCTCCCGCCTGGGCCTGACGTGCCGCAGCGCCCCCCAGAAGCAGGCCTGCAGCGTGGGGACACGTGTCCCAGGCTCGTTTCTGGCCCACGGGAGCACACCCGGGGACCCCTGAGCTTGCCCCATACACAGCCTCACATGTGCCCCCCCCCCCCCCCCCCCAGCGAGGTGCTGTCCTGCACGTGTACCCCTGGCACTGCCACCTCCTGCTCCCCTCGGGCTGGGCCCCAGGGGAAGGCCTGTGGCCCTCTGCGCCCACTCTGACTTGGAGGGCCTATGACGCAGCTCTGCCCGTGTGTCCCCATCAGACGTGGTCACTGGGAGTGATGAGCCTGCATGTGGCTCTCCCTTGACCTCCTGCACACCGTGTGGCAAGGCCAGCTCTCTTGCGCTGCGGCGCTCTCCCGCTGGCTGCCAGGCCAGCCGGTGTCTGTTCCTCGGGTTCGCATGGGCGCCCATGGGTTTCCATTAGGGGTAGAGGTGGCGGACGGGCCCACCTTGCCTTTCCCAACTCCTCCTCTGTCCCTTCCCAGGGGCAGGAGTCTCAGGGGGCATTGCAGGTGCTGACTGCAGCTGAAGGGCTGGCCTCACTCCCTGCAGGGCTGGAAGGCACCAGCTCCCATCCTGCCCTGCCCCTTGGGTCCTCAGCCCAGGCTTGGGGTGGGCAGCCTGTGGCTCATGGGAGACCTGGGTTCTTGGTCTCATACTAGCTGGGGGGTGGGTCATACCTGTCGAGAGACCTCACGTCGCCAAGCCCCAGCTGTCCCCTCTGTGTGCGGGGGGGACGGTGATACCCTTCTAGGGCCGTGGGACATGCCAGGCGATGGCCTGTAAGGGGAGATGTGCCACCAGGTGACAGGTGTTTCACCGCTATCCTGCTGGCTCTGTGGTGGGGGGCCTCGGGCCTCTGGGTTGCCCGCCTGCTTGCTCCCATCTGCAGTAGCCCTGGCTGTCCTCACTGCCTCCTGCCCCTGCCCTCCTTGGCCCCGGTCCTGCCAGGGCATAGGCAGAGCCTCACCTGTGCTCCTCATGGGATGGAAACAGAGCCCCTCAGCTGAGTGGACAGGACCTCTGCCCTGCACTCCTCTCCCTTGTGTTTCTGCCCCAGCAGGAGCGGCTCCCTCTTGGCAGATCCACAGGTGCCATCGTGTGCACGTCTTGGCTCCCGCCATGCCACTAGCCTCGTTCTTCTCTCTCTTGGTCCCCCTGGTATCTGTGCTCTGTCCCAGTCTCGGCTGCTCTGCGCCCTGTGAAGCCCCCTTGCCACCTGGGGCCGCGTGACGACACACCCGTGCCCCTCCTGCCTGATATCCCTCCCTGGACTCCCGGCCCGTGATCCGGTTCCCTCTCCAGGTGGTGCTCCTAGGACCTGGGGCCCGATCCGCATCCTCTCTGCGTTCCCGGCCTGGGCCCTGGCTGGGTGCAGAGTGGGTGCTTGGAGGGGTTTGTGTGGGTTCTGGGAGGCAGTTTGACTGCCTAGTAGGGAGACCTGGTTCCCAGTTGGTTTTCTCAGGGCTGGAGAGGTGCCAAGGGGAAAGCAGCCCCGCTGATCAGGGTTCTCTGAAGTTTCTGATTTGTGAATTTTGTGGTATTGTTTTTCAATTTTCTCCAAGCATCTGCTACTGTGAAATTTTTCATTATCACTGGCAAGGATCCCCTCTCATCCCTGCTGGCTGCAGGAGATTTCTGATGTCTCTCCCCGTCTGCTCTGAAGCACCTGGGAGCCGATGGCTAATGTCCCTGGGCCAGCTGGGCTCTGGCTTGCACATCTCCTGGCTGGGCTCAGCAGGCCCGGCCTCAGTGGCCAGGGCGGCGTGGGCCGTGGCCTGTGGCCTGCATCCTGAGGCTTTGCCTCCATTCCCTTGGCATGCAGGGTGGTCCAGCTGGGAAGGCTGCCTGCGGGGGCTGAGCCAGCGCCCCCACCAGCCCTTCCTGAGGGGCCGTCAGGTGGTGGCTGCTGGGAGCAGAGGCCACTGCCTCCTCCGGACGCATCCTGTAAGAGTGGCTCCGACTCTTGAGTTTTGGAGGCTGGTATTGTGGTGGCTGCTGGGGTGGTAATGAGGGAACAACGCAGAGCCACGCAGGGCCTTGGGGGCGGTGAGAGAGGCAGCTGCAGGCCTCGGCAGGTAGATGCTCGGGGGAGCTGCCCGTGCCTCCGGCCAGCAGACCCGCCCCTGGACCCCTGCAGGGGGGACACGCAGGTGGGCCCACGGTGGCCTTCGGCACTCGCCCTCAGCCCCGTTTTGCACCTGCTTGGGCTGCTTTCTTCTCTGGTCCTAGCTCCCTCCTGTGCAGATGCCCAGCCGGTCGTGTTTACCGGTGGGGGCTGGGGTGCTTTCTGGGTTCTGACTCACCTGAGTCTAGTTCTTATCCTGTGAGTTATAGGCGCTGTGGGTTTCGTGTGCTCCTTTGCTTCTGCTGGTCGGATGCACTGATTTGATTTGAAAGGACCGTGAGGCCGTTTCTGCGGTGGGACAAGGAGAGGGGGCAACTTGCCCAGAGCCGCTCAAAGCCGAAGGCAGAGAGCAGGGATTGGGTCTGGGCAGTGGAGCTCTGGAATGTGCCATCTTCCCAGGGGGCAGCGGGTGCAGCTTCTGAGCCAGCAAGGGCGCTGCGTTTCCTTGGGTTTCGGCCCCTGGGGGGCTGGGCGGCAGCCTTCCCCTCTGTCATTGCATGTCCTCTGCACCAGCGTGTGCTGCACGGGAGGGTGCTGAGCACCTGATAAGTGAATGGATGATGAATGAGTGAGCAGACACTTCCCAAGGGGCAGGAATTAGCATCGTAGAATTGATTCAAGATGTATTTTGTGCCAGAGGCTTTATTTTCATGTCTTGAGTATAACGCGGGTGCTGTGACCCGTTCCTCCTTTGTCCTCCTACTTTAAAACCTAAGTATGTGGATGTTCTGAAAGGAGACAGGCCTGGGCTCCTGGACGCCAAGGGACAGGATAGGGCTTGGGCTTTGCGATTGCCGCCTCTGGGCCGAGAAATGGGAAATGGGCTGAATGGAATGAAGTTCATCTGTAAGATGCAGGTCAGGAATTTGTGGGGCCGCTTCCCCCTGCTGCTCCGTTTGCAGTCAGCTGTGGGTCGGGGCCGGCACGTGTGAGACAGCAGCCTGCTTGGACTGCTCCACGCAGGGAGTGTGACGATGAGGAGAGGGACACGCGGGCCCCGGGGCCCTGGGTGGAGAAGTCCTCCCGAGAGGGAGAGGCACGTGAACTGGGCCGCAAGGCTGAGTGTCTAGCAGGAGAATGCACGTGACAGAGACATGGGCCTGACATGGCGGAGCCTCCAGGACCCCTGCTTCGGGCCTCAGAGCCTGGAGGTGGCTACCTGGAAGCCTGCTGGGAGGCCAGGCTGCAGGGTGAGTGCAAGGTCTTGGAGCTGGAGCTCCGCGCTGGAGCTTGGTAGGTTGGGGACATTTCTGTGGCTCCCCCGCAGGCGTCCTGGAAGGGGTGCTGGCTGAGAGGTGATGCTTCCTCCTGCTATGCTGATCCCAGTGGTCGGAGGGCATGGGGAGCTGAGGGCCTAGCCGGCAGGCGTCCATAGATCAGCTTCCAAAGCCAGGGAGGAGATTGGGAGTCAAGGCCTAGACATGGGGCTCCGTCCCTCTGGGCCAGTCAGTCCTATTGGGGGTGGAGGGCATAGGCTGGCGGGGCAGAGATGCATGCACAGGCGTGCACCCTGAGAGAGGACCAACACTCAGAAAGTGAGAAGCAACAACGGAGAGAGAGACAGAGGCAGAGAGAGCTCAAAAAGTCAGCCATAGGTGGAGATGGGAAGGGAGCCTCAGCGAGCCTCGGTTCTCCGTCCGAGAGGCCTGTGCTGGGCCTGCCAGGAGCACTCGGGCCAGGCAGCCCTGGCGACGGGATGGCCTCTGCTTTGGGAAGACAAATGCAGGTGTGGGGAGGGGAGAGGCACCAAGGAACTGGCCTTGGCAGCCGGGGGGTGTGGGGAGGGCCGAGGTCAGGCCCTGGGGTCCGGCCTGTTGGCCTGTGTCCAGCCTTGGCATCTGGCTCATTCCATCCTCCAGAGGGCCCTGCAGGTGGGGGCTGCGGCTCAGCCAGGTGAAGGGACTTGCTGAGGGCCCTGCCTGTCTCCTGGGCCCCCGCGTTTAACTTGGGGGTCAGAGGCAGCTCAGGGTGTGAACCCCAGCTCCTCTGTGACTTTGGGCAACACCCTAACCCTGGGTCCCTGCTCCTGTCGGGTGTGGGGAGCGATGCTCCCTTCCCAGGGGAACCGTGGGTTCAGTCTTAGGCGGATGGGCCGGGCCCCATAGGGCACCTGCTGAGATGCAGACGGGCTCCGTGTTCCCTTCTGTGGTCCGGAGCGGCAGAGGGGCTGTGTCCTCAGCCCAACCCTGCCATGGCCCTTCCCTGCTTTTCACCCTGTCTCTAGAGCTGGAAGCACTTTGGATACCTTGGGGTATCCATGCCTGGCCCAGCTGTAGCCACGCAGGGACGCCCCATGTCCCCGGGACACCGAGCTCCCCAGATGGCCTCTGCTGCTGTCTTCTCTGAGCCAGGCTGCCAGCTGGGCTCGGGCCTGAGCTGTCCTGGGGAACCCGTGCTCCTCGGGGCTGGCTGTCTCCCTTGCCTCGCCGGCTGTGGGATGGCACCGTTCCTTGTTCCTTTCTTCACAGTTCTCACTCTCCTTTTCCCACCTCTAAGCAGTCCCTCCCTCTTGGGCGGAATTAGAGGAAATGAGTGTCCCCTGGCTCATCCACGCCGGGACTGGATTCTGAGCCAAGTCTGGAGGCTCCAGAGCCCAAGATCCTAGTTCTTCCTATGCTGCTTATAGGGTGAGGCACGCTTTGTCGTTGCCTGGTTCCTGACGTGCATCCCGCCCACGGATTCTCTGGGTGCCTCGTTCCCCTGGTAGCATGGACGTTTCCAGCTGCTTCAGCCAGTCCCCATGCATCTGTGCATTCCCTTGCTCCTTCCTGCCGTGAACGTCCTCCGGGCATCTCCGTATCGGGCCCTGAGCCCGGGCCTCCAGAAAGCCTGGAAGCTTTCCTTGGGACCTGAGGAATGAAGCAGGAAGTCAAATAATACATACTTGATAGAAAGGATAAAGTACTTCCGACCTCTGGGGAAAGGGATGATTAATCTTCCTAAGCGAGGGGAAGTCAAGGAAGGTTCTGCGGGGAAAGAAGCATCTGTGATGAGTCTTGGAGGAAGGGGAGGAGTTTGAAGGGCACAGTGTGGAGGAAAGGCCTCAAGAAAGAGGCATCGACACGTGCAAAGTTAGAGATTGGGGGGGCATGGTGGCATGAGCATGCTGCACAGTACTGGGGGCCACGCTGGGGTGGAGTTGGGGCTCCCACAGGCTGGACCTGGACTCCCAGGCGGTGGGGAGCACGGCCCGTCTTTTGGGGCCATGCTCAGCTGTGGAACTTTGGTCCGCAGGGTGAGTTGGGGAGAGAAATGCTGGAGGCCGAGAGGCCAGGAGGCTGACGGGTGTGGCAGGTGCAGGAGCCCTTCAGAGGCAGGTGGGCGAGCGGCCAAGAGCCGTCTGGGCTGGGGCCGCGGCGAGAGCGGCAGGAGGACCCTGGGTGCTTGGCTGCTTTCGAGGTTCGAGTCTCCTGGGACTTGTCACCATCCTGGTTTAGCTTCTACAGTGTGGGCCTCGTGTGCATCAGCCAGAGCCTGGCCCCCACTGGCAGAGCCGTGAGAGCCATGAACGAGGAGCTGGAGGCCTATAAGTACGCCGGCAGGTCCCACCCAGTGTTCCCCTTGTTTCCAGTCTGTGGGAGTGGGGAGTCGGGTTTGATTCATTAACTGGCATGAGGATGAGGCCCCGGAGATCGGCCTGGCACCGCCGGCTCTCCTCCACCCTCCCACCGGGCTCCATGCCTCCTGCTTGCACCTGCTGCCCGCTTGTGTCGGGCTGAGGTCCCATGACCAGCGGGGCCCTTGTCCCTGCTCCTTGGGGGGCTCCGGGGGGCTGACATGAGGCTGGAGGGCATGGGAGCTCCCAGCGCGAGGGTGCTGGGGGCCTGAGGCCCTGCCGACGACCTCAGGGCCCCCCCGGCGCCCTAGCCCATGCCCCCTCCCACCCACTCTATCCCATGCCCCCCCCCTTCTGGCACCCTATCCCGCAGGACCCCCCCATCCCACATATCCTCCCCCAGCCTGCATCCTCCCCCTGCACCCTATCCCATGCCCCCTCCATACCCTAGCTGGCACCCTCCCCCTGTACCCTAGTCCACGCCCCCCCACCCCTGCGCCCTATCCCCCCCCCCTGCCCTAGAGCCTCTTGGTGCCACTGTCCTTAGCAGGGCAGGGTGGGGTGGTTCTCGGAAACTGTCCTCCGCGCTGTGGACTGAGGCTGCCCCCAGGGAGGACATGGGCCCGGGGGGGGCTCCACAGGCTCGGGAGTTCGGTCACGGAGGGGGTGCGGACGGCGGGGGGCCTACGGTGCCAAGGGGTCGGTGCCCCCTGGGCTGCGCTGGGTGCCAGGCAGGCCTCAACAGTGAGAGGCCCCCCGTGCTGCTGCACCTGCGCTCACAGCTCGGAGACCCTCGGGGCCGTAGCAGCCGCATCCACAGGCCAGGGACGTGGACGTCGTTGGGTGGTGGGTGGGCACAGTAATGGGGAGATGGAGGTCGTGCAAGGTTGTCGGTGGGAGCGATGGTGACCCACAAAACCGCGGGCGAGGGGAGCCAGGCAGCGGGTGCAGGCAGGGCGGGGTGGTGGGGAGCCAGAGCAGGGGGAGCTCGGGGGAGCTGGGCTGGGGCTCCGAGGGGTGGGTCTGGGCCACCCGGGGCTTTGCAGGTGTCGCTGGGGTGATGGTGACTTTAAAGGCAGTAGGGCGCAGTCCTCACGGGGAAGCACGCTGCTCGAGGCTTCAGGAAGGCCACTCGGCCGTGGCGCCTGGAACGGAAGGCGGCAGGTGGAGGAGTCGGATGTACGGGGTCCCACGGGGCCGTCCTAGTGGCTGAAGCCACGGTGGGAGAGGAAAGCTGGAGAGAAAACCTCGAGGACCTGGCGGTGGCGTGCATGCAGAGGGTCTGGAGGACGGGGTCGCTGGTCTGGGACCAGGGCTCCAGCACCCGCCACCCTTTCCCCCTCATTTCATGGGTTTGTTTACCTTTTACGTGTCTTAATAAAACATGAAAAAATATTTATTCTCCGTGGATCAATAATTTACTATGAGTTATGACAATACTAAATTTGGTCAATTATTCATGGACTATAAAGTATTTATAAATGCTACCTTAATTTAAAGTATTAGCCATTAGAATTCAAATATTAATAAAGCCGGTGCCAGCTTAAAGGAGGAGAAGGAAGGGCACGGATAATGAGGGCGGCTCGGGGAGGGGGAGGGCTCCTGGCTGTTACGATGATCCCGATAATGGGTTGTCCCCGGGAGCCCCAATTCTGGGGCAGGCAGAGGTGCGGGGGCCCCTGGGGTGGCCTGGGGACCCCTTCGGAGTGGGAGCCCGTGCCCTCTGGAGGGCAGGGTGGAGCCCCCGGCTGCCCAGAGCCTGGCTCCCCCTTCTGTTGCCTGCTGAGATAAGCAGAGTCTTGCCAGGCCTTGCCGGGCACCTCCTTCTACCAGGTGCAGTGCCCTCGTTAGCCTTGTCCACCTGCAACACAAGTGGTTCTTGAAGGGGCCACCCGGAGGCCACGGGCTGGAGGGATCCAGTCCTCAGAACAGCAGGGCCCCCACGGGTGGACCCTGCCTATGCCGGGAGCGCCGGGTCTTCCGGGAGGAGCAGGCGTGGAGGCGCCAGGGGCCCTGGTGGAGGGACTGGGGTAGCTGTGCCAACAGCGTTGGTGGGTGGTGGCCCCAGGAGTTGTGTGTCTCTTCCAGCTCAAGCCTTCTGGGGCGGCTGCTTCCCCCTCCCGCCCACCTTGGTCTGAGAATTTTCCAGGAACCTCCATGGGGTTGGAGAAGCCTGGGCATGAAACAGGGGTGGTGCCTGGAGTGACCTCAGTGCCCGAGGCTGCCTCTCTTACCAACAGCGTCATCTGTAGGCACCAGCCAGGGGTTTACTATCGGGAGGGAGAGGCCTTGTCCCCCCAGCTCCCTCCCTGGGGCCCGCCCTACGAGTTTCTCCCCAGGAACGTGCTGGGCAGCACGGGCTGCAGGATCCTGCGGGCTCTGTCTGCTGGGCCCGGCTCTAGAGGCTCCTGCTGGTCTGCCTCTGGTGGGCCCTTTGTCGTCGCTCTGCGGCTGTGTGGCCCCAGCCCTCTCCGTGCTTCAGTTTCCTCACCAGGAGGTCAGAAGGCTCAGGTGGGACGAGGCTTGCAGAAATCCCACGGTCCTACACCTGCACGTCCTGCCCTGGGGGGCTCGTGTCCGGGAAGGCCTGGGTCAGCGGGATGCTGGCATCCCCGGGGCACAGCGGCGGGAATTTGTGGGGCTGCCTGGGGCCGCCGGCAGAGCTTGTAGGCCCTCTGGTTTGGGTCCCGGCTTGAGCTCTGAGTGCCCTCTTTCTCCAAGTCCCGGGAAGCCAGTGGGCCGCGCGGTGACCTTTGCAGACACCCTCCGCTCTCCCGGCCCCCACGGTCAGTCTGGGGCTCGAAGCTGATGGTTGCATCCACCTGGGCTGCTCGTTTCCCGCTGATGAGCCGCGCAGGGTCGAGCCATCAAGCCCGCGTGGTTGCAGTCAGGACCCAGATCTGTTTTATGGCCACATGGTATTGGAGGCAAAGAATGATAGCAGAGGCTGCTCTCTTGTCATGAGCTGCAGAGCAGTCTCCACAAAGCAGGAGAGGCAGTAACCCGGGTGGCCTCTGCACCCCCCTGCGTGGGGTGGCTCCACATGCCCGACACCTTTCACGGTCCCGGGCTCCGTGGAGGAGGTGCCGTCGTCCTGTGCGTCGGAGGCCCAGCGAGGGCCAGCACTCGGCACGGGTGTGTGCGGCAGGGCCTGACCGAGGCTCCGGCCAGGGCACCCTGGCGCTGGGGTTCAGCGTGAGTGTGTGCGGCGCAGGTGTGAGTCGTAGAACGTCCTGTCCCGGGGATGAGCGCACAACCTTCATTAAGCTAATAGCTGATTGGCTTTGATCTGATGTATTTTGATCACATTATTTTTATGTTAGGAGCCTCTAAATACCCATCATTTCAACTGTGCCCCAATTAGCAGGCCATTCACCGCGGAGTGCAAATTGACTCACATTGGGCCTCTCCATTAGTGCCTGCCAGAAGCTTCTAGCCTCGATGGCCCGCCCCGTCCCCCAGCCTGGCGGCCAAGTGGCTTGCGTGGTGCTGCAGGTGGCTGTCCCGGGCAGGCCACGCTGCCCACCTCCCTGGGGAGGGCTGCCATGCCAGGGGCGAGGCCGTTCTGCTGTCTTGGGCTCCTGGGCACGGCTCGTGTGGGATGGCGGGGGTGTGGGGGGGTGCCCGAGGAGCGGGGCAGGAGACCGGCTCCTATGGAACTGTTTTCGGGCACTCAGCGGGGTTCACAGGGCCGTGTCCTAGGTCGGTGCTCACCGAGCTCTCCTAGGGAAGGATTCGGAACCTCACTTCGTGGGACACGGGGTTCAGGAAGGAGACAGGCCTGTGGTCGCAGACCGCTGGCCAAATGAGCC
Organism: Vulpes vulpes; assembly: GCF_048418805.1. NCBI lineage: Eukaryota > Metazoa > Chordata > Mammalia > Carnivora > Canidae > Vulpes > Vulpes vulpes. Next base: position 92,857,517 of record NC_132783.1, on the reverse strand, counting down.
TGAACCAGAGCTGTGTTTGGTGAGGCTCTAGGGCCTGTGCTCCTGCCCCCGTGGGCCTGGACCCCACCGACAAGGTGGTGTCCCTGGCTGCCAGCAGGACTGGGCGGTTGACCTGCCAGGCAGTGCCTCCCAGAGGGTTTCTGCTGCCTGGCCCTGGGTCTTTGTCGTGCTGGCCCCTCTCACGCTGCTCTCCTTCATCTGCTGGTGTGAATCCTCGTTCCTTGAGGCTCCGCTGTCCCTGCTGTCCAGGCCCAAGGAGCTTGGTCTCTCTCTCCTCATGGGCTGATGCGTGGGTCTGTCTTGGTGGAGTCAAACTCCTCAAAGTTGGGGCTTGGTGTCCTCTTGGTCTTTGCTTTCCCCAACCCACAGGGCAGGGGTTTGCACATCGCGAGGGGGTGGGTCCTGAGTCTATGTAGGAAGCTTGCAGGAGGGAAGAGGCCAGGCTGCAGTGGGCAGCGGGATGCATGCCCTTATGGGTTAACTGAGGCTCAGAGAGGTTCAACTTCAGAACCTGCGTATGTGGGGCATCTGGGTGGCTCAGCAGTTGAGCGTCTGCTTTCGGTCCAGGGAGTGACCCCAGGGTCCCAGGATCGAGTCCTGCGTCGGGCTCCCTGCAGGGAGCCTGTGTCTCCTCCGCCTGTGTCTCTGCCTTTCTCTCTGTGTCTCTCATGAATAAATACATACAATCTTTAAAAAAAAGAACGCTTGTATACGGGGCGGGCAGAGGGTTTGCCGTCGGAGGTCAGGTGATGACGCAGGAGAGAGTTTGAGGGTGGGTGACGGAGAGCCGGAGGGCAGCGTGTGTGGGCAGCTTGACATCCTAGCAATGTGCAGGTTATTTTGTACAGTTACTTCTCAGAGTTAGAAATTCGGGGTATTGGCATCGAAGAAAGCATGTACCAGAGAATAAAGAGAAATCCACTCAGCATCACAGCACTTTGGGTTTTTTTTTCTTGCCTTTCGGTGATTTCTCCTGCCTTTTCCATAAACGCGCTTTTTAGTTGCAATCCTGGCGAGCATATAATTTCGTGCCCTGCTGTTGTCACTTAGCTGCCTCTCAGTGTTTTTTAGAGTAGCTGGCATCTCCGTTCAGCCCCGTCCTTATCGGTTGTTTGGTCTCACGACTGGGTTATCTGGAAAATGGACGCAGTGACACCCGCTCCAACAGGTGTCGTGAGAGTAAGATACACGAAGTACTCAACAGGATTTGGCACAGGAAAAATTCTCACAGGATCGTCCCTCCTCCCACGTAGCTTCACAACTTACCCATTATTGGAAGATTATTTTCCCCTTCTGAAAGAATTATCTGTTCACGACTTGAAATTTTGGCAAGATACAGAAAGGAAGGAAAACTCAGTTCAGGCCTCTTGTAAAATGCGGTCGCTTTTTAGCATTTTGCAGTATTTCCTTCCGGCTTTTCTTGCGTGTGTGTTGTATTTAATTGACATAATAAAATGCATACAGTTTTGTATTATTTTCATGTGACTTTTTTAGGATAAGCACTTTCCCATGTGATCGTAACGTCTTTGTAAGTAATTTTAAAGGCCTCACGTGCTGTCAACAAACAGCGGTTTTCGTAACCACTCGCCTATTTGCATCATTTAGACTGTGAACGCTATTTCGGGAGTCTGGATAAGTATCCTCTGAACATTTGGGGATCTCAAGCCATTCCCATAATTGGGATAGGTGCCCGAGATGGAATTATGGAGCAGAGGCTCCATGATGAAAATGTTAAGGCTCACTGTAGCCTTGCCCCGGTCTTTGCTGAGTGCCTTGTGTTTGGGGAAGGCACAACCTGTCGCCCCCTGAGTTCGTGGCCTTTGCATCATGCTGGGATGGGGAAGTGCGGGGTGACGGGGGCCCCTAGCCAGCCTGAGGATGTGGAGTCTGCATCTTGAGGACTGAGTGCGAAGGTTCAAGAGGCAACAGAAAACGTCGTGGGTCCCGGGGGCTGAAAGGTGGGCTGTTGGCTTGAGCACAATGGGGGGGGAGGGCATGTGAAGAGCACGGAGCCTGCAAGACGGCCCTCGGGGGTTTGACTGTGTCCCGAGGCCCCCGGGAGCCACAGAAGGGCAAGGCAATGCCCGTGCCTGTCCGAGGACAGCAGGAGCATGACATAGCTGCATCTCTTTAGGAGGAACGCCGCGTGAAGCTTGGATGGGAGGTCAGAGCGTTTGGGTGGCTGCGCGACTCCTGGGGTGGCCCGGGGACTGTCACTGCAGCACGCCCGCCCCCGTGCATGGTGCATGGGGGTCGAGGGCCCAGCAGGGAGAACCGCGGGCACCCGGGTCATCATCCTGCCCACTCGTGAGCGTGCCCAGGGAGCAGCCGAGCGTCGGTGTCGGGAAGCCTGCTCTCCTTCCCAGGCCCCCACCGCCCTCTCCTTGGGCCGGTGTCCCTGGCTCCCGCTCTCCTTCCCTCAGCCCTGTCTGAGACGTTACATAAACCTAAAGGCTCTCAACCGAAAGAACCGCATTGTCAAAGTTGTTCAGAAGTCTGCCGTGTGCGGCAGATGGCCTGCTGACACGCGCGGGCTGTGTTTTGAAATTGCATCTGCTTTCCCACATTCCTCTGTCGCATACGCATTATTAATAAATGTTTGCTTCGAAACTGGTGCAGTGGGTTGCGGTGTCGGGAGGTGCATCTTTCTATGAATTGATGTCTGATGTCCCCAGAGGACGTAAGTGGGCGGCCCAAAGGGGCGCCCCTCGCGGATCCCGGCTGACTGCTGACCACGGGCGGGGCCATGAGCCCCGTAGCCCCGGGCCGGCCGTGCCCCTGAGCTCCTCCTCCACCTCCTGCATTTGCCTTTGTGATTACCAGCTGGGTTTTGAGTAATGCTGGGCTTCTGGAAGCACCTGCTTCTTCTGGGGTTTAGCCCAGTATTTTATGATATGAATCAAGTGGACTTGGCCAGAAGACCTGGGGTTTCTCTCTTTTTTTTTTGCCTGCACCCTAGAGTCCCCTGGGGTAAGTGTTGCCCTGACTCTCTGATGTCATTCGTTCCCTTCAGCCCCATCAGCTCCGCAGAACACACACAGCATATTCACGGCCTAGGGGGTACAGAGATCCATAAAACAAGTTCTTGGCTCTTTTTAAAGGGCTCACATCCAGATGGAAGGCAGGGTGGCTACTGTAGCAGCTCCGATGGGCGTCTCAAGCAGATGGGGCTGGATCCTTGTCCTGCCACCCCTCCTTGAGCAGTCTGCAGCAAGTGATGCTGCCTCCCCGGCCTCGTGGACCCACGTGCTGAACGGGTGCCAGCACCCCCAGCCGGCTGGAGCCCTGAAAGCACCAGTGGGCCTTTGCATGAGAGAGCTGCTGGCCTGGCAGGGCAGGATGGGTCCGCCTCCGGAGCGAGGCAGCATTCCTCGGGGCCCGGGCGCCAGCTGCCAGGAGTGGGCCGTGTGGGTCGACGTGAGCGCAGCTGTGCCCCCATGCTGACTCCCCCTCTTCTCTCCCCTCTTTCCAGCCTGTGACCTCATGACCCAGGGGATTTTGGCCTTGGTCACATCCACCGGCTGTGCGTCGGCCAACGCCTTGCAGTCTCTCACGGATGCGATGCACATCCCACACCTGTTTGTCCAGCGCAACCCGGGAGGGTCCCCGCGCACCGCCTGCCACCTGAACCCCAGCCCTGATGGTGAGGCCTACACGCTGGCCTCCAGACCGCCCGTGCGCCTCAACGACGTCATGCTCAGGCTGGTGACGGAGCTCCGCTGGCAGAAGTTCGTCATGTTCTACGACAGCGAGTACGGTGAGTTGGGGCGGCGTGTCAGGTGCCAGGGGGCCCATGAGCCAGGCGTCGCTGTGGTGGCTGAGTCCTTCTGGGTAGGCAGCGTGCACGCGGCGGCGGCGGTCTGCGTGGACTGCGTCCCAGGCTGGTGGGGCCTGACCTTGAACTTCGCGAGGCGGGGAGGAGTTGCACGGACGCTCTGCAGACAGGCACGGGCGTTGCTTAGCAACAGCACCTTATCATGACAGCTGAAGTTTGAATCATCTTTGAGTTTTCAATAAAATATTAATAAACTGCTGGCAGGGACCCGACGGGCTCATGTAGGTAGCGACAGAAGCAGGTTGGCACGGTCCTCCCAGAAGATTCCTTCTTAAAGACTGGCCCTCACGCAGGGCAGTCAGCTGGCCCTTGCTCCGCCCTGGTCTCCCCTCAGTGTCAGGGTCTCAGGCTGGGGTGCAGGTCAGGGCACGGGCACCCCAAGGGTCATAGGGCCGGGCTGGGATCATCGGGGGATGGCTGGACATGGCTTCTTTGAAGACCTCCTGTATGAAAAAAAAATTAAAAATCTATTTGTTAAAAATGCACAAAAATGGGCTTTGGAGAAATAGTTTTAGGTTTTCTTATGGCTGCTCTGCCCAGACAGGCCAGTGCTAGGCCTGAAATGAGATGGTTTCCACATTGTGTTTTTTTAAAAAAAGACTTTAAACTTTGAGATAACTGAGATTCCTCTGCAATTATGAGAACTAATGCAGAGAGACTCCACGTGCCCTGCATCCAGGTTCCCCATGGGCAACGCATTGTGACTCCTACAATGCCACGAGCGGGATTTGGTGTTGGTGCACTCTATCGAGCTTTTTCATACTTCTCTAGTTTAAAGATCTTTGGGCGTGTGTCTTCACGTCTGCGAGTTTTATCTTGGGGAAACTCATGTGGCCACGAGAGCAGGGATCCCTGTGCCACCTTTTCGTAGCCACCACCCTTCATATCACAGGTCTTTAAAAGACGTGGGGATGGGTAAGGGTCTGCGGCCCCGCGGCTGGGGCTGGGGTAGGGTGGGTGGACCCTCAAAAGTCCTGCCTTGTCTTTTGGCGAAATAATTCCTTTGCCAAGAATGTAACTGAGAAGAGAAACCAGCACATGTTTGCATTTGCCTAAATACTCTGCTTCTCTTAAGACTGGAATGTTGTCCTCAGCTCTTGAGCAAATAGGCTGTTTGGAGTCTTCCAGAAGGAATTGGAAGAGCAAACAGTCACTGTGCTGAAAGGAAGATGAGGTGGTAATGGGGACAAGGGTGACCCGAGGCTCCGGGCGCTGGAGCTAGACGCTGTCCAGCGCCTGGTCTCTCCCTCCCGCCCGTATTTAGCCCCTGGCCCTGGGGGCTGTTGGAGGTCGTGGCACAGCCCTGACAAGCCCGCAGGCCATCTCTCAAGGGCTGGCCTTCCCCGAGAACCTCTCTTGCTGATGTCGGCATCCAGTGTGCAATGTGGCTGCCCGTTGGGGAGGTACGGACACCGCCGGGCTGGATGCTGCGGGGGCAGGGTCCAAGGCCCCCTGGCCCCCTTCTTCAGGCATCTTTGCTCCCTTTGCACTGTGGTCTGTAGAAACTCTTCAGGCCTTGGTTCTCCCCAAGGCCTGGGAGGAAGGAACCTCAACTACCCTGCCTGGGCTCCTGAAGTCCTTGCACCCGATGAAGGACACCCGATGGCACTTGCTCAAACTACGTGGTTTTGTATTATTGTAGCCCTTCCCCTCAGTCAGCTCAAGGATCAAGACCCCAGGCAGAGGAGCCCTGATTCCTACATGTCTGAAGGTTCCTCTCTTTCCCTGGAGCTGGCTCCTTGGCTTGTTACATGCACTCACAGACCCGTCTCCTTCTCTCGGCCTGCTCTCAGCTTGTCCTGACGCGCTCCTGAGGGCTAATCGCCGACGAACATGGACTCTTGCACCGACTCTCGCACCAGGCTGTCAGCTCCAGGAGAGAGAGCCAGTAGCTGTTTGCTCCTGTGTCCCTGCTACTTAGCACCGTGTCTGGCACAGAGTAGGCCCCAAGAAATTCAAGGCCCCATGAATGAGTCAACTCATTTATGAAGATAGGAGGTTTTCAGACCATTTTCACACAAGACAAAGGAAGGATGGGAAGAAAGACAAAGCGCCGGATAGTCTGGTGCCTGAGGCTGGGGAGGTGGGCTAAGATGTTCTGAAGATACAGTGCCCTGTCCCTCTCCTCGCCTCTCCTACCCAGAACCTCCAATCAAACCAAGAGGTGTGCCCTCTTTTCTATTATTTTCTTTTTTTAATATTTTATTTATTTATTCATGAGAAACACAGAAAGAGACAGAGAAAGGCAGAGACACAGGCAGAGGGAGAAGCAGGCTCCATGCAGAGCCCGTTGTGGGACTCGATCCCAGGACCCTGGGGTCACACCCTAGGCCGAAGGCAGACGCTAAACCACTGAGCCATCCAGGGATCTCCTGTGCCCTCTTTTCTGACATGGAACTTTTTGGTGCCTTTAGTGGGGTTGACGTTAGTTTTGTTTTGTTTTCTTTTCTTTTCTTTTCTTTTTTTTTTAAAAGATTTTATTTACTTATTTGGGAGAGAGCACAAGAGCACAAGAGAGTGAGCATGAGCAGGGGGGAGAGGGCAGAGGGAGAAGCAGATTCCCCGCTGAGCAGGGAGCCCTAGCAACCCCTGGGCTCAATCCTAGGACCCTGGATTGTGACCTGAGCCAAAGGCAGACACTTAACTGACTGAGCCACCCAGGCGCCCCTTGAAGTTAGTTTTCAGCCAGACTGGCCTTTATCAATGGTTCCGTAAAGACACAGGGTGACCAGTAGCTTTCCTCTAGTGGACAGGCAACTGGTTGAGCCTCAAATGTGGTGTTGGGAAGGATGCTGAGGCTGTATGTGGGCTCAGCAACAGAAAATGCCGTGACTGCTCCATGGGATTTCCATGATGCAGGGGAGGGACTGGCGGCAGCCTGCTGTTTGCTGATTCTGACGGGGGTGGTGGGGGTGCCTGGACACCTCAGCACTGCCATACTGGCCGGGGTGCTGCCGCTGTCCTAGGTGCTGATCCACTTGGCTTTAGGCTTTCAAAGCCCTTCCACTGAATTCTGTGCAAGACCTCCTAACTTTGTGGGCTCCGCACATCAGTCCCTTGATTTGACAGCCTCTGCAGCCAGGTTTCTGCCCCAGGATTTAACCACTGTGACCACTCCGGCTCTCACTGCTTGTCCTGACTGTGCCCCTCATGCACAGCCTAGTCTCTGGCCTGTTTTCCCACCTACCTTGTGTTAGGTGAGCCAAGGTGGTAGAAGCCCATGTGCTGTTTGATGCAGCTCATCCAGTGCCAAGGGTGCGGGATGTGGGTGCTTTCTCAGCACGGCTGGCATTGGCCTGTCTGAGAGCAGTGGGTGGACCTACACTGACTGCCGAGATGCCCAAGACCAGTGGTGCCTCCAGAAGTCCTCGGAGCCCCTCCTCCACCCCACCACTGCAGCACTAGCTGCAGATGAGCCCAATTAAAAAGCAAATTGAGTGTAAAGACTGTTTTATTCCTTCCAAAGTCAAACAGAAGTGGTTTGGGGATATGGTGACTTTTTTTGGATGCTGATCTGCAAGTATCTTTACATATATTAAATGTACATTACACATATGCATGTAAGCCCTTCAATGACTCTCTGAGGTGAGATTATTGGTGCGTTTTACAGGTAAAGAGCATGAGACCCAAAGAGGTTCTTTTTGACTTTAATGCCCATGCACTTAGCCAAGGCACCATCCTATTTCTGAAATCTGGAGCTTGCTAGGCTCCAGCTTCCTTTTCCTGTCTCCAGCCAGGCAGAGTTGAATCCAAGAAGTGGGGAAGAGTGATTTGGAATGGACTAGGCTGGTATGCTCAGGACTTCAGTGGATGTTAACGGAAAATCCCACCCCTGCTCGAGGAGCCCTGATTCTTCCTCATTTGCCCCCCAGCCTCCCTCTAAACCCAAGAATGACCTATCCTGGGTGGAACCTGAGGGCCGGGAGTCAGGAGTCGAGGGTCAAAGAAACCAAATCCCTGGTTCCCAAAATGGAGCTTGGCAGAGGGGTGGGAGAGGAGTTTGCATGTATATAGTTTACAAAATGAAAGATGTGCCATTTGGTAAGATTCCATCGAAAATACTTGTGTGCTTGTTGTGACAGTGAAAGGGAAAATAGAAGGGAAGCTGACATTTGGGAAAGAAAATCTGTAACATTAAAATACCAAAAGTTTGGATCGAACAGAACAGAGAACTTTCTGACGTGCCACTTCAAATTCTGGGATATTCATTTGTGTGTCGGGGGAGGTGGTGCTAGAAGCTGTAGCCACAATTTCTCCCTAGTGAATACATTGGGATGAGGGCGGTAGTTAAGAAGGAATCTTAGAAATCATTGACTCATTCATTCAACAAATATTCACTGAGTCCCTATCACGTACGACGATGTTGCTAGGAACTCCATATAGATGAAGAAATGGATGGGTAGAGGAAGTTTGCTAAGGCTGCGCAGGGCTGGAGTGTGAGGTCGGGACCCTGGGGCTCTTTCCTCCCTTGTATGTCCAGGGTGCAGAGGTTTGCTCTTGCCCCTGGGCCAGCCTGCAGGCTGGAGATGGGTTAGGATCTGCATGAGTGGCCATCGTCTATGGCTGAGTTATATGCTTCCCTCTCTCTCTCTCCATAGACACACACACACCCCACATCCTTTATCCATTCGTCAATTGATGGACACTTGGGCTGCTTCCATAATTTGGCTATTGTAAATAATGCTGCGATAAACCATGTATTCCTTTGAATTAGTGTTTTTATATTTTTTGGGTAAATACTCAGTAGTATGATTACCGGATCGAGGGCCGTTCTATATATATATTTTTAAAGCAGGCTCCATGCCCAACATGGAGCCCAATGGGGGGCTTAAACTCATGACCCTGGGGATCAAGACCTGAGCTGAGATCAAGAGTCAGATGCCGAACCAACTGAAACCCCAGGTGCCCCATGGGAGTTCTGTTTTTAGCTTTTTGAGGGACCTCCGTACTGCTTTCCACAGTGACTGCACCAGCTTATGTGAGCAAGAGTATTTTGAGGGTCTATCCTGAGGAGCAGAATTGCTGGAGCATTTGTTCTAGGCATGTTTCACTTTATTAGGTTATTCCAAATTGTTTCCCAGAGCAAGTGTACTTGTTTGCACTGCCACCTGCTATGTACCAGAGTTCTCAAAGCTCCCCAGCCTCACTAACACCTGGTAGTCTTTTCACGTTTAAGATTTTTTTTATGTTTAAGATTTTTATATGAAATGGTATCTTGCCATGATTTAAATTTACATTTGCCTGATAACAGATGAAGTTGAGCACCTCTTCAGATCTTTATGGGCTGTTTTTGTCTTCTGTGAAAGGCCTGTTTACCATTTTAAGTTTTTGTCCCTTTCAAAAAAATTGAGACTTTTCTAAGTGTGGCAGACAGTCTCTTTGAGTCCGTCTCAGTGGACGGGAGTTCTATATTGTATCGTTGTCAGATTTACTCATCTTTTGTAGGGCTAGTTCTCTTTCATCTGAGAAGTCCTCCCCGACCCAAACCTTGTATTCTCTGGCCAAAACTTCACTCTGCATAGAGGGCAGATGTTGCCCTCCTGGCCAGGTGACCTCAGCTAGGTCTCAGCACAGGACACACATGGCTCCTGACGCTAGACCACCTGTCTCCCTGAAGCCGTGGGTTCCTCCCATGACTGTGCATGGCCTCAGAGCCAGTCTTGCTCTTGGTGGCGATTGTCTAGCCTGTGGTTAGAGAAAGCTTCCTGGAGGAGGTGATAAGGACCTAAGGACTATTAGGGGTTAGGTAAGCAAAGAGCAAGGTGGGGAAGAGGGTAGGAAGAGTGTCCCGGTCAAAGAGAAGAGCATGCTGGAAGGCCTGGGGGGCAGTGGGGGAAGGGAGAGGGCATGTGCTGGATTGTGGGCGGTGGCCGGGGTGAGGCTAGATTCTAGGTCTTGCAGGCCTGAGAGGCTCACTGAGGAGTTAGAACCACCTCCCCCCCACATCCCTGGGGGCTGTACCTTGCTACCTCAGGTGGTGCCCTCGACTCCTATTTCTCATGCCCGCCCAGAGACCCGAGGGCAGCAGAGGACATGGGGGTCTTCATCTCCAGATGGCCCCGGTCCTCCAGCTGCCCATGTGTAGACTGACTGACTGCTTACGAAAGAGAAGGAAGTAATGCATGGAGAGGAGCTGTGATGTGACTGCGTGCAAACCCCAGGCCCAGAGTCCACGCCGAGGGGGGGCTTCAGGCCCCAGGTGGCTCAGGTGCCGCGAGGAACAGCTCACAACTTTCCAGCCCGCGCTCAGTGCTGAGCGCGACGCAGCCTCAGGGCCCCGGCTCACGTCATCTCCTGGCCATTCTTCCAGGCGGATTTGTACTGTTCCTGTTTCACAGGCAAGGATCGAGGCCCAGATGAGTAAAGAGGTTTCCTCTGGGTCGTACGACCGAGGAGTGGGGGGCCGGCCTGGTCTGAGCCCTGGAGCGGGTGTTCCAGCTGTCCCATGGCCTCTGGCTCCTTGCAGCAAACAGTAGGGAGACTCTTCTTCACATGCAAAGGTTTATCGTAGCGTTGTTGGGACCAGCAGAGGTCACCGACAACCCGCCTGTCCGCCTTCAGCAACGTGGTCCATACGTCGCAATGTGCGTCCGCCGGGGCCTTCACGTGTGGGGCGGTGGCAGTTCCAACACGGGGCACAGCTAGGCGACAATAGCTAAGCGAGAACAGGGCTGTGGCGCATGGCTCTGCGTAAAAGCAAGCTCGCGTGTGTGCAGACTTGACACACGTGGTCAGCGTACGGAAATGCCGTTTTACGGACAAAGCATGAGGACTCGGGACAGGCGTGGGACATGTAATTTTCACCGCATCACCACAAGAGACCCCTGACTCTGGGAAATAAGCAAAGGGTTGCAGAAGGAGAGGCGGGTGGGGGGTGGGGGTGAGTGGGTGATGGGCACTGAGGGGGCACTTGACGGGATGAGCACTGGGGGTCATACTTTGTGTTAGCAAATCGAACTTAAATAAAAACAAATGAAAAAAAATAAAAACACCCTTTGAGTTTTTGTTCTAAGTGCAAAAAATAAGCAAATAAACAGAAAGCGGGGGTTGCCCTCCCTCCCTCCTTCTTCCCGCCTGTGGTGGCTTCTTGGAGCTTCCGCTCGCTCACCTCTGGAAGCAGGATGGGGGTTCATAAACTGTACGAGTGAGCACTCAGTGGAGTTCCTGGCGTGCAGCGGGTGGTCTGTATGATGGTCACAGGCCCTGTGTGGGAACTGGGAGTGGCCCTCATTGCCCGCCCCCCCTTCCCCGGACTGGGTGTGGGTACAGGGCCTCAGCAGCATCTCGGCACGAGGGGCCAGCTGTTTGCACGCTCACCGTGGTCAGGGTGAGCTGGAGTGCGGTGCGTCCGTGTCGTGCAGCAGCCTCTTCCTTTGTGGGGTGGGGGTCAAGTGGTGACCCCTCCTGATGGGGTCCCTGCGTGATGACACTGGTTCATGCATCCTCAGTGCTCAGCGAGGCGGACTTCTCAGGAGCCGTGGCCAGCGCTGGTCCCATTGAGCTGGCGAGTCTCTGCTGTGGTGTGTTCTGAGCCCTGGGCCACGTGTTGGTTGTGTTCTTGGTATGTGGTGGGGACAGAGTTCGGGGGTCACCTGTCTGGCCCGCGTGGGACACTCAGAGCAGGGTCGCAGGCGAAGCCATCACGTGCTCTCGGCGGCACGGCCTCACTGGTCCTCACAGAGAACTTTCGTCGCCGTTGGGCCTCAGCCCCGAGTCTCCCCGCTGTGAAGCTCCCCGAGAGGGTCACATGGCCCAGAGGCTCCCCTAGCGCTCATGCCCACAGTGTGTCTTCCGGCGACCCAGCTGCGCGCCCATGATCTAGGTAACCCACGTCGTATCATCACGGCATTAGCTGAAATTGAAGTAACATAGCTTTTTCCGGATGAAATGAGTAAGTGCGGTCTAATGGCCAGGAAACCTACCAAGAAGTTCGACGGTCACTTTCCCAGGACGGGTGTCTGGAGTTTCGTTCTTCCGTCTAATTACAAAGTAACTGCACTTCGGGGCGTGGGAATGTTAGTGTTCCCTGGAAGGTTGAAGTTCATTAGCTCTGAAGTTGCTCAGCCCTCGGCCAGATTCCGAGTGCGGCCGGGGATGGGAGGAGGTGCCTGACGCAGGCCCGGATACGGGACGGGAAGGCCGGCCGCACTGCCCCCACGTGCGCCCTGTGAGGCCGCAGCGAGGACCGGCCAAGCCTTCCGTGCTTTCCTCTGCGGCGTCCCCTTGGAAGACGATGTGGCCCCACGGGCTGTCCCTCTGATCCTGGGGGCCCAGCCAGGGTGACAGCTCTGACCATCTGCTTGCTGCCCAGAAGGGGCTGCTCGTCCCTCGCTCAGCAGGGACCAGCTCCTTGGCAGGTGGGATTGGGGCAGTTGTGAACGGGCCACAGGGTCACAAGGAGCTCGATTCAGGCCCCTGTGGCGCGGCTTGCTGCGTCCCAGGTGAGCCGCGTGCCCCTGGAGGCCCGCTGTCCCTGCTCTGTGAGAGGCGCAACTGGTACATCCGTCCGGGCCAGTGGAGCGGGGCCCCTGCAGGGGCTCGGCGCGCAGTCGGGGCATTAGGACCATAGGCCTTGGAAGGTTTTCCTTTGCCTTTTGCAAGCGGGTCCCCTGGCGGCTGATGCCCCCCAGCTCCAAAGAATCCCAAGAAGCCTTTTGGAGCCCGGGAGGGGGTCACTGCCTGGTGCTTGGCCCTGGCTTGGCTGGTGGAGCTCCGCGCTTCGGGGGGTGGGGGGTGGGGGGGTGGGGGGAGGCTGTGGTCCGCGCGGCTGGTGCAGGCTCTTAGAGTCAGCTTTTGGAAGGTCCTTCCCCCCCAGGAGGCAGGACCGTGCAGGGGGCCCTGAGGGCCTTCCCTGGGGGAGCCTCACTGTGGCCCCTGGAGCTTTCCCTTCTTACTGGAATGACGGCCAGAGCCCTTGCGGCGGCATTCGTGCCCAGCCTGCTGTCACGGCCACCCGGTCCCCAATCCCATCCGTCCCCCTCTCCTTCCATTGCTGCTGCGGTACGATGCGGGGTGCAGTCTGGCCTCTGAACGGTGGTGCAGGCCGCTCCCTCCCCGGGGACCCCCCAGACGAGTCAGTGTCTGTAGGCGGCTCCCTCACCCTCGGGACCTGGCTGAGCCCCAGCTGCCTTCCCTCGCGCCCCCGCCCCCCCGTTTGAAGACGGCACCCTGTTTCCTCCTGGCACCCTCTCCTCCCTTCTTGCCTTATTTGTTTCCATTAAGTTCACCGCCACTTGCTTGCTTTTTGGATGTCTGTCTGTCCGCCTAGGAGTTCTGTGCAGGCGGGGACTTTGGTTGCACGGTGCCGCGTCCCCAGCACTTAGAAGGGCGCCTGGGACGTAGTAGGTGTTCAGTAAATGTTTGGTGAGCGTGTGCATGAAGGAAGCTGTGTTTTGGGACATCTCATCGCCCATTTATTCTTCCAGGAGGCATTTGTTTCTTTGTGGGAGGTTTTGGTTGCCGTTGCCATTGTCGACGTGCAGGTGAGTCACGTTACGTTGGTTTCAGGGATGCGATAGAGCGACCGGACGACTCTAGGCATCGGGCTGTGGTGGCCACAGGGTAGCTCGCATCTGTCCCCGCACAGCCCTGTCACCATACCCTGGCCTCTGTTCCCTGCACTGGGCCTTTTGTCCCAGGACGTGTTCATTCCGTAACTGGAGGCCTGCGTGGGGTCTCCAGGTAGAGCAGTGACCGTCGTCTCCGTGGATGTTCCCGTCGTGTCCAACCCGTACAGTCAGGCCCACGGCCGCCTCAGCTCCCAGCGCGGAACCCCTGTGTCCACCGCCTGCTTCCTCAGCAGGTGTGCAGGGGCACCTGCGTGTCCAGGCCCGGGCCTGTGGGCAGTTCAGATGGGCTCAGCTCACCGCAGAGCTCTCCGCAGTCTTCGGCAGGCGGTGCGGCTGCTCCTGCCAGGCGAGGGCGGTGGGCGAGCCTGCGGGGGGCTGGCATCCCCCCTCTGCCCCTGCCGCTCTGCCCGGGGCGCGCTGACACGTCCTTCCCACCTTCAGCTTCCTGCCTTGGGCAGTGGGGGTAGTAGCCATGCCTCCCTCGGAGACTTCGGGGCTCAAAAGGAAATGCTGGGTCTGAGGGCTCGAGTCCCCTGGGGCCCCACCACCTCTCGCCTTGCCTGCGCCTCCAGGGACCAGGACCCAGGCAGGGCGTGCTGGCCTCTCCCTGAGCCTCGTGGGGAATGGGGTTCCCTGGGGGAGGTGGGCAGGGGCTGGGGGTTCCCTGGGAAAGGTGGGCAGGGCCCGGGGGATGTCCTGGGGGAGATGTGTAGGGACCCGGGGGGTGTCCCGGGGGAGGTGTCCCGTGGGGCCTTCCCTGCTGTCCCCCTCCACTCCGCCCCCGCCACATGGGCCTGCACACTGTTTTGATTTTGGGTATAATTGTTTCGGGCTCCCTTGTCTGTGTGTCAGCCTATTCGTGCATTGCCCGCGCACATCTGCAGAGGGTTTGCCAAGGCCTCTGATGGGGCTCCCGGATGCGGGGCTCCCGGATGCGGAGCTTAAGAAGGGGGCCATTAGAGAGTGAGGACAAGGCCTCCAAGGCTGTGCTGCTGGGAGGGTGGCAGGGCCCAGCCTGTTACCTTGTCTTGGCAGCGGGGATGGGAGGAAGCCACAGCTTGCAGGGCCTCCTCATCCTTGGGGAGAAAGAAGCCAGGCAGGGGCAGGTGGCTCTTCGGGGCCCAGCCTCTGCGGCTCTTCTGAGAACCCCCCAGAGGAAGCCGATCATGCCATCGAGCTGGGGACCCACGGGCGGCCACACAGAGAGAGGTGGGTTTGTTGGGCTGTTCCTCCGTTGAGCGCCGTTCCCTATCTGTGCAGTAGGCCCTTCTCGCGCCTGGTGGGTCCCTGCTGGGCCCAGTTTCAGAGGACTGGGGGGGCCCAGAGGGCAGGGCCAGGCTGCCCCACGGGAGCTTCCAGCAGGCCGGCCTTGGAAAAGGCCGTGGAACTGGCAGGTGCCTGTCCCGGCATCTTGAGGCCCAGGGAGGGGTCTGGTGTCCAGCCAGTCTGGCCCACCGGGCAGGTGCCGCTGAATTCCAGGCAAGGCCCCAGGGAGCCGGAGGTGAGCGAGGCAGGTGTGGCCTTCGCCTCCTCGGCCGTGAGTGGGGATGAGGCTTGTGATGGAGGCCGGGCTATGGGGCCACCTGAGCGGCAGGCAGTGAGGTCTGGGGAGGCCTCGTGGGGTCCTGGAGGAATGAAGAGGGCAGAGCAGGGGTGGGGGTGGCTGAGGGGCCGGGGCTGATAGAGAGCAGAGATGTTTTGGGCTGGCCTGGGTTTGCCCGGCTGGGGCCTTGTCCGTGGGGTCAGCGGCTGCGACACGGAGAGCCCAGCCAGGCGGCACAGGGGCCTCCAGTCCTGAGGGCAGTGAGGACACACGGGAGCGCAGGCCACTCTGCTTTCTCTCCTTTGTGATGTTTCTCTTTGAAATTATTTTTTTATTACATAAGGAGCACAGGAGAGAAGTATGTTCTTGCTGAAGAAGTGCGAGTGATGTAGGCCCCGAGGGCGAGCCGCCCAGGGCCTGCCGCAGCGCTCCCCGCCTGTCCACCTGCTGCCCTGCTCCGTCCGGGGTCTGGAGAGGGCTGCCCGGGCACACCACACCTGCGTGTGCACCTTCACGTTCATGTACACGGTTCTTTTCAAAACCAGGAGCAGGATCAGGCCTCAAGTATTGATTGGGGCTGAGCTGGGCTCTGGAGCTTCCGCTCGGTGCCGGCCCACGTGGCTCTCCCTGGCTGTCCTCACCTGAGGGCAGCGTTCCATGGGTGGACCGTGGGCTTGCTTTATTTCTTTAATTTTTTTTAAGATGTTTTAGAAAATATTTATTCTTAAGAGACACACAGAGAGAGGGAGAGACCCAGGCAGAGGGAGACGCAGGCTCCCTGCCTGAGCGCGATCAATGCAGGACTCGATCCTGGGGCCCTGGGGTCACGCCCTGAGCCGGAGGCAGCGGCTCCACCGCGGAGCCCCGGGCGCCCCCTCGGGCTTCCGTGACGGCCCCCCGTTGCTGTGGCGCCCCCCCACTGAGTGCTCCCACGCGGGGCGCTGAAGGCACAGCCTGCTGCATGGGCCAGGCATTCCTGTGGGGCCGACCTGCTAGGCAGCAGCGTGGCTGGGCCAGGGGCCTCCGTGTTCCAGGTGGGAGGCTGGAAGGATAGTGGTGGAGGGCCGGGCACCCGCAGGAGGCAGGCGGTACCAAGCGTTTGGGGGAGAACAGACCTGGTTCTGGCCCCTGGGGTTTCGACAGCGGGAGGAAGGCAGGCTCTGGCTGCCACGCTGCTGGGGAGGCGGGAATTCAGGGGCGCAGCCCTGGGCGGCCCTGCAGGGTCAGCCCCTCTCCGGGACAAGGGGTTTGGGACTGGACTTGGTGAAGCCGGTGCCCGCAGGGTGTCCCGCTCCGGAGGGATCACCTGTGTCTCGAGCTGAGGTGTCCAGGCCGACGGGAGCCCGGAGCGGGGGACCCCAGGCTCTGGGCCGGAGCAGCCGAGGGGGCCGCAGGTGGGGCTGACGTGAGCTGAGGGCCCCGGGACCAGGGCCTCCGCCGGGGAGGGGCTCCAGGGTCCGGAGCAGCTGTCTGTGCTGATCTGGGCTGCACGGGGCTGCCTGACGTGGGGCTCGATCCCAGAGCCCAGGATCATAACCTGAGTCAGAGGCAGCCAGTGGTCCAGACACAGAGGACTCTTAAGGGCAAGGTTTATGCTGGGGGGGAGTAGCACGGGCTGCATCATGACACGGCTTCTGTGGGATCCTCGCTGGACCCTGACAGTCAGGGAGGCTCGGGGTGGGTGGAGACAAGGGCTCTGGGGGGCAGCGGTCTGCGCATAGACAAGCGTCTGGCATCCGAGTCTGGGAGCTGTGGGAGATAGTGTACCCATTTGTGGGTACAAATGAAGGATCTGGAAAGCTAGAGGTTTGGTCTTCACCCTACAGGGCCATCAGCATAGGCCTGGAGGCGGTTCTGGTTCTGGTCGTTACAGCAGGTGTGGGGAGGGGCCAAGGATGCTGCTACACCTCCAGTGCTGCTCTTCCCAGGACAGCCCCCCTGACAACGCTCACGTGACCCCTGCTGTTGGGGCTACTGTAGGTTCACAGTCAGGGGTGTACGGAGTCGTGATTCCCGGGCAGGGTGTGTGCGACAGAGAGGGAGAAAGAAGTTTGGTTATGGTGGGGGGTGTGGGGGGCCATCACGTCCTCCTTGAGGGTCTGAGTGCCAGCCTGGAAGGGCAGTGGTTCATTAATGCCAGAGCGGGGAGGGGGAGAGGGAAGGGGAGGGGGCGGAGGGAGGGGGAGGGGAGGGAGGGAGAGCGGGAGAGGGAGGGGGAGGAGGGGGGAGGGGAGGAGGGGGATGGGGAGGGGGAGGGGAGGGGGAGGGGAGAAGGAGAGGGAGGGGAGTGGGGAGAAGCCAGGGCCCAGCCTGCTGAAGTTGAAGCGGGTGCCTGGCACAGCGGGTGCTCTTGTCCCCGTGAGTTCCCTCCTCCAGCCCTCCCTGCAGTCCACGCCCGGGCTGGGCCTGGCTCTGCTCTCCGGGGCCTAGAAGGTGACGTCGGCTGCATGCTGTCCCCTCACCCAGAGCGCCAAAGGAAGAGCTCTCAGTGGCTCCTAAAAGTAAACAGCCTTTTCTGGTAATGAGATTATGTATTTTCTGATTTCTGTAACGGTGTAAACAACACTGATTTATACAAAGTAAACCCTGAATTTCCCTTTTGAAACCCCCCCGCCCCCCCTGCCCCGTGTTCCATCCCCTTCCTGCCCTGGGCACCCGGATGGTGTCTTCTCGAGGTGTGTCTGGGTGGGACAGCCGCAGCTGCCTCTGTCCTGTGTGCGTGTCGAGGGTGCAGGGCCACACATGTTCACTCTCACATTCATTTTGTCACATATGTCCCTTTGCGTGTCGCCTGTCGATGCTCTTTGAGGTTCTGTCCTTCTGTGGGCTGCAGAGGATGGGCGGGCCAAAGCCTGGAGCCTCTGGCTTGGTCCTGGCTGCCATCGCCAGCTGGGCAGGCTGTGGGTAGATCTCTCCTGCTGAGACTCTTCCCCTGCTACTCGTGGGGCTGGGGGGCTTCCCGTGGCTCTGACATTTCTACTTGTGTGTCTTACGTGGCAGCTGCCAAGTGGAAGCTCTTAGGAGTGGGTGGTGGGCACTTGAGTTCATTCTCCCATGAAGCTGTCCTATATGCAAGTGAGCCGGGACGGCCTGTTCCTGGTGCAAATCAGCTCCAGGCTCAGCTCAGCCTGAGCAGACACGACGCCTTCTGCAGGATAAATACCTCTGCTTGCAGGGGGGCAGCCCCAAGAGTGTCCCCAAGGCCTCTCAGCTGCGCAGCCACCAGGAACATCACCTGTTCTGCCTGGGGCTCCCCGGACCTCTGGCTCTTCCCAGGGATCTCGCATTTCCTGGCCTAGTTCAGTGCTGGGCTCCTGGGGTATATTCATTAAATCTCACAAAACCTTGGGAGGATCGTATAATTAGCAGCAATGGATGGTGGTTTCGCACTCGGGGCCCTGGGGCCTACTGTCAAGCCCACACTCTGTAGCTGGTGTGAACCCGGGTAAGGTGTTCGATCTGTGTCTCAGATTTTGCCAATGATAAAACTGAGCCGCAGGAAGGTGAAGTTACTTGTCTGGGGTCATAGATCCAGACCATATTTTTCCTACTACGACCCACATGGATCTGTGTTCTCGGAGGATTTGTTGGTTGGAGGGTCAAATGCTAAGGGAAGTTGAAAGGGGCTTGGAGATGCCACCTCTTGGTTATCCTCTGGGGAGGCCCGCCAAGCCCATTGGTGTCATGGGAAAGCTGTCTCTGGGTTTCTGCTGGTACCTCTGAAGTTAACCTGCAGGAATAGATGGTTTTGGACGGAGAAGTCAGATCTGCTGGGCTTTTGTGGCTGCACCGATTTCTGTATCTGTGGCTGTGAGCTACTTCCACGCCCTTAGGTGTCGCTCAAGGAGGTGATGGGGATGATTGCTTGTGACAGGAAGGGAAGCAGCACAGATCCAACAACTGCTGTGCTAATACTGGCTTTAAAATTTGGTGTTGGGTTTAAAATCTGACGTCGGGGCAGCCCGGGTGGCTCAGCAGTTTAGCGTTGCCTTCGGCCCAGGGCCTGATCCTGGAGCCCCGGGATCGAGTCCCACGTCGGGCTCCCTGCATGGAGCCTGCTTCTCCCTCTGCCTGTGTCTCTGCCTCTCTCTCTGTCTCTCATGAATAAATAAATAAAATCTTTAAAAAAAAAATCTGACATCAATGAATTGTTATAACAGTTCTTTGCCTCCTTTTCGAGATGAGAAAACTGAGGTTCAGACAGTTATTTTATGACTTAGACTAGGGTTTGCGCAACCAGAAAGTCACAAAAACTAGCTACGGGGCTTCCAGGTCCTTTGCCTCTTAGAATAAGGCAGAAAGGTCTCGAATCAATGACCTTATTAACTTTTCCACCTAAGAAGCTGGAAATTAAAAGAGCAAATGAAATTGAAAATAAGTAGAAGAAAAGAAATAAAGATCAGAGCAGAAAGCAAAGATATAGAAAACAGAAAACCAATAGAGGGAAATAAATGAAGCCAAGTGCTGGTTCTTTGTGAAGATAAAATGGATAAACCCCTACACAGGCCGAACAGGAAGGAAAAGAAAGAAAGAAAACAAAATTGCCGACATCAGGAATGAGAAAAGTGACATTACTACAGATTCTATAGGCATTAGAAGAATAATAAGGAAATATTATGAAAAACTTTGTGCCAACAGATTTGACAGACAAGCTGAAATGAGTGAATTTCTCCAAAGACACAAACTACTAAAGCACCTGCAAGAATAGGAAATTTGAATAGCCCTATACTGACAAAGAAATCGGATATGTAGTTAAAAAAACCTCTGAGAAGGAAAACTCTAGACCAAGATGGTTTCACTGTTGAATTCTGCAGTATATTTGAGGTATAAACATTATCAATTCTATATGGTCGCCCAGAAAATTGAAGAGAAGGGAATGCTTCCCCACTCATGCTGTGAGACTAGTGTTCTCCTGAGACTAAAACTGACAACCTTGCAAAAAAACTAAACCAATATCCTTCATAAACACAGAACTGTAAAAAAACCTCAACAGAATATTATCAACAGCACATAAAAGAGATGATACATTATGACCAAGTAGGGCTTACTTAGCCGGCGATGCAAGCTTGCTTTAGCGCTCAGAATTCGATTGATGTGATTCCTTTCCCATGACTCTAGACTTTTAAAAGAAAAACCATGTGATTATGTTTTAGGAAAAAAAAAAAAGCATTTGACAAAATCCAACATCTTATTCTATTGAGATTCTCAGCAAACTAGGGATATAATGTACGTCTCTACCTTACAAAGGGCATTTATGGACGACCCCCAAATAACATTATACTTAATGGCAAAAGACTGAGTATTTTCTCTTTAAGATCAGAAACAAGACAGAGATGTTCATTCTCATCACATCTATTCAACACTGTACCTGAGGTTTTAGCCAGTGCAATTAGACGGGGGAAAAAAAAAGAAAAAAAAAAGAAAAGGCATCTAGATTAGGAAGGAAAAACTGAAACTTTTTATTTACTGATGACATGATCATCTCTGTGCAAAATTCAGTGTGATCTATAAAACTACTGGAATGAACAAGTGAGTTTAGCAGCAATATTGTGATATTAAAAAAATCATTAAGCAAAAATCAATTGTATCTATATCCTGGCAATGGATAGTTGCAGCCAAAATAAAAAAAAATACTGTTTATTATAATAACATAAAAAATGTGAAATCCTGAGGGATCAATCTGACAAAAATCAGCAAGACCTGTACACTGAGAACCGTGTAACATTGAAAGACATTAAAGAGGACGGAAGTAAACGGAGGGATACATTGTGCTCATGGATCGGAAGACTCATTAGTATCAAAACATCAGTTCTTCTAAAATTACTCTATGGATTCAGTGCATCCCAATAAAAATCCCAGCATGCATTTTTTTGTTTTGTTTTTTTTTGTGGAGTAAAAATCGACAAACTGATTTTAATATTCACAGGGAGATGCAAAGCACCGAGAATAGCCAAAACCACTTTGAAAAGGATGAACTTCGTGACCTTGGAACATTAAAAAAGCTGCAGTAATGAAGACAGTGTGTTTTTGGTGTAAACATAGGCAGGCCACTGGAACGGAGTAGAGAACCCCCAAAATAGACTCCCACATATCTAGATGATTGATTTTTCAACAGAGGTACAAAGGTAATTCAATGGAGAAAGTATATTTTGTTCGACAAATGGTGCTGGAACAAGCACATATCTATGTGCAAAGAAAGAAACTTCGATCCATACCTTGTACTATATATAAAAAATAAATTAAAGAAAAATGGATCACAGATGTGAGAAGCCTGAAACCATAATGTTTCTGTGAGAAAGCACAATAGAAAATCATCACGGCCTTAGGATAGGCAAAGGTTTCTTAGATACAACACGGAAAGCACAATCTGTAAAGAGGAAAAAAAAAATTGGCTGGATTTCACGACAATTAGGACCTCTTTAAGAATTAAGGGCTCCTTAAGATCTCTCTTTAGGAATTAGATTCTTTGAAGGGCACCGTGAACTGAATGAAAAGACAAGCCACGGCCTTGGGAGGAAATATTTACAAATCACGTATCTGATGAAGGAATCCCACATAGAACGTAACGAACTCTTAAAACTCAGTGATAACAAACACCACGAGGAAGTTTGGGGCCGATATTTGAAGACACTTTACAAAAGAGGATCGTGTGGATGGCAGACGGGCACCGGCCAAGATGCTTCTTGGTGATTAGGGGAGCGCCAGTTAGAAGTGCCCCTAAAACCTACCCCATCCCTGTTAGAGTGACTTAAATTTAAAAAAGGGAGGCTAAGGGCAGCCCCGGGGGCACAGCGGTTGAGCATCTTCCTTTGGCCCAGGGCGTGACCCCGGGGTCCCAGGATCAAGTCCCATGTCGGGCTCCCGGCATGGAGTCTGCTTCTCCCCCTGCTTGGGTCTCTGCCTCTCTCTCTGTGTCTCTCATGAATAAATAAATAAAATCTTTAAAAAGAAATAAAAAATAAAAAAAGGGAGGGTAAGAGCAAGTGTTTGGGGGTTCGGAGCAGCTAGAATTCTTAGGCACTGCCGGGGGGACCTAAGACGGTGCAGCCCCTCTGGAGATGGGGTTCAACAGCTTCTTGAACGCATCGTCACACCTGCAGTCATAGCCAAGCCACTTGGGGGGGTTCACCCAGGAGGAGCGCGGGGACCTGTCCACACAAACACTTCCAGGGCCGCTTAAATAAAATCTTTAAAAAACAAAACAAAAAAAACACAAAGAAGTTCGTTACTGGGCCCTTGGTGGGATGAGCACCGGGCATTACGCTGTATGTTGGCAAATTGAATTTAAATAAAAAAAAAAAAAGTAAAAAAAAAAAACCAACAAGAAAAACGAGTTCCTTAGTGGAGACCAGTGGTGAGCAGTGTGCCCCTCCCCCCCATTGCAATCCCAAGGCCTGGCCACAGGCTGGCTCCGGGGCCAGGCAGGGGCAGCGACCTCAGGGCAGGGCTTCCGGGGAGTACCCACCGACCTGCCGGCTCACCCCAGAATCCGAAGGCAGGGGCCAGGGCTCTGTGGCCTCGGGGCTCTGTGCTCCCATGGGGGATGCTGTGCAGCTGACGCCAGGGTCCGGTTCTGGTGCCAGCGGGTCTGAAGTGGCCGTGTCCTTTCTGTCACTGGTCCCGTGTCATTTTGCTGATTAATGGGAACAAGGCCGTGGCGGCTTCCAAGTGCTGGAGCACAAAAGTTCTCGATGCATTTATTCATCCAGCAAGTGTTGATGATGTGCCTTCTGGATGCCTGGCTCCGTGTGAGATGCTGGGGACCCAGAGGATGACAGAGTCAGGGTTCCTGCCATCGTGGAGCGTATGGTCTAGCATAGGAGACAGAGAATAAATAGGGAAGGAAGGAAAAGGGGATTAGTAAGACTACCTCTTTTTAGTGCTCAGAATGCGTATGACTTCCTCTCATCCTGAGGTTCTCTTCCTGGGTTCACGGACTCCATAAGCTCCTTGGAATTGTATGGAAGAGAATGTCCGTGTGGGTGTGTGTGTGCATGCGTGTGTGCAGGTGTGTGCATGCGCGTGCACTTTCTACTTCTTCTCGGGGAAGAGCCTGCAGTTCGTGCCAGAGGCTGAAGCATCCACATCCCGAGGGAGAGCAAGCAGGCTGGTGACTCTGGCTCCCCAGGCCTCACACCTGGGCACCGGTGTCCCTTCCGCAGCCTGCTCGGGGCCCACCACGGCTGCTTCCTCCTTGGCTCTCTGGGTGGGCTCACCGCTGAGAGACCCGCGCTCCTTCCCCCTGGTGGGGCCTGGAGCCCTGGCCACGCTCTGTGGCTCTGCATCTGTGTGGCCTGGAGGCTGCTGCTTATCTGGTGCTCTGAGCAGCAGCGGCCAGGGCCCCACAGGCAGCTGGAGGGGGTACCGATCAGCTCCGCCATCCCCCCAAGCCCGGCTGCCCAGCCCTGTACTCTGGCAGCTGCCGTGGGGAGGCCTCGAGTGCCCATCTGCAGGTAGCAGAGCACAGGGCAGGCGCAGGTAGCTAGGTGCACCTGTGGGGGTCTGTGTAAGGGCTCCAAAGGTAAGCCCCCCTCGGGCGGAGTCTTGGGGCCTCTCTGGGAACGTGTGCTGCTCCTGCCTCTGCTGGGAGATGACATGGACACTCCAGGAGTCCTTCCAGGTGCCTGGTGGGTCGCTGGAGCTGCATCCTGGGTGTTGTGCAGCAGCCCTGGGGCCCCCCGCGGGTGCACCGCCAATGCCAGCCTCTCTCCCGTCTCCCTGCCCACCCGGGCAGCCTGAGCATTGTGCCGTGTGCAGAGAGCCAGGTTCTCGGTGCTGAACCCTTTGCCGGTGCCTGGCACGCATTTCCCAAAGCTGTAGGGCAGGTGTCCATGGTGTTGGGGCAGATTACCTTGATGTGCTGGGCTCTGTCTCCTCCCCTGGAAGCCTCCCCGAAGCTGCAGGCCCCCAAGTCCAAGTAACCCGTGTGGGTTACAGCCAGGATTTCTTTTGGCTTGAGGGTCCCAGGGAGCCATGGAAGGTCTCTTGCCATCTGGTGCTTAGCATCTCAGGACATTTTCTGTAGAACAAAATGCTCAGAAGACCTGAGACATGGTGACTAGCCCTTTTAATTTTTTATTTTTTTTGGTCGGTGCAGAGTGCTGGTGCTGGTTGCAGCCAGGGCGTGGGGGCTTGCAGGAGCCCATGGGTACTTTCACTGCCCACTTTCAGGGACGGCCCCTGGGTGGTGGAGAAGCTCTCATAGCTGCTTTCTGAGTCAGTTTCTTCCCTAAAAAGCTGGGATGGAAGTGATCTCCTGCTGTGGCTGTGGTGAGAGTCAGAGGAGCTAGCCTCGCTCAGGATGGCTGGCACATGGTCAGGGATGGCCTGGGTGCCCTTGATGGCTCCGTGTTCCCCTGGGTCCCAGGAGGGCGGGAAGGAAGTGGGGGGCTCAGAGCTGCTGGACACTGGTAGGCTCAAGCTGATGAGCCCTGTGCTTCCTGTTACTTCCTCTGCTGTGGCTGGGCTGGGACCCTGGAGGGGCCTGCGGTGGCGAGTGGGGCCGGAATAGGGCCTGAGGACGGACCCGAGCCTGCAGCCTTGGCGGTGCTTGCCTGCCCACGGCCAAAGCCCTCTGCTCAAAGCTGAAGAGAAAATCCTTCCTGTTGGACAACTTTTTGAGGCCCGCCTTCTTTGTCGTGGCGCTGGTTTTAGGGATCTCTGGATGGACGATCCCACTAAGATGGAAGCCGGGATGCTGGGGAACAGGTGTCTGCTGGCAGGCAGGTGGGCTGGGGAGGGTAGAGAAAGGAGGGCCTGGAAAGGCCTGGTGGTGGCTCCCAGGCCCCAAAGGTGGACCGAGGCATGCTTCATTCAAGAGTTCCTGGTTCACCTTGTGCAGAACGTGGTTGTTCTGAGGAGCAAGCCTTGTGTCAGTCCCCTGGAGGCAGACACGCCGGGGCGAGGCCTCTAATGGGTCCGTCCTCCATGGCAGGTGCTGGAAACCCTTTGGGGGCCCACCGGCTGCAGCCTCGCGGCCCGCGGACAATTCGCAGGCGTAGATGGGCACCGCCTGCACGTGCTCACCAGTGGCCCTGCACCCCTTTGCCGACGTCAGGCCGCTTTGTCCTTAGAGCGAGTCACCGAATGACCCGTTTGCTGGAGGCTTGAAGAGGTCTTGGTGAGTTTTGCTTTCGCCGTAGCCCTGGTCTCCGCCTTGGGTGTCTTCCTCCTCCTGGCCATCCCCCCTCCTGTCCCTCCCGTCCAGGCTTATATGCTAGTGATGGGTGGAAGGAGGGGCCAGCTGAGGCGGCTTCCCCCCCCCCCCGCCCCCCCGTGGGGTGGCTCAGAAAGCCACTGCGATTGGAGGGAGTGGGGGAAGGACACTAAATAGCCCTCCTCACGGAGTGTTAAGTTCTCCAGGAGCGACTCAGTGTTTGCCTTGCTTGGGTTCTCTTACACCCACCTGGAAGCGCTTGACCTCAGAGGGTGTACTCAGGTGTACTCACCTCTCCCTGCAGGGTGGGTGGGGCCCAGGGAGGGTGCTGCTGAGGCTGTGCAGTGCGTGTCTGGGGCTGAACTCCCCGTGTCTCCCCTGGGCCAGGTCCCCTTCCGGCCTGGCTGGTGGCATCACCGTTACCTCCCTTACTTTCTCTCCCCGCGCTCTACTGATCGATCCCCAGCACTTTCCGGGCTTCCCTGACTCTCCTTTCTCTCCATCCCCATGGAGCCAGACCCTCATCATCTCTTGCCTGGTTCATGATGGCGACCTATCAACGTTTCCTCTCTCTCCGATCTGCTCCCATGGCCAAGAGAGGGGACTTGGGAGGTGGGATCTGATCGGTTAGACCCTAGCCTGAAAGTCTTGGGTGGCTGTGTCTTGGCTCAGGATCGAGTTGAGGTTTGCCGCACGATGTGTAAGACCCTTTCCAACCTGGCCTTCCTGCTCTTGCTGGCGCCATCGGTCCACGCTCCCCGTCTTTGCTGCTATGCTCCGCGGTGTGCGGTGCTTCAGTTCTCAGAACGCCTGTGCACTGCTCCCTACTCGTGCCTCCATCTTTCCGTGCCTCAGTGCCTTTGCATATGCCCATCTCCCTGCCCAGGAGCGCCTTCCTTGCACTTTACAATCCAGTGACTTTGATAGGCTTTCACGACCCAGCTCGGGGAACATCTCTGTTCTTCCTGGTACAGTTAGATGCCCTCCGCCTGTGGTTTTTCTGCTTTTCTTCTTCCAACTCCTTTGCGATGACCACGATATTGTTTCTAGCACTGCTCTCTACCTAACTGGTTTCCGTGCTCTGCCGTCCTGTCACCCCCGCTGCCCAGAGCATGACATCTCTAGACAGATCCCATGCTTTGTCTACACCTGGCCAGCGTCTGGCCCGGGACTTGGCACATGCTGGTCCTCCAGAATAGAGGCCTCTTCTCCCTGGACGGGCTCGTTTCACAAGTGTCTATCCAACACCTGCCATATGCCAGGCACAGCTCCAGGCACTGGAGGCACAGTAATGGACTTGACCCCCCGGAGCCTTCAGTCTAGTGCGGAAAGGTGGGTAGTAGACAAACAAGTAAACGTGTTAGATGAAGCCACCAAAACCCAGCCAAGGACACTGAGAAGAAGCAGCCAAGAAAACAGAAGTAGGATAACTAGAGGGGAGGCCAGGAGGGCATTGCAGGGGAGAGTGGGGGTAAGACAGCCTCTCCGTCCTGCATCCTGGGCATGCGAGTTGTGCACAGGCCTCACCTGGCCGCCTTGCTGTCTTTGCAGCTGGGTCAGCGCTCACGGGGCATTTAGGGTCTGTGGGGGCTTGTGCTTCTGATGACCAGAGCTGCTTGCTCTCGCGGAGGCTGCCCCTCTCTGGCCTGACGGTTATCAATCATCTACTCCAAGGAAAATACTGAAACCGGGTGTTCTTTATCTGGTTCATCCTCATGGCAAGGTCATTACCTGCTTTTACAGGTGAGGAAACTGAGGCACAGGAGGGCTGAGCATTGTCCAAGGTCACACAGCTCATGACAGGCAGCGCTGCTGCAGGGGCTGGTCTGCTGGACACCCCCGAATGTCCAGAACCTTCCCGGCTGGCCATTAAGCCACGAGCTCTTCTGAGAGTGTCCTGCATTGGTGTATGTGAAGTCGCTCATAGGCGTGCTTGTGGACAAAGCGAGGACCGTCCTTGACAGTTGCAGGCAGTGTCGTGGGATGACAGCTGGTTGAAGGGGGCAGGAAGGGTCCTGAAGGGCCCCTGGAGTCAGAGGTGGAGAGGACAGGAGGCAGGGTGAGGGGTACTTGTGGCCGAGTGAACAGCATGAGTCCGGCCCACAGTCGTGGGGTGGCTCAGGCGTTCTCCACCCGCCGCCTGGAGCCCGGTGTGCTCTGCGTCTGCCCCCAGTTCCCTCCAGAGCCAGCCCCTAGTTTGCACATGTGCATACATGTATGTGTGCAAGCGCGTGTGTGGGCAGCAGCGGGGAAAGTGTGCATCCTCCCCCCCGCCGTCTGTATGTCTGGTGTTGTGATTCGTCCATCTGTAGCCATCACTGGCTTGTCTCTGTGTCTCCAGTGTTCGGCACAGAAGGTGCTTCCTCAGCGTTCCAGGGCTGATGTCTGTCTCCGTGTCCACGTGGCTTTACGCCCGTGTGTTACACATGCCGCCCCCGCCCCTGCTAAGAGCTCCCTCTACCTTGGGCGGGTGCCCCATGCCCACTCAGGGCATCGCAGGCCCTGCCCTCTGCTGGGGGTCTCTTGGGCTTGCAGGATGGTGCACAGGTGGGTGGCCTGTGGGAGGTGAGCCAGTGGCGGGGTGGGGGGGCTGCCTTGGGGGCCCCTCCCACTCTCTTCCTCTCTCCCCCAATCCCTCTTAACACAAGCTTTGCCTGGTCCCCTATTTCCTCTCTTTCCAGTTTGCTTTTTTAGTTTCATTTGGCCTTTGCTTTTACTCTCCTCCAAGCTGGATCCATCTAGAATCTCAGAAGTGAGAAATGGAAAAACTAGCCCTGAATCTTCTCAAATGTAGGGCGGACCTTTCTTTGAGGTATTTTATTTTATTTTATTTTTTTATTTTAGATTTTATTTTATTTTATTATATTTATATTTTTATTTATTTATTTATTTATTTATTTATTTATTTATTTGTTTGTTTGTTTGTTTATTTTCTCCCTACTTTGCAGAGGGCAGGGAAGTGGAAGAAATATGTCCTGGGAGTCAGGGGGTACGAGGAGGGAGAGAAACACCAGGGGATGACCAGATCGATATGCTGGGGCACCGTGTCTATCTGTATTGCTCTCTGTATGTAGATAGGTGTGCCCCCACCCACATGCACACATTCACACGTACATTTTAAAAAAAAAGAATTTCTTTTTTTTTTTTACGTACATGTTTATATAACTTCTCACGATCCTTGGAGACCCTGGGCAATACTCGTGTGCTGCTTTAGAGAACAAAAGGCGACAGAGGGGGCAAAGTAGAGACCGAAGTGACCGGAGATACATACAGCACTTGGCCACAGGTCATGGACTTTATCAGGATCCTGATTTGACCAAAAAAAAAAAAAAAAAAAAATTCAAATATCACTTACAGGAAATTAGAAAACCAGCGGGATGTTGGGACATATTAAAGGGATTGTTTGCTTTTTTAGGCAGACTCATGATATTGTGTTTGTGTATTTAAAAGATGTACCTCGTCTTTTTTTTTTTTTTTTACATCCCTCGTCTTTAAGAGGTATAATTAAAATGTTTGCGTGAGAAGGATACAGTATTGGGGATCTTTTTCAGAATAATTTGGAAGGGGGGGCGAGGGGTGCCTGATAGGACCTGACGCCGTGTGATGAGTACCTGGGGGTTTCGTTACATTTTCTCAGCTTGTGAAATTTTCCATAATGTGCAGTAAAGTAAAAATCACATGATGGCAATTTTTCTCCAGTTACACAAAGACTATTGTTTGTTTTTTGTTTTGGTTTTCATACCTTAACTTTTCTGGAATCTTAGGTGCTGTTATCACTTGCTGGCGAGAGAGGAGCAGATGGCAGGATGAATGGATAAGCAACGAGCAAATATTAATGAGAGCAGGAAACGATCAATCGAGTTTCCTAGACAGCTTGCTTTTAGCCCTGGATACTTCTGCAAAATTACATGCATAGAATATAGCCATTATTTTTTTTTTTGCAGGAAAATGAGTCATACCATGGGCTTAAACAGGCCAGCACTTGATGGTGGGAGGCCCAAGCGGCTTCAGCGTGGGCCCTGGAGGCAGACTGCCTGGCTCTGCACGGGGCCATCCCCTGACCTTGGGTAGGAACCCCCCATTTGCAAAGTGAGGACTGATGGCAACCACTGTGCACCCAGACGGTGGAATATCATTCAGCCCCCGAAAGGAATGAAGTGCCAAAAAACGCTGCAGTGGCGGTGAACCTCACGCACGCTGTGTGAAGTGAAAGGACAGTCATGAAAGGCCCCTTATTGTGGGATCGCATTTGTATGAAATGCCTAAAATGGCAAAATGCGTAGAGACAGAAAGTGGTTGTCAGGGGTTAGGGTGGGGGTGCGGGGTATCCCGGGTATCCCGGTCATTTCAGGCCGCCGTAAAGAATATCCTGGACTGGGTGGCTGATGAGCAACAAGCATTTACTTCTGAAAGCTGGGGAGTCCAGGATCGTGGTCGCCAGCGGATTCAGGGTCTGGTGAAGGCCTTCTTCTGGGCTGGGGACTACCAGCGTGTGTTCACGGGGTGGAGACGGGTAGGGAGCTCTGCAGGGTCTGAGCTCACAGAGGGGCTCAAGCCTTGTGACTTAAGGACATCGCAGTCCTGATGTCACAGGAGGGCACCACTCTCGTGATCTACGCACGTCCCAACACCACAATGTTAGGATTTAACAAATGAATCATAGGGGTGGGGGGTGGGGGGGTATCGACACCTAGACCTTAGCAGGGAGCAGCTGCTAATGGCCACGAGGCTTCCTTTTAAAGATGATGACATGTTCTAAAATTAGATTGTGGTGATGGCTGCATGACTCTGAATATAATTTAAAAAACATTGACTTGTACACGCATCATGGGTGAGTTTCGGGGCATGTAAATTATATATCAATAAAGCTGTTTGGGGTGGGGGAAAAAAGCACCCACATCCCAGAGTTGAGTTAAGGATAAAAAAAAAATACTATGCGTAAAGTGTTTAGAAGAGGGCCTGGCGCATCATGTAGGGTTTATAATTCTAAGTGCTTTACTGAAATTATTGTGTGTGGGGGGCGCATTTTCCTCTAGCATTTGCTTTCTCAAGTGTTTAATATGTATCATGCTATGAAAACTCTGGAAGTCAGTGGTTTAGGTAGAATTACCATCTCAAGGTTTTAATGACCGTACTCTGGTCTGGAATTAAGAGCCTTCTAAGCGTCCCTAAAATAGACTCTTCATCTCCCTCCATATTTTCGGTCGTTAAAAAACGTCTCTTAGAGAAACCTGAAAATCCTTTGGGCAGTATCTGGGCAGTGGAGTATTTTTTTGGGGTGCTGTCCCCATTCCTACCCCATCCTTGAGCTGTCCTTGAGCTGCCCTATATCCCCCGCCGGTGTTTTTCAGGTCGTAGAACTTGGAACATCCGAATCTTGGTGCCTCTTGAGGTTCTTGCCTGCGTTAACAGATCCCACGCTAACGAGTAGTTCATCAGACTGATTCGCCGTCTCCTAATTCCTCTCTCTTCCTCCAACGGTTCCTTAATTGACTAAACTGTGGTGAGAGATGGAAAGACACCCGGCTTGACGAATTGGCCTTGAGGTTGGGGTGTCCAGGTCCCAGACTTGCGGACGGAGCCTGGGCTCAGCGTGGAAGGTCTCCGCGCCCTCGCCGGCTCCCTTCCCGGGCATTCCCGGGACAGAGGCGGGGGGGTGGGCAGGCAGGGGGCACCATCATGTTGGTTTGAACTCCCGCTGCACTGGCAGGGCCAATGCCCGCTGCCTGTAGAGTCTGCCTGTTGGAATCGCTTGGAGAGGTTAAAAAAACAAAAAAAAAACCAAACAAACTACCGCTGCCCGAGTACTGCCTGGGCGCGGGGGTGGGGTGGGGTGCTCTGCTGTAACAGGTGCAGAGCCCAGAGGTTCGTAGACGCTTCTGGGTGGTTCGGATTCGCTGCCAAGCTTGAGAACTGCTGCCTCTGGGGGGGACGCGCTGCGTGGGCGGTGGGAAGGCAGGGAAGGCCAGTGTCCTGGTCGTAGGGGCGGAGGCAGGGACAGACGTCGCCTGGCGCGTGTAGGGCGACACCTGCGAGTAAACGTGCTGCTTCCAGCTGGCTTTCTGCTGGGGTTGGATGGGAGCCCGGCCTGTGATCCCCTCAGCCTTTGAACGTGGGCCACCCTAGCTTCCCTTCTGCGCAGACACATGTGCCTTTATCAACCAGACGGGTCAGTGGGGTTGTCCTGGGGGCCCGGAATGTGACAGCCGGAGGTGGCTCGGCCTGGGCCCTTTGCCGACGGCCCCTGGGGGCACAGAGGAGGTAGCGCCCTGAGAGGAGCCGCCCCCGGGAGGGGAGAATGGCTCCAGGAGGAGGGCTGCTGCAGCTCCACTTCACAGGGGGGTAAACTGAGGCTGGGAGGGTGTGTGTGGGGGGCTTAGAGAGGCGGGTGCAGCCTGCGGGAGGACACCCCTGCCCCCCAGCTGGGCGGGCGCTCGCTCGGCCCACCGCGCAGCTGCCCTTTTCAGTGCAGGCCTGGCCCTGGGGTGCTGGGTGGGTGCTGCCTTGGATTCCTGATTCCCCAGAGTCCTGGGCGTGCCGGGGGGCTTCCTGGAAGAGGCCTGGGCAGTTTGGTTTCCGTCAAGGGTGGTGGGCAAGGCGCACCTTCCTGGAGGCCAGGTGCCTGTCCCCTCTCCCCCTGCCCGCTCCGCTGATCACCCCCCAAGCCACAGGGCGAGGGACGTGAGTGTACCCTGGAGAAGGTGGGAAGGTGGGTGCTCAGCCCCCAGGCTGGGCTGCGTGGTGGCCGCGGGGGGTTGAACCTTTTGGGAACGCAGCATCTGCAGGCAGCTCCCCCTGTAGGATGTGGGGGGGGACTGATTGTAGGGTGGGAGCCCTTCCTCCATGTGGGAGGGGCTGAGTCCCAGAAATCCCCCCCTGGATCTCGGCTGGGAAACTTCTGGAGGAGTTTTGCATCTCTCTGACTTGCTCGAATCAGTAGGCCGTCACCCCTGGCTCTCCGGCATCCCCCGGGGGCTCTGTTCCGTTTCCGCCCGTTTTCTTCTTGCCGGCTTCCTCCCGCACCCCACATAGGCCAGGCACCAGCAGGTGCCACCCCGGGGCTGGAGTGCGCAGGACGTGGCCGCAGCACCGCTTCCCGAGTCCGCACTCTCAGACGTCACTTGGGTAGTTTGGGTGGATCGCGGCACGGGGGCTGCAGATCGGGGACTCAGCTGCCAGCCACCTGTTTGTTGATCCATCAGCGATCTTCAGCTCTCCGCATCCACTCGCGCAGTGGCGTCCAGCGCAGGCCCCCTGCCCTCGCAGGCCCGGCACCTGGCTCCCCGGAGCAGCGTTCGCATGTGGCCCATGTGCCCTGCGTGGCCTGTCCAGGCGTCAGCTCAGCTCTCGGCCTGGACCGCTGCCCGGAGCCACCCCGCGCCACAGCCCGTGGCCTGGAGCAGCCCCAAGAGGCCGGGGCTGCAGTGGGCCGTCCCCCCACTCCCTGGTGCTGGGTGGGCGTGCTGAGCTGCGCCCCTCCCTCTGCAGTGCCCCCCCCCCCGCCCTCCCCCACCTCCCCCTCTCCTCCCCCCCATGCTAGGGTGGGTGTGCTGAGCCCGCACCCCTCCCTCTTGCAGCGGCCTCCCTCCCCTCTCCCCCCCACCATCCCTCCTCCCCCTGCTCCCCCCCCCAGCCTATGGGCTAGGGTGGGAGTGCTGAGCCTGCACCCCTCCCTCCTGGGTCACCCCCTGCCCCAGCGGAGAATGAAGTTAGTGTGAAAGTTGGAGATAAAGTTCTCCCAGAATATGGAGGCACCAAAGTAGTCCTAGATGACAAGGATTATTTCTTATTTAGAGATGGTGACATTCTTGGAAAGTATGTGGACTGAAATCATTCTTAAAACAGTATGAAGCGAAGCTGCCCATTCCAGTGAAGTTGTGAAATCTTGCATCATGTAAATAATTTTCATGTCTCTCTTTTATATATATATATAAATTATATATATATATAATACATATATATATATTTTGAATTCTCTAAAGAGCCTCTTATTATCAGCTTCAGAATGATTTTGCAAGGTGCAGTGTGGCCACTATGGAGGTGGCTTGTGACACCCAGTGCTGTTAGGAGCTCACAAAATCTTCCTCCCCGTTCAGGCCTGGGAGCTTGGAGCTGTACTGCCCTGCCGTCACCCACTGGGGTGCACGCCTCCCCGGTACCCCTGCCCTGTCCCCCGGGGTGGGGGGAGCGGATGGGGTGGTCAAGAATTCATGTGCATGTCTGAGCTCACCAAGTCCCTGTGTGTGGGTGTCACTGCCTCCTTCCCCCGTGTCCCTGGGGCCGCCTCAGGGCTGCAGAGGCTGCCTGGGTCCTCCCACGTCTGTCCGGGCAGGGGGGATGCGCCCCAGCAGTTGCGAGAGCAGCAGGCAGTCACCCTGGGCCCGGAGGTCTTGAGCTGCACTCATGCCGTGAGGGATTCCAAACCATGGATGCCTGTGTCTGCCTCTTCTAGGCAGCCTGCCCTGACTGCTCCCTTCTCTTGCCCTTGCTGTACTCACGTGGCTCTCGGCCCTGAGCTGTGTGCCCAGACTGTGGGGCCCACGTGGGTGCTTGTGCTCCTCGCTGTCTTGAGAAGCCCTGGTGGGCCTGCGGGGGTGCGTCCCTTGGGGCCCAGTGCCTCACCTGGCCCCTCGTCCTGGAAGGCGGTGCGTGTGGTGTCACACACGTCCCTTGAGATGCTCGGGCAGGATGCCTGCCCGTGTCTGGCCCAGGTCATCCCTGTTGCTTAGTCAACCCGCTTCTGTGTCCCAGAGCCACAGGCTGAGGACCAGACGGGGAGAGAGACCCCGCAAGGAGGAGGAGGTGGGGCTGCGGCATCCTCACCTGTAAAGTGGGGACTGTGGGGCCCGCAGGCCTGGGGGAGGACTGCACGCGCTGGTCCAGCCCCAGCTTGTTGGCAGAACTGGGGGGTGCTCTGGGGAGCCCTCCCCGCCGCCACCCCTGCGGCAGCCCTTGGGCCCATCTGCGTGCTCCTGGCGTCTGTGGGGAGAGCCAGGGCAGGGCTGCGAGTGGCCCCTGGGAGCTCCCCTGTGTACCCGGGGGGCCCGCGTGGCTCTCTTCCGGGGGAAGCGAGCGGTCTCTGTGGGGCTGGCTGCGTGGTTCCGGCGGTACAGACATTTAGTGACTGTGGCCTCTCCCCTGCCCACCCCCAGAGAGGAAGCAGCAGGGAGGGCCTGGCCAGGGCCCAGCTGGTGCCGTCGGCTGCTGCCCACAGCTGGAGACCTCCGGGGCTGGGCCTCTGTCCGCCCTGCCTGGAAGCCCCCGTTGGCTCTCTAACCCACCAGGCCTCGGATGGCCGAACGCTCTGGGTGCCCTGACTGGACGGCTGCAGGGTGGCTGGGGATGATGGCAGTGCTGTAGGGAGGGCAGGGCACCACTCTTCCTGCCACACTTGCCTGGGCCTTTCCTGGGCTGTAGGGGTGGCCTCCACTCAGCCTCCCTGCCAGCAGAGCCCTGGCCTCCCTCCTGCAGCAGGCAGCCTGCACACCTATTGGGTCCCAGCCACGAAGGCAGGAAGGTTCTGAGCTTGAGAACTCAGGGCTCCGGGTCTGGGTCAAGGCTCAGGCGTCACTGGGACGTGAGCAGACAACAGGTGTAGGGTACAGACACTCTGCCCCAAACAGTGTGGAAATAGAGACTGCCCAGCACGCTTTGCCGCGGCTGCGGGGACGGGTGGAAACTGCGTCCCGGTCACACTTAACCTTCGGGTGGGAAGGCAAGGGGGGCATGTTTGTTCTTACCTAAACTTCTAAATATCAGCTGGGCCAGTGTCTGAGGGCAGCCATTGGCCATCTAGTCGGCAGGGCCTGCTGTCACGCTACCCAGCTCTGGGACTGCGCTGGGCTGCATGAGCTCTCTGAGCCTCAGTATGCTCATCAGCAGAATGGGACAGTCCTGTAGACCCTACAGGGTCCTCGTGAGACCTCAGGGAGGAACAGCAGAAGGGGACAGTCCTGTAGACCCTACCCTACAGGGTCCTTGTGGGAACTCAGGGAGGAACAGCAGCAGCAGACAGTTTTGTGGACCCTACAGAGTCCTTGTGAGAACTCACTGAGCAACAGCAAATGGGACAGTTGTGTTGACCCTACAGGGTCCTCGTGGGAACTCACTGAGCAATAGCAGAAGGGGACAGTCCTGTAGACCCTACAGGGTCTTCATGAGAATCAGGGAGGAATAGCAGAAGTGGACAGTGTTGTGGACCCTACAGGATCCTTGTGGGCACTCAGTGAGTGACCGTATGTGACGTGCTGGTAAGTGGCCCCAATCCTAGTACTGGTGCTTCCCGAGGGAGGGACAAGGAGCACAGCTGAGGTGGGCAGATCCCTGCCTGGAGGCCCGCTTGGGGCTGAGGTTGCTCTGTAGTCGGCCCACGCATCCTGAGCCTTAAACCTTTCCTGCGTCTTCCACAGTCTGGCCTTTCCATGGGCTCAGATGTCCCACCAACGTGACCCCGGTCTCCTCTTGGGTGTGAGTCAGCAGCGCACTGTGCTGCTCAAGAGTTCGGGGTGTGAGTGTCACCTCCTGAATCCCAGGGGCCCCCTGCGGATATGGTCCCGAGGCCACTCACCAACCCACGCTTCCTCCCCGGCACCCCAGGACACAGAGGTCTAGGGGGCAGACCCTCCCCAAGCATTTGGGAATAAAGGAAGGGATTGCGCTCACCTTGCTCAGTCCCAGCTCCAAGTCTTCTCCTGCCCCCACCCCAGGCCAAACCCTTGACCTGACCCTTAGTCCTACCCTTAATCCAAACCCAGATCTCGAAACGGTGCCCGTCTGTTTGTAAAGTGCTCTGGCCCGGCGCCCCGAGCCCCAGGCTCCTGCAGGCACTGACCCAACGCTGGCCTGTTGGGGTCTGTCTGACGCTCTGTGTCCCCTCCCAGCCCCAGTCTCCAGGATGCCAGCGCCTGGGGCACAGTCCTGCCTCTCGGGGCCTGCTGTCCGCCCTCCTTGGCGTCACCTGGGCCTGGCCCTTTGTGCGGAAACAGGGCTCCCCGGGCCCTTCCTCAACAAAGCTGGGGTGCGAGTGACACGGTCATCCATCTACCCGGTCCCGGGGCTCCCTGCCCCTCAGCACAGGATGCAAGGAAGGAGATCAGGCCGGGTGTCCTGGGAGCAGACCCCCGGGGCCACCACATGGGTCTCCTGTGGCAGGCGCCCCGGGGCCGGTGGGTCGCCCCGGCCTCTGCTCTGCGGCCATCTGTCCTGCCCAGAGCTCCGTCCGCCTCTGGAGCGCCTGGGGCCAGCGGAGGGCAGCCCCACTGCCGTCGCCGTCGTTGGGCTCCTGGATTTCCACTTGCGCTCACTATGTGCCTCTGAGCCCCATTCCTCGTCCCCCCCCCCCCCCCCCCCCCCGGCTTTGCCCCCACGCATGCCCTGGTGTGAGAGCATCCACCACGGCCCTCGCTGCTGCTGGCAGAGGGAGGCCGCCCGCCCATCCTCGTCCTCTGCTACCTTGGGCCGGGCCGGGTGATTCAACGCCAGGGTCGGGGAAAGGGGCTGCTCTCAGGTCCGCGAGGGAACTGAGCTCCCAGCCTTCGCCTTGCTCTTCCATCGCCTGAATGCTGTTCGTCCCCGACCCGGCCTCCCCCTCCCCGGGGCCTCAGCCTAACGTCACTGCTCTGGCCCTGAGCCTCCTGAGCGGCAGTGGTGCCTGCACCTGACCCTGCGGTTGCTGGGGATGCACTGGCCCTTCGGGTCCTCCCCTGTGTCCACGTCCAGGGGCTGCCTGGACAGGTGTCACGCTTGGCCCGGGGCATGGGGTGGGGCTGGAGTGGGCGCCCAGCTCTGCCACCGTGGAGCCCCCCCCCCAACTCTGCCGCCCCTCCTGGGGCTGCTTCCTCGCGGTCCTGGGCTGCTGTTCCAGGTCACTGGGCTGGAGCCTCCCCCAGATTTTGTCCTTTAAAACTCATTGATTTTTGCGCTGACTTTTACAGTACAAATGTCATCGTTAGATAAAGTAATTGAAGCGGGTAATCTATGCGCCGAGCGCCCACAGCCCCCCTCGCTGCCCAGCCTGGGGTGGCCTCAGGAGCGCTGGGGCTCGTGTCCCCGGAGGCCCCCCACCCAGGGCCTCAGGCGGAGCCCTTCGCGGGTGCGTGGGGTGGTCGGAGGGTGCCGTCGCTGGCAGCTGGGCCCAGGGCCCCTCCTTGTCCTCAGCCCTGCGGCTGGGCCAGCGGGACGTCCCCAGGGAGAAGACGCAGGAGGAGGGTGCGGTGGCGGCCCCAGGGCCCCTGCCTCCCAGCCGGGATTCGGCAGGCGCCCTTGTCCCCTGGCCTGAGCAAGCCCTCGGGGGGTGCAGCCTGTACCCCATGCCCCGCACACACCATGTCCCCTGTGAATGCAGCCACTGGAGGCCCCGGGGAAGCGGGTGCACCTGCCCACCTCCTTTGTTCCCGGGAGCCTACATCCTAGGTGAGGCCTGTAGTGGTGCCCACAAGCCTCCATCTCCAAGTCTGCAGAGCGGCCTGCGGAGCCGCGGGGTTTCCCGTGCATGACAAGGGTCTTGGAAGCCTTGGGGCATGAGGCACCTCTCGGCCTTGCCCAACCTCACCTCCCTTGTCTCTGGAAGGTCTCCCACCTGTGGATGGTGCAGGTGGGAAGGCCCCGGGTGAGACAGGTGCCGGCTTGGGCCCCACCCCCCGCCCAGCTGAGCATGTGCACTGCCTCCTTGGTGCCGGGCTTGCAGCCGAGCGGGGCCCCAGGGGAGGAGCAGATGACACGAGGCTGACCTCCAGCCCCCAAGGCAGAGTGAGCGGGTATGCGGGGAGATGCGTGCAGACCCCGGAGCCAGAGCAGGCCTGGACCTGGGAGCACAGGAGACAGGGGCCCTGGAGGAAGCCGTCAGGCCTGGGCTGATCTACAGGAGTGCCTTAGCGGAGGAACTCTGTCCTTCCAGATGCAGACCCGCATCTGATCCCAGGCTCCATCCCACGTTCACCCTGGGCAGCCTGGGGAAGCGGGACAGGGCGGGCCTGAGGCTAAGACCGTGGACGGAGACTCCTCTGGGCCCTTCCTGGGGCTCAGTGAGGTTCTGTGGGCCCTGACTGGCCTGGGGCTTTCTGGCTACCCCTGCCCCCACCCCTTGCAGGCCCCAGGAGCCCCTTCTTGGGGCACGAGCTCCTGGGGGAGGGCGGGCAGGGAGGGCTGGGGGAGACGCTATCTTGTCCTGGGTGCAGCGTTGCTAACTGAGCATTGATGGTGTGCCTGGGGCAGCTGTACCTGGTGACTTGTTCTCTCTTTCTTTTTTTATTTTAAAGATCTTATATTTATTTATTCATTTGAGACACAGAGAGAGGGGCAGAGACATAGGCAGAGGGAGAAGCAGGCGCCATGCAGGGAGCCCGACGTGGGACTCGATCCCAGGACCCCAGGGTCACGCCCTGAGCAGAAGGCAGACGCTCCATCGTGAGCCCCCAGGTGCCCTGTTCTCCGTGTGGTGTGGGCCTCGAGCCTGGCAGGTGGCCTGGAGAAGGCATTGCTTGTCCTGGCTTTATTTTTCTGTAGGAGCAGCCCCTCCCCCGACACCCACGCCAGCCCCCAGGGAATGCCATGGGCCACGGCCGCACACTCCTGAAGCCGGGAAGACAAGCGGGGCTGTGGGGGTTGTGGCTTGCTCTCTCGGCTGGCAGCCTGGCAGGACTTGGGGTGCGCATGTGAGCCTCAGGGCCTTCAGGAATCCAGGCTCAGGTCGGGTTGCTGTGTTGGAGAGCCCTGTACGGAGTAGGCCGCGGGAGGGGTGGCAGTGGGCAGTGTCCCTGGGCCTCCACCCCATTCGGGCCTGTATGGGGCCGCTGAGCCCCTGAGAAGTGGTGGTGGGGGACCGGGCGGGAGCCGCAGCCTGGCCAGGCCCTGGCCCTGACCCGTGGGCTGCCCCGGCGGGGCTGACGCGGTGGGGCGCCGGGTGGCCCGCCTCGCCCTGGAGGGGGACAGCGGCTGCATGGCGGGCCAGGGGGACTCCCGTGAGCACTGAGAGCCCAGTGTTGGCGCCGGAGGGGCCGCTGGCCAGCCGACCGCAGCTCCGAGGGTCGAGCCAGAGCGGCCGCGCGGTCGATGCCCAGGTCCCTCGCTCCGGCAGGGCCATCCTGGGGGCTGCGTGGCCCCAGGCATGGGTGGAGGGCAGCTGGGGGGATCCTTCCTGCCGAGCAGGGTTCGCTGGCCTGTGTCCTGGCCGTGGGGACCCTTGGGGCAGTGGAGAAGGAGCAGGGCGGGGGGTGGGGGTGCCGATGCTGCCATCCATCCCACCTTCCAGACGCCCCAGGCCCATGGCCTCCTAGAGGGCCACGGCTGGAGGCAGCCGGACTCTTGGGGCTCTTGGTCCCCGGTGTCCCCTCCTGGCCTCAGCGCCAACACGGTGAAGGCGGCCTGTGCTTTGCCCTTTGCCTGTTGCTCTGCATGCGTCCCTCCCTGTGATGCCTGCGCCTCCTCCCCCGACCCCGTGAGCCTTCGGGCCTGGGCCGCGGGCCCCGTGGGCAGGACCAGCTCCAGCCCCACAACACACCTGTTTACCTGTGGTTTCAGTTAGAAACGTTCCTAACGCCCCCGGGACACGTCCAGGCCCGGCCTCGCCGTCCCCAGAACACGGCGAGGCACCCCGCGCGCCCGCCCGCGTTTTCCTCCCGTGAACAGAGTGTGACAATTGGAAGTTGGTAGAAAATAAAGCAGTCTTGTTTTTCTGCCTTCTCTATTGATCCGGTTTTAGCAGGGAGGCGCAGGCTGTAATTTGTTTCATTTTCCCTTTGGTTTCCGAGGGGATGGAGATGTCATCATGAGCCCCTCCGCCCGCCCTCTCCGCGAGCCGCTGCCTTCGGGACCACCGGCACCTGCTCGCAGGCCTCGTGGGCAGGTCGACCAGCGGGTCATCCATCCCTGCCTCCTTCGCCAAGCGCCCTGCCGGGAGTGGTGGACGCGCTGAGAAGCCTGGGGTGCCTTTGGGCAGGCGCCTCCCGGCCCATGCGAACACGGGCCCTGCGGGAGAGCACCCCAGTAGCCGTGCTCTGGGACGGCCTCCGCCGGAGAGCTTCTTTCCTGGCTCAGTGCATGGTCTGAGCCTTGGTGCTCTCACGTATGTCATGGGCTTGCGACATTTCTCCCGGGAACCGGGGATGCTCAGTGGGGGGGACATGTGTCACCATTTGCCCCCACATCTGCACCCCGGGCGTAGTAAGATTTTCACAGATGCTGTCCCTTCCCATGGCTCTGCCTGTCCTGATCCAGCTTCTCAGGCCATCCCCTCTGCTTGTGTCCCTCCTCTCCTCTTAGGCCACCCACCCCATAAGGCTTCAGAAGCCCCAGCATAGGAATCCCCAGCATAGGAATCCCCACACCCCCTGAGCCACCTGATTGTGCTAGGATGTCAGACGGTGGCCCAACATTTGTTTCTCTTTTCTGACCTTCCTTGGTGTATCAGCTTATTTTCTCTTGCCATCTCTGACTGCAGAGTGTGGCTCACAGCGGGTTCTCTGGGGGACTGGGTCACGTGGCCAGGGGAAGGGGGCTCTCACGTGGCTGCAGCCTTTCTCAGGTTTCACACACTCAGACTGTCGGTGCTGGTAGTGACAGCAGAGAAGTGGGAAGCCCGTGATGGATGCACAGCTTTCCTGAGAGCCAGCTGGGCAAACGCTTCTTAACAAGAACTCCCTGGTTCTCGAGCATTGGGAGGAACTTCCAAACAGATGTCGAAAGACGGATGAAGGCTTTCGGCCCCAGTGTGTGAGTGTGTACTTGACAGTAGGCTACATGATTCTAAGACGACAGCTTAGGAGCTGGGCTCCCCTAAATCCCACGCCTTGCTTCCCTGCTTACGCCCCGTGTGACCCTGGGCAGGTCACCTTACCTCTGTGAGCCTCAGGTTACTGATCTAAAAAACGAGGGTGCTTATTCCCAGCTGGAAGGATCGTTTTGAGGGCTAAATGGGTAGAGAGTTCCTGGTTCCTGGCACAAGGCAGGCCCTCAATGCACGTGGATGGCTTTCTTCTCCCTGTAGTGCTGGAGGTTGCTGCTGCTGAGCCTCTCTCAGAGCTGTGGGCAGGTCCTTGGGCTGGAGAATGGTGACGCCTAGCAGGTGCTTGGCTCCTGGCCACTCAGCCTTCAGACCCTTTGTGGACCATGCCTCCTTCTTCCCTTCTTTCTTTTCGGTGGCATGGTTGTGTACACTGTTCATCTTTCCCAAAGAGTAACTTGAGAGTGGTCATGCTGCAGTTGGCCTGCAGAAGGCATGGCAGCTGGGAGAGGAAGGGCGGGATAGGTGATCTGGGCCCAGCTGGGAATTCCGCATGGCTGAGATGGAATGTGTGCTTTGGAGAAGTTTCCTCAACAGAGATGAGGCTAGGCACACAGTGGGCGTTCACAGGGTGTCTTTGCCCTCAGCCAGGGACTTCAGCAAGAGCTAGTATAACATATATACCTACCTTGGGCCCTCAGGATGGAAATCAGACCCAGCCTGTCCTAGTTTAGAGGTTGAAATCAGACCCACTATCCTAGTTTAGAGATTGAAGTTCATGTAGGGGTGGACAAGTGTACCTTGGCATACATGGTGGTGGTGGTGGTGGTGCTGCTGCTGCTGCTGGTGGTGCTGGTGGTGGTGATGCTGGTGGTGGTGGTGGTGATGATGGTGCTGGCGGTGGTGATGATGATGATGGTGGCGATGGTAGTGGTGATGACGGTGGTGCTGTTGGTGGTGGTGGTGCTGGTGTTGTTGGTGGTGCTGGTGGTAGCGATGCTGGTGGTGGTGGTGGTGGTGGTGGTGGTGGTGGTGATGATGATGGTGCTGGTAGTGATGATGGTGTTGGTGCTGTTGGTGGTGGTGGTGGTGGTGGTGGTGCTGCTGCTGCTGCTGCTGGTGCTGGTGGTGCTACTCGTGGTGGTGCTATTGGTGGTAGTGATGCTGGTGGTGGTGATGATGATGATGGTGCTGGTGGTGGTGTTGGTGGTGGTGCTGGTGGTGCTGGTGATGCTGGTGGTGCTACTCGTGGTGGTGGTGCTGGTGGTGGTGGTGATGGTGCTGATGGTGCTGGTGGTGGTGGTGCTGTTGTTGTTGGTGGTGCTGCTGCTGGTGGTGGTGGTGGTGCTGCTGCTGGTGGTGGTGGTGCTGTTGGTGGTGGTGGTGCTGTTGGTGCTGGTGATGATGATGATGATGGTGCTGGTGCTGGTGCTGGTGGTGGTGGTGATGGTGATGCTGGTGGTGATGCTGGTGGTGCTGGTGATGGAGACAGATGGGATTCAGCCCTTAGTATATGCAAGATACTTATTACCTGCTTTGCGTGGGTGTCAATTCCTTCAACGCTCCTAAGAATCCTATGAGCTTACCGCTGCTTGTTATCTTTACGTTACGGATGGAGAACAGGGGCAGAGAGAGATTCAGCCAAGTGTCCAGCATCAGGGGCTGAAGCGCAGCGTTGAACCCTGGCTGACTTAATTGTGCTGCCACCCTGCCTCTCTCCCAAGCAGGCCAACCCGCTACACTGAGTAAGGCAGCGTCCTGTGGGGCAGACAAGGTTGTGGCCTAATGACGTCTAACAGAAATACAATGTGAACCACGTGTATAATTTAAGATTTAGAAAGTAAGAAAGATCCAGGTGAGATTTATTTAACATATTTTATTTAGCTCAATGCATTTATTTAGTTCATTATTGTTGTTCTAACATGTAATTAATAGGAAAAATTATTAACGGAATAGTTTATATCCCTTGTTTTGTTCTAAGCCTTTGAAATCTGGTGTCTGCTTTATACTTACAACCTTTCTCAATCGGGTCAGCCGTGTACGTGCTCAGTGGCCACCTGTGGCCTGTGGCTCTCAGAGGATCACCCATCCCTTGTCCTCCTGTAGCTCACAGCCTGACCGGAAGACATATCCCTTCTGTTTGCTTCGCCTTTGCTCGGACAGTTTCCCATCTTTCTTGTATCTCTGAGACTTCACGCAGTTGCTCCTTTCTGTGATTTCAGGAGGGGCTGGCGCAGAGTCCTATCGGTCAGAGGAACTTTGGAAAGGTCAGGCCTGGGGGTGCCCGTGAAAGTCAAAGCTGTCAGGGGCAAGTCACATCTGCTGCTTTCTGGGGGGTCAGGAGGTGGGAATCTGGGCCAGGGAATTTCTGATGATGCCATTTGCTGGATACCGACACCATGTGCTTAACGTTTTTCACTTTATTTTACCCAATAGCCCCATCATGTAATCTGCTCTTTTATTTTAACCAGTGGATCGACTCTAGGGAAACTGAGGCTCAGAGAGGGTGGAGGCACCTCATTCGCTGGGTGGTGGAGCCAAGGTGGAGGCCTGGGGCTGTGTGACTCCCAAGGCCAGGCCTTTCTCTGGTCAACACGCTCTAGTTCAGCTCAGGACAAGGAACGGGAATTATTCTCCATAGGAACCAGGAGGCCCTTGATGCTTGTGGACAGGGACAAACCTGGCGGCGGGGGGACTGGTGGGGCTGTATTTTCTTTAGCTCGCTGGATACATTGGGCGTGGTATGACATGACGTAGTAGAAAGTCCCAAGGGTGCTCCCTGCTTTGGATGGGCCCCTCGGGACTCTTCTGGTCCATGCGCCAAGGCCTACAGCGCCCCTGCGGGGGAGACACCCCGCTGGCTGTGGGTGTGGCTGGGAGTCTGAGACAAGGCTGCTCCGATGGTCGGGATGCAGCGCCCCCACGAGCCCATCGGTGGCAGGCGGCCCCCCGGATGTCCCTGCTCACCACGATGAGGATGGAGAGGTCGCCGGTGGGCATCTGTAGTGACTGCCCACTGTCACTAGCATTTATAAACGGAGCAGAGTCCAGCTTATCCTGGGGTAGCCTCACTGTTCCTCTCTGGCCTTTTTGCCTGCTTTATTCCTGGGGAAATAGAGGTGGCCTGAGGACCTAGGTCACTGGGAAGTGTCCTCACCCGGAGGCATCTGTGCGAGGAATTTATGCAGGTGGAAGGCCACCAGTTGTGCTCTCAAGGGAAAGGAGAGCATTGAGCATGGTAGGCCTTGGTCATCCCCCTGCTGCGAGGCCTCTAAATGGGGATGCTGGGTTCCTTGAAGGACCCACCATGTGTCTGGGCTGTCCCGCAGTGGGAGCTTGCAGGACATGAAGTCCTGCTCAGATGTGTGCTGAGCGCTTCTGCTTTGGCCGAGATCTCAGAGGCTCCCTGGCCGGCACTGGGCGTCGGGGGGGGGCTTCCCTTTATTCCGGCTCAGCAGGAGAGAAGGCGGAGGGTTGGCCTTTGGCTGCAGTGTGGGGGCATCTAGGCGCCGGGACGAGATGTAGGAGGCAACACCTAGCACCGCCCCATCCGCTCCTCGCTGTAGCAAGGTCCACAGCCCTGGCTGCTAGTGGTGGGACCTGATGGCGTTGCTTCTTCCGTGCCCTTATCCACAGTCCTGGGCTGGCTCATCTCCTTATGGGGTGTCGAGCAGATTTGGGGCCCAGCATCTGCTTCCGTGCCGGGCTGCTCATGAAGGTTTCGGCTGTCACCCGTCATCCGGTGGCCCATGGAGAACCTGCTGGCTCTTGTCCCCTCGGCTCCCTCCGGGGGCCTTGCCCTCACATCGCTTTCTCTGTTTCCTGAAACATGCGTCTTTCCTTGCCCGGGTTCCTTCCCCATCCACGCGGGGCACCACCCTGCCTCCCAGCTCGGCGCCCGTGTCCCCCTGGAGCCCGTGCCTGGAAAGCGTCCTCAGTCTTCGGCAGCCTTGCCGCCTCCGCGGAGACCCTCTCCTGAGCGCCTGCCATGGTTGGTTTTGCGTGTCCGGGAGCGAGGCCGCGGCACTCAGTTACTCAGACACGAGTCTAGAGGTCTCCACGGAGGTGCTTGCAGCCAGAGCTAATGGCCATCATCGGTTGGCCTCCAATAAAGGCGAGG
The DNA here is from genome assembly GCF_048418805.1 of Vulpes vulpes. Taxonomy (NCBI): domain Eukaryota; kingdom Metazoa; phylum Chordata; class Mammalia; order Carnivora; family Canidae; genus Vulpes; species Vulpes vulpes. The sequence goes on along the minus strand of NC_132783.1, from coordinate 92,812,576 downwards.
AGGGTGGGCTTCGTCCAATCATTGCGAAGCCTTAAGCCCAGAATGTTCCCTGGGGAAGAGGAAATTCTGCTTCCCGGCTGCCAGGTGCCCTACATGGCTCTGACCTGTCGGCCCCGACGGCTCCCTAAGCCAGCTGTTAAATACACACCCGGCCAGGGCTCTGTCCCCCTTTTTCCCTCCATGTCTCCTGCACGCTGGCCGGTGCCCTCAGCCTTGCTTCCTCCCTCTGGCAAGGGCCCAGCAGCCATCCCCTCGGGCTCACTCGAGGAGCCCTGGCGCTGCAGTGCAGGCTGCTCTGCCCTTGGTTCTAGCTTGTGAACGGTCGGGACGGGATATTTGGGTCTGGCCTGGGTGGGGAGCAGGGGTGGGTGGCAGCTGCTGCTAGGCCTGCAGGAGAGGGGACACGTTTCTTGGAGCCGGGGCAGGGAGGTGTTCCCAGAAGATAGGGGTGTGTGTGGTGCACAAGCTGCGCACCTGTGCCCTCCTGTCCCCTGCGGCCTCCACGCGCTGCTCACACGGCTTGAGCCAGGCCCTGGTGTCACTGCTGCTGGGACCGCGGGCCAGCATCCCGGTGTCGGGCTTGTCCCCCCTGCCAGCCGTGGAGGGCAGTGCTTGTGCTGCTGCCCTGGCCTCTCCTGCAGTGGTGAGCACCGTCCTGGCTGCCTGGCTTGCTTCTCCCCCGCTCATGCATCACTTTTCCAACTCCCGCTCTCACGTGGGTGTGTTGGCATCTGCTGCTGTGGCAGCAATGGGGACTGCAGCCCGGTGTGTCCTGGAGCCTTCCCGTGCCACCCCTGTTGCTCCGGGCGCCCTGCTGAGGCTCCGCGAGCCTCCTCCTCTGGCCGGGAGAGCTGTGGCTTGGAGAGCTCGGCAGCCACAAGCCCAAACCCGCTGTCCGCCCCACAGCCTGCCGTCCCTCACTGGCCTGTGCCCCGCTGACCCTTCTGTCCGTGTCGCCCCGTGTGCTGGCGGCTGCAGCAGGACACAGTGCACAAGGACTGGCCAGGGGGGTGATGGTGTCACAAAGAGGGCACAGGGATGCCCCAGAGCCACAGCTGGGGGGCCCGGCAGCTCGAGGAAGGTCCCCTGAGGAGGCCACGCTGGGGTCCCCACCGCCATGCTTTGCAGGACTATCAGGCCTGTGGATCCTGGCTCTTAATGAGTGGAGATAAGGGTTTAATTTTGGGATTAGCAGCAGGTGGTGTGGGGCTGCAGAGACCCTAGGCCGCTTGTGTGCATCCCCAGGGTGGTGCGGCCACACCTTCCCTCCTCGCAGGGCTCCCGGCTTCCACTGACCGTCAGCCCTGTCATCCCAGCGTCAGCCCCATCATCCCAGCGTGTTGCTTGCTGTGACCAAAGGGCGGCACCCGAGGGAGGGGCTGAGCCTCTGCCTGCGGGGCCGCGTTGAGGGGGGGGCGCACAGCGTGGACCCCTTCTGGGCCTGGGGAGGCTGGGGGGCCAGGCCCAGCCGGGTGTGCTGCTCTTCACCCTCCGTTCCCGGGGTGTGGGAGGAGGTTCCTGACCCTCTCCACGACACACTTGGAGCTGAAGTGCGGGCATGCGTGTAAGGGGGGAGTGCACCGTGTGTGTGCTTGTGTGCCCATGTGCGCATGGGCACGGGCATGTGAGCAGCGTCGTGCTGGTAAGCGTGCGACGACCAGCCCAGTGAGAACACGGGGTGCCCCGGTTTAGGCTGGGCTGCCTTCTGGGGTGGGAACACTCACAGGGCGGCCGGCGTTGGGGTGGAGCGTGGGTGCGGGTATGGGTGTCTCGAGCATGGGGATCCTAGTGAGATGCGGCGGAGGGCTGGGGCCGGGAGCTTTGTGTGTCCGGCAGCGGGTTTGTGACGCGATTTGTTCAATTATACGATTGCATGGTTCCCTCGATAGTGGCTGCATGCGACTTGTGGCTCACGGAGTCAAAACTTTGACAGCAGGCTGGTCCTGGCACATGGGCCGTGAGGGCATGAGTGTGCAAGTGAGTGTGTGTGAGCAAGTGCACGCGTCCCTGCAGGTACTGGGCGTGCAGGTGCACACGTGTGATGTGTGTGCGGGGGGGGCGGGGCGCGGGCGGGTTGCACACCCTGTGGAGGCCAGGCCCGTGTGTCCCTTGTCGCCAGGCCGGGCCTCCTGCCGTCCCCTCCCACCTCCCTCTGGTGGTTCTGTCCTTCTGTCCTTCTGTCCCAACCCTGCAGGCTTGACCTGGGTGTGCCTCCCGGTGCCCTCCTGGCCTGGCATCTCCTGGCCACCTTCTCTGCAGCCAGAGGCCTCCTGTGCGCTCTGTGCCTCTCACCCAGACCCTGGCTCCTCTGGGTCCCGCCGAGGCCGCAGCTGGCCCTCTGCTCCCCGGCTTGTGCCCCCACTCATGCCCCCGCTTGTGCCCCCTCCCAGAGAACTGCCAGAGGAATGGATCAGAAGCAAAGCCTGCCTTCTGGCCTGTGGCTCCTCGGCACTGCCCTGTGTGGTCGGCCCTGCCGGCGGTCGGCCCCGCCGGGGGTCCAGCATCACGTGCGTCACGACCAGGCCTGGTCTTTGCAGCCGGGACGGCCCCAGCGGTGCCATCGGTGCGCTCAGGGCTGCCAACTGCAGCTCAGCCCTGCGCCTGGCTCGGCGCCCTCGGTGGCCCTCCCCGTGCGAGGGGCTCCTGCCCCCCTGGACTGCCCGCGCCTCCCTCTGGGGCTGGCACGAGAGCTGTTGCCAGGCGGGACTTCCTGCGCATCCCTGTGGCTCAGGCCCCCACGCGGCAGGCAGGGTGCGGGGCGTAGAGGCGGCCCTCCGGGCTCCCGCCCACAGACGGTGGCATCCACGGCCCTGCCGCTCCCCTCGCCTGGCTCTGCTGGCACCGCGTCTTCAGAGGCGAGTTCCAAAGGAAACAAATTAAATCTGAGTAAATATCAGAGAGTAATTATGTAAATTAGACATGCAAGTAAAAGAACGTCTGTCGTGAGGTCAGTGGAGAGCCGCGAACACAGAGGCTTCCTGTCTGGGTCAGCGGGGGGCCGGGTGGCGGAGACGGTGGTGACGCCGCAGACGCGGGCGCATCGTGGCCGGCCCTCGCCACCTTGGGCTGCGTCCCCGGGGCCTGCTGGTCATCGTGGCTTTGCTCCTCACGGGAGCACCATGGCCCGCGTGCCCCTGCCCGTCTCCTGGGGGTGGCACCCGAGATGCCGAGAGCCGAGGACGCGTGCCTGGGTCCGACCCCAGGGCCCGCTCCTTCGGCGTGGTGACCACAGCCTCGACAGGCCCCGTGGGGGCAGCAGCTGCTGGGGCCATGTGGCTTGGGCCGTGCAGGGCTCTCCCGGGACTCGGGGGAATGGGGGGCCCGGAGCGGGGTCCGGGGTGCTGCCCTCCGAGGCGTGTTGTGCGCAGGCAGGAGGGGCGGCCTTGGCTCTGGGCGTGGGCCCCGGGCCCAGCTGACCGGCCGGCCAGCCTGCACTTCCTGCTCCCGCAGCTCCCTGGGCTGCCCCATGGGTGCCCCGGGGTCCCGCAGGGGGGCCGCCCCCACAGGTGGGCCGCCGGGCTCCCAGGCGTCTGACCCTGTCGTGTCCCAGCCCCGAGCGCTCGAGCGCTCGTCCCTCCCGTCCACACAGCCGCAGTGCTCCGGCTGCAGCCCAGCCTCTATGTTCTGCTCCTGGGGGTTTCCTGGCTCCCCGGACACCATGTGGGAAAGAGGCCGCCCCTTCCCAGAGCCCTCCCGTGGGTCCGTGCACATCCCATGCGCCCGTCCCGTCTCAGCCTCCACGGCGGGCTCTGGGCTCGAGGTGCAGCGGTGAGGCCGTGGGGTCAGCAGCGCCCGGGCCGGTCTGCAGAGGGGGACCCTGGCCCGGGGCCGCTTCCACGTGAGGCCGGAAGAGCTGTGGCTCCTGGGAGGGTGGGCTTTTCCTCGGCACGATAATTCACGGAATCGATGAAGACGCTGCGGCTCACTGTGTGACGCCGTTACTGGTGCCGACGGTGGCTGAACAGCCGGGCGGCGATCCCCTCTTGGCCTGCCACCTCTTGGGAGCTGGACCCTGGCCCTTGAGCGGCGTGCGGTGCGGCCTCCCTGGGGCTCCGGGGGCCCGGGTAGCTGTCCTGAAGGCCTGGGCGGGGGCGGGGGCGGGGGCGGCCCCGGCTCTGCTGTGGCTTGGAGGACGCGGTCTCTCCCGGCGGGTGACCTGGAGCGGCGTCTCGGTGCCGTTGTGAGCCTGGGACTTGCCTGGGACGTGGCGTCATCTGGTGCCTCCCGGGAGCTCCAGGCGCAGCTCAGGTGTGCGTCTGGTGCCTTGGTCGGCCTCTGCGGCGGCTGGGGGCCCTGGCCTGCCTCCTCCTCATCCCTTTCCAGGCGTCGCTGGCTGCTTGGCCAAGGTGGGGGAAGAGGCCTAGATTGGAACCCTAGTCCTCCCCAACTGGGCTGCACGACCTTGGGCCCGACAGCAGGGCGTCATGGAGACCGGAAGAGGCAGCGTGAGGTCAGGCCCTAGTCACCTGTGCCCTCATGTCCTCCTTGCGGGTGGCCCCTATCTTGCCCTGCCGTGGGGGAGGTCATTTCTCTGTGGCATTAGCAAAAAGCAAAGTCACTGGATTTGGGGTCCCTTAGAAATTCAAACGGGGGGCACCTGGGGGTCTCAGCAGTGGAGCATCTGCCTTCGGCCCAGGGCGTGACCCCGGGGTCTGGAGATCGAGTCCCGCGTCGGGCTCTCTGCATGGAGCCTGCTTCTCCCTCTCCCTGGGTCTCTGCCTCTCTCTCTGGGCCTTGCGAATAAATAAACACAATCTTTAAAAAAAGAAAAAAAAATTCAGATGGGTCTCTTCTGGGTAGACACTTGGAAGTTGTTTCTCTAGATTTGCTTCGGGAGCCGATGCAAGTTAGAGAGAAGTCCGGGAAAACATCCAGAACTTTCTCAAAGCGTGAGCGCGAGCTGTTGCTCTCGTGGGCCGTGTGGTGTTGCTAGAGGGACCCCCCCCCGCCCGGCTTCAGTTTGCTCATGCGTGAAATGGGATGGTTATGCCCCCCTCACAGGCTGTGGGGGGAGAGAACACGAGGCATCTAATCGTCCAACGGCTCCGAGGGAGCGAGTTCCCGCTCTGGGCCCGTCTCCCAGGTCCCAAAGATGAGGAGCGGCCGCTGGGGCTGCCAGTCAGTGTCCCGAGGGCCATGTGCTCGGCCTCCTGCGCACGCAGTGGGGTTTGTTCCCTTTCCGGTGCATCTGTTGGCCCAGGGAAGAAGCTGTTATCCCTTATCCTGATCTCTTATCCTGAAGAACCGCAGGGCTTTGCAGACCAGCCCTACAAATCCTGGAGGAGAACTGCTAAAACCAATACCAAATACCCTGTAAGTATGAAATGGCAGGAGCATCTAACTTTATTTGTGAAACTTCTGAGAATGATCAGCTTATCACGGATGCTTTAAAACTATGGCCTCGGGGATCCCTGGGTGACTCAGTGGTTTGGCGCCTGTCTCCGGCCTAGGGCGTGACCCCGGGGTCCCGGGATCCAGTCCTGCGTCGGGCTTCCTGCATGGAGCCTGCTTCTCCCTCTGCCTGTGTCTCTGCCTCTCTCTCTCTCTGTCTCATGAATAAATAAATCTTTAAAAAAAAATATGGCCTCACTCGGTGGAAGGGGATTGCAAATCAGAGGGACTGTTTATCACGGTAAGAGTGAGGGACCCACCAGATGAGCAAAAAAATATTGAAGGAGCCAGAGCTCTGGAACATGAAGGACAGGAGTGGATCAGCGCCACGGACTTCTACCCGAAGGCCAGAACTTAAGTTGGAGCAGAAGTTGGTGAAGAATTATTTTATAAGCCCATTTTCATCATAACATGTGTAAAATGCAAATTTTGATCATTATGTAAATTAGTTACTTGGTGTAATTTACTTAATTCAAAGCACTTAATGCAGCGTGGTATGTTTTTTTCCAAAGTGCCAGAGTAGATGTTTATTTTAAATTGTTTTTAATCTCGATCTTCCAGCCTGATTATTTAAAATGTTTTTCTCTTCTATTTGTTTTTCACATGGAAGGGAATGGAGCTTGGTGAGAGATGGGCATGTTCCCATCAGGGGTGCCCTGGGTCGTGAGGCCCCAGTGGGGGTGGGGTGGGGGGCAGGGGCTGGCTCCCGCTCTGGGGGCTCCAGGGCCCGTAGGCCCACTCGATGGACACGGGGAGGCTGGGCTCTCCCTCTGCGGAAATCGCAAAGCACCCAAGTGGCTGAAGGAACCGGTCTGTCCCTGAGGACTCTGACCATCAGATATCCCCCCCCTCGGTTGGGCGCACAACACGGAGGAGCCTCGACCAGGGTTCAGACCCGGCCGGGAAGCCCAGGAGCGTGGACCCCACACGGGGCAACGGGGCACTGTGCACCCGGGGACTTCGCCAGAGCCCCCGTTGCCCCGTGTGTGCACCCGGGGACTTCGCCAGAGCCCCCGTTGCCCCGTGTGTGCACCCGGGGACTTCGCCAGAGCCCCCGTTGCCCCGTGTGGGGTCCACGCTCCTGGGCTTCCTGGCCGGGTCTGAACCCTGGTCGAGGCTCCTCCATGTTGTGCGCCCAACCGAGGGGGGGGATATCTGATGGTCAGAGTCCTCAGGGACAGACCGGTTCCTTCAGCCACTTGGGTGCTTTGCGATTTCCGCAGAGGGAGAGCCCAGCCTCCCCGTGTCCATCGAGTGGGCCTACGGGCCCTGGAGCCCCCAGAGCGGGAGCGCCCATTTCCCCACCTCCTGGGTGCTCCAGGTGCTGAGGTCCAGGCCCCCGGGGACGTGGGGTCAGCTCCGAGTTGCACCCGACAGCAGGGGCTGTGAGGCGGCCCAGGCTGCACTGCTGCTCCCTGGCTCCGGGAAGCGTCCTGGCAGCTGCCTCCCCCTCTGCCTCCTTGCCCTGGAGGCCGCCTGGGGTGAGGGAGGGATGTGGGGCTGGAGCCCTTCCCCTGACTCCAATGAAGGGAGGGAAACAGAGCGCATGGGTTCAGGAGGAGCAGGTTTGAATACCCTGAGCGGGCTCCAGGGCCCTGCGCTGTCCCGGGTCCTCCGAGTGCTGGTTCTGGGGTGGTTAGAGCACCCACGGCCTGAGAACCTGACTGGGGGGTGGCTCGGGGTGGGTGTGGAGGGGCTGGTTGGCCCCTGAAAGGAGTGGGTTCCTGCCTGTAGGGACTGGCTAACCCTGCAAGGGGGGGTTGTCCCTCAGAGTCAGCAGGGCCCTGGAGGTCACAGCGTCAGACCATAGAACATGAAAGTCATGTCAGCACAGAAAGCTGTGCTTCCTGGGGGTGGCGGGGTGAGAGGTCGCCCTGCAGGACTCCTGGTGTGACTCATGTCTGGGCAGCTGAGACTGTGACAGGGATGCGGGTGGGGACGCGGGCGGGGTAGGGTCCGCCTCCCACGCCAGGCCCTCAGCAAGAGGACATGGAGTAGTTGCCGTGTGCTGCCGGGGCCTGTCCTCGTGCCCTCCTGAAGCAGGCCCCTGCCTGGACGCTGGGGGTCCGCTCCTCTTCTTGCTGAACCCTTGAGGGCCTGCTTTGTGTCCACCTGACTCCCGGGGAGAGATATACATATATATTTTTTAAGTCACGCCTACATTGACTGCAATGAATTAATTCATCCATGAAATGTAGTCTGCAAACAGAAGGCATTGTGGCACGTCGGAGATGCGCTGCACGTGGAGGAAGGGGAGCTGCTTTCTGCTTCAGGCTCAGTCTTAGCTCAGGACTCAATGCTCCTTGCGGGTGGGGCTGTGAAGTCTTCAAATGCAGTTGCTCCGGGAGCCAGCCTCTGGCCTGGCCCAGAATGGCTCAGGAAATACTTGAGGAGGGAAGGAAGGAAGAAAGGAAGCTTGCAGGGTGGCGGGGAGGGGAGGGAGGGAAGGAGGGGAGCAAGGATGCAGGGTGGCAAGGGGGCAGGGGGAGGGAGGGAGAAAGGATGCAGGGTGGGGGGAAGGGGGAGGGGGGAGGGGAGGAAGGATTTAGGGTGGTGAAGGGGGAGAGAGAGGGGAGCAAGGACTCAGGGTGGTGAAGGAGAGAGCGCATGGCCCGCAGACCCCAGTGGCCGGGGACGGGGGGGGGGGGGGGGGGGGGGGGGGGGGGCAAAGGAGGGGGAGCTGGTTTTGATGGGAGCCTTTGGGTCTGTCCTCTGGGCCGTGCTGGCCCCTCCTCACCTGAAGACCCAGCCTCGTTGTGGCCCTTCCTGAGCCCTCCAGGGCCTGGGACAAGCACAGTGGTTTCTGGGTCCCTGGAGGGGGAGGGACTGGCAACCGAGAGGAGAGGAGCTTGGCGGGGGTCTTGGGAGTGAACATGAATGGGGATGAGCCTGAACTGAACCTTCAGAGAAACTGAGACCTGTATCTGGGCCCAGGTGAGAAAGACATTTTCAAAGAAGTCAAGGCTGTGTCTCAGCTGGTGGACCATGTGCTCCCGGCCCTAAGGCCTGAGCTGCGAGCTTCTGCGTCTGAGGTGGCGGCCGTGTGTACACCCGCGTGCACTGGGGATGGCGACGTGCCCTTTGGACGTCCACGCGGTGCCGGCGCCTTTCTCGGAAATTGAAAATAGTTGGAAAAGCAAGGTGAAATGCGTCCTTTCATTTCAATTACTTTTCAGAAAGACAGGATTTAAAATACCCACAGATTATCTGGTTTTTTCCCAGGAGTGGTGGGTAGTCACAGCCACGAGCTCAGACTTGGAAGCGACTTTGGCCTGTTTGAGCTCTCGGGCTGGAAGGGCCGTGCTTCCGCCTACCGTGCAGCTTTGCGTGGTTGCTGGACGTCAGGCTGGCTCCGGCTTCAGTTCAGTTTGACTCTGCAAACCTCTGCTGTCCTGACCGTGTGCCGG